>NC_141316.1:1572272-3972272 GCF_037954325.1 Fistularia commersonii | reverse complement strand
TACGGCTCCTGATCAGAACGACACACACCCTGCGTGGAGAGTCTCCGTTGCATTAATTAATCGTCGTATACCATTTTGGGCCGTGCTATATAACTCCCCTTCAATATAAACAAGGATGACACTCGGTACACATAGAGTCTTAATTATAGCCGCACAGATGCTACAACTTAACATTCCTGTCTGCAGCTGAGCCGTGACGAGAGCTCATAAAACAGTGTTGCCAGACTTCTTCTCGCTCAGGTAAATAGATTAACCAATGGAATTAAGCACAGTGCTGTGGCGGGACCATATGCAATAGGTGCACGCTTGCAAACGCTATTGAAAGATGGGTTACACTGCTGGAGGCGGAGGGGGGTCGGGGAAGGATGAGGTCGATGGCATACAGATGCATGTTTACTGCAATCCGATCACGCAGGGTTGTGAAGGTTTCGTTGGCATTGCAGGTCGCTTGATGGGAACTTTTCGATGCACCCGGTGGAGATTTTGCAGATGCATTGCCCTCCATTCAGCCACACACACACACACACACACACACACACACACACACACACACACACACACACACACACACACACACACACACACACACACACACACACACACACACACACACACACACAGGTTATCAGTATAGTATTAGCATAGTTGTCCATTCTTATCCCTGATGTTGTTGCTGTTGTTGATGTTCTCATTGCTGTCCATTTATTAGTGGATGTCTTGCTATCTTCTGTCTTTTAACTGTCTCTCTATTTATATTAATATTCATAGTTATTTTTTTACACTAGTATTGTTACATTGCCGTGACAAAGGAATTTCTCCCTCCTATTGGGATCAATAAAGTTTATCTTATTATCAGAACTTTATTTTCCCCTCAGGGCAACTCTTCTTTACCTAACATTCAACATGCTTCCGCTCTGCCTTTACGATTATTCCAACTGTGAAATGCCCAAAGCGTGTATATCCAACTGCCAAAATACCTGTAATCATCAAAAGGACTATGTGAGAACCTCAGAATGGTGCGTTTGACATGTCAAACCTCTGACAGGAACGCGCACCGTTCACCTCTTTTCATATTTTCATGGCCTTGGGCCAGGCCAAGTTCAGGATGCGGCTTGCTTTCAGGAATATGATTCCTTTGCCTGATTGCTACTGAATTTTTTTGAAAGGGCTAAATCAGAGTTTTCAGCCCTGACTTGAGACAGACTTTTGAGAGCCTCGGCAATTGAAGGAGATTGAGTGAGATTCGAGAGCATGACGTGAATGAAAAAATGCAGTACCAAATAGCCAATGATTCAGATGGGTTGTGGGGAGACATAACACTATTCATCAATCCGGCATGCAGATCTGAGAAACCACACTGACGTTTCAACTTTTCATTGAAAGAATTAAAATAAATACTGTGCGAGAGTGCCAGTCTCCAATCCAGTGCAGGGGACTCTCTGGAAAATGTATGGGTCTCTGGTCCAAAAGGCACAAACCCAGAAAGATTATTCCTGTCAAATTGGAAAAAGAAAACTACATCTTTTCCCAGCAGCGAAACTGACGGACAAATAAACGGGAGATGGCGAAAAAAGAAAAAAAAACATCAGAATCGGCGGAGTGACTCTAAAACCCATCACACACACACACAGACACACACGTTACACGCCTACATAAAATGTCAGATCATTTCAGTAGAAGCTCAGCTTAGAAGTTTGTGGCAGCTGTGTGATGATTTTACAGCTGGCTGCTTTAATTCCATGAATTCCTCAAGTCTTCAGTCAACACTTTTCAGGAAACCTCTGCTTTTGTAAGAAAGTTCGAAATCAACTTGTATTACAGGAATATCAGGGGGCATCCTCATCTGTGTTATAAATGATGTCAGCTACAGTTATGTTGCATTGAAGTGTCGTGCTACCAAAGCGGCTTCCTGTCGGGGCAGCTTCCCTTTTCGTGTTGCCGCAGATGGTGCAGGGTCTCCTGAGGGATGGGGAAAGAGGGGCCAACTGATGCCAGTTTTTGTCTTTTTTTTAACTTTATAGCACTTCATAGCATTAACACCTTCGATGGATACAATGGATGTTCCGTATTTAATATTTGAGCAGTGGAACCTGCATTTGCCATGGTAACAATCTGAAAAGGCATTAAGAGAGATTTTGGAGATAATGACTCTGTCAAGGAAACCTGATATATAATTATGAGACGATGCTAACGCGTGCACTCACTAATAGAAAATAGGAACCTGTGTAATGTTGGTCATTTTTACAACTTTTGCATTAAAATCCAGTTAATTTAATTTGTGTTAATGTTGTCTGCAGGACCCACTGATATACACGCATAAATGAACAGTGAGCATTTTAATACTTAGACAACCAATCAACCTTTACCAGTATGATTGGTGAGCCTTAATCTTAGCAACCCCTATCAATTAATAGACAATTTTATTATGTCCATCAATTAATAGACACAATTTTATTGTGTCTATTAATTGGAAAAAAGACAATTCAGCAAATCATGTAACCATATGTTACCGACTTCCGATTGGAATTCTGAAGACAATGAGGAAAAAAAAAACTCCTTTCAGAGCAAAGTGAATAATGAGCTTGGAGATATGGATTTGCAGCTCAGAACTCATATGTGCAAAATGAGTAGAAGATATGTATTGGAAGTACCCAAAATTTATTTATATAAATTTACATTTGCAGTGAGATACGTTAATAACAAGTTGTATAATAAATGATATCCTCAACAACACAGAACAGATGACAAGTTCCTCCTGAGAGAGGGCGTTTGTTTTCTTTGTTTTCTCGGAAGTCTGGAATGAGGTACAAAAGTAGTGATTGAAGTAAACATTAGATAAACCTCTGGATTACAAGTGTTCACAAGTAAAATGCTTGAAGGCTTTTGGAATTGCACTGTATTGTTGATAGTAGAGAGCAGTGCACCGTGGATGACACAAACTTGTAAGTTGATCAAAGGCTTTATGTACGAGTTGGAGCAGCTGGGTGAGCAGCGGGAGCTTTCTGATTGCTAGTTTCAAACCACTGATGAGTTTTATTATCAACAGTGATGAAGAAACTGTTTTTTTTTTTTTTCCTTCTTTTAATCAGAAAGTCAAACTATGACCTGTGGAGGTTCTCTGCTGAACCCTGCATGCTGGAGAACATCTTGCCCTCAAGAAGTCAGGGTTCCCACTGCTACCAAACAATTAGAAAGATATGCGTATACCTCAGTGTTTTCCTAATGATGTTAAAACATCAGTCTCCATGGTTACCAGCACAACCAGTAAAACATAGACCACAAATTTTACCACACCTCCGTGCTATCATATGAGATGAAATAATAGATTTTGACTGAAGAAAATAAGATTCTAATTGGGAGTGAGAAGCATGGTGTGTGTGTGTGTGTGTGTGTGTGTGTGGGGGGGGGGGGTTAATAGTCACTGCCGATGGTTTGCCGGAACAAGTAAGATACTGTCTGACCTCCAATAATCTCAGAGTGCGCATCAGTATCTGGGATAGATGTGATATTTTGTGACAAGTGTTCTGTTTCTCCAAATCTATCAGCACGCCGTTTACAATTTAACTTATACAAATGCAGCTGGACGTCAGAGATACCATTACATCACCAGATAGTTAAAGCAATAACACGGTTTTGAAAGGAAATGATAAATCACCAGAGAGCATTTCTGTCAATGGGCTCAATCTCCTCCACTTCTGGCCCAGACTGGTTCCCTGAGTGCAAGCCTCGCTCCAACCTGATTGGCCAATCAATCAAAGACTTCTATGGAAATTCTAAGGCTTTCTGTACCACTGCCTTGCCCCTGCTCCTGCTCCATATGCAGAATCCATTTCTACGGACTGTATTTTCAACGATTGCTGAAGCGTGGCAACAATTTTATTATCAGTGAGGCTGTCCAAGGGTCGGAACAAACCTCCAGAAACCAAAGAAAATATATTTACCGCGGACTGAATGTCTGAATGTGGAATA
Source organism: Fistularia commersonii (assembly GCF_037954325.1). Taxonomy (NCBI): domain Eukaryota; kingdom Metazoa; phylum Chordata; class Actinopteri; order Syngnathiformes; family Fistulariidae; genus Fistularia; species Fistularia commersonii. Next base: position 3,968,303 of record NC_141316.1, on the reverse strand, counting down.
TAATCTGCGCCAGACGTGTCCACCATCACTGATGTTGTCTGAGGTGGATAAGTGAAAGTGGTCAATTAAATTTATCTCCAGACTTTCACTGTCATTTCTATTTAATTATTTTTACCGTTTTGCTTTTTGGATTCCGTGATCGTTTGCAGCCCTCCAATGGCCTGAATTTTAAACACCGGAGACCGTTCTTCAAATGAGTCCCGTGAAACGTCAAAAAAAAATCTTAATGGTAAACACTAACTTACAAAATAGAACAATGATGACTCTGTTCGGGCTGATGTTTTTTTATTTGTCAAGGTGAAATGATATTGGCCATTCACGAATAATGTGGACAATGTCAAAAAAAAAAAAAAACAACCACTCTGTTCTAAATAGAATATTTTTTTTTCCCCATCTTGTGAGACAGCGGTTTCATGAGAGTTTCATGAACAAGTTTGGCTTATCCATTGCAGAGAGGGAGCTACATAAAGGGCTATGTGTGACGCCGGCCAATCCGGCTGTGGTTTAAAGGCGGCGGATAGAAATAGAAGCTTCTTCCTGCCTGAGACTTCTGCTGCGTCTGCCCCTGACTGCTCAATCTCCCTGTCAGGACAAAGCAATAAGGGGGGCTTTGAGCAGAGGAGGGAACCAAAAGTTGAGGTGTGTGAGTCCACAGCGGACCAGAAACACCGCCGCTGCTAAGCAGATAAACCCGCTGAGGTATTAGGCTACGGGAGCACAACTTTAATGAACAGAACGAGTCAGATTGGATTCATTACCAAAGGAATGAACATGGAGGAGCGAATCGCTCCAAATCAATTGTTTTGGCTCTGCCTGGACGCTCAGTACAGGATGGATACATGGACAACAAAATCCTTGTTTCATTAGGAAAATAATCAAGAAAAATGTGCTTTTGTCTCGTAAACAAAGCGGTAAATTACCTACAATTCCCTTTAAAAATATCTTGGATCTAGGTGGGACTGAATAATAACACCTAACTGTTACTGGTCCTCATCTTGTGTGTGGCACTTGTACCAAGTGTCTGATCGGACCATTTTGCAGAGAAGAGAAGGGAAATGTTCCAAAGTAAATGTGTTCACAGGAAACAAGTTCTCACCTTAAAGGTTCACATAGGCGTGATAACTGTTGTTGACATTTGTCACCTACATGTTGATGAGGGAAAAAAATCTGTTGATGGCGGATGGCGTTCATATCATGCATTTTGTATAGTGAATTTAGGTCTTAAAGTCTAAGACTCTGCATATGATCCAAAGCAAAGCCACCAAAAACAACCTCAAATCAAACTGAATGCTTTTCAAGGCAACTTGCGTGTCGGAAGGGGCTCAACAACAGTTTTAGATAACGAGCCAACATGCCATTGACCCTAAGAGACATGGCGGACAATAGCGGAGGCGTGATGCAATGATGCTTAACAAGAAGCCGGGATCAAAGGGGCCATGTTTCAGACTCTCTCAAATGTTACCCTGTAATAACCCTGACAAGATACATGATTAGAGTGTGTGAGGAGCCAGCTTTGATCATCTCGGTTTTCATATCTGGACTCAGAGGCACACAAGCCAGCGGACACACTTGAGACCTGTGAAATGGCATTAGAAATACTCCACTAATGACACAGCAAATGCGTGCCAAGAAACAAAATGCAGCCCAACTTCTTGATTTGCGTGAGGAACTCTTTGTCGGTCTGCCGTGACCCGTTGACTTCAGACGCTGTGCATGGAGAAAGAGCAATCCAGCACTATCAGTGCCAGGATAAGGGCGTTTTTCTTTTCTGAGTCTCTCTACGGTTCAAAACGGATTACGATATGCAGAATCCGAGATCTTTGTGATTGAGAAAACTGGATGTGTAATAGCCTGGCATCACTGGAACAATTTGCAGTTTTGGATTTGCCGTCTGATCTTGCCGAGGTCGTTTCAGATTACTTGGGAGTGTCAACAAGGGCCAGAGTCCAAGGACTGCTCTGCATACGACTGACCAGACCATTGGAATGTGTTATTGAGCTCACAGGATTGGAAAAATAACAGACTACGAACGACAAACAAAACGATGGCTGAGCAGAGCAATTATGAAAAGATTTTTTTTTTTTTTTTTTTTTTTTTGCAGAAACTGAATTGTGACAAGCTTGTCAAAAAAAAAAGATAGCTTTCAAACAAAGGGCTGTCAAACCACTGACTACAATCCATTAGAAGGAAACTCTTTATTTGATGTTATATCTTCCATCTTATCTCATGTTGTTCAATTATAGCAAAACCAATGCTTCAAAGCGGTCACATGAAACATCCAAAGAGAGGGGGCATCCTATTCTTCATTCACTTCCTTCTCTTTCAAACACAACTTTCACGTTTCTTCGACCTTTACTTGTTCACAGTGCTCAAGTAAAGCTAAATATTGAATTGAGCTCTGCGTTGTTTTTAACGTACACCATTTTGAATCTGTGACTACTACAGACTTCACCATTTCAGATCTGTTTTAGCTTCACCGGGAGTGAAGTCCCTCCAGATCAGTCAAATGCTATTTGAAACCAATGATAATGAATGAAAGATCATCTAGACCAGGAGACAATGGTTCAATGTAACTTAAGGGCATTATTTTTGTGGCTGACATGGCTTACCATATTTTTTTCTTAACAAAGGTGTATTTCACTTATGTCAGGGCTAATGGTGCCCAATATTTATGGATGTTTTAATGAATTTAAAAATAATCCAAATGAATCTAAAATTAAAATAAAATCTTACTTATAAATATTAATATTTCATATCATTTCTATACACTCCTTGTGCCTTTGAACAAAGCAATATTCATATGTGAGCACATCATTTGTACTGCAAAACACTCATCATTTCACGTGTTATGCTCAAAAATGAAACAAATCAAATGATGCGGCATAATAGCGAAACATATGCTGTTATACACAGCCTAAATGGCTGTTCCTGGAGCCCTTCATGACCTTGACTGTAATAATGGTTAATAACAAATGAAATGGATTTAATAATGAAGTCAAAATCTTTCTCTGACGCTGATCCGACACCTGAATGATTTCAAATTGAGTCTATCAACTTGGGATTCATAATCCATACTATACTCTACATATTAGTATGCCATGATATGCTGTCAGTCATTGTGGCAGTGTTATTTATGTTTTTTTTAACAAAATCCAGACAAAAACCTGTAACTCATAATATCCATATCATGCGAAGAATAACTCTTTTTTATTCAAAGCTTTTATACTGTTAGCAGTAACAAATTCCTTAGTGTCGCCAACGCAAATGCAAGTGGCACAGAAACAGTCATGAAATATATATAATATCCGTATATAAATATTGTATACATATATATATTATACATTTACATATAGATAGAGATGACTATAAATACCCAGGGGGAAATCGTATCGTCATAGCAGCCTAAGATAAGAATACGCGCGCGCACACACGGACATATATATATACATACATACACATGCATAACTCCCCTGCAGGATGAATGTCAAGCAAATCCATTAGTTTTTTGATAGTACTCACAACAAAATAAATATTGTAAATATTTTCTATAACCGAGACCAATGTAGCAACAATCAGGGAGCTTCTGTTGCTCTCTCCTCATCTCCTGCATAAAGGCTCTTTGCTTTCTGCAGCTAAAGCCAGTGCCCCCTGCACAGGCTTCCTTTATCATGCAGTCCTGCAGAGTACTGAGCACGAGAGGAGCCCTTGAACCCATAACTCCAGAAATGGTGGAGAAGTAACTCAGAGAAAACTACGACTGATCTTAAGTCTGTCAGTGCTGTCGACAGTCATGGAAAAATCCTGCTCCAAAAGGGGATCAAAGTATCCCCGGTCCACTGTATGGTCATACGGTGTCGGCCTCATGTGGTTTGGTCCATTCGAAACGTGACACGTGGGTTCAGACATACCACTGCTATATTCCCTCCCCCACCTTGACACAAATAGCCAAGGAGAAAAACATTAAACGGTCATGAAGGAAACACAGGAGATCAGAGGGGGAGAGTGGTTAAAAACCAACGCATGCTCTGATCTGAGTCATCAGAAAAATATAGTGATGCAATAAGTGCGGGGAAAGCTGTGTAGTAGAAGAGGATGTTGAAAATGCTCGACAGCCAGCAAAGGAGGAGTAAAATTCGCATTGGCTTTTTAAAGGTTTCCAGGTGAAGTTTGTTGCAGCCTGTTAAGATGAAGGTTTCGACACAGCGGCAGCAGGGTGGGGAATCTGCTTTATCACGAATCCGTACCCAAAGATTGTTTCCTCGTTTCAACCTCTTCCCCGCTTCTGAGTGTGGCAGAGGCCGGTGTTAGTTAATCCATCAGACACGGGCTTATCTCTGAGATAAACGAAAAAGGCCACGATCGCATGATGGTAATTCCAAAACAAGCCCCAAAGCAGATGCTTGTCAGGAAAGGCTCGCACATCAGTGACGAACGTCAGTGTCATACAAATTATATTTAGCTCTCTTTGTTTTCTGTTTAAACAGTTCAAAATCATTTAACTCAATGAACATGTTTTACTGTTTGCACCACCATCATTAAAAAGCATTCCATAACCATATATGGTTTTATTTTCTATACTTAATTCTATATCAAAAAAGTGTAGTGTTCTAAGCCCCAGGATTGTGGATTTCATGAAATAAGGAGTCTGTTATAAGGATGACTATGGATTATGGTGGTAAAAGTGTGATTTGAATGTATGAAAATATCACCGTGATGATGACTATCAGTAGAACCCTCATTAAAAGCTTCCACTGGCAAATTATGCAAAGTTAAAAGGGTGAAATCTACCAAGAGGAAAAGGTGTAATGTGATTGTGAACATGCCCCTGCATGGGTCTGTGTTTGAACACACACGCACCTTGCACCCTTTAAATAACATCCATACTCAAATTGTACTTTGGTGTAAATTGGTCTTGCGCCCAGTTCCAAAATATCGAGCGGTCACGAAAGCCATATGATAAAAGTTCTCCAAAGACAGAAGCTGAGCAGATGGCAGAGGAGGTGGGTTTATTGAATTTTCAAATGGAGAGTCCAAGAAAATGTAACCCTTTTGTATTACTTTTCTACATTATGGTTTGACTCAAATCTTTCCCAAAGAGTTATTTCAGTTCTCACAGCACTGATCAGGGTCTAAAACAGAGCCAAGATACTGTAAACCCAACAGCTATAGGTACTTAAATCATCAAAAAATATTGTTCTTGCATCAATATTTAGAAAAGAATAGAATACACCTTTCCTAAATTTTACCAACCGTAATCTCTTTACTTTGCCGCATCAGTTATTTACACTGGTGCCAGGTTCCAGAAAAAAAAAAAAAAAAGAAAAATTGAATACAATCCAAGTTTCTCGGGCTGCTCATTTAAGCAGTGATTTGGTAAGTTAAGCAGGGTGTTGTATTTGTAACTGTATCTACGCAGGCAGTGATCCGTTTCATGTGGTTTCATTGTTGAAACCGACGTCACGCGTGGATGTTTTATCAGCTGAAACAACAAAGAAAGACAGAATAGGTCTCTCTCAGCAATATTTCATTTATGATCGTTATTTCGGTTCTGTCGAGAACCTTTTATACTCTGATTAGGTCTGCTGTGGGACACAACAAATGCAAAAAATAAAAATAAATTCAAAAGATCTTTGAAGGGCATGGTAGTGTTGGGTGAAATGTATACATGGGATGAAAGAGCCGCCCTTCTGGCCAGTCTTTTATGCACACATGGAGTGAGATATTACTTTTCTGCGTCACACATACCTGCTAGATTTTTTTTTTTTACTTCTATTTTACCTTTTATTTTTTTAAGAAGGATTGGAAAGAGCTTCTCCAGATGGTCCTCCCTTTGTTCTTTTCCATAGCAAAATCCCAGACACTGGTGCCCAATACAAACCATCAAAAAGAAAAGATATGTTGCAGACTTGTGTGATGCTCGGGTTAATGGAAGATAGTAGTGAGTGCATTTAGATGCATTGCTTGTATCGTTGAATCTCATGATGACTGAAAGGCTGGACACACACACACGTACCTGCACACGCAAAAGAAAAAAAAAAGGAAGAAACAATAAGGGAGAGCCTTGATTTTCATGAGTTATAAATTTCCATAATCCTTTATCTGTGTTTGAAAGATGGCTTCACACAGACTGGCCATGGAGACTCTGTAATTACCAGTCTAATCCCTCCATCTGCTCCCAAAGCCATGATGCAAATATCATTATGATTTCCACTTGTGTTACACGTGTCAATACACAAAGGTGGATGTGGTTGCAGGAGACGGAAACATATTGCAAAATAACAAATTAATAATGACATTGATTTCGATTTAAATGTCTTCTGTATGTCTGTCTGTCCCATGTGTCTGATGATGGCGTATAGATTTCTCTGGAAGATTCTTTTAATTGAGTTCGAGTCAGAGGCTGCAGTGGTTGGATTTGGAGGATATTTGCACGAAACTGATTTTTGTCAACGATTGGCATGAATTGCATCATCAAAAAAAGCTGCACAGATGTCTCATATTAGGGAAGGGTGAGGATATTTCATTTTGCATACAAATGTACAGTTAAAAGGTTTTAGTCGATGTTTTGAGTCCTTCGAATAACATGACGAAACAGTATGCTTCATAATCCGTCCATCCTCATCCCCTTATCCTGCACTCAGTGTCAGGGGGGATGCTTGAGCCTATCCCAGCTGTCATCAGGCAGGGTACAGGGACAAACAATATATAAACAAACAATCATTCACTAACATTCGGGGCAATTTTCACATTTTTTTTTTTTCTCTGATTAATTTGGAAACGAAACAGAGTCCTTCAAGCTGTGAGGCCGAAAAACCAACCACTGCGCACACCCCCCGGACCAAACAACAGAACAAACCAATCAAAAAATCGCAAACATGAACAGAAAAAAAATTAAAAAAAAAAGAGAATAAACTAAAAATCGGGGTACGTGCACGGAAAAAGGAGAGTAGCAAAGTGGCCCAAAAAGACAATTTCAATCTCCGCTCCCTTCGCAAACACTCGCACCGGAAGGGGAAGAAGAATATGTCAATCCCCATTAACATATTGACCAGTATTATTTTACATCTAATCTTGATAAACACGGATGTAAAAAGAAACCCATTGTCCTCAAAAAAGGGGGTTTCCCTGACTTATCCACTGGTGTTTTCTTTGTTTTTTTTTTTTTTCCCCACACTGTTATGTACTTTTGACTGTCTTCCTCTGGTGGCTTCATCCTTTCACAAGAAGAAACATGTCAAAAGTTAAATAACATATGTTATGTCCTCATTTGATGACAGACAGCTTAGAAAATATGATGCTTCATTTAGAAAGTTATTGGTAGGCAATAATAATATGATAATGTCCAGAATTGGGATATGGAACATGCATGTCAACTGATCTAATTTTTGGGTTTTTGACATTTGTTGCATTTGCTTGACTTCCTACATCCACCTAAATATACAGCTAATGAGGTGTTTAGTAAGCTGATATCAGTCCAGGCAATTTTCCACTTGCTGAAAAGGAGCTGGCTCGTGTAGATTGGTTTTACACATTTAAACCATTAAAAAGGCTAAAAATGGCAGGCTCCTTTAGGGATAAAAGGGAATTTAAGGAATTAGCAGGCAGTTGTGAGCAGCAGAATTGAGACAAATGTCGTTTTAGGCAGATAAAACAAGATGAGGCCATAGTTAACAGTAAAGGTGACTAAAAGGTGAATGTTTCATGTAGATCATTTAATGCTGCGACGAGAGTAAGTTAGGTGACAGGTGTTTCAATTTGCGCTTGTGAATTCTACTGCAAAGTCTCGGGGGAGGAAGAGTGAGATTCTGAAACAGCAGATTGCCAAGGAAACAGAATGCCCACACATTAAGGTTTCATTTGAAATACTGTTGGCATGAAGACTCAGAAGAGGATCTGGTCATAAAAAAAAAAAAAAAGGAAAAAGAGAGAAGTCGGTTTGCTCGATGTGGAAACACAACTGGATATCTCACCTGAGGGGAGAAAAAGGGGGACATTGGCTGGAGCGCAGAAAAAGAGAGCAGGTGCTCAGGGCTGATGAGTCTAAATATGGAATATTTGTCACTTAACAGAAAACAGGTGCTTCTCAGAGGTTTGGGATTTGGTCAGATTGTGCGGGAGCAATAATCCATCATGCATTGCCTTTAGGGAGGTGTCTGGCAGCTGTTGTTATATTGGCGAAAAAAGGTAAAAAAAAAGAAAAAGGACAAAGAACAAGGAATGCAACAGGAGATGTTATGATCCCAGAGAGCCTGAATCTCATCATCTAGTTGCTCCCTTGAATCGATCTTCATCTAAAAGTGTCTAAATCGCTCACATATTTTTGGCCTTGAGTTCTCAGTACATCCAAACAAACCATATTCCATTTCAAGCAATGTCACTTCCGTATAGTTCAATAAATGTACATTCATTCAGGCACTCATTTATTTATTATGTAAACTTGAATGCATGGTTGCAGGGGGCTGAAGCAGGGCTAGGTCACCTGTCAATCACACAGCCACATAGAGGCATGAAGTTAATTCACTCGATGAGCAATTTAGGGTCTTAAACAAACCCGGCGTGGGTTTGCAGACCACGCGAGGCTCTCTAGGGTGTTGGGAGCCATTATTCCAATAACTGGTATAGAAGCGTAAAAGAAGATGAAGCAAATTAAATATGCTGGGATGGGGAAAACAAACCATTCCCATAATCATAGAAATAAAGGCCTATGTTACAAAAAGTGTGCACTAGGTATTTAAAAAAAATGAAGTTACTGGCAGTCTTGTCATTTCCCCGTAATCGCCTCATATTTTCTTTTCCTTGTATTTGTCATCAAATGTTAGTGCTGTAAAAAGTATATTGTGGAAGAACAGGGGACAAACACACACACACACACATTGTGTGTCATTACACTCACATTACTTGTCTCTGTGGACGGTGCAAGCGCATGTGTCGATGAGGCCTGCAGGGCTGCAAGCCAAAGATAAGAGCCAGTGACTGCATGTTGCGTTAAGCCACGGCCGTGGGTCCTGCCAGAGAGCCAGAGGCAAAACCAGCACCGCCGACTCACAAGTTCAAACTTGGATTTAACTCCATTCCCACCCCAGAACCAACCTCGGGCGGTATTAGGAAATCTGAATGGTTTTAACCAAAGCAGAGAAATCTATTCTATATGAAAATTGGCCGCCACTCATGCCGAAAGCGGCCCGGCGTGTGGGTGAAATATGCAAGTAACAACTTTGATAACCACAATAATGACCCTTTAAATCTTTCTCACTGCTCTGCTGGGAAGGAGATTAACGCCCTCTGCTCAACACATGCCTCAAAAGCCAACATTACCGAATCCACAGGAGCAAGCGTCTGCTCCCGGGGATTCAGTAATTCTTTAAATGTATAGCAACGCAGATGGTCTTTTTTTTTTTTTTTAACCTTTGGCATTTTTACTGATCATCTTCACTTCTTCAAGCGTATAGAGAGCTCCTCATACTCTCGGGGTGCTTGACAAGGCTTTGGCAAAGAAGGGCCGATATGCAGCTCACAGCTCGGCAGCAGCTGCCAAGCAGGCCATGAGGTGATTTGGCTGTGAATGAAGGAGCCAGAGGAGGTCTGTTGGAACAGCAGCGTGATAAAAACAAAAGAGGCTGGATGGCGGTAATGAAGGGGTGTCATCAATGGGAGGACTCTGAGCCAAACGTACGCCACTGTCAAGTCAACACATGCGCAAGGAGCAACTGGAGAGATGGGGCGGGTCCTCGGGGGAGGGAGCCTTCTGATTTCTACCCATGCTGCTTCAAAATGATTCAATTACTTTGAGGACTCTGGGCAGAGACAAATTCAATGTCCTGAGCACAGAATATATATTAATACGTTATTACATGCAGATCCTCATTGCTTTTTTGCTTTTTTGTGTTCTCAACTGGAGGGCTTTTTTTTTTTTTTTTTTTTTTTAAATCAGCAAAAATAAATTAAAAATGTAAGAATTCAGTTGCATAAAAAGTTTTGTTTTTCTTTTTTTTTTACTTTCAGACCTTCATTGCTATGCAAGGTGCATGACCTGCAGACGTGTTTAAGATCCCACTGAATCAGCTTGAAATAAAAATGAAAAGTTGTGATGAGGGCAAAATGAAACTAGTTTCTCTAGGTAGACTATGCCAAAACCATATAGTTATAAAACTTGCATTGTGTTTCTGTGAGCTCTGAGGAGCAGGCAATGCCTCAACTTTCATTATGTTCATGCTCAGTTACTGTGCATGATTATAGCACAAATAAAAACTATGTTTAAAGAAGACAGCAGGAGGAAATGTTACAAAGAATAAAGACAGCATTTGCCAGAACACGTGCAAAAACTAGTAAAGGTAGGAGACTGTGAAGAAAGGCTTGTTATAATTACAAGTGGTCATGGAGTTTTGGTTGCTCCTTTGGTATAGAGGGATGCAGAAATCATTCATTGAGTAAAGTTTAAACACGACGTACCAGCGAACACCGCTCAGTTCAGTTTTCTCTCCCAGCTTTTCTGTTTCTATGTGTGGTTTCGTGTTTGCTATGTCAGGTTCTTATAAACTTTCCGGCGGCCAAGTGGAACAAAAGGTGAAGCTGAGTGAGATCTGCTGCTGCTGCTGCTGCTACTGTTGTTGTTGCTCGGGCTATTTTGAGGGTCATATCAGTGCCAACATGCACCTACCCAAGAAGCCCGTTGCCCTCTGTGTCACATAAATGGTGTATGATATGGCACCTCCTTTTGTGAATATTGTATGAAGTGAGTGTGTGTGTTTTCATACAGTATAATTAAAAATTTTAGAAACACTAACTATCCTTCCCTGCAGGCCAGAATTATCACATATAGTAAAACAGGTAAATAAAAGCCGATATAAAACTGAATAAACGCATCTTACCTTAAGATGTAAAAAAGAAAGAGATAAAAATAATGTGACTACTGCACCATAATCAGCATTAATTTTTAATAAAACAAATGTTAACTTTTTGTGCAGGTATTGGAGCCAGAAGGTGGTACGATGGCTGTACAAGAGTAACCTGCTAATATGGGTTGCTGTTTATATTGCTGGCTCATTATACGTTTCCAATTACAGGTTTGTTCGTTACTGAGAAGTACTTACACAAACCCAGCCAAAGTAATTGGAACCACAAATTAGACCAGTCCTTAATGTACCAGGCTTTAATAATGGACGTGAGCGGACTTAGTTCTCCTTTCATTATCATCATCATCAGACGCTGTTCCTGAAGTGGTTTTGTCATTTTTATGTTTTGTTTTTCTGTAATTCATAATAACATGAGTGTCTCTCTCTCTTTTATCTCCAGAGAGCTTGAATTGAAATAAGAACTGATAAAGTATATTAAAACTCATACGTTAAGACACAAGCTCTCTCAAATCAGGATTTAAACGGTTTATAATCTGATCATCTTCCCCTTGACATTAAGGATTATGCGTTAAACTTTCGTACACATTTTAAATGAATGATACTTGAATAATGACTGACTGAAGGACACAAAGCAGTGAATGAATCGGTCCGTCTACGACACTGATTCTGCTGAAAGAGAAGGATTGACCTGCAGTGACAAGCGAAAGCACAAATTAGATTAAGAGTACGGCGGAATCTTATTAAACCGTTGCCACCGTAGCTGACGGACAATCATTTTCACTCCCGTCATGTATTGGTTGAGAAGAAACTGCATCCAAGAGGAACGGTGGTTAGCACCCCAGCCGCCCCCATTAAGAAGGTCCTCGGTTGGATTCTGGGCTTCCCGATTTCCTCAAACAGTCCAAAAACATGCACAATAGGAGACACTAAAGTTCCTAGACGTGGGAATGAGACGGTGAATGGTTGTATGTCTCTAAATGTAACTGGCAACCAATCAAGGGTGAACCCTGTCACCCAATGACTGCTGGAAAAGGCCCCTGTGCGCCCCTGACCCTGGATGCAGGAGAAGCGGTAAAGCTCTTGATTTAATAAGCATCTCACGCACTTAACCATTGCATTTGGAGCAAAGTTGTAATATGCAACTGGCTCGTGGAAGTTTGTTAGCTAAGAAGGTGTTTGGGCTCGGACGCAAGTTCAGTGAGGACGCTTCACGAATAACCCTGCCAGAGTCGCTTTGTTGGGGTAATTACAGAGGCATGCAACAGTATGTACGCACATGTATGTTTATTAACTTCAATAACAACGGAGCTTGTTAGGACATTAGGATGGATGGATTTCCATGGAATGCAGAGCTGTGGGGAACGAGCAGTTCCCCCAGAAGCTTGAGTGTGGCTGACAGACTAGTCAGTGAAGGCTTACTTTTCTATGTATGGATTGAAGTTGCTGTTACATTTAAAATGTCCTTTTCACAGACAAACACTTGTGGTGTAAGCATGTAGTCTTACTCATGTGGGAATAACTTTTTTTTTTTTTTTACTTTTTCAAGGTAATCATGCAATAACGCATATTGCATTAATAATGCAATACTGACCTGTATGGCGAATACAATGCTTCTTTCTATTTTTTTTATTTTTGATGCTGATTGGAGAATCCAGTGCGTTTTGCCTTGGTGCACAGGGGTCATTCATCATAAGTAATTAGTTTTAAAATAGAAATCTGTGAAATACGAGTTGCTGTTCCTGAAATATCCCATATCACGCAATTTCTATATTTTAGATGTTAAGATGGTGCAGTATAATAGATGGCTGAGAAACCTCTACAGATCTAAACACAGATGGTTTTCCAAAGAGAAGCAAAGTTCAATAATTTTATCATTACACTGAAGTAAGATTGTTTTCAATACCTGAGAGCTTCTCCTAAAAATTCTAAAGGGCCATTGCTATATTTGCCAAAAGACAGCAAGCCATTAGAATCAAGCAAATTGATATCAAGTGAGACCATATGGGCCTCTCAATACGTTTCAGTTGGAAACAGAATGGGAAAGACCTTGAATAACCATCCATTCATCTTCCCCCGCTTATCGGGAGACTGGTCGCGGGGGCAGCAGCCCGAGCAGTGAGGCTCAGACCTTCCTCTCCCCCGCCACTTGGCCCAGCTCCTCTGGGGGAACCCCAGGGCATTCCCAGGCCAGCCTGGAGAGTCCCTCCAGCGTGTCCTGGATGTATGACAACAGTCAGAACCTTATCCCCCACCTGAAGGCGGAGTGAGGCTATCCTCTCATCCACCGGGTTGAACCCCACCAACAGGCGCCGAGTCAATCAATATGCCCACAGGGGCCCGGCGCCTCTCACCGGGGCAACTCCAGAGTGAAAAAAAATAGTCCAAGCCCTCTTGAGAAGCCTGGTCCCAGACCCCACATTGTCCGTCAAGGTGAGGCCAACTATATCTAGTCGAATTGCTCAGCCTCGTGGCTCCTTCCCTGCCAGAGAGATGACATTCCACATCCCAAGAGCCTGGTTCTGCGCCCGTGGGTCGGACCGCCAAGGTCCACCACCCGGCTCACACTGCATCCCAACTCCCTTTGCCCTTCTTGTGGGTGGTGAGCCCAGGGGAAGAGGGACCCATGTCGGTCTTTTGGTCTGTGCCCAGCCGAGCCCCATGGCTGAAGGCCCGGCCACCAGGCCCTCGCCATCGAGCCCCGCCCCAGGGCCTGGCTCCAGGGAGGGACCCCGATAACCCACTTCTGGGCAAGGGAAGACTAGATCCAATGTTTCTCTTTTTCATGGTGGTCTTCTGAATACCTTGAATGACCAATCTAAAATCTGCTTGATCCTATTCAAAATGTTTTCTGAAACCCATTCAACGCCTGCTTTCTCAGGAATTAATTTAATTACCAAAGTGGACCAAAGTGCAATTCTGCAAATGCCAGAAGAAATAGCCTGAGCATTTTGGTGCAATTAAGCAAACACTGGCAAGATGTCTTTTTTTGTCTAAGTTCACTACAAAGAATTATGTGTGTTTTCGGAAAAACACATTGTCTTGGAAAACATGGAGAACATCTTCCCCTCTGTTTTTGTCGGCAGGCTGTTTCCGACCTTCAAACTGTTGCGTGTGTGTCTTTAAAACATGTGCAGTCACCGTTTTAACAGTTTTGTGTTCTTCTGTCTCTCCCTGATAGGACTGGCTGAGCTGCACTGGCTGAGGAATAGAGGGAAGGAGAGGAAGCCAAAAAAAAAAAAAAAGAGCAGAGAAAAAAAAAAGCCTCAGCGAAAGAAAACTTCATTACCACAACCATGAAAGAGGGAATTCTACTGTTTGAGCACCCGAGAGACACGGGGAAAAATAGGAGCTGCTGCTTTATGAAACTGTAAAATATAAACCATTGCATCTGTATTGAACTTTCTTTTTCTGGACTGTGCAGTGAGATGAGGGAAAAGGCTTCAATATTTTTACCCTCTGCCACTTGCAAGGTGTGTGTCATGTGAAATTGTTGGTGGAAAAAAATCAAAATAAAAATACTGGCAGAATGGCAGATATCTCTTGTCTGAAAAAGGCAAAAAAATAAGTGGGGATCCTTTTTACACAAAGGCAAGGTTAAAAAAAAAAAAGCATGATGGAGTTTGTCATGTAATATTTGGAATTCATGACTGATCAAATCACATGATAACGACAGGAATAACAGATAACTAACTCATATGAAAGTTACGGCTGGGTTGACTGAGTTCGCAAAAGAAAAGAACATGTGTCATAACAAAAATAAATCAATAAAACAAAATGAACAGACAAAGATGAGACATCCCATTCGGTAGACAGCACATTGTCAGAGTGCAGGTTTCCAATATATAAACTAAATCCAACTGAAATAAAGATACCTTTCATATGCATTTAATATAGATGCTATGAACCTTTACGAAACATCATGCGCATCAGATTCAAGTGATCCAGTCCAGATGGTGGGGATAAAGTGACCGGACACGTTTCATTACAGTCGCAATGAATGTGAATGCACATTAATTCCAAATTATTTTCATTTTTGTTTTTGTTTGTGAAATGGTGGTACTATTAAATGTGATTGTCAAAGTAGAGGACTAAAAACAATGATGAATCCCATGACAGGTGCAATGCTTGATCCCACAAACCTTACGGCCTAAAACAAGTCAGTCCTGCAACGGTATCATTCTATTTTAATGGTTGCAAAAGTGCAGGTGTTGTGTTTTGTTTTACTACATTGCGGAGTGTTCCAATCTGTGCTCTCAATCAACCTAATGCCATTTATCTGAGCTCCAGAGTTTGCACTGCAGGGCATCAGATTAAATTCAGTTAAGTAATTGGGATGCCGTTGTAGGGAGAACGAAGTGCAGCGTGTTAAGTCTCGATTGGAAAATGTGTTTGTGTGTGTACTATCAACCACAATTTATAATTACCTTTTTTTGGACGGTGTAGCCAGTTTATAACCTTGGGAATTTCCCTCTGTGTTGCACTGGTCGCGAATGTGTGGCCTGGATATCCCTTGATGGATGTTCACGCTCTTATCTTGGCTAGAAGGTGTGCGGGTAATTCATTGGCAGGCCACCCGGCAAAGTTCCCATCATCACATTTATCTGCCTGAGTGTCCATTCCGCAACCCTCTCTGGTTCTTCTCCCTCGGCCCATGTTAGCAAGTTCCAAACGATGCAGCAAAAAGTTTTTTTTTTTTTTTTTTTTTTTTTTTAAACCAATCAGTAAAATCTTGAGCTACCAGCCATTCACCTGGTAGCCAATCAATGAGACAGCGCCAGGGATGATGTATGTCTGCGTGTGTGCATCAATTCACGCCACTGTTTTGTGTTGGATTCTGATTATCAAAATTGAAAATATATAGGAATGATCGATGTAATTCTGAAATATCCATCCATTGTCCGCTATTATTCTACTCAGGGTTGCAGGGGATGCTGGAGCCTATTCCAGCTCCCATAGGGTGAGAGGTGGGTACAGATAAACAAACAGACTACCATTCACTCTTATTCGGGGCAATATTTCCCAATTTTATTCTTAAATATATATTAATAGAAAAAGAAAAATTCCCAGATTTTTTTTTTTTTTTTTTTTTTTTTTTTTTTAATGTAGCCTGACCACTGATGATTCCTGTTGATTTGGGGAAAATACATAAAAAAAGAAAAATAAAGATATTATCTTCCATTTACCAAAATTACAGACTAGCAGAGATCAAGAAAGTATGGAGCTGTTGTAGGAACCCAGGTATCTGACTGGGGTTATTGCATGTGTGGATTCAAGACTGCAGTTACATGAGGTTACAACCGGACATTTTTCCTCTATATCACCATATGTCACAAACGCTGTATTATAGATTAATTGTGTATGAGAGGTTATTCACCTTCCAACACTGGACTAACTTCAAAGTGTAAATTAATTGACTCCAAAATATCACAGGTAGCGCAAAATGTTGAAAACATTATCATGGTTTGGGGTGAAATTGAATTAAGTAGACTTTAAAGGGGCCCCCGGCTGCTCGGTTATATTTCCTAATGCAAAGTGTTTGGCAAGTTATAATAGCTTGAGCTGTGTCAGGAAGGAGAGCATTTGCTGGTGTTTGCCACATCCAGCCGTCGCTGCAGCCACCGTTGCCTCCAGCAGTGAGACTTCTAGCGTCGTAACATCCATACCAATATGTTACATAGTTGAACCACTTAAGTTAAATGACCAATTGACTCGCTCAATGTCATTTGAACATATATATCACTCGAGACGGTACAGCTTTCACATAGTTTAGGTAATGTGCAGGACAAGTACGTACATCTCTGGTCCACAACTTTCAAGTAAAAAAGCTGAAAACACATTGAATAAATGTTTAGCTCCATATGAAATGCATTGGTTGAGCATTTTCAGTAGACACTCATTGTGAATGATTATATCCATGTTTCACCCACTGACGTGTCACACAGGGAGACGCTTTATAGATTCGGTGCCTGTTGGATGGCAATGGATTCCAAGATCTAGTTTAAAATATTACTTTGGGATCAGATGCCACCCTCATCTTCCACAGGAGTGAGAAGCAGCGGAGATCCCATGTTGTGTTTTTGCACCATCATTAAGTTACTCGTGAGAAAAGAACTCAATTTCAATTGCAAATAGGAGCATTATAAATCTCCATAGTGTTTTGAGATCACATATGCCTTGATTATCCAGTGCCAGTCTGTTGGCAGTGGAAGCTGAAGAAACACCCTCTACATTGAAAACTCATATTTACTAATAAGAATGTGCCGCTCAGTGTGGGTGCAGTGGGAACATCTGTTGATTTAAGCTTTTTTAATTAACTGTCAAGATAATGATATTACATAAAAACAAAGTAAGCAAGTACCACTCTGCACACACACAGGCAGATAGTCATTCATGCCATGTGCCTGAACAAGCAGCTCTGTGTCTCACTGCCAGCTTCAAACTGATTTTTTTCAAAGTGACATCTCGAAGAAAAAAAAGAAAAAAAAGCAACTGTCACACTTTGAAACAACACTTACAAATTTTGTTCTGATATGTAACCAATTAAAAAAAAAAACAAAAAAAAAAACAGAAAACGTTTGCATTGTGAATAAGTATCATTTCAACAGATTGTGTTCATTTCCTGAGTATTGTGCACCATACTGATGATGAATGTATTAACTTTCATTGGACTTTGTACAAATTTTCAAGCCTAAAAGATTCTGATTCATCCTGTGTAAGTGACGCCTGCTAAAAAAATGAAAAAGGACAAGAAAAACTAATATGCTGTTTTAGAGGAGTTATTTCGGTCAAATGTATTAATTGATAATACATGGGGATCAATGATGTGTTTCTTTATTTCTTTCTCTACTTCATAGATTGTTGATTTATTTCAACTGTTTACAGATATTTCAATTCCTTTGCATGTCAAATAATGCTACGTAATATGTGTGTGCTAATCAATGTCTGTGACGCCCACAACTAAACTCTGAAAAGCCAAGACTTTTACATGTGTATGTGTGTGTTTTCTTAGTGTCAATCATGACTTTACATCCAAGAGGAAAAGACACAAAGAAAGTAGGAAGAATTGCAGTTTTACAGCCACCTCTTAGATCACAAGCAATTTGACTCCAATTGCAGACAGACACTGAAAAAATTACCTGGCTGACACATTAAAAACAGTATCCTCCATCCTTTCTTATTTGGGAGGCTTTGCATACATAAGCTTGAAATGATTTCAAATTTACTGATCTCATCAATGGTATTTTAGGGGGTTTAAAACTATATAGATGAGAGAGATATTTTAGATGCATTGACTGGATTGCTATACATAGACACTGCCAGGTATGAAATCTTATTAGTCAGACACCACTAGTGGCTGGTTTTGACAGGCCCATGTAGCATGGAGACCAACTGACAGACCCGGATCTCAACTGAAACCCCTGCAGGCCAAACAGCAAAATAGGAAACATTCGTTTTAGATCTAAATACAAGATACTAGTTTGAATGTTTACTGGATATGCAAAAAATAGATAAATCTACACCAACTTCCCAAGTATGACTTCTGTGGCAACATAAGGGCCCATAGAAATGAATCACGCTTTGTAAGTCTTACACTTACTGTATGTTCACTAACAACTCACTGTGTCCATTTAGTTGCAAAAACAAGTGTGGTTAACACAAAGTGCACCATTTGCTTTATTGTCGTTTCGCTTCGCTCAGCACAAGATGACACGGGGACCCCTAGGACTCAATTTATTATACAGGCAGGAGCTTTAGTTCGGTCTTTGTGTCCTTGAGGACGGCTCTGACCTCCAGAGGCACTCCGTGCACGGGCTAATGTCATGGAACACGGCTGCAGCCATGCAGGTGTAGCATGGTAGTGAAGTGGGAGCATTAAAGACCAACTGTATCTAGTTAAGGTGGTCGGTAATCTGAGGCTTTCCTCTGTCAGCCCTCTGCTGCTGCACTCTGCGGCTTTGGAAAATAAAGGAGTATTTCATTTAAATTAATGTAACTTTTAGTCAATGATTTCCTTATTGTAATACCTAACATTGGAATAAAACGTGTTAAATTTCTTGTCATGCAAAATATGCACCGCAACTGCCAATGTGCGACACCTGGAGGCAATGCCATTTATTAAGCTTTAACAACCCTGATGTGCAGACATTGTGCGTTTAGCAAAAATCACATTAATCAAGGCCATGGGTACCCATACTTTTTTGGCTTGTGAGCTACTTTTAAAATGACCATGTCCAAATAACATCCTAACGATATCCTAACCACACACACACACACACACACACACACACACACATATATGTGTGACACACACACACATATATACACATACGTGTGTGTATATATATACACACACACACACACACACACACACACACACACACACACACATATTTGTATGTGTGTGTATCGTTTCCCTTGCATAACAGCATGAACACCTATGGCTCAATATAATTGTGCACATTTTTGGCCATTACCTTACCTCCATTTTTACTCTGATGACGTCTTGCACTGAATGGACTCAGTCAACTGACAGGTAGCCCAGCATCTAACACACTTCCAATACCATCAGTCATGGTGGAACAGTGTTCATATCAAGATCTTGGACAAATTATGGGGGTAAATGCAGCAAGTTAGGCTATGCAGTGTGTGTACATTTGTGTGTCTATGTCAAAAAAAAAAAACCTCATTAACCCAAGTTTACTGTTCTGTATATTTCCTGTGCATCGTGTATTTGCAGGTGTATTTGCAGTCCCTATGTCCTCTATTGTAAGACGCTTTGGATAAAAGAGTCTGCCAAATGCAATGTAATGTAATGTAATGTAAATGTGACAAATGTGACATGTCCAGTAAGTTAAAGTGCACAGTCAAGAGCATCAGTGGCTGCTTTCAAAGTACAATACATTGCTGACCATCATCTGCAGCACTAAGAAGCTCATTACTCGCTCTGTGGGTCGACTCTGCGCTGCGGTGTTTAAATGATTTTATGAAAAAAAAAGGCAAAGATAAAAGTGCATATTTTCAAAGTTGGCTGAGCCGTTTATGCTTGGCTTACTTCATGGTGACACCGCACGTTGGGTCATGCTGGGTGTAAAATATTTAATTTAGTCAATGTTTTTTTGACACAAGGTTGATTTGTCAACATTAAAAAAGTTTCTAACAAAAATATATAAGAAGGCTTTCTTTTGTTACAAATATTCGCTACCGTCTTTCACTGCCAAACATTTATTTACAACAAATATCTGGAAAATGGAAATAACAGACCACAGCCAGCTGTGAAATTGACATGGGTGAGGTCTGTATCTCCCGGGCGGAATCAGATTAAATAACCTCTTTGTTTCCATACCGATGCAAATCCCAACACAAAAATTTGCTTTGTCGATCCAGAATGTGATGCGTATTGGTTACAGTTATTCTGTGAACCAGCCTTTTATGGGTCAGGTTCAAAAAGATCACATAAAAAAGATGCATTTTACCACAGGATCTATTAAGGCATAGGAGACTGTTATTTTGGCGCAGGTGAACGCAGAACTAATGTGCACTTGATCTCAGAGGGTAAGTCGTATCTCGAACGTGTGGAGCTCCACTGTTGGGCAATTTAATTGGCCTCATGTAATGCTAGCACATGTTTTTCTTGATTAAAACACCATGAGACGGGCATGTCAATCTCCATATCTTCTTTAACCATGTAATGAATGAAAATTAGACACTACATCACTGGATATTTAGCCGCTTAGAAAAGTTTACACATTTTGTTGCAAAGCACAGAGCCACACTTGAAGTAGAAAAGGTGAAACACCAGGTGCTGTGAGGAATTAATAAAACAGTAAAGTGCAATTCATTCACCTAACTTCATCCCACAAAGTGTAAAGTCCCCCCCCACCCCAGTTTGTCTCTTTATTTGCTGACTGCATCCCCCTTGCTGGAGTCCCACCGGATCTACTGCTGATCAGCATTTCAGGACCTCATATGCTCTCCGGCCACGCTGAGGGCCCGGAGCAGAAAACAGCAAAAGATTCATCTTGTGAATGCAGTATCGACCCACAAGACAAGTTTGAGACAAACTTGTTTGCAACTCAACTGTTTTACCAGTTAAACATCTTCATTTAATTCATTCAGCATAAATTCACAGGAGAGGAGACCATGAAATATGAAATAGAGTGTAGCTACGTTACTCATCAATAAATTATGTTGACTGCAGATTCTTAATGGAGGAAAGCATTTCACCTTAAATTAGCGACTTGAACTGAGTCAGTGGAAATGCCAACCCCTGCAGCTTCCGTACACAAAACAACTAAAACAACCTCAACACGGGAATGAAAGTCAGATATACTGTACATTCTCATTGGACCTGTTTGGCTGAGAAAAATGGCTCAGCGAAGCTCTCAGCAGCTGAAGGAAATGGTGGAGAATGAATCACAGGTGGGGAAAGGGTGATATCAGATGTATGTTGATCAGCTGGACTCCATATCAGCTGGATGGGAATAACGTTGTCTAATGAGTTGGACCTGTCAACTCTGATGTGGGTGTTTCTCATTGGAAACAATTTTTGTCTTCTTCTTAAAATTCAAATTCATAGGAAATCCCAAACAACAGACTAAGAACACACACAAAAAAATTAGGAAAACCTATTACTACATTCTGTATCAAGTGTCAGGGGTCAGGGCTTCTCATTTTGAAATAACCACTGACTTCAGCTCCTGCATGGCACTGTCGAAACACAAATAGGTGTATGAAATCTAGAGGACAAGGATTGGCAGCAGTTTTTGTAGAAATATTAAGATTTTTGTCATAAACAAGGTGATACTGTTAAAGTCCCTATACATCAGTTTTAAGTACATCCATCCAGAACGACAGCAAGAGAAGCATCATAAATGTTGCTTCCTGTTCACCTTTTTCTTCACATTCAAAGAAGGTCAGTGGACAGTCAGAAAGAAGGCAAAGATTGTGAAGCACTTAAACGCAAACCGGCTTTTTGGGTTACAGGAGATAAATAACACTGACTGGAATGACAATATTTTTTTTTTCCTCAAGAAGGATAGAAACAGGATCCAAAGGGGAAGAGCTCAGGTGGTTGAAGTGCGTGGAAGCAGACTAAACCACCACAGATTTACACAGTCGCCTGTGCCGAGCATTATCCCTGGACCTCAGGAAGGCTGTCTGAAAGTGAATGTTAATCAGACACCATCTCAGCACATTGAGAGGGCCGGGATAACAGCCCTATCTACCGTTTCTGTACTTAACACGCTGCTGACAGAGAGCAAGTTTACAAGCTTCCACAAGTCTCTCCATATATATATATATATATATATACACACATATATGTATATATAAACACACACACACACACACACACACACACACACACACACACACACACACACACACACACACACACACACACACACACACATAAATGTCTCACACGTCCCTGAATGGCTGCATAAATGCACATGCCAAAGAGGAGGTGATTTTGGTTAAATGAATTACTGAAACTGATCCATCAGAGTTGATCTTTAGTCCCTGTGTTACCTCTCTTAAACCATTAACAGCATCGCATTTAAGTAAAATTAATATGAAGGAAGAATGATTCCAACATTTCCCAATATAGATATGTATTTCAGATTTGCACTTTAAGCACAGTAAGGCAATTTATATTTATGAATTATTTACCAATCTCAAAATAATATTAAATTAAATGGGACTAATATTATCTTAAGCAGTGTGTCAATTCTTCTACCTCCAGCCATCACTGAATGACATTTGAATTTGAATCATTTGAATCATGTGGAAATATATGAGTCATTTCACATCTACTTCATTCCTTGGATGTTTGGTGTTTTTGAGATGTGTTGTGCTACTAGGATATTACTGTCAGGACTTGGCACCACTCAAGTCTCACCATGATGATAGAATGACTGTGGACTCACAAATAATGGAGACATAAGATCAAACCTTCAGAATGTGGATCCAATTCAAGAGTAACAGTTTTTTGTTTTATTTTTTTTATTTCAGTTTTACTTGACTGCAGTTTTTCCATGTCCAGAGATTTGCACCTGCAGTTAGTTATCTACTAAGATGGATGAAAGAACGAATCTACATTGGGGTACATCTAAAAGAAGTGTGTGGTTCCCATCCCATCAAGAGAAGACCACCTGAAAAGTCAGTCATGTTCTGTTTCTTTAGATAATCCCTCCTACATTTGGTTAATGTACTTGCAAAAGCATAATTACAATTTGGTCCCTTTTAAACATTCTGACATGGCCTGCATAATGAGGGTGGAAGCTTATATATGAACATTTAATAGGCCTGTTTTCATCTAGTTTCATAGTTATATGAAACTGCTGACAACAGCCAGAAACCGTTTAATGATCAGAGCCTCGCCAGGCTGATGAAAGCATTGGAGACAAATACCCATAATAATCCTCAGTCCATTTATATTTGGACTTCTCTTTGAAAAGAAATGATGAGGAAGAGATGTTGAGACGGGTCCGGTGAGCACCAATTTAAAATAAACTCTGACAGAGTTGGCAAAAAATGGGGTTCTGCTAGGATCCAAAGGTTCGGAAGTTCACAGTGAGACTTTAAAAAAAAAATAAGGTGAACTGGGCTTCATACCACAACCTGTCTCCGTTCCTCTTCACCTCTGACTTCCAGTACAACTCCTATTCCTGCCCCCTCCATAAGTTCGCCGTTGACTTCCATTATTGGATGCATCGCCGATGATGATGATGAGTATCCAGAGGTCTAATTACAAGTTTTGTAGAGTGGAGCAACCAGAACCACTTCCTACTCAGCATATCCAAGACCAAGGAGATTGTCGTGGACTTCCGAGCAAATCAAAGAAGACATAGACCAATCACCATCCAGGGTGAGGAGGTGGAGATAGTGGACTCTTACAACTACCCTGGAGTCCACATTAACAATAAACTGGACACACAACATGCACTCTACAGGAAGGGTCAGTGCAGGATGTTCTGTCTGAGGAGACTGAGGTAGTTTGGCGTATGAAGCGGGCTCCTCAAGACCTTCTACAAGTCTCTGGTAGCCAGCACACTCTTCTTTGTTATAGTGTGTAGGCGGGGCGGTGCCAGAACTGGTGAGATCAACAGGCTCAACAAGAGAGTGAGGAAAGTGCACTCAGTGGCGGGACTGAACCTGGACCATCTCCAATCAGTTGCTGTGGGGAGGGTGAGGGGACAAACTGGGAGCGATCCTGGACAATCCTTCCCACCCTCACCCCCGAGCTGTGGCTGACAGGCAGCTTATTCAGCCCACGGCTCATCCCACCCTGGTGCAGAACCAAACGCTTCTGACGCTCCTCTGTGCCACGGCATCAGACTGTATAACAGCAGTCTGGATGGCACACTGACCATCCGGAAGTGTATCTATGCCATCACCACCTCACCCATTCATCCATGTGTTATGCCCAAACTCTGTTGTCTTAATTATCCTGTTGGCCTCAGCCCTGCCTATTTTTGTTTATTTATTTCATTCTTACCATTCCTATTGTCGTTCTGTTTATGTTGTCATTTAGTTTGGGTTGTCTACCTTCACTCTCACTGTCTTGCTTGATGTTGTTACTGTCATTGTTCTGTCTGCGGCCTATTTATTTGTGGATGTCTTTTGCTTTTTCCAATTGTCTTCTAATGGTTTATTTATATTCATATTTATTTGACACTTATCTGTTACACTGCTGTGACAAAAGAATTTTGTCACAGACCTCCCCTATGGAGGTCAATAAAATATCTTATCTTAACCTCCTTGTTTTTAGGCAGTTTGGCAATTTATACACAACAAATACAGACACCTGCACCTTAGGAAGCATTTAATTATGTCAACAAATTAAAAATTCCACTGAGAACTTTGATTACCATGCGGCTTTAAAAAAGCTTTACATTTATCCATTCATACGTAACAACAGTGACAGAACTGACATGTGAGATGCTAAACAGACCATTGGGATCCACTGGGCAGCATCAGCATCTTCACCAAGGACACTTTGGCACGTAAATGGGGAGCCTGAGAATCGAACCGCCAATCATCTTCCAACTGAGCCAAAACTGCCTCCAAGAAACGAAAAGAAAAAAAAAAAAAGATCAAAATAACAGGAGCTGACTGAATAAGTGTATAAAAACATCTAAGTTGATATGTTTAGCCCTGTAGCTCTGTGGCACACTGGCAGTGATAGGAGAGCCAAATGAAAGCCCACAGAACGAGCTTTGAGCCAAAAACTCAATTTGGCGTAACAAGTTGTGAATCTGGAAGAACCTCATAAAAGGCATCGACACACAAGTGAGGTAGAAATCACAGAGAGGCAAGTGAGCAACTCAAGATAAACTGTATAGGAAAAGGTGTGTCCCTGTTATCGCACTATGATCCCTGTGTCTGAACGTATTGCAGGAAAACTGTGATGCAGATGCAGGGATGAAGATTTGAAGCCATTTAATCACAAAGATCTCACACATTTTTTTCCACATGTTGATTCCAGAGTTGCATTACCATAAACCATTCAAAATAGGCAGTGGGGCATGTAGTAAGTCCTGATTGTTCTTTAACCACCGTTTAATTTGAAAAATGAATGAATTCGAGGCATGATGTCAATTCCAGCTCATTATGATCAGATTATATCACGCATTAAATATTAGTTGGAGGTTGTCTTTATGATATGAATGCAATGTCAAGTGCGGACGTGCGCACACACACACACACACACACACACACACACACACACACACACACACACACACACACACACACACACACACACACACACACACACACACACACACACACACACACACACACACACACACACACACACACACACGGGGCAAGGGCTTTCACTTACAAACTGTTTTCCCGTCAACTGACACGTCTTCAGAACCTGCACTTGTATCACAAAACCTAGAGTCTAAAAGCAAAGCTCACACATCCTCATGCAGTTGTGGCTGTCTAAGATAAGGGGCCATAAATAAGATAACTTTGCCTCCGGTTTAAATGAGATCCCAAAAGCTTAGTTACATTTCCCAATGTCATGATTGGTGACATGAAAGTAACCAATGAGATTGTTTGCTTGTGTGGTGTTAAAAGTAAACCACGATATGCAAACGTAATTGGATAAACTGCATCCACCAACATCTCCACAGGCATGAAGGATATGAAGTCAAACACAGAGCTTCTCATCCAAGAACTAACCTTTCCTGTTGGAAACATCTTAAACTTTACTTAAATGAAAAATTTAACTTACAAGGGATTTTTGTATTAGTTTCGCAAATTTGCAAAATGAAGGCTGAAAACCATCCAACAGCTATTTTATGTTCATATATACACTTATATCCATTCTCAGCACTGACCCCTATAAAATTATCTGGCTCACATTCATTTTTTTTCCTCCTTTTCTAAATAGGCTCCTATTACATTTCCTTACACACAGACTTGGCTTAAACAATCAATTTGACATAGCTATAGCGATGTAATGGTTCCAAATTTTGAATTTCTTAAAACCAAGCGAAAAAAAAAAGATCAGTTTAAAATTCATGCCTGAATAGATCCTTTGATATTCATGGGTTTTACAAATATTCTACAAGATTCTTTTGAGGAAATCTTACGACGTTTACTTTTCCCTAGGATACTGTATTACTCAACGGACTAATAAAAGGCATGATTTATTTATTTTGGTGTATTGCGTATTTTGACCATGCAGGGCTACACCAGCCGTTTGTGTTGAGCCACCTCTCATCGGTCGACGTGACTCCAAACAGAATAAGGTAATGTTTGTTTTAATAGGTTGGCAAAATTGTTATTGTCATTTGCACAATATCCGTGTTCGGTGTGTTTTAGTGTAAAAAGAAGTGCAACAAAATGTATTGATTGACTGACTGACCTTAATTTGGCAGTACAAACCTGAACAAGTTCTCCTGACGGAAAACATTATTTCACTCCAGGTGAATTGTTCGGTTAATTGTCATCTACATCGTTGATTCTGTCTTTCTTACTTGGTTAAGCCCATAATGGACAAAGGCTATGAGCCACAGCAATAAGTTAAGTCCCTAATATTTTGAAACTCCTTCCTTCCAGAATGATGTCTGTTTTTCAACCTTGCTCTTAAACAACTTCATCGAGTATTATCTCCATTGTGTTTTCCTTTTACAAAGAAACAAGTTCAGATTTTCACGCTTACTGCTTTTCCTGCCATCACAAGCGGCTGCAGGGACCCGATTATCTAATTGGCATTTAGATTGAAATGCCTCTCAAATCATTTCACCACGCACAACAATCTTTTCTACGATAAACTGAAAACAACTAAAACAGGTCCAAATTACCTAATCAGGTAAAAATGAGTAAAGAAATCATACTCTCCTCAAGTGGTCCAAAAAGTGAATAAAAAATTGATTGGAAAAACAAACATGGACAGATTATGAGAGGGTGGCTGCAGGGGGGTATGTGAAAAAGACATAGTTGGCACTAGAGATATTTCTTGTATACTTAACCAAGCATGACAAATTCACATACATACATATATTCACACTTTTTGAAAGGATTAAAACATTGAGCATGTGCTCAGTTCAGAGATGAGACAATGTAAACTTTGGATGAAGTAGTAGAAATGCCTTTTGATGTGACCACTAGGAACAACTGTTTAGGGTTTATGATTAAATGTAGTCTCTGCATTGTTACCATAGTAAAGATATTTTTGGCTGTAACTGGGCTAAAGGTAGAACGCTATGATTACTAGCTGAAAGAACAAAAGGTAGGGAATAAGGAATGGTCTGGTTGACAGAGTCAGGGTATTGATCTATTCAAGATAGGTCAGTAAAAACCCTGAAACACATGTTAGGTGAAGAATCTTAACCAAGAATCTCCTCTGTTCATCTCTCAGTGGAATCATGTGATTTCTTTGCTTTCTTTCAGCAAGAACAGATATATTATTACATTCCTGTCAGTATTTTTATGGTGTATGATGGTTTTTCTCAAGCTCACTTGAAAGGGATAACTGCTTTTCACTCCGTCTTTAGACTTCACTTTATCGGAGGCTACTTCTTGATACATCTTTTTTTGGGGGGATTGAGACTACGGTACATCATGGCTAAAGAACCACCACCAGCCAAGACCTTCACATTAACCATACGGGACTATAAGCGCATCATGTTGACGGAAACCCTCTTTGATGAAACCCCAAAAGCAACTACAGGACGGCTTACGATGAACTCTGCTACCCTCAGGAAAATACAGGAATGGGAAACCCAACTATTTCTTCATGCCACAAGACTATCCAAAGGGTAAGAGAATCCCATGTGGATTAATTAATAAAGTCCCCATGCTGAGCAAGGACAATGAAGTTTATAGTGACGTATATTAAGAGAATCTTTTTGTCTGTGTTTAAGTAATGATGGACAACAGATGTGGGGAATCACATGTTCGACCCTTTAAAAATGGTGCCTCTGAACACTTTAAGCATCTGAAAAGTTTTGCTCGAAATGTTACGCTGAAATAAATTCTTTGCATTGGAGGTTTCTTGGTGCATGGATTTTTAACCTTTTTTCAGTCTTTTTTTTTTTTGTTCCCCCACCTATCCCTGACTGGGCAACGGATGTACATGTTTTTCCTCAAGCTCACTGGTTATCTTACCCAAGAATTTTTTTTTCCTGTTGGGATCTCAGTGGAATCATGTGATTTGTTTGCTTTCTTTCAGCAAGAACAAAAAAAAAAAAAAAAAAATCACGCTTCCAAAAGCAGCTGGTCGTTTAAGTATACTCAAACAATTATCTAATTTAGGTTTAACTCCCACTTACTGATGTTCAGGTTTTAAATGCTGACATGCACCAGACAGTTTTCAGACAACTGCCTCTCCCAGAGCTTTTGCTGTCCCAAATTTCCTTCATTCTGCACACTGACAGCGGGGAATGAGAGTCTGAGGTGAAAATGCTGTGGCTGGTCACCATGAGTCATCTACCATTGAGCCTGTATTGTCCCCTTGAGGTTTGATTTTAGAGGCGACCTGCTTTCTTTCACAGTTTTTATTGAGTTGTCCAAACATGACATTGGTAGGCAGATTTCCTGCTCGTATTCCTGCTGCCGTTCCTGATCTTTTTTTTATTGGGTTAGCGCACAAAGGCTCGGATACAAAACTCTTTTTGGCAAGGAGAGGCTCGTAAATCTCAAGGTCTGTCCGTGTATTATGGTGCTTGTTAAATGACTTGTAAGAATGATTGGTTTACAACCAAAAACTCTGGGTTAACAATCATGAAATTATATAATTCACCAGGAGCCCAGGATCTGGACTCTGAGGTGGAAGTTTGTCAGGTCATTATGGGATATGGCTGTTTAGAACTGAGATCATGCTGATGACTGGCGGAGTTTGGACATCAGCTTGTCTGATGGGTATCCATAGTCACATCGCTCTATATTGTCATAGTAAATATGTACGCGTGATACCACCTTAGTATTTCTGTTTTGAAACTGAATATAAAAATCTGGTTACTTTCGAAAGAAAATTGAAAAACATCCATACTGGCCAAAAGGTGATTGAATCTCTTTTCCAGAATATTTTAGAACAGACTGTGCTCCTTCATTTCCAGTAACAGATCGCAATACTTTAATTGACACACTTTATAATTTTTCTGCATGTACTATCCAATAAGACTGAATCCAAAGCTCTTTGCTCAAACTTGATTTTATCGCTCATGCCTCACCCAGTGAAGGAACCCAAGGTGGCTGCACCATTGCAGTTCAATATTTATTTTAGTCCCAGGGCTAAACTTCTTCCACAATATTGCTGATCTCTATAATACTTAGTCAGGTTGTATGGCCACTGTAATATTACTATAGAGACAAGACAAGCGTATTGAAGGTAGTGAGTAATTCTAAATAGTCATCGGAGTAACTGAGTATTCTCACAAGATTATTTGTAGAACTTTGTTGCACGATGACTAACGATGTTGCACGATGATATGGTGTGCTTGATCTGCAATTTTTAATGAAAGATACATTGGAGGTACTTTCTAACTGCTACTCATTCAGAAAATAAACAAATCGTAATGGAAAGGATATCATTAAGCGGGCTGTTTAAAAAAAAAAAAAAGGTTAGTCATCAGAGAAGAGTATGTGGAAGTTCTCATGTGAGGGACAAAGATGGAAAGCATCAGGAATGAGTCAGGCGGGCTGCACATGCAAGAAGTTTCGGAGACGGTCAGAAAGGACAAACAGATGGTTTCAACACGTACAAAAGGAGAGACTGAATATATTGGTATATAATTGAAAGACCATATCTCCCCTCCATTGTGATGGGAAACGTGAGATCGCTGGGCAACAAGTTGGAGGAGTTAACAGCACTCACACGGAGCGACGGTGTGTTTCGTGAGGCCTCGGTGTTGTGCTTCACAGAGACTTGGCTAAACAGCAACATACCGGACTCTGTGGTGAGTTTATCTGGCTTTCAGTTGGTGCGAGGGGACCGGCGTTGTGCCGGCAGCGGCAAGAAGAAAGGAGGAGGTGTCGCTGTGTTTGTAAACAACAAGTGGTGCAACCCCGGACACGTCACGGTAAAGGAGCGAGTGTGCAGCCCGGACATCCAACTGTTGGCTGTGAGTCTCCGGCCGTACTATCTGCCCAGAGAGTTTTCCCACGCCATCATCTTAACGATTTGCATCCCACCGTCTGCCGTTGCACCGCGGGCTAATGACGTCATCAGCTTAACGGTCGCAAGACTCCAGACTCAGCACCCCAGTGCCTTCATTGCCATCTCTGGGGATTTCAACCACGCCACATTGTCATCTTCTCTGCCCACTTTCAAACAGTTTGTGGACTGCAAGACAAGAGACAATAAAACCCTAGACCTGCTGTATGCAAATGTCAAGGATGCATACAGCTGCACAGCTCTCCCTGCTCTGGGCAGGGCAGACCACAACCTGGTCCATCTAAAGCCTCGCTATGTGCCTGAAGTCCAGCGGCAACCTGTGATCACCAGAACTGTCCGAAGTTGGTCTCAGGAGGCAGAACTGACTCTTCAGGGATGCTTTGAGACGACTGACTGGGATGTGCTCTGCGAAGATCAGGGAGAGGACATTGAAAAACTCTCTGCATTACAAACTATGTGAACTTCTGCACGGGCAACATCATCCCCACCAAGACAGTGCGTTGTTTCACAAATAACAAACCCTGGGTGACTAAGGACATTAAGACCACGCTGAACAGGAAGAAGGCGTCATTCAGGAGCGGAGACAAAGAAGAGCTGAAGAAGGTGCAGACTGAGCTGAGGGAGAAGATTGCAGAGGGCAAGGACAGTAATAGGAGAAAGCTGGAGAGCAAACTCCAGCAGAACAACATGAGGGAGGTGTGGAGTGGGTTGAAAACCATCACTGGCCATGGAAAACAAGGAAGCCAGATGATGTTTGGAGACCTGCATGAGGCCAAAGAATTAAACCTGTTTTTCAACAGATTTGATGAAGAAGCCTCTGCCCACCCTCCCCCCAGCTCCGCTCAGGACTTTCCTCCCCCTGAGCTCGCACCCCTCACCTCTCAGACTTTTACCCCTCCCCCATGCACCTCTTCTGCTTCCCTGGACGATGTCTCGTTAACACCGCAGCCCTCCTGTCCCCCACTGGGACTCTCTCCACCCCCACCTGTCACTTTCACTGCTGAGGAGGTGAGGAGAGAGTTCAGTCGCCTTCATCCCAGGAAAGCCGCCGGCCCTGACGGACTTAGCCCCAGAGTGCTGAAAGGATGTGCCTCTCAGCTGTGTCCACTGTGACACCAACAGACTCAACAATCTCATCAGGAGAGGTGGGTCTGACCTGGGAGTGGAGCTGGAGTCTGTTGTGCAGGTTTTAGAGAGGAGGATGATGAGGAAGCATCATGGACAACATCCATCACCCCCTGCATGCCACGTTGATGTCCTGTCAGAGCTCTTTCGGTCGTAGACTGATACCACCAAAGAGCTCCACTGAATGCCACAGGAGGTCTTTCCTACCTGAGGCTATCAGACTTTTTAATTCCTCTTCCCTCAGCCGCAGGGAATCTTCAATCTTTGTAGTTACAGTTAAGACAATTCATAATTCATTGTAATTCTTATTCTTCCTCCTTTCTACTATTATCTATTACTGTTATGTTTTTTACTTGAAACTCTGGCACTACAATTTCCTTCGGGATAAATGAAGTTGTTCTCATCTCATCTCTCATAAGGATGCTGTGGAGGGACCTGTCAGAGAGGAGGGCAAGAGGAAGACCAAAGTAGTGCGGAGGAGGACAGAAAGTTAGCTGCTGTAAGAGAAGAGGAGGCAGAGTATAGGGTTCGATGGAGGCTGATAATTTGATATGGCAACCCCTGAAGGTGACAGCTGAGTGGAAAAGGGGAAGATCCAACCATGTTAAAGAAGATCTATTTGCAGAATAGTGCAATGTGTGTCTTGGAATTCTGAAAGACAAGGTCTTGAGAAAGAGTAACTGCACGGTTTCTATTGTCCCTCTCTCAGCCCTATGAGGGAACTCCATGCTTCATAAGATTTGCCTCCTGCTTCCTTCCAGGTGCAGTACACCGTATGGACTGCACAAATTTACATTCTTATCAAACATTGAGGTGGATTATTTTATTGTCTGTATTATTTTATTTTTGCTTTGCCCTGCTCCATGTAAATATACAAAATTGTCAGGTGCTTTCCACAGCAGGTTCATACAAAGTCTTGTAATCAAATAACTAGAGTCTGTACATCGTGCCTCATCGCAATCCTTTCTACTACAGCCTCCAACAAACAACACATTTTGCCTTCTTGCACCGTAATGCAGCCTGACATATACCAAAACTGGTATAAAATGTTTAAAAGTGAGGAACCCATTCCAGTAAATGAGAAACCTTGAATTTTCTCAGCAAACTTTTAGTCTGTTAAGTGGAACTGACAGAGGTAATTTGAAGAGCAACAACATTGGGCTTTCATCAGTTCTGTGGTTACTTTGGTAGCAGCAACAGGTTGAGGTTTAGAAAAAAAAAAAAAAAAAAAAATCAACATAAAGTCCACAACGCTGCTTTGTATTTACAGATCTCAGAATATATTCATTTTGTTTACAAACTTTTATAAGACCTTCGATGAACGGAAACAGAATTATTCAAGATTTTTTAATCAATATTTTGTCAAAAACAGACAGCCCGAATAAGTAAACAGGACAAATTCAGATAATGTGATATGCTGAAAGATATCCTGTGTGAATAAATATGTTTAAAGTTGAGGTGCATGAGAGTCTACTCTGATCTCAGGTCAATCAACATACACAAAAGATTTGGTCTTTTGTGAAAATACTAGTTGGATGAATCACAATGTTATTGTCTTTCTGAAAAAAAAAACATAGAAAAAGAAATGTATTTATTCATCTTCCTGGGTTTAAGATGGGGCTTGAAAAAGAAACTCATGCTGAATCAGATTTTTGATTTTGGGCAGTGTGTTCAGGGGGAATATTGATTTTCTTGTAACGGGGAAGGGTCACGGGATAGATTCCAAAGCACCAATGGGTTTAAAATATGAGCAATATATTTAGTTTCAACCTCTGCTTCTCTGAGTATTCAAACACTTAAAGCACCAAAAGGAACTCAAAAGGTGTAAAAGTAGGATACAAATAGAACCCAATTCCAAATGGACCATTTATATTAGCAACACCCGTTCAACATTTGCAGGCTAAATTTATGTAGCGCCTTGTTGGGTAAGAAAGAGGAGGATTATTAAAACTAAAACAGCTAAATTGTTATTTTAAGCCTCAGGGTTGGCAAATATAATCATCAAGGGCTTCGCTGAACATCGAGCTGGAGAAGCACAGGTGGATTGCACATTGTTCTCACAAGGTTCCCTCGAGCGTAAATTAAACCAGCTTACTAGTTTCTATCCTGGATGAGCGCGTCTATGTAAAGGCTGCTCTAAATACTCCAGTCGAACCCCCTATTGGTTATCCAGTGCTATGTTTGTTATTACTTGATTGTTAGTTTGGGGGTTCATACATTCATGGACCTTTATTTTAAAGTACTGCTTCCTTTGTTGTGAAAGCGAAAATTATGCGCTTCAAAATGAACCAATTGTAATGAATGTGACAACCCGAGTTTAATCAATAAGGTCAGAAACACAAAAGTAGAATCATCCCCATCCGGCAGTTTTGATGAAAGTAAACAATGAAATCACAACACACGTTACCTTGATTGCAGTGGAAAGCAGAAGTGGCATCAGAAATAAAATTGGCCCGGCGATGGGAAATTGCAACTTAGTGATGATGAGGGGGGGAACACCTCAAGGATTCTATCACCCTAAGTGCCACTGACTCACCACTGACACAGACAACAAGCAGCAGAGACATCTTCAAGCAGACCCATTTTAACAACCGAGCCATCGTGCACAAAGGCGGGATTTTTTCGTGTACGTCCGCGTGTCTTAATTTCCTCAGTCCATAACCCCGAATTACAGACCGACAAGGCGAGATGAGGCGCTGCGCCTTGGAGCTCGGAGGAATCTGAAATAAAACCCAATGCGCGGATAATTGGAATAAGCTAGACTTCTAAAGAAGACAATCTCCGGGTAAATTGAAATGGGCTCCTCACACACTGGGTGGATTGACAATAATAGAATCCAAAGATGAGAAGGCAAGAGGAATTTTGTGTGATCCTATAGAGCCATTTATTGTGGTTCTATTACTCGGTTGAATCTGAGATTGGCTGAGCTTCCTTTGAAAACGTGTTAGTATTTTACAGCGAGGAATTAAGTGACGATGTTTTTCCGTATTGTAAATCCTTTATCCAGACATCAACATAGCACTCTTCATTATCCTACTGGTAAAAACAAAACACAATATTCAATTATAATTCATGTCAGCAAATATTTGCACTTCTGTCACAGATTTAATGGTGATTGTCTGAGCTCATGTCATTTTCTCGATCCCTGTTTTATTTCAACTAAAATGGTTTATTTTAACAGGGATGGCCTGCATGATTAAATCTAGTACATTTACATAACAGATGTAAAACAAACATATTTTCCACTTCAAATCTGCAAAGTGTACCCAGAAGGCCTCGACTGGTTCATGCCCAGAGCTCTCGCTGTAATTCCACTGGATCAGAATCTAACACAGCTGTTGGATCTGAATATTAATGGCTCTAATGTAAAGTCTCTAAACTGAACACACACACACACACAACACAATTTTGCATCATGTAGAAATATCCATCCCGCCATCGTCTGCCGCTTATCCTGCACCCAGGGTCGCGGTGGATGCTGCATCTGATCCCAACTCTCATTGAGCGAGAGGTGGGGTTCACCCTGGACTGGTCTCAGGTCAGTTGCAGGGTCACATATACAGACGGACAATCATTCACTCACTCATTCGAGGCAATTTTCGTCATAGAAATAGGTTTCCGCAAATAACCCAAGCACTCCAAAATAATTCTGGTAGACGCCAAAAGCATTTTCAACTTTATGCGTCCAACAGCTCCTCATTATGCTTTCAGCCGGAATCACTGACTTAAGTCAAAGGATTCACTTCCTGAGGTCATTCAGTATCAGCAGCCACTGGCAGCAATTCTTAATAAGAAATGTTCGTATCAGCCGAGCTTCTGTACAGCAAATCCTTATTCTTTCGGGAGTCCCCTTCTGTAAATGTTTACTCTAAGAGAAGCAGATAAGCATCACTCGCCATCAGGGTGTGAACGTTGGATTTTTCAAACTATTGTTACAGTAACATCTTACTCTTCACGTAATCATTCATTTTTAGTGGCGACATTAAAGTTATCATATACAGTATATGATATTGTAGTGTATTTAATGCTGAACAAAGACTTGCACCTGTAAGTTGTTAAAGGCTCATTTTTCAGATTGGACATCACCAAATTGCAGTACTGATACGTTCATCCCCCATAGGTGCATTTGGTTTGCCGCTAGATTTACTTACTTTTAAAAGGCCTTGTCTAATTGAAAGTTATTTTATAATCATCTGCAAGGTCTGTCTTGTTTATTTTTGAAATTTATGAAAAATTAAAACCCCAGATGATAGCCAAAAACTACCAGAGTCTCGCTTTAATGCGTTCCTGCGTTTAGTTGAACAGAGAGGTTATAGTCAGATTTCAGGGTTTTGATGATCAGAACAGCAAGATGGATTAAATTTCTTAAAAAAGAAAAAAAAAAAGTTCATGTAGGTGTGATGGACATAGGTTAAAAGCTAAAAGCTAGTATAAGCTTGCACGCAGAAGCGCGCACACACACACTTTGGAGCCTTAGAGAGAAGCCTTATGTGTTTTTGTTTGATTGATTTGGCATAGATTTTACAAGAACAGTCCTCTTTATTTTGGAAGTTGGCCAGTTTTTAGACAGAATCAAGCTAAAAGATTATTAGTTTGGACATTTAAAGAATTGGAGTATAAGAACAAAAGGTTTATTTTCAACAAATAAAATTATAAAAATTGATGAAGAGCCTCTATAGAAACACATGGGTGCCACGATGGTTCTACCACATCAACTAAATATTTGACGGACTGATGTTTGGATTTATCAGATCTTCTTACAGTGTTTGTTTCTGCACCATTAGCACTAATGCATGCCCTGCCTCTAACTGCACGCACACACACACCAAGTCACTTCTCAAACTGACAGTCAAAGAGCAGGGAAGCT
Organism: Fistularia commersonii; assembly: GCF_037954325.1. Lineage (NCBI taxonomy): Eukaryota > Metazoa > Chordata > Actinopteri > Syngnathiformes > Fistulariidae > Fistularia > Fistularia commersonii. Next base: position 3,931,822 of record NC_141316.1, on the reverse strand, counting down.
GCGAGTGTGTGTTCCTGGTGAGTGTTGGCAATCACACAGTTTGACAGAGCTCCCCCACGATTCACACCTGCTTTCTGCACAATAGACATAAACAAACTCCATACCCTCCTTTCTCCGTGTCACCTCTCTTCCAAAGCTGATAAATAATAGAAATGGAAACTAAGTCAGAGCTGCAAACTCCATTCAATCCTTGACACCGCAGACTTCAAGTTCACAGTTCTGCCCTTTCCTGGACTCTGGTATTGTGCTGGTTATCAAAAGGGTTGTTACACTGGGCAGGTTCACAGGGATAAAAACAAAAAAAAAAAAGCGGCATTTCCAAAATTGTGACCTTCTCAAACCCACAGGATCCTTCTAAACCCGGACGCTAGCGACAGAACAGGTGGAACTGTGGATGAATACAAGTTCCTCAGTGTCCACATGGACCATAAAAAAAAAAATCTGATGAATATAGAATATGCAGTGTACAAGGAAAGTCAGAGGCTACTAAATATACCCCACCCCCACCATGTTTTGAGCCTCATCTTTGTCTCGAATCAGCAGTTGTTGGCATCAACTTTCCAGCAGCAGTGAGCTGCAGCATCAGGAAAGTTGTTTCATTTCCTCAGACTTGAGAGTCACACAGAAAGAAACTGACAGTAAAAAGCCTCCCACACTTCTGTAGCCAAAGGCTGATGCCTTAGAAGAATGCCGCCAAATTCATTTTCTACACTGTGACAATGAAACATCATAATTTCCATCTAATGGGAAGGAAAAAAAAAACAAAAAGAAAAGGCAAGTGAGCAAGTGACAAGCCAGACTGTCAACTCAGACTGTTACATTAAAAGGACAAGCCTTTAGATTACGACTTTTTTTGTTCCTCTTAAACTCATCTTTTGTATATAAACATGTATTGTTGTCCATCAGTAGTTGTTTTTCCCAATCCGGCACAAAAATCGAAAATTATATTTTAGTTTCTCATATCTAAGAAACTATCCATTCTTCCCAAACATGGCAAGAATGGACAGTTTTTGTTTTGTTTTTTTGTTGAAAAAGAGCAAGATATGTAACCAGCAATTTGACAGATTCTTACCGGGCAGTAAAAATGGCAAACAATAAAAACAATGACTAGGTGGACAGCGAAGCCCTGAAGCGGCATCGCCAGGGGCATTGCAGACTGATGCTCTGGTAACAAGGCTCAACCGTACAGCAAGAACCCCTTTCTGCGGCAAGATGGAATAATTTAGACACCGGAGTCTGTGTAAAACCACACAGGCCAGCACCATGAGGCTATTATAACAAAACTGAGAGGGTACGAGGTGAGGAGCGATACAATGCCGAAAGTCCCGCCCGCATGTGATAAATCTGTCGCCTGATCATGGGGATTTTCATTTCTTTTTATCTGTGCTCTGGGCAATTTCATTACAACCACACACACTTCTGGATTTTGCCCAGTGTCGTGCAGTCAGTAGAGGCAGGTGAGGCCGGGCCGCTGCCAATAAAATGGTGAATAAGCTACTCCGTAGGGTATGACGTGAGTGATGACGTCAGTGCCTCACCAGCCATGAACCTCACCGCACATCACTGATTTTGCAGATTATCATTCCGATTCAACTGGTGACTGGTCCAAGGCGTATCCCAACCTCTCGCTGAGTGTCAACTGGAATATGCACCATTTCCCATACCGACCCTCACAGGAGGACAGGCATTATATATAAGAAATTAATGAATGAGAATTTAGGATAAGGATTATAGTAGACTAAAAGATAAACCAATGACAACCCTAAGTGACCCACTGTATCCGTCACATACAACGCTGACATAAATTTACTGCAAATAAAATACCAAAAATAGCAAGAATAAAATATTCTCCATCAGGCATCTCCAGCCAATAGTTTATTTCCTCTGGCTCAAAAGAACAAAGGTTTCCTGACTTGATAACAGGCAAGTCAAAAAAAAAAAAAAAAAAAAAACACCTCATCAGGCAGATGTTCTATATTGCTCTAAAAACGAGTGTATGTGTTATTTGTAAGTGTAGGGTTAAATTCAAGCGCAAAACAAACAGTCCAATAAGACAATTAATACAGAGGCTACCCGGATTTGCCCGAAATAAATCAGAGAATAAAGAGAAAGAATACAATAAAGACAAAGAATAAAAAATGTAGATTTCTTACTGAGAACAGCAGTGGTCCTGAGACAGACTCATTTGCACTCCTGCTAAAGGGCAGAGAAAATCCCAAGATAAAGCAACAGTGTGAATATTAGTTTGATAGAAAGATAGAACCATTTGATAATGATGCCGACACAAGCGCTTTTCATCTCCGGAGAGATTTTTAAGTGATCGTCTATGCCACAATGATTCACTAAGACACATGCTCAATCAACAAACTGTCGAATAGCTCATGAGAAACTAAAATGTAAGAGAACAGCCTCGGTCAGAGAAAAGGCATCAGGTCGGTCTTTCTGCTTTGACTAGTTTGTTTTTCTTTTCATGTTTTCCATCCCAAGTTTTCTCCTTTACACCACCTTTCCCAAAATGTCTTGCTCTGTGCTGTGGGTTCAATGCAAATGACTGAAAGTAAGTTGTAGCTCAGTAAATATCTGCTGTTGATCCAGATCGGGATCATTTTAGGACTTTGAGACAAGACTAAAGTAACTGACACTGTTGAATGTTGTAAATGGTCACCGCTTCTTGGTTTCAACTGGCTGAAAATGTTGTCTCGAACCATTGTATTGCAGGCGTTTGACTTAGCGGTTGGATTTTGAACCACTCTTCGATTTTAGTCAAATTCCTTCTTTGATCACAAGTTCATGTTTTAATTATATGCTGCCCTTTTATTAAAACATTATTATTCTTAAGTAATGCAAACCAAGAGAATCTGGGTTGTACGTGAACATTTTTATCCGCATTGCCGGGCAAATTCTAACAAATGTTTTTTTTTTTTTTTGTGTGGAATTTATGCTGAACAACTTTTGAAAAGAAATGTCACCTGAGACAGAACATTCATTTCTTTAGTTATTTTACCACGACCCTTTGTTTTTCTCCCTCCACCCCATTCCTTTTTCTTCCTGAAGGAAAACATCTTGCAGTGAGTCTTTTAGCTGTGCCTACACGAGTCAACCAATTTGTTCAGCTAAGACTTTTCGCCTCCATTATAGTCCCTCGGGCAAACAGATTTTCCACATAGAGAAACGGCGGTACAGCAGGAGGCTCATAACAAGTGGTGAAAAAAAAAAGGGAAAATATCTGTTTTCCTAAACTACCTATCATTGGAGGAATACCTTAGACAGTGATTAATTTAGTGACATTTTCTGGCATACAAAGGAACTTTCACTGAAAATGTAATCATCCATAAAACCAAAAGACTTATCACCAGCATAAGCAAAAGGAACTGCTTGTACCAGAAAACTTATTCGTGGGGTGAATGAATGATGAAGTCTGTATACAGTAGTTACCCATGTATGATGAAATATCTTCCTGTTCTTGGGAGAATCAAAACAATGATCGCTGATGAAAGGGCACCAGCGCCGCACAGCTCAGAGCTGTTGAAAAGATTGTGGAGACTGGATTGAATAATACATCTACCTGTGAATCTAAGACTTAATTGCTGAGGAACAGGGAGTCACAAATCAGGAGTATGATTGTATAGGTTACTGCAGCCATTCTTCATGCTGGAAAGGTACCGAAAGAACCCTATAATCAGCACCTTCCTGCTGCCTGCAGGGTAAATGCCACAGTGTTTGCAAAGTCTCATTATTTCCTCAGGTTACCGTTGCATACAAGGGAGGAAAATGAAGCGTACGATGTGCAGTGTTGCCTCTTCATGCATCAGGCATGAATAAAATCTCAGGTAAGGAAAGAGGGGTTAGAATAAAGAAAAAAAAATGGGTAGGTTTATGAAAGAGGAAGGCACTTGATAGGGTTTACGATGCTGCTGGGACTGCAACATTGATAGATCAAGATTAAAAAAAAAACAAAAAACAATATGGTTACATTTAAAATGTATGCTGTCAGAGGAAATACTGCTGGAGAAATACGGTCACCCTTTACTCAAAGTCCCTTTGATGTTTGCAGTTTCTGTTTCATTGTCATCTGAAATGGAAGCCGGCGTTATCTATCTATATATCATCAGAACATTTCATCATATAGATCTAATGGGCAACCATTACTTTATTGCAAACTTTGGTATAATATGACTATTTCAGATTACTTTTTTTTAAGTTGCGAACAGTGCCTTCCTCATCTTGGCATTCAACTACAGAGGAATCTGACCGAGAAGGTTTATGGTCCACACATGGTCTGAAGACGATGGGATGGAATGCAATAGATGGGCTTTGCATGAGCAGACATGCTGCATCCGAAGTTTCATCTAATCAAAATGACGATTCTCATCTCAAAAGGACTGAATCCTCAGTTGGTGATATTCTTAATTTCTAGATTGACTCGAAAGAGGAAACTAAACACACACAGCGGGTCCAATTAGGAACACCCACACACATCGCACACACTTGGTATAAACCCAGTTGGTATGTCATTCCATTCAGTCAGGGAGATTCTTCAAGGATCTGGTTTTATTTCCTGAAGTGTGATGACTGGGGACTTTACGGTCATGGCAGACGGCTGATACAACGGACAGGACCAACAACCAAAGTCTAGAACCAGGTTGGGGTTTTGGTTATTGTAAATAATCCATTTTAGTTTCATGTTGCAGCATTTCAAGAATACAATAGCTTGGAGTTTATTTGTGTGACAACTTGTCATCATTTACAAAAGAATATACATTTCAGTTTCCCCATTTATGTTTGACTGACAAAACTTCAGTATTTGGTCCGTTTCTTGAATGGTTTTGTTTAATGTCCGCCAGTTTTTCTTCTGTTGCTTATTTGAGGAAGATTACAGCTTGGCTCCACTTTTTTTTTTTTTTTTGTTCTGAACATCCAAATCAACCTGAAAAACATGCGGTCAAAAAGAGCAAAGAGAGCACGAAAAGTCACTGATATTTGACCGCATGCTGGGACTCAGTGCCAGTATTTGAGAGAGGCACCAAAATCCCTAGTGAATTAACCGAATTTCTCAGTAGGCTTCAACTATGTCTTTACAGACCCCAAAAAACACATTGTTCCTTTGGAACTTCTTGCTGCCTTCAGGACACATTATGGTTTGTGAATTTTATGTCCGTCTTTCCTTTTTGGGTTTGTCTGAATCATCACACTGGTGCCTGGATCATCCTCATTAGCATTTGCAGGTCAGACATCTTTCAGTTTTAAAATGCATGCAATTCATTAGTCCACACTTCTGGGTTGGCAGGCGATAAATGATAAATCACTGCGTCAGAAGCAACATCTGGTAAGACCAAACTGTCTTTTTTGCTGGAGGGACTGTTTCTACATAAAAAAAAAAGGCTGATCACAGAAGGTTTCACTCTAGCATATATTTATGTATTCCTGGGTATCTCAGGACTCATGTTATTGCTTTGAAAAGCTTAAAGCTCATGCACATTGTAAAAAACAAATTGAAAACAATAGACTCAGCATTTTAAGATTGATATTTCAAAGCTATTTTGGATTAGGAAGATCCTAGTAATTTCAATTTTGAAAAAGGGAGGGAGATCTAAAGGTTTAACTCCGTGTGAAACTACTTTTTGTGCCTGTAGCCGGGGATCTCTAGATTTATTGTAGAAATCACATTTGTGCGTTTAGTTAACCAGACTGTCCATTATTATATCACTATATGATTAGTGTTTACCTTTGTTTTTGTTTTCGTTTAGGGGGGAGAAAAAAAAAAGGCAAGGAGGTTAAGATTGGTTTCAAGAATACTGCTTATCTAGTTAAATATCCTTTCTGTTTAAAGCCACAGCATTCTTTATGGTTGTTTTCCCTGAAAAAAATAATAAAACAGTAACACTTTGTGAGCATAAACAGTATTATTGATAGAGCTAGTAATGAATCAGCAACGCATAACAAATAATGCATTTGGTTTGATTTCAGTTGCCCTTTTGAAAAACAGGTTGAAACTCTAATGAGCAGCTTGTTTGCAGATAAAGAATATTTTCAAGTCCCCGTATCAACGTGTATAAGAAAAGGCAACCTCTGCAGTAGGCCAGGGTTAAAGATGAGGTGTCATATTTCAGAACCAAGCGGTACTAGAACCGAACCAAAGGACAGTCAAAACATGATATTGTCCTTCACTTGCTGAATGAAGAAATCTGTAACTGTCATAAAGTAGTTCCCCGGTCAAATCCAGAGCTCATGGTTCATTCACCTCACAAATGGGCTCATTAAATGATCAATTCATGGAGGTTAATGTACTTTCTCAGGAAGTTTGTCAATGAGCTCTGTAATTCAATCCAATGTCCTTTGGATATTGTTAAAAGGCTTCCTTCCAGTATAGCTAAGCATGTTCAGATCCTAATCCTTCACATAGGCTTGATCACCCACGTGTCCATGGATCTAAGGCCAGAAAGGTTCACATTGGAACCAAAAAAAGGGTTATTATTTTGGTATGACAAGCATGAGTTGATATCCAGAAATGAATGCTCACTTGTGGAGTAAATTGTTGATATCTGCAGTGGCTCATTACCTTCAATTGCTTCATCGCTTTCCCCCCCGTGTGCCGATTGGATCGTCTCCCCTGGTTTTCACAGTTCTGTTTGTTATTGTGGCCTTCATTAGTTTTCTATAAATTGGTGCAAAACTCAGAAACAAGCAGAACAGAAATTTCTAAAGGTAAACACACCGGTATATGGTTCCGTTTGCTCTTGAGGACCTCATTGAGTCACCCCAAACCGTTTCGGAGGTCCAGCTGGTGTTCTAATTTTAGAAAATCTTCCGAAATGCAAAGACATACCATTGTTTCGGGCTTTGCAGAAAGTGAGTTAAATTGGACTTGTTTATTCCATCCATCCATCAGTGAGAAACAGCACGCTAAGATGGAGTTAGCTTCTTGGACTTTAGCGACTTAAATTCAATTGAACGTGAAACAGAGGAAAACGGCACTTTAGAACAACATTCCTGAGGAACTAAACTTTACAGAGATTACTAACCATTTCCTACTGCTGACCTGGACGGAAAGCTAAGGAAAACTACAGATGTCAAGACAGTTTTTGTAACCACTGTGTTCTTCCCACCATTATACTACTTAAAACCCTCAATCAAATGATGTTTAGTATGTGTTCATCTGCAGGCTATCAGGTATCAATATTCTGTCCTGTAGCTCCAGATATGTTGTGAAACCACCTCCACGTCACTGAGATTCCTTGAAATTGCGTTTATTTTTCTGTCTTCTAATTTCTATATTTACTTTCGTCTATGCTGTAGCCCCTGCTTGCTGTGTAGTGAATAACACTTGCCATTGTTATCTGGCTACATTTTGTTCGGAGTGAATTCTCAAAAAGGTTGCTTGTTGATGGTTGGTGGTTTAGGTGTAAAATTTAGTAGTTTCTCTGGGTTGTTGCAGCCACAGCTGACTGGTTATACTTCTTTACCTTTCTTGTTAGGTTCTCCATCCTTGCCATCACAATTGTTATTTTTTTAAAATCCAAAAACAACATATGAAAGCAAAATTTTATCTGAATGTTAACTTCAAAAAACAGACTTATTTCTGCATATAAGCTTCCTTCCTTTCTTCTTTCATTCTATTGAATAACTCAACTTGCGTAGTACTACTAGTGGCCTTAAGGTGTGTTGCAAAAGGTACACTTCAACTATGAGAGACACAATGAGGGAAAGAATTCAGGAAATCACATTGTGGGATTTTCAAAAGAAAAAAAAAATGGTGAATTCCTCTGTGAAATAAGTATTTGGTTGCCTACAAACAAACAAAATTTCTGCCTCACACACTTTCTTCTTTAAGAGGGACCTCTGTCCTCCACACGTTACCTGTATTATTGGCACTTGTTTGAACTGGTTATCACCTGTCTGCAACCTCAAACAGTCACAAGGAGCTGTCAAAGGACACCAGAAAAAAAAAAAAAATCATAGACCTGCACCAGGAAGGAGAGACCGAATCTGCAATAGGTAAGCAGCTTGATGTGAAGGAATCAACTATGGGAGCAATTATTAGAAAATGGAAGACATATAGGACCAATCTCCCTCGATCTGGGGCTCCATGCAAGATCTCACCCACGGGAGTCAAAATGATCACAAGAACTATAAGCAAAAATCCCAGAACCACACAGGGGGATCAAGTGAATGACCTGAAACAAAAAAAAAAAAAAATATCCGGCATGTAATTTTTTTTTTCGTTTGGTCTTTTCTTTTTGTTGTTTTGTCAAAGTAACCTCCATCATTTTTCTCCATTGAGATGGTTTTGTGCGATCCTGCTGGCAGCCAAATTATATCAAAAACCTCATCTGCAATGTAATTTGTCAAAAGTTACAGATGGCAGCTGCAATCAGACTAAATGAGCAGAATTGGCAGAAAAATATACCATTATGACCAAATTTGTAATTTGTCCCAATGAGTACCAGGCAATAAATAATCAAGACTCGACAAAAGCTATTGTCTAATTGTTAATGAACAGCTGCTCAGGCATGCAGATCTAGTCTGATTACAGATGAGTGGTAAGTGTTTAGAACAGGAGAACCCTTGGCACACTTGGGCACAATGTGTTTTTTGGTGGGCGGGGGGGTGTTGTTTGTTTCATCCTCCCTTGTTCAATCAAACCCACTAAACTCCATGACAAGACAGCACAACTCTAGCACTTAACATTAAAAATGGCCCTAAAATGTTGGAATTTCATTGACATTTTCAAGCTATGAGAATAGAGTCAGGAAAATGGAAATGATCTGAAGCTTGATACGTAGTTTGTATATCAGCTACTTGCAGCAATATTTATTGGGTACCTCAAAAGTATTACCGTATATTAGCTGGACTGTGACTGATGCAGACTTTTTTTTTTCATATTTTATTTATAGTTCATTTACAGTACATGTCCAGCAACCCCATATGATTTGAGCATCCTTACTTTCCCTGGAACTGCCATCTTATTGAGGTGGAGTTTGCATGTCCCCTTGATGCTCGGAGCTGTTGTCTGGGGCATCAGTGTCTGGTGAGATCTACCAAGGCAAATTGGTCCAAACTAAGAACCCTTTTCTTGAGCAACAGGGCACCTCACATGAAGCTAAGACTTGTTAGAGAGCCCTTGGCTCATTGTCCATTGAAACCTAGATTCCATTGAAACCTGTATATCTAAGGTGGCTGAGAAATGCAAACTTCCACTGCCAGTCCTTGTTTTGGTACCATGACTATCACCTCTGGCAGGGGAAGTTGTACCCCATCAATCAGAGGGCTGACAGGAGGAGCCAGTCAGCCCTTCTGATTGATGGGGTACAACTTTGCCACAGTGTCCATGGGCAGGACACTGAACCCCAGTTACTTCCAGCGGTCAGATTGGCATCTTGCATGGCACCACTGCCACACTCCCATGACTGTGGTGTCATGAGCCATCTTTTCTCAAGTGGTCGTCTGTACCAGTGGTATTTTTAAGCAGCATTTAAGAGGATGGACAGACCAATAAAATAAGTCAGTTGAGTCTTGGGACATCCACTTGGACCAGTTAGAGAGAGGAAAACACTGACGCCGGACAGAGACAATGTATCCCAGCCCTTGCAAAACAACATAATGGTACTGGCAGCTCTTTTATTGACAAACAGAAAAATCCAAAACACCTGAGTTGTCACAGATTCCTCCTTCCAGTCAGCCTACCATCCTACATCACAAATACATGTGCTATGTCCACACATTTCACATGGGTGATGGTCTCTACCATGTATGGCCTTCAGCTAGAAATCTTGAGCTCACTGTAAAAAATAAAAAAAAAAAAAAAAGGACATTTTAACCGTATTTCTTTTACAGCTCCAGATTAAGTTAGATTGTCTATGATTTACACACTGAAGACACCACTATCGAACCATGACAGTCCCATTCAAAACCACAAAGAGCAGAAGAAGGGTTATGACCTCGCTAAAAAATGCTGACAAGCCACGCAGGGAAAAGTAAATTAAAATGGTTTAATCCGTTCCCTGAACTCTGGATGTCCTTTTTATTTTGGAGCCAAAATTCACTTCAAGCTAAGCTTTGGTGTTTGTCTAAAAGTTTTTGCTTAAGCTTAAAACCTGGAACTCCTTGAAAAAAGAAATAAATAAATAAATGTATCAAGGAATAACAGCATTTATATAGGCAGCTTGACTTCAATTTTATAGCATCAAAGTATTAATTTGCTCCTCTGTAATGAAACAGGACAACCTAGATGGTAGACATGATACAAGATGGTACCTCCAGGAGATATGCGGTCAGATAAAAGAAAGCGCTTTGATTTTTGAGCAAGCAGTTTTATAGAAAAAGGTCACAGCCAAGAGGTGATAAACACGACAATTAATGCTAAAACTTGTCTGAGGAAGGATAAAAACAAGACTGTTTTTTTTTTTTTTTTCCAGTATAGATAGATAGACTGATTGGAGACTGATTCTAAATCCATGCAATCCTCACAATCTTTTTTTTTTTTTTTGTTTGTTTAAAGAGTTCCTTAGTAGATGTGACATGTAGACTAAAGCAGTTTAGGATGGGTGCAGAACAAGAGGTACCAGTTCTCACTTTTGATATGAAATAACTCTCGCCATTGATTCACACGGTCATTCTAGTATAGTAGAGCACCAGTGGTTCGGTACAAATTTGGAACATTTAGCCCAATATTACTGGTTGTGTGACGACAGCTATAATTAGAAAACAATTGAAGCTTGATGCATGCGCATACGGTATATCAAGGATTTCATCCAGGCTACTTTTTCCTAATTGAGCAGAACTTTATCGACAAACATGTCAAATTACTACAGGACAACTTGGAAGAAATATAATGCATGCATTTTGGTCCTCAAACTTTTGAAGGTGTGTGACAGGAAGAAGCAGACGAATGCAAAATGGAAACAGATCTGCTCTGCTGAGCCTAATTAGGGAGTCTACATTTACTGACATTTAAGTCCCCTTGGGGGTTTAAACTGCGGCAACCGCAGCTATTTTGTTTTGAGAATAAAATAATAATAATACGGTCAATGCTGAAAGCAACATCAGACTTGCTTTAGAAAAGTGAAGCTGTGAAAAATGCAAAGAGTGGGCAGATGGATCTGCAGACAATACATAACTTGATAATGACACAAACACTGCTTGCTGTTTCTGAAGAGGTTGGGATTCCAAATGACTTCAGCTGATCTGTGATGGGCAGTTAGATAGATCCTTAAAAAAAAAAAAAATCTTGTTTTGTCTGCAGCAGTTGAACACTGAACAAAATATCTAATGATTCAATTCTTGGCATGTGTGCTTGAAATCAGATCACAAGCTCACTGTCTAAGTAATGACATTGTTAAATGTTGTAAAACTGTATAGAAAATAAGCATCGGTAATCACGCGGGTTTTTGTCCACCACATATATACCGGCTTAAATATGAAAAATTACATTTATGGTTCAATGTATATTAGTTTCTCAAACTACTGATACTTGATAATTATTTCATGAAATAAGTTGACATCAGTATGGTTGTCAAAACAATATCCATTAACAACTTTAATAGGCACTCACTTCAGTGGTGTTTGTACTGCTTCTCCTGTATAAATGTTCATAGCATATGAGGCTTCTGACTTTTAGGCCCACCTGCCATCAAGCTGATAAAGGTTATAAAAATATTGGAGTAGATGGGTCAGAGGCCTGCTCAGCTACCAAATTAATCAACATGAGGGAGTTTTATGAGACCTAACAGGATGGAGGCAGGCAGCTATGTTGGGATCTGGAGTTATGCATCTATGCGCATCTCCCCTGACCTCTGTTCTTGACCAGAGGGCTTGCTTTGGATGTCAGCTGGGGGCAGTGCACACCTGCAGATTATCAGGTGGAGGATAAGAGGAGCCTGCTGCCAGCAATTCAGCACCAGGTTGTCCAGATAGGGTACCACCGCAGGGATCCCTCGCCTTGATTCCATCTATCCATCCATCCCTTCCTGGCAGACCGTCATCTCCAAACCGCCCATCCCCGATCGCGCTACTTCCTGGTTCCAGAAGTCGGCCTCTCTCCCGTGACACAACCCCGGACCCAGCACATTCATCTCCCTTGGTTAGGAAAACCCCTCACCTCTTGAGTGTCTGTGTGTTTAGGTTGGGCATACCCAAAAAAATCATGGCAAGCTGTCAATTTGAGCTGACATTGAGAGAGCAATAAAACAGCTGCCGAGGATACATATCCAAAAGAAATCACCTTGATATAGAATTCAGAAATAGTTTTTAAATAAATTTCTCCCCTTGATGGAGGGTTGCAAACTTAAACCGGAGACCTGATAAGGGATAGTAGTTCTCTCACTACCTGAATTTCCACAGGCAGTGGAAAACAGAATTCCCGCCACCTGCTATCCTAGATTTCCTATGCCTGCTACCATTTTTTACAACTTTGTGCCAAAACAAGTAACCAAAAAAAAAAAAAAAAAAATTGGACCTCACCTCAAGAGCTGTACAGAAAGACATTCAGATCCACTCGTTGATAACATTGTTACAGTTCCTAAATAAACTGAAATATTTGTAATTACTTGTTATAGACATGTTAAAAAAGAAAAAACTTAACTTGAAGCTGCTACTAACTGTTCACTTCATTTTGTGCCAGTGAGAGGGGATCGGGGATATCTGCTGCAATTTCAAAGGTTGAAATTCACATATTTGAAGTCCTTCTGTTTGCAGGTTCTTCCAAAGACAATTCCTTGGAGGGAATATAAATGTATATATAAAAAAAAATTAAATAATCAGCTTGGTAGTTAAGTGGGGTGACAGGAGAAATACATTGTGATTAATGGGCTGAGGGGCTTCAAGATTCAAAAAGCAGCTACCATTAACACCTTGCAATTGGTTTTCAGAGGGTTTCACTTCATCATTGTAATGTGGCATGTAGTAACCCTCAGAAACAAGAATATTGCATTCAATTTGGTTTCAGAGAAGCGTACAAGAAATCTTTATCATGGTGTCTGAACAAAGGAAAGCAATACCTTGGAGTTTCTGCTATCTGCACAGCCAGACCAGTAATTACCAAAGAGATGTTCACCCCTCCCAATTCTTACAGTTCTGGTTTGAAGAAAATTACCAGACACATTCAGTGACTGCCTTTCAAATTTGTAACGAGGACCAGCAGGTCCATTGCAATCCATGGAAACAGATACTCTGCATACAAGTTAGCACATCTGCTCTGTATCACTTGCTATGATAGTTGGAACTAACAGATTGTTCTGCCAAACAGACAACAGTTGGAGATAGATCTAAAATGGAAAAAAAAAAAAAAGTGCGCCTTAGATTGTTTCGGTGAGCAGAAGCTATCCATCCTTATTGTAAAACAAAAAGGTGCTGAAAAGCCAGGTACAGTTTATTTGCTTCGCTTTCTAGATTTGTGTAATCTATGTGCCACATTTCCATTTATTCTACATTTCCAATGGCTGGAGCCAATCCTTGCTGACAGAGAGCAAGAGGAAGGCTTCACCCGGGCCAGTCATCACAGGACCACTGAAGAAAATTCAATGTTTTTGTCGGTGGAAAAATTAGAACTTGTGTCAAGCATACTCCTCTCGGAGAGAGGCTGCAGTTGGTTTTGAACCAAAGAATTTCATACTTGTTGGTTTAACTTATCGTCACCTAAAGTTGACTTTTAGAAAGTCTAGGGCATTTCATTCTATGCTAATTAGTTGGAAGTAGATTTCTAGCTCTCATCTGTCAGCACAGAGAACATTCATATTCTTTATGGCAAACAAACCTCCAGCTAAGAATGTCTGAAAACTAATCAGTCTTAGAAGGACAAGACAGCTTCATTAGGTAACCAATTTCCCAAGGGAACTCAATCCACAAAACAAAACCAAATTGATGTACTCTAAAATTAGCTGTTTCTGAAACATACGTCTTCTATGGACATGAAATACAAATTATTCCAAAAAAAAAAAATATATATATATATATATATCTTGTTCCCCAAATGTCTTCGTAGCTGCATTTTCTAAGGCATTCTGTTTATGGTTTGTTTTCGTCCAACTTAAATCTTCATTAACCACACAGAACTGCTGCTCGGCTCAGAGCTTCAGTCAAACAAAGACGACCAGTCAGAAGAGCAATCTAAGATGTATAGTCGGCAAGAATTAATTTCTACAGTATGAGAAATGATACTGAATCTGAACCGTTATACACAATTTGAAGTTGCAGTTTTACATTTCTACCAGTCCTTTTTTTTTTTTATAATTTTAACTATGAAACAATGAATTGATAAAGTTTGTGTTAAAGTGGGGCAGCTCCGTCAACTTCCTGAAAATGTCCAAGTGCTACGGAAAAGCAGTTTTGGTTGGTTGGTTAAGAATGTGTCAACATACACCTTTTAGCTCCACTGAAAGGTGACTGGATGCTAAACTGGGCTCTGTTTGGCTTGGAATTTGAATTCTAGAGCTTAAAATCGTTTTGGTTTTGCCACCCAAAGCAAAACTATCAAATATGCTAAACTTGACTAGAATATGTACAGGGTCAGTATATGAAGCCATGAGATTTATTGGATAAAAATGACTTGTATGAATCCCAGGTAGTTCCACTTGTCACATGTGCCAACTATCATCGATTAGATTTTTGCAGTCTATCATTTCAGTGTTTCCACTAATTTGACGAGTTTGGCCACATTTCAATTGCCAGTGCAGATTTTTATCTAGCACTTTGCAGACGATGACGCACTTCTTTCAGTATAGCTGCTTTGAGAACATCGTGTTGCGTTCAAAAGCCTTTTATCAGTCTGGGCCAGAGAGATATCATGATGAGCATCTTAAGAATAACAAACCACTCTGCTCTTGTCTCAGACCAAAGGGAGGAAAGTTATCCCTTCATGCATTTTTAAAATCACATAGTCAGTTAGGGAAATCTGTTAATTTCCAATAAGAAAGATGTACTCTATTTCAATGAAATTGTAGATCACTCAGTACTTCCTGCAATTTGTTGAGCTAAAACTGTCATCATATAAGCCTTTTAAATATCCAAAAAGGTAACCTGTACAGTTTAGGGAGTGTTTTCTATTAAGGTGATTTTTCAAAAGAGGAAGATACTATGAAAACTAAGGACTCCCTACTTGGTGCTAAAGAGGTTGAACTTATAATGTTTTGGAATGAGTGTATGTATCAGAGAGTTAGTGCAGGGTAGAGCTCCCCATACATCAGACAACCTTGAAATGACTTGTAGAAAATCCATCATCTCATACCTGCTCAGATCTGAAGACAAGTTTTTTGGTGGCAGCCGAGTCTCAGGCTGAGATTTTACAAACACGGAATCTTACAGAGTCACTGTTTAAGAAACTACAACTAGATTCTTTCAGCATTTTTTTATAACCACCATGTAATGATTTTACTGGGTATTTGCACAGTCTCTGCTTTTTCTCCTCCTTTGTTTTTCCTTCACCCCTTGGTCATAAGTTGGAGAGGTGACATCGTACAAGCCAGGATGTTCACCCACAGAGCCACTGTCAAATCTGCTTTCTGGACAGTCCAGATGTCCTTTGGTTTTCTATTAATCCAAACTGCCTACGATAACGCTGTGGGGATTTTGTCTACCAGGTTTCAGGATTTTTTAGAGATCATTTATTGGTTGTTGATTGTGTTACATCACTGTAAAGACTGAAAGACCATCGAAAACATTTTATAGTCATAAGCCAGAGACTAGGAAAAGGATAACCACCTTTTACTTAACGGTCGAGACGACAGGAGTGTGCCACGACTCCAGTAAACTCTTAAGGTATCCTTCGGACTTTGTTTTTACTCTGAGACCATGAAAATCTTTTTGTGTAAGCCCAGCATAGCTCCTTTCAACTGGCAGCATTTCAGAGAGCAGCTTTTCAGCTCCTGATCTTTTCCAAACTAAGTGCACTCTTTGAAACTCAATCAATGGCAGGTCTTTGAAATGATCATGTTTGTCCATACATGTATGAAGGTCTCTGGTTTGCGTTACAAACGGTAATGTCCTCACCTACGGTATCAAGTTATCTCAAAAGAATCAACAGCCCAGCTGCAGAGTCCCACAAAACCTGTTTCCACATTCTTTGGCCAGGACCTTGGCCAAACCACCAGGATGTTGCCAATGTCAAACAAAAGAAGATCAGGAAAGTTGTCAAGCTTAAGGACTGTTGTCAGTGGACGGTTCAAAGCGCACTTCTGTTGCAACCATAAAAGAGCTTAGCTTGGGTTTCAGCTGTCATTCAGTTCCATCTAAACTTTTGTAAATAAATCTGCACTATCAAGCTGTGGCAGTAGAAAATGATAATATATAAGAATATGACAGGGAAACACATATTTATAACTTAATCTGCATAACATCCACTGCTCACTCTGGCCAATAAATGGACTACTTCCAAGATAACATTAAAAAAACAAGGTATTGGCACAGTTTTCTAGGATAAAATAAATTCATGAAATTATTACCTGATCAAAGCTGGGTCCCCTCCTGCCATCCTGCAAGAAAATCCTTGCCGTTTGAACGTTAACAGTTAAAACAGATGTTGATGAATTCAAAGTGATTGTGTGGTCTGTAGGAGGATCTTTGCGCCCGAGGCCCGCGATTCCAAACAAATAGCTAAGTGACAGGGACTTTACTATCTTGAAAAATAAAGGGATAACTTATTTTCATATTTTGAATACTTTTGAACTGTGATCATACCCATGATGCCTTCCACCAAGGATGACTCAAAATCACCCATTACTGATTATTTGCAGGTGATTGATTGCCAAATGGGATGCAGCTGGTCGAGCTCTGGGTCTGCAATGCCTGTTGCTTTGTGGGAAATCACAGAATCACAGCAGGAGAGTGAAAGAAAACCACTGGGCGATCAGTAACAGTCAGAGGCTTTCCATATAGACTCCCTACCTCCTTCATATTCTGCATTGCACACTGCCTGCTGAGAGAACGATTACTAGTCTTTAGTAGTTCAGATGAATATCACTGCCCATTAATCTAAAAGCTCCTTTATATCCCTGAAGCAGGGCATTCCCAATTCAGCATTTTTGCAGCACACATTCAAATGCATCCCTGCCCACAGTCCATGTGTGATTAAGTCTAATAGACTGTTGGAGGTAACTTTGATGATCTGATTCTCTAGTTGCGCATTAGAAGCAGAGCTTGGCTTTTATTCTAATCCCGCAATGGTCCTATTCTGGCAAAAATTTGCCCACTTAAGCCAAGGAGTGGTCTCAATGCGAGACTTCGCATTCTGCTAAAATCTAGACTGGGACTAAAACAAGTTGATAAATCACAAATTTGTGTTTCGTTTCTACCACCAGTGAAAGCTGCATGTGGAAGTTGTCGCATTGTAGCAGTGGAAGTTTTTTATTAAATCGAATCATTGACTTATATGTACGCTATTGTGATAGAGTAGACCCAAAACTTTTTTAAATAAATCAAATTTGAGCAATTATCATATAAATGAATTGTTACTCCTTGTCTGACATTGTGTTCAGCTCTAATTCACATCTATGTTTCAAAAATCTCTGCATCAATGCTAACAGTCAACACAGGAAACTCATTTTAAATTTCATCCCATAGCCAAATTCCACTTCTGATTGTATGTGAGAGGATCTGGGATCAATTGCAAAAATATTATGGCAAAACACAAAGTAGTTTCAAAATGTAGAGTTCAATTTATATTATTGTCAATGGCGGTGTTTATTGTGTTTAGATGATGCCATGACCAAACAGAACGCAGTGATAAAAATGTTAGTAACAAATAAAATCAATATCAGAATCAAAACAATAAAAAAACATGTGCAAATGATCAATTAAACCTCAATACATATAAAAGAAAAATATATAAAAGAACAATATATCTAAATATGAACAAGATATAGATAACATTAGCTCATATGTAATTTTGCTACATGTAGCAATTTATCAATAAAGTGCTATCTCAACGATGAATCTTAATGTTTCAGCAACGTAGTTATCATCATGGTACTTTGAGAAAAATAAGTCAGGCTGTTGTCAAAGGCAGACCTGGCAATAAGTCTGGCTCCGATATTTAATTGAGCCACCAATTTTCATCATCTGACATCCTGAAACTCTTCGTGATGTCCCTCTTCGTCAGATCTATTTGCCTTCTCTGCAGTAGGGGTTGTAACGATGATTTTAAAGCTCACTGAGAAATGTTCTAGAGAATGCAAATATCCCAGCTGCACTTCTCCCACTGCTAACATCTTATCAGATCTGTTTTCTCAGCAAATGAGGTTTCATTTAAATAAATTGAATACATTTGCGAAAATTAAATTAATCAGTGGCAAGCCGAGATAGCGTGGTTATTTCTCCTCCAGGTCCTCCTGGCTCTCTTTCTGCAAGTTTACGGTTCACACATATGCCTAGTTGTTATATTTTAATATTGTTATATTGTTAATTTCTAAGCGATAGAATAAATATGTCACAATTCAAATTTGTCATGAGCAAACAGAAAATTGGAACATAGTCCCCAAGTGTGGAAAAACAGTCTCTCTGTTGGGCACAAACAACAACAGACATAAAAACAAACATTGTAAGATCAAAATGGAAAAAAAAATATATATAGATGCTCACACTGAAACAATATATGCCTCCCCATGTGGAAACAAAAATGCCCTCTTCAGTGTGGTGGGGGACACACAGACACACAATGATTCGTTTGCTTATGTCATCCCCACTTACATCATCACAGTGTACACTTATTTTGCTGACATCACAACTTCCTCCTCTTGGCAAAGCCCACACACACACGTAGGTCAAGACAGGGTTCTGACCCTATATGATGTCAGCCGTTATGTCAAGTGTACTTGACCCACTGGATGCGCCCCCGTATGACCAAACTCTTAGTTGTACCTCACTTTAGGCAAATTTGCCGGCTATTTGAAAGAGTAAATTGTAAACAAGCTGTCCCATCCTTGTTACAGTTAAAGTAAAGAGGAACAAGAAAGTTTAGTAACACCACATGCATCATTATATGCGCTCTTCAATGTTTTAAAGGAAGTCAAAAACATTGCCTATCGCCAGCTTGTCTTTGGCAAACGTTACCGTATGATCATTGCCGTTACTTGGAGAGTTTGCCATGAACCTTGAAGCTGTAAAGGCAAGTGTATCTGTCATGGCCCCAGTTACTTTCTATCTGCAAATTCACATATCTGAAGACGACGTTGTCTGGATTTGATATTGTGAACGTCTGAAACGAAGAGCCATCCTGATCGTAGGTGAGCGTTCCCAAATATGTGGTTTGGCCCCTCACCGTCTTCATTCCGAAGACAGAGAACTTCCTCGGCGCACTCGCGATCTTGCCAGAGTTGGAACGGCTCTTCGTTGTGTGACCTAGTGTGACGTGACTGATGGAGATTCCCTGGGACAGGGAAATAATTGCGTAGCCTTGGTCACCCGAGAAACACCAGCAGTTACCTGGCTGCAGAGACGAAAAGCCTTGGAGGATCACGCTTTTGGGCGGTTCACGTGGGGCAGGGGGCTCAGATGAAAACCAACCATGAAGGAAATCGGTCCACTGGCTTTCCTCTTTCTCGATATACCTCTCCGATATGTGTAACACTCTGGCACCCAGCGAGTCCGAGGCAAAGTTTGGTATATTGTGTGAATAAGGCATGTGCTTGTCCATGAGATCTTTGAGTGACTGCATCACCCGTTGGACCTTGGTCAGCTGACTGTTCGTGTCCTTAAGCTGCATGTGTGTCTCTCTTATCTGCATGAAAGTTTCTTCCAGCTGCACACGCGTGTCTCCGAGCTGCACCTGAGCATTGCTCAGCTGCATTTGTGTGATGATCGTGATTCCGTAAACCAAAAGGAGCAAAAAGACGAGATTGTAAATGCCCCTCAAAAATCCTGATAATTTACCAGATCCATTTTCCGTGGTCCCAGTGCTCAGGGATGTAGAGAGCCATTTCACCATTGCCCTCCTCTGGGATGTCGAGTTCTCTCTGTCACCAGGATTGCCCAACCTGGTGCTGCTACCCAGACTCTGCAAGCTTGGTTTTCTCCCAGATGTATTGTGAGAATCGGCTTTGTAAGAAATAACCGGTTGGCCGTTCTCTCCATAATAGCCTGCTTGTTGCAGACGAAGACTTCTCCGTGACATCCCCAAGAGGCCAGATCCGGCTGGTATAAACGTGGTTAAGGAGTATGGGTTGTATCAGAGCTGAATGTTTATCTTGGATTCTTATAATAAGAATTGATTGCTTAGATCCATGGGGTTGTTCAATGACTGGCATTTAAGGAACTGCCTTACTACCTAGTTATCTCCGGCCTGTCAAACTACTTTCACAAGCTTTCACAAGTTTAGTTTTATTAGCTTCTAATAAAAAAAGGTTTGGTCTGAGTTTGAGCTGTGATATGATGGGATGATGGCATACAGCGTGTGAGGTTGTAAATAACTAAACCAATGTTTACAGGCTAAACAGAGTGACATCACAAACAGAGCAGAATTCATTTATTCGTTGTGTAATCTTGACTCATCTGGTTCCGATTACAATTACAGCGTAGCTTGACTTATTAGTGCCCTGAATTACGAGTTTTGTTTTTTAACAAAGTCGTTTCTGCTTCGTGATACAAGCCGAGATCTGTGTTACGAACGAGCAGAATGAGCGTTCGACACCGACGTGGCCGCCAACTATCAAGAGGTGCTTAAAAACAGTCGCCCGCCTCTAAGTAGCCCGGCGAAAATCATCAAAAACCTCACGGGGATGTGCAAGTTGTCGACTTGTCCATGAAGAGATGGAGAAGTTGTTGTTGGTGAAATACCGTGACCGACGTCTGTGAGAAGGTACAACGCATCTATGATTATTTGATGCAGCCATTGGTCATTTTAATATGAAGGCTGACATTCACCCTGTCGCAGTGATATACTGCATTGTGACAAAGTGAAATTAGCAATACATTGTAGCATTAAGTGTATAGCAAGTAAGTTAAGAAAAAGGATAGAGCATGAAATGAAAAACTCTTCATCCAATCTTCACGGTAAATTCGCTTAATAAAACCAGGTCATTTCTTTACATTCTCTTTTATCATGTATTATTTTTTTCTATGTTATTTGTTGTTTACTGCGTACATTTTTCTTATTTTAAAGGTTGGGCTGGAACGGATCAGCAGCGTAGCGATTCATTTTAATGTTCAATGCAGAATTTTTTTTTTTTTTTTAAAACAAATTGATTTACGATCTTGGTCAAAGAACGAATTAAACTCATGTCAAGGTTCCGCTGTGGCCCAAAGACATCGAAACTGTTTCCCCATTTTAATTTGCTTATCCCCGGAGGGAGGATGCACAACAGGAAGATTGTAAGTCTAATAAGGAAGCCTGTTGAACAAAATTATCAAAGCAGGAGAGGCAAACTGACTTAGAGTGCGTACGCCTGATGAGAGTCTGAATATTAAAAGGATTAAAAAAAAAACTCTCGTTAGAAAGACCAGGCTTTTTGGTGATTCGCAAACAACTGTTGAAATCAAAAGGTTCGCTGTCAGGTTCAGGTTTCATGTGGGCCCATCTGCAGGCACAGGACGCTGTGTAGAAGACTTCAGTTTGATTTTTATGCAGATTACAGTTGGCAGTTCAGACACCATAACGGGGGTCAGGTTGGGTTGGATTTGCGTTTACAGCAAGAGGTAAATACTGGAGCGGCAGAAGCCAGGCAGGAGGGGAGGAAGAGTTAGCTGAATACATGCCGAACCACATGAGAAGAGGTGACAATCTGGCGAGGTCGGGGAAATGAGAATAAGGATATTATCCGGGCGGGGGGGCTGATGTGAAGGTGGCAGGCAGGTGTGCTGATTGCAGCCTTGATGAGGAGCTATACAAGAAGACACATGTGGCCAAGCCACATCCAAAAGTGTCCCCTCTTTAATTTGGTGCCATCTGGTGATACTGATGGGGAGAAGGAAAAGAAGTAATACCAGGTACAATGTATCCAGAAGACTCAGATGAAAGATGAAACATATTCAAGGACTGAAACTAAGTTCAGTTGCTATAAGTTTTGACATGATTGACCTTGGTGGCTGAGAGCCTTCACAGATATACCATGTATTCACTGCCATGTTTAAATCGGAAGCAATAAGGAGCTGCTCAATTCAGAAAAGAATGAATAAATGATTAATTTCCTCTCACGGTGCAAAAGCATGTGGTGGGTTGATTGAAGACCCTATTGGCCAGATATACAAATACGAGAGTGAATGTGTGCATGCCTCTATAGGCGGCCCTGTGGTCGACTGAAGACCGTCCAGCATGAGCCTCGCTCTTGCCCAGTGGTCCTGAGTGCAGGGTAAGCAGTATAGAGAACGAATGAATGACTGACTCAAGGAATGAATGAAGGAATTTAGGTGTATGAGAAAAAACTTACTTCAAACTCTGATGTTGAAGAAGGAGATGCCAGGTAGTTCCATGGGCACTGAAAAGAAAAGAAAACGCAATGCCGATGATATCTGCAGAGGGGGGAAGCATACTTGTGAATATCCCATAATGAGGTTGCGGCCGCAGGCAGAAGCTATTTGCTAAAATGCTAATGAAAGTGTGATTCCCTGCAGATGTATGACTATTGTTATAGTTATAGCATTTTTATCTCCACACTGATATTGTTTGCATCTATGAGTGTACGTTTATATGGAGGCCTATCCGGTGTTTTATATTGTTGGTTGTTTTCTTGACTGTTATGTGTTCAATTGATAGTTGGTGCAAGCTCTATAAATAGATTATCATGCACGATATCGGCACCGATTGTAGTTTTGGCGAGGCCAGGGCAATAATAGAGGCTCTGTGTTCAACTTTATCACCTCCATCTGCAGACCATTTTCCTTTTTACTTCCAAGGTCCAGAGCCCAGAACTAATACACTTAGTCATTTTCAGTCACTTTCCATCCTGCTGCATATCTTGTTTTGTTGCCGGTGCCACTACAGAGGCATTGTATTGTTGTCCATTGTTGTCCATAGTGGGTTCATGATAACTAGTTGTGACTCATTTAAATGAGATGATTTGGATAAATCCACCTCCATTCCTAAGTATATCCCTGTCTTTGAGTTTCAAGCAATTCAAGCAATCAGAGCATCTGGGACTTTCAAATGTTGAGAAATTGGACTTCCCTTCACTTAGAACTTGTTTTACTCAAACATATCAGATAAGAGAAACTTTACTGATCCCCATAGGGGAAATTTCTTTGTCACCGCAGCGTAACAGTTATAATGTCAAAAAAGGAAATAAATATGAATATAAATATGAATAGAAAGGCAAAGACAGGAGATAGCAAGACAAAAAAAAAAAAAAATCCACAAATAAATAGACAGCAGATAAATAGACAGCAGACAACAACAACAACATCAGTGATGACAATGGGCAACATGAAGGAACAGTGAAGGTGAAAAATACGCAACTAGGACTAAACAACAATATAAATAGGGTGACAAAAATAAATAGCAATGAACAAAATAAATAAACAAATTTGGGCAGGATGTGTGTGGGCTGGGACGAACAAGGATAAGAGAGACAGCAGCGTTAGGCCATGACCTGAATGGGGAAGGGTAGTGAGATTGAGATTCTTACAAACATTAACTCCTTTTTAGATCAGTTAGATATGAAGGAACTTAATTAATGGTAGATGTCCACTGTGGTGACACTGTAATTGAGAAATAAAATGAGATTCTGAAAGACCCTTCCAGAGAGGCCCCAAAGTCCGACTCAATCGCTTGATTTGATGAGTAGGCAATGAACAGTTAGCATTGGAGTCTTGAATCCAGCTGATTGATGCGGTGCCTGGTACTATTTTCTGTAACAACTTTAGATGAGATAAAATACGATGGAAATGTCTTTCCTGGGACTTTTGTTTTGGTACTTCGAACTCAGGAACAGCCAAACATACCTGTATCTCTACATTAAATCTTCCAGCTGATCGCAGAAATTAAAACTACTCTGGGCGATTTTCTGTTTGTTGTGATATTGTGTCACCTCGACTCACCAAATACCTCCTGAAATAGTTGCAGCTTCCGAGAAAGAGGTCTCCCAGCCACTTTAAAATCCCAGACAAATTAAGGGAAATTAAGGGAATATAAAACGTACCGGAGAGGTGGCTTTGCAAGCAGCTGCTGCTCCATCTGTCCTTGCAAAACAGATCTGAGGAAAGCAGTTAAATACAAAAGTTCCTCGAAATCTGTTTCATTCATCTTGCTCTACCCCTTGCTTATTGTTCATGTTGTAAACAAAAGCAAATGTGAATAATGGGCGCTGTTAAAAGATGATAATTTCTCCGTCTCAAAGCCAGTTTAGGGCCGGCTTCCATATTTTTTAACCCATACGCCAAAGTTTTTTAATCTGACATGTTCATGCAACTGCCCAACGGAGAGCGGAAGTATTCTGTTTTTTTAAGTGATTCACACAGCTCCGGGATATTAATCACACAAGTAAATGACAGACGTCCGGTTTGCCACACACACGCTCAAGTAACTGACAGCTGACGTGTGTGGGTCATTGACACACACACCTCTGGTGTTTTTTTGGTCAATTTATTTATATGTCCAGGCGGTTTCCTCAGTCCATCATGGCCAAGTGACATAACCTCCAGCGAGACCTCAAAGAACGTCCATGTGTTGTCGTGAATTTTAGAATACAGAAAAGAAAGTTTGTTTTTGTAGGCACAGTTAAGTGAAGTAAAATCAGAAGGCACAGTTCTCGCTTCAGGTCTGTTTTCTGTTTACTGATCCTCATCTGTTATTTTACAATGTTTTCGTTGTTTGTTTTTTTCCGCTGTTTTTTTTTATACACTTAAGCCTCTAGTGTTCATTGCAAACAGCCTATATGCCATAAATATTAAACGCACGTAAAACCACTGGGGTCAGAAGACTTTCCTCTGAGGGAGATTTTCCTGTCAGATGCAGGGGGAACAACTAGTCTTAACGTTTACAGTAATGATGTCAAAGGCCAATGAGGCTCATTTAGTGCAAGCCGGAGGAGGATACGGCTGCCTGCGGAGAGGTCAGAACAACTACAGCGCAGGGAAAAAGCAAGACATCCAGCAAAAATTACATCAGAAAACAATCCGGCACACTTACCCTCCTAACCATAAGCATTTTTCACATTGCTTTGGTTTATTGGACAATAAATACTAGGTTTGTGTTCAAAAAATCAAAGGTGAAAGCGTGCAGAGGCTGGCGTATTAGTCACCTTCCAGAACAAGAAATGATGATTTGTTTTTTTCTAAAAAGTCTGAAAAAATGTGCTCAATGCTACCAGCAAGTCGCACAGCAAAAACCGTGAAAAAAAAAAAGCAAAGTGTGTGTGTTGTCAACTTGTCCATGAAGTGATGGAGAAGTTGTTGGTGAGAAACCATGACTGAGAGCATCATCTGTGAGAATCTGTAACATCTGTAATATTTCAATTTGGACTGGCGTGTTAACTGTCTTAGCATAGAGGCTCATGAGAGCAAGCCAGCAGCCGCAAACCCAATAAAACCAGTCCATTCTGAGGAGCCGCCTGCGTTTCAGCACTTTCATATGTGAGGCGACCTTTTTGGTTCAAACAACAACAACTCTTGCCTTTTGAAAGAAAAACAGAAACGTGAATTGGTAGAAATAGTTAACTGGACCTGCAAATGTTTTTCTTTTTTTTTATGTACTGTAATGTGAGGAGTCGATCACGAAATCATTTTGAGCCGTATCAAAAACGAGAACAAGAACCAGGCCAAAGCCAACTATAATGAAATAAAATTAATATTTGATGATGAGGGGTTTTGATGATTTTATTTTAATCATAAATTTGATACTTTTGAACCATATTTAGGAATAAAATTAAATTCATCAAAGATGATGTACTGGACTTAATCCACGCCATGTGATACCAATAGTCCTGATTAGTTCACCATTAACAAATCACAGATTTGACCCATGCATGAAAATATGCTTTTTGATCAAACATGTGAGTCAGTCAAACACTAATTGAACATCTGCTTGGAATACTGATCTATGTTTGAATAACTGAATACATACAGCTCTACAGGCTAAACAAGGTAGTAAGGAAAGCCCGCTGAGACTGAAACTGGACCATATTGAATCGGTGGCAGATGGGAGGGTGAAGGACAAACTGGGAGCTTTCCTAGATAATCCTTCCCACCTCCTGCATGACAAGCTGTGTCTGATGTGCAGCTCATTCAGCCAACGGCTCATCCCACCCCGGTGCAGAACTGAACGCTTTGGACTCTCTTTTATGCCCACCGCCATCAGACTGTTTAACAGCAATCTGGACGGCACACGACTCTGACTGGCCGGTGGTGCATCTGCGCTATCACGACCTCACTACCTCGCTCGTTCGCACGTGCCGTGCCCTAACTCCATTGTTTATCATTATCCTTGTTGGTGCCACTCCACTCACATCCTGTTTATTTCTGTCACTGTAATTGTCACTTTCTGTTCTTATCCTTGTTGTTGTTTTGGTTGTCTTCTATTCTCACCCTTGCTGTTGTGTTTTCATTCTGTTGTCTATTTTTATCCTTCTTGTTGTTCATTTTGCTGTCAATTTTTTGTGCATGTCTTTTACTATTTTCATTTATATCTATACTCATTTTTATTGATATTGTGATTGTTGCGCTGCTGTGACAAAAGAATTTCCCCGATGTGGGTCAATAAAGTATTATCTTATCCAACACGTCAAAAAGTTCCCTCATTTTCTTTGTATTTTTGTTTGTAATCTTGGAAGATTTTCCAACATTGTTATTTGTCATATCAGTGACTCGATGCTTGGACGTGGCAATTATCTAACTCCCGAACCATGCTGACATTATAATCTTTGACATTCTAATTGTACTCCAGACACTTAGCAGTCCCTGTAGCTGCTCAGGCACACACCTCCCTGTAGTTTGTCTTTGTCTTAAAATATCAGCCGCAAACTAATTTTTTTTATGCGATGACGACTTGTATGTTTTTTTTTGTTTGTTTCTTTGAGGTAAAAGACAGTCGTCTTTTACCTCATTCAACAGTAAACGGTTAACACATCGATGCAGCCAGAGTGTATCTTTCTTATGTAATTTGGCCCGCTGCACTATTTGCTCACGTTTGCTGTGTCTCGATATTTTGTAGATGCAAAAATACCAGACCAACAAATTGCAAGGCTGTGGTTGGTATCATGCTGACTTTGGTATTGAATTCTGTTGTTTGAATTGTGTTGCGTTGTATTGTACTGATGCTTATTTTGACTGCAACCTACAGACAGTCGCAATACCGCCGACTTAAGGTTTGATACCCTCCCAGTCCAGGTAAATTCAACAGACGTCCCATTGAACCAGCGATGCGTCAATCTACAGGCATTTAGCAGAAGGCAGATGACTGTCTCTATTCTTGTATTACTCCTGAAAATACACCTTTACAAATTTTAATTCTCATGACACTCCTTTGTGCCCTGTGTCAGATTTCCTCTCCAGAACTTTTTTTTTCAATAACTCCCAACACGAGCCTAATGCTTTATTACTATTACTTTTGTGCCATAGCTATCACTCAATCATTCACTCCTCTTATCCCATCTGTCCCTCTGTTTCTCCTCTTTATGCTCTTATTATTTCCTCCACCTCCACTTGCAAACCTGTGAATGGCAGGGATGTTGTAAGTCCTGTCCTGCAGCAGGTGATTTCTCATTAGGTTTTGACTTTGCAGGTACGAGCTCATAGAAAAATTCAGTTCGTGACATAAAAGTCCTATTGACAGGAGACGGAGGCAAAAAAGTTGCATGCAGTATTGAATTGCTGAAAAAACTTCTCACTTTTCCTCGCCTGATGACTGTCAGGGCCAAACAAAGCTCCAAGTCTACATTTAGCTCTGACCTGACATTGAATATCAAGATTCTTTTTCTTTTGTGGATCTTTTTTTTATAGTAGGGAATAATCACCAGCACAAAACCTTTTCAAAACTCCCCCAGCTCCTGGCTGTCCAGAGGCATTAAGGATTCTGACAAACTCACAAGCGCACAGGAATTTGAATCTTGATCTCAAAAAGCCAGGTTTATGATGTTTGCGACTGCCAAACCCTCTCAAAGATCTCCAAATAAATGTTTTTTATTATTTATTGAAAATATGTCCTGAGGACTATTTCCAGGGCTGTACGCGTAACTTTTAAAACAAAGTTATCAAGTTTCAATCCAATTTGAGTTACGACTGAAACAAAGTCAGGAAGGGAAAACCATTGACTGGCCTACCTGTTTTTTCATGGACGATAATAAAATAGATTAAAAAATGGTATTATTAAAGTTTAGTATTCTAGTTGAATCATTTAGTATTAAAAAGTCCTTAATTTCTAAATGTCTTTAATATGGCCCAGTTGACGCTTCCACCTCATAACAAACAATTCCCTGGTTAGATGCTGACAGGGAGCCTTTCTGTGTGGAGTTTGATTGTTCTCCCTGTGTCTGCATCCGTTTCCACCGGGTTCTGCTGTATCCTCCCTCAGTCCAAAAGCATGCATGTTAATTGGGGACTCTTAATGTATCAGATGTGTGGATGAGATTAAAATAGCCCATATTTTCATTGCAGTTCAGAATCACCACAGCATTGGAATGCTGCTCCAAGGTGTAGGAAACCAAAAGATAATGTGAGATGTACGACTGGAGAGATTGGTAACTCTCTTGTAAACAGAAGCTCTTGTAAACAAGCTGATCTGAGGTCTCTATCTGGTGAACCCATCCTCTCACCCAATGACAGCTGAGATAGGCTTCAGCTCCTCCGTGACCCTTAGTGCAGGATAAGTCGGATAGATAATTGACAAATTAACTTCTTTTTCAGAACACCGACTGACACACAGCGTAAGCACACATCAAATATAGTGGTTTAAACTGCCAGGAATACACAGGAAGTTTCAGGCATTGAAAGAACGACATAATTTTAGGGCATCTGCTAAGGATACCACTCGTTTAAGGTTTTTTCAGCAAGCACAAATGGCAAGAGGCCTTATGGTGAATCCGGAGCGTGCAAAAGCTTACATCTTAAATGGCTCTCATACGGTCATCATATGATCCAAACACTAATGAGCAAATGAAAATGGATGACTATATCAAAAAAAGACACTGCAAAGAGATTCTTATATCTTCTCAAATATAATATTAAAAGCAAGCCCTTGCACTTTCTTAATTTAACATGTACTAAACTACTTGTCGATGTAGAATTCATTCCTTATTACCATATGTTGTTAAATGTGGGATGGCATGTCAGAACTAAAAGTACTGTGAGAATTGCAGCGGTAATTGTCGAGCAATCTTGTTACCCATGTGCTATTTCATTTGTTCCCACAGGTATTTTGGTAATGGGTGCACTTGGATGGTCCACTTCCATTATTCAAAGAAAAAAAAAGTGGATGTCATCACATGACATCTTTTTCTTTACTCCTGCATAATGCATCCATATTGATAGGATGAAACTATGAGCCAGGAAAGTACCTCCTCAGGCTTTTATCTGTCCATCTGCACATTGTGTGTGTGTGTGTGTGTCTCTCTGCCTGTGTTTCATTGTACTAGTGAGAAAGAGAGCATCTTGATGATCGGATTCAAGGAAATCAGCAGGAAATTGAATTTGTCATTCCATCCCACTTTCTCACCTTTGTTCTTTCGCAGCACCTGATGTGGACTCGACTTTTAGGATTTTAGAGCTGTATTTTCGGAGAGCTGCAGGAAATGTATTGAGGTGTGAGTCTCTGTGGAATTCAAGCACGTTCCAATTTGTCTAAGTTAGAGCCAATTTAGAAGTGTTACCTTGGAGGAGATAAGTGTGCACGATCAAGATTTGTGCAGGAAATAACTGCAGTGAAAAATAGCATCCACATTTGGAGAAGTTACTGAGGTAGAAGTGAATATCATTGCACAAAAATGTAAACAGGATTTAAGAGTGGGGAAACAATAATGTTCCTGGAGATATATATTGTCATCCACGTCCCATCCGTTAAGGTGGCGAATCCCTTTACGATGAAAGCGGTTCGAATACCAACTTGAAATCAGTTGCTCACTTGTTAATTTTAGATGTGAATCAAATGGAAGAAGAGGAGCACAAAGCAAAGGGTTGACATATAAGCTCATGCGTGCTCTGCTAAAAAAAAATCGCATTCATGCTAACTAAAATGATAAAGCGAATTTGCAGTCTTACCAAGAGCATCACCTGCAGGTTTGTTTTATATCGTTTTCATTTAGTCCACCGTGTTGATACATACTGCTTAAAATAAACCTGATAATGAACTTTGTGTCACCTTGTGCTTGCAACTGATCAAGAAGAATATTTAGAAAATACCAGCAGAAAAAAAAAACAGATCAAACAGGTGGACTCGCCCTTCGTCGATTCTCTCCGATAAATGAGATATGAGTTTAACAATATGCTGCCTGTTATGAAATCACATCACGGATCTCTGTTGACCCCTTCTATAAATAAACAAGGTGAGAAACAGCAAGTCAGAAAAAAAATAAACATGTTTATGTATTGAGTTAGACATTGAGGTACATGTGGATGACATGTACTGGTTCCTGTTCAACAAAGAAAGGCGGGACATTCACTCATATGGTAAATTGTCTCACTTAGAGCTTTTAACACCTTGCGGTTCCAAAGCTGCCGTGAGAGGCGCTAAGCATACCATTGGGAGCAATTTCAGTGACTTGCCAAAGGACACAATAGAATGCAGACAGGAGGAGCCGGCGATCGAACTGCCAATCTTCTGACTGGAAGGCGGCCTGTTCTACCAGCTGAGCTGCAACCACCCCATATCAGTTTTGTTTGGTTGGTTTTAAACAAAATCCCCAGTTGACTACACTCCTAGCTGTCTATTCCGCCCGCCAGCAGCTTGGATGCTGCTGTCCTCGAAAGTCGTTTTTTTCCCTGACATCGACTTCATGTATCCAACCGTCAGAACAAGTGGAGAGAATGTGCTGTTTTTGATTGTACTGCTCCTCTGGTTCACACTGCTGAGCAAGTATCTACCTGGAAAGACAGAAGTCGAAGCCAACTAGTGAGCAAGAAGGCCAACACCAACCGACTGGAGGTAACACGCTCAAAAACTGCTTGACCACCGGTGTGGTCCTTCAATCGCCATATAAAAGTCAAAAGGTCATGTGGCAAAGGGATTAGATGGAGACTTGAATGTTGATGATCAGATTGAAAATACAATTCAGTTCAATACAGTTTGCAGAAAAAAAAGGAAAATGGCAATGCTTTGTAGCAAAATCCCTCGACTCTATATCCAGGGGAGACACACACTTCTCTCTAACGTGACAATGTCTGCTCATGATGTTTTAATGTATTTACTTTTATTTAACTTCTGCTAAAATGAATACAGTCAGGCATTGTAAATCTATCTTCTAGATTATTTACACTCCAACAAAACTACAAAAACTTAGAGGAAAAAAAAAAAAAAAAAAAAAAAGCTGTTTGTCTTTTATTCCTTTGGGAAATCTGACCCAAAGCCTGGTGCATAATCCATGTAGCAGAATTCTAAAACGGTCCTAAAATATGCAAAACTACTTCCTATGCTCCGGTATCATAAAATAAACATTTCTCTGACCCTGTTCTAAAGGAGACATTTTCAACACAACTCTTTTCTGTGTTTCTTACGGATTAATTTTCCAAGACTGTTACTACTGATGAAGTAACATTGATTCCTTGAAATCCGCTGTTTGTACATGGAAACATCAGGTCATGTTTTTGCCCCCGAGTAAAATGCAGCCCGGAGAAACACCACTGATGTTTCATATCAATGAGTGTGGGATGAAGACCAGTGTAGAAAGTGAACGATCGGACAGTGTGACGGTCTTAGTAATGAAAACACCAGAAAAAAGGAAGAAAATCAATCACCGAAATCCTCCTGAAAACACAACACAGCTGCCTCCCCTCGCAGGCGTCCTGCCTCCTTCAGATCAGTTGGAAGAAACGATGCGCAATCTTGATGTTTGATTGGCATCTGGTTTACAAGCAGAAGGTTAGTGAGGAGAAATGGAAAGCTCCACTTGTCTTCTCATCATCAAGTCAGCTTCCTCCCTGCCTTCCTGTTCTGCACCTGCATCTTGGATTTTCACTTCTGACTTTACCTGCTATCCTCTCTTCACTTTACCACCCTGAAATTAACATCCAAGGATCTTTACATTTAGTTTGTAACATATTTTAAGATATGAAGTATTGGCTCTACCCATGCTGTATTTGTTTGTTTGATGAGAGCACACTTGCATACATCCCTCTGTCTAAAATAAACAAAGAGATTGCTTGAATTGCCAAAACTGTGAGCCAGGTCATGTGATCGGCCAAGTTGGAAATCACACTATTCACTTCCAGACAGTCTGAGGACGACTTAATAGGGTGTGAGTTAGCCCAAATTAACCATAAGCATCCGACACCAGCTGCTGCTGCGCTGGCAGCAGTGGTGTCTGGCCGCTGACGGATCCCCAAAAAAATATATATATATAATCCCTATTTCATTTTACTATTTTTGATATGACGCCGTGGGGATATTCTGTTGATGGTGGATATTTCAGAATGGAAAACTGTTTTAGAAAATCCTTTTAAAAGCTTAGGTGTTGCAGAACATCTCTGTGCTGTTTACGGTACAAAGTTTTCAACTGGCAATATTCGATTTAATTAAAGAAGGTTCATTTTGTCATGTGAATTGAAATCGACGCTGATGCCGGATGGATGGAGGGGAACCGAGGGGTTTGAGAATGACTCATTGAAGTAAGTAGCTGCCTCAGCGAGCTGTCAAACCTTGTCTACTATGACGGAATATCCATTCCATGTTACCAGACAGCAAATTCATGTGATTATCCAGCACAGATGAGGTATGGTCTTCTGACATGGACGGTTTCTCATCAACGTGACACTGATTCCTGCTCTCCTTCTCAACAACTTTGCTCCACATTCATACCCTCCTCCGGCCATTCTGGTCCAGACACTTTCAGGAATATCCTGATGATTAGGCTCATAGTAATTCATTGTTAGCAAAGGGACATGTGGCTAAATCGCAGGACAAACAACTACAATCCAGGGATATTAAGCACTTTTACCCTTAATGATATACAAAGAGTGATTATTTGTGCATATTGTGGGGTAAAGATCAGTGCGTGACTAAAGATCAAGTTTAGTTGGTTAATATATTCTCCTAAGATTAAATAAAAATGAACGAGGAACGGTTATAATTTTGAAAATCCTAAAACAAATTTAACCAAAGCATCTTCTATACACTAGCTTGAAATATTATCTATTTAAAACATTATTGGATTCCTACAATTTTAATTGCCCTTTTTGTTTTGTGTTGGGATTTGTAAAATGAATGCTGCCAAATAAAAAAATAAAAAAAAATACAATAATTTGGTTCTAGCACTGCATCTCTGAGGTAGGGAAAAAAAAAAGCATTTTACATGAAACATTTTGTTACCAGATTCACTTGCAGAGCTGGATGTTGCATATTTATTGCTCAATCAGACCACTCTCATCTTTCGGCATGGTTCCAGGCTCGAGATGGCAGCTTAACACCTTAAACACATGAGGGAGTAGAAAATAGACCTGAAGAATTAAATAAATAAATTCTGAAAATAAAACATGAAAGCTACCTTAACGCACGTATTAATGCATTAGCACTTGCCCCCACATCCATTAACAAAATGAAAATGTGCCTTTGACTGGGGAAAAACAGGAAAAAAAAGGCATGCGAATGGGATGAAAGATGAGTGTTTTGGGTGGGCGGGTGTTTTCAGCAGCAGCAAAGAAGCAAATAAATTTCAGGGGGAGGTGATAAAATTATTCCTACACTACAGACAAACAAATTAAGACAACCTGTTGCCACAGAGCAGGTCCGGACACACAAGCAGACACGGGATAACAGGGAGTTGGAGGTGGGTATGGTTCAATATTGAAGGTAGGCGAGGGTGGCTCAGCCTGGGGCCAGGACCCTGACGGAGAGGAAACTCCGGCGGTGGGAAACACAGCGTCCGGAAAGGCACACACGGGATCCTCTCACTTGGGGTCGCTGACCGTTGTGAAGTCCGCAAGCAAGTGTGCCCACCACTAAATGGCACCGATTTTGCAATGAGCACACCAGTCTCACTTGCCTAAATACTGATCCAAACGATGATCAAAAACAGGTGTACAACCATCAGCTTCTCAGCCACACCCAGCCCCGACGAAAGGAAAGCACAGGGAAACCCCAGAGAAACATAGTCTACAACCGCCACAATAGAATAGAATAGAATAGAATAGAATAGAATTGAATAGAATAGAATAGAATAGAATATTCCTTTCATCGTCCGACAACATGGAAATTTCAACCACACACAGCAAAAGCGGACAGTATAAGAGAATTTATAAAAATAGAAGAACTGAGAACAAGCAATTAACAGAGCTAACAATAATTATAAATAGGTAGGTAAACAATGTGATAACTAATAAAAGATATAGGTGGTATAAATGTGCAAAAACTGTGACCAGCAGCAAACAACAGCAATACGTGTAGTCGTAGCCGTAACCTATGGTGTCTGAGTGAGTGGATGTGTAGGAGGGTGAAAGAACGGACACTTGAGTAGGTGAATGGATGAATGAATGAATGAATGAATGAATGAATGAATGAATGAATGAATGAAACGCCTCTTTAGGTCAGAGCCGAGGGATAAATAGTTACCTGTGGCATCCCTTCTTCACACACTTGGGGTGAAGGAGTGTGTTACTGAAGGAGCTGATGTTTGTGTGGGAAGAAGCAGTAGGAGATGTTAGTAGGGGTGGTGGTGAAGGTAAGGGTGTGGATTGTGGGGCAGTGGTAGTGGCGGTAGGAGTGACAGGAAGGAGGGTAAGGAGTGTGATGGGGGAAAGAAAGTAGTCAGAAGTAGTAGTTCATTCATTCATTATCTACCACTTATTCTGCAATCAGCGTCCCAGGAATGCTGGAGCCTATGCCAGCTAGCATTGGGCTTGAGGAGGGGTACTTCCTGTTTTATGCCATCGATCGCATAAAACATTGACAAACAAAGCTGTTTCAGGGGAGTAAAACATCTCTACAACAGTGAAGAATGGATCTTAAAAGTTTTTAGTTTTGTGTGATATGTCGTGTCCCATTGTGCAAAGTGGCACAATGGTTAGCGCCTCCGCTTCACAGTGAACTCTAGATCAGTTCTGATGGGAGGCCTTTCTGAGTGGAGTTTATGCATTTTCAAAGGGTTTCCTCTGGTTTCCTTCCACAGTCCAAAAACGTCCAGTAGGTTCATTCAAACCCCCACAATCCTAACTGAAGGATAAGCAGTATTGATAACAATGAATGGCCATGTTCGTAAAATTTTGATGAAATGATCACATACATTTTTGGTAATGGCAGACACTATGTTTTACGTAATCACACTGCCCTGATCCAAAAGTGAGGATTTTAGTCAGTCAATCTTTGAATTGGAGAGGATTTATGTTCCAAATCAGGATAATTTCAATTTCTTCATGTTCCCACAAATTCATTATGTATCCTGTCATGGCATAAAATAGTAAAGCCCCCCTAAGGCCCTCGATGGCCTTTATAAAAAAGAACAACATGGTTTAGACTGAAATCCTGCACCATCTATTTTCCTTTTTTTTTTTTTATTTTCATATTTTTCAGGAGAGGAAACTCAGCCTTGAAGTACACATGTGATCACCTCTAAAACCAGCACCTAAAAAAAGGCAGAGAAATTGGAGAAAAATGACAAAAGGGACAAAAAAGCAACTGTGCCCGGAGCACAAATATGTTTTAAAACCGAGGAGACAGAAAAGAAGTGGAATTGGACCCACTTCGGCAGCCATATGAATTTAACAGCTCACTTTGGCATCTGTTTTTTTCTTTTATCCAAGCCTTCGGCAAACATATCAGGAGACGTCTTACTAATTTCTAGTTTTGGAAAATATTTCAAAACCGCTGAATCATCACAATTTAATGGGTTAATTCGCATCCCAGGAAATGGACTATGGTGTTTGCAGATGACATTGTGATCTGCAGTGAGAGCATAGAGCAGATAGAGGTATGCTCTGGAAAGGAGGGGAAAAAAGTTTAGCCAAAGCAAGACAGAGTACATGTGGTGAATGAGAAGGACAGAAGTGGAATGGTGAGGTTATAGATAGAAGAGATGCAGTAGGAGATTCATAGTACTTTGGGTCAACAGTCTACAACAATAGAGAAGGCAGAGAAGAGGTGTGCCAGTAGATTGGAACAGACAGAGATAAGGTTCAGGGGCATCGTGCGATAAAAGGGTATCAACCAGAATGAAAACAAAGAAAAGATATACAAGACAATCCCTGGATTGTAGGATGACTTTGTAAGTGGACAAGCTGTATGGTCAGCGGATGGAGATGATTGTTACATTTGAGCCGAAAGGCTTCCTCCACTCATAAACACTGGTTGTTATGTGAGCGAGACGTGCGCCGTAATCACTTATTTCTGTGTGCATTTTTCTAAATGTTTTTTATCAAAGTGTGAGCCCCGCGTCTCTGGCAGGATGGAACACCCCACAATGGTCAATGAGGAGAAAAGAGTGGCAGCAGGGATTGTCTAAATAAAGATGAGATGAGTCCTAAAGACAGTCAAAGTAACACAGCTGATAGATGACAGAGCTCAACACAAAGCCAGCCATCATTAATCACTTAAAACCTATGATAAATACAATCCCCAGGGCGGCGGTTCGATTCATGGTTCATAGCTCATCCATGATGGGTTAATTGTAGAGAACAAATGTTCCCATGAGGGATTAATAAAGGATAAATTATAATTATCACACATGGTTCGAAGAGTATTTCAAGCTTTCATGTTGTCAAATCAAAGAAAAACAAACTGGAGTATTGTACCTCAAAACAGTCTAATTTTAACTCAGTTTATTATTACCACCCTTATTCAGCAATAATAAAGTGATCAGCATTATATGAATAAATTGAATGTTTTATTTTATTTATGTTTTATTTATTTATTTGTTTGTTTGTTTATTTATTCATTTATTTTCTTTTTAGTTTAAATTGAGCCACATGCTGCCTGCGTAACAGGCTTTTGACATTGTTTATAAACCTGAGGCTCATTGGAGTGCAGAGCTGTGATCGGGTATCAAAGCGTTGCCTCTCGTGGCACCGGAGCTCATTCTGCCCTTTGCTTTTGATCTGTTACCGAGCCATGAACTGTTTGGCATCACTTGTGACCGAAAGAGAAAAAAAATAGTTCAATTTGTACCATCTTGACTTTTCCGGTGAACATTTGCCTAAGGTCGCAATTGAAATTTAGTCAAAAGAAAATTGAAGAAGGCAGGGAATACATTCAAGATGCACAGCAACCGCCTGCAACTATCGGTCATTGAGCAAAACACATTTTTCCACAGGACACAAGTATGACTATTCAGTGGCATGTGACAAATATTTTGAGTCATTTTGGTTTTTTTTTCATAATACATATAAAAAATATAGTTCAATAAACACGGTTACATGTACAAAATATGCTCACTGTATAGGTAATACATATATGCATGTGTTTATGAGTAATACCACCCTTACCATCCTACTTATATTGCACCGAAAGACTTTCATGATAAATATTCAAATGCACATCCTTTTTAATGAGTTGCCGTGAGGGAACCCATTTATCTCATACAATTCTTGTCATAAACCTTGATAAGCTTTTCGTTAACACAGACTACTTTATTGGACATGGGTATTTTATATGAGGGTTCCTTATATAAGACGGGCCATGCCCTGCTAATTTGCAGTTTGGTCACTGCCTTTTTTAACTCAAAGCATTTGAGTTTTCTTGTCTGGTTTGATTGCTCTGTCTGGTCATATTGTTCTGACCTTGAAAGTACATTTAGAAAAATACTTGCAACGGGAAAAAAATAATTCCTGCCATAGCCCCCCTTTTCAGAAATGTTTGTGATATTTATATCTTAATAGAGATCAATTCCAATCGTGATCATTTTACCCCAATGTCACTTATTAAACATCATGACTGCAGTGTCCCTCCCTGCCTTATAGCTCATGCCATAATTATAAGGTTTTGGTTATATTTACTGCCAATTTGATTAGATAGATCTTCCTCAAACTTCTTCAGCTTCTCCTTACAACTTTTCCCTTCACGGATCACCGCAGCGAATCAACCTTCTCCATCCAACCCTATTCTCTGTATCCTCCTCTCTCACACCAACTACCTTCATATCCTCTCTCACTACGTCTATAAATCTTCTCCTTGGTCTTCCTCTAGACCTCCTGCCTGGCAGCTCCAATTCCAGCATCTGTCTCCCAATATACTCACTATCCCTACACGGTACAAGACCGAAGCATCTCAGTCGGGCTTCTCTGACCTTCTCTTCAAAACATCTAACATGTGCTGTTCCTCTGATAGACTCATTCCTGATCCTATCCATCCTGGTCACTCCCAAAGAGAACCTTATCTCTGTGACCTTCAGCTCTGCCTTTTCGTCATTGTAACTGTTTCTAGTCGGCTGATAGTCTTCTATCACATAGTACCCCTGACACTTTCATAGATCTTCCGCAAACTGTGTGTTTTAAATCAATGACTGCAAGGTCTTAGTCGGTGAAATCATTTGGGATTTCAGATTTCAGGAAAAACAAAACCTTGATATCCAGGAAATAGACATTACTGTATGGTCTGACGTGCTGACTCTGCCTTCCACTCCAGAAGTTTAGGTTACCAAGTCTCGGGATAAAAATGGAAGCAGTACACATTCATACTATTGTTACCAACTCGTTTCATGACTGTATTTATTACAAAGATCAAT
Source organism: Fistularia commersonii (assembly GCF_037954325.1). NCBI lineage: Eukaryota > Metazoa > Chordata > Actinopteri > Syngnathiformes > Fistulariidae > Fistularia > Fistularia commersonii. The sequence continues at coordinate 3,893,114 of NC_141316.1, read as the reverse complement.
CAGCACCATTTTACCCAAGACAAAAGGTCAACCAGTGTCAGTCATCGTAGGGCTCTCTAAATATTTTTTTTTTTTTATGTGGCATCTCTTATACTTTGACACAAAAGCTTTTTTGTTGGACTCTCTGAGCTTCATCAAAGATGTCCCATTTCTATTTGAGGCTAAAGCAAAGAGAGACTATTTTTGCTCTGTCAGATTCTAGGATATATGTACAAGTGTTTTTTTTATTTATTTTTTTAGATTCCCTGTATACAGTACTGCAATAGGAAATACGCTGTTTTAAAATAGTCAGCCTGTAAATGCATCTAGTTAAATACAGATGCCACTCGAGTTTTTGCAGTAACTTTAGATGATTGACACCATCAGATGCAGGGTATATTAGCATGAAACTTCGGAGTTATATTGGGATATCCTCGCAAATGGGACTGCTTTCAAGGCAGTCGGTTGTTCATTGCCAGGTCTGACAGATTGTGATGGTATTTGCAAAAAGAGACAGAGGGAAACACCACCCACGCTGCAAGGTGTCTCGGTCTCAAAGATGCTAAACATGAACATGATGAGGTCCAAATCAGTTTTTAACCTGAATGTCCTCATCATCTTTTCATTTTGTACATTGTTTTTTATCTTTATTCTGCACATGTTGTACAACAATTGTTGTCAGATAAAAATTAATATGATCTCCAACTGTGTTTCTCCTTTCAAATGCATTTATTTTCATTTCACAGTTCATTTGTCCGGATTGCGGCCTGCATCTAAATGTTCCATGTCATTGTTCAGCTCAGCTGCTCCGAACCTGAACTGTCACAACGAGATTGCTCATACCAAAAGATTAAAAACGAACAAAAAGAAAAAAGTTTGTCCAAGCCACCTTTGTGTATTGAGGTGAGTAATAACTGATACCTGAAACATAAAAGACATAACTGTTGCTTTGTCATTATTGGGCAATTACAGGCACAATGTACCAGATTAAATAAGAATAGCCAATAAGTGCACTGAATGTCCACAATCATCTCTTACCTCATTTGCAGGCACAGCAATTGTCTGAACGTCTACAACAGATATCATCAGCCGCCTATTCAGCTGCTTTACTTTTGTCCAAGAATCAGCACCCAATCTATCTGTCATCCGAAGCCCATTGGCCACCGCTCTTCTAACCCACTGGCTGAGATAAGCCATTCATTTCTGAAAGAGGAGATCCAAAAAAAAAAAAACAGAGCTGCCACCTCGAGCAATGTTCACTTGTGCCACCCAATCTCTTGTTTTCCTGATTTATCCTCTTTCATATGTGGCCATAATAATTATTATTTTCTAATTCATTCCTTGCCTGTGGGAGAAATCCTGTCGTAACACTTTGCTTCTGGAAAAAAAATCTTCCTGTATACATTATAAAATAAAAACAATTCCCACCAGCCTCCCAGTAAAAAATTTACAGCACAAACTCAATTAACTGTTGCTTTTCATTTTCATTATTTGAATACCAACATCACCTTGCATCACCCTGTGCATTCTTAAATGCTTGTTTGTCAGTCAGTACCTTACTTAACCTTACTACAGTTTACAAAGTGCAAACACTGAAAAGTATAGAAATCAAAACTTCATAGGGGATTGTTTCATAAACCATACATTTCAGACTCACAATGAATAGCACAGCTGTCTTCTCCACTTAGAAGTGGTGTCCAAAAGTTAGCTTTTGTAAAAAGTCAAGTATTTACCTGATTGCAAAACACATGTCCCTTGTTTTACAGCCACTACTTACAAAACACCTGTTTAGGTTACCTCTAGATCTTATTGTGAGCCGTAGAGGTTATGGAAGAGACAATGGGCTGGACACACACCATCTGTTACATCATAATCAAGTGAAAGCGAGGACTTTACAGCACTCTATTGATCCTGAATTTGCAGTTGTCACTTTACCTGTGTATTAAAATAAAAAGTGGACGACAAACATTTATTTTACACAGAAAAAACACCAAGCAGAAAGGGCAGTGTTAGTTTCACGCTTCCAATCCATTTTCTGTGCAGGACATCACATACTGTGCATAAACCCACATTCAGTCACATCAAAAGGAACATATGCTGCGAAATGTGTTGCTCTATTTATGTTTGATTTGTTGATATTGTGCTCAGGACTATTTAATAAATTATCCTTTATTAATCCCTATGGGGAAATTGGTTCTCTGCAATTACCCCATCATGGATGAACCATAAGGAGTTTGCTGCCGTCCTCCAGCGCCACAGGAGCAGTTAGGGGCTCAGTGTCTTGCTCAACAACACTTTGACACACCACGAGAAGCCGGGAATCCAACCAGGAATGTTCGGTTCATACAAAATTACAAAACCTTTTTCTTTTATTTTTCATTTTAAAAAGTATAAGCATAAACAATGACATTTGTGAAGCTACAGGGAGACCTATTCCTCCTAACTGCATCCCTGTAATCGTTAGACCTCGGAGCTAGAAAGCAAAGAGGCCTAGTAAAAACACATTTCCCAGTCTTCCCTTAGTAGAGAAGACATTTGAAATGGTGAAACATGTCGAGTCATCATAATTCAACTCAGAAGAACGTTCAGATCTAAATTTGCCAGATTTGACCAAATAATTAAAACATATTCAATGTTACATGAATGAATATTACATAAAATGGTGTAAAGGTGACTGAGCTGAGTAGCCACTGCAAAGGCTGAATGGTCTTTATTTCTGAGTTGAGATCTTTGAATGGCTGGTGACCCACATGACTCTACCAGCCTGTTAAAACCAATTCAAACAAGTGTGTTAAATTTTTAATGATGCAGTTATATCTTGCTTTTCCTGACAAAAAAAAAGGCCAGCTGCATTGGGCTCTGCATTGAAACACCGAGGGCATTACAATTCTTCCATCCGCCCATCCATCTTCCCTCGCTTATCCAGAGTCGGGTCACGAGGCCAGCAGCTGGAGCAGTGAGGCCCAGACCTGCCTCTCCCCCGCCACATGGACCAGCTCCTCTGGGGGGACCCTGAGGCGTCCCCACAAAAAAGAATCCCAGAATTTCTTCTTCCTGGAATTATCCATAGAGAGGAGCATAGAAAGAAACTCCTGGATTTCGGTGTGGAAACACTCAAAATATTATCATAGTTTACATGCAATTATATCAAAAATTTCCAACTGGATGTCCAACTGGGAGGTCTCAGCTGAGGTGATTCCATAGAATAATGCAGTATTAAAAACTCCTTTGACAACTTTAAGAGCCCAAACCCTGAGAATATGAATGTTGAGATGGCAAGCCACACCAAGATCGTGGCTGCATCGTGGCTAATCGCATGATCCATATGTGGCTTTTTGTTACATCCTGGTCTCTCGCCACACATGTTAATATGCCTTTGCGACTATAACAGCATTCACTCAACCGCCCGCGCTCTACGTAAAATTCAAAAGTATATCTGTGAGACTTTATGTGCACTCGTTGTAAGGAGCTTCAGCGAGGTCAGACGCTGATATTGGATGGGTGGCAGTGGCAGTTGTTGAGGAAATGGTTCTGCTTGACGCCGACAGGAACGCAACTATTCAGAAATACGAAACAAGATCTCAAGATTTTTCAGTGGCATTGACCGATGTATCAACTAGAACCAATATGATAAAAAAACAGAGCATTGTCGGAATAAGCCATCACTATGATGATACCAGACGTGTTGTGGTATGATACACAAAAGCATACACGTACCAACACAGATCACATCATAAGCTGGGGCTTTCATACTAACCCTACTTCAGTGGCCCCACCTCATGGTGGCATGGCAGAAGGTGATTTTGTATTTACTTTTTTTTTCACTTTTTTAATCTCTTAGCACTCTGTCACTCACTCAAGCCTCCTCAGCATCAGTAGAGGTTGAGAAATCTCCCTAAGAGAACCTAAATGCAAATTTTGCACAGGAAAAAAAGTGTTTGACTCACTGCCACATTTGATCTACTCTATTGAGGGTTCTTAACCTGAATAAGACAAGAGAGGCCCCTCATTCAAGATCATTTTAACTTGAAGACCCTGACCTGTAGGTCTCAGGCAGGTTGTTTCAGAGCCTCAGGGATCTGACTGTCATTTCAGCTGTGTGTTGGGGTTAAAAAAGAAATGGTTTGCAACAAATGTATGGGGAGTGCCCGTAAAGAGCCTCAAAAGTAGCAATTAACATCAGCTTTGAGTGTTGTATAGTGTTTTTGCTTTTGAGAATTGTATTTGCCAGAATTTTGTGTCAACTGGAGGTGAATTATACCTTTTGTTTCGCAAGTTGAAAAATAAAAGGAATAACTGCAATGATGGCTTGTTTCAGACAAAGTAAAATTGGAGTGGGTCTGATTGAGACCAACGGGGAACCAAGAAGGGTAGAGGTAAAACTGAAACAAAATTAAATCTAATTTAAAGCCTGAACAACAGAGAAAACAAACAGTGTCCAGTTTAACTGGGTACTGAAACCTTGCAATTTTTTCTGACCAAACACAATATTATAGCACAATTAGAACAGCAATGAGCCCTATAACTCTCTCCCCAATTGACAAAATAGTATGTTTTCATGACTCCACACAATAACAGTGGTGGCAGGATGTACGAGCGGCAAGAAGTTACGATGACTAGGGAAAAAAAAGTTACAGTTCTGGAAGTCAATGACATCAAACTGACTATTTCATGTTTTCTGATCATAAACTCTCAAAAGCTCCTATTATTGTCTATTTCACACGTGCCATGCAATCCCATTGACTCAAATCACTGATTTTCTAATTCCTGCTGCGTGAGGTATGGGGGTATTACTGCTGGGAATCATTCTTAATGGAGGTATATATCAATATTTCCCTTTCAGTGCTTTCACGGGACATTTTCTTCAGTAACAGCGAGACTCTTCTTTATTTGAAATCCTCCGTGTTGGCATATGAGCTCCCGTCCTCACTCTTGCGCGCAATTGGACAGCTCATTTCACCAAAGTCTTTTCCTGTTTGGTCTAGTCTCTTGTAACATTGCGTTGCTTGAGGTGTGTCATAAAATCAGCATTTGCTGTTTTTTTCTTCTCTCGTTTCTTTGTTTTGGCATACTTCACATAAGTTGAAAACCCTGGACTCATATTTGCAGGACCGCTGTGTGGTTTTCCTCTCTTTACACTTTTCTCAATTGCCAGATGGCACCCTGCTGTACACTGCAATTTCTCCCACAAACACACACGCTCATACACACTGACACAACAGGAGTTGCCTCATAGACATCGAAAAAAGGATGCGGAACTTCAGTATACACTTTTCAAGCATTTGACTCCACACAGAAAATTATACACAAAGACACACTCGATATTGCCAGCGCAGTTGTTCCCCAGAAGACAGATGTAACTGTATGTGGCCTGAAGTGTGTGCACAATATAAGTATACTTTGTGATGACACAAAATATAACTTGGTCTCATTCTTCTTGCTTTTCGGGAGCTGAGCTTTCACAACTTTGTCTTTTTTTGTTCTATATCAATGTTGCAGTCTCTCAGAAAAGTCCAGACTCATGATGACATGTGTGCTGAGGTTTTCATTTCTGCTCTGATAGTCAGAGGCCTCGCTAAAGGTCTCCATTAAATAATTCTTCGTAGCCACATACACAACAGTCGATTAAGTCATGCAAAGCATCTCAATAGTACTAAACAGACACAGCAATTCAGATCCTAAACATATAAACCCTAAGAAGTGATCTCAGCAATGTTTTGTTGTTTCTCCCACGCATTTCTATGCTCTAATTTCACATTAATATATCCCCTAGAGAAGATTTGTATAGAAGTATACAATAATTCTATTTCAACTCTCGAATAATCTTCTCAGTTTTCTCTGTGACTGCAGGAAGTACTGACTGTACTGGAGACCTGTAAGATGGAACTGACAAAGAAAAATGGCTCCTTGTATTTACAGATTAATGTGAAAACGTTAAATTCAGGAAATGCAGCAGTTGGAACATCATATAATATCATATTGATTCATTTATTCATTGCTTATACTGCTCATCCTGCACACAGTTGGGTAAATGTTGACCGGCTGGAGCCAATTCAAGCTATCCTTATAAAAGATGGGGACGAAGAACCCCAAGAGGAACACACACCAGCAGAAGGAGAAGACTCAACCTCCACAGAGAGTGGATTAAACCATCTTGATGTGTTGCAAGAATGCAAACCACTGTAACACTGTGCTACCTCAACTTCCTGGACACAATGATGTATAATTGGCATGGATCAGCAGATTAGACCACGTAAAGAGTGTTCTTTCTGCATGTTCCAAGTTCACAACCCACAAAGGCTAATGGTAGTTTTTTTAAAATCAAACAGACTTTAACCATGTGAGGAATGTGGCCATTACTAAATCGAAACTACTCTTTGCTCTACGATGGTCTTCATGGTCACACACTAGAGTGATACTGGCAGCATGTGATGAATAAGGCTATGGTAATACACTACATTGTATTCGGGTCAGCAGTCAAAGTATTGATACGAGGAGCTGAAGAAACGTGTACATGCCCGTTTTGACAGATGGGGAAAAGTGTCAGGCTTGATGTGTGATAAAAAGGTAGCAGGACCACTTAAAGTTAAATGGACGAGCTCACTGATCAGCTGGCACTAACTCTCAAATAAACAATTAAATAAATAAATAACCCCCTCCTTGAGCGGCCACCTTACCATGGTGGAGGGGTTTCCGTGTCCCTGTGATCCTGGGATCTATTTTGTCGGGGCCTTTATCCCCTAGAAGGGTCGCCCAAGGCATACAGATCCCAGGTGAGGGACCAGACAAAGCGCATCTCAGAAGACCCTCATGAAGAGCATAAACTTTTGATCCAGTTCTCCCTTTCCCCAGACGTGGATCACCGGGGCCCGCTCTTGCAGCCAGGCCCGGGGGCAGGGCTCGATAGCAATTGCCAGTGGCCAATCCTTCACCCATGGGGCTCGGACAGAAACCGCCTGAAGTATTGACATGGGTCCCTCTTCCCTTGGGCTCACCAACAACAGACCAGGCTTCATAACATCAAAACTTCGTTTTCAGTATTATAAAGCCTCTTCTGGGCAAGCAAAATCCAGAGTGTGTAAATGTAACACACCACTGTGTGTTTTTAACACTTTCACAAAATATTGAGTGCTCACATGAAACTCAAGGTTCTAGTCCTTAAATGAATAAAAACTGTATCTTTTACGGGTAAGACCTTGCTTTCATCCTTTCTTTTCCAACAGGTATGACTATCACACTGCAAGCTGTCATTTTCCTTTCACCCACCACCACGCTTCACTGGCTGTCATCAGGTGGAGGCGATTACAAAATGCTACTATGCAAGAAAGAGGGGAGAAACTGTGGCGGAGGAGAGCATCTTCCATCAATGTCACCTGACTTGAGCGTTTAATGATCAATTTCAAAACGCTTGTTAAGCTGAGGGATGAGGAGACGACAGGGGCAGGGGGTGACAGCCAGGGAAGACAACAGGAGAATATATGTAGAAACCCAATAAAAGCTGGAATTGGAGGAGGATGAATTAATGACAAAGAGAATCTGAGTGTTTGCAAGTATAAGGAAGTGGATTAATTGATAAATGGGAAAAGAGAAATGCATAAGGGGCAGCTGTGACTCAGATAGTTGAGTAGGAAATACTTCAATGGGAAGGAGCCACAGAACATTATTTTTATCAGTAATGGATTTGCATGCTGAGCTTCCATGGAGATGGAAGAGAAGTAGACCCTTCATGTGCAGATAGAGCCCAATATGCGGTACTTTCTTGTTTTTTTTTTTTTTCCCATCAATTTTTGTTCCATTTTCTCTCTTGCCGCCATCTTTGTTAAAGTGGCTTGGCGACCACTTCCTCCCGTATATATAACTGCTCACCCACCCCTTTTGATTTCATTTCTACATTTTCCCCATAAGACCCGGAGTAAAGACATTTTATTTTGGGATTGCAGTCTAAACATTTCACCAATTTCCTGCGAACAAACTCATCATTGGCTGCCGACCTGTCCTACCAACTGCAGTACTCCATGCTGGTGATGAATCACTGGTACAACAAAGAACACTGAACTTGTTAAAGCTGTCAAACTTTTCCTTTCCCTTCATCACCTTGTGGTCGCATGTTCTCTCAGGGTAACTCTGGATTCTTTCCCCAGGCTGGAAATGTGCATGGTGTTTAATGAAGGCTGAATTGTATGACTAAAAAAAGACAACTATATTCAGCTGTAAGTGAGAAGGTGAAATGTGTCATGTCTATGTAATATTAATGAAATCTAGGCCAATTTATATAGTATATCACGATCTTGAAAAAAAGCAATCTCTACGGAGGTTGCAATGAGTGTTCAGTTCTAAGGGCGCTCCCTACAAAAAGAATCCTTTTTCCTTCCTCCCAGAATTATCCATAGAGACGACCATAGAAAGATGCTCCAGGATTATGGTATGGAATCACATAAACTCTAGAAGTATTATCATAGTCTACATGCAATTATATCAATAATTTCCAACTAGACGGCCAGCCAGAATGTATCAGCTGAAGTGATTCCACCGAATAATTCAGTACTAAAAACTCCTTTGACAAGTTTGAGAACCAAAACCCTGAGAATATGACTGCTGACATGGCAAACCACACCAAGATCGTGGATGCATCGTGAGCGATCGCATGATCCACATTGAATCTGATTCGTCAAGAAGAAATCCGACCCTAAACCTGCCCGTCAGGTAGGAGCGTAGCTTATACAGTAAACAAAACAATGGAACATTATGAACCTTCATGGGACTGCACGGACTATATCCTGCGAACTGTACATACATGCATAAATTGCCAAAAACTGAATTGTTTTAGTTTACTCTTGTCTTTTCTTAGTTCCAACTGTTTGATATTAAGGTTGTTGACCTACTGTGAACCAATAAACCGGTCATTTGTTCACTGTCTCCTCTTTTTGTGAAGTTTACCTCTCTTTTGAACCTACAGAGGTGTTTAAGCACTGCTTTTTTTCTAGTATTGGCCCAGAAAGGGGTGCTATCATCCATCAGTAATAGGTTCAACTTCTCATACAAGTATCCACATTCATTCATTTATTTTACTGCAAAGGTATATCGGATTGCCTGCTCACGACATTCTTTGATAACACTGAGAACATTTGCTTATCTAATAAGAATCTGGCATGCGATTGAAAATGGAAGTTTTGTCCTTGTGAAGTTACAACACCGTAAAGCTGAAAACAAACACTTCCGGGAAAATTTTGTCCTCATTTTACAACAATGTTGACATGAAACTACCATTTAAAACCACATGCACAACATTTATCACACATTCACTAGCTTTGTTGAATACCAACCCATTTGTTCCTGTAGTGCTGTATTGTATACTGTGGGAAAGCAAATTCGTATTTTTTTAATACCTTGAGCAAAAAAAAAAAAATCATGTGGTTCAGAACTTTAATATCTATAAATGTGTTTATCTATTTATTTATGCGTTCATTTATTTGGCTATTTAGTTAGTTCCATATTGTGTACACATGTATTTACTTCACTTTACTTTACTTATTTAATTATTTTTCCATTCATTTATTGGTTTATTGATTTAGTTATTTTTTATTCTCAATCAAGCTAACACAGTGCCTAACCCAATATTAGTTTGCTAAACCAGCAGTGGTTTCTGATGGTCTTCAATGAGTGTTTCTGGCTTAATATCTAAATCAGAGTTAAAGATAATACGGGTTATGAACACTCACGTGATGATGTTAACTGCTTTAAATTTATCTTTAAACAAATAGTTGAATTACATATAAATGATAAGTGTTTTTTTTAAGTGTGACAAGAGGATTAAAACAAGATGTGCACATTTGGTTCACCAATTCCTTTTGAGCTTAGATAAAGTACAAAGAGAAAGAAGTTTCAGAGTAGCTGCAGCAACAGGGGGCCAAGTTTGTCTGGTGTTTCTTCTCCTGAGACACAAAAACACAAACTCATGTATATTTCTTTGGCTCTGAAATGTGTCAATGCGCACAGCAAATAAATAGGGACGCTTTTTAAAATAAAATTTACAGCCCATCAGGTGAACATCGCATGTCGTCAATCAAATACGCCAGGTGGTGAAGCCAGAGGAGGCTGCGACACGGTCAGTCAAAGCGTGTCACACACTCAGTTTGAGAAATATTGCTGCTGGCGTCAGTTGACATTCAAGTCTTGAAGTCTTAGTAATGTCAAGTAGAGAGCCTTAGCTGCTGTGTGACCATGAGCAAATGGCGGTTTTTGACCCCGAGCCCGCCGCCCATTCACGAACGCAGAGGTAATTAATGTCTGGCCTAATCCAAAATAAAATACTTGATCCATCGTTTTGCTGTGGATTTAGCTGGTGGGATTCCTGGATCAGAGGGGGTCACCGACCTTCTCTTTCATCTGACAGGATGTATTAATTGGTAGATTATAACAAGGTCATTTGTCTCATCTCATACTGGGATAACTAATTCTTTTCATAGATTTTTTTTTAATTGTTTTTTTTGAAGTTCAGCCATGCTGCCTGCTGCAATGCTCTTCCATCTTGTATGCCAGAAAACAATATGCCTCAGGCCCTCAAGGGTCAATATTGCAGAATCTAACCCCAGAGAAGGATGTAAAAAAGCCCAGAGCCCCAGAATGGTTTGGGGATGAGACCGTGAAAGTAAGTTATGATGTAAAATTTGTGATTCTTCACTATTTTGCAAGATCCTGGAATTGTGAGGCAAGTTCAGTACAATAAACAGTACAATAAACAATTCAGTCAATACAAATCTACATGACTAAGTACAATCAATGGACTTCACGCTGCCTGAATTAGGAAGTAAAGTTAAAATAGAAATGTTTATTGCTGGGTAAGTAGACATGTTTTTGGTCACTCCTGCCATTTCCATTAAACTAATTTCCAAGATGTCCAAAAGAAGTTTTGTCAGACAGTGACCCTATAAATTCACATTGGTACTGGGATGTATGAGTCAGGAGAAAATGGTATGTGAGGACTACTATAAACTAGTGACGTGCAGTGCCACAGTCACATTTACAAACATATGAACCCTACAGAGTAGCTTATTCACCATTTTATTGGCAACAGTTGACGTGTTTTGTTTATAATATCATATCAGTATTCTTTACGTATTCAAACTGTAGCATAGAAAAAAGCACATGTAGAAAAAACTTTATCATCTCTTACCTTTACTTATAAATGAAGTCCATGCGTCGCTCCTTCTGAAGCATCGATAACTTGCTTGTTGAAGTCTTCCATTTCTTTCTTCAGTTTTAAAAGTCTTTATGTCTCAATGGAAATCACTGCAAGTGAAGACAGTCGTCCTTGATCGGTCCTGTTCCGTCTGTATGTTTTGAGTCTTTTCGGTGCAGAGAATGAGCGCTCCACCGATGCTGACGTAGCCGGAACGGTGAGCACCGGCCGGAGCAACGTTGTCGCCTCAGGAACAGTTTGGATGAGATCTTTCTGGGCCAAACCTTGAGAAGCTGCCCCAGGAGATTTCACATCTCTTCTTCATATTTGAACGGTAAATGTGAATTTATTTTAATGATTTAAGAAAAAAAAAAAAAAAAACTAAAAATGGTGAAGCTACGTGGAAAATAACTTTATAGTACAAATTACTGAATAAATATAACCATTTGATTTACTTTTTTCATTTTGCATTTTTTTTCTTTCCATGATGACAGGTGAGGCTCGGCCTCCCCTGTCTCTTCCGACTGCATGTCACTGCTATAAACCATATAATGTTCCTGTCTATTAAGTATAATAATTACAAACGGGTTCTGTATAATCATTACTGTTTCTTAAAAAGCTGTCCAAATGCATGGACAGAGACCAGGGAAGTGGCTTTAGAAATAATTGCAGCGCCGCAGACCCCTGGGTCACTGATGGAGCACTAACATGTGTCTCCTCTTCAGGGCCAAAGTGGAATTTTGACACAGAAGTCACCCTATTGAAAATCCTCAATTTGCTAATTATGCCTTTCAAGTATCTCCATAGTCCAAAGCAGGAGTCAGTAATGAGGGACTCGCTCAGAAATGCATGGTAATAAATTGTTTCATCTCCCTTGGTTGATCTGAGATATCCCGGGGACAGTATCAAGTGTTTCTCTCTTTTCATTCTTTGCAGGAGTGGCATCCCAGACAGCTCTGAGAGCAAAAGAACAAAATTCATTACAAATAAGTGACAAATAATCAAACAACAAACAGCCCAACGACACGGGAATTCAGATTCCTGAAGTCACTGGCAAATGATTTTACGAACACCAAGATAGATGAGGCTGCATTTAGCCACATTCGATATTTGGTCCCACTGCAAACAGAAAACATGAAAACAAGAAAATTCTGAAAACTTGCCAACATATTGGTGGCAGCCTCAAGACGCACAAGCCAACCACGCACAATTCTAACCTGCACACACACACACACACACACACACACACATACATACACACACACACCTCGGCATACGTGACGTAGTTCCAAAGGGAGTGCACCTATTTCAAAAGTTCAGACATGGGATTTGAATTAGTCTGATAATCTTCCAAAAGGCTAATGCTATGTTGGATCGCTCATGGTGTTTAAACTGAGAACTTAACAATCAACTGGTAAGTGAAGGTCAGTCTTGTTCCAAAAACAAACATCCTCGAGAGATGAGATTAAGAGTCTACCACAATCACTTCCTGAAGCTTATCAGTGTCACACAAACGTGCAAAAATACCAGAAAAACTGCACCTTCAAGGAAATATTTCCTGTGCCTTGTCGCCCAGAAGATGTCGGGATAAGTAGATGATGTGCAAGGCTCATTATGTGTAGATCAAGAAAAAGGGAAAAAAATGGAACTCTGCACGTCATGAATCAAAAATTGGGAACGTCAGTGATGTATAATTCATTCTTGAAGATTGCATTGCCTTTCTTGCCTTTTAAACGTTTAATTTACAGCCACGAGGAGCACACAAAGATAAATATAGTTTGGTTGTCCGGCAAGCAGACGATAAGCAAGTAACTGCCTTAAAACTTGGAACGGTGCTCAACTCCTCACATTTTCTTACACTCATTATAACTTATGAAGGATGATGACTGTCCAGAAGTCCAGATGGCATCCAGGAATCCCAGGACATGAAAAATGAACAATAGATACACAAAAAACAAGTTTTGAAAAAGTTAAATGTGGAAGCGCCTGAGGAAGTGGAGAAAACTGGCAGCCCGAAAAGTAATGGCAACCTCAGATCTGCTGGAGTTCCATGAACCTCATGTCCAGTCCAAGGGCTTTTTCTATTTTCACCTCAACCATGCTTCACGGATTGGAGCCAGCAAATCCTAAAATCCTTTCCAGGTTCATTTCAAACCAGATTCATGATAAAACTTCCATTTTTTGTCTGGGTTGATGTCCTAATCCCAGACAATGGCTCTGGAGTTGCATCACAATCTTAGCCATCTGACATCAGACGACTAGCCCAAAACAAACACGGTCACAGTGAGATATGAAGGCCCTCAAATGGATGTAACAGCCTGGATGGTGCTTCAAAAACCTGTCATTCTGTGCCGTCAGACCCTTTTACATAAACATGTATAGGCTGCAACTAACCTGCTTGAAGCACTCAGCTAGAAGAGACTGAGAAGAGGGGCTCCTTATCTAAAAGACAACATAATGTTATTTACCACTTATCTTAAAAGCAGTAAATATCCTTTTCGTTATCGCTCCGCAGTAGCCAAAAGATGATAGATTTGATTTGTCCATCCGTCGGATTCTAGAAAATCAGATATACAGGGAGTCATCGTATAGTCTTTAATTTTTTTTTTTTTTTTCAAAAAATGATTTACAAAACCTTACGCGAAAACACAGTGTGGGACTGCACAACAGACCTCAGGTTAACAGGACATAAGTTTCGGAAACTCTACTTAGTTGCTTTCAGAGCTTCCTTCTAAACAAGAAGCATGCAGCAGATCTGTGACATCTCGCAGCGGCACAGATGAAAAAGTAACAGTCAATCTCCTCAGTTCTTTAATAAAAAACAAAACGATATTCTTGAACTTTACAATTCAATATTAAAAAAAATATGTACCGAGCTTCCAATTAAACATCAGCTTCTATTATTAAAAAGGAATGTTGTATGTTGGGGTTTTTGACTCATCTTCAATAAAGCTTTAAATAATGCAGAAGGAAAAACATGAAATGGCCATGTTGCTCAACGAAAATAAGTCATTTCTAGAGATCAAACGACAGGAGTCTGGACCTTTTGTACCGGTGTGGTTGTTAAGGGGTTGGTACGGAACCTCAGACGGAGGAATTGAAATTGACAGCAGGTTTGACTGAGGTTTATTAGCATTCGCCCTCCCTTAGCGGATATGGAAGATCTGGGAAACAGTGCACAGGGGAAATGGCAAGACCACCTGTATTTACAGAGGAAAGAATAGGGTGGATAAGCCAAATCCGCAGTGTGATATCGGTATGTAAGAGCCCTCAGGCTGGTGTGAACTGTTGCATTCACAACAGACACAGGTCTCCAAATAGCCATTTGAGTTGTTAAAAATCACAGATGTCAGCTTAAATCGCACCAAGCGGCCACACACCAACTCCCCTGAGTTACAGAGGCGAGGTACTGTGGTACTACACGTAAAAAAGGTTTCAAAAGTTTCAAAAAAAAGAAACTGAATTCTTGTCCAAACAGGTGTTCCAGCTGCTGATTAAATCACTCTGCAGATCTCGTTTAATGTTGTTTTTTTATTTTTTGTTTTTTACTGTTATGTTTATTTTTTGGTGGGGGCTCTTGCACCCATTCCAATCAGAGCTTTTCCCCCCACTGGCAGACAATGTAAAGCTCTGTATTTCCTTCAAAGGATTTCCATCACCCTTGGAAGGACAGGATGATGTTTTTAGCTGCGGTGATGCAGGGGACTATTAAGAGAAGTCTTATAATGACTTGCCGGAAGGTCACCGGCCTTGATACAGATGCTCATCAGTCAGTTAATTGGTCTCAAATCAATTCAAAAGCATCTGCCAGCACAACCTCCCCCACCGTGCTGCAAGCCCGGTCGATCACCTTGATTTGCCGAGAACCCCATCCATTCAGAGAGGGACCGAAGTGACCCCCCGAAGAACGCTACAGATACACCATCTGCTGATTATGTCCTCCATCAGCACGCTTTGCTTTATCATACACCTCAGAGACGCTGGGCCAGGGACGTAAGTCCTTTGCTTTGAATGCCGTTTTGAGCAAATATTGTGTTTACAAGAGATTACCCTGAACATGGTGCTGAATATTTATGCCTCAGATGTATCCTGATGGATAAAGCACAGTGAGGGATACTTCAAATACCTGAGAGATGTGCAGTGCGATTGTATAAACATGTACAGTGTGTTTTGTGAAAGGAACCGCAAGCTTACAGGGAATTACTTGAACATCTCACTGAGAGGCAACCTTAAATAAAATAAATAATTCATTTTTTTCATCCTCTCAGGTTGCTGGCAGCAGCCCCTCCGAGGTCTCGCCGTTAAACCCGTTCATTCAATTCAGTGACACGATTGCCGGGTATGATCTCCCGGCAGCACGCCGCTTATGGAACGCTGAAGAATAGAAACCGGACAAAACGGTAGAGTCAGTTCCCCCTTCGACAGGAGAAGCTCAGAGTCAGCGGCAACTAAATTCACAGAGAATAAAAAAGTCCCCACGATCCCCTGGGAAACAGCAAAAGGACTTAATCAATGCAAGATAAATCCAGCTTTACTCCGTCTCATGGACAGAGCAGTGAGTCAACTGAGAATGTCCTCACTGAATATTTCAGTCAGTAAGAGTTTGATGTGAACATTTGGTGATTGGTGGTAGCAATCTAGATGTTAATGTTCCTACAAAACACACACAAAAACAAACACACACACACAAACACAGTTTCTGCTGGCAAAGTAATTATCTGTTTTTCAGACTCGAGCCAGTTAACTAAAACTGAATCTTATGGAAGTTTTTGGCTTTATTTGTTGTCAGTTATGATGGCTAGGTTTCATTTGCTTTACCACAATATATAAATGGGTGGAACTTCTGGTTTAATTCCACCAGGGGTCTTTTCTGTATGGAGTTTGCATGTTTTCAAAGAAACTTGGCCCCCTGTTGTTGCTATTTTAAAACTTTTTTTTCATCTTTGTACTCCATCAAAACTCAACATGAGGTATTCAGAAATAATGAATGAATAATTTATGAATAAACAGACTTTAACAGTGAGACTTGGGTCTCTGATATGGTGCCATTGTACTTAAAAAAATACCTGTAAAAAAACACCTGTATTCTAACACATTTGTCTGTGATACAGATGCTGGAGCTTATGCAATCACTCTAAATTCATCTGTTTCTGATGTCAGATATTCACAATGTTCCACAAATGCCTCTTTGATCACCTTAGTTAGATATTTGCAATAGTCTGTTGTAGATTAATTTGATGAAGATGTTGATAGTGATCTTCCTTCTGACCACCATTTGGTCTGCACTTTTTTTTTAACTTTGCCAAGAGAGAAAATATTAAGTAAAGGCAAAGCTCTGTGACCCATGAAATTCATGAATGATATCAGTTTATCAAACTGCAAAACTAAAATGACAGCGATTTAAAATAGCAAATATTATTGAATTGCCTATATCGTCTTACTCACAAAAATGAAAGGGGAACTTATTAAGGTCGGGGTCAGAGAACACGTACACCTACAGAGGACACATACAACACCACACAATTGTCGTTCTGAAACAGAGGGGCTTCTAACAGCTAGTAAGAAACTTGTATGGGCAGACACCCTCCACTTTGCACCCAGACTGACAAAAAAGTGAATCTTATCAAGTAAGTCCATCAAATATGAAAGAGTAAGAAAAATGAATGATCCTCGCATTATTCAGTGTAAAATGTTATTTGAAAGTTTAGTTAATCCATTATCCATCATCCATTATCACAGATCTCCTCTGGTATCAGCTTTCACTTTCACTCAGTCTCTCTGACATGCACACATACAAACACACACACATCAATAAGTCGACTGAAAAGACGAGCCCCGTTGGGATGAAAGAAAACAATTACTGACTGCTACCTGTTGAACCGAGCTATTGTATGTTAATCGGTCACTTTCACCATTGCACAGCGCTATCCTCCCCTTGCAGATATTCAATCCTGTACCATAAATTAACTATTTGAATTTGAGGGTGGGGAGCAAAATTCTTGAAGATTGGTTGCCTGAAGGCCTCATTAATATTAGATTTGCAAATGTAATATGTGTATGACATAAATTCATATGCAAGAGTGACAAAGGCGGGGGGGTCATGGTACATTTACTGTGTTGGTGTGAATTATGCTCAAAGTGTCTGTCAAAATTACCATATCTCATCACATTGCTCTAAAAGGTTGTACATCATGTTTAATAACAGCTGCAGTGTTATACAACTGTTCAAGGGCATAAATTTCATATCTCGGTTTGGGGACATGAAAATAGTCTGCAGTGGTTGCTATCTCCACAGAGAGTTCTGTGTCCTCTCAGGTTTCAGTAACAAAGAACCAACCTTATTGGTTTCAGAAAAACATTTCCGGAAAATAGCTTAATATGCAAAATGATTATTGACAAAGTACCAAACCATGTGTTTAGAAGTCAGTTCTGGGCATTGATTTAGTTACATATTCCAAAAAGTCTGCAACTGCAAAGTACATTAAAAGAATGTTCCCCGTCCGTCTCGACGGGATTATCCAACTGTTGTCATTCATGGTGAGATTTGGATTTGCCTGCATCGATTGGCTCGTCAACAAATGTGCCAGCTGTCTCAGGTCTACATTTCACAAATCAATCCATCATGGTAAGATTCATCAACGAGCTTTACATGTATGACATCACAGGGATCAGCCTGCAATTAAAAGAAAAATTGAATTTCAAATTTTATGGTACAACTGATGATGGGATGTTATTACAGGCAATATAATCATGAAATGTCCCTAGGGGTTTCACAGTAGCGATTTAAAGAATTCAGGATTTGAAAAAGTGATCCGACTGTCCTACAAGGGGAGGGTCTGACCTTCTCTACGAGCTCTCCTTTAACCTATGTCATGTGACCTTTTTACATTTTTTTTTTTATTTACCAACTGAAAAGATGCCATTATTATATTCAGGAAGAGTGATCCAAGTAGAGCCTTACTTTAAGAAATGAAAAGGCCCAACCACTTAGTTATCAGTACGTAAGGGGCCCATTATTAGAACTTGTCACTCATTTTCTGATGTGACACTGACTTTCAATTAATGGCGACAATTATCATCCAATAATTTCCTGCTGACAGATATAGGAAAACCTGCTACCCACTTGATTCTCCCCAAACAAAGTTTTCATCGTGGCTGACTGTTTGACGCACATCTTTATTTGGCCCCACTTTTCAGCCGAACCAAGTGTCTACTTGATAAATTATTCACCAGACAGTCTTGACAGCACAAACAATGATAGGTCACACAAAAATCAATAGAGGACCAAAAAAAGGCACTTTTTCAGAACAGAACATGGGCAGAAAATTAAATAGAGCAAGTGCAAAATAGAAAGGCAGTAGATATAATTGCTCATACAACTAGATAACAGATAATAACACATACAGGTACCCACATTAACCACTGCATCATTATCTTTCATTTCCAGCACTCGAGTAATTATCGCATAGCAGATAAACATTTTGTCCCCAGACCGAAAAGAGAATTCTACTTTACTTGCTGTGCGAAGAAAAATCCTATAAATAGAATAATTGTTCTTCTTCCTGACTTTCCAGTCAACCAAAAAAGGACAAGTTGCTGACATCCATCTTATTTACATGTTTAATATTCATGAGACTTTATTTGAGGCATGAAATTCAAGCTTACGACCGGATAATTATATACAGCTTATTCTATTCATAGCATTATATATTGCATTGCAGTTGCATTCCAAAACAATACTAAAGTTACTCAACTGTAAGTAAGACCTTTTTTCCCAGAAAATGATGATCACGAATGTGCAAATACATTTTATAGATGATTTGGTAGTGAGATTAATCAAAAGGTCATTAGAAAAGCAAACAGCCAGTCCCATCTCCCAAGAGAACAGACTTCAGAACTTGACGTGGATAATTACATAGTAAGCTTCTGTAATTTGCAAGACCAATTACACCGATCCATCTAAGTTAGTACTCAAAGATGAATATTCATCGCATCTGAAGTGTGGCTAAATTAAATCGACAGTTCTGGACTAATTTAAGCTGTTAAAAACCCAGACTTTTGTCAAATGCATTGTCGCCTATTGCACAGGAAGTAATAAGGGGGAAAAACAGGTCTAAATGGAATTCAACTCAAGCAGTACATTCGAGGTAAATAAGTGGTTTGGACGAAACTGAACATCAAATATAATTTATCTGCTTCTATTTCAAATCCCAAACCTTTTATACAAGTATCTTCGTGTCTCCAGATGTGAACCGCTTGACATTTGCACGCATCCATCTGGGTACTGTATCCCCAATTATCTAATAGTTGTTGAAATTACAGGAATACAATCAGATGCTATTCGAGACAGCACCTGTCCTGCTCGCTTTTTTCCCATTTACTGATATGGAAAACATTTTCTTTCTGTTTATGATACATTTTCATCTAGATTAATTGAGACACATTTTCAAGTTTAATTTTGATTTTGTCACTCCTGCACATTTTCCTCTCTTCGGAATGGCAATGCGATCTTGGCATATAAGACAAACACACTTTGTTATTATTTTGTAATGAAAAAAACTCCTCTTCCAATTCCAAATGTAAGTTTTTGGTTTCTTACTTGATGCAACTCCTTCCAGTCATTTTTACACCCCTTCTCTAGTATAACTTTATTTGAAGATGCTAACTATCTTATTAGTTCACCTGAGTTTTGCAGTAGCTTGTTCAACTGTTCACCAAGCATAGTATTCGCGGTGAAAAGAAAACACTGGGAGCCGCAGTTACTTTTTGACATCTAGAATAAAGGTACCACTGTATATATTGCTTTTTCATATTTTGCCTACCTGTGGTTGAAAGTCTCGACATATTGATTGCGTCTTGGCTGGTATACCGGCTTCCGAGTGTGACGTATGTTATGAGCATTGAAAAATAATAAATACAAGTTTATTGTAATATTTCAGGATCACAACAATCTTCCAATTTAGAACTATAAATAAAAAAGGAACTAACACAAAAAAATACACTTCAATTTAACAGTTATAATTTATTTCCCCGAGCAGAATGGCTGTACTGAATGTCCACCAAACACACCACAATGGGACTAGATTGGCTAACGCCTCCTTTTTAATAATATAGACCCGGTAGAGTTCAATCTAAAAGCCAAAGCTCTGCAATCGACCCACATTGCTTTGACAATCCCCATGCTGGGCATTATTGTAATTTAACACATTGTGTTATAAAGACATAAAGAACAACCATGCAGGTACATGGAGAATGTGTGTCCTCCACAAAGAAAGGTCCCCTGTCACATTTTAAACAGGACCTTTCTTGCTGTGAAGCTTGAGCAGAAGTAACTGTGCAGCTGTGCTGCCTATTAATTGATGCATTTATTTATATATGCATATTTTGGAGCATTTATAAATGTATTTCTTCATTTGTTTGTTTATTTGTGCCTGTTGTGCAAACATCAGCAAACCTGCATTGTAATAAGATAGATATAATGTCAGTGATCCACCCTCCTATATTTGTTCTGTGCCGCAGCATTACATAGTTACCACAGTTGCCTTGTCTGATTCCATCCCAGAGAAGGATGAGTCATTGACATTTCCCCAGGGAAAAACACCTGCAGACAAACCGCTCCAGTTTATGACAGGTCTGTTGCTGCATTCATGGCTTTTTGATCACGCCTAACCATCCGTTTGTGTCTATGAATATCTAATAAGGTTCCCCGTAAAATATAAACACCAAAGTCACATCACAAACCGAGATGATGAGGATGGATCAGTGTTTTCACGGCCATGATGTGTCCGGTAGATGATTTCTTTCTACTCTGATAATTCATCCTAAATAGGTCTTGAATGCCGTGAGCTGGATTCAGTCATATGACTTGTCAAAGTGTATTTAATGGGGTTAAAAAAAGGGAAGACAGGGACACCGACCTCCAACGCAAATCCCAGAAGGGGCTCCTCACAGTGTCAGTTGTTGCAGTAATTAAGCCTTTGTTTCAACACGGAACTCAAGGACTGTGGAAGATTCACACAAAGGTGTTCATTTTCGCCTCCGGTATCAACACTCGTGAACAAGATTACCAGCAAAGCCACATGCTGGAAGAGCTCAACTTGTTCCACATGACTAGAGATCAGGATTCTGACATTAATGAGTAATTATATGGCTCAGAGCATGAGCCTCACCCGATCGCTGACCTCATTGTTTCTTATGTGTTTACATAAATGTTTGTTTACTGATTATTAAATGTCTATTTTGGAACAAATCTGAATGGATATGAAAGCTTTCTAAAAAAGAATAAAAGAGGCCGCAAATACTTTAGCGTTCCTCTGCTTCTTTCTCAATGACACAATTAAACTACAACTTTATTTGCAATCTATACATAATTCTTTTTCGAGCATCAGTCCATCAAGTATGTGTGCACAACTGGTCCAGTATTTCCCTCGATTGCGACTTTCATTCGGATTCTGCATCTCAGGTGAGTCACTGGAGATGAAATGAGCTCTGTAGATCCTATTGCTGCAAGGGACGGGAGTCTGATGTGCCGATCGGAGAACATGATACACTCAGTCAAGTATTCCGAGCACAAACACGTCAGCTTGATAATGGATGATAAAGTCTCTGGAGAGTAGCAGACCTCCTGTGTCTAGACAGATACCTTTACATATTCCAATGAGATCACAGAATTTGAAAGTTCCAAGATGATCAACAAATATTTGATACCAGATCAGACACTTCAGGTGTCTACTTTCCTCTTGGCCTTTGACCTCTTCTATTTTCACCCAATTAGCCCTTTGTGTGCTCCCACTGGCCACAAAGCAAACTCAACCTAAACAACAAATGAGATTGATGTGGTCTCGGTGAACTCAAATCAAAAGTTTAAATTTATTCAGCTTGTTTTCATTACAAAAACTCATTTGTCCTGTCAATATTTTTGAATAGTTAACTTTTGCTTGTTTTTAAGCTTATTTTCTTCATTTTTAGTTGGTAATAGAATGGTAATATACCTACCTAGAATAAATACATAATTCAATAAATGAAACCGGGTGGGAAAAAAAAATTACAAAACAGTCACACAAGCTACAAATCCTACTTAAAAATAATAATAATCACCAAAAACAAGATGATTACAGAATCATAAACATCCAAAAAAGACATTGCAACTCTCTTTTTCTGCTTATAATTGAACACATTTGGGGGCAAGAAAATCTGAGAATAGTTTTGTAGTTTTAAAATGAAATTCATCAGAATGTAATTCATTGGGTATTGATTTTGTCTGGATCGAGGGGTTGAATTAACCTGAATGATCTGCATCTCTGCGGCTTTACATAAACGTCTAGTCTTAACTGGTCTAGTCTTGACCAAGTCTGTGTCTTGACCTCTCCTTGTTCTGCCTCCCTGCCATGTTGCTCATTGTTTTCTTCTGGTGAAGTGTTTTTAGATATCTATAAGCAACCATCAAATAGCAAGCACACTGAAGCTCTTTGCGGCTAAAATCCCTGCTGCTCCCTTAAACTGTTCCCCACCAGTGTCAAAGATTGTTATTTCCTTTACCAAGAACAACATGTTGAAGTCTAGATGAAATACTGTTACGTCTGAAAGGACTGACTGAAGACAGCAGCGGGGCCGGCATAACACTTTACAGACCGTGACCTTGGTTAATTACTTTCACGCTAAAGGCATGAAATGAGGATGACGAGTGTCAATGTTAGCTCATGCAAAGGCATTTGGTTAAGTGAAGATCAAAAAAAAAAAAAATTTAATTCAGTAAGAGGATGGACTGATTGGTATGTCAGAGCTGAAGTGTCTGGTATAATTTCACACAAGAAGAAAATAACATTCTTGATTAGTTATTTTTAACTTAATTTTGCTGGAACCCCTCAGTTAATTCTGTTCAAAATCTGCTTTCCCAATTGAGGGGCTAAGCCGAAGGGTCAAATCTTCTGGTCAAAAAGTTCACCGCCTTCATCCTGAAGGACATAAGACATTGCCCTTAAGACAAGGTTATCTTTAGAAGGTTGGTTATTTATCTGCATTTATCTATATACCCACATACCAATCGGTGATCATGTGACCAAAGAATGGGGTTAAATACCACACAAAGGCACCTTGGATCAGACAGAACTTCCTCTTCAACCATGTCCGGTAGCCTTTTAATCAATCCACCTAGGGTGGACAGAGGGAGCCGTATAAATCGGAAGAATATTATTATCCATCCATCATCTGCCACTTACCCTGCGCTCAGGGTCGAGGGGGATGCTGTCATGAGGCAAGAGGTTGCCAGTCAATCGCAGGCCCACATATACTGTACAGAGAAACAACCATTCATGCACTCACTCATTCAGGGGCAATTTTTCCACACATCTTTTTTTCAATTGACCTGCTTTATGTTTTTGGACTGTGGGAGGAAACCGGAGAACCCAGAGGAAACCTACGGAGACACGGGGAGAACATGAATAGAATCCACAGAATCAAACCAGGCTTTTTAATGCAGTGAGGCCAAAGCGTTAACTTCTGTGCCGCCGTGCCACCAGAATTTTATTGTTTATGGTAATATTCAGACACAAAAACTACATTTTTGATTTTCCAAGGAGATGGAGCTTCAGATTGCCGCGAGTAAGCATGAAAGATGACAAGCCTGAATGGACCCGGGAATCAAAAGGCTGTGAGTGAATGTTGACGTAGTGGAGGTATCCACCTGCCACTTCAGGTACTGAAGCTTTTATTTTATCATTCACACACTTGCGATTGTCCTCGCAAACTGTAGATGCACCTTCACACAATGCTCCCTTCAGCTCCAAGCGAGACAAGGTGTGACACTGACACTCGATTGTCAGGTGCTGGAGTGAGTCAGCGCCACGCCGTGCACGGTTTACCCAGCTTAATGAAAAAGCCAAAGATGGTTGCAAAAATACCAAAATGCCAATAATGTCTAAGAGATTTTGTGAATTGAAATACATTTATAGAAAAAACCTTGCGATGCCTAATTGTATTCTTAACAATCAATCTGTTAACTGCATTTCCAATCGGAGAGTTGGTGGTTCCATCCACCGCTCCTCCTGTTTGCACACCGAAGAGTCCTTGGGCAAGATACTGGCACCGACGCTGATTCCGATGATCTGGTTTGCGCTTTATGTGAAAGCTCTATATATTTATACAAATATATACATATATTTCGATATATACATTTTTACAGCTGTATATACATGTAGATATGTGCATAAATACAAACACATATATATCTATCTTTCCATTATCTACCGCTTATCCTACAGTCAGGGGATGTCATTTGGGATGTCGCCACTTGATCAGTGCGACATAAACAAACTACCATGCACTTTCTCATTCACACATCTAGGCAATTTTTTCTCAGTATTCCAATTAACCTCCTGCATGTGGGAGAGAACTGGAGAACCCAAGGGAACCCCACAGGCACAGGGAGAACATTCAAACTATACACAGAAAGGCCCACCGTGTTAATCAAACCAGGGTTTGTGCCGTGAGGAGGCAGCAGTGCCCACTGTGTGTGTAGTGTAAAATGTTAAAAAAATGAATGTATAATAATTTTTTCCCCAAAAAACCCTCCAAGCAACACTCTCTCTTTGATAATGTTATTTCCGCTGCCAGTGGAGCAGTAATGCATCTTATCAGTGACCGGCTGAGCAAGGGGCGTCTGCTTCT
Organism: Fistularia commersonii; assembly: GCF_037954325.1. Taxonomy (NCBI): domain Eukaryota; kingdom Metazoa; phylum Chordata; class Actinopteri; order Syngnathiformes; family Fistulariidae; genus Fistularia; species Fistularia commersonii. The sequence continues at coordinate 3,868,291 of NC_141316.1, read as the reverse complement.
TTCAGCTGGAGTGACTGCTCACTGACATTCTGTACAAATACTTCACTTTCGTTCATCGACACCGAAGGTATGTCAGCTAAGGAATCCCCTTAACTTCCAATCAGCGAGCTCTCATTGAAAACTATTCAGAACTGCATATCAGACAAAAGTCTGCATTCTGCACAATTGTTGTAGCCCCAAGGACTAACAATGGCAACAAGATACTCCTTGCAAGAACATTGAAAGAATTGATTGTTGCTTCCGAGTATGGACATAAATTCTCCAGAAACTCCTGATAAAAACTTCCAGGAAACCCTGGCAGATACAAGAATTTCCCCAAAATATTAAGAACACCTCCAAGTAAAGCAGTCCCGGTGTCTTCCAGAGGTACAACAAGCTTACATTTCACTCTGAGTCCCTGCGAGAAGCTGAATGCAAGTCCAGCCAAGTGTGGTCTGCGCATCCATTTCGGGGTGAAAACTGCAGAATCGCACATTTGCACTGATTTGTAAAGATGGCTTGTTTAAGAGAACACCGCAAGGACACCCTGTCTGAAAGATGGAGAGGTAGGGCGGACTGCGTGCGCTGTCCAGTAACTCAAGGCCAGAGACAATTTGGCCTTTTGAACTAACATCTAATATGATTTTCTCAGCAAAGTATAAAAGGCAGCTGAACGCACACAAATATATATACTTCATGCCCTAGAAGCTGACTTATTACTCAGAAAAGCTGAACTTAAATGACTTTCCGACGTCAACAATTTTTTTATATATATAAACTATTCAGCTTCACCCCAGTCTGGCCTTTTTCCTAGAACTGAAATTTGACAAGAAATCTTTTCTCTCCTGTCATAAAGGTGCCTTCTGATTAAAATAGTAATAGTTATCTACCTAAGCCAGGAGGGATATAAACCGGGAGGCTCGTGCAATGTCTGTTATGCCAAACTGTGTCCCACTACATCTCTCCGGAGGGGACTGAAACTGAATCTGTAAAGAGTCTTGTGCGAATATACACATGCTCAGACTCAGAGTTTCTCTCAGAAAGGATTGTAGGTTCCATAAGACCACACTCTGTGAGATTCCATTCATAAAATCTTGATAAAGCTTCTGTAAACAAACAAGGCTGCAACCCCCCAAGACGTCCCTGTGAAGTCTCTCTTCTGAACATAAAACTTTTTCTTGGAAAACTTTCTCACATTTGCTCTGATATTTACCAGCATTCTGCACCGCTAACCTGGTTTGAAAGTTGAGCCGCTTCTTCTCATTCAAAAATCCTGACGAAAGGCGTCGACCGCGATGATTGCCGCACCCAGTACTGGGGATTTGTCATCGTCGTGACAACATGGAAACATTTAACCTTTTCTACATGGAAGAAGGAAGACGAATTCTGCCTTAAAAACTTTTTCGGGCCAGTCCTTTGTGTCGGTGTCATGAAACTGCCCACTGGGATGTATCTGTCTATCCATCTAGAGTGGGGAGTTGGGTGAAGGCCAGTAGGCTGAATGTGATATGAAATATGTGATATAAAAACTTTTACAAGATTTTCCTGCAGCTACAACACAGTCCCTCCCTGCTAGGAAAGGGCCTCGCAGAGCCGCCCCTCCCCCCACGCTGCATCCGTAGACAGAGCTTCGGTGCAGAGCTCTTGAGATTTTGCCCGTATTCCACATCAGAAACGGCTAGTATTTTTGGCTATAGTCATTTTATTCCGTCCATCATAAGGAAAGCAGGCGTGGATGCTGGGAGGGATAAACAGTGTTATTCATCAAACACCCAAATGAATCTGTTGAGGAATTTCATCAGGACAGCAGCATGAAAAAATCAAGAGCAGAGTCGATCTCTGAGAGTATCTGTTGACAATGTTTGTTTGACAATGTTTGTTTTTTTTTTTTTTTATTCTATTCTATTAATCTCTTTCAGGAAATGATTTCTCTGCATTTAACCCATCATGGATGAACCATGAGCAGTCGGCATTGCGGGAGCAATTTGGGGATCAGCATCTTACTCAACCGCGGGGATTGAACCAGGACTGTCCAGTTCCAAGGACAACCGCCTACTTTATCAACGTATTTATCAATTTACGTCTGGGCTATTTAAGGTCTCCAGTTAACCTGTTACATGTTTCCGGAGTGTAGGAGGATACCGGAACCTGGAGGAAACCCATTATTTATTTATCTATGTATTAAATGGATGAATGACTCAGTCAAGGGATGAATGAATGGATATCCTTCATCAATCTCATTCACCGCTCAAACTTTTTACACAATTTTGATTCCCTGGGATGTATTAACCGAAGAACGTCCAGTTTTTTTTTTTTTTTATCCTCCTCTCAAACACAAGCGCTCAACCTCTGCTTCAATCCTTCATTTTTGGGGTCATTTTATTTACTGGGCCTGTCTGCTGTGAGACCTTTGGGAAACAGTTCCCCGTCTCTCTCCAGCTTTTCAAAGGTGGTCCTCTTTGAAACTCTGGAAAGTCGAATAGACCGTGCAGAGGCTTTTACAATCACGTCTCAGAGAGTAGAGTAAGTTCAACATTTACAGCCGCTTGGCCTTCAGAGTCAAACAAAAGGGGGAGCAGCTGAAATGTTGTCTGAACATCATTTTCAAACTCCTGGAGATTCAGACCCTGCAGGTTCTCCGGTATTCGGCTCGAGGGAGGAAGTATAGTAATACCGCAAATACATGAGGAGCGGAAGAGATAAGCAAAGTCGGTGAGGGGAAGGTGAGAAATGTACAGAAAGCACACCGGAACATTGGAAAATATTATGATCTTTTTTCAGATTAAGTTTTTGATTCAAAATCTTTTTTTTTTTTCTTCTGTTGTACAGTTTATTCTTGATTTTAACACATTTCATGGATAAACAAGGAAAAAAAGAAAATAGAATATCCATGTTGTATTTAAGTGACAGTCTTGAGATGATCAGGCCAGAATATTGTAAATCATGTGTTTTTCTTACGGTACTTTGACAAAGATAGTTTCATCATTTCATGGGAGGAGGGGGCTTGAGTGTGTCCCAGGGCTCACCCTGGGCTGGTCAGGACCTCAAACAAGACACACATCCATTCACTCTCTCTTACACATGTCATATAGAGACAAATAATCAAAATCATTCACACATCTCAGTCTCCATTGAACCTCCTGCATGTCTTTGGACTGTGGGGGGAAACCAGAGACACAGGGAGAACATGCAAACTCCTCTCAGAAAGGCTCTCTGTTGGATTCCCACAACCACCCTCTTGCTGCGAGGCAGATGACTAACCACTGCACCATGCAGGGATCCTGCATTTAAAATGAAGTTACTGATAAGTGATGAACTGAAATCTGGCATTAATTATGGTAAGTGTCCTCCAGCTGTATCACAGAGATAAGCCAAGACTGGTGCTGTTAACAAATGAAAAAAAGAAAAAAGAATTATAACACAATAAATAAATGGACTTCTTTCCAAATTGATATTCTATTGTCCAGGATAGTTCCCGGTTCGTCCCTCAACATTCCCACTGCTGCTGATTCAAGATTGTTTAAGTTCAGTCCAACCACTGAGCAGGATTTCCTCACCAGCTTGTTGAGGAGTCTTGAGGAGTCCGACACAGACGCCAAATGACCTCAGAGAGAATATCCTGCTCTGACCCTTCCAGTAGAGGGCATCTATGTTCAGTTTATTGTTTATTGTTTTTGTTATTGTGGACCACAGGGTATTTGTAGGAGTCCGCTATCTCCACCTCCTCAACCTGGATGGTGATTGGTATCTGTCTCCTCTGGTTCTTCCTATCATCTACAACCACCTCCCAGGTCTTGGAGATGTTGAGTAGAGGGTAGTTCTGGCTGCTCCACTCAACGAAACTCGCAATCAGACCTCTAGACTCCTCGTCGTCATTAATGTAATCAGCAATGGAAGAGTCATTGAAGAACTTCTGGAAGTGGCAGGAACTGGAGTTGTGCCGTATGTTGGAGGTGAAGAGGAATGAAGACAAGATAGTACCTTGGGGCACTCACCTGCTGCACACCACAGCGTCAGAAACCGAACAGTCCACTCTGACATACTTCAGCTATCCTGTGAGGTTGTACAAGATCCAGGCAGTGATGTCAGGGTTAAGTTGCGTACCCACCAGCTTGTCCATAAGGAGGGTGGGTTGGATGCTGTAGAAGGCACTGGAGAGGTCAAAGAAAGTGACTCTCACATTGCACCCTCCAGATAGGATAGGGCCCTGTGTGAGGTTTATGACTGCATCCTCCGCACCAATGTGCTGCCGATACGCAGAGGGTTCAGGAAAGCAATTAGCCATTCTTTCAGGTGCTGGAGTACAAGCCTCTCAGATGACTTTGTGACATGTGATGTTATGATGTTAAGTGCCACCGGCCTGTTGTTATTGAGAGCACTCAGACGTCCTTTCTTCAGGTACTGGGAAAATGCAGGAGGTCTTCCAGAAGCCAGGCACCTTCAGAAACCTCAGAGGTTGATGATGTGCTGGAAGACTCCAGCAAGCTGCCCAGCACACACCCTGAGGACCCTGGGGCTAATGTTATCCAGCCCACTTGGCCTGGAGAACTCCCTCTGCACCTGGCTGGTGGTTAAGGTGAGGCTGCGGTTGGGTTGTCAAACCTATTTAAGAAAAAGTTTAGCTCTGCTGGATGTAATAAAGACTGCCAGTTTGATTTGTTGGCAAGCGACCTCAGGTTCACCATGACAAGCGAGGGCAGGAATGGCTCTCTCACTCCTGGGCAAGCTTTACGCCCCCGCCTGGTGCTCCTCCATAGCTCCTCTAGGATGCGCACAGCGGGGAGTCCACCTCCTTTCCTGAGTTGAAGAAGTTACTCTTGAGCATATGTGATCATTTTTCTCCAATGTTGCCAGAAGAACACTGTGTAATGCAGCCCAGTGTGCCGGAAAAGCAGTATTCAGTCTTACACGCAAAAGAGAAGTAGATAAATAAATCAATAAATACAGAAAGAGAAGAAAGAGGGGTAAAAAGAGTTGGAGTTGCAACAACAGGCTGCCGTTTTCCTGCGCCATCTTCAAAAAAAAGGAAATGACATTTAATATATTTGTATATGTATTTTCATATACAAGCATATATGAAGCAAGACAGTGAATCATCCTCAACATGTATTAGTTTCAGGGAACAGTTGGATGCCAGAGAAGATGAAGACTCCACAGGATAGCTTTATCATATATTAATAGCATGTTTCACTAAATTCTTTTTTTAATAAACATTTTGAACCTATTCAACACTACATGTGAATGGCGACAGAACCTAAAATTACCCTGAAAAATGGAAAGAAACTTATAAACAGTTTTACTGAGACAAAAAGCTGACTTTTAATTTAGCCTAACTAACCTGCCTTCAAGATGTGACCTGGGCCTCCAAGTGGGTGTGAATTGGAAGGTATTTGTGTTTAAATTATGACTTAGCAGAAACAGTAGAATCTCTGAAACCCACAACAGTGAGTTCTGCAGTTTTACGGCACTGTACCAGGGGTCGGCAACACGCAGCTCCGGAGCTGCATGCGGCTCTTTGATACGTCTGATGCAGCTCAATAATCAATGAGTATTGACTTAAAATGTATCTTATTTTAGTTCGTTCATTGCTAAAATGCAATTTTAAATGTGAAGATTATGGCGATCTACTAACATCTAAATAAAAAGTGTCGAAATATTTTTGTTGCTCTTAATAAATGACTGCGGCACCAGTGGAAGGATGACAGCTCACAGAGAGAGGATGGCATTTTTGGTTTGTTGCCAGTGAATAATGTAAGTTTGGGTTTTTTCATAAATACAAGATGGACACAAGTAGACATGGAGTATTTTTCTTACAGGTAACCGTCAACTAAACATCTTTTTTTCAGAGCAAATGTAATTTTGTTTTCTCTGCAGTTGTTCATTGCAATACATTTTGTTTATTACATTAAAAGCGTTTATTGTCACATGCACAGTGTAGAAACCTGTTTCCCTGTACAGTGGAATTCCTATTTTCCTGTCCGCAGTGCATTAGCATACACGCATAAAGGCCATGTATGCAAATGCACGTGCACTTGCAATGTCAGACGTGCACCGATCCATCTTTTTCTAAATTAGTCCAATCACAGCAACAATACAGATGGAGCAGTGACAGATGTTTGAGCGGGAAAAAAAAAGATTGAAAGCAATTGAAAATGTGATAATGAGAGGTTAAAAAAAGCTATATACAGTCCAGGTAAGTAGGTAAAAGTTAAAGAACAGGCATGCATGAGGAAAGAACAAAGAAGTAGATTGACTCACTGGGGTGGACCAGTCAAAGGATATAAAAGCAGGAAAGGAGACAAGCAAAACAACAAACTTCAGACAAGAGCCATTTCAACTCAGTCCTAAGGAGGACACAGTATCATGAGTTTTCCACACCTTACAGGGACAGCTGCGGTTCTGTGAGTTGCCCCATGGGGAAGGTTGTCCGTTTGATCCCCGGCTCCCACCTGTTGCAGAATGGAAGTGCCCTTAGGAAAGAAACTGAACCTCAAGTTGTTCTGGTTAGAGCCTTGCGTGGCAGCTCTGCTGCATTCATAGTATGTAACAATTCATGATTCATACTTTATTCTACCAGTGGGGTTAAAAGCAAATGACTGCTTTGTATATTTGCATATGTATTTACATCATATACATGCAGATATGAAGCAAAATGTAAAAGTCATCAATCAAGTTACAGTGAAACTGATCAGGAAGCCCCTGTATGAGGCCATCAGGATCCAATCATGAGCGCTTTAGTGCCATCATGATGTTGTTCTGTGGATAAACTGCATTATTTATCTTTGCAGGGGGTTGAAAAATAAGTGTATTCAAGAAAAAAAATTAATAATAAAATTCAGATCATATACTCCAATCAAATGAATGCAATCACAATGATTTATTCTCATAATAACAATCATCCTATCCCCACATGGGAGAAAGAACCTAGTCAGCATTGGTGGGCCAATATAGAATCTTTGTGATCCCGATAAGTCGTATCTCTCTTCCTTTTCATTGTTTAGAAACACTTTGTATCATTTGTGCATCCATTTATAGTCATCTTTTATTTCAGCTGAATCGTGGCCAGATCAAGGATAAAACCGTGCAGAGGCTCAATGATCAATAGAGGCAGGAAATTAAATGTTTGCAGAGTCCCATTTCATGTAACCGACGGAGGAGAGAGAAGTAATTCTTCTGGTTTGCAAGTCATTGTTAACAGTCTCATTCATGGCAGGAAGTGGAAATGAATCGTAAAACGCTGGGCAGATACTTAAAGGTATAATCCAATTCAGTGTGTGACACTTGGTGGCCGAGGCTGTTAGCGGCTCCACCTCCGCGCATTAAACACAGCAGTGTAACAGGAAGGAGAGATTCAAGGCAAACTTTTCATTTGTTCATTTTTATTGGAGTCTTTACAGCAGTCGTCGCTCATGCTTGATTCAAGTGTGTCGTGCAGCACTCCCTCCACAAAGTCTCTGCAGTCCAGGGGGCTTTGCCAACAGTCTGCTCTTTTCCATGGTTGTTTTTGGAAGCTGTCGTTCTCCAGAAAACATACCTTTTAATCATTTGTTGGTTTTGGGCCTAAATGGACCGACAGCAATGGGGGGTGGGTTTACTGGGCTGCTCTCAGAACCTTCAGGAATATAAACACTAAAGTGGAGACGCTGTGGCATTCACAGCACAAAGGACCCCGGTTCGATTCTGACAAGGGGACCTTTCTGTGTGGAGTTTGCACGTTCTGCGTGGGTTCTCCGGTTCTCCGGTTTCCTCCGCCAGTACAAAAACATGCAGCATTAAATTGGAAAAAAAAGGGAAAATCACCCTGAATGGGTGGGTGAATGGTTGTCTGTCTGTATATGTGGGTCTGACTGGCTTCCAGTCGAGGGTGTACCCCGTCTCTCGCCCGATGCCAGCTGGGATCGACCCTGGCGACCCTGAGAGTAGGATAAGCGGCAGACGATGGATGGATCACTGGTGCGCAATCATCACCAATATTTACGCTCATTCCCTAACGGGGAGGCCAATGAGATGCAAAGGGCAATCTATTGTAAGGCTGTAGAATCAGCCTACTCGGTACAGTAAAGTAATTTTTTTTATGCATATTTCATACTGAGGAGACAAAAAATGTAAATAGTGTTATATTTGTGATTAATTAGCAACAGGCACTGTTTTGAACAATTTCAGCCTGTCTAAAAATAAAAAAAGTCTGTGCTGCAGCACACGTTTGGAGCCAAATCTAGACACACACACACACACACACACACACACACACACTTGCACTTTCCAAAGCACACATTCCAGTCCAGCAAAAAGGGTCATATTATTGCTCAAGGTCATTTTCAGAGTCTGTTATGGACGAGTGATCCAACCGTTGTCCTCTGCATTGCAAATGATCACTCATCCCAATCTCAGCGCCGTGAATAAAATAAAATAAAATAAAATAAAATAAAATAAAATAAAATAAAATAAAACAAAATAAAATAAAATTTGAAAAATTACATTAAATTAAATGAAATAAAAATCAAAATAAAATAATGCAATCAAAATCAAAACGAATAAAATAAGATCTATGAAAATGAAATAAAAGTTAATGTAAATCAAATCCAATCAAAATAAATAAAATGAAGATAAAACATTTACATAAGACAAACAAAATAAATGAAATTAAATTTATTAAATTAACAAATCCAAATGAATAATATATATTAAAATACAATTAAAAACGAAATTAAATAGAATAGAAGAAAATAAAACCAAATTAATATACATTTAAAAATAAAATATGTAACTATTCCAGACCCCTTCGCTCTCAGGCATGTGCAAAACTTTCAATGGATATCGCGCGTTTCGCTCCGTCGGACCTGCGCGTAACACACACACTCTCACACACACACATACCCTCACACACGCACACGTCGTGGTGCGAGGTGGGAGGTGAAAGGCAGAGGGAGGTGAGGGGGTGAACACCTGCTGCCGGTGGACGCACGGTTTGTGTGAATGGAAGCTGCTGCGTGACAGCGGTGACGTCAGGTTGCAAAGAGAGGCGGCGGCGGCGGCGGCGGCGGCGGCGGAGACGCGGATCGCCGAGGCACACACGGACCTTTTCCAAACTTTACCGAAGGATCCGCGGGAACAAAACAAACAAAAAAAACACCGGAGATGAACAAGTCCGTGAGTGTCCACAACCCGGCGAGAGCCGGCGGCGGCTCCGCGAGCAGCGACCACGAACTCGTCATCACCTCCACTTTCGGGACCCTTCTGTCCATCGTGTACATCGTGGGGGTGTCCGGGAACGTGTACACGCTCGTGGTTATGTGCCACTCCATCCGCTTCGCCACGTCCATGTACATCTCCATCATCAACCTGGCACTGGCGGACCTCCTCTACCTCTCCACCATCCCCTTCGTGGTGTCCACGTACTTCCTGAAGGACTGGTACTTCGGGGACGTGGGCTGCCGCATCCTGCTGAGCCTGGACCTGCTCACCATGCACGCCAGCATCTTCACCCTCACCGTCATGTGCACGGAGCGCTACCTGGCCGTGACCAAGCCGCTGGACACGGTGCGCCGCTCCAAGAGTTACCGCAAGGCTCTGGCGTGGGGCGTGTGGCTGCTCTCGCTGCTCCTCACCATGCCCATGATGATCATGGTGGCCCAGACCACCAAGAAGTCCACCGACGGGGGGCTGAAGCGGATCTGCGCGCCCACCTGGGCGCCTCTGGCGTACAAAGTCTACGTGACCGTCCTGTTCGGCACCAGCATCATGGCGCCGGGGCTGGTCATCGGTTACCTGTACGTCAGGTTGGCGCGCACCTACCTGGAGTCCCAGCGCAACTCGGTGATCAGCCGAGGCGCCAAGCGCTCCCCCAAGCAGAAGGTGCTCATCATGATCTTCACCATCGTGCTGGTGTTCTGGGCCTGCTTCCTGCCCTTCTGGATCTGGCAGCTGCTGCCCCTGTACCACACCAAGCCCCTGAGCCTGGCCTCGCACACGCACACCTGCATCAACTACCTGGTGGCGAGTCTGACTTACAGCAACAGCTGCATCAACCCCTTCCTGTACACGCTGCTCACCAAGAACTACCGGGAGTATCTGAAGAACAGGCACCGCAGTTTCTACAGGTACACGTCCTCCTTCAAGCAGCGGCCGCCCAGCCTCTATTCCTGGGGCAAGTCGGCGTCGTCCAGCAACCAGTTCGAGTTCAACTCGGAGACCCTGGTCATGGGGACGCTCAAGTGATGAACTCTGAACTCGTAGAGGAAGAGGAGGCTTTTATTCGGGGAAAAAAAAACTGCATAGGTGAGTTGAAAGGGGTCCCCGATGGCTGCGCGCGTAAAATTACGCGCGGTTTGTTTTTGTTTTTACGCGCGTCTCCTGCGCGCCGCTCCGCAGTACTTTGGGGATTGAGGGAGGGGAGGGGGTGAACGTGGTGTGTGTGTGTGTGGTGTGTGTGTGTGTGTGTGGGGGGGGGGGGTGTCATTGATGAATTCACATTCATTCTCAGTTGCCTCCATTCACGCGTGAGCGTTTTCACACTCGCGCGCCCTTAAGCGCCCTGACGCCCCCTTCCCAGAGACCGGAGACGCTCAGGGAGAAAACCGTGCTGTGGAGAAGGCAGTGACGGGTAAAGAAAACAGCCCCCCCCCCCCCCCCCCCCCCCCCCCACACACACACACACACACACACTCACACACACCAAACACACATCAAACACACACACACACGCAGTAAACCATACACACGCCCACAGACTTGTTTACACTGTTTCATATTGCCTGTCACTGCATCTGCATACTGTTTACGCACAATCCATGTGGTCATAATCTACAGTACACACACACAGACTCAGACTAAGAGACTCAAAGTGTAGTTGTTGTTAATTTATTTATTCATTCATTCATCCATTCGCTGTACCACTTATCCTGCCCTCAGGGTTGCTGGGTTGCTCTCCCAGCTATCATTAGGTGAGAGGCAGGGTTCACCCAGGCAGGGACCGGTCAGGGCCACATATAGAGACAAACAACCATTCACTCTTTCATTCATACATCATGTAGAGACATGCAACTATTCACTCTCTGGGCTATTCTGGGTCTCCATTCAATCTTCTGCTTGTTTGAGGAAGAAACCTTAAGAACCCATGCAAACACGGGGAGAACATGGAGACTCCACACTGAAAGGCCACCTGTTGGAATTGAACCAGGGACCTTCTTGGTCCCGGCACCAGGTCAGTCCTTAGCCATGTTCTCACGCCATTAATTCTGTGTTTAAAAGCACTTCATAAGTGTTTGCAATTATCACGTAATGGTACTTAGAAGGTCTTTTTCGCAAAGTGTGCTTAACTTTATTTGACTCTTTGAGGCAACCAGTCATCTGCTTATGTAACTGTGTAATTACTCCACAGTCCTGATGCGATATTCTTTTCTATTTTATCAAAGAGGGTTGTTCAAAGATTATTAGAGTGCAAAGTTTAAAAGTGGGTTTTGCTCTTTGATTTTGCAAAGTTCAATCTGTTGAAAGAACCTCTGTTATTGTTCAGCTTCAGCACAGGGATGATTAATGCCCCCGTATACAACATATTAGCTGGTAATCAGACATCATTTGACCGCAACTTTGGCTTAGACTCCGTCCAAACAACGCTTGATGAAAACCCTGCATCTGTTCTTCTGCAAAGGTGAAGCCGCTGTCGAAACTAGCTCTTTAATTGTGTCCTGACAAACAGGCTCCAGAGAAGGAAGGATCGATTCTAAGACATGAATTTTGATGGAATCCTTCAAAAATGGTATTGTTTGCTTGTGGTACGCAACTCTGTCCGTGATGAATTATACACATCCAATATTAAATTCAAGAACCTTTTGACATTGCGCACCTCTTAGTCAACGTCCTTTCTAGGCCACTCTGCTCCAGAGGGGATGCATTGCTGATGTTAGGGTTAGGTTTAAGGACCCCGTTCACACAACATCATAACATTCAAAGAGAAGAAATACAAAGAAACATGGTTTAACAACCCTGCAAAAGAAAAAAAGTAACATAAAAGTTAATACATAAAAGATTTAAAAAATCAATAAATAAAAATGGATATACACAAAATGGAATGAAAAGTAATAATAACAGTAATAAAAACAGTTAACCTAACTTGGTTTTTGGTTGGGTTTAGATAAAAGCAAGCTGAAAGTAAACATTTTAATAAATAAATCAATGATTCCAAATACGCATAGACATTTAAATATCCACAAGGGAGAAGACCAAGGTCAGCTACTGAACCGCTGTGGCTTCTGATGATAAGAAGTACACGCCTCTGTTTAAATGGCTGATGCAGTAAATCCAGGTAACTTTTGTGGGAAAGACTGATATAATTGTTGTCAACTCGTTCAAGGTCACATGAGCGATGCTGATCAAATTGTTTGATGGGTATGAAAGATTGTGACTGTAGCTCTGAGGAGATGCTGTGGGGACTGTCGGGATTTAAAATAATCACTCATTGAGATAATTTAGCCAAAGGTCCAATATTGAGAAATTATATACATTTCAATCAGAATTAGAATGCTTTTTACTGTCAATGAGACATTGCTGTTAAAACAAAATAGTCAGTGCTATTCCCGCGGTATGACACATAAAGGAAAAAAACAAGAATTAAAAAAGGTAAATATCAAAGGTATACAGAGAAAAGAAAAAATGTAAGCATATTTGTCTCTCTGTATTTTGGCCCTATGATTGACAGGCAACGGGTCCAGGATGAATCCCGCATTTTGCCCAATTCCAGCCGACTCCATTTCTCACCCTTGCATGTTTTTTTGTATATTATTCTGCAATGCAGTGAATGAACGTCTGAATTTGATCATTTATCAAAGAAGCTTCAACTCAATCAGTGTTCCTGACGGAACCTAACAGGTTCCAGATGCCTCACTCATGTGTCTTCATTTAAAGTTCATCACATCACCGATCGTGGCAGAAAAATATCTCCTCCAGTCAGTGTGTGAGGCGAGAAGTCAGACTCGTGTTTAATTGTGTTTCCTCCGTGGCCCTGAAACACAATGCGATTGAGGAAAAGGCCTCTGTCAGTTTCAAACCCAGACACATATCCACATCCACTGCGAACACCGAAACAGGAATTTCACTGGACAGGGAAACAAGTTTCTACACTGAACATATGACAATAAAGACTTTGAATCTTGAAAAGTTCTCCACTCTTGAGGACATGTGTCTTTAAAATCACCTGTGAAATGATTCTAGGGTTTGCCAGTCACAGACTGCCCAGGGTTCAAATAATTATGTGCAGTTCTACAGCTTTGATTTTTTGTCTTTTCCAACTTCACTGGCCTTAGCCTATTGGCTAGGTTACAGCTAAAAAACTCTGGCTGTTCCTGAAAGCTCTTTGCACGATAACATTTTCCCAGCACATCTCATTAAAAAAAATTGCGATTAAATATGAAAATATCTACAGAGAACAGGAATAAATATTTATGAAATTGTACTCTCTCTTTGATTGATTAGCAGTCTGAAAAGTCTTTTTCTTATCTTTCTGTATATGAGCAGGATGTTCTTTTCAGTAGCACCTCAGACCCCCCCCACCCCCCCCTTGAGTTCTAATTGTGTGCTTGACAATAAGAGAATAATAAGTAAATCAATGATCAAAAACGTGCCCAGAAAGAGAACTACAGATGCAGTATTTGCTTTAAGAATGTTGGCTGAGAAGTACAGAAAAAGCCAGAGGGAGCTGCACTGTGTCATTGTAGACCCAGAAAAAGCATACAAAAAGGTGTAGAAAGAGGATCAATGGTATTGTATGAGGAAGTCTAGAGTGGCAGAGAAGCATGGTAGACTGGTGCAGGACATGTATGCTGGCTCTGAGACAGTGGTGAGGTGTGCTGTAGGGGTAACAGAGAGGTTCAAGGTGGAGGTGGGACTCCATCAGGGATCAGTTCTGACCCCCTTCTTGTTTGCAGTGGTGATGGACAGGCTGACAGATGAGACAGAAACGTCCATGGACCATGATGTTTGCAGATGATATCGTGATCTGTTGTGAGAGCAGAGAACATGTTGAGGAAAATCTAGAGAGGTGGAGGTATGCTCTGGGAAAGAGAGGGATGAAGGTTAGTCACAGCAAGACAGGCAGGTGGAATCACATCAGGAGTGGTAGAGATATGGCATGGACAGGAGAGGGATGCAGTAAGTCAGAATACGTGGGTGTGAATGAGAGGGACCAAAGTAGAACGGGGAGTGGAGATAAAGAAGATGGAGGACTTAGGGTCAGAAGTCGAGAACAATGGCAAGTGTGGGGAAGGGGTGAAGATACGGGTTCAAGCAGATTGGAACGGGTGGAGAAAAATGTCAGAGTAAATGTGTAATAAAAGACTATCAGCCAGAAGGAAAGGAAAGGTGCACAAGACAGTGGTGAGACCAGCAAAGCTGTGTGGCCTACAGACAGTGACATTGAAGAAAAAGAGCAAGCAGACCTAGAGGTCGCAGGGATGAAGATGTTCATGTTCTCTTTGGGACTAAAGAGGATGGATAGGATCAGGAATGAGTCTTTCTGAGGGACTGCACATGTTAGATGTTTTGGAGAGAAGGTCAGAGAAGCCAGAATGAGATGGTTCGATCAGGTACAGAAGAGGGGTAGTGAATATATTGGTAGACGGATGCTGAGGTTGAAAGTGCCAGGCAGCAGACATAGAGGTAGACCAAAGAGAAGATTTAAGGATGTAGTGAATGTGGATGAAGTTAGTTGGTGTGAGAGGAGAGGATACAGAGAATAGGGTTTGATTGAGGAGGGTGATTTGCTGTGGCTGTGGAGTAGCCAAAAGGAAAAGATGAAGAACAAGACATTTCATTTACTTGTATCATTCTGAATGAGCGATTCTGCTATTTTGATGACAAAATAAAAAATGCTTTTTCTGCTAGTCATGTATATAATGAAAGAGATGGTGGTATTAAATATTCATGCAGCAATGGGATTCTGTATAAATTACTGAGTCTGTTATCTTAGGGAGCAATAATATTCATTTGCACTGTGACGGCGCAAAACACTCAAAAGTATCTGCCACATAAGCCAAGAGGCAGCTTTTACCCCGTCAACTTTTCTATCAGTCGGGAGTCCATATCCGGACCTCCCAGGTCTTTTTTGGCAGGAGGCTTTAAACCAGCAGCTGTGTAACCAATCATTTTCATTGCATGTAAATGCCTCGGCGCAGAAAGACAAACATTCTTCCGTGACTGCTGTTGAGGGATGCAAAGGACACCTGGTGCTCGACAGACGCCCCTCAGATTCAGCCTCCGTTTGCTAAACTTAACTTCGGTCCACTTACCTGCAGTGGGGACGACACTCATCTTGTTAAAGATTATCAAAGGTCACGTGACCTGAGCCAAAAAGAATTTACTTCAAGCACAGCGGAGCAGGTGACGGTCTGTTCTGTCCAGGCAGTTCTTCTCAGCAGGTCTTAGAAAACAGGTTAATAGACGAGTGTCATGTTTTATGGAGAGTTAATAACTGATTAATCACAGACAGTCACTGTAATCAGACTTATTAACGTCCAAATAGCTCACAAAGACATCTGCTGCAAAAGCTGTTCTGTTCCCTTTAGATTTATCAGACTTCTAAGCAAAAACAAACTGCCTGCGCAGGAAGGGATTTTAATATTTGTCTGCGTGGCTGCTGAGTGCAACACATTAAGACAAAGCTTATCATTTGTGTCTCATTTATTTCTATTCTTATTGTTATTGCTATAATTTTTTTGTTATTTACGGCAATTGTTGTCAATATTCACAGAATAATGTTATTATTCCCATTGCAATCGTCATTTTCAATTTCATTTTCATTTTTGCCTTTGCATTTCATTTAATGAAATTTTCTCCAGGAGCCTTTTTTCCAACCAAAACCATCTATAGGTAGTTTCATTCTTTTCATGATGTGCCCTGAGAAGTAAACAACAACAATAACAACAGAAGCGGGTGTGTAGTAGGGATGCAGAAGCCTTTGTTATAAAACCTTTGTTAAAAACGCAGCCGTCCTCAAGCCTGTGAAATTACTGTAGTTCATGTGTTTCTGCTTGCCTTCATCTCACTGATCGTGAAGTGGCTATTTTTCCAAAGGCTCTGAATCTGCTGGTAGGTCCACCATACTGAAGTTCACATATTCAACAGAAACAGGAAGTGGGGGGGCGTCATCTTTACTCAGTATTTATAATCATGTTTTTAGTGCAGCCAAATCAAGTTGTAACAGTATTTGCTGTATATTTATAATTTCCTTGTTTCCTCTGGCGCGACCTTTTAATGTTAAAGGGAACACCACCTGGGAGGACTAATTGGCTTTATATATACTTAAAGGTTTGTCTCATACTAGAATGTGCTGTTAAAAGTCACGAATAATTTTTGTTTCTTTAAAAATTGCACTTTATAACACATTTTTGACCTACAGGTGCAGCCTGTAGTGCTACGCATGCTGGGTGGATGATGGTTTCATTAACTTTGGCTTTCTGCTTCTGTTAACTTCCGCTCAGTACAGTACATACCAGGGGTGGGCAAACTTTTTGGCTCAGGGGCTGCATTGACTTTTAAAATTTGACAGACAGGCCGGGTCAGCACAAGATACGATACACATAAAAAAAGCACATTTGTTAACAGTTTATATCAGACTCATCTGACTTGTAGTTTAAAAATAAAACCAGCTTGGTTTTGAAGGCTTTGACATTTGCTTGCATTTTCATGCACAAACCGTTTTTTCCCTTGTAGCTGCACGTCCAGCTCATTCATGTGTGTCAGTATGTCCACAGTAAAGGCTAAATCACAAAGCCAATCTGTATCATTCAGCTCAGGAAAATTCTCAAGTGTTTTCATGTAGCTCCAACAATGAAATAATTTCCTGTTTAAGCTCCCACATTAATTTAGGCGATCACTCAATCATACACATCAAGTATGAATTCTGTAACAATCTTTGTTGTTACAGATGCGGGCCGGATCAAAAAGACCAACGGGCCGGATGTGGCCCGCGGGCCGTAGTTTGCCCACCCCTGGTATACGCGGTAATAATGCCACATTTAGCAGCAATTTCTAGTCCAGGGGAAAGGGATTGATGCTATGCTACACAGCTTTCCAAAGAACAAGAAGAAAAGAAAGGAGTGGGAAGTTGCTTGTGGACGCACACAACTTCCTGAAGATTTGTCGCTGTCACATTGACACATTTAACCAAGCTCAGCTGCTGAAAGAGCTCATGGGAGCTACTAGTTTCAAACGGACGCTAAAAGCCAAATGCCGTGCCTTCAGTTTTCTTAATGGAAACGAAAGGTTGTCCGGGAACGAGTGAAACCTGCCCGAAGTAACACCTCTGGCAGGAGACACTGGATGTTCTCCAGCGAGGATGTCAACAAACTGTTACGGCGGAAGAAGCATCTGATGACGCAAGACCGACCAACAGCACAATCACAAAGGACAGCGGTCCAAAAGCGTACAGTGGACAGTCGATGTCAAAAAGCTAAGCTCCTTACAACAGATGCTCTCTCTCTGTTGGCATAGCAGCATAGTTGCTCTTTTGCCAACTCTTGTCTCTTTGTGTCCTCATTTTGAAGATCATTTTGACTTCTGCTGTTGGCTTCATCTTCCTCTCTCACACCAATTGCTGGCTCAAATGGGAAGGGTTGCACAGGGGATGTTTTTGCACCACATGGTAAAATAAACGGGACCGACCTTATGCCATCACTACCCCCAGATAGCATGATAACATAAACAACAATGGCGGCCTACGGGTGAAAAGTTGTTAAACAATTTTATACAAACTAAGTTGTGTTGAGAGATTTTATTATCCCTTTTATGTCGCTGGTACAAATATTGATCAAATAGGACAATAACATCTCGCTAGCCGGGGATCCCTTTCATGCTGCCGAGCAGGACTTTGGCACTCGAACTTTGTTGGAGTGTGAGTGTGACAAAAGCATAGACTCATACATATATTCATGGCGGCCGATCCTCCGCAGCTTCACATACTGTTGTCACTGAATGGATTATAAAAAGGGATTTTACTTTTGCGTTTTTTTCCCCCTTCTCTGGCGGGTGTATCCTTGACACAATCAGGGGCCCGATGGAAAATTGTGTACACGCCTAGCTAATCCTGTGTGTACAAACAACCCCATGATTGTAATTTCAATTCCTCCTTGGTTTTAGTATTAATTCATGTGGTTGACATTTATTCATTTCCAGTTACCAGGATAATTTCAGGTGTGTAAAGAGTCCTGGAAGTAACTACAAGTAATAATAGTTCAATGATCAAATCCAAGAAGTGGATGGAGGGAAAATGGATTCTGATCAGATTCTGAATATCAACAGCTTGTTATCATCGGCCGATAAATCTGAACTACAGAAAAAACAAACACGGCACGTTCCAAGGTGTTCCCTCCAAATGTCAGTGGGATTAACCTGAGGAAACAAGAAGATTGCATGAACAAAATTATTACTCGGTAACTAAAACAGGCCGGCGATAAGAAAAAAGTATTCCTTTTAGATTCGGTGTATTAAAATTCAAAAACTGGATGATAATCTGTATCTGAATTTCTTAACAGTGCGAATTCCAGTTGTAGCACGACTGGCCTGACCGTCACCTTGTCTCTGTCACAATTGATGCGATAAAAACATTTCCCTGTCTGATAAACTTGAAACCAATTATCAGTTTGTTTACTTACATTTCCTTTGCTTGTGGTGCTGATGTGAGGCTCGTCACTGAGGATAAAACATGCACGGCACGTGTTTCCCTGCGTGTTTGAGATGAACAAATGGAGTGTGCTTTCAGTTATGCACAGGCTTATAATGTAAGGAAGATCCCATGATGCACTTCTCTCATTCCTCCCAATCTTTCAATCCTGACTTGACCTGAGTTCCAATCAATGCATGATAGTAACCGAATATACTATATAATTTGGCAGGATCCCCTGGGGCTACTTCAGCAATTTTGCTAGATATCAACCATACTTATTCCTTATTAAAGCTATTTATGGATCACTTCAGCTATTTCCGTGTAACGGTTTTAACTGTTAGCATGAGATCACTTGTGTCTGTCCCTCCCAAACTTAATCACACACATCCCTTTATCTCTATTCATCCCACTCTTTCTACACCAACAAGTCGAGGCAGAAGGCCGCCCGCATTCAGCTCGGATCCGTCCAAGGTTTCTAACACGGTAAAAAAGGATGCGTTTCCTCGCCGCCGTCGCTCAAGGGCGAAAGTTGTTTTTTTTCAGTAAATCATTTTAAAGTGAGAATGTGGTCCAGACATGCTCCGCATTGGAAAGTGTCAGGAGACAACTGTGTTGATTTGGCGCTACATAAATAAAATCTGACTTGATTTGAGCGTCAAGAACCCCATGACCTTCAGTAACACTGTGAAGGACAAAGAACATCATCAATGGGTGTGAATGAAAAGAGTCCGAGGCTGATGTTGAAAATGGAAGAAACAAAATGTTTTGCGAAGACCAATAAAATGAGTCGCGTCTCGGCTGAATAGCAGCTCAGAAGACAGAGGCAGATGTTTGGTCGCGTGCTTGGTCCGCACTCTGCGTACGCACCAGCAGAATTCTGGAATGAATTTAACCTCAATAGACGGCTCACTCTCAAACAAGCTTCCAAATCGACTTTACTGCTGTAATATGCTGGCTTGCCGAGTGTGAAAAAATAATTTTTTTTAGGACCTCTCATTTCAGCTGCTCTATACCAGGAATTACCTGGTTACCATAATTCCGAGTCTGTAATTCAGAGTTTCTCTGGCAGTTACTAAAAAAAGCATTTTAGGAAGGAAATTACATAATATATGAATTGACTGATTTGCACGGGTATGTTCTGCCTCCAGGGGGCAACTGAAACGCATCGCTTAGCGTCGTTTCCTCCTCTAAGTCGTGAAAATCAGCACAGCAGCTGCTGGATCAGGTCATTATGTAACAATGGGCGTCTCACTGTGTCCCCTTGAGGCAGCTGTCGTCAGTCAGAGCTTTGCCACGGATATGGATATCACCTGGCACGGTGTAGCTGTTCTCAGAGCTGGACCTTGAACCCCTTCAGTCCAGACGTCCTCAGCAATGGCAACACCGGTAGAAAGCAAAAAGTTATATATATATATTTCGATCCTGTCTGATTCATGGGGAAAAGGCTAATTTCGTCTGTCTGGCATTCAGGGGTGCGGGAGGTGAGGAGTTGCGAGATAAACATGCAGCCTCGATATGAGCGACAGGCAGAGGAACACACAAGTGGCGTCTTTTTGAATACAAAAGGGGCATTTAAAAAAAAATAATAATTAAAATTTAAGTGCTGTTTTTGTTTCCACTCCTGTGGAAGGTTAGGAGAATTCCTGTGCAAATCAGTCCAACAGATGAATTGCCGATCGGATTTCTTGTTTCTAAATGCCTCTGATATTTTTCTTTCAAGATCACTAACAGGTAACAGCACAGCTCTCTATATATATTTCATATACTCTATATTGATTCCTTCTTTGAAGCCCAATGCTGCTCGTAATGTCCCACGTTCCTGGAGAAAAGTCAATATTTAGCAAAAAAAAAAAAAAAAACAGTCACCTTGCCAATGTTTTATATATTGATGTTTACCTGATGTGACCTCCAAATGACCATATGCAGCAACATGCCAACTCCTCAGGTGTCAGTTAAAATATGCAATTTCAGATCTGCAGGTGAGATTTAAACCTTGCAGCAGCAAATAAAACCCCCTGTTATTTCCATTGATCAGTGAAGTGCATCCAGAAGCTGAGGATGTGCAACACATGGAGAAATGGGGCGCTTTGAGTGAAATGAATAGTATGACTGCGTAATGTGAATGGATTGAACTTTCCCATGAAGCATGTTGAGATTTACATTTAATCTCACATTGAGTGCCTGAACGGCTGGAGTTGTGCTCCAGCGGTTAACAGCTTCCACAACTGATTCCTTTTTCTTTTTTCCAAGCATTATGCATGATATTACAACCAAACGAACAACAAGCTAATGTAAACAATAACCCCTCCTCTGCTAAAGGGTAGACTTTTATTATTCAATCCCCTCAAACCTTCCTGTCAGTGTAAGGTTTTCCGGGTTTTCACATCAGATGCTATTGATCAAGATTCACTTTAGCATGTCAACACAGGATAAATATACTAGTTCAGTCCACGCAATTTGTATTCGTACTTAGCGTCCCTTTGCTGAGAATGGTAGCTGACAATTGCAATCTCTCTCTTGATCTAATTCCAACATCTAGAGTTCCCCGTGACAGTCAAGTCCGGTCAGATGTTCCTCATGTGGCTCCAAATTGCCACACAGTTGTCTCCTGATACTTTCGATGTTGAACAGGTCACACTCTTTTTAAAATTATTTACAGAAACCTAACATTTGTCCATGAACGAGCTCTTGGCAACAGCAGCAAGGAAAAAGTGCCTTTTAACGGTGCGGACACCTCGGACAGATCCCAGCTCAATGCGGGCAGCCTTCTGCCTCAAGCAGGGAGAGAAGTAAAATGGGAAAAAAAAGTGACAGGGACAGATGGGAGTGGTATGAGGGTTGAGAGGGACTGGCACAAATGATCCCTTATTAATAAGAACAGCAGCAATAACAGTCACATGGTAATATCTAGTGTGATACAATAATAGCTTTAATATTCAGAAAATAAATAATGGTGGGCACCTGGCACGGGCGCTGCAGTGGATCGAGCCCTGCTCCTTGGGTATCTGTGAAATGTGAGAGAGCCCATGGACTCGGGAGAAGATATAAGGTTACTATCATGCACTGATGACGGGAAATAATAACAAACAGGAAGTACAGAAGTACATTTCCCTCATCAGTAAGCCTGTAGCAGGTTATATAGGCCACCCTCGCCCCAACTACCATCTTTGAAGTCTATTCTTGAACAATGTGCTACCAACATGGATGAAAAAATAAACCATTTTTGATAAGCCAATCTTTCAGGTTACATCCTGGAGCTTTTTTTCCTTTGAGGTAACCATACTTATGTCCGCCTGTTGTTTATTGGTAATCCCTTCCTCTCACTCTCTGAAACCTCTACTGTATATCAAAGAGTCTCTGAAGGTCTTCCACCATTAAAACAGTGTCGTCTGCATATTGCAAGTTCTGATGTTTTCCCTCCTACTTTTAAACCTCTTTCGTCATCAAGCCCTGCGGGGATCATTTCACTGTTGTAGCTGAAAAGAGCCAGAGATATCACACAACCCTGTCTTACACCTCTTTTTCGTAAACTCACTCCGATCTATTCGCACGCAGTGTCTCAGAAATAAACTTGACAGCAAAAAGATGTCCGGTTGCCGAGAACCTCAAACAGATCCTTGGGTTGAACTTTAAAAAAGGCTATTGTCCAATTGATGAAACACATGTACACTTTTCTGCAATGCCGCTGCTCTCTCTGCTGTGGGTTCTGAAACAACTTTGGCATTCCTGCTGCCTGTGTCTTCATCAAATCAAAACTGCACTTTTCTGATCTTGAGTGTTTTCCTACTCCTGACTCTTGGTAGCAAACATCTGAGGGTTTATTTCAGTCGCTTCTTTTACATTTACGAACGCAAGTGAAAACACACCTCTTCACCAGGCACTACCCTACTAATCGCACAAAAAAAAAAAAAAAAAAAAAAATGAATGATAAAATTAATGTATGTATATATATGGTTCTGAAATGGCTGTTTGGTTGAATGGTCACTTCTGACTTCCAACTACTGGTACTTCGGATCATCGGTGACTGAATTGCACTTCTTGTAAGTCGCTTTGGATAAAAGCGTCTGCAAAATGACTGCAATGTAATGTATTGTAAAGTGAATTACAGTATTCAAAGTGCGCCTCCACCTGGACACTTTACTGCCCACGCTCTCGATTCAGAAATAATAGTGGGAAATAGGCTAACTGTTGCTTCGCATTATCTGTTCCTTTTTTTCTCTGATGCGTTCTTGAAAGCAGGAGATATTTATGAGAAGCAAAAAAAAAAGGAGGAAAGGAACAGCTTGACAGAGCTGAGACAAAGAGACCAAGTGAACACTGGTTTGTCCATTATCACGCAATTAAATAATAACACTTTAGGACATTTCATGACCTTAATTCCAAAATCTTAATTTAGGAAAGATCCATCAGATCCATCAGACACATCCAAGAGTTGTCAAAATGGGGATTATGCAAGCCAGCGGAGTGTGACTGTCGAGTAGAAGCCGGCATATAATGGTCCATTTGCTAAAGCACAGGGATAGCGATGGTCCTAATAAGCCACATTACACCAGTCAGTTGAGAGCGAAATATCGCACTGTCAGTTCTGATCTTTGGGAAAGATGTTACTTGGGACTTGGTGGTTTGTCATAAACACCAGCTTTTTTAAATATTAGAACTTTAAAATTATAAACAGTGTACATTCAATACAAAGGTGACCTCTCCTGTAAGAAGCACATCATTCCAAACTTCGATTGAAAGGTATAAAATATATTTTACGGGCGCGATGGTTCTGACACCAGGGTTCAAAATTCGCCTTTGCAAATCTGAATCGCGTGTTCCAGTTTAGCTTAGCAAAACCAGCTAACTACTATTTAGTACATCTGAGTTAAGGGAGGTCTACAAATTCATGCACAATATTCCTGGGGCCCAAACTTTTGAATTACAAATATGCCAAAAAAAAAAAAAAAGAAGCCAAAAACTTTTCTGTCTAAGAAAGAGAAAGAAGCAGCTCTGAAATTATGCAGTTTCAAAGCTCCAGCCACTCACCTTAAATAATTTCAACACTCAAGTAGCTGAGGGCTTAAATGGATGATAAAAAAATACTAAAATGTAGGACTCAGCTCACTGCTTTTTCAGTTATTGAATCTAAATTGTATCTTTGGAAATAGGGAAGTAGGGAAGCCGCACAGAGCTTTTGTAGACCTAGAAAAAGCATACGATAGGGTGCTGAGAGAGAAATTCTGGTATTGTATGACGAAGTCTGGAGTGGCAGAGAAGCATGGTAGACTGGTGCAGGACATGTATGCTAGCCCTGAGACAGTGGTGAGGTGTGCTGTAGGGGTAACAGAGAGGTTCAAGGTGGAGGTGGGCCTCCATCAGGGATCAGCTCTGACCCCCTTCTTGTTTGCAGTGGTGATGGACAGCCTGACAGATGAGGCTAGACAGAAATCTCCATGGACCATGATGTTTGCAGATGACACTGTGATCTGTAGTGAGAGCAGGGAACAGGTTGAAGAAAATCTTGAGAGGTTGAGGTATGCTCTGGAAAGGAGAGGAATGAAAGTTAGTCACAGCAAGACAAAATATATGTGTGTGAATGAGAGGAACCCGGATGGAACGGTGAAATTACAGGGAGTGAAGATCAAGAAGTTGGAGAATTTCAAGTACTTAGGCTCAACAGTCCAGAGCAAAGGAGAGTGTGGAAAAGAGGTGAAGAAAGGCACAAGCAGGTTGGAATGGGTGAAGAAAAGTGTCAGGGGTACTATGTGATAGAAGACTATCAGCTAGAATGAAAGTAAAGGTGTGCAAGACAGTGGTGAGACCAGGGATGCTGTATGGACTAGACGCAATGACAATGATGAAAAGACAAGAGGCAGAGCTGGAGGTCGCAGAGTTGAAGATGTTGGGGCTCTCTTTTGGACTGACAAGGATGGATAGGATCAGGAATGAGTCTATCAGAAGGAACATTTTGGATGTTTTGGAGAGAAGTTCAGAGAAGCCAGACTGAGATGGTTCAATCATGTACAGAGGAGGGATAGCGAATATATTGGTAGATGGATGCTGGAATTGGAGCTGCCAGGCAGGAGGTCTAGAGGAAGAGATAAAAAAAATTTATGGGTGTAGTGAGAGGATATGAAGGTCGTTGGTGTGAGAGGAGGATACAGTGAATAGGGTTAGATGGAGGAGGTTGATTCCCTGTGGCGACCCCTGAAAGGAAAAGAAGTTGAAATTGAAATATTTTGCTTTTATCATATCTAAAAGTCATTCAACTGTGAATCCAGCATTCAATATGTCAAAAGATCAATAAAACAATGACTTTCATTTATCGCAAAAGAAAAAAATAAGCACTTAACAGTGATAACTTTCAAATAGGTTTTCAGGCTGTCACAATGTACCTTACCAAGGAATATTCTTATTTAATTTTAATTGGAGTAACGGTATTTTAAACTGTAGACAAAATATACTTATCAAATATCTTGACTGATCACATGATCAGTTAAAACCATCTAAAACATTTTTTCAGGTACAAACATATCGTGGAGGCACTTAAAGAAAATGCACATGTTCATTCATTTCCTACATTTGTTAAATTACACTAGATAAAATTGCAATAATGCTAGCTTTTCTTTTTCCTTTGCTGATACCTTTAACATGATGGTGTGTCACCGCTAGAGGAAACATTTGGAGCAAAGCCGTTCTCCAAAATAAACTAAAACAAAATCCAATTTTTCATATTGTTTTCATTCCAGGAGGATTAAATGAAAATCTGTACAGAAAATGGAAAAGTCACTGACTTTGCTTGGGATTGTACAGTCGGGCAGAGAAAAGCCTCTTTAAGGGAAAATAAAGGAAATAGAAAGAACAGATCTGAAAGTCAAGCGTGACGGATTCCAAAATAGGATGGGTTTTCTTTTGTTTTTTTTGACTGGATGACAGGAAGAAGACACATGAGGAAACACAATGACTTTGTATGACAGAGACTTTCCAGTTATCAATTTTTAATGTACAACCGAAACACGTTGGAGAGGACAGTCACTCCTACGCAAGGGAGAGTTCTTCTTAGAAGAAAACACCTCTGGGGGGTCATGTGGGGGTGAGCACAAGCAGGATTTAGAGCTCCTCTATTAAAAAACAACAAACATACAAACGCATGAGCCTCCGTTCGCCATGTTGAAGAGGTTTTATTCCAAAAAATGCGGTTTAACTGCATCCAAATTGTAAAGAGAGGCATAAAACTGCAGGAGAAGCGAATAAGCTTAAGTGGTGAGAGTGGCAGTGCGTTTATGTGCTAGATGGAATAAGGAACACACAAGTTTACAATACCAGCGGTGCAAATAAGGATTTTTTTTTTCCGTGGCCTGGCTGGTTATAATGAGAAAAATAAGGTTACGGTTCATTACTGGAAGAGGAACCTGCGAATAAAAGGTCGCTTCTGCCTTTCTGATCCCGTGTCTTTCCCACTGTGTCACAGGGTCTGCCGGTGCGGGCTGAGCGCCATGGCCAGTGGCGCCCCCTTAGGATAGATCGGGGTCAGCGATGGCTTGTGCCGGGTCACAGGTGAAGGACACGGTGATGGCGTACCGGGTTCCCCACGTCACCTTCTCCACGCGGTGGAGGTTCTCGGAGCCGGAGGAGAAGAAAGACACTCGTCCTGGGAGAAGAGGAGGGTAAAGAAAAAGAAACCGTGTGGATTTCAAAGATAATTTCAGCTTCATGAACCGACTTGCCTTTTTCATTTTCTCAAAACCGAGGATTGGATTTAGGTTCGTACGAACGAGAAAAGCAGGAAAAATGTTTGACCCGTTTCACATTTCCATGGAGAAAACAGCACCTATCAGTCTGTGTAACATGATAATTAATGGATACTGTACAGATGCCACATTTTCAAAAGGAATTGAATTGGCAATGTCTAGAAACATCTTTGTAACTTTTTTTTTCAACTCCCATTCAAACAAACAAAAAAAAAATGAACAATATGAGACAGAGTTGCCAAAATAAGCTCTCCTTGCCAGCAGACTGTCTTCTTAACGCATGGTTTCAAATGACTGAATGAAATGCACTTTATTAATAGACCGAATACATCCTAGCATGTGTGTGTGCATTATCATCCCAGTTTGTTAGCTGTTGATCTTAGTGGAACAGCCTACGGGCTTTTCCCCCTTTATCAGATGACACTGATTGAATTCTCAAATAAACGCTTATGGCATATATGTTCCCGCGGGAAGCATTTGACTGCCTGTTTAAATCACTTGAGAGAAAAAAAAAAAAAACATGCATATCTGCTGCCCAGTAACAGATGGGTGCTGGATCAAAAGCATCGACTAAATAAAGATTTGAAAGGTGTGAGGATTTTTTCAAACCTTTATTTTGCCTCTTTAAACCAAACAAAAAAGCAGCAAGTCAATAGTTAACGCATTTTTTCTGTATAGACCTTTATTAAATTAATTTGTTAACGCTCACCTTAATTATATTTTTATAGCGTTATTATAAAATCAATTGTATTCCTTTTCTCTCTCAGTGCAATTAAATAGGAAGATTTAATCTTTAATCAAGAGCCGTCGTAGTGCCGATGGGCTCATTATTTTACCTTTGTGATTTTGGACGAGGCTAATCATTCTTCCGCACTTCCATTGTTAAACTAATATTATATTTGCAGTGACACACCCACCATCCTGCTGTTGAGTTCTTAATTTGAGGTAAGTGGAGTAATTTAGGGTCGGATTCATTTAATTTGAGATGCTTTGTCGGTCCAGCTCATCCGCACTTCAATTTTGTTCTTTTAAAGTAATAAAAATATAAAACTGCCTTGGATAGCGTCACTGTTTTTTTTTTTTGTTTCAGCTGTGCGTTTTTTTTTGCAACTTGAAGATATTAAAAAAAATCTTCAACACCTTTATTTTGCTACGTTATCTAATTTGTGCATTTTTGCAAAAAAAAAAAAAAAACTTACAGAGAAAAGTTGGACACTGACAGAGGATTTAAGTGCATCCCCATACCTGGTATTAATTATCTAAAATTACACATGGAGAAAATGCTCGGTTGGAAAAAAAGAACCCACATTTGTTCAGTCACTTTTTATCTAATAATTGTAAGGACATCTTAAGAGGAAAAAAAGAGGAGGAAAGCAAGCTGCATTGAATTTCTATTTTCTTTTAAGATTTATGATGAGCGAGTTTTTTTTGTCTTTACCACTGCTGCTAAAGTCTTCCTTTATGTAGTGCCAAAAGATCTTTAATCGTCTTTTCAAACCCAAAAATTATTTGGGAAACTTCCTACACTACATTCATTGGGTATCCCGGCTTTTTAATAGCATCCTGTAGCTATTTTTTTTGTGATTTTTATTTTTTAATATTACCTGACCACTTGAACTAAAGACAGCCTGCATGCCCGCAAATATGAGGGTCTGGTGACTAAGATGGGGGGAAAGCAAACAAACAAGAGGCTGAGTAAATCTGACAAAAACAATTTTTGTATTTTCAACCTTGTAAAGTGAAGGTCATTGTAATGTCATGTCAGTTTGACCAAATAACCGAGGCCAAGTTTGCTTTTTTTCCGCCTGCTCAAGAGGCTTGTCAGTTCCCCGATTCCCGTTTCATTGGAGGACAGTCGCTCGACAGGGAATGGTCTTTTTCAGAACATTTCCAACAAAACAAAAGACGCTCTTGAAGGCTGAAACTTTTATTTTCATGAAAATTGTTAACAATTCTGAGAAAAAAAGAAAAAGAGGTGACAGGTAGTGACCTTTCTGCATCCGATGCGGACGGCTTACGCAGGATATCTAATAGTGAAAATGTCTTCAGCTGAATGCAAGCTCCAGTAACAGGCAGCCTCCTCTCTGCATCAAGACGAGCTTTAGCATTATTAGGGAAGTTTCTCAAACTGACACAGTCACATGATATCTTTTGTTCGCTGACTGATTGCCTTAATGACCAACGAAATTGTCAGTTCACACCACGGCGTGAGCAACAATGAAACGTTAACATTTGATTGACAGACAACTTCCTAGATCTTTAGACAGACTTTTATTGTCATTCTGTAAGCAGCAGGTGTGTACAGAATGAAATTTTGTTTGCATAGGCATCATCTTTTAAGTATCTGGATATAAAACACAGTAAAAACTGCAAATAGGTGAGGTGCAAGTTGTAGATGTATAGTACATATTTACACCAGTGAACAACAACTGTTATATGGCAGTACAGTTAAACAGCATCTCTGGGTATTATGTACAAGAAAATAGCAGTGAAATGTGCACTTTCAGGTAAATAAACGTATAGATTTAATTGTGCAACCAAAGAGAAGAGTGCAGCTGAACAGTGAGCATTCAGCAGTTTAGGAATCGAGATGGGTTCACTCCCTATGAGTTTTCTACTCAACACCGGCTGGTGCCGGGCTTTGACCTAACAATTTTCACGGTCGCAGACAAAAAACTTAAAAGTTGGAAGGAAATTCACTTAACAGGAGTTGCAGCGCATCTCATTTGTTAGGTATAAGGTAGTACCGTAATGAAATCAGTCTTTCTGTATCTTATGATGGGGAAAAAAGTTGCTGAAAGAATTTTGTTGTAGTCTGGTATATCATGACCCTGTAAGATTCCCAGTCCCTGTAAGATTTGTAAAATGACAGCCTGAGACTAGGCTGGGACTTAAAACTAACGACTAATCTTAAGATATGAGCAGATGTGAGATAATAGTCTTAAACAAGTCTTTTCCAAATCTTTTCAAAGTCTTAATATATGGGTGGAATTAGGTGGATATATGATGACATATAGGGGACCTGATTTTTCTCAGACATATTTCAGGGCAAAAAAATAAATAAATAAATAAAACTTTTTTCAGGCTTCTTTTCATCATTATTAATCTAGGAATTAAGTGATGTTTATAATGCTGTACAGAGCAAGAAAGCATGAGGGGGCTGGGGGTACAGAAGCCCCTGGAAGGCTATAAGCTGAGGACATGGGGGCATCACATGTGCAGCTAAACAATAGAAATTTACAGTAAGCGCCCAAAGGACAGATAACTGCAGGGTGGGAGAAATAACGCACAAACAAAACACCATAAGCGGCAAAACAATGTGTGTTATTCTGCTCTTTGTACATCACTGAAAAGGAGGGCATTTAAAAGTGCCAGAATTATCCACGCGGCTTTAGCAAACTGCACAATGAAATAATCTTTGAAAATAATCCAATTCACTTATCAATACCAACACAGTTGCGTACACTGTGAAGGACCGGGTAGATTCTCTGCAGTCAGCGCAGCCGATTAGGACAGACAATGGAGGGATGTTCACACTGGAACCCTGCAAGTTTTGTCTCTTTATAAAAGGCCTTTGCAGTAACAAACAAATAAGCACTCAACTTGTCCTCCATCCAAAGATGTATTTTATTCAGATATACTTCACTGGGCAGTTCAAGCCTTGTTTGTCTGTCTACTGCTAACTACACAAACTGACTGCACCATAACACTCGAGTCCTATGGAGTGTATCTACGCTTACTGATTTATTTATGAGAGTTGTATTTAAATTATATAGATATGGACAAACGGAAACAATGTCACTGAGATGAAATTAAAAAAAAAAATGCAAAACTGATATCAAATTTGTAATGTCAGACAGGAGCGCCCTCTGGTGCATCTTCATCCAAAATAGTTAAGCATCACTATTCATTCACCTTTAAGGAATTATACAACCTCCACTTCGATATCTTTTCTTTAAGTAAAGTGTAATGTGAAGATAAAGCCTATCCCTTGTTGAACTGTGCTAAAAAAATTGATTGTTTATTTACTGTGCTTGTGTGTATAATATAAAATGTGACTATAATAATATAATAATGTTATATAACATACATACATGCATACATCTTATGTGACATAAAAAATTATGTTTCTTTTCCTGGCACCCCGCTGAGGCAATAGCGAGCCCAAGGAGAGCTAGATATGAGAGGCAGTAAATAAAGTCAGCGGTAAACGGACGGAGCAAGATTTGAGACCTATCTTTTTCCTGATCTAATGGGCCAATCACTGTCAAGAGTGAATGTGCACTACATTTGAAATGGGATCCAAACGGTAGATGCATTGTAGATGGATGTACATTATTCCAACATAATGTGTTCTACTGAGGTTAATTTAACCCAAAAAGTTTTATTTTGCTAATATTTTGGTAAATAATGGTAACATGTCAGTATTGAGGGTGGGTTTCTAATATTAAGCATCTTTAGGTCTTCAAATGGCTTTGGATCGCTTATTGTCACCCAATGATGTCTTTTATTACTTCAGACCTAAAGGAGTGCATCATAAAAGAGAGGCTAAGTACCAAAGTCAAGGTTGGGCACAACGTGCCCTTAAACCCTTTTTTTTTGGCTGAGTCACTAAAGTGCAGGGCACCGGCACGCACATGGGTCGGTGTACCAATTACACTCAGTTTCAACGAGCAGCAATATTTTTAATGTACTGTTCATAAGGTAAAAAGATGATGTCGAATAATAGTGAATTAAAATGAAAAAACTTCCCAAATCTAATTAATCTGGGTCAAAGTGACTTGAACTGAGATTTAACATCTCGATTGTAGTTTTACCACCTAAAAAAGGGTTTAAAGAGATTTATCATCTCACCTGCATCAGCCTATTTGTTGCATTAAGGCTAACAGTTGATTTTGTGAAGAAGTCACTTGCTTACGACACCAATACCAAAAATGTTATTGTCATTATCCAATATTCACATGGAGGAAACTTAGGCATGCATTTCAAGTTTTGCATTCCATAGGGCAATTGCTCAGACTTTAAGCTTCTAATTGATCACAAGTCAAAGTATGTTGAGCTTTTCTATAGATGATCCACTCCCAATGGGAAATCCTAGTGTCTGGTGACAAATATGGTGGGGAAAAAGTGAAATATTTAAGAATCTTGTCCTAGATTGGAAAATTGGTCATGCGATACCAAAATGTCAGCATGGACTATTTAGGCCCAGGCATCCAACTGCACCAGTGTTTCTCAATTCTGATACTGCGTGTCTTTTAACTCATTGCTATGTGTGTAAATGGAAGGTGGCACTAGATATGAAGCGTGTTATGCAGGTACTTTGCAAACAACTGAATTACCTTCTCCATGTTTGTGCAAAATCTGGCAGTGATTTTGCAAACTGGATCCCCTCAAGCCTCTCATCATCTTCCAAACCCAAAGGACAAACCTGAAGTGGCTTGCAAGATAAACAGCCTTTGAACGTTCATTCGATTTCAAGTAATAAACTTACTGAATAACAATGATAAACAAAAATGGCTCCTCGAACCTCCAGCACAATGTAACCGCTGGTCACCAGGTGGCACACAATCAGACTGTTCAGGACCTGAATCTGATTTCTTTCAGCTCAAATCTGCACATATCTGCCAGAACTACAGGGTCCGATTCAATTGGACAAATGGCATTGGGAGTGTCATCATTGTAGCTGTGTGTCTGTGAAACATACAACATTGCAGTATTTGATGTACGATGATGCACTGAAAATGAATAAATGAATGAAAATAGATAGGTTCAGAAATGCGTGCAACAAGCCAGGCTTTTCTTTGGAAACATCCAAACTGGATGTAGCCTCTCCTCCTGTGTTATGGGATGCTGTGACTCTAGATTTACAGTAATCATTTGCACGTGTCAATAGCAACCTATGCATTGATCTCTTGTTAGCCAGAACCAAAACCTGAACAGAACACAATGTCCTTCAACCGCTCAGCAGTAACCGACGCAAACCCACATATTTTCCCATCATTACAGAGCAGAATGTAGCTTTTACCACTTTTTCCACACACTGTTGTTATTGTATAGAGGTTTTATCAGTCTATTTAACCAAATATCCTGACTTTACTTGCTCATGAGGAGGAAGCAAGCAACACGGCGAGGAGGAGCAATGCAGTGGCTCATGAAATCCACTAGGATTTGGCATTGCCAGCAAACAGAGAGGGACGGGGTTCATGAGCAGAGCGCTGTGCACACAGCGTCCTGTGAGAACATGCAGTAATAGAGGATAATACGCAGCTCCATTGGAATCCTTCTTGTTTTAGTTTCTGTGCCTTGAAAAGACTTGCAAGTGCAATCAGCTCGTCCCTGGTGTACAAGGACTGTTTTACCCTGAATTAAAAAAATGCGAAGTCTCCATTGACTAATGAGTAAATCTAAGAGAAGAAAAAAAAAAAAAAGCACCTTGGTCAAAGACAGAAGATGCAGCTAAATCTAATAAAGTAAAGAAGAGAACAGGCTGTATCACACTGTGGGTGCTGATGTGCCATAATCCCCGCTGGACTCAAAGAACTAGATCTGTAAAAAAAATATTACATAACCACGTGTCCTTAGTTGGATGGCTGTTTTGTTACTTGCTTTTTACAGTTATCTATGTCTTACTACATTAACTACTACCAACTTCTACCAACAGTCGTGTGCAGTGGTCCAGTGATGCCCAAGGCAAATCTTGATCATTAACTGAGAAATAATATGAGAAAGATGAAACATGAAATAAACAATTTGTTCAATTTTACTGTAAATCAAATCAAAGTTATTAAATCCCCCCCCCCCCCCAAATGATACCTCCTGTCAAAAAAACATGAACTACTTCACTTTTTTGACATCAGCTGTGAGAAATTCTTTTTCAATGCTTATTGAAACCAAGTCTGTAAAAAACCTATGTTTTTATTAATTTCAGTTTTGAAAATGACTTCTATTTTGAACTAAAACATTTTCATAATAACTATCAAAATTCCGTCTTTGATTGAAGGCCCCATCTGATGGATTCCCGGGGCCAACACGCCATTTGCCCCTCCCTCAGCATGCCAATGACCAAGAAACTCACCAATAACACCAGGTTCTAGCCTTTGGCAACAAAAGATGTGGTTAATTATCAAACCCTACTGGTTTGGATGGACAAGTGGGTGGTCGCGGGTATTTATAGCCTGTGCCTCGAAGGTGGAAACATAATTCTGTTTCCAAATTAACTAAAAAAAAAAAAAAACACCATAAACCAATATCACTGTGGCTACATCCAGTCAATCATGAAATCAAACTTCCCCTCACAATAGATAAGCCTTGTTTAGTATCTCTTTCTCTCACACACACACACACACACACACGCACACACGCACACACGCACACACGCACACACACACACCTGTGATGATGACATCATGCCATAACAATATTTTCATTGACTTCCCTGCCTTCCTTTGGCATAGCAATACCAACCGAGATCAAGATGAGTGTTTTTTTTTTTTTTTTTAATTTTATAAAGCTGCTGCCGACCTTTTTATCATTTCCATTTAAGTATTATGCCACAAAAATTGTCTTTTTTTTTTTTATCTGAGGCTATCTAGTCCCCCTCTGGCAGGTTGACCCTTACTGGCTCTTTGGCTGACAGAAATCCCAACCCCCCAGGCCACACACGCACACATGCACACACGCACACATGCATACATACACACTTTCTTTTTTTTTTTTAAACTTCATGCCCTTCCATTTCTCAGTCACTTCGTGCCATTCCCTACTCTCAATCTATCTTTCTTTCTGAATGGACTCGCCATCGGCGACGCCGGCGCTCTTGGCTCTGTGGGAGAGATTTTAGAATTCAGCAAATCCATCGGTTATCTCTAACCCCCTGCCAATTTGAAAAACACTTTCCACCTGCATTCTTGCCTTCTCCCCCTTTCTTTCTTGACTTTTGCCTTCTCTGACGGCCTTTCGCGCCTAGTCCTCTAGGAATCACACGTCCTTCGCCGTCAGGCACGGTTAGCGCTCTGAAACGGATCAGCCATCTGTTTCCCGCTCTCACCTGAATCAATGCCGGTCTCTCAGCCGCACACTGCGGTGCCGCAGGGTATACTCACTTGGTGTTTTTGTTTTTACACACACACACACTCACACACATGTATAAATGAAAAGAAAATTAGGCCATAGATGCATTTATGTATGGCCTTTTTGGCCTGGTGTAGAAATTGTGAAAGAATAAAATAAAAGAGCCTAATGAGAGTGGGCAGGTTACCTTGACAGGCCTTTTTCTAATATACTCAAGCAAGCTCCTCGGAGAATTACATACCAATCAAGGCCTCCTCATCCTTCTTCTCTCATCCCTTTCTATTCTTCTTTATCACTAAGCAGGTTTCATGAGGCCTGGGATCACAGTGATACCCCTCTTTCTGTTGTGTAGACGTTATTGTCACTTCACAGAGGCCAGGCAGCTGTCACGGGAAAGAGGGAAGCAGGCGTGGTGCTCCTTATTACCATACGTCCTTCACTCGCCGCCGGCAGGAGCGAGAGTGGTGGGTTGGGGGTGATGGGGGGGGAAATTGCACAAAGGCAAAGTGAAAAATGAATATAGCGGTTTTGAAATGGTGTTGATTAAAAATGACAGAGAAGTTAGGAGTAAAAAATAAAAAAAAAAAAGACAGGACATTTTGGTGAAATATCAAGAAGAAAGGAGGAATGGGAGGGGGGGGGGGGACAAAAGAGGTGAGAGGAGAGTTCAGAGGAGCCACCACTGTCAGGTATGATAGACCCTCTCACAAATGGGAAACGGCCTCAAGAGTGGATTCCGGCATTCAGCTTGTTTCATCATGTGGCTGCGCAAATACAGTCTACACACAAGAGGCAAAATCATTCAAACCAATTCTTTTTTCTTTTTCCTTCGGGGAGCACTGTGACTTTGTGCGGTTTACGAACAGCACTAACAAAGCCCGCATCCCACTTGAACATGAAAAAGTGCTTCCTAAAAGGCTCACAGGATACATCATGATACACAGCCACGGAAAATTCACAATTACATACCGAGGAGCCAATGAATTGATAAACATTACCATCCTGGATCATCGATCTTATCTATCGTTTACATTAAAAGTAAAACACCAGCATCAATATTATAAAACACAATTAAGTGTGGTTGGCAGTGAAGTTGCTGATTTTTTTTTTAATAGAAAAATATCTCTACTTTTCACCAATAAAACAAACAAACAAAAAAAAAACTAATAAAAACTATATATGGCAAATCATGCATTAACTGCCTCAGGTCATTTCTGCTTAATGGGCCAAGTTACTGTGATACAAAAATACGTTAAAAAGGGGGCCAGGGCTACTGCATATCGTGACTTCACCTTACATTCACACCCTAAAAGGTGTAGATGTTATTTTCAGTGCTGCAGGTGGTTTAACGCAATGCTGGACACTTTCCCGTTCTGGCAGCCGGTGCCGCTGATTAACAACTTACAACGGATTACACCCATTCTACACACCCTTTGTCAACTAAAAACCACCTCCCAGATTCCCTGATGTAGCGGTGTACGGCAATTATAGCTTTAAGCCTACCTGCGATAATGAAATCCTCCATGGATCGCGCATCACTTACTTTAAGTGTATGTTAATAAGCTTAATTAGACAAAGCTGGGAAGTTAACAGGTGCTAAGATCAATGCTATGAACTTCCGCAACGTCCTGGTTACAAGTGAGGAAAGCATTTGCGGTAGTGTGTCTGGGTGGCAGGTTAAATCATTAACTGCTGGTATCTACCTGCCCGCGGTTCCACCGTCCGGTTGCCGTTTTGGTCCATGAAGATAAACCGCCCACCGGTGAAGTCCGAGCCGTAGTCAGACAGATACAGGAGGGAGGTGTAATCGAAGGAGCCATAAGTCACCTGGCAGGAAAGGGGTTGGAGAGGAAAACAGTGTCAGTGTTGGATAAAGAAAAGTCCGGATATTCTGTACTTTTGGCAATATCATCTCCACAGTACAACACAGGATCCCAGTGCAGTCAGACGATCCAGAAGCACAGGGGTTGTGTTAGGGGCTGGATTGGCAATAATACATTCATGGATGAAATCAAGAGTCATCCGTGTTTTTCCCCATAGCAATGGATTTCCACAAACACACACACACACACACAAGCATTTTATGCATTAAAACAAAAATGTCAACTTGAAAATTAAAAAAATAATAAATCATAGCAAATGCAACTGGGCTGAACGATTAGATTATTAGACAATGAGCACAAACATTATAAACTTGCCCAACTGTTCGAATATCTACTGTGCTGACCAGAGGACCTCTCATCTCACACGCCTCATTTCCAAACCTCTTTCCTTCAGCACCATTTCCTGTGATCACTGAGAGGCTTTGAGTGTGACGAGGATTATCCTCCGTAGCAGGCCTGGGTAATTCATAGCCCAGGGGCCACATGTATCCCCGTCTGGGCCACATAAGGTCAATCATCGTATGAGTGAAAAACATTTTATTCAATTCATGTTGTTCATGCCCAAAACGAGAACTGATCACCTTGCCATCTGTGACTCATCCTGACGCTTTTCTGCCTTAAAATGTGTTTTGAATTCCCACATTACCCAAGCTGCAAAGCGTCAAAATTATATAGTTGTAATTGAAAAGGAATATGGCTGCCTAATCCGCACTTTTGCAAATCAAATGTATCTGTTAGAAACGCCTGCTGTGAAACTATGCAAATATGCCACTGCCGCTATCCATTTGTGTCTCTCGAAAGGCTCAGCAGCTAAAAATAAATAAATGTTTAAAACGTAGTTTCGGATTCTTGGTCTTGCTGGACTTAGTTCGGCACATCTGTTTGGGAATTCTCGGTTATAATGCTGATGGAAATACCAATGTGGAGGGTCCAAATCAAAAGGAATGACCAATGGATTTCCCCTCCAGTGCAGTTTGGCTGAAGCAGGAGGTTGCCATTCCGACATGATAACATTAAAAAATAATTTGATCACAAAAGTTTTTTCAACCCCCAGAGCAGGACAAAACAGAATAAGCAATAAACACAGGATAAAACAAAGTCTGAAGCTACAACCTGACTTTAGTCTGGTCATTATAGTCAAGTCATTATAGGAAACATGAAAGCATTCAAGGTATGGACGGACATTGATGGAAACATCAAACCATTATTATTCAAAGGATCTGCTAAAAAAAAAAAATCTCGAGATACATGGAGAATTTGTGGAAAATATTCTATGTCTAAATAACTAAAGGGTTTGATCTCTGATCTCAATTTTTAATAATGTATCTTCTCGGTTGGCAGAGGGTAGCTTTGCCCGGGATACACTAAATACCTTCTTAGTGGGAGAATCTACCCGTGAAGCTAGTTCAAGGCAATTTCAGGTTGATTCTGTGACACGATTATTAAGTTTTCAGGTACATTCTGCAGTTCAAGTCAGGCCGTCAAAAGGTCCAGTCATTTTAAAATCCTCCACTTGAGATTATCACCCGTTCGGCGAGCTGCTGTACATTTTTATGTCCATGCAGCGAGACAAGCTAAAGGAATGGTGAGAAAATAATACGCCTGCGCCTTCGGCTCTATTCCAAAAGTTTGACCTGTCAAAAACAAGACAAAACACTGTGTCAGTGATGATGTCGTGACATCTTCTGCCATAACACAGTAATGGCTGAATGATCGATGAGCGGAAAATTCACCGGCTCCAAACGCCATTTGCTATTTGCATTTAAATGAGAGTTGCATTGCCAATCAGCCCTAAAATGGAGCCGGAGGTAAAAAGGAGGCTGAGGTGGGCAACTATGAGGAAAACAAATATTAATACAGCTACAGAACCCTGCTGAAGACGAAAGAACGTCAGACATGTTATTTCATATTTTAACCGTTTAACATGTTTGTTTGTTTAAGCATCAGCGACAATCACAGACAACTTGGCAAAGTTCCCGTGAGGCTTTCATTGAACCATTCTCCCGCTGCACAATGAAATTAAGAATCTCATCACATCAGATGTCAAAGACCCGAATGTGTATGTGATGAGTTTACAGTACCGAAAACACTCAAGGACAATTGGAAATTAGAAAGCTACACCGGAGTGAAATATTATTTTGCTCAGCATCACTTGCAGAATAGCACTCAGAGAAGAGGGTAAAAACATGTGGTTGCACAGATTGTGAGGGTTGTCATGTGAGAACTGAGAAGAAAGAAAACTGAAAGTAAGGTTCAGACCTAAATGGGTGCACAGCTGCACACCCTGCGAGTTTGCGTGAACAAAGTGTATGTGAAAAATTATGGTTTTGGTGTGTGGTGACAAAAACAACAAAAAAAAACAAATGTAGGAAACATTCAGAGAGGTGTCAAGCAGTAATGATTGATACCCATTCATTATTATTTGTTTTTCCTTTTGTGCAGGCAAAAAGACACGACAGCAGTGATATATCACACACACACACACACATATATATATATGGGTGTGTAAATGTATGTGTGTATATGTATGTGTGATATGTCACTGCTGTCGTGTCTTTTTATATGTAGTATGTCTTTTATATGTAATACATATATATGTATACGTATATGTATATATATGTGTACGTATACATATATATGTATACATATGTATATATATGTATACACACACACACACACACACACACACACACACACACACACACACACACACACACATATATCTCTTCCAAGGTGTTGAGGATATCTGGTTTGGTTGCCTCAAGGTTGGGTCTCTGCTTTTTGCAGATGATGTGGTTCTCTGATCTCCAGCTCTCGTTGGAGCGGTTCAGAGCCAAATGTGAAGCGATCGGGATGAGGATTAGCACTTTCATATCTGAGACCATGCTTCTCTGCTGGAAATGGGTGGAGTGCGGACACTGGGTCAGGGAGGGGGGGTCCTGCCTCAAGTTCAAGAATTTTGAGGTCTTGCTCACAAGTGAGGGAAGGATGGAACGAGAAAACGACAGGTGGATCGCTGTGGCTTTGCCACTGATGCGGACTCTGCAGTGGTTTGTCTTGGTGAAGAAGAAGCTGAGCAAAAAAGCAAAGCTCTCAATTTACCAGTCGTTCTACGTCCCTACGCTCACCTATGGGCACGAGCTATGGGTGGTGACCAAAAGAACAAGGTTCTGGATCCAAATGGCTGGAATTAGCTTTCTCCATAGCGTGTCCAGACTCTCCCTTTAGAGGCAGGGTGAGGAGTTCGGCCATCGGGGGAGGGGCTCAGAGTCAAGCCACTGCTCCTCCAAGTGGACGGGAGTGAGACAAGTTGGCTCGGGCATCTGGTTAGGATGCTTCCTGGACATCTCCCTGGTGAGGTGTTCCAGGCGTGTCCAACCAGGAGGAGGCCCAGGGGAAGACCCAGGACAGGATGGAGGGACTTTGTCTCTGGGCTAGCCTGACAAGGCCGTGGGATCTCCCCAGATGAGCTGGACCGAGGGAAGTCTGGGCCTCTCTGCTTTCGCCTGTTGCCCGTGCAACTTGATCCCGAATAAGGGGTAGGAGATGGACAGACTGATGGATGGATTAAGTTTTTTTTTTTAAAGAAACTAACCTCGTATAGTTTAAGTCATGTTCATGAATGTGATTTTTAAATTTTGGCTGTATCTGTAAAGATGTACCGGTTTTAGTCTTCAAAGACGACCCACTAATTTTGAACTCCCCTCTTGTCCGATAATTTGTAATGAATATCCTGGGGGACACAATTTGATCCAAATGTAGACAGCTTATGAAATATCATGACTCAAATCAGAAAAGGCATACCATTGCACACTTGAGAAAACACTGTCGTTTTGACCACTCCTACAAGTAGGAGGGTCATTAGACCCTCTTCCCCACTGTACTTCGGAATCTAAAGCATTTAATCTCAGTACCGCATTTTATTGATCAGTATCTGTAGCATTATAAAAACAACGTGACTATAATAATAAGCTACCTTGTCAATGTGTGGGTGCCAGTACTCGTCGTGTTGGGTCTTAGCTGCAGTACTGTTGATTCTGGAGAAGAAGGTGGGCTTGGTGAGGTACATCAGGTTTTGGTCCAAGTTAAACGTCCCCGCAATTGCTGCTTGGATTCTCTTACGTACGTCTCTGAAAAAGGTAAAAAAATAACATCACGATCCTTTAAACCAAAGACACGTTTCAGTATTTTCTGTCAAAAATTGGCCAATACTTGATATTTGAGGTAGTTCTCCTCTTTAATGGTTAATTTTAATCACTATTTTCTCACATTTTCAGGAATAAAGAAAAAAAAAAGACAGTATATTTATAAATTGATGCCTTTTAAGGAGGCCACGATGAATGAATTATCATTCCCGAGCGAATTAAGAAGGGTGAATGTCACATTTCCAAGCGAGTTCGTTTGTTTTCAATCAAAAAAAAAAACTTGCATAGCTGATTTTCAATTAGGTTTCTTTGATCACCTGTAAAGCTGGAAATCCTCTTGAGAGAACACGTCTCTGATCTGATCCCCAAAATACCTGGACCCGCGTTCCCGCCGCACATTCACAACGGAAGGACAAGTCAAGGGGGAGACAATGCCGATCAGACACAAAGAGACGGAGCAGAGGAGAATAGAAATCTATTATGAAAGTGTGAAAAACACTCATAGCACAGCACAGTGAGCCATTACCTGGCCATTCAAACACATCAGATAAGAAAAGTCTTGCAGTGCTATGTGAAACCCCACTTGCACAGGTGGCAGGAGGAGAGTGGAAACTAGTACAACTCTACTTATTACTTTGTGATTAAAGTCAGCCAGAGGTTTTCTGAGTGTGAGCCACCTGCCGTCATATGGAGCAGAGGGAGAAGTCAATTAAGTTGGGCCATGTATTATGGCAGTAGTAAAGGGCGGATGACAATCCAAAGAAGGGAAAAAATGGGGGGGGTTCTTCTGGCAGTGATGAATTGGGGACTCACAGGTCAGTGGACCTGGAGATGACGCCTCACAAGTACCGCGATCAGTGCGATTGATGACTGACTTTATTTCTGGTGACTATGCTCCTGCCGGGTTCCCTTATGATGCGAGACATAATTCCTGAGTGTGAACTCGGCAAAAGATCTCACAGACACAGTGTGTGTTGCACCTGTAGATGTTTACGAACTGCTTTCCCATGGACAAAGCTCCAGAATGCAGGTCTAGGATGGAGGCCTGTCGGGGTCAGAACATGGACACATGTGAGAACTCAGTAACGGCCGTCTTTGCAGACAGAAAATAGGCAATTTTCTCAATAGACACCCATTGCTACACAAATTTACCCCTAAGCAACAGAACACTCAATAAACCAATAAACAACCCTCTTATTGACTGGGGGATGGGGGAGGTTGAGACATGCGATGAACATGTGAACATCTTGCCTCGTCCCCCTCTATCCATTAGGAAAGGCGCACCAGTTTGGCCTCGGGCTCATTGTGCCTGACTGCCCTCTACTGACAAAGGAAGGCAATTACAGCAGTGGCTGTGAGCACAGCGAGGAATAGGACAGATCTGTGCTTGTCCCTTGACAAACAAAACATCATTCAAATGACGTTATCAGAATGAATAAATTCAAAGAATATTCAGTTATCTTAAGATGGGTCGGAATGAGATTGGTTCTGATGTGTTTTTTGCTCACAGGTTGAAGTACAAAGTATAGGGCTTGAGCGGTAATTTTAAAGACTTGAGTCACAAAGAAGGTTCACTTTTGTGCAGGGCCTGCGAACATCCTGTTGAATGAGTAAAAGCATTAATATCATTTAATATTTTTGGTGAGATACTGCCCACTAGACAAGAAATACAAAGTCATTCAAACCAAAAGATGTGACTTAAAATACCAATACGGCATCAGCAGACCAAATTCCGCATTAACCCCTAATGTCATCTGATAGTATGTGGATTTAGCACAAGTGACAGCGCAAAATCAATCCCCCACCGGACTCTTATTTCCCAAATGAAGCCCAGATGACAATCAGACAGAGATCCAATCGATGAGTACGGCAGGCAAAAGGCTCCCTTTCAATTTTACGGCGGCTCGGCTGCAACGGCACCAGCACCAGCCTGCTTTGTTGATCTGTCAGACTGGGATTTGAGGCCGGAACCCGGAGGGGTGAGAGAGGGATACACACCGCTGCGTATTCAGGATCTACTAAGGATTTTATGAGTAATATATATTATATATACATTGTAATAAGTATTTTTTCCATGGTAATCAAGACAGTAAGTGTTGCTTCCCCAGTCAGTGGTCAGAATACAGTGCATGACTGAACTCTGTACAATGTGTTTTATTTAATAGTTTTTTTTTTAGTACATGATAGAAACTTTATTCTATACATCCAGACATTGATGATCTACTTAGAAAATATGTTTTTTGGCAATTCTGAATTTTGTGTGACATTTCTGCAAATTATTATTTTATAATTTATAATTTCCAATTCTGAAAAGAGTAAGCTCATAATTGGTCATGTCATTTAGTACCACAAACCATTTCCTATAAATCAATGAAAAAATGAATAACCCCACCTCCCAGAAAGGTCCGTGCGACATTAATTGAAAAAATTAAAATAATAAAAAAAGCCAGAAAATCACTTAACAGTTACTACAGGAGGCACAGTTGTTTAGTGTTTCATTTCTAAGAGGAAAAAATGTTATAAAATAGTTAGATAAGATCAGTGACACCGTGCCAGATCTGACATATATCTAACAAGACATAAACTGCAAATTAAACTGAAAGTGCAAGATGTACCTGGCGTGTTTTGTTTTGGAGGTTTTGAACCAAAGCACAGTGACATAGTATATGCTACTGTACAATGCTGTCAAATCATAAAGTACCTAATTGGGCACGCACACGCGCACAAGCACACACACTTTTGTCTGTCAATT
This sequence comes from Fistularia commersonii, assembly GCF_037954325.1. Taxonomy (NCBI): domain Eukaryota; kingdom Metazoa; phylum Chordata; class Actinopteri; order Syngnathiformes; family Fistulariidae; genus Fistularia; species Fistularia commersonii. The sequence goes on along the minus strand of NC_141316.1, from coordinate 3,825,074 downwards.
TTACTTGTTATATGATATACTTACTCCTCCCTCGGACCCAGCCAGTGCCAGCCCCCGCTCTGCTAGCCTGCATGTCAAAGATACATACGGTCAGACAGGATTCAACCGTGCATTACAAGTAAAATATGGGGAGGAAAAGGCAATAAACTCTCTGAAAGTATTCACCTCCTCAAGACCTCGGCTTCCTCCTTTGTCACCACGCTGTCTGTGACTGCACGCCCACATGTCTGAGGGGTGCACCCTGGGAGAGACGCAAGGAAAATGGTATTTTCACAACCGTCACGTGGTGTCTTTGTGCAGCACAGGCCAATGTCAAGTCTCTAAAGCCAAGGCAGGAAGCGGCTGGCGGAGGAAAATGTATGGAGGTTTAAGAGTGGCGCTCATTAATGCGGTGAAATGCGGGGCTTCCTGCCAGCTCCTCGACTTATTCAAATTTATTGGTTCAGCCTTGAGCTTATTGTCTTGAGGCACAGTCCAAGCGCTTAACAAGATCAACTTCCAAATCCAGGGAAAAGCTATTACAACGTTTCTCTCTCATTGCAGATTCAGCAAAGCCACTTTATCCACCTATATTAGCATCTGTAGTCAAACAAGATCATAAAAAAGATATTGCAATCTCAACATCATTCAGTTATATTGTTTAGATTCTGTATAATGGATTGAGTTGTCACTGACTAGAAATCCACCTCTTTCAGGCATCACATGCTTTTTACAACAGCAGAGAGGGTAAACGGAGTGCCTGTAAAAACAAAAATTTGTTTATTTAAAGCTTTCATAGTCGGCTAACCACAAAATGCTTTAGCGAGCCTACACAGACACGCACAATGACATTACTACCGCTGAACTATTTTTGCCTCTTCTAAGCAAAGTTTTATGGATTTTCATTCAAAATTTCAATTTTACTTGTGAGGGTTTTCACCACTAGGGGTGCAACATAGGAACGTTATGAGTGTTTGCATCTTGCAAGAATAACAACTAATTTTTTTCTTTTGACGCTAAAGCCAACAACCACTCTTTGACAAACAAAGAGAGTTCTCACTGGCACGGGGAAAGTGTCCTGATCCACAATCAAGAATGAAGACTTTTGATTGTCATTGTGCAGGCACAGTGAAATTTTGCAATGAGACTTTACAATCTAAGTAAAGTCTCAAACTCCAAGCTGTATTATCCTTCAAGATCTGGGAAAATAGGCCCTTTTTCCTCCCATTATGTTTATTGTACCTTACTGCCCAACATCTTGAGTTGTTTTTCTACTTTTAATTAACACACGCACACACACACTGATTCAGTGTTCCATGAAAAGGCAAACAGATCAAATGAACCTTTTCAAGTTTAACTGAAGACACATTTCTCACTTATCAGAACTAAAATCCCTGATCTGCATTTGGAGAAATGAGGAAGAAAGTGGCCAAACCCTCCACCACCACACACAAAAGTAGGGGCCAGGATGATCGAATGACTGTATTTTTCTCATCAAGCGTAAAAAAAAAACTGCACCAGTGGACATGCCGTGAAGTTCAAGTGACTTTGCATCGACTAATAGTTGATACAATATGAGACAAAGTTGTTTCATATTGTATTATGGTTGTCATGGTGAAAATATCTAGTGCGATCGTGGGGGGGGGGGCAGTGTCGTGTACAAGAGCGTTGGACTGTTTGCAAAGAGGTCAGCACGTTAAGGTCAGAAACCTCGGTTCTCTACAGGAAAAACACGGAAAGGGAGTTCAAGGTGCTCTGGTTTGAGGACAAGATCGAATGTGAGTTAGAGGTGGATCAGTGAGGCTTCAGCGCTGATGCAGGTAAGGATTTGGTTTACTATGGTGAAAAGGGAACTGAGCAGGAAGGCAAAGCTCTCAACCGTCAGTCTATTAACGTTCCCCCCTCTCACCTACTGATGTGAGATCATGGTAGCGACTGAAAGAATGAGGTCACACATTTGGCCTGAAGTAAGTTTTCTCAAAGAGAAGCCGAGCTCAGCCCAGGCGGTGGAGGATGAGGGGATCGTACATCCAGAGGAGGCTCGAAGAAGAGCCGCCGCTCCTCCTTCACACTGAGAGGCAAACTGTTTTCATTGGAGATGTTGATGGAAATGTCACTAAAGGGTCCAGTCAGAGAGCACAGCAATTAGAGCACCAAGCCTGAGCTCAATGAGTGGAATTAAGGGCTTGCAATAAAGTCTGCAATAAATTACTGATGACTACACAAGAAAATGACAATTGAATTCATAAGAAATGCTCAGAATATGAAGAAAAAAAATATTCACAAACAATATACATATTCTTCCATACATTAAAATCATATATTGCTTTGTCCAAAAGTCTGTTATAAATTCTAATAATAATAATGCATTTTACTCTGAGGTGCCTTTCTTGACACTCAAGGACACCGTACAGTAATGCACATACAAAGAGTACACATGAGTTACTGGCGAGTAACCATTGAAATATAAAAATAGATATCAACAGAATACTTAAAAACCCATGACAACAGACTTGTCACATAGCTTCACTAAAACGAATGAGAATAAAGAAAAAGGCAAAAATTAATAGCGTAACTAGAATGATAGAGCCCATTCTGAAATTGAATGAAAATATAGGACTTGTGTAATTTGTGAAAAATGACAGAAAAAAAATCAAATTAAAATATAGATAAATAAACAAATGCATAATCGGATAAGACTGACTAATAACTCTGAAAACCAATCATACAAGAATTTAAACCAATAAATTTAAGATTATGGGTGACCATTTAATATTTGCTGATTCCTCAAAGTTCTCTACAATTTGCCTTGATTCGATTAAAATCCGTAGTTACAATTGATGTGAAATCATAAATGGCTGTGTAAAAAACTCACATTCACAAGAAAATATATTTTACAAAAACACGAGCTGGATGTATTCGCTTATCCTTCAATTCTTCTGACCATACAATGTATCATATCAATGTATGGTCACAAATCCCAGCAGAGACTTGACACAACAAAGTGCAAAGACCGCAGCCTTACCTGGGTGTCGCTTGTAGTTCTCATAGTCCTCTGAACACGGGACAACAAAGTGTCTGGGCTTGGGAGACACCAGCTCACGCCGGCTGACCAGCGTTTCTGTAATGTCACTGTCCAGAGACATCAGGTAAAGCCAGGCAGCCCCACCACACAAGCACAAACCCAGCAGCAGTAAAGCTACCAGTCCCCTGGAGCTCCTCCATGCTGATCCCTGTCTCAGTGCATTGCCCCTGAAGGAGACAGACAATGGGCACAGAATCTATTACATGTTACACTGCATGTGGGGTACTTCAGTCAGAGTAATAGATAAACAGCTGGAAAACAGTTTATGCAGAGGCCATTTGAAGGCCTATCCTCTTAACTGTTAATGGATCAAACTAACTATTGTGACTTTATGACAGTATTTTACACATACTTACCAATATAGTCAATATCTGCATTTTTAATCCAAAGCTAAGACCCCACTTGTCCTGAAACCAGTAGCAGATGTTAGGACGTACCTGTTTACGAACTGCCCCCATCCCATGTTACAACCCTTAACATAGAAAACAAAGTGTGTTTATGTTTGTGTGTTAATCTTTATATCTATCTACATCTATATATCTTTTATCATTGCATTTATCTTTATATCTTTGTAAATTCGTTTCTTGACTACTCGTTGTCAACTGGTGTCCCACATTGAACGCAGAGATGGGACACATGCACCCCTATCACTGTGCACTTTCACGCATACCAACACAGACCCACCAGGAGCATTTTCGTGACTCACCTCTTAATTTTCTTCTCTATTTCAGAAGAATTCGAGCCCTTTGCATTTCTCAGTCGCACTGGCGCCATTTCATGTTATCTTCTGCTACGCAGCATTTAGAAATCTGCTACTCTGCCTGCTAGCCATGTTATACGCCCCGCCACCACCACCTGGAATCTCTACATTTCCTGGTGGGGGCGAGAGGATCAACGTGATTGGCTAATCTTGCGGGGAAAGCAACGTGTTGATTGGACCACGTCCGGGTCCTTTCAGGCTGCACTGCGGTCTCTCAGTTCGAATGTAAAAACGCGCAAGGAAGTCAGTTCTGTGATACTATCCCCTACTTATTATTTTTTTTTCTCAATCGTACTAAAGTTAAAATCATAAAACAAGTAAAATGCGTTTTACCCCATTTGTTTTGCCCGGAATGACAGAAATCATCTGTAACCCGTTCTGAATGGTTGCCCTGAATTTAAAATAAAAAGTGCTGTTTTCTATTAGACCAACGAGAAAAGCGTCGATTCTGATCTTTTTTCAGATAAGCATTTGATAAGAATGTGCTGCTGCGAAATACCCAAGAAAAGTTTCTCAACTTCTCACCGAAGTAGAAAGATCAAGTTTGCGATTGATTTATACACTGAGTATTACGGTATCAGCCCTTTTTTTTTTTTTCAAAATAAAAGCGGTATGTAGATGAACGTGATTTCTTAATCTGTTACTCTCCCAATAAGGAATTAATAAATGGCTATATCATTAAACTGGGAAAAATATCTTGCTAAATATATTACAAATGAAAAATTACAAAAACATGAAGAACTACCTTAAAGGATATTTATCAGTTTCCAGAGCCTCTTTATTCTTTACTTCAGAATGATAAGAACTCAGACTCTGAAGTGGATATTTCAAATTAGAAATCACGACAATTTTTACATATTTGACCACATGAAGGTAGTTGGTATGACAGAAGATAGAGAGAATAGGGTTAGATGGAGAGGGTTAATTCGGTGTGGCGACCCCTGACGGGAAAAGCCGAAAGGAGAAGATGATAAGAAAAAGGCAAAAATTATTTTTTGCTAAGTTTATTTGCACATAAATGATACAACATTAAAGAATGCATTTTCATTCTTTAATATTTCATATAAAAGTAATTTTTTTTTCTCACACATTGTAATCACATATTTGCAAAAAAATACTCACAAAGATACTCACAAATACTCACAAATATATATATATATATATACATTTGCTGCTGTTATATAAATGTCTGTTGACATTTGCTGCTGTCGGTGGTGTTGGTTTTGTTGTTGTGGTACTCTGTGCCTGCTTTGACGCATAACTTAAATCAAGACTGCCAACTTTTTTGTTCTTTTCCCCTACAAACCTAACATTTAGACATATAACATATATATGTTGATATATATTTTTGTCAGTATTAACTTTGAAAAAAAAAGTTGATATAAATGGGAGGAAAAAAAAACAAATAAGGTGCATTGAAATGACTCCTTAAGATTGATTAAGTAAATACCAAATTTATCTGATGGATGTAAGATGAGATTTTTTTGGTTCTTTTTTGATGTTTGGTTTCATTCACAGTAGATCTGTTGATGAAAGGGCCTGAAAAATACTATGGCATTCAAGAAATAAAGAAAAACAGGTAATAATGCCTTTCTATTAACAGTGCAAAACTAAAACAAAATAAAATAGCAACTCTAACCATCTGTGTGCATAACTTAACCAGGAACTGTGCTTTTGCTCCTTTTTTTATATCTTCTTTTGCCCTGAAAAAAAATAAGCACATGAAGCCCATAAAGTCTGATATCAGCTGGTAAAAGCAAGAACTGTGATGTGTGTGTATGTGTTTGAAGGTGTGTGAAGTGAGTAGAATTGACTCACATAGTTTTCTTTGGCAGTCCAGTCTGGGTGCAGTTGGGAATGGCATCGACGTGCAGCTTCAGCTTGGTCGTAATATTTTGACTGTTCTTTGCTTGACATTGAATTCCACTGTTGAAATACGACAGATATCAGGGCAGACTCAACAACAGCACAGTTAGTGCATTTAGTGATGTGAACATAAACAGATAGAATTAATTACAAAACATGTTTACCCTTTGAGATAACAATATTCATATTCAAAGGAACCCTGGTAAACATTGAGGCAATAAAGTATGTCAAATGAATATTATAGCTACATTAAAAAAAAGTTCATATACAGTGTAATTACATGCTGCTGAAATACCAAGTGTACTAAAATCCAAAATGAGTTGGCCAGGCAATGGCTAATATGAGCCTATCGAATATAGGTCTGAATGGACCTTTGCTACTTGTGAGGTGGTATGCATGTGCAAAGAAAATAGCAGGACTTGGTTCTACAATTCAAACCCTACAGTTTCAATCTGTGCTTAAGTTTATTTTGGTTTTTAATGTATTCAGCACAAGTTTTGGGTAAAGATTGTTGTTTTACAATGCAAAACACAGAAGTGGACGAAAGCTTTGAGTCAAGGCCTTCAGCAGTACATGAAAACCATGTAATGCCAAAAATTCAGCTATGTTCATAAAACAATATCGTGCATTTTTCACGATGACATTGATGTTCATAAATCAGACATCCGAGAAGTAAACGGCATAGCAGCTATGAGCTGCAGTATCATCGCCGGCAGTTCCCTCACATCAATTAGTAACTAGACTGTGCCAAAACACCACATCGATTCAAACAAACATAACACGCATGTTCTCCAGTCTACTCACACAATCAATGAAGCTGAACTGATACAAATAATGGATATTAATAGTTCTCAGAAAGTATTGCAGTATGTTTATTGCAGATTGATTGCACATTACACATTAATTACTGCACAGGAAATATGTGTCATGTAAGGCTTTCACCCTTGTGTGCCCTCTAATTGCAGACATCACTGTAGGAGTATTTCCTCATCTCCCATGACTGTAAAAACAAATGTGCTCGAAACAACTGCTAACCATAAGTTATGGAGTTTCTGGAATGGCAAGCGATCACGCATGCTTACTACACACATGTCTCAACGTTGAAATATGAATACATTTGTGACGGTGAGTTTTTAAACAGTTACCCGCTGTCCGAGCGCTGCATTAACAACAGCATTATTTGTTGTTCTAAGTTCAGCCACAATGTTTGGCCTCTGTTCCTTCAAGTAAAGCATGAAGGCATTTGGCGGCCTCTTTACATATGGTCGATCCTGTGCCTCTCGCTTTTTTGTTATTCTAGAGAGAAAGGAAAATCAAATATGAACAAAATGAACCTGAACACTAAAATTAGAATTAGCTTCAAACTTATTATTTTGTTAAAAACTGTTTGAAGCAGTCTTACTTTGATGTGGACTGAGGAGCAGCTACAGCGGACGGACTTGCAATCCCATACACCATTTCTCCATTGCTATAGAAACAGACATGTTAAAAGATGCACACAAACTTGTGTAGCAGCATGGCCTACGATTTCACAATATAACACAAGAGTTCATACAGCCGAAAAGTGGCAGTATTTTGCACAAAGACGGGGTCTGCAGAGAATGTAAGCCAAGATTCTTAGCACCATAGAACACCACAGGAGGTCTTTTCTACCTGCGGCCATCAAAACATATACTCCTCCCCTTTCTGCAGGAAGGAAATCACGCAGTAACATGGGCTAAATTAGCTTAAAGTCATTATCATGTGCAATATTTTCTCAACCATTGCATACAATTTCAGTGATTTAAATGTGTGTTTTTTTATTGACTATCATGTGCCCTAAAAGTCTTAGCCTCTCAATTTTGGAGCCATCTGGCTCAACTATTTCCTTTGGGGTTAATAATGTTTTTTTATCTTTTTTAATCTCATCTTATTCTGCTACATAATCCGTTAAGCATAGGAAATGTGCTTTTGCTCTTTTTGCCGTTGTTTGATTAACCAGTGGTGGCCAGGAGGCACATGGTTCATGTAGTTACCTGCTACTGTATGTTTTTTTTCCAAATGGGTTACTTACAGAAAACCAACAGGGTGCAGGTTTATGCCCTCAGGTAGCTTCATCACTTGATCGTGAACCTGGAGATGCCAAAAAAAATGCAATTGACAAACTGCATTTGTATCATTTGTCCAACAGAGAGCAGCATACATGTTTTCTTTCGTTATCTGAGCTCTGCTCTGTCAGATAATTCATGTATAAATTTCTGACAAAAAGTAAAAAAAAAACAATTCTATTTAATACTTCAACACTGCAGAACTAAACATATCTAGTCTTAAAAAATATTTTTTGCCATGAATTCTAAAACCTGTAGGTTTGGGTAAGTAACAGTCACATGACAAATGATGTTTACAAATGTGTTTCATTCACTCTCCAAATTTTTATCAGCATGTAATGGAGGTTGCTATCCATATGTGATAAAAGACCAATCTGGGGGAATATTCACAAAAATATTGTCTCTATGAAGTCACTTCACTAAGAAAAAAAGTTTTCTGGATTTATCCATCCTCAGCTTTATTTATATATTTATTTTATAGTTTTTCACCTGGAATCAGACCTGGAAATACTTACTTCTTTGTGTCTGTTAGGTATTTGGGTTAGAATTAGGCTTTTGGTGTGAGCCAGGCTTTCTGGCTCAAATGGGTTTCAAGGCAATATCCCAATAGGGTGAACTGAATGAATTAAGTGTATGTGAGTGTGTGCATGTTTGTGTGTGCAAATGTGCGTGCGTTTGTGTGTGTGTGTGTGTGTGTGTGTGTGTGTGTGTGTGTGTGTGTGTTGTGTGTGTGTGTGGAGCAGGATGAACTAACATAGTTCTCTTTTGCTTTTGAATCGGATTGCTGCTGGGTGTGTAAGCGACGAGTAGCTTCAGCTTGGTCATAATATTTTGACTGTTCCTTGCTAGTCATTGAATTCCACTGTGAACAAAAGACATCAGTTACGCATTCGGTAACAAATACACAGGGGAACAGGCATGGGCGTATACAGCTGTAAAAAAACAGTAGCATATGCCAAATTGTCATTCACATAGATCCATATCAATATCTGTAGAGTGTGTTTATTTCATCAAAGGCTGGAACACATGAAATATTATAGTGTCCTCTAATCATCTGGCAAAAATGAAAGTCTCTTTTTTGAAGTGATGAAATGAAAACCCTGCTAAGATTTTTTTTTTCTAAGTCACAAATGTGAAGTTACCCGCTGTCCAAGTGTTGCATTTACAATGGCATTGTTGGTTATCTTAAGTTCAGCCACAACATTTGGCCTCTGTTCTTTCAAATAAAGCATGAAGGCATTTGGTGGCCTCTTTACATATGGCTGCTCCTGGGCCTCCTGCTTTTTTGTAATTCTATAAAAAAGACAAAAAGGTATTAGAAACTGTAAACCTCAGTGTTGTTATATATAAAACAATGATGACCAAATCTGCCAGCAGTAATCTTACTCTACTGTGGCTTGAGCAGCAGAGCTGGAAGGACCTGCAACCCCATATACCATTTCGCCATTCCTGTGAAGACACAAAGATATCCAGGTAGACGCATAAGGTTGCAGTGTGTGTAGGAAAGTAAAAACAATATTATCACAGTCATGCTGTGTGTTGCTTACAGAAACCCAACAGGATGCAGGTTGATACCCTCAGGCAGTCTCATCACCTGATCTTGAATCTGAGACGTGGGTTTCATTGCCGGCTGCAAGAGAGGGGTGACTTTGAACAGGGATGTGACTTAAAGCGGCCTAAATCATACAGACTCTTACAAAGTGCGGTGGAAAAACACTAGTATATCAGAAATGCCACGAACGAAGTCAAAAGAGATGGAAGAAGGTTGTCAGGAGACTGACTAGTTAAGTATAATTTATTATTTTTCAATCATTTGGAGTGTCTATTACACTGTTGTTGAAGAACCTACAGTCTCCAGATGCATCCAGTAACAAGGTTTTTGCGTGGAAGGGACAAGTGCAAGGACAAGGCACCATAATGTTTTTATACAGCTAAAAACCCTCTCAGAAGGGGAACTGAGACTGAAGAGGAAATTCTTTGCCAACAAGTTGATTTGAACTTGGCAGTCCACTTTAATACTTGTGAGCTGCACAGGGTACTCGTGTGTGGTTTGGCACTTCAGTTAGCTACCCTCCTGAGTTGCCCCTTATATCAATGACAAGGTGGTTACAAACGGCTTTGCCACAATATTGTATTATTCTTTCGATTGTTTGATCAGATTTGGCATATCCCCAGTTAACAGAACAGATTTTAGTCCAGGCCCAAAGGTTTTACAAGCTTGTGATTGACTACCAAGGATAAGAGGCTCTCTTAGAAGGAACCAGGACTTGGTTGGTGCTTTTTGCTGCAATAGAATGTTGCCAGAAGGTGGAAAAAGAAGGATGAGATCCTGAGTCAGATATGTGGAAGTTGTGTGTGTGTGTCTGCATTTACATCAGATAAGTCAGATAAGTTAAATATGTGGAAGCATCTCAGCAGCAAGAAATCAGTTGTGAGTGAGGTTTGTTCGCAGATATTGAAGACTGGAAATTTTGAAGCGAGGCTCACCAGTCATTTTGGGAACAGTACCTATGTTCTAGCACACAGGGACTGTAGTGCTGAGTTTCAAAAACGGAGATCGGAGGAGTGCGCTTATTATGTGTCAAGTGTTTTTTTTTGTAAATTGTGATTTTCAAGTGGTGATGTCACTGCTACTATGTAATCTCTGAACAACCACTGTGAGAGATGACCCTTTAATCTTGTAGATCTGCATCAGCAGTGGAAAGGGTGCCTCAGGATTTCATGGATGATGCTGTAAAATTACCCTAAGGGCAAGATTCAGCAATCCCAACTCATAAGACGCCATACATATACCAGACAACCCAGGTGGAATTGTTGGGGTCTTGTTCAAGAGTACAATTGAAGGTGAGTTGGACAAGTTGCTTAGCACCACGATAAAGAAGCCAATGCATTTTCACATTGGGCACATTTCACTCTACGAAGCAAAGGAGGAGATCCTTCTAGAAATAAAGTGTCAAATCCGCTGATTCAGATGTGGGAAAAGGGTCCCTTGTGCATCCTTCCTCTTAGAGGAGATCTTGGGGATGCCTTAGGGTCCAGCATTAAGAACTAGCGTGCATCACTCAGGACAAGGATGTTTGAGCACCCATTCAGTCTCTGACACTGTTGCCTAATGCTGAATAAATCACCAACCATATGTGAAAACATATATAACTGTAAGAATTTCATAACTATATAATCTATTGGGATTGAATACTTATTATATAACTTGATATTACTTGTTAATACATGTATGTTTTACAACTCACTTCCAATGCCCACTCATGGCCATGGCCTTAGTGGAAAATAGAGAGGGGTAAGATAGGGTGAGGTAAAAGGAAAGTGTCTGTTTTGGGATCGGGATCATGTGCTTGGCATCTGGAGAAACATGCACTCACAGTGCATGTGATGGGACAAACTGCAGTGGTGTCCTCTGTCAACCAGGTGGCACTCTTGATTTTGGTCGCAGTAATTGGTGGCAGGACAGCTAATCTGGGGAATCTGACTCTCAGGTGGGTGCTGTGCCTGTGAGCCAATGTGTGTATCTGTGTGCGTGTGTGTGTGTGTGTGTGTGTATGTGTGTGTGTGTGCATTTACGTGCATGCTGCTAAAAAGGTTCTAACCAGGTCTGAAGATGAAAGGTGACTGAGAGCTGGCGTAGGAGATTTGAGTGCAGGCTGCACGTAAGGTATGTGCTGCTGAAAGAGTGGGTATGTTAGCAAACCAAACAATATACACAATCTTCTCTCCATTACATACTATTTTTCTCTCCAAAAAAATCTGTATTCGCAATTTTAAGAATGAGATAAAGCTCTTTCATTGGAAGAGTACAGGAGTGGTGCCAACATATTCTGTGCACCGCGATAACATTTCTTCATTTTCTTGGACGTTTCCAAAATATGAGGCTCATCTTATTATACAATACTTGGCATGATCAATGGGTCTGACTGAGATAATATGTTACTTTTAATTACAGGCATTTACTTATTACTGTGGTTGCTCTTTACTTTTCATGACTTGTGGACTAGAGGTACATACCAGGGAAAACTAGATCTCATTTGCGATGGGTTGTCAGGAATTTTTATGTTCAAAATCAAATGGACCATGGTAAGTGCGTCCCATGAAATGGCTTTATCTTGTGATGATATGTCCTGTGGATGTTACTCACATCCCGAACTCAGCCCACTTGCAAACACGTTTCTTACTACAACGCTGAGACCTGCACTTGCTTTAGGGCCAAGATTCAGGACTGAGGATGTCCAACAATGTAGGGGTGAGATGAGAGATTCTGATGGTCCCTTCAGGTTTTAGTCAAACATGTTCTTGGATTTTATGTTGCACTTACCTGACTGTGGCTGAAATCACCTGACGGCTCATTCTGATGATCCAGTCCAGGGTTGGGATGGGTGGTTGAAAAACTGTATTCAAGGGGGAAGAATATGCCACTGTCGCCATCCTGACCAACTATTGGCTCACTGTCCGGGTGCAGTCCTGATGTTGCAGCAGGAGATGAAGACTCAGATGTTGCACTCAACCTCTCATTGACTGTAGAGAACATGTTGCTCTGAATGATCTCTGCTATTCTTTTTTTCCTCCAGGCACTTGAGTTCCTGTGGCACAAATGAAAAGAGAGCTGACACTGAGATGTGCTTTTCTAGGGAGTAAAATCAGCAAGCCATGCAGATAGGGCTTCAAAAAATCCATCAAGACAGAAGCCACTTCTCATGCAGTCTGAACCCTATAATGTAAGATGTTTATATATATCTATATATCACCTTATAATTCACTTAAACACAGTGTCAGTTTATTAGAGCTGTATTTTGTATGTGTATGTGTGTGTGTGTGTGTGTGCATGTGTGTGTGTGTGTGTGTGTGTGTGTGCATGTGTGTGTGTGTGTGTGGGGTCAACTTTCAGTCTCAGCATAATTATTGCAAAAACACGAGAACCTCAAAGTATCCAGTTCATTGTTACCCTCAGTTTTTGCCTTTCTATTTTTAAAAAATCTAATTGTTTTGTTTTTCCATTCTTTTACTTTACTATCCCATAAGATTCAAAGCGTTTATTGTCAAGATTCAAAGTGGTTATTGCACACGTACAGTGTAGACACATGTTTCTCTGTACAGTGAAATTCCTGCTTTGCTGTCCGCAGTGCATTTAGATATGTATTGACAAATGTCTTCATCTAAAAAATAAGTAATCTCACCATAGCCTCCCCAAATTTCCCATTGGCAAATCTAACAACTGGTTGACTTGAACAACCTAAGTGGCAAATTTGCCAATTTGTCAACATTACACTACATTACATTTGGCAGATGCTTTTATCCAAAGCGACTTACAATAGAGGACATAGAGGACATAGTCTACTCCTTCTTCATGATTGTTAAGAAATGCACTAGAACCTATGTGAAAGTGACATTGTCTATCTTGCTGGACTTTTCAACAGCTCACAGAGCAGATCACGATGCCTAAAGTTTAATGTTTTATTGTTGCTCATCAGCGCTGAGCTAGAATCAAACCAGATCGTTGGGTCACTGCAGCATTGTCAATGCTGCTCTAACTTATCATCACCTTTTAAAAAACAATTTTTAAGTGCTTAATTGACAAAAAATAAATTTTCCCTAAATCCTTATTCAACACATGGCTCAGTTTTTTGTTTTTTTGGAAAACCTTTAACCTTGACAACGTATAATGACTATAAACGCTGTAGATAATAAGGTCAGTTAATAAACAAGCACAGTGAGGTCCACTGTGTGAGTATCCTGGCTAGTGGGGATGTCACGTGATGCCACAAAGGGGATGCAAGCAATCGCAAAAGGATGGTTGTGACGTCAGATAGGGAAAGATCCTCTGTATACATGAAGGGAAAACTGTGATCTTAAAGTAGACTTTGTAGACTTTTGTAGACTAAAGTAGACTAAGTAGACTTTAAAGTAGACTTTAAAGTAGACTTTAAAGTAGACTTTAAAGTAGACTTTAAAGTAGATTTTAAAGTAGACTTTAAAAGGAACATACAAGAGGGGCACAGGGACATGATAGTATTGCACACACACATACACACACACACATACACACACACACATACACACACACACACACACACACACACACACACACACACACACACACACACACACACACCTTACTAAGATTCCTAAGATCTGTATCATGAATCATTGCTGTGTCACATATGCCAATCACTGCAAAACCTCACGGGGGAGCAGATTATTAGAACAATAAATCATTAAAATAGAGAATGTATGAAGATAAAGAACGATCGTTACAACAATGAATGCTGGATAGTAGATGACAATACAAGTATATTATGCTTAAAAGTTGTAAGTTATCCTCAGGGGGAGCAGATTATTAGAACAATAAATCATTAAACTAGAGAATGTATGAAGATAAAGAACGATTGTTACAACAATGAATGCTGGATAGTAGATGACGATACAAGTATATTATGCTTAAAAGTTGTAAGTTATCCTCACACGCTTTGGGTTTTTTGGCACCAGAATATTTGCGTGTGTGTGGGGGGGGGGGGGTGAGTCAAGGAAAATAAGTTTAGTAAGTAGTGACTTTTTCTGAATAGTTGGGAGTAAAAAGAAAAGTGATTGATCCATTTGAGTTTATAGATCTTTTTAAATGCAACACTGACCCGTGTTTTTTGAGAGACGTGACGCTGAAATATTAACAATAGTTTGAAACTAATCTGGAGAGTTGAGAGGCTGCTGAGGTCTGAGACACAATTGTTTTATTACATCATTGGTAAATGAAATTCAAATTCAATTCAGTAACTAGTAATGAATCATGTATGGTTTCAAGAACAGGGTAAAGAGATAGAAATATAATTATATATAATTAAATATATAAGTGACACTTTTGATAGGAGGATAAACAAACAGATGAATCTCACAGGGAAACCAGAGCGACTAATGCAAAACTATCAGTTTCATAGAAATGGGAGAGAAAAGGGGGCCGCAAACAGCTGCGCCATCTTCCTTTTCCTCTCAAGGCTATTGTACGTCGGCCCTCGGGCCGGCAGCCACTGCACGCAAAGCTCTTTTTTTCTCTTCTAAGTCTACACTCTGCTCAGTGCCTTCCTACAGTGTCGCCACTACCGCTGCGGCTCCGGTCTCTGAAGAAATATGTAAATCATTTTACCTGAGGAAAAATCTGTATACAAGCCGTCTACGTCAGATCCTCGTAGTTTTAACATAACCTGAACGCATATTTCTTATACAGATAATGTCACACTCCCGCTGTGAAAACGGTGCTCTGATGTCACCGGCTGACCAAATGTGGAGGCGACGTCACATAGGGGAAGGCGGGGTGACATCAGGGGGGGCAATCAAAGGGTCCCAAACCAGAGGTGCCAGGGTTCGAACCAGAGAATGGCAAAGTAATTTACTTTTACTCACACACATACAGACATACACACACGCACACACACACACACACAGATTTAATTGGGATGACAGAGAGGCTAGCTGCCTATATTAAAACTATCATCGTGAGGATATTTAACATTAAAAATTTTCTACGTTTTGTTCTTCACCCTGAATGATGGCGCCTCTTGTTTATATCAGGGACTTTGAGCTGAGTTACAATGGCAACCTTCTTCAAAATTTCAAAAATCTTATTCAAGCTCAATACACACGCACACAAACTGAGGTTTTTGTATGACATTTTGTCCATAAACCAATAACCAGAAAGGTGGTTGTCACTCATTTCCATTGTAGCACGTCAAAAGAGAGGTCATGACAATAAAGGACAGCTGAATAAACTACATTTATACCTGAACTGTCTTAAATGTTTGCAAAGTCAAGTACTTTGCCGTTTTAGGATAAAAGACTGCAATAATGAAAATGAAAAAGGCAAAATTGGATTTTTGTATCAATTGCATTTGTCACCCTGAATCTGCAGAGTAATATACAAGTGAGAGGTGGAAATTATAATATGCAGAAAACATCCTTAAGTGACAACTGGATAACCTTTAATTTCTTAGGGCATCATTAATGGATTGGATGTTGGATCGTTACCGTCTGTGATGAAAGTGACGCCTGAATCAAGAATGTCACTTTTTTTGAAGATTCAACTCTTCATCCTTGCTGTAGATAATTGGGCCAAGGGGCAGATGATACTGATGTTTGACACGAACAGCACCTGCAGATCAGCCGTGGTATCACAGAAGCCACGGCTTCCCTTTGTGACATCAAAGTTCTTCCTTGCCGCTGTGTGACATCAAAGTTTCGCTATTTAAAGCGCAGCGAATTTCCTAGAAGGACAATCACACCATTCTCTGCTTCTGATACCAAAACAGATGTGGGGTATATAATTCGTGATTTTCTTACTTTAATCACAATACATTAGTATCATATTCGAACATGAAAAAGCATACAATTCTGAATGTTATGGGTCCAATTATCAATTATCTGACAGCCATTCTTTCCAACTTCCATTTTTCATCTTTTGGTAAAGCCCCCCCTCTAGTGGTGTGTATCAGGTTGTTTTTTGGGGCGTGAGATCCAGGACTCCTTGAATTTTAGGAAAAATTGCATGAAATTAAAATGAAAAGGCCTTTGCCTTCTTCAGCAGGGAAACGTGAAGAGAAAAGTGGAATTTTTGAAGAGATATATAATGATATCATGACACAGCAGCAGCATGTTGGAGCAGTGGTTAGCGCTTCAGCCTTACCATGCATGAAGGACCCTGGTTGGATTCTGACAAGGGGACCTTTCTGTGTGGAGTTTGCACGTTCTCCCCGTATCTGTGGTTGTTTATTCCGGGTTCTCCATTTTCCACCCACCGCCCCAAAACATGCAGCAGGTAAATTGGAAGACCAATAGGAAAAATTGCTCCGAATGAATGGGTGAATGACTGTCTGTCTATCTGTCTGTATATGTAGCCCTGCGATTGACTGGCGACTAGTCCAGGGTGTACCCCACCTCTCACCCGATGGCAGCTGGGATAGGCCCCGCAACCCTAAGTGCAGGATAAGCAGCAAATGATTGATGCATGGATGGAATAATGATAATACTGTCTGTTTACTGTCTATTTATACCTCTATTGAATGAATGATTGAATTTAAAATGTCAAACCACTGGGGGAAAAGGCTCACTGATCTCCATTAGAGATTTCTGGCCTCCACACAAAAAAATAGCAGGTTATTATTAGATATGGGATATCCCTCGAGAGTTTAAGCCTATGGCAGCACAACTAAGGGCTACCCTAACCCTAACGTTTATCTGTCTCAAAATGGATGTATGAATCAAGCCCATTTTTAAACAGAGGATCTTCCCCACGAACTTTGGGCGGGGGTCGGAGGGCTCCAATGATTGGACAAATCCAATATTGCAACCTTCTTAAAATAATAATTTCAGTCATTTTTTCAAGTTTTTCAGAAAACACAAAATAGCCATATAATGATCTGTTGTGTAGGACTAGGTGTTGATATCCCTCGATAAAAGCATACCTAAGGCACCGATGAGACTCTGTGGAGCAAGTGAGTGATGGCATCCTTCGGGTTGTAAAGTGAGCGCCCTCCTTCATGTATGTTGATTTAAAAAAATTAGGCAATTATTTGAAGAAGGTTACTATATCTTAGTGCTACGTATTCTGTGTGTTTATAAATGCCTTCCAGCAAATATGCAAATCACCCATTTCTAAAGTGTATTTCATAATGAAGAGAAAATGAGAAAAAAAAAACAATTTGTTGCATGGCGATTTTTAAGAGTCCACTGGCTGAGAGCGATGGGAGCGATCGCTGAAAGAGTCACTTATAATCTGCAAAAATCTGCAAATGTTGACCTAAGCTTCCTCCCCCAGAGCTCTGCCTGCGAGCCTCCGCTGTCCTCCAGAAACAATGAAGTGGGACAAGACAAGAGGCAATGGGACATCAGAAATCTTTCTGTTACTGTAACATGTTGACACTGCTTTATCCCATTAATGTCATAAACATATTAGGCAGAGATGTACTGAGTCTATAAAGGTGTCAATTTTCCCTCTCATATTATCAGTCCTGGGAAGATGACAATATTCAAGAAGTTTCACACACTTCAACACACGGCTTCACCTAATGTGTTGAATGCTGTTTTGCAAAACAGTGAACCCCTAACTGCTCCCCTGGCACTGGAGGATAGCCTACTGCTCGTAGTTCATTCATGATGGGTAAATTGCAGAGAATGAATTTCCCCACAAGGGGTTAATGAAGGATAAATTATTATTATCATTATTTTCCTCTCACCCAGATGACATTATCATTGCGACATATCCAAATTCAGGTGTCTTCAATGCAGTTTTTTACGAGCAGGTCTTTAAACCCACTGTTGCACTGTTGTGTCTGACTTTTAAAAAGCCTATATTTTTACTTAGGTTTATTCACCAAAAAAATTATTCCCAATTTGACACATTTCATGCCTTTTCTTTTTTATAACAAAAGCTTGAATGAATGAATGAATGAATGAATGAATGTCAACCTTTTTTTTCTCTCAAGTAATGAGGGTTTTACTTTCATTGAGGCAGCAGTGAATGTAAAGTTGCAATGTGGTGCATATTTAGGATACCAAATTTAAATTTGGCATCAAATAAACAAATATTTTATATAATAATAATAATAATAATAATGAACAGATTAATGAAATATTGATTAGTTACATTCATTTCAGACAAAAAAAGGTTTAAAAAAACAACATTTATTTCAGAAAAGGTCCTCCAGAAATTCCTATATGGAAAAAATTGCATTATTTTATTTATACTTTTATCAAAAATATCATAATGTATTTTACAGCATTCTACCAATGTGACCTTCATATTCTTACACTTTCTGTTCTGTTTGACCTTTGATTCGGTCTCATAAAGAGCTGGCTGAAGGCTGATGGAAAAGAGAGAATATATAACATTACTTGAAGAAATAAGCTGTTCCACCTTCTGCAATTGTAGTAGAACAAGGTTCTCTGTCTGCCTCCCAGAGAAGCAGAAGCATTCAGAGGGTTCATTATAGACTAAATTGTCCATAGTATTGAACAAGAGTGAATGGTTAGATGTCTCCATATGTGGAAAAGTGATTGACCGGTGGCCAGTCAAGGGTGTCTTCCAGTCTCTGGCCGATGGATGGTTAGGATTGGCTCCTGTTACCCCACAATGTGAACAGGATATTCTGTATTGAATATAATGAATGAATCTATTTGTTTTTTATGGCCCATTAATGTACATGGTTGAGTGAGGCAATTGCACTGACTTGAACAGTCTGCACAATGAAGAGCGGATGACCCCTGCCGGTGACCTGGTTGTCAATGTTGAGTTTAAACTAGGTCTTATGATAGTAATAAATTAGCCATTATCTATCACCATTGGGAATTTAGTTGTCTGCAATTAACCCATTATGGATAACCATGTGCAGTAAGTATGCTGTCCATCAACAAACAGGGAGCAGTGTGTTGCTCAGGAACACTTCAGCACACTAGGAGGAGCTGGGAATTGGACCAAGACGATTGCTCTACCTCCTCAACCAACCCCAAAAAAGTGTGTGTTGTGGAGGATGCGGACCTGTGATTTGTTTGTTATGAGTTACTGATTGAAGTCCAGGTGTAACATTGTGATGTTCGCTGGTTGTTCTATGAGCCCTCCCTATCTGAAGCAACTTTTTTTCAGAGAAAACGTTCCCTGTGATCTAAGACCTGAAGGATATGGTTGGCAGAATCTGTGAATTCCTGGAGAAAAACGCTGAATGATGAAGTAAAAGTGGAGAGAGCAGACTGATGTTTGTTCAAGAACATGAAGAACAACATGTCCAACTACTGTCTAATACCAAACAAATGCATGGACCTGACAAAGTCTGAATTCCTTAGAAAAGTTTTGTTTGACTTGTACTTGTAATTCCAAATATTCAAGCGCACTTTCAAACTAAGCAAAAAAAGTGTAAATATAAAAAGCAAGCGAACAAACAAAAAACACTCCATACACTCATGACATTAAACTAAATCCTGACATTAATCTTTAACATGTGATTGAATTTTTTAATGTCTTTTTAAGAAAGGATGAATTAGATTTTTCAACACAGCACAGTGAATTGGGTGTCTATACATGCCTTACACCAAACCAGCATGTCACCCATTTCACAAATGCATATTAGAAATAGGGCAAACATAACTTGTGTGTTGGGTTTCAGGAGTCAGGACTTGAAAGTCTTAGTACTTGGATACCATCTGCAAAGACAAATTGGGAGGAGTCGTGTATAAATTTCCATGGGATTAAAAAGTAGTCCTTTTATTGCACCAAGATGACAAACAAGTGGAATGAAATTAATGAGAGAGATTTACCTCAGAGCTTGAAAATTTAATTTTGTGATCATTTCCATTTCTGTCACGCATTTGGGGTGATCATGTTTGGTTTGTTGATCTCTTTTTGTGCAAGACTCTCATGGCCTTATATTACTATTGGCTTGTAATAACTGCTGGTGTTTTAATCCGATAGAGGTCGGACCAGCCGGCAGCTCTACAAGATTACTGATCAAGGGTCTGGTAAACAGTCATTGAGTTTTATGTCAATAAATGTTCCTTCATACAGTATTTATTATATGCATATCTGTATTATACATTTCCAATCAGTGGGAATTGATTAAAACTCATATTTATGCATTGGTGTGAATGCAAGTGAATAGTTATATGTCTCTATATGTGGGCCAGTGATTGACAGGTGGGCAGTCCAGCTTTGTGTTCAGGATATGTTGAAACACTTATGAATGAATAAATTTATAGTCCATTTATAGTCCATTTCATAGGTTTAGAGGTTGACCGTTGACATAAAGATCAGATGAGCCTGACTGTTGACCTGGTTGCCAATGTTTAGTTCAAACGTTAGATCTGGCAACTGGCCAGTGATCTGTTTGTGAATGAATGAATGAATGAATGAACGCAGTCGTTACTTTGTCTCTCCGAATAAGTTACAGAATATACAAAGATATAAAAATAAATAAAGTCAAGGAAGGTCCAGTTCTTTCCTCTGGCTCTCTTTCAGATGTCTCTGAACTTATTAAGGTTTTTTAACTTATTAATGGTAGACTGTTCTGAGTCCTTGGTCATAAAACACCACAAGCGACTGATCTTTCTGGGACTCGGTGGACCTGTGACAACCAAGGACTTTTATTTGATATTCAGTTTACCTGAGTGACTGATACATCATCAGTCGCTTATTTAGTAACAAGGAATTCAACAAGTTGGACTATTTTCTTTACCCATAGATAAGGAGTTGTTCTGATGTATACAGCATGTTCAAAGTCCAATCGGATTTCATCTGTTGCAATTTTTGTACAACAGGCATGATTTTCTTCACCATGAATATGGAATTTAAGCGATTTAACAAATGAAGATTGTACTACCTGCCAAAGGCAACTTATGCCAATGTGGTGCAGGTATTGCAATGAGCCCCATAGAAAATCAATTTATTTCCCAGAACACACTAGGTTATAATAAACACACACACACACACACACACACACACACTGTAAAAATAACAGTAATCAAATGTGAAGTGTTCAGTAAACCAATTGTTTTAATCCCAAGGAAACTGATACTCTACATCTTTCAGTTCCTCCTTGTAGACGGTATCAAAGTGCTCAGACTCTGCAGCAGTAAGGAGGTTTTTCCAGTCTCCAGTGATTCCTGAAAAATAAAACATATCACCTTTTTAACCATTAAATTCAGACCACCAAATTCCTAAATGCTATGTTACATTTAACATATTTCCTGACAAACAACTGTCCATTGTGGACACAGTCATTGAGTTTTCCGTAACAGCATCAGGAAGAAAATCCTATTCTCGCCCCATTAAGGTGGCTGTGCAGAATTGTGCTCTTCAGGACTTCGACACCTCCTTGAGGTATTTCTCCAGCTTCTTGTTCACTTTGTTCCTGATCTCATGTCACTTGGGATACATCCACCAACAGTTGGCTTCGCTATCACCATTTAGTACATCTGAAACTGGACGTCCCAAAGGATCTTGCTTTGGTCGTGCTTGATCGCCTTTGGACGCATCTTCCCCCTTGATCCTTTGACTTTCCTTGGACTTTCATCCAACGCTCAGCACAGATGCTCCTGTGGACGATCCCGATCGCTGGGTTGAAACAATTATGCTACATGTATGCCTTTCTTGCCAGTATCTTACTCACAGCTGTTTTGTGGTAGACCAAAGTGGTAGACTGATTATGTGTTCAAGGCTAGCTCCCGTATGGCAATGATAAATGCTTCGATCCCATCTGCCAGCCCAGCCCAATTGAAGCCACGGGAATGTTTTGGTAATGTCAGCCCCTCATTTAAGCTATCAATCTCACATGGCGTACAGGGGCTTGTCTGTCCGTGAAAGCCACTTCTGGCTCATCCTTACTGGGCCTCTGCTGCTTGAGGCATTCACTCAGTGAGTCGTCATCGTTTTCCTGATGTACTCCCAGAGGTTTTCTGTCTCTTCCTGGACAGTGGCTCTGATGCTCACCAGTTCACAGCATCCTGCTTTCCTCTTAATGTACAACCGCAGGACAATGGACAGAGGGTACAACTCTCCATATACATCATTTGGAGCTTCCTTGTCTTGATATAAGTGGCTTCTACTTCTGCCATGGGCCAGGATTTAACACCGACTGGGTATCTTTACTGACTACCTCACAGGCCGGCTACAGTATGTGAGGATGCAGAAGACTGTCTCACACGAGCAGCACAGGGGCACCACAGGGGACAGTCCTGGCTCCCTTCCTGTTCACACTCTACACCTCTGACTTCAGCTTCTGTTGACAGTCCTGCCACCTGCAGAAGTTCTCCGCCACCATGGGCTGGATCAGTGATGCCGGAAGGCTCAGTGCAGGAGTGTGGTGGACAGGTTTGTGGAGTTGTCTCTACAGAGATGTAGAGTCTCTTCTAGAGACTCTATTCTAGAGACTCTAGAGACTTCTAGAGACTCACATTCCCGGTTTGTAGAAGTGTTGTTGATCAAGACACCGAACCCCTAACGGTGGACGGCAAGCCTGCTGCTCATGGTTCATCCGTGATGGGTTAATTGCAGATAACGAATTTCCCCATGGGGATTAATAAAATATAATTTTTTCTTAGACACAGTTCAAATGTGTTTCAAACTTGAAAACACAGAACATACAACAACATATTTTACATACATATATATCACATGCAACAACATATTTTCTTCTCTTGTAAATAAATGAGTCAAGAGCAGAATATGTGCAAAAAAAACTAACCTTTCCTGAGGAATTCAGACTTTTTCAGGTCCATGCACGTACTTTTGATTCGAGAGTAATTGGACATGTTGTTCTTCTTCATGTTCTTGAACAAGCATCGATCTGCTATCTCCGCTTTCACCTCATCAGCCAGATGTTTCTCCAAGAACTGAGCGATTTTGCCCACTGAATTTTGCAGGTCCTAAACAACAGAGGAACCTCTCTCAGATTTATTACTTTTACGATTAAAACATAAATAATCATTGCTGAAATGATGGAGCTGAAAGATGGGACTGTTTATTTGACCCTCACCGTTGACAGTTCTTCATAGGAAATGAAAAGTATTCTCTCTTTTCCATCAGCATTCAGCCAACTCTTAGTGTGATTGAACCACGAACCATACTGAACTGGGATGGAGAGAATGTGATGTACACAGTGGTAAAATACAATAAATACCATGATAATATTATTACTCAAAGTATTAAAGAAAAGGTTCAACCTTTTCCTTCCAGGAATTTCTGGAGGAACTGGCTATGTGGGCCGGGGTCCACCAGGAACTGGGCCATCTGATGATAGTAGAAGGATGATACAAAAACATCCTTGGGGTTCCTCATCACAAAAATGACCTGAAAGAAAGATCAAGCTTATTTTTCGTTGCCCCAGAGAGAAGACTAAAAGCATTGCAATCGAGGTAAGTCAGTTGAATACGATGAAAAACTCGCAGTTGCTGCATATCATTAGCTTCAGCCCATGGGGTGTAATTACATATTAATGTTAATTCATGATCTGTCTTTTTTCCAAACTTACCTTAGGCCTGACTTCATAAAAGGATGGGGGCATCATGTTGTAATGGACGTGTGTAGCAAACATGCGTGGAGACGGCCTGGCATCGAGCTCCATCTCGGGGTCCTGAGCCTCCAGCCAGGGAACACGACTCCAGTTGGGAAGGGTCTCCACAGAAGCTGGATCTCCTCCACTCACGATCAGAGGGATGATCTCCTGCATCCATGACGTACCTTAATGGTTTCCAGTGACATGCAGAGGAGGGGGTGACGGTGCGTTGGCCGATGGGTTGATGGGGGCATTCAATCATAGAAGGAAATGAGATAGTCATTTTAAAATTTCAGTGGTTATAAATACATTTTTGGAGGCTCCCAGCGCTGCAAAGGTAGTGCAACCATCAAAAGCAACACGCAGAAGGAGCTGTTTCTTCCTCACTTCTGGAGTCATAACTCACCTTCTCATAATATTTCTTGGTATACTTATACTTGAGTTTTTAAAAAAGTCAAGATTTGAGAAAAAAAACATTAAACTTTCTTTTTCTTTCTGACATTCAGATGCAGATTACTGCTCTTCAAGGTGAAGCTGCTTGAAGAAACAAATGTCATTGTCACTTTCCAGTAATGCCGACATTTTGGGTACTAAATGTATTTTTTCACATGCATTTTATTATGTTTAATATCTTTCTCAGTAGCACAGTGGTGTAGCAACTCTCTCATCTCTCCTCTTCCTGACACATCTACGCATCTGTAGTACTCTTTTTATACATGTAGTTTAATGAGTAATATGTAACTGTTGCACCGCCAGACTTTGCCCTCATCCCTGCAGGTGAGCTAGCATTAACCAACCGGTTTAATTCCGGTCCAGGTCATTAACATAAGATGAACTGCATATACACTTAAACCATCAAATAATTTACTGCATTATAATAATTGGTAATGCCTGTATTTGCTCAAATAAAGGTACCATTGCTTCAAAGAAGTATTCTTGAAGTAATTACACATATTCGAAAATGTACTTTGTAAAAAAAAAAAGCAATTTAAAACAGGTAACCAGTAAATAATCAATAAGGATGTTACTGTTTCGAGCAGTGTCACTGTCGCTTGTGTGCTACTTTATGATCAGTCTGTGTTCAGTCCATGAAAATAAAACCCTTGTTGTCTGATAGTCAACCTATTTTGTTTCAAAGGCTTTTGATTTAAAAAAGAAAAGGCTCTGAATGTTGCAATAATTTTCACGATGTATAATAAACTCCTTTTTTAATACAGACAGGAAAGGGGATAGCTTTTTAGACACAAATGCGGGTTTAAAAAGCTGCTGGAAAAATGCATCGAAGTCTCACCTGATTTTGGATACGTAGCAATGATAATGTCGTCTGGGCGAAAGGAAAAGGTCTCGAATGCTTTCAGCCTCTCCTGAGTGTAAAGATGAGATGGCAAGTAGATGCCCTTGAAGACCTGGTACAGCTCTGCCTCAGTCATTGTGACCTGCTGCACTGCCAAAATCAGCTGCATCCGTCCTGTACATAAAGGTTGCGTCCCTTCTGTTTGCTTAATCATTTTACTACAAGGCAGGAGGGATAACTGATGCAGGCAGGAACAAACAGTTTATCCACCAATGAATGTGGACGTGTCAATCCCTGGCATCTCCACTGTGAGTTGTTTTGGATGAACCATCAGGCAAAGAATTCAAGTACAATGAGTAATGTATAATATGAACTTTAGTAGCTTATGTTTACTACGAGAAGATTCAGGACTCTTAATCACACTTACATAGAGAGATTTCAGCTGAATATCTCAACAACTGGTTCCACTGTTTGAATCCATCTCAGTGGAGTAAAAGGATTATTTTTTGATCCCACGGAAATTTATACTCGACGCCTTTCAGTTTGTCTTTGCAGACGCTATCAAAGTAAGCCGACTCTGCCACCGTCGCGAGGTTTTCCAGTCTCTGATGACTCCTGAGGAATAAAAACCAGCATGTTTGATATGTCTTTATTTATAAAAATGCACTTGTGAAAGTTGCTGACTTGTTATAAGGCATGTATATACAAACAGTTCAATGTGCTGTAATTGGATATAAAAATCCCTCCTTTCCAAAAACATGATAAAAATTCCATGCCATGTTTTTGATTCATGTAAAGATTTTTGCTGATAAATGGAACATCTTCCCTGACCTTGGAGGAATCAAAGAAGTCACCAATAAAGTAGTGAGAATAACCATTTTTTTATTTGAAGTTTTGAATGAATGGGTTATTTTTTTTTAAACAATTATGTTTTTTTAGGCAGTTTGAAAGTGTGCATGGATATCCTGAAATGCATGAAATGCAGTGTAAGACTGATAAACTTTTCTTGAGGAATTCAGATTTGGTCTGGTCCATGAATTCATCGGGTACTTGAGAGTAGTTGTACGTGTTGGTCCTCCAACATGAGCCATTCTGCCCACCAATTCCATCAGGTCCTGAATCAGAGAAGAAGAGAATATTCATAAATGTTATTTTATCACCGAATACCCCCCCCCCCCACTCACACACCAATTGATCGGAACAATTCTATGCCACTTGGCCTCTCCAAGTGAGAAGGTGACAATAATCGGCTGCTTCTTAAATTAAAGATCCCTGGACTCGACAGTGATGAAGAGTCAATGTTTCACAGACACTGACAACAGTAATATGGATTTATGACAACTTATTGTATATTGTATTGTATTTGACATGCTTAGACTCCATCCATCCATTCACAAAAAAGGTTACTAGAGGGGTTAATTTGTTCTTCATTGTGACTGTCCAACACATTAAAGATAAAAAGTATTCACCTATGTAGTATTTATTTATCTTTTTAAAGCAGAAAATCTTCAGTATTATCATGCTTGAAATACAACATGCTGTAGTCAGCCAAAATCAAATTTCTACTTAATTCTCCCCCTGGAAAACATCACTGACTTGAAAAAGATTTTGGACCATTGTTTGGAATTCATTTTGTCCTCACATCCGCCTCAATTTTCAGCATACTGTACTTTGACCCTCACTATTATAATTTCTTCAGAGGAAATATAAAATATTCTCTCTTTTCCATCAGCATTCAGCCAGCACTTTACATGATCAAACCACAAGCCAAACACAACAGAAAAGGAGAGAAAGTAAAATGTTCACATTGGTAAAATACTGTAAAACAGTTCTAATACTATTATTATTATGACATTTATTACTCAATCTATCAATGACATAGTGCAACCTTTTCCTTGCAAGAACTTCCAGAGGAAGTGGTTGTGTGGGCCGGGGTCCACCAGGACATTCAATATTTGATGATATTAGACTTATGATATAAAACATCTTTGGGGTTCCTCATGACAACAATGACCTGCAGTGAAGATCTGCCTTCTTTTTTGTTGCACCAGATAGAAGACTAAAAGCACAAAAGTCATATAAATAATTGCAATTACGCTCTGCATATTATTAGTTTTAATTACAATCACTATGTGTTTTATTGTGGCTTTCTCATCATATCATCAAACTGCAGGAAGAAGCATTCATTTATAAAAAATATAAATGTTTATAGGTACAACTTGTACAAACTTCCAGGGCATCAGTTCCAAAGGATTACACACTTTATTCAGATGTTGTCGTGTTAGTATTATACCGTCCTTGTTTTTTCACAGAACTTGAAAACTGGAGAGGGTTCAGTATGTCTGGCCTTCTCCTTCATGGGTGATGTATTCATTTGGACAGGAGAATGTTCCTCTAAATCCCAAGAATAGATTCTAATGATTTTAAATTTTATTTTTATAAAGTCATCCGATTGACAAGCTATGGTGGAAAATTTTAAAAAGACTGACTACTGATTCATCTTGCCCCATTTAATCAACAACACTTGATCAATGTTTACCTGACTTTGACAGTAATCTAGCAGAGCTGTCAGTCTGAGCTTTGAAAACATCAACAGTTGTAACATGAAAATAGCTCTAAAAGGCAATATATGTCTGGCACAAATAGAGATCCTCTAACATGCAGTCCACAAACAAAACAGCATTTGCTTTTCCAAAACAACTTGCGTGATCCGATTGCGTACATGATTAAAATGGAAGCAAACACTGAGTTGAACTCATCTCAAGCGTTGAGATGAATCTTTCAACAACTGGTTCCACTGGTTGAATCCATCTCAGTGCAGTAAAATTATTAATTTTTTAATCCCATGGAAATTTATACTCGACGCCTTTCAGTTTGTCTTTGCAGACGCGATCAAAGTACTCCGACTCTGCCACCGTCAGGAGGTTTTTCCAGTCTCCGGTGACTCCTGAGGAATAAAAACCAGCATATTTGATATCTCTTTATTTATAAAAATGCACTTGTAAAACTTGCTGACTTGTTATAAGGCATGTATAGACACACAGTTCAATGTGCTGTAAATGGATATCAAATTCCTCCTTTCCAAAAAACATGATAAAAAATTCTGTGACATGTTTTTGATTCATGTGAAGATTTTTGCTGATAAATGTAACATCTTTCCTGACCTTTGAGGAATCAAACAAGTCACTAATATAGTAGCGGAAATAACCTTTTTCATATTTTGAAGTTTTGAATTAATGTGTTATTTTTCAAAATAATTACACTTTTTTATGCACAGTTCGAAAGTGTGCATGGATATCCTGAAATGCATGAAATGCAGCGTAAGTCTAACAAACCTTTCCTGAGGAATTGAGATTTGGTCTGGTCCATGAATTCATTGGGTACTTGAGAGTAGTTGGACATGTTGTTCTTCTTCATGTTCTTGAACAAACATCGGTCAGCTATCTCCGCTTTCACTTCGTTATTTAGAGGTTTCTCCAGGAATTCAGCGATTCTGCCAACCACATCCTTCAGGTCCTGGATCACAGAGACACATCTCATATATAAAGTTATGACAAAAAGGGAAGATCATTCAGAACAAATATGAATTATGACCCTTCCTATCCGGAACGTCTTGGAAATTGCTAGAATTTGATTTCATCTTTCTGGAACATGACCTGTAATAATGTTGTATTTCAACATTTCTCTGAAGCAGCTCCAGATGTTATTATTCACACAATATTCAATAGCATCTGTTAAACCCAGAGCGTCTATGTTAAAAAGGAAGGAAATTAGCTTAAGTATATCAGGTGCTAATTGCAGCATTCAAGTGTTTATCTGATCCTTACCGTTATCATTTCTTCATAGGAGATGTAGAATATTCTCTCTTTTCCATCAGCATTCAGCCAGCCCTTCACATGATCGAACCACGAGCCGAACATTACTGGAATGGAGAGAATGTCCACCGGTCCCATTGGTAAAATACAGTCAAGTGCATTATAATATTATTAAGTGTAAAAATTAACCTTTTCCACTGAGGAACTTCTGGAGGAACTGGCTTTGCGAGCCGGGGTTGACCAGGAAGGACGCCATGTTATGATAGTGAAAGGACGAAGTGAAGACATCCTTGGGGTTCCTCATAACAACGATGACCTGGAGTGATGATGTGTGTTATTTTTATTTAACAAGAGTATTGTACAAAGTCAGAAAAAATATTTTTTAGTGTAGGGCAACTTGAATATCACCCCATGCAGTGGGTTAACAATACTCTGATCCAGCAAATAAACCAGTGATGACCTACTAATATATTTGTGTTGACTTTGAGGGCTTACCTAGGTCAAACTTACTTTTGGCCTGACTTCGAAAAAGGATGGAGGCATCATGTTGTAATGGAAGTGTGTCACAAACAGGCGCGGAGACGGCCTGTCCTCCACATTGATCTTGACAATCTGAACCTCCTCCAGCCAGGGAACACGATCCCAGTTGGGAAGGGTCTCGACAGCAGTTGGATCACCGCCGCTCACGATCAGAGGGAGGATCTCCTGCATCCATGTTGTCCCTGAGGGGAGAACATAATTGTGTTTTCCCTCATCTAACAATCAATCTTGTTGATTTCTTATTTGATTGCTCTTTTCAGAGGCTGAACTACTGATAAATTGACAATGATGGCTGTAGGACAATGTATTCAGTTATTCAATTTGTAATATTATTATTCAAGAGCACTTGAATTTTTTGCTTGTCATCCACGGAATTAAGCTGACGACCTAGATAGATAGATAGATAGATAGATAGATAGATAGATAGATAGATAGATAGATAGATAGATAGATAGATAGATAGATAGATAGATAGAATATCCTGCCTATATATGTATATATATATATATATATATATATATATATATATATATATATATATACATGCACACACATATATATATATAAATATATATGTATATATATATATATATACACACATACACACACACATATTGTATTATATGCATACATATGCATATATATATATGTATATATGTATACATATAAGCATATGTATGTATTTCAATCAATCATTCCAGTTTCAACAATTAATCAACATCAATTTAGTTGTTTCTGGAAAGTCAATAACTCTTTCTATATATTTTAAAAATATATTTATGTCCTTTTTTGCACCAGCGCAATTTATATATATGATTTTCCTGCCAGGAGGTGAGTGCTTTGCATTTAGCCTTAACTTGCTAAAGGGCAAAGAGGTCTCACCCAGTTGGTATTTCAGAATTGCTTCATCCTGCGCCACGCCTGCACACTTAAGTGTCTGCTTCAAGTGTAGTATTGATCACGCTTAAGACCAGATGTCTTAAAAACTTCGTTTTTCAAGTTAAACTCCTGCTACTGGCTGATGGTGGTGGTCTACTGTTAAGTATCACTTCATTATAAGATAATAACAATATGTCTCTATGAAGACATGTAGCACTGGCACTGGTGCTAAGTATTTGTAATAAATGTTGAACATTCCCTTCAGCTAGTTCAAGATTCTGTTAAAAGAGGTGCTTCATTCTTTTTTAAATAGTTTACTTGGTGGCTACACCTAAACCAGGGAGGAACTCTTCAAGCACTCCCTGTGAAAAATCCCGAAATGAGTTTTTATATTCCGCCATTCCCACTTTCGACAAGAAGCCTCTTTGTGTATATATATATATATATATATATACACAAAGAGGCATATATATACACAAAGAGGCATATATACATACAAAGAGGCTAAGAGAGTTTAGTCCAAGTTATATATATATATATATATATACACATAACTTATATATATATATAACTTGGACGAAACTCTTTGTTGATGAACCAAACAATAGATGATTTTTGCAGAAATACTGCAGGTCCTGCTGCGATAAAAACAACACCTGCTGGAAAATCTGATGTTCAAGGCATTTAAATTGTACCTTTTGGTTGTGATGATGTATCAAAGTAGACTTTGACAAAGTCTACTGATACTACTTCAAATACACCCCAACATTAAGTGCTGTGTAATGTTAGATAGAAACCTTACATTTCCTGATATCCATGCACATCCACACACTCAGAGATCTGATGTTTCATTTGTGAAATCAGGAATTTTTACACTTTTTTGCACCTCTTTCTTTCTTGCATGCTTGCTTGCTTTCTGCTCTGTTTAGAAAGCAGTTACAAAACATAGGGTTTAAAAGATTTGAGACTCACCGGACTTTGGAAAGGTCACTATGATGACATCATCCGGGCGAAAGGAAAACTTCTCGAACAGTCTCAGGCTCTCAGGTGAGTGGATTTGAGTGGGCAGATAGATGCCCTTGTGCACCATGTACAACTCCTTCTCCGACATCGCCACAAATCTGACCTCGGAGTGCGAATCTGGAGATTGAAGTTTTTTACTTCGATGGGCGTGTCGGGTTTTAGCCAATCAGCGGCCCTGTTGCCCTGTTGGACACGCTGATAATATTTATATATCTTATATATAGTTATATAATAAGACTATCGTTATGATAATAACAATCACCATCATCATTGTTATTATTGTTGTTATTATTATTATCGTTAATTTGATTTAGTTATTTAGTTATTTTTTAATCATAATCATAATACTAATAATTATTATGATTATTATTATTAGTGGTAGTAGTATTTGTATTATTATTATTAGTATTATTACAGTATTATTATTAACAATATTTATCGTTATAATTGATAGTGATAAAAATCATTATTTGTAGTATTATTTGTAGTATATTATTTAATATTATTTATTAAATATAATCACTGTTATTATTATTTAGTTATGTTCTTCCTTTGGTTTTTCCCTTCAGGGGTCGCCACAGCGAATCAACTTTCTCCATCTAACCCTATTCTCTACATCCTCCTCACTCACACCAACTTCTTCATATCATAATTTAGTTATATATTCAATAATAATAATAATAATAATAATAATAGTATACTATAATGCTATACTATAATAATAATAATTGTAAGAAGTTGTAGTAGCAGTAGTAGTAGTATCACAGTGATTATTATTTCTGTTGATTGTTTTATCATTATCATTTTTATTACCAGTATTATTATTCATATACTACATGTTTGGAATATCGTCTGCCATCATGGAGATCAAACATGGTGATGCAAATGTTCTTACAGTTCTGTTTAAAATTGGAATTTACTAAATAATGTTTCAGAACAAAGGGGAAAAGCTGTAAAATGCACATTCATAAATCTTGCCGTTATATTTATTCATTTATTTTCCATTGAATTCTTATGTATTTCTAAAAAGTTTTTCCTTTTAGAATTTATCAATATCAAAACAATATGGAATCATTCATTCCGCAGAAGTCAGTAGAAACTCATCAACTCCTCCAGTAACATGCATTTATTTGTCTATGTATTTATTTATGTTATATTTCACATTTGAATTAAATGCAAATGCCAAACACAGTTATCAGTTACCACAGGCTTATAATCAGGGCATTAAGGCTTAAAGACACTGAGAACCCAAACAATTTCATTTGGGTCACAATGTTGCAGTTTGCATGCAGAGACAGTTACAGATCAGACATGTTCTACTAGGAGGAGATGTCGGCAGCAACATTCTCTGGATGATTCTTCAAGTGAAACACAAATACAGCTATGCAGGTCTGAGCAGGTAAAAATAGCCTGACCGGAGGACAGAAGCTCTGAAAGTGGGGCATAAAATTGAAAACACTGTTACTGCTTCTTTACATTTCTGTACGAATCTTTCCCCATGGCGCCCTTGAAAATGGCGTTTTACTGTACATTACTATGTTATACTTAGATTGATACTGTTTGGCATTCACTGAGGAGAGCAAAGAAAAAATGCCATTGTCGACAGATTTGCCATGCATGTAAACAAATCATCTCGTAAAGATCTCCATAATCTTGAATATGGAAGACGATTATTGACATAAATATTCTTTTTTTTTTTTTTTTACTTTTTAGCTAGTTGCTCCATTAATTTGAGTTTTGATTCTCAATATTTATTATATGAAAAAGCAAATTTTATCTATTTTGGAGTTGTCTGCTGACCCATCACAATCCCGGGCGCAACCTATTCTCAATACATCCCCACGGCACCTCACATACCTTTACAAATTTCACATCTGTACTGGATCATCACTATATTTGTCTAACCAGCCCATTTCTACACTCATGTGCATCATCACCTCATTTCTTAAACAGTCTTTGCACTCAATAAAGCTGATTCTGATTCTGCAAGCTGTCCTTTACTGTGCTAAGCTGTCCAAGCAGGCGGCTGGACTCTAGCTGAGGAGGAAGCAGAGGAGTATCCATTTTTGTCATTTGATTTCAGAAAAGTTGCCTTTTTTATCGGCAAACTCAAATTTGACAAACCTGACTGACATTTTGAATCTTAAACAATATCTGAGTTGTTTTGTTTTAACTTTGCCCATGCAGCTGTTTATATGAACGTGTTAGCTGTGAGGTTTGTCAATGATTTAATCTCAGTATATTGAGAAATAAATAAACTAAATTCAGTTTTCCTATCAGGAGTGTCATTTCAAGGCCATGCTGTTATGCTCGTTGTGACCACTTGGTGGGGTAGAAGACCAGGAGCAGACATGGGAAGTGTTTACGCTGTAGCTTTGCCATTTGGAAAAAAATACATATATGTCCAATTTTGTTTTCTCTTCCAGTCCTCAAGCTGAGGGAATCATGAATTAAGAAAACAGCCGAGGCTTCTGGGATGATCACACAGGAGGGTAAATATATATTCAAACAAGAGGGTGAATGTTTTACTCCAATGTTGTTCATTTTGGCCTTGAACGACCTTGAACGGCCACATCTGGTCCACATCTGGCCTGCATCCCATCCAGATCTGGTCCAACCAGTCACTCAACTTCAAAAAGACGGATGGCCAAGTTTCAACCAATCAGACAGGATTACTTAACAAATGGCAATGATGATTCATTTAATGTCGTCATTTGAATATTATCAATCTAAATCAATGAAATTGAATATTGGCAATAAGGAATGCACGAAAAAGATCCTTGACTTTGAGAATTTGCGCATTCACTTCTTTGTTATTTTTAAATTTTGGTTTATTTCGTCGTCATTTTCTTGCTGATTTTCTTACCGGTTTAACCACCGGCTTTCCTTCCATGCTTGGAAAGATGTTGAGTTTGATTTTCCTTTTTGGAAAATTGCACAGCAGAAAAAAAAAATAATGAAAATAAAAATCTCAACATTGTAACAACCCAGTATTTAAATTATACCTACGGAGTCCAGCTCAGTGATTAGCTCGCGTTTAAACGCCTGTGACAGGCGGGCCGACCCCCAAGCACAATATCTGTGGATGTGAGTCCCTCCAAATTGCCCGATCGATGATCAGCTGATCACAACCATCAAATCTAGAAATCAATCAGCTGACCGAGGTCTCATTCTGCAACATGGGACGCCAGCGGCAAAAAAAGAGCCACTGGAAAAAAACGATTCCCTGGAAGAGTGGCGTTTAATGGTCACTCTTTGGGTCTGGAACCAGTTAAGAAACTATCATCTCCGGTCGCTCATCATCGCTTCAGTGCAGCTGAGTGGAAAGGACGCCGCTGGAGGATTTAAACGCTCGTACCGTTGAAGCAAAACATACACGAGCAAGGCAATAAAGAGAAAACGTTGTTCCGAATTAAAGAAAAAAAAAGAGGTTGTACTGTATAAAGTGAAAAAAAAAACATGAAATAAGATTAGGAGCTTAGCCTGAAGGAAGACTTGTGGTTAGACTCCTGGAAAATCTGATCTTGAAAAAGAATTTAGACGCACAAGAAAACGCGCGAGAATGCTTTGTCCTTTTTGTTGTGGCGGGCCGGGCCGGCGAAGAGGAATACAGTCGCCGCGCTGGCAGTGTTAACTACGCCAGTTCGACCTTTGACCACACCCTTCGTCTGCCTACAGTTGAGTTTAAACTATTCGAATTCCGAATCCATAAAAAAAGAGGGATAAGAAAGAGGAGGAAAAAACTAGTGAGTCACCCTGTGATGAAGCACTCCGGCGGTTCGGAGCTGCTCCCTGTGATTATGCAACCGTGAGGTCACGGAGATCGACTCATTTTCTTGGCATTCTTTGTGTTGTTGAGGCCCTCCTTTGGTTCTCCGGCGCCGGGAATCATTATAAATTAAAGAAATACAAACTGGGAGATGGCAACCATATCACACCTGAGAGGAGTGTGACACCCCAACCCAGCATCAGCTTGACTTCTTCCGTCTGCACGCTCTATTTGTCGAAGTGTCCTTGGTCACTGAACACCAAGTTGCTCCCGATTGCCTGGTTAGCCCCTTGCGCCATAAAGTGATAGGTCTGTTAAAAGTCATGAGAAACGTTATAAATTCAGATTCAAGTCTCGCAAATTCATACAAAAATGGTCTGATCAATTGGGGACTCTAAATGAGTGAGTGAATGATACTTTGATATGCGATGAGTTAATGATGGCTCAGAGCAGTTCAGTTTACCCACCCGTCTTGGGGTCCCTGGAGGGGCTGCAAGAGAGCGCTCCTACCGGGGGACTCCCTCGTTCTGCAAGGAGACTTCTGAGGTTATTTGGGTAATGACAGTATGACTTGGAAGTGCGTGTTTGGAAGGAACCCCCGCCCCCCCCCGATTTGAACCCGAGAGGTGTTTCGTTAATGGACTTCTGTGCTCATCACGGATTGTCCATAACAAACACCATGTTCAGGCATAAAGGTGTCCAT
Organism: Fistularia commersonii; assembly: GCF_037954325.1. Classification (NCBI taxonomy): domain Eukaryota; kingdom Metazoa; phylum Chordata; class Actinopteri; order Syngnathiformes; family Fistulariidae; genus Fistularia; species Fistularia commersonii. The sequence goes on along the minus strand of NC_141316.1, from coordinate 3,789,246 downwards.
ATGTGCACTTGGCACCAACCTTAGGCTGCAGTTCTTTGATCGGCCTTATGGTCGTATCATCGGACTTGCGGCCGTATTTCCCGGACACTAAGGTGAAGGGGAGCTGTCAACTGATCACCACCTGGTGGTGAGCTGGCACCGAAGGTGGGGGAGGATGCCTCCGGTCAGAGCTGGCAGACCCAAATGTAACGTGAGGGTCTACTGGGAACGTCTGGCAGAGTCCCCTGTCAGAAGGAGTTTCTACGTCCGGCGGAACTACAACCATGTTCTGTAGGAGTTGGGGGACACTGAGTCCGACTGGGCCATTTTCTGCGCTTCCGTTGCTAGGGCGGCAACCCTCAAACCCGCTGGTGGACCCCAGCGGTGAGGGATGCTTCAAACTATAGAAGGGGTCCTATCAGGCCTTTCTGGCCTGTGGCACTGCAGAGGCAGCTGACAGTTACTGGCAGGCCAAGCGACATGCGGCAAAAACTCGGGCGTGGGAGGAGTTTGGGGAGACCATGGAGAACGATTTCTGGTGAGCTTCGAGGAAATACCGGTCCACCGGTAGGGGAAGCAGTGCTCCGTCAACATGGGATACAGTGGGAGCGGGGCGCCGCTGACCTCAACTCAAGACGTAGATGGGTGGACGGAATACTTCCGAGAGCTCCTCAATCCTGTCAAAACGCCAGGGGGACTCTGGAGCAGACACACCTATTTTTCCTGGGCTAAAGTTGCTGAAGGAGTTAAAATGTTCTCCAGTTGCAGGGCCCCGGGGTTGGATGAGGTTCGCCTTGGGTTCCTCAAGGCTCTGGATTTTGTAGGGCTGTTTTGGCTGACATGCCTCTGCAGCACTGCGTGGACATCGGGGACCTTGCCGGTGGACTGACAGACCGGGCGATGGTCCTCCTTTTTAAAACGGATGGCCAGAATGGGACATCTGTTTTAAAAAGACAGTCAGACAGTAATTCACTCACTCACTCATTCGGGGCATTTTTTTCTTCAATGTTCGGGGCATTTTTTCTTCAATTTTCTTCCAATTAACCTGCTGCATGTTTTTGGAACTGTGGGAGGAAACCGGAGAACCCGGAGGAAATCAGAAAGGATTTTAATTTTTTTTTCTTTTTTTTTTATTGCAAGAGCAATAAATTCTAAGTAGTACTAAAAAAAGAGCTTTTCGTCAAAGTAGAGGTTTTTAAAAGAAGCCCTTTTTTGTGGATCCAGCGGGGTCTGCAGGCCTGCGGCTGGCTCGGCCCACTCCTCTCCTGTCTGTCAGTGGATGCGGTCTCCCTCTCCTGTGGTCCTTTCAGTCGCGGTTTATGCGGCGGTTGAATGGAAACAGTTGGTCTCTGGACAAGTGTCATCTGCCCCAGACTTAGGAGTTCAAGCGCACCGCTTGAAATGAAGGCTGGGCTGCAGGGCTGACGAGTGATGTCCAGAGAATGACCGTCGGGGGGGGGGGAGAACATTTGAGGAGGACATCACTGTTTCAAATCCAAATGCTTTATTCACTGAGAGGCAATATAAAACACAGTAATTAATATTTAGTAACATGTTACTACAATGTAAATAAAGCTATGGTTGAGTAAAGTTGCATCTACACTAATGGGTTTTCATTTTAAAACGAATATATTCTGCTGCCTGTTTGACAATCCACACTTCAAACCCCTAAAACGGGGACAATTTGAAAAAGCTGTTGACCCTGTGCACATGATGGCTTGATCAACTGAAGAACTGATGGATCCACCGACTCTCAGTCCTCCTAGTCCAGTTTTGGAAAGCTAAGCTAAGTTAGGCTAAGCTAAGCTAAGCTGAACTAAGCTAAGCTAAATCTCATTGAAACGGCATTTATATGATTTAATTAAACTTTTATCAATTATGATAAATACAAGTTGTTTTACTCAAAAAAAAAAAAAAGACCAAAGTACACTTCATACCAAATCTCAAAACAGTCAGTGTCTGATATTTGCCCAAATAATTTGATCATTTGCAGCGATTCAGTGGTAACCTAATTATTACTGTTTCGTTAGGTTGAAGATAGTTTTTAGTTCCCTTTTCACCGCACGGTTGCTTTGTTGTAGTTCCATCGCATGAAATTTAACCTCTTCCGAGGTTAATTTCAACACAACACTTGTGATAACTGGATTTCGATAGGACGGCGTGTGGTTGCGGACAAAGCTAGAGCTAGCTCTTTATGTTGTGCAGTTTTCTTTCTCCAGAACCGCCTCCTTGAATCTGCAGATGTAATGGGAGATAATGCTCATCTTCAATTGCATCAAGAGTCCAAGGTAGGAGGAGAAACAGTCTGTCAGCATTCAGCCCGTATGGCCTCGGCCATCCAGTCGGACCGAGCCACCAGCAGCCTCAGTCGGTCCCCGGACGACTGGATCAGCTCCTTCCCGCTGCAAAGGACGAGGACAGATGAGCTCTGAACTCTTTGAAAAGACTCCTGACGTCTTTGGGTGTTTTACCTCTGGCAATCCAGTCCCAGCACGCTGACCCCATTCACAGCCAGGATCCTGTCTCCCGGGAGCAGCTTCTCGCAGCGGGCGGCCGGCGAGTCCGGGACCACCGCGCTGATGAAGATGCCTTTCACGCTCAGAGACGTGTCCTGGAATGTGAGATCGGCGTGTGAGGGATGGTGCGAATCGGCAATTTTACACAAACCTGCAATTCAGCATCTTTACATCATCCAAAAGTAGTATTTATTGCCTTATTAGAAATTTGTATAAATGTTGCCTGGGGGACCTCATGTTATGTAATCAATGATGTCATCTGTACTTGTAATCCAATCCCAGTAAAAAAGTAACGTAAAAAAATTATCCTGTAACCCACCACCTCCGGTACTTCAATAAAAACACATGTCATGTGAAACTAGTCACAAGAAAATTTGCCTCCCAGTGTTATGGGATGGATTGTGAGCATGCATAGAATAAAACTATGTAAATGCACATGTATAGATAGATAGATAGATAGATAGATAGATAGATAGATAGATAGATAGATAGATAGATAGATAGATACTGTATGCAATTGTGTTTACATGCATGTATATACAGTCTGTATTATGCATATATGTGTACAAATACATGTACATAAACACATCTTACATATCTTTATATTCAGTTGATATACATTTTTTTAAACTTGTGTTAAACTCTCAATCCCATTTGCTTGTTTATCATTGTAAATTTCACTCTTTTACAGTGGAAAAAAAAGGATTGATAAGTATTTGATGATAATGATTCTTATGTGTAATTGAAATTATAATGTATGTGTCATTTTTCCATTTTGAATCACAGGATTAATTGGATTATTAATTCTGATACAAATGATTGATTGATGAAGCCACCAAGTATAAAGCGAAATCAAAAGTAACGCATTGATTCATAGCAGACACACAAGCTTGTATATCAAACAGCCTTTGTTATTATCAGTGTATAACAACATCATGTAGGGGAGGTTGGTTTTGCACTTGTGCACGTATGTGGCCGTGTGTGTGCGTGCAATTCACAAAGCAACCATCAGTGACACAGCCTTGTGTTATCTGAGAGAATGAAAAACACCGACACGTGTTGCATATTCCCACTCCGTGCACAGGATGACTTGCTATACATGGCAAAGCTTCACAGACTCTTGGTCCAGAGGAATGCTAAGCTAATTAGCCACATATGCAGGAAAACGCTCCGTTCAAGCGGTGTGGCCTGCAGATCCAGGTCTTAGCTCTGGCAGTGTAATTTAAATGTCAATTGTGTGAATCTAATGAGACTAATTTTATACAAGATGTTTACAACTATTAAACACTCAAAGCAAATACTTCAAATGACTTTTTAATTATCTTTACACAAATGGTAACTGAATAAAGGCCAATATTCATCTATTTTTTCACATCTGTTTGCGGTAAAATATATCGTAAATAAATAGATAAACAACTATACATATATTTTTAAATCAAAAGGTAAAATGTATTTTTTACTCAAAAATTTGAAATATATGTACGTTTTTAAGTCAGAAATGGGTTATCTATACTTTTGTAAAAAAAAAACATTTATAACTTGAAAAAGAGTGGGCCTTAATTCAGGATATATAATACACATAAAGCCCTGTTATCAACATGTGCATAACACATGTATCAACGCACTGCATTTGGGGAACATGTGGATCTGAAGAATTTCACGGGGGATTTGGAACATTAGCGACATATTCCTGGGATCACACTCAGGCACGCGTTCGCACACGTTCAAAATAAAAAATTGGATGCGAGAAAACCCATGTGTTTCCTCTCAAGATAGTTTGAGTCACTCTGACAGAAAAAAGAATTAGTTGGATAAATACAACAATAAATAATTCAATGACTTTTAGGGCCTTGTTTGTGGTTCGGATTGTTGTTTGAGTGAAAGTCGGTCGTCTCCTCCTTTAAAATTTGACATTAGATCCAGTTTGTCTTACCCTCGTGTCGACTAGAGCCAGGCCGATTCCTTTTTCACCTCGCTGCAGCTCCAAACTAAAGACCTCGTCGTGAAAGTCGTCACACCGGTCGTTCGCCTCTCGGACCTCCACCTCTTCCTCTTCCTCTTCCTCTTCCTCTATCAGCTCAACTATTCTCTTCATGTTGACGCAGTCGGATTTTAAATGGTCCGCTTTCAGCGCGGCCAGACATTCAAACATCAATCCCCCTGCAGACAAAAACCAAAGGGGGCTTATTTTATTATACCGCTGGAGACGTCTTTGGACAGTGATGTACTGCCATACCTTCATCATGTGCCTCGAGGCTAGAAGACCAAGGAGGCGTCTCGCTGTCAGCTTTCATCCACAAGTCCGGCTCTTCCTTTGCCAAATCACCGGGGTGTATGATGTGTGGGGTGTTTGGCGGCGTTAGGAGACAGGAGGGGTCGAGCGCTGACCTCCTCAACTCGCCGCACTCCATCTCTTTTGTCTGGAGTTCCAGAGAGCGGAGCTTCTGGGACAATATGAGGGCGCCGCAGGAGCCGAAGTCGTCCAGGTACTGGGTGGAAGAGGAGGGCGGGGGTGGCGATGAGGGGGACGGAGATGAAGCAGGAGAAGAAATGGATGGTGGTGGGTGGTGTTGTAGAGGAGACGCATCCGGAGCGCCCTTTTGACAAATTAAGGCCTGTTTCTGTTTAACAAAAACCAAAAAAAACAATAAAACAATTATTCAATAATAATCTTCTTCTCCTTTCGGCTTTTCCCTTCAGGGGTCGCCACGGCGAATCAACTTTCTCCATCTAACCCTATTCTCTGTATCCTCCTCTCTCATCCCAACTACCTTCATATCCTCAATAATAATAATTCATAAATATTGCATTCCATCATTCACTTATTTGTAGTGGGTAACAACACATATTTGTCTACATTCATTGTCATAACAATGTTATTACTTCTAACCTCAATGCTATTAAAATGAAAACCCTAAAACATGTGTTTTAAATTGAATTCATTAATATTGTGCTGTTTGCTAATAATAGAAAGTTAACAGTGACTCCAAAAGAGAAATTGCACTAAGAGTTTAAAGTATAAATGAGAGTGAATCTATATCTTTTTGGTTTTATTGTATAAAAACAAAAATGTGGCACTTTTGCTACCTGGGGATCCTCAGAGGCCTCTTGCCCTCTGGACCGGAGGTTAGAGATTTCAGAGAGGACGAAGTCCTTGAGCCTGTCGAGCTGCTCCCTCAGAGCCGGATCTGTCACCGGCCTCCTCAGCTGGAACTGATAATCCCCATCCGGCAGCACCAGAGGATGATGGGTATCGAAACTCTCCAGGATGTCGGCTGAGGACGGAAGGGAGATGCTCGATCGAATATCTTTACCATATGTACCACGGGAAAAACATTTACTTTTTCAGTTCTCTTCTTTTTACTACAATCCCTATGACAGTCGAGGATGGATATCTTCAAAGTCACCCCCTATTGGTCAGCTTATTATGATAAATGGCAGACCTTTAGATCTGTTAGCCCGTTAGCTGTTATTCCACCGGGCCAAAGCTAGCTAAGAAAACAATTAATAACATTGTTGACATTGTATCCTCCTACTTGTGAACGTCCCGCTCTCACCGGTTCTGAGTGCGTCCGACTGATCAGGACTAGTCGGAGTCCAGGTTTGTCTGCAGGGGGACGCCGGACTGTAGAGACTCAGCAGGTGGTTCAGCTGAGCCGGACTCAAGGCCGGGTAGTCGCATCGCAAGGAAGCCCAGGATGTCTACACACAAACAGACACACACACATGCGCGGACACAAATGCGCATTATGGACTACCTAACCTTAAATTGCAACGACAGCTCGGAAATGGCATTTTAAGACCTGGCCAAACGTTGCCCACATACACCATCCTCGCACTGGTGATTGGCCCTATTGCTCCTCACGGTACTTTTAAAGTTACACCCCAACTCCATGTAATGGGAGAAGTGCTCTACCTTCAAACAAAAAAACGGTACTTTTGCAAATGAGCTAGAAGTTTGGGTGGTACGACATGATACTCAACCCAGGGGTTTATTTATAGTTGGATAAACCTCACCCTGTGTGTGTGTGTGTGTGTGTGTGTGTGTGTGTGTGTTGGGTGGGGGTTCACCTGCAGTAAATTCTTTTTGGGCGTAGCCAGCAGATTGATTGCCGATGAGAGCGTGTGTGTGTGCTCCAACGCCAGCTCTCCCAGTCCGGCGGCGTGGGCCCAGTCCAGAAGCAAATCCAGATTGGCCCTGAGGCGAACGCCTCTGGACCAGTGGTAGAAACCCGGCTCGGAGCCTGCGTGCACGTCAGGAGGAAGCCATTGAGGAGATCGGTTATCTGATCATTAACTAAACAGCCATCAAGATTAGCGGTAAAATAGTGGAATAATTCACTGTGATTTATGAGGAACTAACCCCTGCCCATGACGGGGAAATCATTTATTACCCGGTTTGCAACTTAATCAAATAAATCTAACACCCCATTCATCAAAGAGGCAGGAAGGTGCACTGGGGTTTGTTTGCGCGGTCCGTGAAATTACCTTCATTGACGACAAATGAATTACCCGGCTCATTTCACGGCACATCAAGGGTCAAAGGACTTATTCAGGGATTTAATTCCCTGGTCTTGATGTTTGCCTGCTGTCGCACTGATTGACATATTCCCTCGAAATTGGGGACGAAAGGCAGCTGCGATAGTCTGGTCTCCGTTGTTTGTGTTCTATCTTTGCCAGACACACTGATGTTTCAAACCGCCATATATTCATTTATACCTTCTCAAAGCTTCTACAAATAAATATTTGTCTACCAGCTTCGAACTTTGATGTTTTATGGCAAACTGGTTTGTCTATTGGAAAAACCCAAGTTTCAAAAATATGTGGAGAGGCTATCAAATATCTCATCTGGGAATGTCAATTCAATGTTTAGTTTTCATTTGAATGTCCATTAGCACTTCAATAGTGAGCTCACACCAACGGATTTTCACGGTCGCAGTTTAAAAACTGAAAGTCAGAAGGAAATTTTAGGAGTTTTGCTAGAGTCGTACTGCGCTCCCGTCATCTTGATCATGAGGGAAAAGGCGGTGATCTAAGCCTATTTAGATCATTCTTTTCCGAGTCTCGGGCTTACGACAAAATCAAACGTGTTTGATATTATCACAAGTCTTTCGGTCTTAATGGTGACATAGTACAATCAACAACCTGGTGGACAAACAATCACCAGAGGGGTATTGGAGGTAGAGATGGTATTTGTTGGCGGTATGGAAGAATAGGAAGAGCGAAGGATGTCCTGATCAATATGTAATGACCAGAAAGAGGAGCGGATGGTGACGTCTACAGTAGCAGAGGCGCTGCAAATAAAACATTGCACAGTGGGGAAAAAAATGCTAAAAGAATCTAGTTGCAGTCTTGTAAATAGTGACCCTGTAAGATTCATGTTCTTGGTCAAATCTCAGTCTGAAACTAGGGTGCGACTGAAAACATGTTTTTAGATGTGAGTTGGTGGGAGATGACAGTTTTCCAAAATCTTTTTCAAAGTCTTCTGATTTGTGGGCAACGTTAGATTAAAAAAAAAGTATGTTTCATGGAGAAAGTTCCATGATCAGCGGACCATCACAAATCACCTGTCGTCTCTTCTGTCTTGTTTGGGTGACCTTGTCAGGCGGGAAGGATCCTTGAATCTCTCTTGAAAGTGCTAATGCTTTCTGTAAGAGCCTGTATATGTCCTCTAAAAGGTAAAAGGCGGAAATTTGGTGGAACCCACCGAATTTGTGGGTTCCCTGGTGATTCATTTGTTTTAAAACGGAGCAGTACACCAATTCAACGCCCAGCGAAGTGTTTTCCCTGCGTCTAAGTGACTCTGGGACATTTTAGCTGAAATGTTCGGTCATTTTTAGGTTTCTCAGCGGGTACTTGAACACATGGGATGGAAAGAAAGGCCAGAGGTTGTGTTTAAACTGCAGGCAAAAACCAAACTCCCTTGTTCGTTTGGGTTTTGCTTTCCGAATGGGATCGGACAGAGGGCGCAGTTTCTCAGCTCACTGATTAGATATGGGAATGGGCAACGCACAGAATATTGCTGTGAATTATCGCCGTCGATATTTGAATGTGCAGCGAGAACTCATCCTAGCTTGACAAAGTTCAGCTCGCATTCTCGCCACAAACAAACCGAGCCAGAATTCCTGCGAGGACTGGACCGGGACCACTGCCTCTAATGGATCTCGGTACGGTGGTTTCGGTCGCACCCGCCTTCGTTTGCTCTATACAGACTCTACCCGAGGAGTGAAAAAAAACAAAAAAAAAACAACCAGATTCCCTGGCCAGACAAAACAAGGCAGGCTTGAAGACTCCCAGACTTTCCTTCTTTTTAAGCCCCTCTCAGACATTGAGGTGTAGGTATCATATACATGGTTAGCTGTTTAACCATTGGCTCTGCATCGCTCCTGCTGAAAGCTTTATTCAGACTTTTGTAGTGAAACCCAAAGAGGGAAGTTGAAGTGAGCTGAGGGAATCTTGGCAAAATGTGTCTAAAGTTTGAAAATGAATTGTCATTTATTGACATTTGTATATAGCTTGTTGAATTTATTCTTTAATGGTACTTGTTTCAAATATGTGCATTGTTACCCATTAGGTTTGAGGTTCGAAAAAATTGCAGATGAAATGAAAATAAAAAAAAACATTATTTTTACAATTGTTCAACAAAACAAGATGGACAAATATTTTCAACTAGTCACTAAAAGTACTCTTTTCATTCTCTATACATCCAGTGTCTTCTTAAGTCCCAACAAGAGGTGGAATAGAGTTGTTTTAAGTGTACGTGGTCATGAGTTTGTTAAACTGAATTAGCATCTTTGTGCAGCCTATTCTGACAGCATTCAACTCAGATTTGTGTTGAAATGAACATTTTAAAAGATCCAATCCAATGAGATGATCAATGTAAAATACGCTATATGTATAATGAAATTCAAATACACATTGTTGCATTTTGGTTTCCAATTAAAGCGCCCTCTTCCGACCACTCGTGAGTGAAAGTACAGTGTGTTGCGCGCGTGTTTTCCCCAGTACCTCTTTCCATGAGTGAGTTGAAGAGTGATGCATTGATGAAGTAGAACAAGTAGGTGAGGAGCTGAGAGGAAATCTCCGGGTGGAGCTCGCAAGCCGACAGGAGCCTCTGGGTGTCGGTCAGGACCTCCACGACCTGCTGGATTTCAACGGGAACCCGCAGGCCGCCAGCGCCGTGACCGCTCTCCGTCCCCTGCGGGTCGGGACTCACCCTGAATGGGTTGCAGTCCAGAAGGCCCGGCAGGATGGGGTACAAGACCTGGCGGGACAGAAGCGGCTCCGTGTGAGTGTGACCAAAACGTCCACGTGAGGCTGGCGATGCTTAACAATTCCCGCGGGTCAATTTGCGGTCGGAAAAGTAAATGTTGTGCATTGGATGTTCCGATCACTGCGCTAAACTAAAACACGTAACCACCTAACCCAGACTAGGACCACCCATGTCGACCGGCCTCTCTGCTTTTCACACCACAGCTCAGCCGCTGTAAGATTAGACGGACGAAACTAGACGAATCAGCAGAAATTAGCGTTCGCAACATTTCCGCTCTTCTGAACCGAAGGTCCTCGCTGCTCCTCAGACCGCGCCCGCACAATGATAGCTTTGTTCGGCCTAATTGTGCACAGACATCCCCTTTCCCCTCGATCTCACCCCCCCCCCAACCCCCGAGTACCCCACCCCCGAGCTTCAGAAGGCGACCCCAGCTGTAGATCCGCATTCCTCGAGCGCTGAATATGGCCCGCGTGGGCTTGGCACGGCGCTGCAGCGGGACTGCTGAGTGTAGAGTTCTGAAGGAATCCGCCCCGAGGAGATCGGCTTACATTTACAGTAAAGCCCCCCGGCAGACTGAGAGCGAGGAGCAGAATGTAAGTCAGCGGCCGCAGCTCCCATCACACATGAGACAATGGAAATGGCCGAGCACGAAGCCAAATATTCTCACAGTGTTTTCTGGTCGGAAAATGATGCTCAGCAGAGCCAGCCAGTCAGGATTGATCCGCTCAGCGAGGCTGGATTCTGGGTTTACCGCATGCATTCATGGCACGTATCCTCAAAAAAAAAAAAAAAAAAAAAAAAAAGTAATATGCATATCCTGTGCCGTCCACTTATTTGTGCGTTCATTGTGATGGGCAAGTAAACACACAGTCTGGCCACAAGCGCTTGGATGAATGAGTGTGTATTCATCACGCCATGTCTTTGGTTGTCACCAGTGGCGCCTTTTGTTTTCCACGCCGCAATGATTAGCTTCGCATCAGACAGGCGAGCATGGAAACCCACTAATGTAAACAGAGGTTAGAGAAAATGTTGCAGGTTTTACTTTGATTTTTTTCTGGAGGGGAAACGCGAGCTGGACCATAATGTATGGAACCCCTGGAAGGGAATTAATTGTATAACATTAAATAGAATTTAAGCACGAGATGAATGAAACCTATTCTCATGAAATTACCCTTTTCAGGTAAAAATGTTTTTTTGGTTTGATATGCTCATTTGCACGCTCATTTGCAGTGGCGTATTCTTGTTCCGATTTCTCAGATAATCAGTCGGGCTCGTTGTACCTGCACCCATTTCCTGTTCAGGGGTTTTTAATCACAAAAAATCGCAAATATCGGTTTGGCTTTTTTTTCTTCTCAATCTGCAAATCTCCCAACCCCCCATTAAGGCTAATTTCCAAGGGCTTCTGGGAACCCGTGATGCTGCGTCAGGCATTCCTGGAGGCCACTGGAAAGACATTTTTTGTCAACACAAGATGATTGCCATCACCCAGCTGGATGGTTGATTTATTTTAGTAACTTATCCCCCCTACACTCTGAGAAAACAAAACGTATAAATCTCGAGCTGGGGGAAAAATGTGTTTGTCACTGCATGTCATCTATTCACAGCCACACATCCCGCTACATTTGATTTGCTGTTTTGCTGATTTCTGATCATCGGTGTATTTGTGCAACCACTAAATAAACTCCGCGTTTCTTCACTCTCGCTTGTTTCCGTCCTGGAAAATGAACATCTAAAACTGGCACACTCAGAGGGGATCCGGGCGGGGGGCCAGGCTGGCTCCGACATAAATCAAGGTGTCGGCTCTGCAAGTGGTGGGAGCAAAGCGCAGGCTTCGGGTCAGTCTTTGGCTCGACACGGGCGACTTCACATTCCTCACAAATTCTGCTCTGTCAGTGCAGGATGGAGCCTGCTGTGACTAAGAGCCATGATTGATGACAAGACTGGCATGAATTATCTGGCGAGACCAATGCGTGTGTGTATGTGTGTGTGTGTGTGTGTGTGTGTAACGATGTCATCAAATCATCTATCCACACTGAAAAAAAAAGGAAAGAGGCTTAATCCCGTCATCTCCTCCAGCATCGCAGCTCGGGTTGGCAGGAACGTTCCAGGACGTTGAACCGCGGTTTCTTCCGTGTGGAGAAGCGTAAAAACCATGTTTAGGCCGATACTAGGCCGTTTTGTCATATCGAGCTGTTGCCACAACAAAAGATGAAACAAAAGATGAAAAAATGTTATTTATGTGGGTCCAACAATTGTTTTTTTTCTCAATTTTTTCCAGTGTTTATATTTTTTATTGTTTTCATTTTCTTTATTTTCTGATACTTTGTATGCTGCTGTTTTTAACTAAAGATATTTATAGCCTAAGTAGCTCTACTGCACGGTCCAGTTTCGGCTGTGCGACAATTAAAGGAGTATTCCATTCAATTCTATTCTAAATATATGCAAAAAAACAGGTATTCAAAAGCTAATTTTCTGATAACAGTGTGATCAAAATGTCAATTTGGGTCGAGGAAACCATTCCACAACACTGAAAAATCTCAATATTTCTTAAAAACCTGCAATTATGGTCATAACTGCCTCATAACTGATACTTAGATCATTTATTTGCATTTTTAAGATAATTTCTACCAGCTTCTTTTTTTCACATGGTGAGGTAATTTCTAGATGAAATCTAGTGCACTTCTTGTTCTTATTGTTTGTCCATGTCCAGGTGTTTTTTTTAGTTAGTCTTGCTTGTTTTTGGAACCTTCTTGTTCATTACTGTGTAATTTTCTGTCCATTATTTACTGTTTACAATACAATAATCCCCATCTGGATGTTTACGGTAAAATGATTTGTCGATTTCCGATCAAAAAGTCAGAGAACACGCTCAGTGCGTTTTGTTCTCCCAACCCCCAGTTTCCACCGTAACTTTCCACAGTTGTAAAACTGAAACCGAATCCCTTGGGGATAATCCTGGCGTTTTCGGCTTTCTCCAGTGCTTGGACGGTGACAAAACCAAGAACACTTTGGCTACCGCGGAGAAAAACGGGTGCAGCTTCATTCTTAGGGGAAATTGTCTGCATCGGAGTGAGTCCGTCAAAACTGCTTGTATTTGCTGCTGACGGGGCCAGATGTTACTATCGGCTGTTTGACAACATGGATCACATGTGCCGGACACGCGATCAACATGGCGCTGATGTTTCCTGGGACGGAAGCAGCCTAATTCAATCAAAAAGGGGTTAAAAGTGGACATTTGCCAATTGTGTCAACAAAATGCCGTGTTGACACAGCTTTCGAACACCAACTTTAGTGAACGACGGCTACATGGTTGAAATCCCTTTTCCAGACGGAGACAAAAAAAAGAAAAATTAAAGGAATGCTGCAACAAAGCACTTTTTCTTTGAGAAACCACATCCAAGGAGGAGAGACCTGCTGCAGACAGAGCAGAGGTCATGTTGCATTAGCTGAAGTGAATGTGTTGACCTAGAATTTGCAGCCCGCAGACAAAAGCACAGTGGGATAACTTTAACAATAACTCAAGATATTCTGCACGTCTGGAGAAGTCAGGGGTGAAGGATGATTCAAGTTGTTTGTCGAGCCCTGATGCTGAGCCCAAAAGAAACAACTCTGGTCCCCCCATCTTGCTCGGCTTCCGTAAATACGTTTTCATCGGGAGCAAACGGGAAGTGCCAATATGGAATATGACGTTAACATTAAAAGAGGTAACTGGATCAATAGCTCATGCCAGATGAAGAAGTACCTGTCACAAAAGATGAACGAAAATCCAAAAAGTCCATCAATTTATCATCACTAATGGGAATCCCAGTGTAAGTCCTATTTATCACCAAGCACCATGCTTGGTTGTGATTGATGTGCTCGAGTCTGAGTCAAGTCAGAAGTCAAAACTTCTTAGATGAGAGACTAAAATGCCTCTAATAAATCACAGGCTGAAAACTTACAGAAACATCTTCAGGTATGAGGCGAGTAGTAGAATGTGTACGTACTACGACTGACTGTCCGAAACCGGAGGACTTTATTTATGCCTATGTTGATAAACCACACATGTGGCTCATTTCACCAAATAGCCCAGAAATTCTCAGGGATTTTGAAAAACAAAAAAAGGCAATTCTGCTTTAGGGTCACATGCTTTGCGGCTGAATTTCTCTCTAAACCGATCGGACAAACCCCATCTGACTTTGCCGTTGGCAGGTTATAAATGAGAAAGTAATGGTCAGACACAGTAGCGCCATGCTAATGCTAACGTGCATGTGATGTGGCTCCAGTGCTCCCGTGGCTTGGATGTCGCGTAGGACGGCACGCCGTCGGGTTTGGGAGCATCGGGGTCACAGGAGGGCCAGAGCACAAGAGAACTGGCGTGGCTCTGCAGAGGGATTGCATGAACTTAAACAGACCAATCTCCTCATTGTGTTATATTTAGAACGGATATGATATTTTTTTGGAAAGTGTTTTGTCACACAGCCGCGCAGCTCCACTGGAAATTTGAAACGTTTCCAGTGCAATTCCACGTCAGGGGTGTGGTGTCTGCGTGAAACCAAACATCGCAGCTAAGATTCAAGTATCTTCAGGATTCAAATGCTATACGATCGCAGGATTTTGAAGTATTCCTTGCACTGCGTTCAATGTGGCACCGGGAAAAGTGAAGACTATTTGAATACCAAGATCATCGGTGGCATCACAGTAAATGATTTGATGAAAACCAGCAACCACTCTCTTCGAGAGGTCATTTCCTTCGACTTTTCCAGAACATTTTCCAAGACTTGTATAACAGTCCTGGGTTGAAATAGAAAACTAATAAAAAAAGCGCTGAAAGTTCCCCGATTCATTGGGGTAATGCTGCAGATTGTTTTTTTTTTAACTGACTACTTTGTTAGTTATTCAATCAAGCAACAGATTAATCAAATAAAATGCACTTTGCTTGAATTGATGAAAAGGTCAGAAAATATACAACATCGGGCATCTTTTAGTGGAGAATATGAGAGCACCAATATCAAGTTAAAGGTTTTGTTGGGCGGGGAATATAAAACTAGATGCCCCCCTTCACCGTCTGTGATACATTTTACTTTCATATTTATACAATTGCATATTCTGATTGTGGATTGAGTTTGTTAACCTGGTGTTTTTGATACAAGCCGTCTTCAGGAGGCAGCGGATCTCACCCTAGTTTGCACGGACCATACGTTACTCGACGTGACACGCACATCTCCTTCTCCGTGTGTGTGCATAGCGTCACAGCGCGGGTAATCATGTGAAATATTAGAAGCTGCAATGCAAAAAGGGAAAAAAAAATTCTTGGCACCACTGGAGCTCCGTCGTCCTCCCCCGGCATACAAAGACCCCCGGTGTCTTGTCTGTCTCCAGTGTCATAAAGCCCTCAGTGTGGTCCGTTGGTGTGGCCGGCCGCTCCAGTACGAGGCCTTCAGAGGCACTAACTGGGCTCTTTATTCTCGGCTTGTCACCGATTATTTTCTTCTCTTAAACCTACACATCGTATTTAACCGGCCGGTAGCCAACAGAAGAGCAGTGTGAGTGAGGGGGATTTTTTTTTTTTTTCGTGTGTGTTCGGCCTCTCACCTTGGTGATGTAGTAGACGCACTGCTGGAAAGCCAGCATGATGACCTCCTCCAGGACACCTATGGTCTCTTCGCTGGCTGTGCGCACACACGACAGGCGGAGCTCCAAAAGGGCTGAAAGAAACACAAACTGATACTTAAAATAAGTAATAATAAAAAAAGTAATAATAAAGTGAGTAATAATATCACAACAATAGCACTTTCAACTTGCAAAATACACCTTTTATTGCCTGTTTATGTATTGTATAGTTATTTTATTGCCTATCTGTATATTTCCTATATATTGTCTATTTTGTACAGTTTTATATTTGTATTGTCCAGGACTACAGATGGAAATTAGCTATGAGCTACAATCTGGTACAAACATCTCTGCCTCTGTGCTTAATGTAATTGTTCACTTTCCTAATAAACTTCTAAACAAACAAACAAACAAAATCATCCTGAATGTGTGTCTGCATTGTAATTTCATAATTTGGGGGGAAGAAGATTTTCACAATCAAATGAAATTCATTTGGGATTAGAATTAAATAGAAAAGAAAGCAATTAAAACTTATCAAGAGGTTTGATGAACAAAATTAAAGTCCATTTACTCTGTTTTTTGTGTTATTCTTCAAATATAGGTCTGGTTTTGTTCTCATTTAAAAAAAAGTGTGATGGCACAAATGTTATCTAAAAGCTTTAAATGATCCGTCAAGTGGGCAACAAACCAAAATTCTCCCCTTCCTCGCTCTCCTCTTCTTCTTTCTCATCATCATCTTCCTGACCCTGCTCCTTTCTGGTTCTCCACTCCAGAATGAGAGGGAGCTGATACTGGATAAAATGCAGCAGCTCCAAGCCGTTGGACATCCACACCACCAGGGGGCGGAGTCCCGAGAAAACCTCCTCCCGGCTCACGGGCTGCAGATCTTCTGGATTCGAGTCGTCTTTGCTCGTTCTGTAACAGGGAAGGGAGTCGGAACCTGTCGCGCATCGGAAAAGTGAAGCGGATTACCGTGGAGGAAGGAGGTGAGTGTGGGCTTACACTTCTGAGTGAACAGCGGCCAGCTCCTTTGTGTGCTCCTGCAAGGCAACAGAAAAAGAAATATAAGGTCAAGAAGAAATGACCGCGAATCACCAACTAACAGTTTGATAAGTAGGCCGGGGTGATGAGGAAATGTATTCAGAGGCCATTTTTATGGAGACGTACCTCAAAAATCACCATGTTTCTGACATGACGACTCTGTGCAATAGAAGCCGAAACGATCCCTCTTGGTTTTAGAAATTGTTTTGTGAGATATTTCATCAACAAAATGATTTATTCTTTCACGATTCAGATAGCAACGTAATGCATTGTACTGCTCTCGTAATCTCTGACATGATGTAGAATACAGATATTTGATATGTGATATTGACTCCTGCTTTTTTGGCCCATATAATGTTTTCTCAATCCTCGACTCAGCGGTTCGTTGCCCAAGTATGACCAAGTCAAGATAAAGTGAACATCTCCCTCTTAAGCGGTGATGTATTAACCACCCAACCCTACTAGATGAAGTCATAGAGGGGACGTCAGTTCACACTGGAACAGATAAAAACCAAAAACATGAAATCTTTGGCCTTTCAGAGCCTTTCTCCATGGCGAAGACAGCAAACTCCGCGCGGGAGCTTCGTCGTGTTTCTCCCCAGAGCTCGATTACTCTACCGGCACTGGGAGTCTGGAGAATTACTAACTTGACTGGCACTCCGCAGAACTCGTACCTCTGCCAGGATAAATTTGTCTCGCTCAGATCCAGCCCTCGCTCCCCTCGGGCTCCATGGTTTTGTCCAATATGGTCAGGGACGGTTGTAAAAAGATGGATGGCGACAGCCAAAGTGACAGCCGGTATTTACAAACTAACTGCTGGTGTCACGCTCAACGAGCTCATAGTAGAGTTGTTTTGTAAACAAACAAATCTTTGCATTAATGGCATAATCTGCGCTCCAGATGTTGATGTTTGACCGGGATCTAATTCTGATCAGATAAATAATCCGTCTGCTAGAATCCACTCGCAGGGTCTCCTAAGCTTGCTGTTAGATTTCACTTTAAATTGCTCTTCCAATTGCTAAAGAAAACTGCAAATGTAAGAGGAAGTCTTAGGAGCTTCCGCCAGCTCAACCGGAAGCCCGCAAATCTTGGCTGCTTTCACAAGGAGCTTTACTTTTTCTCTAAAAGCCAATGTGTTCTGAGAATTAGTTGGGAGGAGCTGGGCCAATTACACCCGTGCTCTGCCAGCGTTGGCTGACGACTGGACAGTTTATCTGCGCCGGAGCCAAAAAACTGGTCTGGATGAGCACGGAGCGTAGCGGCACTTGGCCCGGTTATGGCCAATCTGGCTTACTGTGTGGTCTCATTTACGTTTTATGAACAATCATATTGTTAAAAAAGCAGACTCGGGCCGTGGAAGATGGCGTATCATGCGGCCAGGAAACAGATCTCAAATTGTGATCCAGAGTAGTTTTACTCTCTGGGCAAAGACTCCTTGAAACAAAGTAAAATTTCTGATTTGATTACATATAAAAACACTGATCAAATCTACTTTAAGGAAACACTGACTTCACGTCACACGGATCTCCAAAAAGACGGGCGGGTCTCGGTCGACCCGTGTGACCGCAACTCACCCACAGGGCGCTCTGAACTCCGCTTGCGATGAGCAGCAGCAGCCTCCGCAAGTCTGAGGTGTTAAGACACGTGGACGAATACTGAACGCACACACACAGCAAGAAGGCGACGGTCAGCGGAGGACCGTCTTTCACTCCGCTACATCCCATCGACACGATCTTTTGGACGATGCGACGCTCGTCTTTGGTCTCGTAGTTTACGGTCAAACAGTGGCCATCGGGTGCTTTTAGAAACGGTGGGCTTCTGTTCCCGCAATCTGCTGCGGGCTGGTGTCGAAGCTCCCCGCAGGCCGAGATGCAGCTGTTGCAGAGAACCAGGTCACCGCTGTGGTTCGTCGTTGCAGCGGAGCCGGTTTGGCCCTGCAACCAGGGGCCCATAGAAACGCTGCTGGGCTCTGGAGCAACGGCGTTCACTTCCTTTTTTCAAGGAAATATGTGACGGGGGAAAAAAAAAAACATTAGCTGTACACACACACACACACACACAAACACTCTTGTATGACAGCCAATTTTGTCTAACATAGTTAACCGGGATGTTGACTGTATAAAATATATGGGTGAGTTTGCATGTGTGCATGCAACCCATATGGCTCACTGTGTGTGTGTGTGTGTGTGCGCGAGCACACGGACGTATGTGTGTTTTATTAGAATTCAATATAATATTTACAGATTCACATTGAAAACTATGAGAAAACAATGGATGTGACCAAACTAATGCACAAATGCTTAAAGCGGTCACCAACTACTATATCATTTTTTTGTTTTGAATTATATAACTACTTTGTAACTTTTATTACACTTATTTTTTATTGTTTCTTTTAAATATGTATCTTGAGTATGGTGTAGTATGGTGTCCTTGAGTGACCTGTAAGGCACTTTGAATAAAATTTTTGATCATTATTAATGATAATCCTCATGTAATTGATAAACAATAATGTTGGAAATTATATGTTTCAAGAGATCAGATGTTTTGCTGTGATGTAATTTCAAGACAAGTTAGCTGTAACTTCTAGAGCCTGACATCACCTTATGAGTCAAAGGGTCCTTGAAGAGAAACAGGTATTGTTGTCCCATGCCAACAACATCACCGGGACTCAGCTGTACTTCTTCCCTTAGTGTCTGGCCATTCCGCGTTACCATAGCGCCGCGACAGGGATGGAGCAGGGTGGAGCCGGCTGGGCCGCTGCGATGGAAGTAGCAATGCCTCGGCATTACGTCTTTGGCTAAGAGGGGGATGTCAGGCTTCGGAACGTCGTAGCGTTCGCTTTGTCGGCCCATTAAAATGTCTGGGCTCGCGAGCAAGTAGATGACAAAGTCCTGTGTGCAAAGAGACATAAAAGAAGATTATATGTATGGTTGTATTTATGGGCTACACGGTTGTTAGCGCCTCACAGCAAGAAGGTGTTTAGTTCCAACAGGGGGCTTTTCTTTGTTTGCATGTTTGTCCCGTGTCTGTGTGGGTTTCCTCCGGGTTCTCCAGTTTCTTCCCAAAATCCAAAAACATGCAGAAGGTTCAGTGGAGACCCCAGATTACTCAGACTTGTTTATATGTCTCTATATAATTTGTGAATCAGAGAGTAAATGGTTGCATGTTTTTGTGTGATGTTTGAATGGGAGCATGTCACTGTTTTTAGTTGATCTTGTTGAAACCCTCACTTTAACACTCATGTTCCCTCCACTCCAGATCTAATTCAGCAAAATCACATTTTTCATTGAGAAGATTGAACTGGTCCTCCTTCTGAATTCAGTAAGATTATCTACGCTTTGAAAAAAATGTGTCAAATCTTGGGGGTTTTATTTATCATCTGGCCATGAACATAATTTCTCCGTCAGCCACATGGAATTCAGCTGCAGTTTGAGCTCATAACGCAGGGAATATCCTAAATCTCCCGGTCCGATTAGACCGGCAGTGTTTACTCCTCGCAATGAGTAGCAAACGCACTTGGCCTTGTGATGTCTGTATTTTCCAGATTTAACTGCCTAAATTACTTTGTAGAAAAAGAAAAAAAACCTCCTAAGCCTCATTCATAATCTCGATTGTTACTGGAAGGAAAACAAACATGCAGTCAGAATCACGGCGGTGTGTGAGATTGGGCCGCGTGTCCGTCTGCCCGGGAGCGGCAGTAACTGACTGGTGATCAGTCACCGAAGCAGTTTCCCTCCCTTTCCTGATTGTGCTTTCACAGTTTGAGCGTGCACAGTTTACTGGTTTCATTCAAGGATCCACTCTGTCGTCTCTCTTTCCACTGAAAAATAAGCGCATATTCACAGTATAGGTATACTCTGTGTACGGTTAATAACGTAGAGGGTATTTTGTAAACATGTCAAAAAATATATTCTTTCTTATTGCCCTGGCTGTTTTAATCACATTAAGTTGGAAACAATAGGATGCAACCATTACATAGAAGACTGAAAAGTGATCTTCAAATGTTTGTTCTTAAGACCTTAAAACACTTAATAGCCTTGACTTTGACACTTTATAGTTTTATTTGTATTTCTTAGTCCCACCCCTTTTTTTTTACTGTTTATAGAATTTCCTACTATCATTTATTATTGTTATGTTTTACTTGAAACTCTGGCACAACAATTTCCTTCGGGACAAATAAAGTTGTTCTTATTCTTATTCTTTTTCTTATTCTTATTTCTTCCTGTCATGAACCGACTGCTGAACCTTTAACACATAAAACAGGCTTTTATTGGTCTAATCCCAGATTTATATTTCACATCAGGGCGTTGTGGTCATTATTTCAGGTCTTTTTTTTTTTTTTTTTTTTTTTTATAATTTCTTTATTTACAAAAAAACGTGATTTTGATACACGTGAATAAGTTACCTGTGTGAGGCTGCCGCCCTGCAGCAGCAGCAGGTACGGGCAGTCCTGGGGAGGGTGAATGGAGTACTGTGTGGTGTTGTCGTCGCTGCTCTCCGTCTCCTCCCTCTCAGACTCCTCTCCTTCCCGCTCGCCCCTCGGCCGTGGCGGACAAAGGCTATCTGTTTTGGCCCGCGACCCGTCGTCTCCCTTGGAGAGACCTGCGAGGTGAATGTGATTGCGCCCCGGGCTAGTTTGCATCCGCTTGTGTCTCTCGTTCTCCTTGAGGCATCTATCGCCATCGGAGTGCTGTTCGGTGCCCGCATCAGCATCGACCAGGTCCATCTCGCTTTTGCTCCTCCAGAGTTTCTGATTTCGGCCCGCCGTCCTCTCGATGAGGGTGGAGTTCACTCTCGAGCGGCTCTTCTGCAGCTTACGAGCCTGAGCGTTGATACCTACAGGGGAAAAATAAGCGGTTAGGAAAGACTCGGGATTAAATACATTAAGCGTACGTGCAACGATTACGATGGGGTGATTAATCTTTTCGCTAAAGTATCCAAGGTGCATTGAAGCCTGTGTGTGTTCTGTCATTCGGACATAGTGCTTTTGTGCCAAAGTCAACTCGGAGAAGCCGCACACAGGAAACGGGGCCCAGTGGAAAGAAAGACAGAGCTTATGGAAAGAGAGGGGGAAAAAAAAGTGAACCCGCACAGCAGGCATCCACAAGCTGACACAGATAGAAGGTTATCGCAAGCTGTGCCATTCACTGAAAATCTAAACACAAAACAGGACACGCTCTTACGCTGCAACCACAGCTGTGTCAACCTCAGCCGGCCCGCGGGAGAAACGATAGTGGAAATGACAGAACCTGGTCCGCCCCGCTCGTTCAAAGTGCCACACGCTGTTTGCGTCAAGCGTCTACGGAAAGTTCGGGTTGCTTTTCTGCGGCATCGTGCTTCGCGAATATCGGCGGATGATACATTTTTTTCCGTGCGAAGCTTTTATGGCGTCGCGTTGAAACAGTTGGTTGTAAAAGCGAGGGTGTGTCACTGGAAGGGGTTTAATCAAAGTACAGTGTCTGCGATGTTAATTCAATTTAATGTTTCTCAGTCCATTTTTTTTTTTTTTACTGGCAGTAAGAATGAACCATAAGTCCAAACTTGTAACCAAAATTGGAAAGAAAAGAAAAAGAAGACATAGTAGACCTATTAAATTGAAGTTTGGTCTGTGCGGCTTGGCTGATTTTCTCTGGAAAAACAGTGTGCCAAGAAGCCACATTTTACTGTGAGAACTCTAAAAGTGGATTTCATTCAAGCCGTTCTTTATTAAAGTGGTCGATATTCTCATTTTGGGTCATTTCCACATGATCAGTATCAATAGCTGCCCGAGGCAAAAAGAAACCGTACCAGCGGTGATGGTGTCTTTCTCCTTGGACGTCTGCTCCTCCACCAAGCTTCTCCTCTGAATTTCAAACCGCCTCGCAAGTCCCTCCCTGGGTTTCCATAGCGACTGCAGGAGAAGCGGCTTCTCATTGTCACCCACCACCCGGAATCCCTCCGTCTTCCACTGAGTCCCGCCGATGGAGCCGATGGTGTCACAAAGGATGTAGGACCTCGACTCTTCCTTCCCCAAACCATATCTGGAAAAAAAAAAAAACATAAATCATTTGTTTTAGACTGAAATTAACAATTCTTAAATAAACAACAAGCTGTATTTGTAAATTACCACGTTAAAAGTCCACATTTGAGCCTTCATGAAACATTACGGAGCAACTGACAGAAGTACGTGATGTCCCCAACAACTATACCTATCCGCTCATTTTTCTATGAAACAAAATCTATAAACAACACCGGGAGTCAAATAAGTTCCATGAAAACCAACTGTTTTGCAGAAACTTCAACCGGTAGTCAATTTACACATCCTGCCTTTACCTGAGAGGCAGTAACGGAGGCCCCCCCTCCCAGCAGGTGGTGGCAGTCTGTTTTTGTCATATGAAAATGGAAACTAGACAGCAGATGTAAACACAGCAGTGTTTACGGAACACTGTCGCATCAGCCCGGTTGGGTTTGGCCACGGATACAACGTGACTCGTGTAGACAGACCTCACGACATTAGACTTTTCATCGGTCGCCCCGAATGCATACACAGAACGATCTAAAAGGATCTTGTCTGCATTTCAGATCATCTGGATGCCTCTATCTGTGTGCTCACCTCACCTCTCACTCTGCATTCCCTAAAAGATACATCCTCCGACAAGACCTTAACTTGCTTTGATTCCCTTGGGTTGTATTAAGTTGCAAACACAATACTGACTGGTAATCTCGGAATGAACACGTAAATGCTGTTGTTCTTGCACAAAGTTGATTTCTTTCTTTCTGGTTGATTTGATCAACCAGAAATGGGGCTATAAAAAATACAACAAACAAAGACACTTGAACTGATATTTCTTGTGTGGCACAGTGGTTAGTGCTTTCACCTCACGCCAAGAAGGTCCCTGATTTGATTCTCGCATGGGGAGGAATGGTTGTTTGTCTTGATATGTGGCTGACCTACATGTTCTTTCCTACTAAGCCTGCGTCAGGCGCCCTTTTCGTCATTTTGCGACAAACCTGGAGAAGCGGCTATTTCTTATTTAGAAAGGGATTCGGTATGTGATGCTTAACGGTGGCCTTCACCATTCATCAGGCTATTAACGCAATGGGAGTGAAAATGTGTTCAATCGACCGGCTGTCACCCTCCTCGAGAGCCTGTCCCTGCTATAATTGGCCGAGAAGCGAAGTTCAACCTAAACCTGTAGCCAGTTGCTCACAATACAACAAATATAGACACGCAACCATTCATTCTCTCATTTAAATATCATACAGAGACATGCAACCATTCGCTATTCATCTGCAATTTAGGGTCTCCAATAAACCTCCTGCATGTTTTTTGGATTGTAGGAGGAAACTGAGGAGCCTGGAGGAAACCCACGCAGACACAGGGAGAACATGCAAACTTCACACTGCTCCACCCAGTTGCTTTAGTAAGTAAAGGAGGGAAAATAAATGATTATGATGTCTGGAGTCTCAAACAATAACAGCACGGCTCAACACTCACTTTTAGAAGCGTTGGCGAGTGACAGTTATTGATAAGTCTACATGCAACCCCTTTACTGTGTTAATGTTAGACATTGCCAACAAATTGGTTTATTAAAATATACATTTCTCTTGAAAATCCTTTGAAAGCAAAACACATTGATTGGAAAATTTGTCAATTTTCCCATTAAAAAAAAGAAGTTTACCAGGGTCATTGGAACGGGCTGAATGTGTTAGCCAGATGGATGTCATTCGATGTAATACTAAATAAATCAATGCAACAGTGTATACTCTTACAGAGGAAAGGGGAAAATGCTTCAGTTTGCACCGAACGGGTCAAAACCCACTTGTATTAATCATTCCATTGTGTTTTTCGCTGAAACATAAGCAGCAAAAGCAGACATTTACACTCTCCAGAGAGTTCGCCTCAGCACTCTTGGCAACGCCCGCTGCTGCCCTTCGCACAAGCCTGCGGTTAGTTCTATAACTTTTCAGAATTTTTAAATGAAGTATTTGGCACGTGCACACCCTTCGCACTGTACTACAATTATGATAAACTGAACTAGGGGGTCAAGTCCAGACGGGTTTGTACACCGAAACAAAAAAAAAAACAAAGAATGAACATGAACAGGATCTTTCAGTGACACTTAAATTTAGAAGCCTCAAACTCTCTCGCTGGAGGTTCAATCCCCAACTGAGTGTCCCGAAGATAGCGAGACGCTCGACCCTCAACCAGCTACTCCAATAGTGCATGAATGGGTGAACGTGATGGGGTTTCTTAGGTGCCTCAGGCACTAAACACACTAGAGGGGCACTATAATAATGCAACTGCTTACCGCTCTAGGGCCTCTTTGACCAGCTCTTTGGCGCTGGACTGCGTGGTGGCCAGGACGCTCTTATAGTGGGCTCCTTTACAGATGTCCCCTCCGAAGATCTTCAGGATCCCCGGAGCAGTTATCTGATTGGAGAGTTCGGACGGATCTTCGGCGATTAGAGCGTCCGTCGAGGTTGCTGCGTAACACGAAAAGACACCAGATTTTCAACACCGGATTGCGGCTGCGGTCCACAGATGTCAACGCCAGACCGCAACAACCCCAGAGGCGAAGACATTTAATGTATCCCAAATATATCAGTGCAACATGCACACTATAGATCGCTTACTTTGCTGTTTTGGCAGTTTGTAAAATAAATCTTTGTGCTGTGTGGAGGGGAAATTATGTAAGGCATGTGTCGACAGATGTCAGTTGAGGTGGTTCCTGCATATCTGGTTGGAGGGAATGTCATTCTAAAACCACATAGTTAAAGAAGGCGGGGGGTGTAGATTCTATATCATCTGTGATATATACTGTGTCACACACTGTCATGATGATGTCAAATAATGTAATATAAAACTCATCCTTATGGGCAGTTTGGTTTCCTCCAGAGAACATCTGAAGATGTCTTTATACAATGATCTGTTTCTGGTACAATTTCAAAAAAAAAAAAAAAAAAAAAATCTAGACAGATGTTGCCAGGTTTTGAAACCAATCTGACAATGTGTAAAGCTTCTAGCCAGAAAAAGAAGTGGCTTGAAAAGTGTGAGTGCGCGACCTGAGCGCCTCAATCTGAAGACATTCAGACAATTGAAGAGTTAGAAGATGAAATTGAGTTTAGCTGAGGTCGCTTACACTAGACAGAAGTTGCTCTGTAACAAACCTTATATAGTAAGAGCTAGGCTAGATCCTTATTTACTGCCATATGCTTGCCATCCCATGATGCACCTCTCGCATTCCTCCCAATCTTCCTATCCCTGCGCGTCCCCAAGTCCCTTCGTCAATTCATGACAGTAAATTCATTTTGCAGGTTCCCCGGGGGCGGGGCTTGATGTAAAATAGCAGCCGTGCCTGCTTTCCATCATTTTTATTTCTTCTGCGAATATTGACACTATTAGTTTCTCATGTCCACTTTTACCGTGTCACTTTCTACCTCTCTGTCCTTCCTTCTTGCTTTTTTTTCTTTTCTCCCCCAACTGGTCGAGACAGAAGGCCGCCCGCATTGAGCTCGGATCAGTCCAAGCGTTTCCTCGCTGCCGTCGCCAACTACTTTCCCATGGTGGGGAATTTTGGGTTTCTGGAAATCATTTTACAGAGTGTGGCGCAGACCTGCTCTGCACGGAAGGTGTCGGGAGACAACTGTGTTGTGAATCGGCACCTTATAAATAAAATCTGACCCGACTCGCAGAATTTGAACTCTTTCGTTCGGCTCAATGGACGAGGTTGCGTTTGTATTAAAACAGCCTCTAATGCCGTTTCCAGTTTTACTGCCATATTTAGATTTTAAAGGGTAGCAAATCTACTAGAGAATAAGTTAAAAGAGGAAAAAAAAACAAATAATTGAGAAAGCGGATCACTTCGAGTTCCAGGATAAAAGCCTTGGTTTAGGTTTCTCTGCCTCCAGTTTGTCTTCAGAAGGCAATTCGCCACGGCCACCCAAGTCGTACAGTATGCGGTGCAAAGAATATAAATCTTATAGCACCGTGTGATTATTAATTCTTTGACATTTTTATTTGATTTTTTTTTTTTTTTATCAGTTTGAATTATTATACCAACAGATCAATCAGGATGCTAACGGAGTGCCCCCTTCTACCTGTTCTCACAGTATGATTAGCTGTTTTGGCATCATTAGCATCAATGTTTCTCTCACATCCTTGTTTAAAATTAAATAAATCGAAAAAAAATGAAAGATGACTCATTCACCTGGCCACAGATTGCTCATCGGACTCACTCGATCAGACTCAAAATGATAGAGACTGAAACGATACTAGATTCCAAAAAGATATTTACTTAAATTTCCTTGATGTTATGAAAACGATTATTTGATTATTAAATTCTCTCTTGATAAGCTGGAACCACGGCTATCATATCTTCATCCTGTGATCTGTATTTACATTATAAAGCTGTATTAATTTGTGCTAATGACCGCGCTTCTCCAACTTCATTGTTGCTCTAGGACACATCGTACAAATCACAGGACAAACAGTAGCTTGACCTACTGCTGGCCTTCCAGGCTTGGGTGGAGAGTGATGACCTTAGACCTGAGGTCAGCGCCATGGAGCCCGGGTTGGAGGCAGGGCCGCGGAGAAAGACACCCGAGAGGCGGTTGGTATGGCGACGGATGCGGCTCTTGCTGGGCTGCCTCGGCGCGGCGGCCTCGGCCAATCTGCCAGTGGACGAACTGCTGGTTGACGAAGCCGATCTGGGCGGCAGAGGAGAACAGAGAGAGTCTCTGATCGACCTTTGAGCAAGGCACTCGATGCCCAATACACACGAGGACAGCTTAAGTAAATACATACATATATATGTAGATGTATACATATATGATTAAACAAACACCACATACTGATTAAGAAAAAATATCTATCAGAAACACAAATAGATGGTCATGTGGGGGATGATGCCCAATGAGGAGAAGTTAAATTGTTTTAAGACGTTTTAAAGATGTGCTTTCTTGTGGTATTCTTTTATTTAGTTTTCCGATTTGCTGTTGTTGATCATTTTTGTTTGTGTTTTTACCAGGATTTTCTTTTTCCTAGTAATTACTTGGAATTCCAATCAGACTTTTTGATTTTCTGAAGCTAAAGTAGTCAAAAATCTTCTTAAACGGGATTGAATCAACAAAGTGAAAACAGCGTATTGAAAGACGTGACACACAGACAGGCTGAAATTGAATGTATACCCATAAGTTGCACGGCTCAAACTTCAACATCTGCATCCGCCGTGCGAACAATGTCTATACATACATGCATGTTCCCGGCACAAAGCTGCCTAGTCTCTTTCAGCCTCCCTCTCCCGGCTCATTCTTGAAAGAATGAAGTCTTGTCTGTGTCTGAGTCTAGTTATGCCGCTAAGCTTCTTACCGCCGGGGTTCAAAGGTTCCCCGTGGTTTAGGGCACCGCTCAAAAACAAAAAAAAGGGGCGGGGGGATTTGACATTTTTGATGAATCATAGTGAATGTTTTGAAAGTGTGATGGAGAGACGACATGTGAGTAGCTGTTCATCTCTGATACTGAATATCACAGCAGGTCTGTGTACACTGTGGACCCAGAGCTAGGATGGAGTGATGGATCCGACCTTTTGAGCCGGATGATGGAAAACAAAATGGTCCAAATGTCACATCATGGATTATTTATAAATCGACTACCGTGATTTTCTATTTTACTGCTCACACCGCTTACCAGAAAACAACTACGGCAGCTTTGGACACCATCAGTGAGATATATATATATATATATATATATTTCTACCACAATAAAAATAGTAGCTTGTCATAAATCAGAAAACGGAGTTTCCATTTTTTTTCACAATTCATTTCCTTCTTGAACGTAAGTGATTGCCAATGTGTCCAAAACCTGTCACTGATTTTCAGATTAAATCAAGTGGAGCAGTAATAGTATTAATAAAAATAATGAATATTACAATCCAATAGCTATAATAAATCACAGTTGTAGAAGTTTCGTGGACATCAGTCTGATGACTGTTCGAAAAAGACTCCGATGGGCAACAGAAGGAATAAATTGAAATACAAATCACTTTTAAATAAGTTAATGCGGAATGTTGGCGCCCAAAATGAGTGAAATTGGCAAAGTGGTGACCAAAGTTACTCCATCACCGAAGCCCAGAGTCCTGCTGGGATTTTCAAAATAAAAACAACCAGACAGAATCTCTTTTTCCATCTTTTCAGAGAGATGAAGCAGTGTAGATAAGAAATTTAAAAAAAAAAAACGAAAATGTGCAAACTGCGCGCCGGTACTCACTGCAGGGAGCCGTCACTAGGTTTCCTCCCCAGTTTGACTAAGCGTCTCTTCAGGGAAGCCGCAGGTAAACCCGGTGGTCTCGCCGGCAAAGGCGCCTCCTCCGGCGGGGTCATCCTGCCCGGGCCCGGGTTAACGCGTGGCGGCGTTGCGGGATCCGTCCGTGGTGCAGACGCACGCACAGACCCCGCGCTTCATTCCCGGGGCGTGCGGATCGGGACGCGAAGCTCCGGCACGTTGCTTTTGGCGCTCCTGATGTTTCCGGCGCCCGTCCAGATGTTGTCGGCTCCACGGGTCGACGTCTCACGTCACGGCTCCCGCGCACGCCCCCGGTTGTCACCCGTGACAGACAAACGCGGGGAGACGTCACCGTGCAGCGGCGTGACACATCTGGATCCCGCCTATCGACCTCTCCAGCTGCGCAACTGTCCGGCAGTGCCAAGCGCAAGCACGCAAGCACGCATGCACGCACACACGCACGCATACATGCATGCACGCCCACGGCTACTATTTCAAAATAAAATCCTCGCGAGAAGACATCAGCCGGAGTGGAACCTCTGGTCTGCAGTCACGTCACTGGGGCCCACGCGCACTGAGCCAAGTGTTATTACACATGAATAACAAACTGCGTGCCAAGGTGAATGTAAAAGTCATTTGGAAGCGTGGAGAGAAGACGAGCCCCGCTGCACCGACAGGAAAGCGTAAGTCAAAAAGTTTCTACAAGGCAAGATGCAACTGCAGCCGGTACCGAACACTGCGTGTGTATTTGGCTCCATCTACTGGCGGTGGCACAACATTGAGAGTCCAATTACCATTAATGCGTAAAACATATTGATAGAAAAAAAAAAACGCTCTTTTGAGATATTCGACGTATCTAATATTGATTTGTGTGTACGTTTTTTTTTTTAATTGTTAAATCACATCCTGATATCTTTCTTGGTGTAGAAACAGCGACAATGACGAAAAGACGGAGATGTTGGAGTTCACTTTGGGACCGACGAGGATGGATAAGATCAGGAATGAGTTTCAGAGGAGTGTGCATGCTAGATGTTTTGGAGAGAAGGTCAGAGAAGCCAGGCCGAGCGTGCCGCTGCCCTTTATAGGGATCTTGATTAGCGGCATCTGCTGCAGCTGGCGCCGATTACAAATTGGGATCAGGTGTGATACCCTGACAGTTTATTCAGTTTCAATTTACACAGCAGGAAGTGGACATTGCAGCAGGGGTAGTTAAGCGGCTAAATTACAAGTTGCATTAAAAATTACAACAGTAGCATTAAAAAAAATTATAAAGATTAATATTTATATACAAACAATATAACAAACTTCAATATTTGCTTCCTTAAAGGAAAACTGAATATCAATAATAATCATCACCATTATCATTGCCAGGATTTGACCTTACTATTAGTAATAATGGGTGACGCAGTGGTTTGCGCTTTGGCCTCACAGCATGGAGGACCGGGTTTTGATTCCGACCTTTCCGTGTGGAGTTTGCATGTTCTCTACGTGTTTGTGCGGGTTTCCTCAGTCCAAAAACATTCAGGTTAATTGGAAGAAATTGGGAAAATCGCCCCAAATGGGTGAACGGTTGTTTGTCTATATATGTGGCCCTGCGATTGACTGCCTCTTGCTCAATGACAGCTGGGATGGACTCCAGCATCCCTGAACCCTGAGTGCAGGATAAGCAACAGAAGATCGATGGATGAATATGATAAATAACAATGCATTGCATGTTGAATAAAATAGCACACGCTTTTGCAATGCTTCAAATGCCCTATGAAAAGTGCTAATTTAAAACAACGGAATTCCATTGCAATTCTCACCTTTTTTAATTTTTTTATTTGAATGCAGCGAGAGAGAATTCAAATGTGATTTCTCCAAGCCAATAATCCCCTCCCGGCCTATGGAGCATGAGGCAGTCATGACAAAAAGTTTTGTATACACAGACCAGCGGGATCGGCGGGGATGGAATATTAGGAAGTTTATTAAAACACGGCCTGTAAAATTACATTACATTACAGTCATTTGGCTGACGCTTTTATCCAAAGCGACTTACAAAAAGTGCAATTCACTCACCGAAGATCCGAAGTACCAGTAATCGGAAGTCAGAAGTGACCACTCAACCAAATAGCCATTTCAGAACCGTATACATACATACATTCATTTCATCCTTTTTTTTTTTTTTTTTTGTTTTGCGGGGTTTTTCAGGGGCTAAGTGCGATTAGTTGGGTAGTTCTCGGCGAAGAGTTATGTTTTCTGCTCACGGCGAAAGATGGGCAGCGACCCCGCTGTTCTGACTTTTTTCGGGAGTTCGTTCAACCACCGGGGAGCCAAGACCGAGAAGAGCCGAGGCCGGTTCGATCGGCAGCCGGGGGCTCCGAGCGATGGGGCGGACGGTCGCCCAGAGGTGGCGGATCGGAGGGGACGGGTAGAGACACGTGGCTCGACCATA
The DNA here is from genome assembly GCF_037954325.1 of Fistularia commersonii. Lineage (NCBI taxonomy): Eukaryota > Metazoa > Chordata > Actinopteri > Syngnathiformes > Fistulariidae > Fistularia > Fistularia commersonii. The sequence continues at coordinate 3,758,149 of NC_141316.1, read as the reverse complement.
TCCTGGAGATAAGACGGGGCTGTCCCATTCACCGCCCGGTAGGCGAGCACCAGGGTCTTAAATTTCATGCGGGTGGCTACTGGGAGCCAGTGTAGGGGCATAAGGAGGGGAGTTGTGTGGGAGAATTTGGGACGGTTGAACACCAGGCTGGCTGCCGCTTTCTGAATAAACTCCAGAGGCCCGATGGTCACCGCCGGGGCACCGGCAAGGAGGGAGTTGCAGTAGACCAAACAAGAGATGACTAGGCTTGTACTCTAAGTAGCAATAACTTAGACGTCACTTCAATATCAAGTTCAGTTAGTGTCTTGAAAACTCGACTAAACATGTCAGACTTCACAAATATCAAGGTATGTCAATTAATAAAGTATAAGGACTCGTAAGAGTTGCGTGAATACACAGCGGCCAGAGAAGAAAACAAACACTGGATTACCTCCAACCAGCTCTGACTGACCTCTAGGTGGAGCTCCTGCGCCCTGCACTGGTGTTACGGAGCAGGTTTCTTTCAGATGCTTCCTTTTTAAGAATGAAACACCCTGAACAAAAATGCGGTACTAGGTTACAGGTCACTTCCTGAAGGCTGAAACAAGTGCATGACAAATAAAATTCAATGACAACAGATATCTACAGATGTTAAGAATAGATTCTGGACTAATGAGGAAAATGCAGAAAGGAATTATGTTGAAAACACATCAAGCATCTAAAAGTCAGCGTTGATGTCTTAGAAATAAACACTATGATGTTAATACAGCATTAAAACACATTTCAAAATAAGTGTGAAATTACAAGACACTCTGTAATTTATCAGAAAATCACAAATATTTGTTTTGCACATAAACTTTACTGTTACGTCCTGGTTTGTAGAGGAGAAAAAGGAAGCAACATCAAACCAGATGTACTTCGTATGAACAAATCTAATTATTATTAAAGTTTGTCAAAAAGTGCAAAGTTACAGAGACCAAATGAATGGAAAAAGGGGAATTTGGTGCTGCCCAAACCAAAGAAAGTAATAAACAGAGAGTCCATAAGGAGAATTGACTACTACCCCAGGTATCTGTAGGGAGAACAAAAGAAAAGTGGAATAAAATCCTTGCTACCTGAAAACAAACACACTAGAGTTTGCGCCCCGACAGTTTCGCAGTTTTTCAGCCTCGACATCACGTTTAGAACACAGCGTTTCCCTTGGCGTGCTGAACGCCGGCCGTCCTGTTGAATGGTTGTAACCGGCTTAAAGAAGTCACCACATGGTGATTGGCTTCAATTCATCTTCAATCAACTCAACTTTCTTTTCTTTTTTTTATTTTTCTGAATTAATGACATTATAGCTACTATATAGGACTGTCTCAGAAAATTAGAATATTGCGATAAAGTTCTTTATCTTCTGTAATGCAATTAAAAAAACGAAAATCACTTTTTCACGATATTCTAATATTTTGAGATAGGATTTTTGAGTTTTCTTGAGATGCAAGCCATAATGAGCAATATTAAAATAATAAAGGGCTTGCAATATTTCAGTTGATTTGTAATTAATCCGGAATGTATGACATTTTTGTTTTTGTAATTGCATGACTGAAAAGATAAAGAACTTTATCACAATATTCTAATTTCCGGTCCTGTACTGTCCCTGTGGTTTGCTTTCTTTACACCACCTCCGGTTACATTGCTCCTGTAGAATATAGGCCTTAGCGAAAGCTGAACCGACGGCGAGCACAATGCGCAAAACTCCAACGAGATTCCACGGGGTTCAATTTGTACTACTTATGTGACGGGATAGACGTGTATTACGTTTCGTCGTCGTGGAAGACGGTTTCTGGTTTTGCAGGTTCAGCTTCAGTCAGGCGTATACATCAGACAATGGCACGTGAAGCTGGGGTGGGAAATCCCTCCTGGCCTTCACGGGGAGGTAATTGGGCTTACGGAGCTTTGCGAGAGCTGCTGCTCTTGCATAACGTGACGCCGCTGATACCTGAGGACATGTGACAGCTTCGGCAACATAAATACAGCACAGGACCTTAACGGGCTGACAAACCCCTGCAGGTCGACTCCTGGCCACAAAAGTGCACCGCATGTGAAGGGATATCCATGGCGGTAATCGTGGGCGCAGGAGCATCTGCCTGCCGGCCAAGGTCAGCTCTTCTTGGAACCTAAGTAGAGAACAGAAGGGCTTAACTTGCGGTAATCAGATCCCCTCCCCTCCCCGCTGGACGTGGAGAACTGACACCTGCAGAAGCAACAAAGCAAAGCCTGCTGAGTTTCCTGAGAGGAATTCCAGCAGAGGGAATGAAGAAACACAGAAATAAGGGGTTGTTTCTCTCCCTCCCCCCGTCCTTCTTTTATCAAAATAAAACACACAAAAATGAATGCACTTTTTCCATGGTCTCTCCCCTCCGCTTTTCATCGGAACCGACTTTCTCGGAACATTAAGCTCTGATGATTTTGTCAAATGTGATGGGGGTGGGGGAGGCTGACGACAAACACAAGGAATCAGTGGAAGGACTTTTAGAGCAGAGCTGAATTATCACATTAATCTCCAGAGCCCTGATAAAAGAACACATTTAAATATCGAGTTTTAGATCAAAGCATTAGGAATGAGAACGTGTATGCAAATCAATGATTCATCTTTTTTCTTTTAACTCCACCTGCATTTGGCGTCACCAAACGTGACTTGGAAAATCTCGCAAGGTCGCTGGCGCTGCACTCGAAGCTAGTAATATCCGACGAAGAACAGGGGGCATATTTCTTATTTAAGCAAAATTTTATAGCGATTAATCTTGGAAGTACAAGTACGGTGTCCACGCATCCATCCATCGTGTCCGTTTGCATCTACTTCTCAGCGGACTCCTCACCTGAGCCACTTGGTGAAAGTTGCCTTCAAGCGAAAAGATATCAAAAAAGCCAGAATATTAGCCAATTCTCATCTATCTTTATTTTTCTCTCACAAATGTAGCCACTACTTTTGGGGGAAAAAAAAAAAAAAAATCATGATTCAGGCTGGTTCCAATACCACTCATCATGAATCGATTTTTGTTTAGGTTGGGCTTGCGATGGTCGTGCGCTTTCCATGGCAGTGCATGGCAGGCAATCGAGGAGAACTTAAAAGCTGGAGCTTTGGCCTCCCTGGATGTTGGGTCATTTGCATTCGTCATCGGTTCTGACAACTCGCTCCTCACACACTCGCTCTTCTTGATTCCCGTGCTGTCGATTTCAACATTTGCTCCTTACGCACACCCTCTCTCCGCTACCACCCTCGTGTTGTCTGTTGCTCAAGCATACCGAGTCCTCCCAGCTTCCCTCTCGTCAGTATAGGTGCATGTGGACTTTCCACCTGGCCGCCCGTCCTCCAACCTCCCCCTCGGACGGATGCCAGGAGGCTCGCCGCACCTCTGCCACCCAGTTGTTCTCCTGCTGCCAGGCTCATCCTGGTGCCGCTACTCTACAGCCCAAAACCCAGCTGTGCCGCGCTACTGCACAGCTACTCATACCGACACCGCAGCCCGGCATCCACCTACCTGGTCCCCTTTTCTGCCCTCGGTCTGCTACTTGTCTCGCTTCGCCTCTTCGAGTTCCCTGCCCCGTCAGCCGGTGCCTGTGTCGTTCTTTTCTTCCCTTTATCCAGTTACTTTTCATTCCCCGCTGCCCCTTCAAGTAAACAACCCATCTCTGCTTTGGTGCGACGTCTTGTGTTGGTGCTCGGGTCCGACCCCGGTATCATAACAGATCTGCTTCTGATAAAAATGTCACATAAGATCGACACTGGAAAGAATACATTTGTTGAAGACGACCACTTAGAAATAGAAATAGAAGAAAATTAACCCTCTTATTATGATAAGGGTCAATTTAACCCATTGGGTCAATGGGTGAAATGGGTCAAATTGACCCTTAACATAATATGAGGGTTGAAAGAAAATTCTCCTTGTTGACATTGGGCGGCCATGATGTGAGCACCGATTCGTGCGCAAGATAACAAAAGTAAACAAAGAAGAAGCTGCTTGTGTTAAAAACTGTGAAACTGAAAGCAAATTGTGTTTGGACGCTTATAAGAAATAGTGAAGGAGAGGTTTTCCGAAGGAAGGAGGAAGGAAGGTTTTCTGTTCAGAGTTTCCTGCTCCATTAATACTATGCTACCAGCTGTGCGACTCCTGAACTCTCAGATGTGAGATATTCAGGGCTTGCTTAATCCCTCGCGGCCAGGTTATCCCCAAACGTTATCCCTGGAAAGGACGAGTTAAGAGCCCGGCTTTGGATCAAGGTTCGATAAAAGAAGAAGTGGGGCGATAAACAGGGAGGGAGCCGTGACGGCGTGGAGGCAGCGGCTCAGAGCCAACCGCTTCTCGGAACCTCCAACTGTCCATGAAGTCTTTTTGTGTGATTTCATTTTCGTTTAAGAAACTTTCTCTTGATCGTGTGACACTTCCTCATACCTTTTACCTCACAACATTTCAGAGCGAAATTCTGTCCCATCAACCCCAACGCTTTTTTTCTTCTTCTTTTTTTTTTTTACACGTTTTCTAGAACAGAACTGAATAAAGACAAACAACCTTTCGCGTTCTCTCACGGGCAGCACAGCGAGCGCCTCGGCCTCAACGTGTCCCTGCCTCGATCCTGGCAGGAGGGCCTTTCTTTGTGGGGTGTGTATGTTCCCCTCCGGGTTCTCCGGTTTCCTTCCACAGTTTCAAAACATGCAATACCGGGCCCCTAAATTAAAATATGTGAATCTTGAGATATGTGAAAGAGAGAGAGTGAACGGTTTTATGTCTCTGTGATTGACAGCCGACCAGGCTTGGGTGAATACCGCGTCTTGCTCAATGATAGCTGGGATAGATCCAGGCCCAGGTGCAGGAAAAGCAGTATAGACCACGAATTAATAGAATAAGATACTACAATAGTATATAATATGATATATCCACTTTGTCCATGTGAATGTTTCTTAGAAATTGAAATGCGTCATAATAGACTAAACTACTAGCAGGCACAATGCATAATGACTATTTTTATGTTGTGAAAAGTTCAAGTTTATAATGATACGTCTGTTTGTGGGTTATATAATATGTAGTTATGATTGTAAATAGATATGAAGTTAGAATTTGCAACCTTTGAAATGTTTCCATGCCATCAAAAACACGCACTTGGACCAGGTTGGCCTCATTATTCAGTCACAAAGACGAGCCCATGTTTTTTTGCTGTTCAAGGACTTTGGTTTCTAAGGATGGCTATTGTCATTATGGGCTGCTTTTTTTTCACCACTAATTAAGGAGACCAATGACCTTCTCTTAAAAATTGTATGCCAAAAGCTCTCTTAATAACTCATTTGGTTTACTTGAAAAGCTTATAAGTGAATGTTACGCTGCATTAGTTGCACCTAAAGACAAGACAGGATATTCTTTGTAAAGGAGTACGAAAATGAAACATCATGTACACTAAAAGAAATCCTCCCAAAATAAACCATACTGTATGTTATCATTCATATCGGAGACATTTTAATTTCTTTTTACTCACATACTGTCCTGAAATTTTCGATGCTAGATGAGTCAAAGCACATGTGACGAGACAGAAGTGAAAATGTTGCTCCATACGCTTGCAATATAAACTTACGTAAAGAAATCACGTGTGTGTGTGTGTGTGTGTGTATATGTGTGTGTGTGTATATGTGTGTGTGCGTGAGTGTGTGTGTGTGTATGCGTGAGTGTGTGTGAGTGTGTGTGTGTATGTGAGAGCAGAACGGATCATTTCTTAATTTAAGATAAAATGTTCCTCAACACACTTTGTGACTACTTTGAAAGTGCATTATTCTGACAGTGATTAGATACTACAAGCAGAAATGACATACATATATTTAGTAGCATTGAGACATTTTCTGGTGTGATGCAGCTAAAAACAGTGCATCTGAGGAGACAGCATTTTGGTCACACACACACACACACACTCACACACACGCAAACACACACACACACACACACACACACACACACACACACACACACACACACACACACACGCACATACACATACACATACACATACACATACACACACACACACACACACACACACATGTATTCTATGCACAGAGCCATGAGCTGCCCTCCTACATTAACTGGATTTTATCTAATGTTAATTATGTTTGAATTTTTTTTGAATAAATTAGCAATATATCCTTTCTAGGCCTGAAATCCACACACACATACATACACACATACACAGACACCCACTCCTCTGCAGTTTCCATACACACCCTAATAATTCACATTATTATATTTTGATAAAATCATCATATGCTCAGCGTAATTTTTCAAATCTTATTGTTCAAAACAGCTGTTTAAATATAGTCAAACTCATTTACTTCTATAATTACTTCCTCTGTGTAACTAATGAGTTGATTCATGAATACCCGAATTGCCTTATTGACATTAAACACAGGCTTTACTTTACTACTCAATGAATGAGCCGTAGACTATGTTCCATTAGATAATGTCAAATTAATTTACTAGATACCGGATAGAAAGAACAAAAGGTATTAAGTTTAATAAATTCTGGATTAGGCACTTATTAAAAAGCTCTAATCCGGCCACCCCCTCACACACACAGACATACACACACACACACACACACACACACATTCAGTACTTCCCATGGTTTTAACATTAATGGGCATGCAATATGACTTTCATTACTCAGCGAAAAAACATACACCAATCATTATATTAGCACTTTAGCACTTTACAAGGAAACACCAGCATAAAGGTTACGGTGATCCACAAAATGGACGCATGTCCGACGGGCTGATGGCTGCGTGTGAACTTCTCCTTGCCACATTTTTATCTGAAATGTATGGATAACATTACGTAATTAGGCTTTAAATGACAAATCTCTTGTTTAGCTGAATATCACATCATCTAGGTTCCACTATTGACAAGGCCCACATCGGATTAAAACATCTGATATGGATTTGAGTAGTTTTATTGTTATATTTGAGACATGTCAGTTCAAGCACACTACAGTCAAGCATACTAATTCATTAAAAAAAACAAGTATTTAACACGGTGATTTGTGGTAATGATGTGAAACCCACAAAATGCATGACAATTATCAAGTACCCATGACCTATGAAACGATGGGGCAAAACCAGCAAGCAGAAAGCAGGCCATGGATATCTCTCTGAGGAGGGCTTGTTGCAGATGGGATGGGCGTCCTGTGGGTCGCTCTGACAGGAAGGAAACGAGCCCCTGTTTGCCCTACGACGGGAAACAGCAGTGCCGGCGGGCTGCTGCTCTCCAGTTTCAGCCAGAACGGTAAATAATGCAACTAATTTTCATCCGTCCAGTCAGATATTTTTGGAAGAGATATATAATCGCATACAAAGGGAGGGACAGATGGGTGTCTGTGAATAAAAACATTCTTCTGGTTGACTGACAGGTAGGCGTTGCCCTTGAAAATAGTCGCTGATCGTAGGATTGATAAGACACAGAATCCCTTTATTAGATTAAAAAAATACATAAAAATCAGCATTGACATCTTAGAAATAAACACTATGAAATAAAAAATACATAAAAATCAATATAAAATAATAAAAATACGACAGCATGTAGAAGTATATATACAAGTGGGTTATCGCGTTATATTAGCATTGGATATGCATTAATATTGAAGATTCCTAAGGGGAAGTTCCTTTTTTTGTTACAGCAGCAGCTCCAGCTCAGAGAATATAAGATGAAAAAAAAACCTCCATATAAAAAAAAATACATAAAAATCAATATAAAATAATAAAAATATGAAAGCATGTACAAGAATATATACAAGTGGGTTATCGCGTTATATTAGATTGGATATGCATAAATATTGAAGATTCCTAAGGGGAAGTTCCTTTTTTTGTTACAGCAGCAGCTCCTACTCAGAGGGTATAAGATCAAGAAAATATAAGCATCAATATAAAAATAAAAATAAAAATCAATATTAAATAATAAAAACATGAAAGCATGTACAAGTATGTATTCAAGTGGGTTATTGCGTTATATTATCATTGGATATGGGTTAATATCGGAAATTTTTCAAACTGTAGAACAAATAAAGGCTACATTCTGCAATTGCATTGTCTTTTACTGTATTCTCTATTCTTTATTTTGATTGTCTTTCACCGCTTCCTGGTGAGGTCACAACCTTTTAATGTGGAGGAAAAAAAAAAGTCCTGAGTCAGGGTTTGTCCTCGCACCCCCTCCACTCACCGTGACTCGGCAAAGCCAGTTGCGGGCTGGTGATTTGACTACGGTGCATGCGTGTACGTGCGTGTGGAGCGTGAGAGAGAGAGAGAGAGAGAGTGGGTTGGGCGGGGCGTGGGAGGCCGTGGGCGTGGTCCCGCGAGGGGACGTCCAGTCTTGACTTCTCGTGGAAAAAAAAAAGAAAATCTTCACTGAGCTGTTGGATTTCGTCTCTGCTCAGCGGAAGGAGCGCGGGGGGGGGGTTCGCTGGCGCACGTCGGTCCACGCTGTCGGGACGCGTGCACACACACACACACACACACACACACACACACACACACACACACACACACACACATCGAAGGACCGTGGCGCCTTCGCGGCTTGTTGTACTTGACGGCGGGGCATGTGACAGCGAGCCGCGGCGGTTCGAGGAGCGGACGAGGCTCGATCCTTAGCGGGGATAGAGCGCCTCCCCGGCGGACGGCGGACGGCGATGGAGTGGCTGTGCGGAGCGGAGCTCCCGTTCTGGGTGAGTAACGGCGCCTCCTGCCCCGGTAACGTCTCCCCCTCCACCACCAACCCACCCACAAACACGTTAAGCCGACTGGCCTTAATACTCGCGGTTACCGGTGTGGTTTTCACACCGGTTGTCAGTTGTTTTGTGTGTCTCTGTAAATTCACCACTTAATATGATTTAACAAGGTCATGCGTTATAAACAAGTCCGTGGATCTCTTCTTCCACGTCGCCTGTGGGAACGTTACATTAATAACAACGTTAAGATCTGTGTGTGATAAATGTAGGGCCTTGTAAAGTTGCGTGTGAGTCAACGAGCATCCTCACTTGGCGTTATTACGCTGTTATAGCACTTTAATGACACACCGGGAATAAACGTGCACGCTGATGAAATGCTATTTTACTATGCAGGGGCAAATGTCAGTTTAAGCAAGGCGTGCCGTGATGTTTGACAGTAACAGGAGAATACCTCGAGCTGGAACACCACGGCCCAGACATGTATTTAGCAATCTTTCCATTTGGCACACTTGCATTATTATTTCTAAATATATCCCCTCATGCACGATACGTATTTTGCTGTTATGTCACCTTCTGCTTCAACGGTAGTTTTTCCATCGGTTAGTTTAGAAATCAAACATCACTTCATATTTTAGTCATGGGTCTTCCTAATCTGGAATAGAAGGACCTGTAATCTGACTGATGTAATTCTGGTGATGAGTAAATAACTCAGATTGTCATCACTGCGTAACCTCTCTTGCCGCTTACTTGGATAGGAGCAATTTGTTTAGATCTTTCCGTGAGAGGCTTCATGTCGGAGCAGCAAGAAGCTCCATCATCTGTGTCTAACTCGTGGTTCTTTGTAGCATAACTATAAATAACTTAGAATTAGCTGTCAAAACTGTGTAATAACTCTTGTCATTACATGTTTATGCAACCACTTTAACAAACAGCTTGAGGCAGGATGCTGAGTTACAGTCATCGATGCCTGTTAGTCGGGTGTCAAGTGTGAGAGGACGGAGATGCACCCGAGGCGATGGTGCCCAAGAGGACAGCTTTGACTTCCTGGTTGCAGGGTTGTTTTTGTCAGCCATCTTAGTTTTCATCCCAGTCTTTTGGCCTAAAATCCTGACTACTTTTAGTCATATTTTATCCATTTCTATATGTGATACTTTTAGGCCAGTTCCAGTTGACGAAAACTCAAAAAGAAACGTTTTAGTCTAGTATTAGTCGCAAAAAGAAGCATGTTTTTTTTTTTTATTAATTAATTTAGGTCAGATTACTGTTGCGCAGAAACCTTTAATTTGCATCTTTCAAATTTTCTTCATATTTAATTTTTTAATTTTTTTTTTATGAATTGATGCCCGACTTTGTTGTACCAAAGTGTCACACATGAGTGTTGAAAATAGCAGGTCTATAAGTTCAAGAGATTTCAACACATTGTGAACTTGTAGATCAACTATTTTCATCAATGATTACAATAATAAAATAATTGCCTTAGACATTCAAGGTTCCCACCTGATGGCAAATGCTTTCTGATTTTAGAATTATGCATCACACACAGATAACATGGCAATGGTGGAATCAACGTTCATTCCTCTGATAAATCCCAAAACAAAAACATTCTTACTTTGGCAATTGTACCTTTATTTTGGAGACTTTGCTAAACTGCATTTGACATACACATGCACAAGTATGAGCGATGCTAAACTTGACCTTATCTGCCGAAGCAATTATGATGCAAATCCTTTAAAATGAGACTTTATACAACCCCAGCGAGTCTTACTTATATTTGGATCCGGGGGTGAAGGCTGCTGGGATGGATGCCTGTGTCCTGTTATTCTTTGGACCACCAGCTTTTCCTTTAGGGGTTCTGGTTTTTGGGATTTTGTTGAGGAAAAGGGATACAACTATTCTTACTCTGCATACAACATATACTACCTGTTCCTGTAAAGGTTTCCAAGTGAATACAAAACAATCAATTGTAGTTATATTAAAAATACTGAAAGTACTGTAAAAAAGTCAAAATATTACCTTCTTAAGAAAACAAAATGGTCTTAACTATCAATCAAACAAAGGAAAAATACATATTTTAATAATCCACCCTGTGCTTAAACCCTCTGATCTTTCTTTCTGAGCAGCAGCCAAAAATTGTGTGCGTGTGTGTGTGTGTGGGTGTGTGTACATGCACACTCTTCATTTAGACACATGGGGAACATCAACCGGTCTGAAATGCTACATTTACCTGCATTCTTCAGTCCCTCACTCGATCATGGGTCACTATGACAACCCATTTGACTTGCCAAAACCCCCTGCATGTTCTGCACATGCAGTAACTCGCAAAAGTTAATGAACTGTCGTTAGCGTAACTAAACTAACTTTGACGTATAATTAGCAGCCCATTCATGCCAAGAGTATATGAGCTTACTGAGAAATTTTTCCCAAGTCGATTGTCAAGTAGCATTGTGTGCATATGAAATGTTAACAGGATTTGTAACTTACCTTGGAAAGAACTTCGGTGCTTTGAGCCTTCAGGTGTTGCTTGAGGTTGGTGTTATTTTTTCCACCTACTTTGTGGCCACTATCTCCCCTTACAGTGCATACTTTTTTTTTTTTTTCTGCTGGATTATATTTAACACGTCCATTTATGTTCTCGTTGTTTTCCACCAAGCCCCGTAGTTGACGCCGCCACGTGGTTCAATGTGTGTGCCGAGTTTTGGTTGAGAAGAATTCGGATGTGACTGAGCAAGGATGGGGATGCCGCAATGTTGCGGATACTTATGATTAAATTGACAGATTACATGCAAAATAAGCTAAAATATCACACATCGTGAATGTCTGACGGACCACTCGCTAACATTTGCTTACCTTTTCGTCTGGTCATGTTTTAGTCATCAAACACCCGTTTTTATCTCATCCCCATCTAGTTATCGCCATGAAAAAGGGGGGAGGTGGCAAAAACAACACTGCCTGTTTGAATGGTTTTTTTTTTTTTTGAAAATCCACAAAGGCAGACGGGCCTGTCAAGTCATTGGTGTTTTTACTGGACGTAGAAACATCGGCGACTGACTCGCATCTGACTGACTCCCATTACTCTGCTGAACGTTGTTTGTTTGAACTGCTAATGTGTATGTGGTTGACACGTTGAATGTTGTTAACCGGTTGGGCCAGTACAGCAGCGAACCTGCATATCACCCTCTTCACCTTCTTCAACATTTGATTTTGGTTTTTAAGAAATACTTGGAAAAAATCCAACTTAGGCGATTATTTTAAGAAGGCGCCGATATGACGAGAAAAGCCGAGCCACAATTGGAAGCGGCTCGCGATCCGCCTGTACGAAAAGACCGAGATCAAGTTCTGATCCATCAGAACTTGTTACGAAAAGAAAGTTATTATAAGGATTCTGGCAAATCTTTTGTTCTTTATTTCCAACAATAGAGAAACAATTTTACTTTGCAAAGTTCTTCATACCGTGTGCTCCCAAAGCCTCAGTGACATGACGTGTCGAGATCAGATTTGTTTTAAAATTCCCATATTTTAATATTAAACGGGTGAGGATAAATGCTTGTATACTTGTAAATTTATAAAGAAAAGGATGCACAGTAGATATAAACAACATGCTACCTTAAAATAACATTATACATTTTTTTTTTCCATACTTCCACTGACTAATTTCCACCTTAAAATGTCTCATTTCAAGCCGGGAGTGGAAACCTCTCAATTCAATCAGGCTGGAGATGGTCCTGATCCAATTATAAAGAGCCAGGATTATGCCAACCTTTTGATTTAGTAGAATTTAGAAAACATTGAAAGGCCTTTAGGCCTGTTATCGAGTCTGGCCTACTAGTTTCGAGTCAACGTGATTTTTCATTTCCATCTCAGACGGGGACCTCGGATTCACATCCTGTCATCATGAATTGAAGTGTTGTTTAAAGCATCTTATTTGGCTGTTTTTTAAACTGTGTTAGATAATCCCGTGCCTGGAGTTCATACAGACCATGACGTTATTTCATTGCTGCTCAGTGAAGATGGACATACGCTACTCAATAATGAGTAAAGGCAAGCAGTTGATATATTGATATTGGATTCTTAAAATGTTATTTTTTTTTCATTTAGTCCACTTTTAAAAGCTGTTATACTAGCTGACCTGTCACCAGTTTTAGTTGTTTTTTTTCAATTACCCTAATACCTCAACAACAATGATAACAATCAACGTGATGCAGGACTTGCGAAAAGACTTGTTATGATAAGCAGTGGAAAATAAGTAGGTGTGTTTTTTCAATCACCTCACGATGACTGAATGACGTGAACATATCTGTCGCAATCTCTCTGTGTGTGAGCATGTTAGTTTGACTTTGAGAACCCGATCGCGTCCTTGCACCGACGTTGTCGTTTACTGCCCTCACTTCTACACCTCTGAGGCGATCTGTTGTTTTTAAGCCTGGTTAAGAATGCGCACCTGATTTTCCCCCGGGAGGATATTATCAGAAGGGTTGGCTTGTTGCGAGGCTACCCGAGGCTAACTGGTTTCCACTGCTTGCATCAGCTACAAACAACTTCAGGGGAGCTGTAATCCCTTGAAATCTAGTGGTGCGGTGAAAATCCCCAGGACTTTATTTGTAAACGTTCTCGTCGGTATTATCTGTGTTTGTAATGAAACCCATCTAAAGACCTATCTATTTGCACAGCAGAGGAATTTAAAAAATGAGTAAGCACTTAATATCCTTTAAGAATTTGCAAGGTCCTACAGCAAAGCCAAAAGTGCAATAAGCCGATCACCAGTCTGAAATATTTGTGTCCATTCACTTTGACTAAATTATTCACATAATGAAAATACAGTCTAAATCAGGGTTTTCCAATCAATTGCGATCCAGTTGGAGGGCGAAACGTCACAAACTTGCGATATGAAGATGACGCTGTTTTACCCGCAGAGTTAGCAGGGGACCTGCAAAGGCTCCTTGATGTAGCGGTTACAGAGCGAGAGGGAGGAAAGGATTATCAATAAACTGCAAGATGAAGCTCCAAGATGTAACTCGAAAGTGACAGATCGGATTATCGAACAGTTTCTGTCATCTATGACGGAGAACTCTAGATGTGGGAACGGGATCGAGCCAATTTAGCCGTCTCAAAAGTGGAGTACATTCTCAGGAACTGGATGCCAAGTATGAAAACCAGGATGCGTGGACTGAATTGCTATGTTTATCCCGCGCTGACGGTGAAGTACAGTGTGAAATGTGATCGGGGTCCGTCTGTGATTCTTAATGAACCCCTGAACATCTGCGGACCACCGGTCGAAAAACCTCACGGTTCGAGTACGGCTCTCCGGAAGCTCGTAATGGATTTCATATTGAGTGTTAATACTTCATAGAAACCACAGTGAGGTGCCAGCGCTGGATCTTTCATGGTGGGAAAGTAAAACCTCGCTCCCACACGCAGTCGGTCTCAGGAATGCTCCTCACGTGTCAACCAGAGAGAGATTACATCTTCTAGTTTGACAGTGTCCCACCTCAAGAGCCTGTTAGGTTACATGTCAGGTATGATAGGAGGCTGAGCTGTCGGTGATAGAACACTAAAGCAAAGGCAGGCCTTTTTTCTTCCACATTCTTCTCTGCAACATCCCGTCCTTAAACCGATTCCCCAGACGCCGCAGCCTGACGCCTTCTGTAGCCTCAGCCTCCTGGCACTCAGCCTGCAAATCTGTCCTCCGACACTTCGAATGTTCCTCTTACTGATTCTGAAAATATTTTCCCATCTAGATAATCAGGACGGTATTTGTAATGGTTTCTCAGCCTCCAGGACTTTATTTGCTCCACGGTTTATCCGACGTCGACGTCCGTGTACATCGGCTGTGTGTGTGTTGATCCATCTGTTGTGCCATGTGTGTTTAAAAGGAAGAATCCAGAGCGAAGCTACATGTATGAACAATACTTGGAATGGTTTTCAGGTATTTATGGAGTCTTTAGAACACGTTACATGATTTGGGCTCTATGACCAAATACAAATGATGTGGAGAAAAAGAACAGGATGGAATATCCAAACAAAATTAAATAATCGTGCGCCTAACATTAAGCCCGAGGTCATTTCACAACATGTTCTTTCAACGCCAGAAACTTAGAAGACAAGATAACGCCGCCGAGTCAGTTACTTAAAGATGGGTATATCTTTTCTCGTGATTTAATGGGCAAAAGCAGGTCATGCGCAGCACGGCCCCGTACCTAAGTCATGTTCCAGCGAGGCTGATCATATTGCAGCTCCTCACGGCTGGCAGGAAAAGCGTGCACAGAACTGTCATTCACAGACGGCGGTAACAGAACTGGGGACTCAGTGAGCAAGACAACACGGCCAGACCCCAATCAGAAGGGGGCGCTGACAGAGTCTGTCAGTCAGTTTGGGGGAATTGAAAGAAACGCTTGCCTATGAAACGAGCAAGCCTTTTCAGATCTGTGCCGAGCTCTTCGCCTTCCCCGGGTTTACCCGTCTTTCATCATTCACATGTAGAGTTAGTTTGGCAAGCAGAATTTTGGCACAACATCTCAGGCAAGACACGACACATCAGCATCACAGTATTTTGATTTTAAGAATCAAAGGATATATAATGAGGTCATCTTCCGTGCTTTGGAGGACCTCGGCCAGTTTAGTCTTAAATGTGAGCTTAACCCACGTGCGATCTTAACATTGCGTTTACTCCCCTTGTCCTACGGGTAAAAAATGACCCATAAGACAAACTTTCTTACCCTAGTGGTTTACAGCCGACATGGAAACATAAACGAAAAAGAAGTATCACTTTTACTAATTATGGTGTCTCTTTAGGAAAAGTCATAACATTTCAAGTTGGAAAAAAATAGATAAAGGTGTTTTTTCTACAGCTTAACATGGTAGTGGGTCATTTTTGACCCACAAGACAACACAATGGTTAATTTAGTCTTACTACAAGCTGAAGATCCATGAAGCGCGATGGTGCAAAGCCACACACACGTCACCTGTTCGGCCCAAGACGGTTGTTGGAACGATACGAAGGTTGCATTGAACTGAATTGACAGAACAAGAAATTTGGGTTGGGAATGTTTTTTTTTTGTGATCATTTTTAAAGATTCCTTATGTTTTGTTTATTGAAGTCAGATGCCCAGGCCCGTCCCAGTTATATTTAGAAATGAATGTGGCAGTTCAGGTGAAAAGGTTGAACGGTAGCCAATGAAAGTAGCGTTTGAGCGCCAGCGCCTCCCGTCTCTTTTATTTGTTTCTGTTATGGGGTTGTTTAGCAACACCTGTACAGAATACAGAACAGAATAGATCTGCCTATGAACTGTGAAGGGACCCGTCCCTAATCTGGCGAAGTCTATTTAGATTACCATCAATGATTTAGATCACTGTGACAAATGATTTTGATGTTTGTTATGCGCAATCGCATGCCGAGGCGGCCGCGATATTCACCTCCTTTTTTCTCTCAGTTGAACAAACTTTGTGAGAGCTTAATGCGAGAAGGAGCGGGAGATGCAAACAAAATGCAAGGCGCCAACGCATTAACAAGTCACTTATCAGCAGCGTTGTATCTCACCAATCTGGTGTTGGCAGCTGTTGGCTGGTGTGTGTTTGTGGGGGCAGAACCTGATTTCAAACCAGCACATTCTCACAATTTAATCGCTGAGGTTTTGCACAGATCAGTATTCAGTTTCTCTATCAGTTCCTTTTTTCTTGGAATTTGTAAGTATTTTTTTAATGACATGAAAGACTGTTATATAGATAGATTTTTGCCACAGGGATGGCCCGAGATGTGCCATTTTCATAGTTTTCTTTGGCTTCCAGTGTTATTTTGTTTGTACAAAATAATGAATGAAGGCGTTTGTAACAGCATTCGTTTTTTTTTTGTTTTTTTTTTGGTATATATTTACATATTATTATTTTATTTATTTAATTTTTATTTAACATTAAAGCATGGATCAGCTGTTAGTAATGAACAAACAACCGTGGAACAATCTAACCTCTCAAAAATACATCTAGGTGCAATCTGCACGTCCTCCCTGTATATCGGTTAATTATCAACCCAAGGTTTGAACCCTACTGTACATTTTGAAACTGTCTTAGGTATTTCCTGTTTTTCCTTAAATCTCTGCCTCAAAACTACAAACAGAATGCAGAGGCTGTGCTGGATCCCCCCTGGTCAAAGCTGATGTGTAGAGCTGACATGTTTATCAATGTCTTCTGAAATGAACATATGAATTAATGAGTGAATGAATGGAAGGAAATATAAGAAACGGACCAAGCAAGAGGAATGGTGAAACCATCTGGGAACTACGACTAACGGCATGTGACTCGGCTGTTTGTGTACAGTTTATAAGCCCAACCCTTGCAGAAAAACAAAATGCTGAAGGGGAAAGGTGTCTGCTGCTGATGTCTGGGAAAAGAGAAATATCGAAAACAAATATCAGTCCAGCTTCTCTCCTCCAATGGAACAAATCGGCAAATATAAAGCACCCAGTCGCAACTGAACCAGCTGAAATTGAATGTCAGTAAGTCTCTCTTAATCTTACATGTCTCCCCAAGGGAAGCAGCCATAGTCAATTATTTTCACCAAATAGTGTTTTTTTTGGAAAAATAAAACCCCCCGGAGTCACAAACTTGAGAAAACTCTCGAACTGCAGAACTATTCTCATCATTCTTATATTCCTTTTCACTCACCAACATGCCAGTTCTTCCTATTTATTATAAATTGCTGTACCAATCTCCAGAGGCTGCGGTGCCGTGAGTCCACTGTGAATTAGCTCACGGAAAATTATGAAAGTGAAATGAAAATATCGAGATAGTTAAACGCGGACCTCATACGTAGGTAAAGAAGATTAGCAACAAATTAACATTATCAGAGTATGATTAGATTATCATCCATGAGGGTCCCCGAAGATAACCTCGATCACGTTAAATCCATTACCTAAATTCATTACCGCTACCTGAAAGATTTGATAAAACGCCAAAACCCAACCGGTTTGTTATGTATCAACTCACGTTTCACTAAAAGCTAAATAAATAACTGGAAGCTGAATATGATATACTATCGCCTCGCTAATATCTTCCAGCTCCAAAATTGATATTTTTTTCATCTTTAATAAATTTATCACTCAAATAAAGGCAAGTTTGCTCTTGAATATTTGTTTTCATCCAGACACTCTGAATTATAGAGTCTTTGTCAAACTTTGGTTAAAGTATCCGCCAACCGATTTTATTAACTCAAATTCGTCTCTCGCAAGAAACCCCCTTTAATGACAAAGGTATTGAAAACAATGACTTTGAGGCACGTACACAAATTAAATGCCTTGGTTTATAGATCACACCGTCCATCTTCTTCCAATGATACCCAAGGGTTCATTCCCAATCTCTTGTGGTGTTTGATTGGACACCCGATCCGTGGATAATCAGCTGCTGAGCGCTAAAGAAAAGGAAAACTAGGAGTTTGAACTTCAAACTGAAAGTATGCGTCAGACGGTTGGAATGTTGTCCTTTGCGCCACGAGGGAGTCACATGAGGTCACGTAGGTGGTAGACCACCTCGCTGAGTCAAAAATATTTGGTGAAGCGTCAAATGTTTCCAAACCCCTCTGTTCTGCATATCCTTGGTACTGAAACTTATCTGCGCCGTTTCCCGGCGAGCGTCTGCGAGATGAAAACCGTTTGGACTCAACAAAGAAAAAATAAAAAAGTCTCCTCTTTAATCCACTCTCAAGGAATGCCGTGCCGACCGCTAAATATGACGGGAATAACTCCGCCGCTGTTTTTGCGGGGGTAGTGTGTGAGACCTGATGGCCGCCAGCGATTCCTGTTCTCCTGCAGTCTTTACCGTGTCGGGGCCTCTCATTCATCCCACTCCCTCTATGAGTCTCCACATAACACAGACCAGATGCGGAGCTTGGCTGCTCTTTCAAGGCTGGAGCATTAGAAAACAGCGCTCCTGCCCATTTCTGATTTTGAGTTTGATTTCATTGCCATTGATTCGGGGAAATGTCATCAGTTGCTCAACGGTAGTAAATACTTTTTAAAAATGAAAATTACTGCAGTAAGTCCCCCAAAATAAAGAAAATGACTTCGATTGAAGCAACTGATTACTTACCATTCAGGGGCAAATATTGACAAAAGAATCGGGGAATTTTTAGGGCAATTCATCTATTTATCCATTATCCATACCATTTAACCTGCGCTTAGGGTTGGGGGATGGGGGGGTTCGCTCTCGTTCACACATCTGGGCAATTTCGGGTCTCCAATATTGCTTTTTTTTTTTTTTTTGGACTGCTGGAAGAACCCAGTAGAAACCCTTGTAGACACAGGAGAGAAAATGCAAAAAAACACACACACAAAGGCCACCTGTCGGAATCAAACCAGCAACCTTCCTGGCCGAAGCATAAACCTTTGCACCACTTTGTAATTCTAATTCATTTATTTTTTTTCCCCACACAACTTCTTCCAGAGAAATCCCCAAACACATATGTGAACGGTTTCACTTTCACACGTAGCAAGTTCCACTTTTGAATTATTTTGAATTTAGCTGCGTCTCGGATTTTCTGAGGTGCTGAGATGAAGTTAAATCTTCAAAAATACATTAGTCAGAAAATACAATTGTCAGATTCTGTCAGTCACAACGTGCTTTCCTAATGTGATGTGCAATCTCAGAGGGGTGCGAAATCAGAACAGTAACAGTGTGTGTGTGTGTGTGTGTGTGTGTGTGTGTGTGTGTGTGTGTGTGTGTGGGTATGTGATTCCAGTTTGAATCCAAAATGTTTGTGATCGCTGCTTGTTCAGTGATCATGTTACAGATGTCCCTCTCCAGGCCACCAGACTGCTGGACTAATATTTGTTCTCGATATTTCTCTTTTCCCCCTACATCAGCAGCAGACACCTTTCCCACTGAGCATTTTGTTTTTCTGCGAGGGGTGGGCTTATAAACTGTACACAAACAACCGAGTCACATGCTGTTAGTCGTAGTTCCCAGATGGTTTCCAGATTACGAGTCGCTCTATTTCATCATTCCTCTGGCTTGGTCCGTTTCTTATATTTCCTTCCATTCATTCATTTGTTCATTTCAGATGACGTTGATAAAGATGTCAGCTCTACACATCAGCTTTGACCAGGGGATCCAGCACAGCTTCTCCTGTATTCTGTTTGTAGATTTGAGGCAGAGATTAAAAAAAAACAACAGGAAATACCTAAGAAAATTTCAACAAGTACAATAGGGTTCAAACTTTAGGTTGATAATGAACAGAAATACAGGGAGGATGTACAGATTTCACCCAGATGTATTTTTGAAATGTTAGATTGTTCCAATGTAGTTTGTTCATTACCAACAGCTGATCCGTGCTTTGATATTAAATAAAAAAATAAAAAAAATGTAAAAATACATGTTTACAATTGATGATTTTTTTAAATCATCAATTGTAAACATGTATGTAAAAAACATGTAAACATGTTTTTTTTTCGTATCACGACATTTTTACTGTCATGAAGCCTCAGTGAGAAATTACAGTTTGACTATATGTCGGATATCTAAATGATATTTTGATTTGCCCAATCAAAATGCACCCCTCACCCCGGTGTCCACATTTAAACTCCAGCTGTTAGCTGCAATGAATATGACAGTACACTGTAGATGGACCGTATGATTTTATGTATTCAGGGACTAACAGGGTCGCCAGTCCAACATTGTTTATTTTTCTTGAGCCGAGGCATAAACTTGGAGATCACATTTCAGCAGAGAGCGAAAGATGCACCGTTATCCGCTCAACATAGCATATATATATATTTTTCTTTTTTTTTTCAGATGAGACACTGGCTATTTTCACGAAAATAAAACTTGCACTAGGAAATCTCACGTTTCCTCGTAGAGGCTGGGTTTCCTCCAGACGAGAAGCAGGTCTGTTCACCAATCAAGTAGCACGGCTTAAACTTTGTTCCAAGGCTCTGACGGGAAACAGTTAATTTCATGTCCGGTCGACTGATTCCGACATTTGTCCTTTTGGCACTCAGTTCCCTGGTTGAAATATCTCAATTTGTCGAGTGCTTTTGTAAGGGAGTCATTCGTTTGAAGAGTCTTGAAGAGAAGCAGCAAGCATAAGCAGTGACAATCCCCTAAGAGAGCCAAAATATTTCCAATGTGGGGCCAGAGCTTAGGGAGGATTTAGGAGCTCTCTCCCAACAAGAAATAAACCAAAACTGAGATGAGTTTTTTTTTTTTGTTCCGAGGGTGTGATGGATATTTTGTAAAACAAAATCATAATTAGTAAAATATCGTTTTATTGAAGTAGAATAGAATATACATACATGGATTCTATTCTCCGTATCTTCCTCTCCCACACCAACTACCTTATTATCCTCTCTCACTACGTCCATAAATCTTCTCTTTGTTCTTCCTCCAGACCTCCTGCCTGGCAGCTCCAATTTCAGCATCCTTCTACCAATATATTCACTATCCCTCTTGTGTACATGATCCAACCCTGTCAGTCTGGCTTCTCTGACCTTCTATCTAAAACATCTGACATGTGCTGTCCCTCTGATGGACTCCTGATCCTATCAATCCTTGTCTGTCCCAAAGAGAACCTCAACGTCTTCATCTCTGCGACCTCCAGCTCTGCCTCCTGTCTTTTCGTCATATAACTGTTTCTAGTCCATACAGCATCGCTGTACACCTTTCCTTTCAATCCGGCTGGTCCTCTTCTATTTCATAGTACCCCTAACACTTTTCTCCACCCATTCCAACCTGCTTGAACTTGTTTCTTTACCTCATTTCCACACTCTCCATTGCTCTGGACTTTTGACCCTAAGTACTTGAAATCCTCCAACTTCTTGATTTCCACTCCCTGCAGCCTCACCGTTCCACCCAGGCTCCTCTCATTCACGCACATATACTCTGTCTTGCTGTGACAAACCTTCATTCCTCTCCTTTCCAGAGCATACCTCCACCTCTCTAGATTTTCCTCTACCTGTTCCCTGCTCCCAGTACAGATTACAATGTCATTTGCAAACATCAGGGTCCATGGAGATTCCTGTCTTGTCCTGTCATCACCACTGCAAACAAGAAGGGGCTCAGCGCTGATCCCTGATGGAGTCCCACCTCCAACTTGAACTTCTCTGTCACCCCTACAGCACACCTCACCACTGTCTCACAGCCAGCATACATGTCCTGCACCAGTCAACATACTTCTCTGCCACTTCAGACTTCCTCATACAATACCTATGTATATACACACACACACGCATTAATATATATATATATATATATATGTATGTATATTTTTTTGCTTATACATTCTTAGCTTTCCCTAAATTCACTATTTCCCTAAATGGATAGTTTAGCAGTTGAGCGAGCTACACCGAGGAGACAGTGGCTTCTTCCTGCAGCCAGACCCAAGCGCTGCATCTGATAAAAATTCACAAGTCTCACCTTCCCTCTGAATTTTTCATGGGGAGATCTGTGTGGGTGCGGGCAAAAAACCTCCCTTTAGCTTGGACTCGCTTGCTGATCGCTCGCTAATCGATCAGGAGCAGAAGACACAGAAGGAGGTGGCAGCTTCACCCTGTCTGACAGCAGACTCTGAAATCATGGTCGAATGAGACAAACTATGCAGTGTGTTTGTCGGCTTTAGGAAGAAAACCAGATGATAAATTTACAACAAATGTAAATATGAATGTAGTATTTATTATCAGGAAGCCCTTGGGGCGATATGTCCAGAATATGCTGCTATTTAATCTCTAACCTGTACAGGAAATCATGATAAATTTGATCGTTTGGCCCGATCGTTGCAGCAAATCTATTGGAATGCAAAGATGCAGTGCAATCTCACCCATTTTACAAAGTCAATAAGAGTGGATTTATCTTTATCAAATGACAGCTGCTAACACATCAGCATCAAGTGTACCCCCAGGGCTGCGTGCCATAAGTCGTGCTGATGTGGATGCAGTAAATGTCTGCCTGTCGGGGGTTGATGGTGCTCAGGGAGGGAGACAGACAGTCAGAAGCATAACTGTTAGCAAATGAGATCTGGTATCCTGACAGTGATCTCCAGGAGCATAGCTCACCTCGGATGACGCATTACATAAGCACAGTCAGTTTCGGACAAGGAGCAAGATGCAGGTTCTGCCTTACGCCACCCATACATCTAAAGACTTTGAAAAGATATGGAAAAGACTCATGTAAAGCAATCATCTCACACCAGCTCAAGGCTAGTTTTTAGAGTTTCAGGCTGAAACTAAGATTTTACAAAGAATGTGGATCTTACATATAAAGACGGCAATGACTCATAGAAAACTACAGCTAGATTCTCTCAGCATTTTTTTCCCCCCATGCAATGATTCACCAGGCATTTGCAGAACCTCTGCTACCTCTTTCTAGATGCTCCATACAGACCAGGACGTCCTTTGCTGTTCCCAGTCATCCATACTGCTAATAAGAATAAGATACTAAGATACTAAGATACTAAGATACTAAGATACTAAGATAAGAATAAGAATAAGAATAAGAATAAGAATAAGAATAAGAATAAGAATAAGAATAAGAATAAGATTAAGAAGGAAAATGTTTCAAATAAAACATAACAATAATAAGGAAGTAGGAAATAATACTGTCTCTCCCCCCAATATTCTGGCTAATTTTTGTTTACAAAGTTCCTTTTTCAAGTTTTGTTGCTCATCTATTGTTTTTGATTGTGTTATGTCACCAAGGCTGAAAGGCTTATGAAATATCAAACACATTTGATATTTTTGTAAGTCAAAGACTGGGAAAATACTGATCGATGACTGCCGTAAGACTATAAGATTACCACCTAATGACCAAGGTGACAGGAGGATGCTGACTCCAGTTAGATTTCCTTCTTTACTTTTAAGTCTGCGACTGTGAAAACCGTAAGATATAAGCCCTGCATTAGATGCGTGGGGTAGTGTTGTATTTTACAGAGAAATTAAACAAACATGATTGAATGGACAAAGTATTTTGACAGCGAACGAATCAAAGTGTGACTGTGTGATCCATGCTTGGACTCTGATAGGTTTCCTTTTCCTTTTCTTTTTCTTTCTCTTACTTAAATGTGGTGTTGAGCTCGGTTAGATAAACTCACGGGGATTGCAGGCATGTTGCTGAGCGACTTCCAATCAAATGTGGTTGGACTACTTCATCCCGATTGATGCCGGCCGCTTCGGCTTTTGAGCCTTGGGGCAGGAGCGTGAAGGTTTCTGCTAAAGAAAGTATGCGTCAGTTGATCTTGAACTTAACATTTTAAAAGAGAGCGGTCCCTTTTATTCACATAATGTCTTCGTTCTCTCACACATATGCTAAAAGTGGAACGATAAATTGCAGAAAACCAATTTCCCCAAGGGAATTAATACAGGAAAAATAATAAGACGAACATGAACATCATATTCTATGCCTCATTTTTTTGGCTAATAGCAGTTAACATTTTTTACAGCGAGGAGTAGAAAACTCTAGTTTATCCCCCATAAATCGAAACCCACTGTCTAATAAAAAAAAACACAAATGCCATGTTTTCAGGGGGAAATGTATGATTTACTTCTTATGTGGAGTTTGTATGTTCTCCCTGTTCTTGCATGGGTCTCTGCCATTCCCTGGTTTCTTATCACGGTCAAACAAGATGCCAGAGGTGAAGACACAAAATTACTTGTCGATACAAATGAGAAAATGAACAGTTGGATGTCACAACTCGGATCCAGTGATTGGTAGATGGCTGGTCCAGGTATATTCTGCCTTCAGCTTCCCTTTGCAACCCTGTCTGCTGGAAACATAGAATGAATGAATGGATGAAGGTCCAAAGCAGGTTTATATACATGAATACAAAACGTTGTAATGCTGAATTCAAGTAAAGCATGTCTCCTTGTAACACGGAATAAATAACGTCTTTTCCCGGCAACCTTGTGTTTATTGGTTGTCAATATAAGTGAAACATTCTCAGCCAGTGGCCCGCGTTCACCAGACTCGAAAACGCTCTAGGCATCTGAAAAAAAAAAAAACCTATGATAATGGCTGCTCGCGCCGAGATACAAATGGAACTCGCATGTGGAAATTGAATGACAGATGAAGGGTGGTGAATATTTTTCTTGCCTATTTAACAGCAGACCATCTGTCTTCTTGTCACAGTTGTTATCTCTCACCTCTTGGCTCCTGAACACATGAGGCCCCCAGTCTCACCTTGGTTAGCATATCTTTATCATGATTTTTTTTCTACCATGTCAGTTTGTGTGCCTTTTTTTTTCTCCGGTTTTCAGTCACAGACACACATTATTTACTTCAGTCTGTTTTGACTGACTTCTGGACCAGCAGCTCCAACCAGCCTGCTGTAGAAACCAGCCTTTGCTGCTGCTCTCTGCTCTCTGCAAGCTGGACTTTTTCCCAAACCCAATCGGGGATCAAATTAAACAATTGAAAATTACATGAAACAACAACCTGAAAAAACGAACTCTTGGTTTCTCGCTCATTCTTGTGTTTTTTACTAGATTTTTGACTAGCGTTACAATATCTCAGTATTCGAAAGTGTGTAGAAGGAGCGTCATGAAGGTAATGCTGTCAGCTGATACTTTTGGCTGCAAAAAAGCTTATAGCTGATCAACAGATCACCGGTTTTTCCTGCCTGCTTGTACTCGGATTAACCCCCAGACACACAATATTTATGATATTGATGGATATAGCTGTCGAATCCTCGCTTGGAGAGCTGTTGGAGCGTTTTTGTATTTTAAGGGTCACTTGTGGGGCTATTTGCACACACACGCACAAGCAAAAAGCAGGTGATTGATGTTGTGTTTAGTTCAGTGTTGAAGTGTTTATTCAATGTTCTCTTGAGTCACTGTTTAATTGAAGATGCGGCACTTTGATATGAGCTGATCACTGAAAACACACTCTGGAGTCGTGGTAGGCATAGAAATATGGCTGTGTAACAATCACATTTGAAAAATAAGTTGCACAATCAGGGAAACTTTTGAGGGTATGTTCAGTGGAATTTCTTATTGTCACACAAAGAAATGAATCTACCAGATGGTGTTTTTAGAGGAAAACATGAAAAGTGTTGAAAGAAATAAAACGATAACCAAATGTCACAGTATTAACCATTGCCGCCTCACCTCAACAAGGTTCCTGGTTTGATTCCAACCAGGAGCCTTTTTCTGTGTGTGAGCTTGCATGTTTTCCCCCGTGTCTGCTTTTTATTTCATTTCTTGTGGGTTATCTGCTGTGAAAGTCCAACAACATGGATTAAATTGCGCAGATGTGTGAATAAGAGAGCGAATGGTTGCATGTCTCTTTTTACACGAGAGGGTGAATGGTATATTTCTCTATATGACGTGCGAATGAGAGTATGAATGGTTTTATGTCTCTTTATGTGGCCCCGTGACTGACTGGCGAATGCTCTAGGTTGAACCCTGCCTCTCACCAAATGACTGCCGGGATTGACTCCAGCCCCCCCCGTGACCTTGAGTGCAGGAATAGATATTGAATGAATGAATAAATGCAAAAGGGATAGCAGTTCCTCAAGCCCAATATTTGGTTTGACCCTTGAGTTTGAAGAGAAGTAATCTGACAAATCTGACCTTATGGATATACACTTTCAAATATCGGATGTGTTTGACTTCCAGTTTCTTATCCAGACAGTGAAATAGTTAATCACAATTTTATTACAAATAGAGTCTGGTTGAAAAATAAAAGCTGGTAAATATTCATTGTGCATAGGCACGTTTCAGATGCTAAACAAATGCGCAGAATTCTAGTTACAATCTCCCCGACTTAATAATTTCAGCCAAGATCTGCAGGTGTGTGTTGAGCTGGTGAGTTTTAAATACGCCGCAGCTGTCCCAAACATTGTAGTACACAGTGCCAGTATGAGCATTAACCCCTTGGGATTCCGCCCCCGGGGACGGTGATGTTTAGAGCGCAGCTGATGGCTGACAGCTGTGTTTACCTAAGTCGTATCTGTGGGTGGGCCTTTGACTCCGTTTGTCCAGGGGACCACGCTATCCACGATGCATCTCTCTATGATTCATGTTTACTTTACCTCGCTCCTCCGGATGTCCTCTGGCTCGCTTACGTATTGTTCCTCAGCAGCACAGTAAATGATTCCTACTGTTTGATTACAATGCAGTGGAAAGGTTTTACATAAAACATATCATAACACATGATGTTTGCTCTCACTGATGTTGTTTTTCTGCAGACCAAAGCGGCCTATTTTGAATAAATGTGGTGCCGTTTAATTATCTGATTTATACCGATGCCGCATTATGTTCTGGCCATTCATTTGAAAGTTCTCCCTGCCGAGTCCTTTTCGAGAGGCCTGTGAATAGACAGGGGAAATACAGTATACTAATAATGATAATAATACACTGTATTTGACAGTGCCTTTCAGTGCCACCCCACAAGAAGTTAAGACAGAAAAAAGATTTTAAAAACATGTGTGTGTATATATTGATATTTATATTCATATGCACTAAAGTACATGCATAAATACATACACACACACATATACGGTACATGCATACATATACATATACATACATACATGGATGCATGCATGCATGCAGGCGTACATACATGGATTCCATAAATACATACATGCATACATACTTGCATATGCACTCACACATATACTGTATATGACAAAAAATAATTCTGGATGTTTATCTGTATGAGATTCAGTACATTGAAAATCATCACAGACTGTGAGTAAATTAATCATAATCCAACTTTGAGGTAAGTGAAGATGATATTTCTAATTTGCCACAGGGGTATGAACAGAGCCCGACGTTAGCTTCACCTGCTGTGCAATTAAGAGACTGGTGTGTGTGTGTACACACACAGCCAGTGAAATGAAGAAGACGTGTCACAGCTCAACCTCGTGCCTGTAACAAAAGCAGGGCTCAGTCGCCGCCCCAACAAACTCCACAGGCGTAAAGAGCTACAGCTTGTCAGCTTGAAAACTTGACAAGCTTTGACTTAATTCCACAGTAGAGCAACTGTTTTGGCAGATGATCCGCTCAACAGCCGGGCATCTGACGGTATCTTTCATCTTTCGATGCCGACAGGGGGCTTTCTTTGTGCAAGGAAAATGAAATGTGTTTTTTAGCCCTATTTTTTGGATACACACACACTTTCTTTCATTTTCAACAAGCAGCGGTCACATTCAGTTTATGCCGATAGAGGTGAGCGCTGTCTCGTTTGATTTGCACACCGAACGATAATCGGAATGGGATTTGTATTGATATCATTGATTTTGTACTCAGACGGGAGATGCTGCCTCATTATATTCAACCATGTTACGACACCTTCTCTTTCCTCAAATGAATTTGGAGCTGATGGGTTAATCGAGGTGGTTGGAGCCATTCCATTTTTTTTGTTTTTTTTTCAATGGACTTACGGTTCACAGGTAAGGCTTGACAATTTATCCATAATCCAGTGGTATTTGCCTTCAAAATCATCAAAACTTCACTTCAAATCATAAAGCATTTGACTATGACACATGTTTGAAGTTGCCTACAAATGTTGACACAGACTTGACTGTGAATCTCAGCCAGATTACTAAAAAAAGAGGAATGTTTGATTCCCTTAAAATTCTATGATATGACTTGAAAAGACTTGAAAAGAAATCAACAACACTCTTCATTGTGTTGGAGAAACTCAATTAATCACGATGCTTCTCCGACAGTATGATTTCCCCACAACGTTGCCGATGTCATAACCGGTTATGAGGCAAGAACATTGATAGAAGATGAATAAGTGACAGCCAATGTAACACTCCAGTGAACTTTTTTGTTTGTGTCAATGTTGTAACACAAACACAAGCTTTTAACCGTTGCAATGATAATTTTTTCCACATTGTTTTTGAGTGGTAGGTGATTTTTTTTTTTTTTTTTTAAGTTTTGACCTGATTTATCTTCCGTAACCGCTCCTGACTGTTAAGAGGGTTTCGCATGTAAATGTTTACTTGCTGAAAAAACAGACGACTAGCAGATTACGAAGAGTTGTAGCAGATGCGGTAATTGCCCGGCCCCAGTGTACAAACAAACCATGCATACATATCATGTGTTTCTGTGCGTATATGAACGCGCGCTGACTCATCCAAACAAAGGGTTGCGTTTTACTCTTGCTACAGAGCAACACTTTCACACCAGAGGAATACATATCCTATCGTAAAAGGAATGTTGCCGGGCCGCTTTTGCCCTGACCTTTAACTTGGTTTTTAATATTTGCGTGAGCGTGGAATTCCTAGTTGTTGCATCTTTATACTCAGGGTGTCAAGTAAGATTGTAAACATCTGGAGGTGGATCCATCACGTTCTCCCAAGTGTCAGGTGAAGGACAACATCTACCCAGGAAACGGCAGAGCAAGGGTCAGACTGAAAGTACTGTATTGTAAAAGACGTGGCTCAAGATTTGTTTGCCCTCTTGTGTGTGCGCAGGTAGCCAACCAGACATTCCACACCGACCAGCCTGACCTCCCGGAGTGTTTTCAACTCACTGTGCTGTCATGGCTGCCGTGCATCTACCTGTGGGCTGTCAGCCCCTTCTACCTCTTCTACCTAAAGAAGAACAACAAAGGCTACATCATGATGTCCATAATGAACAGATTCAAGACGGTGGGACTGCACGTCAACGCAACACGCATCCAGCACCCGGGCCGTCATTTGCATTTTATTTTCTAAAACATCCGAACAGCTCGAAAATCTGTTCGCTGTCCTTTATGTGTATTTCGTGTGAATTTTATGCAACTGCACACCTTACCCTTGTTTTTTTTTTTTTTATATAAAATGAAGACAACCCTGAACCGATACTGAGGGTTTACACTAGCCTCCAATTTAATTAGATTCATCATAATTTTCTCCTTGTTGGATCCATTTTGCTTGGCGTGTTAATTCTTCATGGTTCAGATTCAGGAACTATTAAAATCGGTCAAGTCCTTTTTTTCACCACATCAAAAGTCCTGTACCCTCTCTTGGTTTGACCCCTGTGCTGTAATCCTTTATCCAGTTTATAATTAGCAATCAGAAGACGGGGACTTGGGAACATTTACCCCTGAGGCACGTTTAGTGCCATACAAGGTCGATTTGGTGTTATTAAATTTGTAATCTTGTTCCCAATCCTGATTGCTATGACTGCCGTTCCTTTGATTCAAACCGGCATGTTTGCTCTTTGCTGAACTCAGCTGTCAACTCTTTTTCATTTTAAAGGCTCGTTTAAAATGATGTTATGTAGGTAAATTGGCACATTCATTTCATATGTCAAACATCACTGCCCACTTGCATCCCATGCATGGTTTTTGTTTCCATGGTTGTTAAAAGCCATACATCCACTTGAGGGCAGAGCAGAGTTCACGTCCGGGTTTCAAATTCTGCCTTATGTTTTAGACAAAAACAAACATGGCAATGACGGAGGAGCTTGTGATGATGTACATTCTAAGAAAGAGTAGCTAGCGCAGTAGTTAGTACTTCGGCCTCACAGCATGTAGAGCCCTGGTTCGATTACGATAATTTTCTGTGTGGAGTTTCTCCGGGTCCTCCGGTTTCCTCCCGCAGTCCACATACAGCAGGTTAATCGGACAAAAAAAAATGGAGAATTTCCCCAAATGAGTGAGTAAATGGTTGCCATCTTTGTATGTGGCCCTGCGATTGACTGGCGACCCAAGTGCTGTTGCCATTAGCATTGTGTGAGCATTTGTGAAAGGGTGAATTCAACATTGCTGTAAAACTACTTCAAACACCATAAAAATGAAGTTGATTTACACCCCTCTGTAATTGGTGCTCTAAAAAGTGCTCTGAAATGGCAGCTTTGGAAAACACAGACATTTTGAGGAACTAATGTTAACAATTTGACAACCCAGTGGCATAAAAAGTTGGAACCACAGAGCCACCGCATGCTCGTATCACACACGATGTAATGTCGTTTCATATACCTTTTTTCACCGAGGGATGAGCTTTGCATTATGGGTCATAAACTGTGGCACTGACAAGTGTTTTTGGAGTGTGTGTCGCAGCAGCTCAGCTACCACTCCACTTGCATACTAATCCAGATGCTTTTTTAAGGCTAAATATATGGTTAAATATTTGATGTACATTTTGTGACACGCTGAGATGACAGAGATGTATATTTTCTTAAGTCACCTTGCTCGGACCCGCTGTATATTTCATATGAGCGCTGTTTGTTTTCCCACGTCTTTCTGCTTGATGTATCTAGTTACAATATTCATGAGAAGAGAGTGCAACAATCAATGCACTCAGTCCATTTTGCTTTGACACACAGTTGAACTAACGTCCCTACTACTGTCCCACACGTTATTATTCTGACTGTATTAGCATTCAT
Organism: Fistularia commersonii; assembly: GCF_037954325.1. Lineage (NCBI taxonomy): Eukaryota > Metazoa > Chordata > Actinopteri > Syngnathiformes > Fistulariidae > Fistularia > Fistularia commersonii. The sequence goes on along the minus strand of NC_141316.1, from coordinate 3,727,130 downwards.
ATCCACATAATTACTAAACAAAATAATCAGCGGCGTACTGTCCAAAAACAGAACAAAAAACAAATCCTGCAATGTCTAATCCATTGACGCAGCGGCCTGTTAATTATCTCCTACTTCCTTGTTTAAAAGCAAACATTTCAGGTTTTCTTACTGTCTCTTCTTTCACTAACGCCCCCCCCCACCCCCCCACCAGGCATTCGGCTTGCTGCTGTGGATCGTGTGTTGGACGGACCTCTTCTACACGTTTCACGAGCTCCGGCAGGGCCTCACTCAGCCGCCCATATACTTTATCACTCCCCTGGTGCTCGGCATGACCATGGTATGTCCGCAGAAACCCAACCATAAATGCTTCACATCCAGTCCCAACAACAGGAAGTTCTCTTATTTATAGTATAACTAAGTATTTGTGTCCTAAAATCTTCCTTGGTGTTAAAATCATGAGTATAATTTTTTTTTTTTTTTTTAATCTTAGAGAGAATGTTGTTAGTTTGAGCATCCGTAACCGTGAGATGAGGAAATGCAAATAACTTTATAGCTATATGCAAATGACAGCTGATAAAGAGCGCACAGCCAAGAGACACTATCTGATTATATAGTCTGATAAGAAAAAGGGACCAGAAAGGCTACTTTGTGAGCTATTACAAATAATCCATGACAAGGTGTAATTATTACCAGCGGTGGAAAAAATTCAAGATAATGCTGTTTTTCAGATATTTGATAAATCACATCAAATAAGATTAATCATCTTTAACGGCTACTTATTGTTTCTGGAGATTTTTTGATGATGTTTGAATGAATCTGGAAACTGTATGATTCTTAAATTCCTAGAGAGCAACTCAGAGGTTAATTTTTTATTTTTTTACCAACTACTGATGAATCCTTATCAGAATAGCACAGAGCGAACAAAGATCACTCTTTGCAAAGTATTTCGTTTCCCCATAAATTGTCTGCTACATACCGATTGTTTTTGGAGCAGCACATGACAAGATGGAACACATTGGTGGAATCCGCCATTGCTCCTACTGGGGATCTGTAAAAACTGTGTTTGTGTACTAAATGACCAAATATTTTAGGCATTAGCTTTAGAAATGGTTGCAAACTTTACTATATTCCCAGGTTATCTCAGCCTTACCTGTCATCAGCCAATGGAAATTGCGCCGCTCGAAACTGCCGGGTGCATATCTAGGGCTCCGCTTTATAATACAAAGATTTTAATTTCAATTGTCCTCACAGGTTTATTCATTTGCTTTTCTCTAAATCTGCTAACCAACTGCTGGATTAATAGATTAAACCTTCAGCGCAGCATCTCATGGATGTCTATGTGAACCTTGGGTTATGAAAGTGAAACGCAAAGATCCTGCTTATATTCCAAAGGTACTAACGCGGACACTTGGATTAAACCGACCAATCAATGCTTTTGGGGCGATCCTGAATTGGACACTTCCTCAACGGGTGGAACCGAAGCCCGCCGGAAAGAACTGAGAGTCACAGGTCTCATGAAGGCCGTGTCAGGTCACTGAAAAGCCAGAAAACCCCTGGAGCAGCACGTCTAACCCAGATTGTAACACAAAGGAACAGTCAGCAGGAAGTACTGACCCAGTCAGACTGAGGTTTACCTCACATGCCCTCAGTGATACTTTCTTGGGCCTGGGGTCTGTGTCACCAAGCAGGATTAGTGGGTTAGTGAGGTAACTTAAGGTTCAACCTGGGATTTTCCGCATCATGACGGTGGTACACTTTCCAGCAGGCTATATCGCCATGGCGACTTATACGGTTAGATTGTTATATGCATTCGTTAAGTACATTTTTAACGCATTGCAAACGTGTCCTCCGTGAACTTCTAACATTTAAAATAGCATATTTACAAGTTGAAATAGTTTTTCTACATTTACAGTTCACTTGTTCCTAAGTCTCCATTAGCTCCAGGGTGCCAGCTGAGAGAATGATGCTCACACTGATTTGCACACCATAGTAATACGACCGAGGTTTTTTTTTTCTCTTGTTATTTTTTTTTCAAAAGGAGCCAACAGCTGCAGCTATAGTTGGATCTAGAAATGTCTGGATGACAGCACAGTGATATTGGTGTCTATAAATTTGGAAAATGCCCACTGTGCTTCATTATACCGTTTTATTGACTCAGATTTGATGGAAGTCACCGATCAACGTGGAAAAATGTGCTCGTCCGGAAAGTTTCTCTCAGATTCACCATAGCCCATCTACTCATCTACTTTTTTTTTTTTTTTTAAACTGAAGCTTTGACTCACTCTCACCCTAAGTCTTCTTTTCCTTTTCCTTTTCCTGTGTATTACCCTCCATCCCTCTCTCATAGCTGTTGGCAACCTTTCTGATCCAGTTCGAAAGGTTACGCGGGGTCCAGTCCTCAGGGGTCCTCTTCATCTTCTGGTTCCTGTCTGTGCTGTGTGCCATTGTGCCTTTCCGCTCCAAGATCCTACAGGCATCCAGTCAGGTGAGAATACGCCGCCCTCAGATGACTTTTTGGATGTCAGTCTGTTTTTATCTCTCAGCTCATGGCCTTGCGCAGATTCTTATCTGTACTAACCAGCGTCTCCGTATCTAAAATTTACGGGAACAGGGCCAAGCCTTCAAGCCCAGTTTTATATTGACAAGCCTTCCACTTTCCACTGTGGCGACAATCACCGTTACTTTTATCTGTAAATCGATCTTGATAAGGACATCAGAGTAAAACAGTAGAGAATCAACAATATCATAAAATAAAGAATTGAATGATCATAAGTACCTCTTTCAGTCCCATAATATTTTGATTGTTTAGAAATCCTCTGGGATTGGTTTATTTGACATCTGCTGAAGATGCTGAGGGTTAAACGCCAACTGTGTGCTCTTTCTTAGCGGAAGCCCAGCCTCTATCTGGAGAAATGTATAGAAAATTCCTCAAGTAGAAGTAACTCGCAGGTCACATCAGGGCACTGCATTTCATTTATCATGCCGGCATCAAGTTAATAATTATGTTGTCCTAAATTTGCAATGACCATTTGGATTAGATTAATTACGAGGGCTACAATCACTATGAGAATATAACTATCATATAAACTCCACCAGTTTACACACCTTGACAAAATACAATTTCCACAAATTCCAATGCTGAAAACGTAGATAAAATGACGCCGTTGTTCTCTTGTCCTTGCTCTTTAAATCGCGACAAGAGCAGACGGAACGATATCTGTCCAAGTTTCACACTTGCATGTTTTACGCTGGATGCACAAGGGACAAGGGGGATTTTCTAGTGACGCATCACGGTAACTATTGCCGGCAAATGAATCAGTTTGCAGACAAAATGAAGCTACGCTAAGCCTGGGTAATCTGCAGGAATCACCTGAATGGTAATGATACAAATCTGCAGTTTCCATTCAAATGATCTCTTTGGGAATATTTGAGTTTTGAACGGTCGACTCTGTCGCTCATTGTTCACATGCATGCATAAACACACACACACACTCTTCCTCCTGCCATTGCTGCCTCGGTACTTGCATGGGAATTTACAGTAAGGGGATGTTTTGCAGGGGTCAGCTCAGGGCACCACTGAGCAAACAGCAGGGAGAGGGAATAGTAGACCCGTTGTTTACAGGATACTCATCTCACCTCTGGTGTTGGATAGCGGCGGACAAAATGAGCGTACGCTGCTGCGTCAGGGACAAGCTTGAAAGAGGATGTAAAATATGTCTGCGAGTTCAAATTGTGGAGCTGCGCCATACCAGAAGTAGGCTGTCATAAATTCCTGGGTATTTATGGTGATAAATACTACTCGGTCCCTACTTGGCAGGTGCTTGGCAGAATTCTGGCTTTCAACACCGCAGTGCTCTAATCTGTGAAAGTTACAAGCTTCCTTAATAAGTCTCTTTTTTTTTCAGGAAGGAAGGCGATTAGTGACCCAAAAACATTTCTACTACTGAGGCTGAAATTGCCATTTCATTGCAAAATATCTGTCCATATGTGATGGACGATCTGCTTTTTTACATGTTAATCTATGCCTAATAATTTTAAGTGAAAATGGGGGGCTGGGGATTTGGAAAGACTGAAGTTTTTTTATACTAACAATTGGACTGAACAGAACTGTGACATCATTTAATTTTATTTATGGAAGATGGAAAATGGGGGGAATTTCCTGAAAACAAGACTGGAGGTAGTGTATACCTACTGTGTTGTATGCTTGGAAACTGGGACAGCATCCTACTTTTTTCTGTTTTGTTTTGCCTTTTTTTCCTCTAGAGGGGAGGTTTGGATCGGGCATGACATTGGCCAGTGGGAAAAACTTTCATAAACAAAGGAAACATTCAAAAGGTTTTTTTTTTTTCCTTGGTCAGTATAACATGCATACAAGAAACTGGGGTATGTGACGGTTAATTGGATTAGAGAGGGTGTAAATGAGGTCAGAAGTGCAGCCGCTTGGCAAGAAGTCAATCTACTCGGGCCTTGTGTTCCGCAAGGAAGACGGTCAGAAGATCCCTCTATAGGACGTCGCTCGCACTTTTCAGCGTCTGCTCTTCATGATGGAGCTCGGACAGTGAAATTTACCCTTGTTTTCTTTTTCAAAAAACACTTCCCTGTGTTTCTCTAGATTAGGAATGAGGGAATTCGATGGTGAATACTAGATATGAATTCTGTGCTTGTACTCTTCAGTGCAGTATGAATATCAGTATGAATATTTAATAACCCGGCAGAAATTGTACTGTACCTCTTAATTTTATGTATATAGGAGTTGCTTGACTTACGTAAGAATTCTGCTCCAACATACAGACGTAACACGATTTTCGCTCTTTGACGGAACTCACATGATGTATATATGGCTCTCACCTATACTAGCAAAGGAAAAATCATAATCTAGGACATAAAAACACTGTACAGTAAAATGAATGAATAAAAGAAAAACTTACACTTCCAAAAAACAACACACTGACAAATATAAACAAAGCCATCTTCCTCATATAGTGCTACATGACGACGTATTTGTCCGCCCCGCTCGTCAACTAGTTCTAGCGTGTAATTTGTTTGACCTTGCAAAAACTGTATGTCAGAATTATGAAACAAGACTTTCTAAATTGAATAATGTTAGATGGCAACACAGACCTGAAAAGCTGCAGGTTTAGGACATCGTAAACCGAGGGCTTCCTGTCTATAGGCTGCATCATTAAATGAAAAATAGTTCTCCTATAGTTTCCATTTGGTGTCAAAGATAGGTCATATGACCTTAACACAGCTTTAAGCTACATTATGTTCAATCCAAATCACATCATTAACTTATTGTTGGATATCATGTGTCTGTACTGTGAATGTATGTGCTTCAGCAGAAGTCTACTGAGTTTTACCACTGTAGTGTTGCTAATCAATGGATTTAAAACGGTCTAACTCTGTCCGACAGCTGTCAATTCTGTTTTTTTTTTTCTTACAGGACGAAGTGACGGACCGACTGCGTTTCACTACGTTCTACTTCTACTTTGGGCTGGTGGTCTTAGAGCTGATCCTCTGCTGCTTCAATGAGAAGCCGCCTCTCTTCTCTAACGTTGTCACAGACCCCGTGAGTCAAACACCCAACTGCGACGGGCATGTGTCTGTTTATATCAATGCTTATATCATTTAATGCTAGAGTGAAAGTTGTCCGACTGGTTTAGTGCTTCGCAAATTGTTATCGATATCCATTGGATTTCATTTCCTAATTTTTTCTCTGTTCATGTTCCGAAGCCGGGTCTTACTAGCTGCCCAAAGCAGTGTTCGGCCGTGATTAACTCTCCATCATTATCTTTAGAATCCCTGTCCTGAAACCACCGCTGGCTTTTTGTCCACGATGACATTCTGGTGGTTCACAAGGTGGGTTCCCATTGCTCTCCATCACACCGTCTGTTGTTCATCTATGTTGTTTTCACCACTGCAGTGATACAGCTTGAGTGCATGCCTGTGGCTTTAAACCTTTAAAAAAATATTTTCAATAAATATTATTTCGATTTGGTTATAACAGTTGATCGCGATGTAACCTTTTATGAACTTCTTCATTGTTTCCTTTCTTAAGCACCGCGGCGTCTTTCTGTTACATCCTGTAAGCTAATCTCCCCCTTGTACCGGAAAATATGTCAAGCCAATTCCCGGTGAAACCCGACCCTGGAGTATATAAATGGTGATTAGTGAAATCTGGGAAACTCAATTAGGCCACTTTGTGGGAAGCAATTCTTCACAAAATTGTCCCTTAGAGATAATTTAAGTTACAGCCATATTTTGGACGGTATAGCATGTTTGCCTATGGGCGCACTCATTGATGATGCGTTTACCGAACCGCGTTTTCCTCTGTTCCAGCATGGCCATCAAAGGGTACAAAATGCCCCTGGAGTCCAAGGACCTGTGGTCGCTGAACCGGCGCGACTGCTCCAAGGCGATGGTGCCCAAACTGCTGAAGGAGTGGGAGAAGGAGCAGGTCAAGTCCAGGAGGTCCGTTGCCGAGACGCGACAACGTCGAAAACGTTTCGGTTGGATGGGCTCGGTTGCTACTAGAAATGTCCCCGGAGGACAAATGACCATTGTGTTGACATCATGCGCGGGGAAACACAACTCAGAGAGCAATCAGGCTAGAGAGAGGCTATAACCTAGTTATTGCACATCGCTCAGCTGGTCAATGATCATAGTAGTCTACTTACATTGGTCACCAAAGACCAACACATCAGATGTCAGTTTAGACATTTCATTGTGTATCTTTTCGAAGATTAATTAAGATTTAGATATTTTGTGCTGATATAAACTCACAAAATATGTCAAATCGTGTTTAAATTATTTAATTGATACTATTCTACCAGTAAGTTACATGTTTCAGATGTTAGATGTCAGTTTTAGACATTTAATTCTGAATCTTTTGGGGGTTTATTAAGATTTATCTATTTCCTGTCAATGAAGACCAACATATCAAACGTCAGTTTAGACATTTCATTGTGTATCTTTTCGGAGATTAGTTAAGATTTGGATATTTCCTACTGATATAAACTCTGGAAATATGTTGAACCATGTTTAAATTATTTAATTGTTACTTTTCTACCAGTTAGTTATATGTTTCAGATGTCAGTTTTAGACCTTTAATTCTGAATCTTTTTGGGGATTAATTAAGATTTATCTATTTCCTGTCACTGAAGACCAACATATCAAATGTCAGTTTAGACATTTCATTGTGTATCTTTTCGGAGATTAGTTAAGATTTGAATATTTCCTGCTGATATAAACTCCCAAAGTATGTCAAATCGTGTTTAAATTCTTCATTTGTGACATTTCTACCAGTTAGGTATGTATGTCAGATGTAGTAAAAATTTCCGGAAAAACAATTTTCTAGATTTTTTTTTTTTTTTTTAAATTAGACAACCCCCAATTAGATGAATTCGCTTTCAACTGTGTTATGTTGTTTAACAAAAGGTAAAAAATAAATTAGTCTTTATAACTGAAATACTACTTTAATTATGAGACTAATAAAATTGTATAGTTAAAATTAATTTTGCAGTTTTCCATTTAATCGGTTGTAGTTTCACAAGGAGCTACAAATAAAGCCATTTCTCATTTGACTGCAGACCATCTGTAAAGGCTACACAGACCCCCAGGAGTGTTTGACCTGACTTTAACCCTCCAGCTTTACGCCGCGTTAACCTGGTTTCCCAATTACATAACATTAGTGCCAGGTCAGCGCGGAAATGTTTGCACAAGTGAGTGAAAGGCAACCAGATGAGACTTATCATTTTGGTTTTTCGTCGCGTAACCAGTAACAAACTGCAGCGTCAGGAATGAACCGTTCGCTTTCCCATCGCCGCCATCTGCGCCGCTTCCTTATTTTTGCTTCACTGTGACAATCTTGCCGTGGTCAGCCGGCCTTCGCGTTTCCGTCAGCGGAGGGGATGTTTTCTCAGAGGGCTGCTCCCCTTGTGTGTGTGTGAGATTGTGTGTGTAGCGGAAGTCCAGCCGCTGGCTTTTTTAAAAAAAATACTTTTGTTAAACCTTCATAGCATATTATCACCTTCTTGTTTTTTCTGAAATTTTATCAAGACTTTCTGGTGTGTGATCAGAGAGAGTGGCCTTAATGCTTGGATTTGATCAGTGTGCAGCGGGAGAAAGGAATATGAGAGAACCATCTGACCTCCGTTCTGCTGCAGTTTTCCTGCCAGTTTGGCTCTCGGCAAGAGCCGAGTGTAAAACGATACGCAGTGACTCAGTTAGACCTTTTCAGTTGTGTTTGGCGAAACCTGTTTGTTGCTGGATCAAATTCGCCGGCAGTTGTCGTCCGCCGGCCTCAGTCGTCGTCCGTTTTCCCCGCGTTTGGCTGCTTTTAGAGACGGTCCCTGAAGTGTTTCTCCCCCCCGAAAGCTCGGAGGCTGTCCTCTTTTAAATCTGTGGACATTTTTAAGCAAAATTAGCACCCCAAGGACCGAAAAAAAAAAAAAAAAAAAACTTGCTAATGCTATGATTTACTTTCTCCCAGGAGACAACGAATGTTTTACGGATCTTTGCATTTCACTATATATTGAGCTGCACTAAACAGGCAGGCATCTTATTTTCAGTGCAACATCCAAGACTGGTTTCTTAATTTGAAGGTCACTTTCAGTTTGATTCAGCTTAGGGCTACAGGGACGGGCTGAGTGACAAATATGCGCGAGGAAAGGAGGACTTACACTCGATAATGAAATCACATCTTGAAGTGTCTGTCCAAGTGTGGGATTGGTTTCCACGGCGGAGCCTTTTTTTTATATGAACAAGCTTCTCATAGTTGGAGGGAATTATAATGCAGTGATTTGTTAGGATCGTACTTGTCTGGTTAACACTGATTTATTCCCCCCCAGACACACAAACACACACACACACACACACGCCCACGCACACACAGAGGTGCTTTTGTGGATAAAGTCGACATGTATTAGGAGGTTTACCTGCCCTCGTGGAACCTTCTGGCTCATTCCCCTGTGTTTCTCTTCCCACATCCACTTCGTTTTCAGCGAGCAGAGTGTGTCCACTCAGGCCGTCTACTCCAAGCCGCCGTCGTCCGCGACCAATCACATGGGAGGCGGAGGCGAAAGCAGCCCGGACGAAGTCGAAGTGCTTCTGTCCAATCCCAAAGCCGCGCCCCGGCAGCCGTCCTTCCTACGCGCCCTCATCAAAGCCTTCGGGCCTTACTTCCTGATCGGCTCGGCCTACAAGCTGCTACAGGACATCATCACCTTTGTAAACCCTCAGCTGCTCAGGTGAACCCGGCGGCCCCACCGCCCCCCCGCTACCCCTCCAAAACACTAACAACCGCTCATTGTTCCTGTGTTATCGAAAAGGGGGGATGGAGGAGGAGGTCAGGGGTTTGCGCTCTGTGTTTTCGCGCTTTCCCCGTCCCACAGAGTGGCCTCACAGAGCAGCCCTGGATTGGTTAGAGCATCCTCAAATGGGGAGTGGGTGGGGGGTCAAAAGGTGGATTATATTTGCAATTTTATTTATTTGTTAGCCTTATTTGTTAGTATGAGCACCGAGTCGGAGAGAAGTCACAAGTGACTAAATTTGCAAGTGCTGCCATGTCAGTTTATTGCTTTTCTGTTTGAGGGGAAGTTTTTAACTTATTCAAGAAAAAAAAAAAAAATCCTCAGAGGCCATAAATTTAGATTAGAATATTAATATCGCTGCAAGAGCCAGACACATTAAGAGCGCGGATTCTCAAAATGTTCACATCCCATCTCCCAAAATAAATAAGCCAGAGACTCGTGATCCCACAACCCCTTGGGGAAGTTGATGTGGGTGTGCTTATGTTGCAAAAACACACACACACACACAGACCTAGTCGAATCGAAATGTTAACCACAACTGATCTTATCCTGACATTTTATTTATTATTTTATGATTTGCATCAAACCAGTTGTTCTAAATAGCTAATATTCCTCCAGTTCTTGCTGATTTTGATTTTTTTTTTTTTTTATCCACCCACACATTTTCAGGGACTCTGATTTTGCACAGCATTAAATACAGTTAAATACGGTGTTTCTAGGAGAAAAAGATCAATGGTTGATAAACATGATGAGTACATTAAGGAGGAGGAAGATTGATTCAAGTGGAAATCATAACTGGTGTCCTTATGTAAACTCACCACCGTCCAAAAAAAAATCCTACCCAGTATGAATGACACAAGTTCCGCCCTGCAGTAATTCAGCTGCCGTTGCTGAGCATGAAGCCATTATGTAAATATATTTCCTCTCAGACCTTCAACAACCCTGATCTGTCATCAGCTGCTCTTTCAAAGCCTTCTTCTGTGCCTGATCCGGTGTCGCGCTCGTTGACAGAGATTTCCCTGACGTCGTTCGTCACACCCATGCCGCTTACTTTTAGCGATTCACTGTACACGCTAACCCTGCGCGACACCGCCAGACGGCCGCCGCTTTCGTTGCGATTTTTTGTCGGGGGGGAGAGTCAAATCATCTTGCGGTCATAGAACTTTTTATCTGATTTAGTTTCCATGTGACCTAATTATCTTTAATCCTGGTAGAGCTGTGACAAACTGCCACACTACTCATGGACTTCATGATTTGCGTACTTTATTGCTTAAAACAAATGTGATTTTTTCTTCTTTTTTTTTTAGATAGCTAATATCTATATTTTGAGCTAAATTATTACTCTGAATTAATGTATTAGAGTTCCAGTGACTGTTTCAGCACATCTCCTTCATAAAATCACTTATTGGACTTTGATGAAAATATTGCAAAAAATCAATCTGCTTTTTTATCTCTCTAACAAAGCTCAAAATCAGATTTAAATTGGAGCAAACAAATAAACAAAATGTATAAAATACATGTAGAATAATAAATACAGAAACATTAAAACGCTGATGCTAAGGCCAATGATGATTCCCACCCAAGTCACTTCAGGTCAAGTGTTCGGAGTCAAACGAGGCCAAATGCGGGTATTAGTGATCTTTTGTGAAAAAGGGGCTGAAAGAAAAGCATTGTAGCAAGAAAACTGGCCTTCAACCCCTGTTTTTTTAAAGATTTGCATGTAACAGAGTCTGATGTTTCCCGGATTACCTAAACAAATAGGTTCTCCAACCTGTATCCCGACTTTATCGGGGAAAAGTAGTTGAGACATTGCTTTAAATATGTTATAGCATCAAGCAGGACATCATTTGGCAGCTTCACGGGCTCGAGTCCTTTCAAGATGATCATTGTCTTAATTTCCCCAGAATGATTTATCTCTAAATCACACAAGAACAGTGTTAGTTTCAATAACATACGCGCCAGTGCTCTTCATCATCATCACCATCATCACCTTCCTACGCATTGACAGCTTCCTGGCTGGAGCTTTTCTCTCCATTGTTGGATTTAGTGCGCACACACCAACGCATGGGACAACTCTCTGTGGAATGCTAAACCACTCGACCGAAACGCACCTGTGGCCGAGTAGATTCGTCCCCTTCGGTTTCTCCGGAGCGAAACAGGAGCTGCAGGCTCTGTTTGCTTCCCCACAGCGGGCCCGTTTGCAAGTCTGGAAAACCATCTGGAACTAGTTGTGGCAAAGATCACTGACAACGTGGTGTTATTTTTTTTTTGTTGTCTTTTTACGGGTTTGCTGTCAGAGGGGGGGCTGAGCTGTGAGCGAAAACTGCCAGACTCCCTTCGAGGGGCGGGAGTCTCACCGAGAGAGTAAACGTAAAATAAATGTCCGCTTCTCTTTCCCCCTTCAGAATGCTGATCTCCTTTACCAATCAGAAAGGCGTTCCCGATTGGTGGGGCTACTCGCTGGCCTTCCTCATGTTCTTCACGGCCTTCCTGCAGACCCTCATCCTGCACCAGCACTTCCAGTACTGTTTCGTCACCGGCATGAATGTACGCACCGCTCTCATCGGCGCCATCTACAGGAAGGTACGCGCTTTTCCGTCGGCGGCTCCGGCTACCAAACCGAAAGATCAGAATCGTTTATTAACCCTCATATTATGTTAAGGGTCAATTTGACCCATTTCACCCATTGACCCAATGGGTCAAATTGACCCTTAACATAATATGAGGGTTAAGGCCACACAACAGTGTTGGTGGAATTTGTTTCCGGAACAGCACATAATGCTCACATCTGTGTCAGTTCCATCGTCAACAATACAGACAGAAAATCAAGCTTAGCAAAATGATGATCTCTTTGTTTACTTGGCTTATGTTTTTTTGATCCTGCGGCAGCTCACGGCGGTATTTTGTAAACTCTCAGCCGTCTCACACCCCAGCACTTTATCTCGTCCCTCCCAGGCTTTGGTGATAACGAACGCTGCCAAACGTTCATCCACTGTAGGGGAGGTGGTTAACCTGATGTCTGTGGACGCTCAGCGATTCATGGACCTCACCACCTTCCTCAACATGCTGTGGTCTGCTCCTCTTCAGATCATGCTGGCGCTCTATTTCCTCTGGCAGGTATGTCTGTTCATAATCCAACCCAGGAGCGGAGGGGACAAGAGCAGGAAACGCCACAAACGCTCGGTCATAATAAGGACGTCATCATCCACATTTAGCCATAACAAATATATCAAATTAGGAAGTCCTCAAATAGAAACAGGGATTATACATAAATGATCCATGAGTTGCACACAGAGACAGTTTTTGTGTTCCCTTTGCTCTTTAAGCTCCGATCCATAATTTGCATGTGACAGTTACAAACTCGATATTGTGTCAAAGAGCTTCTCCGACCTCCAGCAAAGTACCGTCATTTCCGGACTATTAGCTGCAACTTTTTTCACACGCTTTGAACGCTGCAGTTTAAACAATGATGCGGCTAATTTATGGATTTTTACGTGCTCATGAGCTTCATGCTGCCAAAATCTTTTCCTGGGAGGACACTGTAGTTTTTATTTTTTTAACCAGATGTGTTACAGGTACTGTTTGGAAAATTCGTATTTAATCAAAAGTGAAAAAAATCTTTATTATAGCTTTACGTGTAAATATCTCATGTCACAAATGGACACTTGTGGCATAGACACAAGTGTGACCTCTGTTAGTGCATTTTTTTTCTTTTGAAATTTAGTAGGTGTCGCTTATATTCAGGGGTGCTCAATAGTCCAAAAATTATTGTATAAATACTCTTTTGGATGTATTAACCATCGAGGACCGGGGTGTGTCTTGCAGAACCTGGGCCCGTCCGTGCTGGCCGGAGTGGCGGTCATGATTCTACTGATCCCTTTAAATGCAGTCATTGCCATGAAGACGCGTGCCTACCAGGTACGGACCATCGGAGAATCATATTTCGAGATATCTGACGGATACAATCGCGCAATAAAGGTCAAATTGATCCTCGAACTGTTGTTGGCTAGATAGAAGAGATATTTGTTTATTGTCAATATTAGCTTAGCTTAAGTATGCTTGCCACAAAGCTGTTTCAATGGTAAGTTATGCATCACTTTTGACTTGGAGGTAGCCACGCGCGAGATATTTTGCATCATTTTGCATAATTTATGCTACCTGACACACACCCCCCATTGTTGTTATAGTCCTAGCCATTTGTGAATAAAGAACCAGGGTTTTTTTTTTGTCCTCGTCTCTGCTCTCCCACCGTCTGCCAGGTGGAGCAGATGCAACACAAGGACTCCAGGATCAAACTGATGAATGAGATCTTGAACGGCATCAAGGTGCTGAAACTGTACGCCTGGGAGAATTCCTTCAAGGAAAAGGTCCTGGCTATTCGGCAGAAGGAGCTCAATGTGCTGAGGAAGACGGCGTACCTGGGAGCGCTGTCCACCATGGCTTGGACCAGTGCCCCCTTCCTGGTATGCCTTTTTTTTTTTAAGTCCGAACACCTGGAAGACTCTCTCCTCAAAGGAGCATCTGTTTTGCAAAGCAAAGAGGAAGCATTGATGAAATGACAACATCAAACATGGTGTTTTTTTCTTCTTTTTTTTTTAACCTACTTTGCTCTTAATTTTCACAGATTTGAAACTGAAATTGAATTCAAATACTACAGATATGGATGAAATATAAAATGGATCCAGCTCTGCCCGGTTTCCAATTGATGACAGAATTATAGTCGGCACGGCCACCCGGCGATGCAGACTCTGAGAAGAAGTCTGTTTGCCCTCAAACGCTCTTTATAAGGTCATAATTCATGGTTAGCAGCTGGCGAGAGTCCAGCTACCCCAGTTTGCCATCACAAATGACAAAGAGCCTTTATTTCAGATTTATTTTAAGACCTGGCATTAAACAGCTCCATTGCCGCGGGATGAAGAAAATATTTCGGTCGATCGGAATATTACTATTTATGAATATTTTAACAACGCGGATTCATATGTCTCCTATCAAAATGCGCGGCAAAGGACGGCAAATCTCATCAACGCAGAAAATCAAATCTGCCAATGAATATTGCATTATCACTTCGAGAGCTTGAGTCCGGGATTTTCTTGAAATAATCGCCCACGCATAAGGATTGCGTGTGATTTGCGTGCAGGACCTTGAGAGGAAGTTTATGCAAAAGATTTTGCAATGCGCTGTTACGTAACTTTTTAGACAAGTAGGTGAGGAGACGAAGGCTGTTTGAACATGAATTTGTCAAATGAAGTGTTGATGTCTGAACAAAAAAGTGATGACTAATATGGCACAAGAAATGCTGACTAATGCCTCGGCCAGTCTGTTCTTCTTATCCATTAAGTGTTATATCATCATGTTTGCTTCACACCAATTTTTCCTTCAGAGTCCTAATCGAAAAGAATTTTAAAATCCCATTCATGGCTTCGAGGTGATGAAGACGGTCAGATTTTCTTAAATTTTAAACATGAGACTTCTTGAAAAGTGAGTTATTATAAGAAGAATAAGAAGTGATTATTTTATGGCTTTCTTTTGCCCCTGCAAAATCCTGTGACTGCTTGTTATCAAACAGACGCGTTCGTAAACTATAATCCTTTACGGGAAAAGCCCTTGCAGCAGAGAAAAAAAAACAGCTAAATGATCCAGATACAGGTCCAGACACAGACACACACACACACACACTCCAGTGTCGGGAATTATTTACAGCAAGACAAAGCTGGCTATGGGGGCTACTGGGGATGTCATAGTAACGTTATTACACACACTATGTTTCATCAACTTACCGCCCGTTGGCTGACATAAAGCGTGGCACGCAAGAAATCTGTGACCAAATCTGTTTTTTTTTCTCCACTGGTTTTGCAGTTTGTCTGATGGAGAAGTTTTTGACTGCGGCCAGAATGTGTCAAAATAATACATATGAGTGTCACCGAGATGTGACTGCTTGCCAAAGAGTCTCAGCAGAACTGGATCTTAATAATTTTATCCCAAATCCTGTCTGGGTTCATATTTTTTTTTTCTGTCTTTGACATCGGAGCGATGCTTCTTAAACAAACTCGCCACGATGCATTCAAATCGCCGTCTCTCGCTGCTGAGTCATCGCTCGACTGCCAGCGTTTCACAGCAGACTGCCCCCTCTGAACCCGATAGACCTCCACGTCTGAGTGGCCTGTTTTGCCGATGTGTTCCCCCAGGTTGCCTTGACAACATTCGCCGTGTACGTGACGGTGGATGAGAACAACGTGCTGGATGCAGAGAAGGCCTTTGTGTCGCTCTCGCTCTTCAACATCCTCCGGTTTCCTCTCAACATGCTTCCCCAAGTCATCAGCAGCATCGTGCAGGTGGGAACCCTTCGTCTCTCTCCGTTGTCTCCGTCTCTAAGCGGGTTCACGGAGTTTTTTTCTTTTTGTGTGTTTTTATAGACCAGCGTGTCACTCAAGCGAATCCAACATTTCCTGAGTCACGATGAGCTGGACCTGAACTCAGTGGATAGAAAAAACACAGCCACGGGTAGGAGGGCGTGAGCAAATATCTGCTCTTGTCGTGTTTTGTTGTTTATCTCCGTTGTGAAATACGCTGATTTCCTGCCGTCACTTCTTTTTCTACTTCTTCCTCTGCAACACGTAATATGTGAAAGCGGAATTATCTCCGGGTGACTCATATTGTATCTAGAAAGCGCACTGTCACGATTTCACGGCTGTTACGCTGGTAGTTAAAGCTTCCCTGTGTCCACTTTCGCCCTGTAGAGTATTCCGTGACAGTCATCAACGGCAAATTCACGTGGGGTAAAGACGATTCGCCGGTTCTGCATGGGTATGCCTGGAACAGCCACACATGCACACACACATGTCCTGGCCAGCGTGTCTTCAAAATGTAAATGTTGACTCCGTCTTATAGCATCAACATGATGGTGCCTCAGGGATCTCTGCTGGCGGTGGTCGGGCACGTCGGCTGCGGGAAGTCCTCCCTGATTTCTGCCTTGTTGGGCGAGATGGAGAAGCTAGAGGGCGACGTTTCTATCCGGGTAAGGCTCGGAGCGCTGCGTCACATCAGGGGAAGAAAAAAAAAAATCACGTCTCTGCCGGCTGCAGCTGCTTTTAGCAAAAAAAAAAAAATCTAATGAGCTCATTGTCCGCCACCCGCAGGCATCAAATGACAGACAGATTAAGCATCTTGTCAAACATTGCTGGTTTTCCTCAGGAAAGTCAGAATTGCAGCTTGGAGTAGGTTGCCGCAACAACAGATGTGTGATACCCAAGTAGAGTTCTCTTAGAGGTTTTACAAGTAAAGGCCTGCACTATGGGACCATGTCTGGGAGAAGACTGTACCTAAAAATGCATGAACTGATGGTCATCTTGTCCAAATGTTAATGCACTGTGTATATATATATATATATATATATATATATATTGCTTTATAATATTTTTTGGTTTTATTGTTCTAATTTATTTTATTTGATATTTGTTATGTTCATATGTTTTTATATTTTTATATATATATGTATATATATATAAAATAAACATTGATCCTGTATTGGTTAATTGGTTAACCAAGAGCAATAATAATTGGTAAGTAAGTTAATCCTGTATTTGTCCCCTGGTGGGAACATTTTTACCAAGTGAGATGTTGTCTCTCGAGGAAAAGCTCACGCTCACATGTATTTTTTTTTTTTTTGGCCGCTGATTCAATGCACTCAGACGGTCAGATTATAACAAAGCGGCTGACAGATTGCGGAAACTAACTAAAATTCAAATTCTTAAATAGAGGTGCAAATATTGAGCGGCGACCTTTCAATGAGTAACCGCTGGAAGGCAAGGGACTGTGCAAAATTAAATTGAAATTAGCCGTGTGTCAAATAAATCTACATAGAACCGTGAACGGCATGAATGCAGCAAGAAACAAACCATTTGGTTTCCGTCCCGTTGCGAAGAATCGCACCAAATTGCAATTAAAGGTTGTTTGTCGGTTCGTCTACCTGCACTCCCTCAGGGCTCGGTGGCGTACGTGCCCCAGCAGGCCTGGATACAGAACGCCACCCTGCGAGATAACATCCTGTTTGGGAAACCTTACAACGAGCAGAAGTACCGCGGCGTGCTGGAGACCTGCGCCTTAACTCCTGATCTCAAGGTTCTTCCCGGAGGAGATCTGACGGAGATAGGCGAGAAGGTACTTCGATTTTGTCCGCTTTGTGACTCGAGCACATCGAATGCGTCCTGCAGGAATCCACTGAGGCGCAGGCTAAACGGCAGAGCGCGTGTCTCTCGTTGCCTCCGCAGGGCATCAACCTTTCCGGTGGTCAGAGGCAGAGGGTCAGCCTGGCCCGGGCTCTGTACAGCGACACAGACGTCTATCTCCTGGATGACCCTCTCTCCGCTGTGGATGCGCACGTCGCAAAACACATATTCGACAACCTGGTGGGCCCGGAGGGGGTGCTGAAGGGCAAGGTGAGGGGACGTCAAGCTTTGGTGGACCCACACCAGCAAATATGAGGAGCTAAAGATCATCAGCATTTTGTTTCGATTCGTTCTCACAAGTCTTACATATATTAGTTAATCATACCGAGGTTTGTCATATTTTTTTCCGCCGGATCGTATATTTTGTTTTGCGTTTGCAGACGCGCATCCTGGTGACGCACGGCATCAGCTTCCTGCCTCAGGTGGACAACATCATGGTGATGGTGGAGGGCAGGGTGTCGGAGATGGGTTCCTACCAGGATCTGCTCAAACAGAATGGCGCCTTTGCTGAGTTTCTCAGAAACTACGCGCTGGAGGAAATGCAGGAAGAGGACGAGGCCACCGGTGAAATGAATTTCTCTGCTTTCGGCTGAAAATGGCGTGAGGCTTTGTTCGATCGTCGCTAATTCCGATCTTGCCCCGTCGGATGTTTCCGCAGAGGAGCTGATAGAGAACGAGGAGTTGTTCCCCGAAGACGCCCTCAGCAACCACACGGACATGGTGGACAACGAGCCGATGATCAATGAGGCAAAGAGAAGTTTCATAAGGTATTTGAAATATCTCCACGTCCTCAACGCTACGTTTATTCGTTAAACTCCACAAGGTAATCTTGCATTTGGAATGTATTGATGTCGTCCGTACAGTATCAAACAAATATGCAAAAAAAAAAAATACAGGTTTCCATTTCCTTTTGCCAGTTTTATATTCAATTGAATCACATTTTTATCTAGGAAATGCAGTCCCCTTGAGCTCCTTCTCATCGTGATCGACGGGATATTTTTCTTATTATTTTGTCTTGTTCCTTCCTCGCAGGCAAATCAGCATCATTTCCGCCATCTCGGCAGACGGAGACGGTTCTAAAACCCGGGCGGTGAGGAGGCACACCTGCAGCCTGAAGAAGCACCCGGAGCAGCAGGACAAGAAGAAGCCGCACGAGACGGAGAAACTCATCCAGATGGAGACGACGGAAACCGGCCGGGTCGGTCCGGCCTTCTCCACCATCTGCTTTAGATGATTTATTTTAGATTTATTTGTTACCTGTTCGGCATCACGACAGAGGCGGGGAATTGCATCTAACTGCTTGCGTGCTCTTCTTCTGCGGCAGGTGAAAACAAAAGTGTACCTGGAGTACATCAAGGCGGTGGGGCCGCTGCTGTCGGTGCTCATCTGTTGTCTGTACGGCTGCCAGAGCGCGGCGGCCATCGGAGCCAACATTTGGCTCAGTCAGTGGACCAACGACGCCGCCAAGAATCGCACTCAGGAAAATGTCAATATGAGGGTGGGGGTGTACGCGGCACTGGGCATTGCACAAGGTAAGAAACCCCAACCCTTCGTCGTTGTCACGGACAACGCCGTCAAAGGCCGTACTTGGAAATATTTACCGTATAAAAGATGGACTTTGCATGTGAGGGTTAGATTGGGTGTCCTGAGTCTCACTAATGGAGCTGGAGGATTGACGGTAGTGTTTCAACTCCATGTTATTTTCGCGCCGACACACACGTAAAGCCCCTGGGTTTTCTTTTTCGTTCGCTTCAGCCTCTTAAGATTTTGTTTTGATGGGGTTAAACGACCGACTTGAAGGACTCTGTGTTTTTGACCTTGCTAGTTCTCCTCCGCATCCCATCTGTCGCTGCTCCGGCCGGTGACTTAAAAGCCATGGCAGCCACTGTAGTATTAAAAGCTTTATTTATATTTTAGTGTTTGGAGGTCAGCTAAAACACGCTGGTCATAATCCTGTGGGTTTTTTTTTTCTGGGATGGACGGGATTGTTTGGGAGTTGAAGTTGATGAATGAAGGTTTTTAAAAATGATTAGGAAGTGATCATCTCAGCCTGTCTTGATCTCATTTTTCTTGTTCTGTAATGCAACAAGAACCTTTTTTTAATAATGCATAATTTATACACACACACACACATATATATATATATATATTATTTATTTCAAGTGCTCGCTACCTCCTATATCAGTGTTTCCCAACCTTTTTTGAGCCACGGCACATATTTTACATTAGAAAAATCACACGGCACACCACCAAATAAATATGTCAAAAACATTTTTTAAAGAATTAGAATGAAACCGTAGTCTCAATTTACTTAGTGTGAAATCTAATGTATCTAACATCTGTAAATTCATCAAGTTGCAATGCAAATTTCCCACTGATGTGCAACTTTTCCAGAACACTTTTTTTAATGTCTGAAGACATGTCATCAATATGTCTGAAAATGGTATTATTTGAGAGAACTCTGGCTATTTCTTTATCAACGCCAGAGCCGAGCATTTCTCCTACAATGATTTTGCCGGCAGTTAGTATTAATGTTTTGCTACGGTGTGTGTGGCTGTTTGGATTTAGAGATGAGTTCAGCAACTTTATAGCAAGCTTTCACTGCTTTCTCACTCGTCTTGGTAGTTTTCAAAAATGCTGCCTGTTTGTTTACGCAGATACAAGTACTTTTTATTTTAAAAATGCATCACGCAAAGCGTCACTAATCACTCTGATACACAGATGCTCAGGTTAATTCACTACCCGTTCCCATCGAATGGGCGCGCTGCCCACATAGACATAGGAAGACACATTATTTGCGTGGGATAAATAATTTTCGGACCAATCAGGTGAAAGTGGGCATTTTTCCACGGCACACCTGACGATCTCTCACGGCACACTAATGTGCGGCGGCACAGTGGTTGGGAAACACTGTCCTATATTACACGTCTCCCACCTGCTCCATTCACAACAAGACGGGATACGGTCTAATTTCCAAATTTGAAAATGTTTAAAATCAAATTTTCGCTGATAGCCGTCCACTTATCAGTGAATGATAGCAACGTCCATTTTTTATGCGCATTCTCTGCTTTCGGGGTTTACTGCGCTTCCTCGGTATGTTCATTCCAATAGACTCGTGTATTTGCTTTCCAGCATTTTTATATATGCATGCCGGTCTGATGATCATGTCTGATGATGTGCACGATGGCCCACGTGGAAACGTCTTTTTCCCAGATGTACCAGGACAGATGTCGCCCACATCCACTAATCGTTTCTTTGTTCTCATTTCACTACTTATTTATTCTCCTCCCCCCGACTTCTTCCTCTGGTTCAAACCCTATCCCAGGTATCCTGGTCATGATCTCTTCCTTCACATTAGCCATTGGGAACATCAGCGCGGCCAGGAGACTTCACTATAACCTGCTCACCAACAAACTTCACACGCCCCAGTCTTTTTTCGATACCACGCCGATAGGAAGGGTCATCAACCGCTTCTCAAAGGACATCTACGTCATAGACGAGGCCCTGCCGACCACCGTGCTCATGTTCCTGGGGACCTTCTTCGTGTCTCTCTCCACCATGATTGTTATCATTTCAAGCACGCCGATCTTTGCCGTTGTCATAGCGCCCCTGGCTTTCATATACATCTTTGTCCAGGTATAGAAAACTCCTCGAGGGAATTTTTTTTTTCAATTTTCCTTTTCTTTCCTCAGCAAACAAATGGAATGGCATGCAGCATGAATGCTACGCCGCAGTGTTGTTGTTTTGTTTTGTTTTTTTTAATCCTCCTGTCTTTGAGCTTCTGTTTCTTCCCAGTCTGCCGAGCTGTCTGAGATGAGCATTTGCCGCTGTGATTATTTCTCTCTCTCAGTCCATTCGCTCTGCTTCCTTTTGTATCCAGAATATTTCCTGCGCACGCATTCTGCCTCAAAAGACACAAGCACACGTGCACGCACGTACACACACACACATCGCAGCATTTTCCATTTACAGCCCGGCCCCATAGCGCTCTGGATTCAGAGTTTGTCGACTGATAACTGATTTTAAGAAATGAACAGTGGCGTGTATTTATTATAAATGATCCATAACCTCCCTCTAGTGGTGGAGCACTTTTAGTACAACTCTCTTTCGTTTTCTTTTTTTTTTGAACGGACCAAATCCATGGCGCCTGGGTTTGATTTCACACAGCAGTGTGTGCCACGCGTAACTTATGTGTCGTCGCCGCCTCCGTGGTCACCTCTCAGTCGACGCTACCATTGTGTATTTACTGCTTGAGTTATTCAAATACAAAGCAAACAAGACGGACAAATAGTGTCTCTTGGTGAAATGATTTAAAATTCTGGGCTGAGGTTTGCCACGTGAAGCCGCACCCGCTGAGTCATGTGATCTGCGAAAGGCTATTTCATTTCCATCGATACAGAGTCATGATGAGATTTTTTTTTGTTTTTTTAACAATTACCTTTAGCAGTCGATGCCGATACATCAGGATACGTAAAATGACACACTGGGCATCACCCCGAACTCCCCCAAATAACAACTATTACTTTTTTTTCCAGTATCCCGAGGAGTTAAAAAAAAAAAGCCCCTTCTTGTTTAGCGATAAGCCACTAAACGCAGGTTTTGTTGTCTTGTGACACTCGACCCCCCTCCCCCTACCCCTCTCTCACAGGTGGGCTGTTGTTGGCTAACTGCCTGTTGAGCCGGGCCTACAGTATGCTGCGGGCGGCCGAGTACACACACCGCAGCATGCTCCAGGGGGTCCTGCGAGCACCGCAGGCCTTCTTCGAGAGTACCCCCACTGGGCGGCTA
This sequence comes from Fistularia commersonii, assembly GCF_037954325.1. Lineage (NCBI taxonomy): Eukaryota > Metazoa > Chordata > Actinopteri > Syngnathiformes > Fistulariidae > Fistularia > Fistularia commersonii. The sequence continues at coordinate 3,704,824 of NC_141316.1, read as the reverse complement.
TTAAACCGCTTCAGCAAAGACATTGATGCCATAGACTCGCACATCCCAGACAATATTGACATATGGATGCGCACTTTCTGGTACACACTAAATGTGCTGCTCATATGCTCTGCCCTCACCCCAATGTTCCTCATAGTCATAGCTCCATTAATGGTGTTCTACTGGTGGGTTCAGGTAAATAGGATACAAGTCTGCTAACTCAATGATATAACATGCATGCCTGAGCGTGTTGTTGTGGGAGAGTGTGTGCTGCTGGACTGCTGCATGCTGCTAGAGCAATGATCAAGGTTGTTTTTTTTTTTTCTTTTGTTTGTTTTTATGCAATAGTTGCACGGTCTCCGTAGTCCTTCGGCTCTTTAGTTCCTCGTCATCCAAAATTCAATTCGACGCCACTCTCGTCACCGCTGCCCTTGCCTCACCTCATCGCACTAGTGTACTAAAACGATGAAATCAAGGCTACTCACACCATCTCGGTTATCGTCTATCAAGACGCTGTCACCAAAATGTATGTTTACTGCCACGAAAGGCTGGCTGTAATTGTTTTTTTAGAATGTTTTTTTTAGAAATGCATAAACAATCGTTTGGAACAGCCAATGACTAAAATCAAAACTGGATTTAATGCCCTGAGGCGATTGGAAAAAGCAGCACACGGGCCCCGACGCCAATCAATTTACGGGTTTTTTTCAATCGCTGCAACAATGGAATTAATTTATAAAACTCAAACAGCCTTAAAGATGCTGAGATGCAGACACGCCATGTTTAGTAAACTAGATACCTGTATACCCCCGATTTGAAACGACACTAATAAACAAATATATTTGTCTAAATGTATTATCCATCAGACCTATTGATATCATTAATATCATTTATATGGTCAAAAGATGCCAATGTCCTTCCTTAAGATGGCAGAATTCAGCCCATCCATATGAAAATATTACAGCAGACCAAGTGACCTTCAGCATTTTCATCAATGTTTTGACAATCGGTCCACTTCTTTTAGCACATGTTTACAAAATAAATGCATTATAAACAGTATCTATCATGCCAGCCAGACATGGGGACACACACATAGGAAACCACTTGGTAAATATCAACACATTGTGGAACTATTTCTAAATAGTTCCTTATGAAAAATAATATATGTGTGTGTGTGTGTGTGTGTGTGTGTGTGTGTGTGTGTGTGTGTGTGTGTGTGTGTGTGTGTGTGTGTGTGTGTGTGTGTGAATTGAGGTAAATTTAAAGGCATTTCCTAGGTGTGTCAAACTTGTATCCCTGGGCACTTAACCTTCAGGGTTGCCTTTTTAGCTTAATTATCCACCGTAGGACTTGTATCTACTTGTTATTGTATTTCTTAATAGCATCGACAGCTCACTGATGATTACAGCTATTGTGAAAGGCGCGCGCACACACACACACACACACAGCCTCGGCTTTAACTCGTGCATTAGGTAGCAGAACGGCAAGGTGAAACGTTCACGAGCATATCCTGAAAGGATAACAGTCATAAATGCAGGGGATGGGATATGTACATACATGTGGATTTTTAATGTTGTCAGTGAGCCACGCCTTGGAGTGAACTAACAATGTCCGCTTCATCTCATCCTCTCATATTTTCGAGTTACTTGATTAAACAGTGCAAGTACAAACACACTCCGCTTCTCTTAAAGAGCTGGTTGAGAGTGATCCAATGTCACGTACTTTGAAAACACCCATCATTTCCTTTTCTTTTTTTTCTTTTTTTTGTAGTGATTCACTTTCGGGTGTGAAGTTTAAGTCGGTGTAGTCGGTGACAGGCGACCACTGGTAATCCTTGACCAGGACTGCTGTTTTTGGCTCCACTGTAGATCTGCACATTTTAACATTATTAGTTTCTCTGTCAATAACACATTTCATATCTCATTGTAAGATCCTCGCAGTATGTGAGACGTGAGAAAGATTGGTCAATCGGGAAAAAGAATAAACATATGTTGACGACCATTTACAATGAAAAAGTACAAACAAATGAGACACTGAGGGATCTCTTACCAGAAAATCACAAAGCATCCATATTGCGTGTGCTCGCATTTAATGAAATACTAACACTTGCTAACAACCGCTGCCTCATCATGGCATCTCCCCTGCATGGCCTCCGTCTTTGCTGCATCACATGTTCTTTTTTTGAATACCTCTGCCCTGAGGCCCTCTGATTGAATGAACCATCTTGAAATGATGCAAATGAAAAGCTGTCTATTCGCTAAAACAATACCCGGAAAGGAATGGAAGGGTGACAGTGCTGCAGACTCACATTTTCAAAATCAAAGCATTTTTATTAGTTTTTTAATTTTTATATTAGGTCATAAAACTGAATTTGAATACAGAAATGTACATAACAAAACCCCTGCAGTTTCACATTGAATTCAATCAGTTGTTATCCAACATCCAACTATTGCTTTTCCTGCGATTATGTTGTTAATCAAACGTGTGTGAGAAAAGCGGAACATGTACTAGATTGAAGGAGCCATTTCTGACATTCGGAAGTTAATTTATTTCAAAGTAATATTTAAAAAGTAGGTATAATTTATTCCTAGTTTTTTGTAAACAGCAAATGTTTGATCAAGTCTTTTGCTTTTTCTTTAATTAATCATATTATTGTTTTGCAATAAAACGTTTCCTTTTGCCAGGTTAATTGTTGAAGAGTCAAACAGATGTTTATGTCACGTTCATGCCAGAGACCCGTTAGTAAGAGGTTCAAAAAGACCCAATCCTGACAAAACAACACAACTTTTATTCAACCAGATTAAAAAAAACTAAAGAAAAGATTGGGTGGCTGACCATTTTAATTGTCATAACTCCTAAATCATCTCTGTTTTCTTATGTGACACAAAGTGACGCCTCCGTCTAAAGACCACTGCAGGTGTTATGTTATGCATTTCATTACGTGTGTGTGTCCAAGTGTGTGTGAGTGTGTGTGTTTGCATACATGAACGCGTATGTGTGTGCACCATTCCTGTCTGATCATCTTGAGGCCTATGTGTCGTCTTGTCCAGTTGTAATGTTGTGTTTGTTTCTCTCCCTTCCTCTACCCTTCCCTACCCCCTCCTCCTCCCCTCGACGCCCTCAGAGATTTTATGTCGCCACGTCTCGGCAGCTAAAGCGTCTGGAGTCGGTCAGCCGCTCGCCCATATACTCCCATTTCTCTGAGAGCATCACGGGCTCCACTGTAATCCGAGCCTTTGGCAGACACTCTGCTTTTGTTTTGATGAGTGATATGAAAGTGGATGAGAACCAAAAGAGTTACTACCCCGGTATCGTGTCAAACAGGTATGTTTCCCGTGTCCCGCGTCAGCGCTTTTCCCCGGGATTTTGTTCCTTCCGGGGTCGCCTTTGTTTACAACGGCCATCTGTGGGATGGATCAGTCATCTGACACTGACACTCTGTTGAACACTGGATTGGGCTACAAGTTCATTACAGGGACATCAATATTTATTCTAGAAAGAAGTCAGGTCTCATGTTAAAACTCATCTTCATCTCATTTTAATTAATTTATTTTTTTTTTATCTATACTTGCCCTAGAAATCCTCAAAAACCTGGATCTCTCAATTTTTTTTTTCCTGCATGTGTAGGACTTGAAAAAATGGAACGAGTGCAAAATGTGCTGAAAAATCTTCCGTCCTCCTTCTGCTACCTTAACATCCCACAAGCCTGCAAAGCAGAAAATGATATCATTTATTCATTTTTTTATCATTTAAATGTGACCAAATCACCATTTGTTACTTTTTCACAAAGAAAAAACAATTTAATTTACAAATAAATAAATGAATGAAAGAAATATAAATTAGAAATAAGAACAAAAATCTGTTATTAATTATCATAATTCTAATATATCTAGCTTTGCATTTTAAGTGACCTAATTTCAGTGACCTTATTTCTTTCACAAAATTTTATTTTTTTTTCCGTTTTTAAAGGAGAGGTTAGATATACAGCATTGGCTCTGTTAAGTGTCTGGATTTAGCAGGGAACCCGAAACACATTCTGCTATGAATATTGAAAATCAGCTTATAGTCAAACTCGCGGAGATTGATTATATTAGATGTCTGGCGTCCACCCCCCTAAAAAAAAATTATAATCCATTAATCCGCTTTTACAAAATAGTTGTGGATTAACTCTCTGTTGATAATCTTAATGAGACAAATCACTGCAGCTCTTGTCGACATGAACTCCCAATAATACCTCACCAATTTCACTCAAGATGACATTCATGAAAACAAACTGTAAGTCAGGAGCCGTTTAATTTCCAGCATTCGTTTAATTTGTGTGCAAAACCTACCTGGTTAAGACGACGCAATTACCTGAGGTGTAGCAACTATGTTGAACTTTAGCTGCCTCTTAAGCCACAAAGTAAAATATCTCCTTTTTAGTCTGAGGGTGGCCGATTTGCAACAGACTAAGACGTCCAGCGCAACTCAGGATATCAGTTCTCAAGTTTACAATAATCTCTGAGGAAGAAAGACAGGAGTCAATTTAAGAACTTATTGCTATAGCTGTATGATATCATAATTATTTTTACATCATTTGACTGCAAACTTTAAAACCTTTTCCAAATTTGCACACATAAAGCCACAATCTCCCAAAGTTTGAGGGTAAAATTGCACGTCCTCAATTGAGGACGCACGCTGTCGCCGGTACTCATGGCAGTTGTGTCAAACAGGTGGCTGGGGGTTCGCATCGAGTTCATCGGGAACTGCATCGTGCTGTTCGCCGCTCTGTTCGCCGTGACCGGGAAGGAGAGCCTGAACCCGGGCCTCGTGGGTCTTTCGGTGTCCTACGCCCTGCAGGTAAACGGCCACACGCCAGAAATCCATCCATCTGGAATCGAAACAATGACTCAGTCAGCTGTTGCTCTTTCGTCCCCTCTCACTTTTATGACACATGAGCTGTGTTTATAAGGATGTGGTTACCCTGATCCTTATAGAATCAATATTTGTATGAATAATAGCTGCGGTTATGCATTGTAAAGAAAGCCGTCACCCAACTGCCGGTCGGCTGATCACAAATGTTCAGTTCTCTCTCAAAAAAAAAAACTCTTAAAAGGTTCAGCGTGACAGTTTAGGGTGGATAAAGCTATTTTGATTGTTGAAACAGATTGTGTTGTACTTTTATTTTTTTAAATGTCAAAATACAGAATGTTGTGTTCACAAAATGTGTAAATAGACCCGTCAGATGATATCGCGCATTTCTCTGAGGCGATTGGATGTGCTAATGAGGTTTCGCAGGATCTACCAGGAAGCGTGTCAAGAGATTATATCAGCGGATCATGAAAAAACAAACTTTACTACTGTGGCACCTAAAACAAACAAAACGCAGCTCAGAGCCGTTTACGACAAAGACATGAGCTTGGAAATAATTTTACTCAAAGTGCTAATTAGATAGCATCTTGATTGTGCATGTAAAATGTACTAAATGAGTTATTCAACCTATAGCAAGAAAAAGACAAAGTAAATACCAATGTGAAATAAAAACTGAAATCAATAAGAATCTATGTAAACAACTGTGTTTATGTAGATTTACGTAAATGTTTATTCATGAGGTATTTTTCCAACTTGCCGGTTGAATAATTTAATTAGCAAAAAGCAGCGGCCATGTGTGACCAACCTCCTCATATCTGACCAGGTGACCATGTCTCTCAACTGGATGGTGCGGATGACCTCTGACCTGGAGAGCAACATCGTGGCGGTCGAGAGGGTGAAGGAGTACTCTGAGACCAAGACGGAGGTTTGTGTGCATGTGTGTGCGTGTGGGTGTGTGTGCGTAGGATGTGGTCATGTCTTGCAGTGAAGCGAAGCTTGGACTGTGCCGGCGTTGGCTCGGCGCTGCAGTACATGCAATTAAAAAGCAGGAATGTGCCCACATTCCAAAATACTGAGCCGCTTCCAAGTCATGTTCTCAAACAACAGCGCCCCTATAAACTCTAACTGGATCCAGAAATGTTTTGCGACCTTCTGCCAACAAGGGCTGCTCTGTTGCACAAGCGAAGTTGGGTATCTGTACTGTACACCGTGTACCTTTGAGCAGAATGTGCCCTTACGGAGTCGGTGTGTGTTTGTGTGTGTGTGTGTGTGTGTGTGTGTGTGTGTTAGGGAAGGGGGTGGGGGGGGTCAACATCTGGCAGCCTGAGTGACACATTGATTTTTTTTTTTTTTTTTTTTTGAGTGATAAACAATTCAGATGCGCTAAAAGCCAAGAGAGATAATGAGTTGTTCAGAAAGTTTTCCTAGTCAGAAACGCTGGCGTTTGGCTTGACAGGCCCCCTGGGAGGTGGAGGACAAGAAGCCCCCTCCCGATTGGCCCGTGCAGGGGAACGTGGAGTTCCACGACTACAGCGTCCGATACAGAGAGGGACTGGATCTGGTGCTGAAAAATCTTACGCTGAGTATCAAAGGAGGGGAAAAGGTAGGGGACGGCGTGAGCGGACGGAGGAGGAGGAGGAGTGCGGCCTCGTCAATCACCCCGTGTGTTTTTCCCGTCAGATCGGGATCGTGGGTCGCACCGGGGCCGGCAAGTCCTCGATGACACTCTGCCTCTTCCGAATCCTGGAAGCGGCGGCGGGAGAGATATCCATCGACGAGGTGAAGATATCCGAGATTGGCCTTCACGACCTGAGGTCCAAACTCACAATCATTCCACAGGTAAAGTGAACGCACACCGAGAGAAGTGTTGTCCTGAGCTGATTTATTCCTGTCCCTTGAATGAATGCAAAACTATATCTTGACGGTGTTGTGAAATTTATGGAAACCTCAAGGATTTCTCACGAGACGTCCCTGCATCCAGCATGTTCTCTGTTCATCATGTGTGTCAAGAACATGAATGGCAAAAGGAACTAGAAGATAAGGAGATGCGTGGTGATCACCGAACGTCACACCAGTTGCTCACTCATAAACACTCAATACATGGATCCAGATTCCCTGTCACACACTGAAGGACAGAAAATTGTAAATACCTGAAAAACAAAAAAAAACAACAAAAAATAATTAATATAAAGAAGTTATTTAATTAAAATTAATTAAATTAGGAAAACTTAAAAAAAACATTCAAATATTTTATAATTAATAATAATAGTTGTAGTTGTTGGTGGTATTATTATATTTTTTTAATTCTCTTATCTCTTATCCTATTTATCGCTCTCTCTCTCTCTCTATATATATATATATAAACAGTATATATAATATATAAACAGTTTATATATATATGTGTGTATATATATATATACATCTATGTATATATATATATATAAACAGTTTATCTAAACAGTAGGGGACTGTTTATACAAACAGTTTATATATACATATACAGTTCATATATATATATATATATATATATATATATATAAAAGGTTCACATGTTACAACAGTAACAACAAATACACGATACAACAAATACAACACTTTTTGTTTCCAAACTAATACTCACAAGAGGGAGCACACAAAACACTCCCTAAGAGCTTAGATTGTGTGCTGTCGTTCTTCATTAACTAAACTGTGTGTGTGTGTGTGTGTGTGTGTGTGTGTGTGTGTGTGTGTGTGTGTGTGTGTGTGTGTGTGTGTGTGTGTGTGTGTGTGTGTGTGTGTGTGTGTGTGTGTGTGTGTGTGTGTGTGTGTGTGTGTGTGCGCGCGCGCGCGTGCCTGTTCTAAACCACATGCTTTGTTTTTGTCATTTCACCTAATTGTACTGTTGACTCATCACAGAGGTGAATACAGTATTTACTTAAGTTCTAAAAAGTCTGCCCAGCACAGTATTCCAACTCATATTCATATTCAAACAGAATTTATTCATATCTTGATTATTATCCAGATTTACACAGGAAATCTGATATTCTGTCGATGGGTGTGAAAATATGAAACAAAACTGGAAAGGAATTCACCCGTTTGAATCCGACCCGCTCTCTCTGCCTCCCAGGAGCCCGTCCTTTTCTCCGGGACCCTCAGGATGAACCTGGACCCCTTCGACAAGTACAGCGATGAAGAGGTCTGGAAAGCGCTGGAACATTCCCACCTGCACAAGTTTGTCAGCAACCAGCCGGCCAAGCTGGAGCTCGAGTGTTCGGAGGGGGGAGAGAACCTCAGGTGAGTTGGGACAGTGTGTTTGTGTGTGTGTGTGCGCGTGCGTATTGGTGCTGACAGTGTGTGCGTGCGTGTTGGTGCTGACAGTGTGTGTCCTTGTGTTCAGCGTGGGTCAGAGGCAGCTGGTGTGTTTGGCCCGAGCTCTCCTGAGGAAGACCAGGATCCTAATCCTGGACGAAGCCACAGCTGCTATCGACTTGGAGACGGATGATCTCATCCAGTCCACCATCAGGACGCAGTTCGAGGACTGCACCGTCTTCACCATCGCACACAGACTCAACACAATCATGGACTACACAAGGTCAGAAATGCGTGTTATAGAAAAAAAAAAATCTATTTTACACCTATACAACTCGTATTAGTACAATACACTGTTTTTTGAATTAAAAAAAAAGGTCTGCTAAGACTTTTGGGTTCTGCAGTCTTGTCAGAGCCGGAAAAAGACACGATATCATAACATTTAATATTTTTCAGTTTGATTCACACTTTTCCTCTATGTATAAATAAGCAGTCCTCTACGGCCATAACTCCACAAGATATCAACAAAAACATGCTAGGAGTTTGAGAACAACCCAAAAATCGGCAGAAGTAAGAAAGTAATGATGTAAGAGCTGTAGATTATCTCAACCTCAGCTAGAAATCACTGAATATCGGCAAGAAATCCCATTAAATCATGAATATTTAAATAGACTTACAGTTTTGCCTCGCCGTAATTCACCTTTTGAGATCTCACGGTAACGCAGATTTTTAATCTAATTTCATATCCCAGATTATCGTTCACACCTAGGGTTTTTTGCGGTATTAATGCCTTTTTAAAAATGTATTATTTCAATTATTTTATGGTAAAATAAGCATTTTCTAGGGTGGTGACCAACCATGGCATGGTGTTCTGTATCGCGGGTTCTGATTGGCTCAGCGACTTGGCCTTGTCCATTTCACATCGACGTGCGATCGCTGCTCGTAGTGGTTCTCTGCGCTGTTTGTGTCAGTTATATAGAAAGCGTTTGTAGGAATAGGAGAAAGGTTAATAAGAGTGTGGGGAGGGTCATAAAGCTTTAAAATAAATCTAAATAATAAAGTAAAAACTACGGTCGCTACTTCGCAGATTTTCGTTTGTAGCAGCTGGTTCTGGAAAGTAGCCCCTGCGATAAACGAGGGACGACTGCATTATACATATCAGACGTAAAACTTATTAACCAAACAGTTATGGTCAAGTAAGCATGATATTAGTCGGTAAGTTAACTTTACATTATGTGTTTGCGAACGCGTATACACATGCAGGTACTGTTCCTTTTGCATCTTGGTGACGGACTCTCTCTCTCTCTCTCTCCCTGCAGAGTGCTGGTGCTGGACAAGGGACAGATCGCAGAGTTCGACACTCCTGCAAACCTCATAGCGCAACGGGGGATCTTCTACGGGATGGCCAAAGATGCCGGAATGACACAGTAGAGCGGACTTTACAATCCCGGTGCCTCGGACCGGGGTCCGGGCAGCATCCCGGCTCGGCTCGGCCCGTCCTCCGGCTCTTGCCGGGTGGTTATTTTTCAAAGGTGCTCCACGTGATGTGACCGAAGCTCCGGGGCCGATCCCGGAAACTCAGTGGCAGACTTGGATCAGTGGAAAACCCAGGGCCGATAGCGAACATCTATCTGAATGTACAGGACAAACATCTCAAGGTTCCTGGCACTGACTTTCTCGCCCTGGAAAGTGGAAATCGCTGTGTATTTGGCGCCGGCTGATAGAAGGTGGGGGGGGAGAATTTGACCAAACAAGCCATAAATACGAGAAAGAAAAAGATTGATCTGGGTCCGACCTTTAAGTGCCTTCTGCGGGATGAAGAAAGCCAGTGAATGTATCATTTCCTGTCCGGCTATCTGCTGCAAAAAAAAAAAAAACAGAAAGGAGGCATTTTTTAATTTTAATTTTTCTACTGATACAAACGCTGTGCCACTGTACTGTCCTCAGAAAGAAAGAAAAACACAACCATACACCTTTTTTGTGATAAACCTACTTATTTTTGTACCGAAAACCATTATTTATGCTACTTTTGAAAGATTTGTCTTGTCTAGGGAAGTTGGCTCAGCTGGATATGTGATTCTCTCGTGAACCAAATCTGTTAAATAAAATAAAGTAAAATAAATAATAAAAACTTGAACTATACCACCAAAATATGAAATACGCAAATGCCTTCATTAAAAACAAGATGTTATTGTTTACTGTGATTCATTTTGGGTAGTTTTTGTCAGGTTTTAATCATGGTGTCCACTTATATATATGATTCACATAAGATGTCATTTACACTTATTCACTCAACCAACTGTCTTAAACAAAACAACCTGATGATGTTGTTTGGCATGACGAGAGGAGAGGACATCATCGATTCATTGACGCAGTGAGGTTCCTTTGGAGTCTCCCATGTTCTCCCTATGTCTGCGTGGGATTCTCACCCCCACCAGCCCCAGGCCAAAAACACACAGTTGGTTATTTGCAGACCCCAAAATTGCCCAGATGTGTGAATGAGAGAGTGAATGGTTGTATGTTTCTGTGTGGCCATGTGATTGATCTGCAAGGATGAACCCCGCCTCTCACCTGGGATAGGCTCCAGCAGCCCTGGATGGATGGATGGATGGATGGATGGATGTTTACAATTCTTACGGTGCTCCAGTGTGTCAGACATCATGGGTGTGTGGATGGTCACACTGTGAGAAGATAGTGATGCAGGGCTGAACGCAGGCCATGAGCATGGGAGTGTGGAGTTTTACAATATTTATATCCAGTCAATTCAAAGATCTACTGATTTTTCTTCGGGGTGGGGGTGTCTGCTGCATCAAGGTTCGATCATCAGGTTGAAGAAGCGAAACCCGAAGCCATTTTTTTTTTCAAATATTTCCCCATTTCAAATCCATCAAATTTCAAACGCATTCCCGAGATTTATACCGCTTATGAAACCGTGTTTTGCATCAGAGTTGTTTTCCTCCTGGTTCTCACCTCTCATGTTCGGTTTGTTATTTTGTCCTAATACAAAAGGTTTTTAAAAAAAAAACCCTCTGAGCTTATGAACTTTAGTGCCTTTTAAAACTGTTCGCTCATGAAGACTTTTACAGCTTTCTTGTGAAGCAGATTGAGCTTATTTGTTTTTCAAAGAAGTGCAATAGGCATACATTTTTCCACTATTCCGAATGTGTGCAGAGCTTCCAGTGATCCCTATGTTTGGTTTATAAATCATCGCGTTAGATTTGAGGTGTTTTTGCAACATTGTCCGTAAGATTGTCTTCAAACTCCTCACATGTAGGTGTAGCATCGAGCCAAAACCTGCCTTAATGAGAACCTCTCGGCCGCCCATTTGGGCTCCAGCGCTCACAGAGTGGCCGCAACAATAAACCAGGAATGCACAAATGAACCAAGCGCTTCAAAAGCATCGCCGGATTTGAATGAACTCCTACAAAAACGTAATGCGAGGCTGTCGTGTTAAAGCCGTGCTCAGTTCCCGTAGGTTGCTGGGTGTGCCTTATAAACTGGCACCTGAGTCTAGACCTGGAAAAACAAACCCCGCAGAATTAGTGAAACAATTGGGACCCGACGGAACGTAATAAGGCTGTAACGACAGGGTTTGGCCACTGGAGGGCGATCACGGTAGGACGTCTCAACCTCTGTTTGCATCTCTTCCATAAGAACCCGGGTAATCTAGAGGATTTGAATGTTAGTGTGTCGCCGACACTGATACTGAATAACGCTCTTCCTTTTGCACGGTGGACTTTTACAAAAAACACACGTGCACGGTTCTTGACTTCTCAGAGAGAGGCTACAGATAGCAAGTTAGCTGAAACCATATGGATGGAGTATGCCGTGGCCCATTTCACCTCTGTGTTCATCATATCAACATAATAATTGCAAAATTTCAGATATCGCAGCTGATGATATTATGATGAAAAAAAAACATTACTGCTTTCCAATACTTCCAATTTTGGTAGGGTTCACCCTGGTTCGATCACAGGGTTGCGTGCAACCATTCATCGTCACATTCACACGTCTCAGATGAACCAAGTCCGTGTTTGGACTGTGGGAGGAAAACCGGAGAACCCAGGGGAAGTATGGCCTCTCAGTCACCTCTGTTACACATTGAGAGGGAAATATAGTTTATTTATAATATGAACAAAGATCATATATGATATAGTCACTAGTCAGGATGACAAGCATACCAGTAATGTGCACCAAATTCGATGTTTTTCTTTTCTTGGTTGTCAATATCAAATATGGAAGTCTACTTCCTGTTGGCACCGTTTCCCGTGTTTATAGGTAAGCACAACTGTATAGAATCACATAAACATACATGCACACGAATACACACACACTCACATACACAGAACAGCAGCAGTTTTGCTTTGTTAACCACAGAAGGAAGAAAAAACATCGTAGAGCGTCAAAGTGATTGTCAAACCCGTAATACTTTTCTAAACACAGTATAAACAACATAAAGGTTCAGAAGCACCTGAGATGGACGGGACCATCGATGAATTTGCATCTTTTAGATTGAAACTTGAGAATTAAGATGCTTTTACACATGAACACAAACAATCAGCGACAAAACAGATGTAAATGAATAAAAGACCAAAGTGTTGCTTAGTTGCTTAAGATGACAAAAGGTTGGGTGACGAAGCAGATTAGAGAGGAAATGGACAAAATGAACTGTAGGATTAAAACACAGAAAGACGGGAATTTATATTAAAACTGGGATTTGTCAGAAAGTCCATGCTTAATATCCAGACATGATTGTAATTATAACATAATTATTGAACCTTGGGTGGTTTCTTGCCTTTGGAATGGTTCATGATTTGCTGTTTCCGCCTTAAACCATTGAAACCCATTGTTCCTTCCATATTTATTTCCCGGAGGTGGTTTGTTTATTTATTCTGCATCTGATCGATGGATCAATCAGATTGATCCATCAATTGTCCGGTTCAGGTTGTGTTTTAAACCAGGTGTTAGACTGGATGGAGGAGGACAGCGGAAGGTGGGGTTGAGTAGTTTTTAGACAAAGTCACAGTCTTTACACCCGCGTGTTTTGTCAAGTTGTAGATTTTTACACCAGAAATCCAGAAGAGAAGAAAATCATATTTAGTTTGCGTCATTTATCTGACGGTTGATCAGCTGTCGATCAAAGTCAAGGGCTGGGATGAAACAGGCTCACCTCCAGTCAGAAGTTGAGTTTCAAGTCAATATGTAGTTTTTATAAATTCAACGGCCATATTGCACACCTGTAGGGCAACATCACAATTCTTAAAAGATTTCTCTACGATAGTCTTCTGCTTACCCTTGTTTTGTTTTTTTTTCATACATATTTTGGACTGAGATCCGAGTCATCGCGGTCACCTGGGTCACGTGACTGGAGTCCATCCCTCTGGTAAACAACCATTAAACTAGGATGATGGTGTTGAGGGTCTGGAATACTGTGTGTGCGGTGGAACGGACCAAAAGTAATACAGCTTCCAGGACCGAGACCTGAACACATCGACATAAACAGAACTCAGTTTTCTTAGTTTTCGTTTCTCTCAGCGTGTGCGTGTGCAGATGAAAAAAAAATACCCTTGCCGGTATTAGGAGGAAACGGTCTCCTCTACACACAAACGCACTCACACACACACACACTTGACACAGCAGGAGGCCTGTGTTATTGCTCTGGGAGGAGGCCGTCTGTCCTTGGCTGAACTCTTAGAGATACTGATGAAACACAAGGTCGGAGCGTGCAAGCGAAAATTAAAAATTTCATTCATTAAATCTGCCGCCAGTGCATGATGTTCTTTTAGTCTTTGTTTTTTGTTTTTGTTTTTTTTGAGAAAAACATCCACACCTTACCCTCTCTGCTGCATCAAATCCACATGAGAACCTGAAGTCTCCAGAAGTAATGATGATTTCAGATGATGTTGCAATTAAGACGTCCCTTACCATACCGTGTATTCCCAGTCGCCTTTTTTTATGATGTTTGTGTTTGTTTTACGCACATAAATCCACACAAACAGGTTGCATGGATATGACTAATGCGTTACACAAAGAGGGGCTTCGAGGGATGTCGAGTGTGTCGACTGCTGCGTTGAAGTCCTGCAGAGTCACAGATCACCAATCACATGGTCCTGCATCCCGTTTAATTAGGACTATCATTATCCATATTCTGCTGACAGATCATTTGAACTTCCGCTCCTGTAGGGTGTTCTGACATATTAAAAAAGATTATTTTTCTCAAATTATTTGAGAAATGACAGGTTTGAAATTATGTAAGGAACAAAATTTGTTTTTTTTTAAACGCTTGTGTGTCTTTATAGTATCTTGACTGTGGTTCTGGTATGTCTGAAAAACTATTGATCGAGCAAAACAACAGTGATAATTATAATACTAATAATCATATTATGATTATTATGATTATTATGATTATTATTATTATTATTATTATAAGGCTATCTGAAGCCCCCTTTCTTGACACGCTAATATATATTAATGATGATGATGATGATCAATCTATCAATCCTTTATTTGTCAAAAAATAACACTGTTGTCATAACAACAATATATAACGTAATGTGCATCACCATCATCATCATCATCATAACCATCGCCCTCTCTGCCCCATTATTCCATCATTATTTTTGCAAACTTTAGAAAAAGCTCGTCCTTACTGAGAGGCATCTTTAAAGGCATTTGATTTTAAAAGTCAAAGTAATGAAATAGATTTAATCTTCATTTTAGGAATGTTAGTTGCCTCATACAGTTAGTTGCCTCATTTGATTTTATTTTGTTTTATTTTGCAATATTTAATTTAATTTTACCTTATTTTGGCCGGAGAGCCTGTGCGTCTTTGCGCACGGCGCGCTCCGTCGCTGGCACGGCGCGCAAAGGGTTAAACGCGGTAACCGTTTGAAGGGGCAGGCAGGTACCCCGCCAGTCCCGACCCACATCCCCTTATTACCCCAACCCGCACACACCCACGCACGCACATCCCACCTCAAAACAATGTTGTTCAAACATCCCGGCACCAGCTTCTCGCTGTCAAGGTTGCGCGTCACGCTGTTGGCTACAGAGCGTTAGACAGAGGCAATCACACACACACACACACACACAGAGCTGTCACACGGCCACGATGCGCTTTTGACTCCTTTTCCATTCATCTGCTTCTCAACTCGGGAGTCTTTCTTGCAGCACCGAGACAGGAACCTGCAAACTCCACAAAAGAAGCTTCTATTTTCAATTTTTTTTTTTTTTTTTTGTTGTCCCCGATCGCATTGCGTCCCGGACTGGAGATGTGGTGGATGCTGTTTCCACGGTGGATCTGGTTCCTGGCGTGTGCGTCAGTGTGGATGGAGCACCAGGCTGGAGTGTTGCCTCACATCACCTACTCGCACCCGGGAATCTGCCCAAATGACATGAATCCCAACCTATGGGTGGATGCCATGAGTACCTGTACCAGGGAGTGTGACTCCGACCAGGTAAAACTTCAAATATGACATTTTGTTTTCACTTCTCCAGTGCTTTTTACCTTCACTGTGTAAAAGTGTGTTCAAATAGTATGTCAGGATGTCCAAAACCCAGGTTCATCCTCCGAGGGGGGGTCCAAGGTGAACGTTACATATTTATTTCGCAATTATTTTCACTTGTTTTCATTGAGAATTGCTTGGAACCACAAGAAGCGACTACTTGTCGCGACCCAGACACAGGTTTTCAAAATTAGAAAAGCTTTTCCTTTACACTGACAAATAGATAACATTATTACAAGTAGAACACTAGTGATAGTAATAATAAAGTAGTATTATCCATCCGGAATGCATAATGGAGCTCATATTCAGGGGGGACAAAGGCAGTTGTTTGAATTCCAGCTTATCAAAATGTAAATCTTCTCCTGTGTTATCGGAATCGCATTTGAGGCGGCAGCGCTATCAGAGAATAGTCTGAAGCCATTGCAGGTCCGACATTGAGCAGAGGAAAAGTGACACGGAAAGTTGAAAACTTTGGTACTGTGGGGATTTTTCTTATTCTGATATCTGATTCATGTTTATTTTCAAAAACTCATTCATTAACTCTATTTTCTGTCGGTTTACTTTGTCACCGATGTTTAAATGAGGATAAATTCTTGTGTTGTGATCCTGAAGAACAGCGTGATCTTAAATAGAATAAAATTTTATATGAAAGATATCGTCAAAAGTTATGGCAGGTTTACTAATTATCAGTTTTAGTAGTCAAAAAAGCAGGCGAGATCAAAAAAAAGTAAATTAGTTGTAACTCCATCGATCTGTGCCTCGGTAATATTTTAACATATTTTAATGCCTCATGACTCTGATTTCTATTTAATGACAATTTATTTCAATTATACACAATATTTCTGTTCTCCCCGGCAGGAGTGCGAGTCCTTTGAGAAGTGTTGCCAGAATGTGTGCGGGAATCGGAGTTGTGTAGCTGCCCGTTACGTGGATGGAAACAAAGGTCCCGTCGGGATGCCGAAGGAAGCCACGTGTGCCAGTTTCATGTGCACGCAGCAGGGGTCCGAGTGTGACATCTGGGACGGCCAGCCGGTGTGTAAATGCCGGGATCGCTGCGAGAGGGAGCCCCACTTCACCTGTGCCTCCGACGGCATGACCTACTACAACAAGTGCTACATGGATGCCGAGGCGTGCTCCAAAGGCATCAGCCTCTCCGTCGTCACCTGCCGTTTTCACCTCACGTGGCCCGACACCAGCCCCTCGTCACCCCAGGCGACCACCCCCCGCCCGACCACGGCCCCGCTCCAGGCCACCATCCCCGCTCCCGTCGAGCCCCAGGCGCCGGTCGTCCTCGGCAGCCCCTCCCAACAGACCATCAAGGTCGGCGACACGGCGAGCTTCCTGTGTGACGTGACGGGGGGTCCTCGACCCGAGATCACCTGGGAGAAGCGGCAGCCGGACGGGGCGGAGAGGGTGGTCATGAGGCCCAATCACGTCCAAGGGAATATGGTGGTCACAAATGTCGGTCAGCTGGTCATTTACAACGCCGAGCTGCACGACTCTGGCGTCTACACCTGCACGGCCAAGAATCCCTCCGGCTCGGTCCAGGCCCACCACCCTCTTACCGTACTGCCGAAAGAGCCGCCCAAGACCCAAGAGGCCAAGAATGAGACCCGCTGCCCCCCCGAGGAGTGTGTGAAACCCCTCGATGCACCGGAGGATTGCGGGAGCGAGATGGAGAAAGTAAGCTGGTACTACGAGCCGAAGACCAACAACTGCTTCTCTTTCAGCAACTGCAACAGCAACAGTCCCCGTCCGGGGAGGGTTTTCGACATGTACGACGATTGTATGCGGTGCTGTGGCCCGGAGTTGTCGGGCCCCTGTGGCCTCCCGAGCCTGCAGGGCCCCTGTAAGGCCTACGAACCACGGTGGGCTTACAGCAGGACCCTGCGCCAGTGCCAGTCCTTCATTTACGGAGGCTGCGAAGGGAACGACAACAATTTCGAATCCAAAGAAGCCTGCGAGGAGATGTGCCCCTACCCGAGAAACCACCACTGCAAGGCCTGCAAGCCCAGAGGCAAGATGGTGACGAGCTTCTGCCGCAGTGACTTTGTCATCTTGGGTCGTATGACGGAACTGACGGAAGACAAGGACTCAGGTCACGCGCTCGTGACGGTGGAGGAGATCCTCAAGGATGAGAAAATGGGCCTCCGTTTTTTTGGCAAAGAGCCGTTAGAGGTCACCTTCCTAAATATGGACTGGAACTGCCCCTGTCCCAACATCACCGGCGCTGCTGCCGAGGGCCAGGTCATCATCATGGGCAACGTCAACGACGGCATGGCCGTCCTGCAGCCGCAGAGCTACGTGGGGTCATCCAGCCCTCGCCGCGTACGCAAGCTGAGGGAAGTCATCTCCAAGAACACATGTGAGATTCTGAAAGCGATCACTAACAGCCCTCAGTAGGGTCAGAGGTCAATCTGTGCTTCAGCTGAACATTAAAGCGACCCACCCCCCCCTAAAAAAAAATAAAACTGTCGAGTCATTCAACGTCTCCGCTGGTCATGTGTGATATGACACAGTTTCGGAGATCCTAGCCAGTAAGTTGTCAGCTCTGTCCGCTTCAACTGAATTGAATGATTACTGAAAATGCAAATTGAAAATCTAGGTGAAAAGTAAAATAAATGTGCATTTACATTTAACAAAACCTGCTGTATATGTGAAAAAAGGTGGCGATCTTTAGTATAAATTAAATAAACCTTAAACTTCCTCGAATTAATAGACAAAACTATCATGTAATGATGGTATAAAATATCATGAATATCATGTATTCAGTGGGAGACGGCAACAACGTGCTGTCATGATTTCCACAACATCGTCTGCATACATGCGCACTCCTTTGCTGTTTCTGAGGCGGATAACCCAAAAATGAAAGCTCCACCTACTGCTTTCCCCAACTATTTTCACTTAAATTCATTTTTATGCCCTAATTTCACGTCTCTTTAATGTATAAAAGAGACATTTGTCTTATCCCGTCACCTGACAACCATTTTTTTTTTTTTAACAAAAGTGATTGTATTTGTTGAAATATCATGCAAGTGAACACAGGAGACAAAGACAGTTCTCCGGGATGAAAGAAGGTCGTGGACTTGCTCTGAAACTTGGAACAGAAACCGTTTTTATGTACATAATTAACACACCTGTCATTGTCTTTTGCCAGTCTGATCATATTTCATACATTTACTCCACATTATAAGTTGTTTGATGACGTCCACACATGGCACATGTGCAGGCTAATGATGTTTCATGCAAATAAATGAGTTGTAATATATTTCATTAGCCACTGCATTTTCTAACAATTGTTCCTCTTTTTTTCCCCCTCAAACTCTCTTCATGGCTATTTATTATCAAGTAGGCTTGTTGTCGTTTTTGTACTGCCCTTCCCACAAAGTGGCATTTTTTTGTTGTTATTTTCTGTAAATTGCAATGAAAATAAAGATTTATGATTTATCATCTGCTGACTTGCATTCATAACAGTGGAATATTGCGTTTCTGCGGCGTGACATGAAAGTAATGCAAGGATTAAGGCCGGCCTGATGGGGGGTGTATTATACAGTATTTGATGAGAATAAAATAGAATAGAATAATGCTCCTTTAATTGTCCCACAATGGGGAAATGTCAAAAAAATGTATGGTAACTTAAAAATAATATCCCAATATTAATATTCACTTTATCGGGATTTTATTTTTAACAGAGTATTTTCTCAAGTAAAAAATACTTGCAGTTGGTGTTGGCCAATGTTACACAGAGTTTCTCTGCTGGCTGCGTTGGCCCCTCAGTAGCTGTTGTTCAAAAATTAGCCGCACTTCGTACCTGCGGTTCCTCTAACAGGCTGCGATAAAAAGAGATGCGGGGAGGGGGGGAAGGAGGGCCACCCACCAAATCCCCACCCCGAAGACCTCCGAACAGAACCGGCTCAGTCCGTGGACCCCTGTGGGTTATAAAAGCGTTGGTTTGCTTTGCCTCTGTGATCCATCGTGACTGGATAAAGAGCTCAAGCTGTAAAGCGCAGTTCCACTCCCATGCTATAGCTATGTGTTTCATGCCGTGCCAGCCGGAGTCTCTGGGTTCTTGGGAACGGGCCTTGGTGAGCCTCACTGAGGGTGTTCCACTTCCCAGACCAGATTCTGTTTCTCCCATCCAGAGCAGGGAGGGGAGGCCTGTCCTTTACTGGCAAACCCACCGGGGAGCTCCGGCCTGCACTTCACCAGCTGTTGGGCCTCCGCCAGAGAGAAGCGGTACGTCTGAGGCACCTCGGATCACATCTGAAAGCCATATAAGCAGAGTTGATACGAACAACACAGACCGTCCCGTACGGTTTTAGAGAGACGGTTTTATAAATTCCTTATCGCGCTCGGTGAAAAACGGTCAACTCCAATCATAAAAAGTTGTTTGCGAACTTGATAAGTTCATTTACAAGTGTTAGTCAAGGGTGTCTTAAAATCTAAATACAAAACACTCCATTAAAATACTTAGGGGTCTTGTAGAAAAAGCTACAATTATGTGTGAGTACTTCCAAACGGGGGCTTGAGAAAATCGTGGCGATCCAGCAGAAAGAATCGTTAATTTGTTCTGTTTCGTTTATGACTCCGCGCTGCGGGTCGCCGCCTCGATGGCCTCCCCGTATGAGAAACTGAACTTTTTCAATCTCGAGTTTGGTTTTTTCTGCCTTTACATCCAAGGCTTCCTTCCAACGAAAATACTTTTTTTCCGGAAAATAAAAAGGCGAGACGTCAGGGAACGGATCGGTTATCGGCTTATCGGCGCAATGTCATTTTGAACAACGGGTTATTTTAGTCTTGAATGACACTAATGTTTAATTCAATTCAATTCAATCTAAAGTAACTTTACCAAAGGTTAAAAACGTTATTATTCCATTATGTTTCCATTAGGGGTTTCTTGAACCTTGAGCGGCCCCGATGGTCCGATACGCCGGTCCACATCATGCGGTTCTTTCCGAGCCCTTTCAGTCAAAATATAGTTTCGAAAAATAAATACATCTGAGGGGCGAAGCCGGAGAGCTCTGTGAGAAGACTGGGACTTTAAGCTTTAGGATTATTGCAAATACTCGGGTGGACCGGGATACTCCTTCTAAATAAATGGTTTTGTTTTGCTTCTTTTTGCTGCGAGACAGTCATTTCCCACCGTCCCGCTGGCGGGCCGAGGCCGTCGCACCTCTCGCCGCCGCTCGGGACATAACGTGCCGGAGCGCTCCGGATTCCGACACAAGGTCAGAAGCCACCGGATCCGTTTGAAACTGCCAAGCGGGTTTTCATGGAAAACATTTTGCTTCTCGTTTTTACCGCCACAGTCTCAACACACTCGGAGCAGGCGGCCGCCGCATTGGCGGTGGGATCGAGTTCAGACAGGACATTTTATAACATCCACAAGTGCAGCTTACAGTTCAGCTGACAAAGAAAAAAAAAACTCAAATGCCATCACGGTTATTTTTCTCCTCAGCCTAAACACCTTAACCACTTCAACATGCTGTCTGGACTCTGCGAATGCACTATTTATTATCAATTAAAACTCAGCATATTCGAAACATGTGTGAATCTTATTTCTCAAACACTTTTATGCTTTTCTAATTTGAGCCGGGCCAACTTGAGGGGTGCGAGTTGTGCTTTGATAGGTTCGCTGGAGAAAGTTCGCTCGCATATTTCTTCCCTTCCCCTTCCTCTCGGGCTCGGCCGATTTGACGGGGTCATTGCGTTCGCGAGCTCGGTTCAACCGAGGCAGGAGTAGTCGGTGTGGTCTGTGGCGGGGCTCCGATGTAGAAATGCAGCGTGTAGAGCCGGCCCAGCGGACGGGAGAGAACCGGATAGATCCTCGGTGTTGATTTCTATGCCCTGCCTCCATGTTGTGCATCCAGAAGAGATGGGACAGAAGCACCTGCGGAACAGATCAGCTTGCCGGGTGGTTTAAGACCTTTGATTCATGACCTGCATCTGTTATGGCCATATGATTTGGAACATCTATTGAACTGATACAGTGGCCACTCACACGCATATACCGAAGATGAGCAGACCCCACGGCAGTATTTCATCCCGGGCCCGAGCGGCTGAAAGGTTTGAAGCCGGTAGGTGGTTGGAGGCAGAGGTTGAGAGTTGAGATCCACGGCTGCGGACGGCGTAGGAAATGATCGAGAGATGGCGTCACTTCCCTGAATCCCGATCAAAGGGAGCCTTGAACAAGGAACTCCGCCACTAAACACCTCTTTTGTGACTGACTGGGACGACTCTCTGAAAAGGTAATCAGAGCGCGAGGGAGTACAAGCCAGGAAAATATGAGCTCACACTAGAACGTTTATCAAGGAAGGATTCGTGGAGTTTGATACCGAATCAAAAAGTTGCGTGCACTCGTACACTTGAACAAAAAGTGACGACATTAAATGGCAAAAGGGCGCAAAGATTAAATCACACTGTGGCAACAGAACGGCACCAGTGTTTCAGAATCACAATAAATAATTATTATTTATTCATTCATCCATTATTTATCCGCGATGGAATTGAACCAGGGACCTTGTTTCTGAGGTGGAAGTGCTGGCAAATGTGCCACTGTACCATTATTATTATTATCATTATTATTATATTTTTTGTTGTTGTTGTTGTTACTTTTATGTAAAGTTGAGTATTATTGTGTTTAGATTACCAAAAATCTTGTCTAATATTTATTTATTTATTTATTATTTATTTATTTATTCATTTATTTATTTTTATCTAATATTTATTTTAACAAGTTAAGTTGAAAGAAAGAGCAAGAGCTTGAAAATTGAAGTTGAATCAAAGCAGATTAGAAGATCGGACAAAAGGGGACTTACCTAAATGATGTAAGAATTTTAGGGGGCAACATTTGACCACTTGACCAGAGATGTAATTGTTAGAATAAGGATGGACGCTAACAATTTCAACTCAAAGCGTTTTAAAAGAGCACCACAGCTGTCTCAATAATAGATTATCCTTTTCCATCTTGACCAAAGTTCTAAATGTGAAGTTATTGTCGATTGGAAACCAGAAAAAGCATCCAAGTAAGTTGACAGGGGTCGCGGGGGGAATAGCACTTAACTAACTTTTAGCCATTCAGATTTTGATGAAATTAAAACAAACAATTTGTAGAAATTGGCAATATGAAAAAAAACTAAATCAGTTAACATAGAAGTCAGAGTCTGGGGATCTGACTGAAAGGAATCATTTATGAAAAGAAACAACACAGGACCCAAATCGGCACTGTGTGGGACTCCCCATGACGCAAAACGACACCGCAATTCGACAGCAACTAAAAATCTCGATACACTTATCGAACCATTTCATATTTCTTATCTGTCCTGGCATTTTAGGTGTTTTAGTTTTCCTCCAAACATCCGAAATCGCTTCTTGCACTGGTATACTAGCATTTATTAGTGATGAAAGCAAAGTATTTTCCATGATTTAGACTTGATATTGCCCAGGAGAGCCCGGTGTTGAAGAGCAGGGACCGTGATCCACAGCATCCTCTGGTGTCGACCCAGCGCCGCACAGACCCCACAACTGTTCTGCAGGTTTATAATTCAAAGGGATGCTGGAATTTACAGTTAGGAAACACAGACGGAGCAAAATATGTTGCCACATGTTTGAAATGTAAAACCTAAATGTTTTCTTAGTGCTTGAGATACAGCTGGAAATCATTCCTTTCTCCAGGTTATAAAAGATATCTCTTCAAGTGATAAAGTTAACCCCCCATCCCTGCAACCCGCCGAGCTTTGCAGAGCTTTATAGCAAATGTCGGTCGGCCATCCAGATGCGACGTCACCGCTCC
Source organism: Fistularia commersonii (assembly GCF_037954325.1). Taxonomy (NCBI): domain Eukaryota; kingdom Metazoa; phylum Chordata; class Actinopteri; order Syngnathiformes; family Fistulariidae; genus Fistularia; species Fistularia commersonii. The sequence continues at coordinate 3,681,412 of NC_141316.1, read as the reverse complement.
TGTCTGGTGTTATTTTGGTCTGAGGCGGCACAACAGAATGCGGGCAGAATGTTTGAACTCTCTGCAACCCATCGCGTTGTCAGCTTCCTGAGACAGGCACAACGCTTTTCCCACCTCTGATGAAAATATGTGAAAAAAAAACATGTATTTTGCGTTTATCACTCGTTTATGCGGACAAGCTGAAAATCAATAAATGAACATCAACAAATAAGTTATTTATCCGAACCAGGAGAAATTGCAGACTGTGCCAGTTTGTTAGGTTATTATAATCACAAGAAACAAAAAGATCAGAAGTTAATTGTAATCCAGAGACTCTAGAAATATACATTACAGTGTCATCAGCTAAAATAAAGGGTCTTTATGTAGTCAGTATTGATGGTTATATTCTTAACTATACACCTTTTTAAAAACGTTCATAAACCACTAATATTATCATTATTATTATTTCTTTTGATATATTTGTCAATAACATGCACATTTCTGAACAACCTATCACAAGATACAACTATGATTGCTGACATGGATACATTTGCCATTACAGATTACTGGAAACAACTCAATGCACACATTGACTAAATGCAAGCAACTGCTAAGACTAAAAAGATAATGCAATTCCCTCTGGCAATAATAGTTTCAGGCCTCCGGTTGGAGAAGTAGGGTGTTGCTGCAAAATGAGCCTGCATGGCCTGTCATGGACGATAGGAGGCGACAGCATCAAATGTAAATAATTACATAGGAGTCGGTGGTGCCACCTTGACATTTAATGTTTGTGTACATGCTTTTTTTTATTTGAAAGCCAATAAAATGATTCTATTGATGTAATTGAAAAACCTGAGTTACATTTTCAAGACTATATAGAAAGGTCATCACCACAGGAAGATTAAACTGGGCGCAGTGACTCTTTATTGTCGCTAGAGAGCAGCAGAGCCTCGTCAAAACTCTCCACCTTCATTTCATCAACTGCTTCTAACATCATTTCTCACCCAGCCATCTAATGTAAAGTCAGATACACTCATTAGAGTTTTATTAGTTTAGTTGCCCATTTTCAGATGTTTATGCAGTGCGGGGGCGCATTTGAGAAAAACGACTCCATGGCAGCTTTACAGTCCTGGAGCTGAAGTATTCTTGTTGTGTAAGGGCCTGATAATCAAACGTGAAGTGAAAACACAAAATCCTGCTCTTCAACCTGTTCATCCCCCATCCAGCTGGCAGAGCCTGCTTTTTATTGCCTTCCGTGGAAAACAGTTACTGAGCCCCGCAGTCAGTGCTTTTCCTTATGTAATGAGGCAACAAGCACAAAATGTATCAACGCACTGATGTATACGAACACACACACACACAGACACACTGCAAACTCGGCAATATCCATTACCGGGAGCCAAATGGTGACCAACTGGTGGAAAATGGGGGGGGGGGGGGTGGCTATCCTTCCCTCATTTATTTTCTTGTTCACAGCTGATGAGGCGATTGATCGACTCTTCCAGGGGCGGTTGTGTGACTGTCGTCCTTGATCAGCCGCCCCCTGAATATTTAACGTGTCACCGGGATGCTCCTTTCAAATGCATAAGAGGATCTTTGATACGGACCCCCTGCTATGGAAACCCTCCGAACATCAACGTCAGCAAAGATTATGTAACAGCGGAGTGTGTTCCCAACAAACACTTCTGACAGAATGAAACGCTTCCAATTACCAAAAATAGAGGTGTATGTGTGTGTGTAGGTGACATAACTGTGTGCAAAGGTAAATACTGAAAATTGCTTATCTATACCAATTGTTTCATGACAACCGTGTCAATCATTGAAGGAAAAAAATCTCAAAAATCTAAACATTTTAATATATGTAGCTTTACACTCTTAAACTGTAACCATAGTAAAAAAAAAAAAAACTTGTATTAATTATATCTGTTAAGTACACCGGCCATATGTGGTTAGTCTAACTTACCATAAATGCTGGAGGCCACGGGAGCAGCGAGCATTAATAATTCAAACTTTTCCACAATTGAAACAAAGTCTCCCTCCCAAAAGCGCCGTAAAATAGCACATTGTGCAATTAAACCATCTGCAGTTCAACATAAAATTTTTATTTTGGATTGAGATAGTATTTTTTTATTTTCATGAACATGAGCATATTAATAAAGTACTGATTAGAATGTCCATATGTCTTTTTTTTTCACTCATACTCTCATCTCAGCTAAAATTGATGTACCTGATCACATATGATATGTGTGGTCATTCTCCGACTATTAGTTTTTATCTCACAAAAATACCAAAATAAACCATTGTCTCTTAGATCCATGTTAAGTGCCTTTGTATATTTTTATATTTATTCATTTTCATTTATTTCTTTTACTTGTCATGGAATCAGTAAATGTGACATGAATGGTGTGTGTTGGGAGTAAACACAGCAGTTTGCAGATACAGGCCAAATGATAAATACATGCGTTTACAGGCATTTACATGTGTATGCAGATCTGCAGAAAATCAATCATACAATAAACCCGCTCGTGTTTACACGCACACACACTGGCACCACACTATTTCCACAACATCATTTTACTCACAGGAATTTATTCTTATATTACAGCAAATTTAGAAAATAATTTGAAAAAAACACACAATAAAATGAAACAAAGAGTGTCATATATTTTCGCTCATATTCAGAGTAAGAGGCTCACTCTGATGGAAGAATTGAGTCAAATACTTTTCAAGGAAAATCGGAATTTAAATGAAGAAATCATTCTCAAGCTGGTGTCAGACGGCAGGTAATAAGCAGTCGAGGGCCCCTTTTCTCTCCGTGACCCTGATCTGTTTATGTTGTGTTTCAAAGACCAAGCGCGGTGATGTTGAAAATTCAAAAGTTGCCCCTGAAGAGGATGTGACCCGGATCGATCCTTCAAGCACACTTAAGCCAGGAAAGTCAACGGTTCTGTTCTGCGAAACAGTGGAGTGTTTGAGCGAGGTTGTAAAATGTAGTAAACCTCAGACGGCCGGACGGTAAACACATATTCTGTATCTTCTAGGTCATTCCAGGTCGACTACCTACAGATCTATATCCTCAAAGGAGGTTACGATCTTCAGTTCCCTAGACTTATTCCTGCTTTCCACCGCTGTATCCCACACCGAGCTGAGAGGGAGAGGATAGAGAGAGAGCGAGAGGGGGCATTTGAGGATGTTGCTCCCTTTGCTTTTTGCTGTTCTAGCAGGTAATAAAGTTTGATGGGTTTGAACAGTGTTTGGCTGCGCAGCAAGAGCCATCTGACCAAACACGTGCAGCGGATGAAAAAGCAGTTAAGAGCATTCCACGCACGCTGGACTTTTTTTTAGTATCGTCATTTTTTACCGTTATCTCAATGGCAGGGGAGGTACTTTCTAACGGGTCACGAAACACGTTGCGGTCGCTAATAAATAAACAAAAGCGGAATTTAATTTCAAGGCAGATTTACTGAAGGAGAGATACAGCTCTTTTGATGGAAGTTTGCGTGCTCTTTAATGCGCAAATGCGTGTTCAGGTTGGAGTCGGGTGGCTGCAGGTCGCTGCATATGCAAGGGCTCGCCCACTCCCTCATAGTGTTTTATTTTTGGAACGGCACACAAGCCCGGTCAGGAATAGAACAGCATCCAAGTGGAATTGGTTAACAGCCTGGAAGGCCGGTCTCACTCTCTCTCTTTCTCTCTCTCTCTCTCTCTCTCTCTCTCTCTCTCTCTCTGTTACTTCCCTCCATCCCTCCTCTCCAGACAGCCAGTGAGCTCCAGTTGCCTGAGAGTGTCTGGTCTAATCACTCACTCCAGCTCCCAGAGCCACCATGACCTGAATCCATCCCCTCTCCTTTCTTATGCAATCCCTTCATCAGATAGAGAGAGTGAGTGAGAGAGTGGGGAAAGGAAGAGAGAGAAAAAGAGAGAGAGAGAGAGAGAGAGCGCTGTTCTAAATCTCCACTGCCCCGCTTCTGTTGCACGTATTATGCAATCAGCTTTAGAAGTTTAATCAGGGTGCTGGAAGACCAGAGAGGCACACAATGATTGTTTGTGTGTGTGTGTGTGTGTGTGAGAGAGAGAGAGAGAGAGAGATCAATTCATGATCCATTACTTCAGGGTAAACATCAAAGAAGTAGTAGCATCTTAGTGTGTGAAAGCGGAGATGGCGGCTACAGGTGTGAAGGTGGCGGCATTGCGGCGGCGGCGATGAGTGGGGGGGGGGTCTGCATTGTGCCTGTGCACCCTCGCCCTCTGTCAGAAATTTGACAGGTTCAGGCTTGTCAGACACAAGATAGTGACATCCTGGATAAGCGGTCAGCACCTTTTAAAGATAATCCTCAATGTCAACAGAGATAGGCAAGTCAACACAAGACCGATTTTATTTATATGGCGCCCAATTACAATGCAGTTGTCCAATGACTGTCTCCATGTAGAGCATGTCTGGACCACACTTGTTAAAGCGGTTTACAGAAACCCGACATTAGCCTACGAGCAAGTCCTTAGCGACGGCAGCGGAGAGACGCTGCGAATATGATGAAGACACATGAGTGAGGACGGGATACGAAGAGTTTTGGGGAATGAGGGAAGTGCATCATGGGATATCCCTTAGCAGAGCACGCCTATGGCTGTTTGACCAGGGGCTAGCCTCGCCCTGACTATAAGCTTTCTCAAAAATCGAGGGTTTATAAGCTATTCTTGAACAAAGAAAGGGAGTCCGCAATATCAAGATTGTTTTTAGACCAACCAAAGTTTTGCCATTAAAAGGTAGTTTCAATGCAGTCACTTCTATTTTGCCACTTCACTTGCAAGAGTGACTTGAACCGTTACATATAATCCTAAAAGTTAATTAATGGGATTTGTAGCCCCCCAAACTCCCAGTTCCATCCAACTTTCAACCGATAAGTCTTCTTTTCAAAACAGAAACTGGGAACGAGAGAGCAAGAAACAGTTTACGGTTGTTGTCGATCGAATCTGATTGAACACATGCATTGTGTTTAAGGGCTCACCTTTGGACCGGCTCACTGGCTAGCACGAGTTTAACCAACTTAACATGAGTAATGTAAACTTTAAAAACACAAACATACCTGCTCAACGCTGATAGACATTTCATCATACATATATTATATGTGTGCATATGTATGTGCATATGTATGTGCATATGTATGTGCATATGTATGTGCATATGTATGTGCATATGTATGTGCATGTGTATGTGCATGTGTATGTGTATGTGTATGTGTATGTGTATGTGTATGTGTATGTATATATATTTCAAGATGTGTTTCTTTATCAATGTATTTTAAAGGGGGAAAGGGGAATTGCAGGGTCTCGTCGCAAACAAAGGTTTGCTCAACCTTTGTAAAAATGCGAGACAAATTGCAGAAACAGACAAAAGTGGCCCTGTTTTAATCAGTGCAGCTGCTACAACAGGAAGACGTTGCTGTTTTATCAAAACCCAATTAGGAGTGTGTCTCCAGTCTCCAGCCTGTCAAATCTCTCTCCGCTGCGTGTCGGCGGAGAACTTCATTAATTCCTACATCGTGTTGATCTCAGCTGAGTCCTCTTCCTCTCTTGGCTCCATTGTTTACTGGCTCTGAATAATTTGCTTGTGTTTAAGCGGAGCAAAGCTTTTAAACCCAGATTTCCCTCGTTTATCCCACCCTTTTCCCCCCACCCAACCAGCCTTTCCACCCATCCCTCTCACGGTATCACCGCGTCTCTCTCTCTTTCTCTCTCTGGCGGATCTGCCTGCCTCCCTCGCCCAATGGGGGAGTGTTATCCCGCGGAGCTTTGGAGGGGGGAAAGAAAAAAAAAAAATCTATCTTTACAAGCAATTTAATCTTGTATTGAAGCTTCACATCTCCTGCGATTTAAACTTGGAACAATTCGGCTTCGACATAAATCCTCTTTCTTGATGCTAAAACTCTCTTCGATCTGGTTTGATTTTCTTGGTGCTTAAATCTGCCTCGTTCAGAGGTGCTGACACTTGTTCCCGGGACCATTGCTATTTCGCAACCAGATCTGAAAATAATGTTCACTTGAGCGGGAGATTTTGCAAACCAGTGGCTTGTAAAGATAATGTAAGACTCTGGGACAAAAATAGACACTTTCAGCTAATGCTTGCACTTCGGTACAGTGACTCTGCCTAAATGGAGGCCCCGTAAAAAGGACGCGGCCTGAGATTGAACCCAAACCTCTGTATTCGCCGTTTCTCTGGAAGGGATCCTGCCGAATGTCAACTTAAATGGAAACTCACTGGCGAGTTACTTGATTTAGCGTCTTTTATCGGCATCCCATGTGGAATCTTTGAAATGGGAAGATGTGAAGTGGACTGCAGAGAAAAATGGACATGGGTAGCAGTGTTGATTAACATCAGCTCGAAGGGATATACCTAGAGACGGAAAGGAAGACGCTAAAAGCTGAAAAAAATACATACGTTATAACAGAATTGGATTTCCGATTTTCTTTTTTCAGAATAGGGGTGGAACTGGAAAAAAAGACTGATTAATTAATCAGGATCTTAATAATTAATTAACCATCATTTAATCACAAGAAAAGAGAAATTTAAGCTGGTTAAATGACTGAATTCAAAATCTTGTTTCTCTCCGTCGGTCCACGAAGGCCCAATAGACGAAAACACATCTGCGTCTCTTCACCTCGACCTTTGCTCCTTCCCTTTCCATCTTTATCCAGATGCCGGATTTGTTTTGAGCTTGTCTTCCCGGACGGCGGTTCGTAAGTCTAATCGGCTGCATCGATCCATCTTGCCTGCAGATCGGTCCATTCTTCCAACATGGACTTGTATGGTTTCTTTCTGAATTAAAGCCTCGACACCCTGCTCATTCGTATTAGCGACGGTGCAGCAAAGTTAACATTAGCGACCTGCGTATTAAGTCTAACATGTTTAGCATTGTGTTGCTAACGGAGGGTTGAGGTGTTCCTCTACTACGCAAACTCCCTCCCTCACAAATTGCAAAGAGCAGCATTTTTGTTCATACCTCCATTTGAAAGTTTATTATTTAAAATTTTTCATCTCATCTGCCTAGTCTATCATGCTGTCAAGCTGTGAATTGCTACGAGGTGTCCCTATGGAATTCTTGCACTGAGAAACATTCCATTGTGCAAACTAAAATATAATCAAAATTAATCTTAAATGAAAAGTATTACTAATAAATTAAATCATAAATAATGTATACCATTAAAATATCATAATCCATGTACCTTTGCCGCTGATCCTACACTCAGGGTTGCGGGAGAAAATATTACAATGTCCTAATAAATATATATCATCCAGTTAAAATATGTTGGCATTTTTTTCTGTCATTAATCAATATTGACATTCTGACTATAATTAAAGCCTAATTTTTTTATTTGAAATGATCCTGCTACAAGATATTTCACCACTTACATCAGCAAAATGAAATCACGTTCGAAGGAATCCCGGGGAAACATCCCGCATACATTTTGTGATTTAACAAGAATTGGAATTAATTGTACCATGTACCTGTACGTATTCAGACCGTCACTCTCCTGGAAGGAGAGAGGTGTGTGAGAGTGTGTGAGGTGAGGTTTTTCAAAGGGCCGCTCAAAATACCAAATGTAATTTCCTGTTGTGAGACATTACAGGTCTGGCAGATGAAGGCTGTTTGCAGGGAGGCCGAGTCTTCCTCCGTGATCACATCGGTTCCGAGGAAAATACCCCCGATATATATATATATATATATTTTCTTTTTGTCAAATCAAGAGAAGTGAAATCGCTGACTCGAGCAGCAGAAAAGTTACCCGCCGCTGAGCCAAAACACCCGCGCTCAGCATCGGACGTGTTGCCAAAATAAAAACAAGCGGATCTCGAGGATTACCACTCTAAATTCTCAGTGCACGTGTTGGTAGCGTATACGTGTGTGTATGTCTGTGCGCACGTGTGTGTGTGTGTGTGTGTGTGTGTCGGTATTTCGGGGGGTTCTGTTTTGTCTTCCTGCCACCGGCGCCAGACTCCGGGCTTTGCACAGCTGAGAGCTTTCACCTCACATGACCAAGCCCTCGACTCCGCTAAGCTTCCAGAGGACGAGTGAAAGGCAGAAAGTGACACGACCAGAGGGGGATCAAGGGGGCTGCTGGAAACCATTAAAGGACTCGGGCTGGGTTTAGAGTACAAGGACAGGCGCAGACGCGAGAAGGGAGCACGTACTGGGGCAAGATGGGAAGTCAAGGGTATCAGAGGGGTATCAGTAGCAGAATGTGTCGAGGGGGGGGGGCGTCTCTCTGAAGTACATAGTTGTAAGCAGACTCCCTCTGCTGGAACACGCCCAGGAAAACTGCCTGGGTACATCGTGTTCACTCCCTCTGTAACACACACACATACACACACCATTTACCCCATGTTGACATCGGGCAACAGGAATAAATCCCGAATAATTCCACACATATTCCGAATAGTAATCCCTTAATTGCTTGCAAATATCATCAGATTTTGGTAGATTATAACTCATGGATCACAGTTTTAGTTCTGCCGGAACACATACCTGTGGTGTTATTCTGTTCTCATAAGAATAGGTGACTAAATAAACACATCGCTAGTTCTTTCCATTTTTGCTTCATATCTTGACATGGGGTTGGTAACGTCCAAAATATCGTCCCGGTTTACTGCACGTTTACCGCAGTTTGGTGATCTTTATCATCTTTTGTTTTTCTTTCTGTCAGTATTTAAGATACTAACTTTATCTGCAGAGCCAAGCTATAAACTTCCATGTCCCCACTGGCCTGTCACCTGACAGGACCTCACTGTAAACAGGCTATTTTGAGTTCCAAATGATGCAGCCTTAATAGGAGCTGAACAACTTTTTAACACACACACACACACACACACACACACACACACACACAAGTACCCACACATACACACACACGTATATATATATATATATATATAAATGTATGTATATTGTATATGTGTATTGTATATATATTTTATCTTTATTTTTTTCCTGTTCTCAGTTGGTCTTTTTATGGTTGCTCCGATTTATGCCGTTTATATTCTGGACTCATGGGAGTATATTTATAAAAGCAATTGTTCCACAGTATCTCTTATTTGAATTTCAGAGAAATTGAGTAAGTGTGTGTGTGTGTGTGTGCGTGTATTTGTGTGTCTCATTGGATTGTCTCTTGCAGATGAATCACACAATCTTTGCATTACACAATGAGGGAAGTCGAAGCTGCAGTCTGGTACGAGGGGGGCAAAAGGTGTGTGCAGCGGGCGACAGGTGAGGTCATATTTTTTAAGACAAAAACTCCAGAAGCAATCAAAACAAGAGAAAAGGATGGCAAACGAATTACGTGTGAATGATTGGAGATTTAGCGAACTGAATACCAAAATAGACTTTACTTTTCTCACCTTGCCACCTTATGTACTTCTCTGTACTGAACATTTCTATAGAATAATGGCGGCCTGGAATTTATCTCCTGCTTGTCGTTCCTCTCCGGTCGTATGAACTGTACATTTACTACCATACTTTAACAGTTACCACCAGATGAATCAGCTGAGCGAAATTAAAAGATACCAAAGCTGAACTCCATTAAAGAACTAGCACCGAAACGGGTCTGTTTGATTTCCAACCCTTTTCCCGCAGTTTCTTTTTGATTCCAGTTGTGTTTCTTTTAATACAAATTCCATTTATACCTGGAGGTCTCCATAGCTCACTCTCAGAATATAAAATAGATGTATTTTATTCAGTTCAGGTTTTCACTTGTTTGTAGGGCAAAATCCTAATGGAACAAGAACTCTCAAATAAAAAAAAAAAAACGACTGTAATTGGCGTATTTTGAATAGGACACAAGGATGCCCACTAGAAAAATGTATGGCATTGAAATTAAAATTATCATTATCACACGCTTATGTTACAAAGTTATTAAGATTTGCTTTAAGACATATTTAATTCTGCGCCTCCTCCGAATTTTCACTCAATAATGAATTCACCTCCTGGCTAATTGAAAGGCAAAGCGGTGTAGCCCCAGTTAGCGGGACGGGATACACAGCAAGACGCAGCAGCTTTGTCAGACCCAGTTCCTGAACGCATCACTGCCGCTCAGCTCGATCGCAGCGCTAATGAAACGTCCAACTTTCTCGCCTCCTTCCCCCGAAATCCTTTCGGAAACATCACTGCCGGGGCGAGGCGCTCCATCCTTTCAGCGCCACAAAATGAATTACCGCAAATCATAAAGCGTCACGGGGAAACGCCGCAGTCTGGAACCCTGCGTCGCGGGAACTCGGCTTGAAAACCAATAACGATCACCGGTAGTTGGACTGAAAAATTTCAACTTCGGCCATTCCTAATGGTGCGTACCCCCCGACGGAATATGCAACGGGTGAGTACGGTCAATCGAGCCCGGGGGAAACTGTGATCACAAGCGGGGATCTAACTCAGTCCGACAGAAGCGTGTTATTCTTTTTAAGCCCAGCCGGTGCTTTTCGCTTCTGTTGCTCGGTCAGCATCGTGATAAGAGCGCGTAACCGATGAAGCACCTGAATAAATGGTTTGACCTCAACCCGCCCTGCGATAATACATCAATCAACACGTAATCTCATGTGGCAGCGCCACAAATTAAAGCGGCCGCTGTAACCCGGGCAACCTTTTAAGATGGTAACCGTCTGGATAGTGACTTGTAAACAAGAATGTGACCGGGGTAAGTCTGAAAAATGTAAAGAAACTGAATAAGCTGCAATTTTAGTTGTTGTGGATGTGAATCTAATTTTAGTCCTTTAGCTCACAAGAAAACTACATTTACAGGAAAAAAAATAATGATAAAAGACAAAAACCAGAACCTTTGTCGCACTGGATGAGACATTTTTTCTCATTATACCCACATTTATCGTGACCACGGACACACAGGCGCACACACACACACACACGCTTAGTTGATCCTGATGACTCACTCATCCCCACTTTCTCTGCTATATTTGGACCAATCTCTGGGTTTAAATGAAAAACTGAAAAGACAAAAGAGACCAGTGATAGACAAGAAGGAATACACTAATGCGCATCTATGTGTGTGTGCCTGTGTGTGTGTAACTCAATTTTGACAAATGCATAGGGTCAGTGTGTCCACGTCAGTGGTAGCACCATGGGTTTATGGCTGGTTTGATTGGATGTATTTAAAATATTTGTCAATAAAAGAATAAAATATCACTACACAAAACAGAAATTGGGATCTGGAGTCAAAGTTGGGAGCTCAAGGGTGGGTGAATACATTCCAGTCTTTCACTTAAAACACTTTCTCCGGCTTGTTTTACAGCTGGTTACCTCAGAATCTCCGACCGGCAACAATGGAGGCCTCTGTATCTGCTTCCCCCTCCTGCAGGGTCTTGGGGCTTGCACTCATTATTTTTCCTTTCTTGTCCTGTAATTAGATGGCTATTTCTTCGAATCAGCATGCTCTGTTTTAATGTGACCAAAATGCACCTCTGCTGCCAGCCTCGATCTCTCTCGCAGCGGAATAATTGTGGGAAGGTTGCACTCCGACTCGGTAAAATGCGTTTACTCTGCGGCGTGTGCTGAGAGTGGATTTACAGCACAGCGCGGAAAACAAACGTTTGCTTTTCAGTTCCATTGCTTTAATTTGCCTTTCGTGGCATTACCTAGTCATAATAGGGAAATCACTTTCCCTACGACTTTTGGATTAGTCACTGGAACGCAAAAACTTGATTATCGTCTTGTCGTGGAAATATGTTTTCCCCCCCTGTGTTAGCTAAGCTGATGGTTTTTTTTTTGTTTTTTTTACCATCTTCCACGTATTAAGTCAAGTCAGATTTTATTTATATGGCGCCAAATCACAACAGTGTGGTCTCAGGACACTTTCCATGCAGAGCCGGTCTGGACCACACGTTTTATGATGATTTACAGAAACCCAACATTCCCACAAGAGCAAACACTTGGCGACAGCGGCGGGGAAAAACTGCCTTTTGCCTCGGACGGATCCGATCCCAAAGCCGGCGGCTTTCTGTCTCGACTGGTTGAGGCAAAAAGAGCGAGATCGAGTGAGAAAAACGCAGGGATAGAAAGCGAGAGTTCGATTGAGATATTCGGGAGGGTTGGAAGGGACAGGCTCAAATAATCTCTTCTTACTGACACCAATAATGCTGACGATTACATTCTTTGATACACAGGACAAGATGTTACAATCCCATGTGCCAATCCATAGTAAATCCATAGTAAAACACATCTAGAAGCCCAGTTCAGATTATATAGAGGCTAACAAGTAACAAACCACAAGTGAGCTGTTAACAGGCTAACAAGCTACAATCACAAATTACCTACCATAGCCGACAGCAGTCTGAGGCATGTCCTTGGGGTTTTCAAGTGGGAACCTTCCTTCAGCGAAGTTTCTTTAAGTTAGGCTCATGACGCCTCAAGGAGGCTTAACAGTGAAAAAAACAACACTACTTTTACATTCTTTCATATTCAGGAAATAAATAACAACGGCGGACCACTGGTGAGACGCCGAGGTAGATCAAGCCATATCCAGTGGGAACCTAATAAATGAGAGAGCCTGGGGACTTTGGAGAAGATTGGAGGGTACCGTCCTGCACCGATGGAGATACATTGGTGCAGGACGGTATCCTGTCTGAACATGAGTTCAGACAGGATACCGTCCTGCACCGTCCTGCACATGAGTTCAGACAGGATTGGAAGAGTGGCAGGAATGAGAGCGACGCATAACGGGGCATCTATCAGCAGAGTAAGTCCATGACAGCATAACTAGCCTCACCCTGTAACCGTAAGCTCGCCCGAAAAGGAAGGTCTTAAACCGATTCACAAAGAAACACATTTCCGCCGAAGTGATCTGTATATCTTGAAAACATTACGAAGAAGTCCATTCAAATGCTAGACCCTTTTTTTATCGATACATGAAATAGGAGAGGTCACCTTAGCGGCGGCTGCCTACAAGGTGCCTTCTCAGAAATTTCCTTTTCTAGCCATCTATCGGCAACGGCAGTCATCCAGTCAAGGGTGAGACATAAACGTATTAGAACCGACGCCCTCACAATGGTCCAAGGACGTACAGCATAATGGAAAATACCAGAATAGCCGGCTCAATAAAAACAGCAGTAGAAGAAAACATCAAGAGAGCAGGCCTGATGTTATCATTTATTTCTGACAGGATAACGTCCGTTGTATTTCGAACCCCCTCTAAACCCGAACAAAGTAATGCACTTGCCAAGATGTTTGATGCTTCTTTGTCGGTTCTGCTCCGACGTTGCCAAGGTGCGCAGACATACGACGTGCGGACGGATATGCAGATATGAAAAAATAAAAGAATTATTTTCACACTCTAAACCATTCAAAACACATTTTTCCTTTCACAGTTTCTCAGCATCGACACAGATCAGACAAAACGAAAGAACAGGATTTACTGAAGATTAAAACCAGACAGCTTTACAATTAATTATCCCTCCGGAGGATTTTAAGGTCAAGGTATTATTGAATCTGTTTTGGAGAGATGTGTGTTATTTTCATTGTTATTTTGGAGACTGTTTCTCTGTGATAAATGTTGATAAACGGGATCACAGAGATTATTGCACCGCAGGTTATATTCATACATCTGCCTCAGTGTATCACATTTTTGATAAGGGCTCAATTTAAAACTACTTTTATTTGCAAAAATATTCATAACTTTTAACCTTTCAGCATATTGCATAATCTGTAGATCCCAGTGGCTGCAAAAAAAAAAAAAATCCTAATTATTACATAATGCATAATTAGTTAAAACACAGCCTCCCCGCAGGTGGGAGGCTGCTTTGGCTGAAGACCGGAATCCACCGAAGCCAGACCTCCAGACATGGTCAACTGCTTTTAGAAAAAAAAAAAGGAATGATATTGATAAAGAAATAAAATAATCTGGATAAAAAAATAAATCATGTCGATATTTTATTATATTTGTTTTTTTTTATTACGCACGCTATGGGTTCGGCTCATATATATTTCATGTCCATCTTTGTCCAATATTCTGTGGGTGTTGAAAGATCATTTAGTTTTGCCGCTGACTCACTCAACTTTAGAAAACCAGCCTAAGGGTAAGAGTTCAGCATTGTTTGGTAGCAACTGCCCACATTATAATGATATGCCTGGAGAAAATAAGCAAACTTTCTGTTTTTCCGATATATCTTTCCCGAGGTTTAACATCCATTTAATCCGTTTGTGGTTGGTCCACCTGTCAATATCTGGTCTCCCTCCTTTTTAATAATAAAGATTTATCATCATGAAGAAATGGCTGTTCTTGTGTCATATGGCAGCCAATTACAAGATACCCTTAGCCATGATGTCTGTAATGGTTTGCAACCTTGATTAAAAGGCGCGCCATCTCCTTTGTGCCATCCTCAATTGAGACAGATTCCTGCGGCGGGTCAGGAGCCACTTTTAATGATGAAGCGGCACAAACTACATCTGGAAATGTAAGAAGTGAAAGACTGACATTCAGGAGGACATTTCGATCATGCTAACATTTTAAAGCTCCTTTTTTTGTCTGGTATTAGAACAGCTGCACACACTTGGTGTTATACATAAAAACGCTGTCTTGTACTTGCCGGTAGCAGAGCGAGAAAATGAGACACGGTGGTGCGCGTGCTCATGCACGGCAGCACAAGTGAACGGCACCGGCTACTGAACCGCCATTTGAGATTAATGAGCGAGGCCGGGGTTCGACTAGCGATAGATAGCGGAGCGGCGCGACTGCAAATGGATCCGGCAAAGCATAAAATGACGGCTATCATTCACTTGTGAAGGTGGTACATTCGGTCATGTTCCGAGATGTAAAGACCGGCAGTTCTTTTAGAATAATCCCAGCTCGACACGGCTGCAATCATCCAGTTCTTGGAATGTGATGTTGGCATACGTGGTTATTCTTTATCACCGCATTTAATGAAATACACTCCACTCCACTTTCACCTGGTTGGCCGGAGCTCCTGTTTTACTTAGATTCAGATTTTACAAGCAAAACCGGTGATAATTACAGAGTAGGTTTTGCATCGATGCTTGCTTCTGAGCATCAGGATAAATAAACCCACCAACGGGTCATCGGTCACGAGGGGTGTTGGGTGGAAATACCAGAGGGCTGCAAACCACGCAAACTTGTAGATCCAGACCGACATCAGAGATATCCTCATCTGCTGAGTGACTCATAGCAGTGGGAGGCATCAGCGGCCCACGCCAGGAAAGTCACAGTCCCTCGTTACGGTGACCCTGCTTTCCCTGTCACCGCGCAACGCTTATGACCCGAGGGCAAGTCTTGGCATGTTAGCTTTAAATGCTAGGGAAGGTTTAGCACGACACCCAAATGAGCCAACCGTCATTCCAGCCGTTTCCAGCCAGCCGTTATTCCGTCATAGGTGGCCTCTGAGGAACCGGCCAGCGGTGCCGGTGGACGCTTACCAGTCACAGGTTTTAAATATTTGAGAAGATGTGTTTTAAAAACCTTGTCGCAAAAAACACGTGACCGCTCGAGTCATGGTACGTTGTGTTTCTTTTCGTCTGGATGTCCGGAGGGCGATGACCACAGTAGACCTCGGTGTGCTTATTTGAAATAAAACTAGAGAAACCTTAGCATTGGTTTGCAATGTATAGGATTGTGTTTGTTTGCTCAGATTACCTGCACATTGTATCTCTGATTCATCCTGACAGGTCTGGGTTTCGGGCTCGGAGACTCATCGAACAAACAAACGAGCAAAAAGCCCGCTGGATAAACAAGACAGGTAGAGTTTGAAAGTTCTGCCTGAGATTGATCCAATATAAATGAATATTTCTACTCTGGACATTGTTGCTGAATTGCATTCTTCAATTTTTTCGAGGCCCCCTTTTTTCATTTTACCCCTTTGTCGGGTGAGTTATACATTTACTTTGTTCATTCAGTGTCTCGGTCCTTTCCTCACCTTGGCCGCCTCATTATTTCCCAGGTATGTGTCGATAGTAACCCTTTTTCAGTGTTTTCTGTATATTTTCTTGTTCTGCCTTCATTTATTTGCAAGTTCTTCACTCTTTCTACGTTCAGGCTTTCCACCATGTCAACAAAATTGAGAAGCATGTTTTTTTATTTTGTCAAATTTTCAATCGGCTTGTCCGAACATATTTTGATGAAACAAGTAATAGGGGAATATCTGGATGGCATTGATGGAAATCAATAAAATCTACATAAAAGCATTCATTGCATTACTGATCCACCAAATAAATAATACTGCTCAAAATTAATAGATGTAAATATAGATCATTCATTCATTATTATTATATTCTTATGTATGTATGTACACATACATAAGCTGTACATACATAAACACATACATAAGCTATACATACATACATACACATACACATACACATACATATAAATATACATATACATTTAATGTATACTGACACTGACATAGGAAACCTCCTGCTGTGTAAAAAGTATGTTTGTATTTATGTTTTGCTAATGATTCCTGCAGACATCAGGAAGATTCCTGGTGGCAAATATTCAACACTGAGGTCAGCTCTAACAAGTTTGCCGCTGATGTAACACATATTTTTGTCTCCAGTTGTGAGTCATAGTCTGATGTGGGAGGAGGGGCACCCATACCTGTTATCAGGACACTCTGAACAAACAGAATTCGCAGCGTCGTAATGATTGGATGATTCGCTGTGTTCAGGATCGGTTTTCGCTTTCGATGAACAAGTGTTGACCACAGACGAACGTTCCTCGGTGCATCTTTTACCGTCCTTCATGTTCTCGCCACTCTCAGCTGTTTCCTTCCCTCCATTACCTCAGTCTACTCCTTCCCCCCCGTCCTCTCCTGCTCTGCACCACTGTCGCCTGTCAGCGTCACTTGTTACCGTGGGAAGAACAATGCTGACATCAGACTCATTATGCAATTCCATCAAGTCGGTGCGGGCAGAGCTGCTTTTTTTAGCTACCACTCAGAGACAGCGGGTCATTCAAGCTTGCACATCTGCCCTGAGAGTGTACGTGCCCGTCTGTGTGTGATTTCCACAATTCATGCTTATGCATAAAAATGAGCCTGCGTGTTTCTGTCCATTACAATTACCTTGAAGATTATGAGAGAAAAATAGATGTCTGGGAAAATTTGAAAAGTAAACACTGCGGTAATCCAAGTACAGCTCACTACTGATGCACTCCTATTACAGCAAAGAAGGAGAAGATGTTCCTATCTCCACAATTCATACACATCCTCTGGCTACTTCCCCGACCCTTAACCATTAAAACTGACAGCATATAACTAAAACCGATTTGTGGCAGTCCATCATCTTGGCCCCGGCGAAGAATGTCAAGTCGGGTTCTGGTATTTGGACCTATTTCAAACAAGTCTACACGTGTGTGTTCATGCACAGGTAGCAAAGCGCACAAACAATCATCTGAAATCACGCGGTAAGCTATGGAGCAACAAGCAGTCGAGGGAGGGAAGCTCCTCCGCTAACATGGTCTTGGGCGCCGTCGCGTTGAGCGGTTCTTAAACGGCATACACGTGCACGCAAACCAGCTATCTGTATTCGCACACATCTGACTTGAAAACGGTGACCTGTCTGCAAGCATGCGTTGCGGTGGAGGAGCTTCTGGTGCGGTGCAACCCCTGGAGTGTCGATACAGAGAACAGACGGTGTTTCATGCAGACAGAATAGTAAACTCGGAAAGACCGCAGGAGCTGAATCTCTCTGCTTCTCCAGAGCTCGTCCATCCGTGTTCCACACCAAAATGACAACAGCAAGAGCATATAATTTATAGCTTTTCCTCGTTCATCTCAGGAATATTCATTTTGTCTCGCAGCAGTGGTACTCTCTCAAGGTTTTCCTTTCAACTGTTTCATTTTTTGGTCAAATTTGGACTCAATTAAAAACTTGGCATTGTGCACATGCCTCGGTGGTTGGTTTGGTTTGGTCCACGCTATGAACATTTCAAAACTGTTTTAAATATTGCCAATTCTTTGATTAAAAAAGGCCGTCTATTTACAAAAAAAAAAAGTTGATTCAAAAAAACATATTCACATTGTCGTCCTCAGACCGGGATTTGTTCCAAGGTATGTTGTATGGATGAATGGATGGATTGATTCATTCTCTCATTCATTAATTCATAATCTATAGATTAATATTTACATTTGTGATTGATGTTAGGAGAACCCACCACCTATCTATCTATTTGTTTGCTTATTTGTTTCAAAGGTAGGGGATATCCTCTGGAATTATTCTCAAAAAATTCTATTAAGGTTAAATTAATGTTTTTTTTTTTTTTTTGCATTTCCAATTTATGTCTGTATGTTCAGATTATAAGCAGTGCTACATAGCATCTGAGTCAACATCCACATTCCTCCCAGCAGATGTTCATTCATCTCAACGAGCTTCACCCCGAGGTGAGGGAGTCCTGGCCTGAATTCCAGAGCTGATATTCCAGTCAGATTACAGTGAAGTCCATAATCCAGAGTTGAAACATCTACAATCTGAAACAAAGCAATTGAGGAATCAAAGATTCAACCATAATATGAAAGGTAATAACAAAGGAGCAGGATGGGCCCTTATTTTCACTCTTTTTCCTCACTCTTTTTGTTTAAGTGAAAGTGTCGGTCTGTTCTTGATAATTTTTTTTTTAACTGGAATGGGTAAACATCTGTTTGAGCATCTGTCTCAATGAGGGATGGAGAAGATCATTAATACTTTAACGTCTACCAGAGTAGGATCCGAAACAAATAAAAAAGGAAAATTAGATTTTCATCATATTTATTCTATGATTTATCATAACTGATTGAAGATAATTTTTTTCTTTAGAAGGACCCCAACAGATTTTTCCATTGGCAGAAAGAAAGATTTGACCATTTGGTTTCCTTCACAGGATCCTTCACTGCGTCTTTGCATTAAACTGGTTTAAAATGGATTTGGGTTTCGTCCTTTAGCGTCAAAATCCTGCTTCCGGTTTCTGATGACATTTTAATCCTGCGTGGCTGCTCCCTGGAATAATCGATCCAGGGCTGTTCAGCAATAGTTGACCGTGGTATTGATACATTCTGCCCGGCTGCTGAAAATCAATTTATTGGCCATCGAATCATTCACTGTCATGTATTCGGCGGTCATAACACACATGTCCTTGGGGTAAAGTGATTTGTAGCGGAGACTGCTCTGTTATGCAGCCTCTATTAATGGAAGCTATAATTACCAGCTTGCAAAATCAATAACCTCTGTTGCTTTCGGGGAAGGGATAGATGCGGGGTCTGTCTTGCTTAAGGTAAGACTAGAATGAGTCATGGGATTCGGAGCAGAACGACCAAAATGAGATTCATGGAAAAGCTGTGTTCATAGCTGATTGGCTCGGTCTTCCATTCTGCTAAATGAGCCAGCGATTAAATTAAAATTAATTTATTGGCTGGCGAGCACACAGAATCTCTTCACTGTTCGGCAGAGATACAGCCCTGGCCTTTTGTTGTGTGTTGGAAAAATAAAACTCGACATTACATAGCTGTGTGGCTGAAGATTAGGGAAGTGCAATTAACAAATGCTTGATCAGGGATTCGAATGCCAGAAGAACTCCCACATTTCATAGAAAGAGCTGTTTCTTAAGTTTCCCTGCCTATTAGTCATTGATAGATGAAGATATTTCCTCCGAGCCCGTCGTGTCAATTGATAACTTTTAATCATGGCTGCCGGCAAGAACAAATGAGCACCGAGAAAACTACACTGACACACCTTTATTTGCTCATCTGTCAAAGCACTTACTTTGTTCTCACTGTAAAAATTTGTGTTGAATTCCTGCTCCGAGCTCTTCGGCACAATAGATCCTCTTAAAGGATCGCCCTGTGCTTTGGAAATCATTGGGTGTGTTCCTGACAACGCGGGGGTTTTGCAAACATGCGAGTGAGTCAGTGACATTCAAAACGGGAAGCAAATTGTTTTTCGTTTTTTTTTCAATACCTTGTTTTAAAAGTTTCCCCGAGACTCATCCGAGAGAAGCACAACAGGAATGTTAAGGATCTCAAAACACACATACATACACACACACACACACACAGGGCGGGGGGGGGGTTTGGTACGAGTATCATTTTGTCACACGGACATGAAATAGTCAGATTTTCGACGTCATCTGCAAATGCAGTCGCATCTCAGTGATGATTGGCGCCCGTCAGGCTTTGTCCGAAGAAGGCGTTTGTGAATTTGATAGCCGATGCATTTTTCCAAGGAGAAGAAAAAACATATCAATAAAACCTCTTCTTGTCCTCCCTGTGTTTCCATGACAATGCCTCGATGAAATGTATCTTCGCGACACGACCGACATCGCCGGTTCGCTTCTCTTTTCCGTCTTTGTTCGTGCTTTTATGTACTCGATATGTTTTTTTATGCTTGTGTCAGATTGAATGCAATGTAATATCTGCGATGTCCTGCTGTCAGTGCTGTCTGATGGCTACGGAGCGAGACAATGAATGTTGGATAGGAACCATCGCAGACTTCGCTTACGTGAATGCAATACCAAAACTCAATGGCGAGATTCAGAGTTTGGCTGATTGGCATACACTTTTGCATTTTGTGTCTCTGCCATGATGGTTTCTATCAGCCTCATCATGTAATTCCAGATAAACAGATAACAGCTCTCGCCTCTTCAATCCGTGTGCCAAGGCTTCTTCTCAGATAACTACATGATTGGCTGGATTTTTTCACCCTGAAACGCTCAAGGCAGCAAAGTGCTTAGGGGGGAAAAAAAAAAAGAAAAAAAAAAAGGGAAGAGTCATGTTCCAAGGTTGGCCTCGGTGGGATCTCGTCATTCAGATGATTTGAAAATAGATGATGCCGCTCAGAGCCTGACTTTGGAAAACGATACCAGCCTGATGAATTATTACCAGGCAGGTGTTGGACGGCAGTCAATGGCGGCCCGACTGGGTGTAAACGTGTTAGTTTAGGGTGTGAACCAGCGCAGAAGGCCCCTAAAGGCGTAGACATAAGCCTCGTACACACTCAGACTCAGATTCCTAGCAACACTTATCTTTGTTTACACAGAACCGCACAAAGCCGGCGAATGGATGCTCCACCTCCGTGCACTTTCATAACAATGGCAGATGGTAAAAGCAGGGAAATACACCCGAGGTGTAAATGCTGTGTGAAATTCTATGAAATAGCACTTTCAGATGCAGTTCTATGTGTCAAATTCTTGATGACTTTGAATTGGAGGTATGGTGGATGTATTTGGGGTGCGTGCAGGAGTGGAGTTGGGGGTTTTAACAGCACCGCTTTCAATTTTTGTCTACTTCCTGTCTGAATTTGTTTGTATAAACGGGCTGATTACTTGCCAATCTCACCACCTGGCTTTTCAGGAAGAGATTTTACCTTTGAGTCCCGAGAGCTTCTCCGCGGCCATATCTCATCTCTGGCTATAAAGAGGAACCACCCAATAGTCAATAAGACAAATTACAACAAATAAATTTGATTCAGAGGAGTGGCACATGTGTTGAATCAGTAAACTGGAGAGCAGGTATGTTTGGAATGGAAGAAGCAAAAACACCAGATAGCGTCATAAATATTAAATGTCATATTACCTCATTTACCAGTTTCGGAATTGATGGTTTTAATAGGAAATTTATGACATGGAATTACAGTTTATCGATTGTTAAACATGAGTTTTATGTTCCTCTTCCACTTGGATGAAGTTTATTTTAATAGTCTGCTTCTCTGATACCACGTTTGATCTCCTGTCTGCGTTTGTGACATGTAAATGACCAGTGCCTTGTCATGGCAGACGTTGGCCATATGTTGGGATATTTGCGGTTGGTTGGTTGGTTAGTCGGTTGGTTGCTCGCTGGTTTGCTTGTTTGCTTGTTTGCTTGGCTGCTTGCTTGCTTGGTTGTTTGGTTGCTTAGTTGCAGAGTTGCTTGGTTGTTGCCTTGCCTGTTTGCCCAGCTGCTTTCTTGCTTGCGTGGCTGCTTGTTTGGTTACTTGCTTGCCTGGTTGTTTAGGACTTGGAAATTCTCAATTTTAATCCAGCTTGATCCTGATCCTCACGAGGTGTCACGTTTCCAAACGGGTTTTTCAACAAAAAGCAGCAGATGTGTTTGACAAACAAAGGGCCGCCGTCACAACCCGGACTATGATACCCTGTGATGATAACATACCACATTATATTGGAGGTGATAAAAAAGACATTTCATTTGCTCTTCAGATTTTGGAATCAACTCTTTGGAAAGGTTAAAAAAAAGTAATCTCAAAACTCTTGTTTAATATCTCGCCGCAGCGCAATGCGCATCACTCTGGCTCTCATCCGAAGACTCCACTCCACTGTCTGAGGCGAGGGGTTCAGTGAACTGTCGATTTCTATCTCATTTATATTCATGGCTGTGAAATAAAAAATGAAGATGTGGGTGGCAAATAAGAGATCTGGATTCAGGCTTGATCCAGGTGGACTTTACAACGTTTCCCTTTTTACTCCGAGCGCTCAATAATTACTTCATTTACATGACATAAGTGACAGGAGATTGACAGGAGAGAATGGTTCCCACTCACTGTATCTCAACACTTTGGCCTCAACGCTGCAGTTGTTGACCAAGTCAGCCATTATGTAGCCTTATAATCTTTTTATAGTAACCAGAGAAACGCCATCTTTTTCTCCGCTCACCAAAACAAATACAGGAAGGAGATGTAAACCAAAATGTTTGCTTATAATTCAAAAACTGATTCTGTTCCCATATTATGAAATTAAAAAAAATGTCTACTTTTTTTTGCACATTTACGCTATATTTTTTTCTCCACTCACACAAAAAACACAGGAAGGAGAGGTGAACCAAAATGTTTTGCTTATAATTCAAAAACTGATTTTGTTCCCGTATTATGAACAAAAAAAAAAAACCTATTCTTTGCACATTTACGCTATATTTTTGTCATGAAGTAGTATAATGAGCTATTGAAATATCTTCATTTTCAATATTCGCATTTTGAGCAACCTGTTAAAGAAAGAACTCTGGGATTGTCACCGACCATGATTATGTGTGTATTTATCTGCGCATGTGTGACGATTAAAATCAACAATCAGGTAGAAAGCAGTATATAGCTTAAGGTAGTTATGGGTGGGACATCTTTCCAAATGTCGCATAAAAAAAAAAAAAAAAAACATAATCCGTTCTCATCATAATGTAAGACTTTCTTTCTTGTCAACAACTATTTACTCTTCCAACAAATGTTCGTCTGCGATGGGACAATGTGTGCATCTGTAACCTGTTTACGTAACAGTTATGCATGCATTGCTACAACCAGAAGGTTGGCCAACCAAATATATTTGTCAAGTGTTTTGGTGCGTAGAATAGCTGGGATTGTGTTCCTGTGAGCCCCACCCACTCTGGGCCGACAAAATTAGCCCTCTGGTGTGTAACATGCAGAAGTCATGTCACTTTCCAGTATGTCACACTAATGAATATGGCCGTGAAAATTCACTTCCTGATGTTTAGCGATTCGTACCCTGCTTACATTTGTGTGCCAATGCTTTCTATACAAAGACTACATCAATGCACATGCATTTTGCGTGAAGGCACTTCAAAAAATATATAAAATGCATAAAAGCTATTTTACGTTTCCAGTAGCTAAAGCGTCAATTTAAATATGAGTAATAGCAGCAATATTAGGAGAGTAGTTGGAGTAGCAGATAAGTTGTTCCATAGTAATTTGAAAAAAAAAAAAAAATCGATAAAAAAGCATTTCAACTCTAGCATTCTTCTATAGGTTTGTGATATATATGAAAAATACTTTGGAAAAGATTAATTCCACCTATTTTTTTAACTTAGCTAGATTGTGGTTACTGAATGGTACTCAACCAGCATTAGCTGGTACTGCAAGTATAATACAAGTAAACTTTTTAGTTTAATGAAACATTTATAGTGTCAAAAAAACGACAAAAAATTCACTTAACCACACTATAAAAGGCTTTTAAATTTAAAGAGTCAGTCCATGGATTAAAAAAGCTGAGCTAAATGTGTATCGAATATAATTTTGCTACTGCAAGTATAACTGATAAATACTTCAAGTTCGCTGAAAACATACCCTTGGGTTCTTATAGCAATGTGCTGAGGACACATTACAATAATGTTTTGAAAGAATAGAAATCATCAAAGGTAGATCTCACTCGGCCATATTTATGATTTAAAACATTGTACCAATTGTTGCTTCAAACACATTTTTATCCACTGTGTACTTTATGGTTATATATGGACGTAGTGTACCGGAGTTAATAGACTGAAGTAATGTGCTGAAGGCTCACTGGAACAGATTAGTGTGACTACTTTGTGTCATAAATCTTTGTTTAAAAATACCTTGTATGGCCAGTTGTTGATTATACCTCTCAATTATTCCACTGTTTAAACTAAATAATTGATGAAACATAAAAACTGTCGGAAAAAAAAATCAACGCCCCACGATATGAGAAAACCAACGATGTTGTCATGTCTTGTTTTATCGAACCGGCAGGGCAAAATATTTCATTTACTATAATATTTCAAAGAGCAGTTTTGAATTCTAGACCCACTAAATTTTGGCATTTATGCTTGAAAAAAAAAAAAAAACATCAAACAGTTATAAGTTGATTCATGATTCATATTCTGGCAATCACGCCATAGCTTCAGCAGTAAATAAAAGATGGAAAAGCCTCGCAAAGAGCCAATATAACTAATGCAAGAGTTTGGGAGAAACCTTCCGGGCTTCACCTGGTGGAGCAAAAGAGTTGAGACACAAACTCTTGGCCAATATCCATATTTTGGGTAAAAGACATTTAGGAATAGACAGAGCAAAAAACGCAATAGCGGACAGGACTTTGCTTTAAGGCATTTTATGTAGGTAGCGGTGTTTTTTTGTTTTTACAGTTCGATTGTAGCTGTGCTGAACTTCGGTTTCTCTGGAACTTATTACTGCATCCCTTCCACGCCTGCAGGGCGTGTGCTTCACGCTTTTTTAAAAAGCACGCCTCATCATCTTGTTATACCTCCTGTTCGTTCCAGGTGGGAGTAAAACAGGAGAACACGTCCAATCTATAATCGGCCAACGCACACACTCGTTCAGACACCCGCGTTTCCATCAGAGTTTACCCATGTATATTTTAGTATCCAGCAGGAGCCTCCGCGGTTTTAACTCCGGCCTGCGTCAGAAAATCTCCTTCTCCGGCTGATTGCCAGACGTGAGTCCTGGTTATTTTTTCCAGCGGGTCAGGTGACAGGGGCAGCTGGCGATTTCCCTTCATCATGTGATAGGTTAGTGGTGTCATGGGTACTGTTACCAAGGCGCAGAGTTACTGACAGGCAGAGCGGGGTGACGTGAGAGAGGCAGTGGGCCTTGCTGGATCTATTAATAGTGGAGTGCTAAAACTAAGCGTGTGTGTTTGTGTGTGAGCATATTAGTGTGTGTGTGTGTACGCGGGTGCGCATTTGTTTGGCCACTTGTGAATCTGCCTGAGGAAGCAGGGGCTTAGACAATGTCTAAAAAAAGGCCAGTTAGGAACTAAAGCAAGAGATAAATAAGAGAAAATATATCGACAAGTTTATAAATGCATAACAAGAAAACAAAAGGAGAAAGGTTTAGAGTTTAGGGCATAATCTATGTCTCTCTAGGGACTAAAGTGAGACGAAAAGGACTAAAAGTGAGGCGGGTAATCGTTGGCGCACATCTGGACACACACTGTCCATACCTGCGCCGGTGAATTGGCCCTTAGCGTCAATCACACCCTCACATTGTTGGAAGGCAATTTCAGGTAACAGCCATCAGTCACTGTTACATGCCGCCCAGCTCCGCATTTCCACACACACGCAGAGCAGAGCCTCTCGCCAGCACTTGTCCAATCCAGACTTGGCTCAGGGTTCAGATGGATGCCAGGCTGAGGCGGGGGGGGGGTCGCTGCCGCAGGCGGAAGAGCTCCGCGTTGCGTCTATGACAGCAGACGGCGAAGAAGAGATAGTCTAACAGCTACCTATCCCGAAGGCGACGTCGTTTGCCCCTTCTCCTAAAAATAAAACGTCGATTTTAAACCGTGAATATGATTCGAAACGTGACTGAAATCAACTTGGATTTGCAGCATTCACTGATACGGATTGTAAGCCATTGGAAAACGAGCCTCGGGTCGTCTTTGTCCTCGTGCTCACCCTTGTTGATGTTCGCTGTTGCACATAGTATTCCGATGTAGCATTCATCCTCGGGGGAAGGTTCCAGAGCCGAGCGTCCAACATCGCCCGCTGTATGAACCACAGACCCAGAGCCCCGCCTCTCGCAGACACACTGAGGTCTTACTTTGTCAAGTTGACCAAATAACCCTGGATTTAAAGGCGCCATCTGCAACGCCATCTGTCGCCCTTAGAGGTGGATGATCCTTGAGGACGTGACGGGACTGGCCTGAGACAAACCCTGCGGTACTCCAGTGCTCGGCCGTGGTCGGAAGTTCTTCCTACCGCCGCAGTCGGTCGGATGAAAAACCGATGTTATCATTGCTTTCCAGGTCCGTTGGCAGGAAAGCAGGTTACACGTTGTGTGAAAACAATAGTTGTTGTAACTACAAGGTTGAGGTTCTGCTTGTTTCTACTGATGCCCTTGTATTCCAGGGCAACACAGAGGAGGAGGGGAGCGTGGATGTCCTCCAGCATCAGCCTTGCCAAGTGACCAAGCTTGTCACTGTTGCAATTTGGAAAAACAACCTTCACTCATAATATACCTAAGCATACGGTCTCAAAGAACTGATGTTGATTGGGCGACACAGTGGCCTTCGGTATCTTCATCATGATGCCCCCGTGAAATGAGTCAAATGTCTTTTTCGGAGTCTTCCAAACCCAATCCTGCTGTCAAGTTCTTTTTCCGCCCCCTCCATTGTTACCCCCAAGGCTCTGACATGAATCATGATAGTTCCCGTTTTTGTTTTATTTCAAGCGGCCTCAGTGGCAGACTGTATCTGGTTTTCTAGCATCCAGTTTTGTCTCCGAAACAATAACGGTAAGACTCTGTTGACGTCACGGTTTGCGGTATTTATGGAACCGGGCGCTGGAATTAGACCCTCCCCATGTCGGACATTAACTCGTGCCTTGCTAAATAGCAACATCTTGAAATCTATGGTGAATAAGAATGACCCCTCCATTTAACGCCGTGAATTACAAAGTAGGATTGCCACAGTGATGCCAGATTCACTTATTCACACCCTAATAGTGGGGTGTGGAAGACATGCCCCCCTATCACAGGGCAAATTAGAGGTTCGGGATTTTTCTTACCGCCAAGCTCTGAGTCACATAGACCCTCAGTTTATCTAAGTCACTGAATATATTCATTTGTGCAATAATACACCTGTGCAAATCATACAGGACTGTTGTGATCTCACCACCACAATAAAAGTTCGACTTTAATTGATTTATACAGTAGAATGTCCATACATATTCATGCATTTGTCTGTGTTATGGAAGGGAATATTTGAAAAATATGTTTGAAAATCTTGTTTTAAGAGGGCCCATTCAGTTGGAAACAGATGGTCTGTGTTAATCATATAAAGGCGATATACTGTAGAAGGACAAAACACAAGTAAAAAAATACTTCTGTAAAATATAATTGTTTTTTTTTTATATTTTAACAACCTCTCTCTGTCTGACTTGTACTGAATTATTTCTACCTGTTTCCTGACTTCCATAGTGGTCAACACTTCTGGAACTCACTTAAAAGCGCATTCAGAAGGACCTGCTTATTGTTCATCCAAAAAGCTACTTTCCAAATCCACCTTTTTCAAAATACACAAATCAGAAATTATCAGAGTATTGTCAGTGAATGGGAAAACACTTTCATAGCATGTGAAGAAAATACTGTTTAAAATTACCTTTATGAAGGCTTGAATAGTTCAACATCTTCATATAGCTCTGTATTAAGTGTATGTTTCAAAGCACCCTCTCACTTCATATTGAAATATTTACTCAATAAATATTTTAGTGATTAACATTTTAAACAATCAATTAATAGATGTTTTGGGAAGCAGCCTTGTTTTTTCCTGAACCAAAGGCTTTGAATGCATTGTGTACACATTTTTCACTCATATCATTATAGTTTTTCATCTGTAATATCGACGTTCATCTGCTGTAATATCGTCTATAAAGTTTAAGAGTCCCTGAATGTGTGAAACAAGCTTATAAATATAGCTTTTTCAAATTGTTTTAATGCTATTGTTGCAATTATTATTCCAGTATTGATCTCATTTTGCAAAGTAACTGACTTTTAAAGCCTTTGTTTCCTAAACACAATTTTTGTTCACTTTGGTATAATGCGGTATGGCGATACGTAACAGTCTCAGTATGTCCTTGAGAGCCTTTTGAGTGGAGCGGATAGTGACTCTGGCCCCTGATTCCATTTAATACCTCTCTTTTTGCAAAGCTACCTTGCAGGGTGCTAAAAAAAAGGAGAAAAAAAGGGCCATCTATCATCCTATGATTAAAAAAAAACTCCCACTGTGACATCCCTTTATGACTTCGCATCGAATCATTTTTCAGTATTTTTAATTGCACTGACACATTTTACTATTGACTATTTACTCTTGACAGGGTGAGCAGTCTCTCCCGGCATCAGTCACGTGACCCCCCTCCCCCTCTCCGGGGAGGTCGCGTTAATGGTCCCTCCCGGCTGCCCGCAGACTGACAGTCGGCCTGCGTCTGTTGTGGCTTGTGTTGTCACCTGTCCCCGCTGTAACAGGAGGAACGCCGCGTGCTGCGTGACTGTGGCGATGAAAGTGTCGCGCACATTAGGCGCTATGACTCAGGAGCAACAACTTGGAACCTTGCGGTTTACCATCTATGTGGTAACAGGTGGCGAAAATACATGAGGGTCAGACACACGCACACAGGAGAGGAAACACAGGCGGCTGTATTAGTGTGTTATTTGTGTTAACCCTGGGCTTTCTAGCACCTGCTGTGGTTCATACTGAGAATACTCTAATCAGCGGCGTGGACCCTGGCAGAGAAAACAACCATGAGAATAGAACATCTATTTACAACCTGCCCCGCTGTCCATTTACGCATCAGGCAGGCAACAGCCTTGGTAAAATTACAAAGAGCATCCCCAGCTGTGAAACAGAGAGCTGAGAGAGGTGGCGGATTATCCCAAATACGAGGCTGAGGAGAGAAAGAGGAGGCACCCGTTGCCGACACATCTGACCTTTACTTGAACACGGATTCATCAAAAAGGGGTCACCAGAAATATTTGGTGTCCTGCTTCTCCAGTAAACTAAGGCTTGTTTTTTGCATATCACACAAACATGTGCCCACACACGCGCGCACACATACGCGGACCCCGGGGCTGGCATCGACTGGCCCTCGGGGTCCAGACTAATTTGCTCGCATTCTTTCACAGTAAAACTCTGTAAACTCCTCAAGACGACTGTTTAAATACTCACACTGCTGCAGGGCACAGCCAGGATATAATGAGACACTGTGTGTCTGTGTGTGTGTGTGTGTGTGTGTGTGTGTGTGTGTGTGTGTGTGTGTGTGTGTGTGTGTGTGCACACGCGCACTCCCACTTGCAAGATAGTGGGCTTTGTGAGCCAACATGTTGATTTGAACCTCTCCACAAATGACGCCATAGCTTACATGTGTGGAAAGTTTGTATAATGACTTGATATACAAAATAAAATAAAAGTTAAATATCCCTAAAAAGTTAAATATATATATATAAATATATATATATATATATGATCTCAGTCTTTTTTTAATCTGTGACATGACCAAGGATTCAAAATATTTGTACAACATTTATGTTCTTGCCATCCAAAATGATAATAATAATAATAACAAAGTTGGACTTTCAGTGGCCATACAATAAAAATGCTGTATCATGAAATACTGGCTCTCATGACAGACACTTTTTTGTCTCTCTAGTTTTTCATTTTTAGATACCTCCATCAGAAATTTTCCTCAAAAGAACACATGTCGTGTTGCTTTGCAAAATAGTCCTGCAATTAAAATGCTGGCTTGGTCAAAATCTAAACACGTACCTTGTTAACCACGTCCACAAAAATCAACAAAAGCCATTCAACAAGAATCCAACAAAGAGAATGAGGAGTTGATTTAAAATGATTAAACCCATGTGTCTAAAAGAGACTAATTATGGAAATCTCTGGAAATTATGGAAATTATCAGGCGTCTGCACCCCGTAGCAGGAATATCCAGAGCGTTCTCGTCAAATTAGTAACACTCTTTTCTAATTCTTCTATTGTTTCTCAAAATGTTTTCCCATGTTTAGACTCATGAGAATTTTTCCCCAAATCATATTTTGCTCTCAATTTTGAAAAATATATGTGGGGCGTGAGACTAACAGATAGTATTTGCAAAATGAAAGAGTACCGACCCCTTTTGCATGGAAAAGACAAGCAAGGAGACGCAGTAAGGTGAAACAGACATGTCCCGGGGGATGTCTCACTCTGTGCGTGTGAGTCTGTGTGTGTGTTCGTGTGCGTGTGTGTGTGTGTGTCTATGTGACCCAATGTGTCTCACTGTGTGGCGTCTCAGTGTGTGTCCGTGTACCCCTGTGTATCATTGTGTATTTGTGTGTGTCGTCTGACTGCCACTGTGTCCCAGTGTGCGTTCCAATGTGTCCCTTGTGCGTCTCAAAAGTGTGTGTGTGTGTGTGTGTGTGTGTGTCCCACCGTGCCTCACCGTGCCTCCCCAATGTCTCCCCATGTGAGCATCGGTGCGTCCCCGCTGTGTGTCTCAGGGTGTGTCTGTGCACGTCTCACTATGTGTGTCACAGAGTCCCTTAACGCTTCTGTGTGTTTCCCAGTGTGCGTGTTTATGTGTGTGTGTGTGTGTGTGTGTCGCCGTTCCTTTGTGTATCCCAGCAGTTCTCGCAGTGTCTCAGTTTGTTTACTGCAGCCTCCTGGGTGTTTTGTCGCAGCTAAAGTAACTTCCTCCTCGGGATCCTGTATCTTCATCCCAGGCTGCTGAGTGAGATGCCATTTGCATAATCCCTGTGAACGTGTGCGCTAAAAATCCCCTGTTATCACTGAAGGGCAGTAACACATTACTGTCAGAGTATTACTTTCCCCAGCATCAAGTGTAGCAAATCACGGGTACATTTTTTCGGTAATAATATTACAGTTACTCTTCCCCAAAAAAAGGGCCCTCTATTTGTTGACAGGTGCTGCTGGCGCTTTTAAAAGCTTCTCCTCAGATATTAGGCCACGCTCTCACTTCATAACAACACCCGACGCAGCGGACCATTTACATAGATCTTTTTATTTGGGGTAAATATAGAAAATAATGTAGTACCACCCAAATACAAGTAGCAACATGGCTCTGAAAATGTTTCCGTAGAAATGAAAGCTAATGGTATATCAAAGTAAAAGTATATATTATGGAGACTTTTCAGATCTTAGTGTTCATTGTATTTGTTGGCTTTTTATATTCTAACCTATAATGATAATAATTAACTATTTGCTGTTTTATCTGTGCACTATTCCATATTCAACCATTCACTCCCTGGGAAAAAACGTATCCCATATTATTAACTTGTTCCTGTGTAACAAAGCAATATGAATGTCATCTATTGAGACATTTATGTTAAAAGTAAACAATTTTACTATATTATTATTGTTTACTTTTAACATAGCTGAATTTAACATCGGACAGGACTTAAATCTCGCCGTGCAATATATAAAATAAATAAAGGAATCTGATCTGATAAATAAAGGAATCTGATCTGATTTATTAAGACACTTGTTTAGATCTGTTGAAAATTGACAGGTAAATTGATTAAAAAAAGAAGTGAAAACTTCAAACAGAAGATTCACGCGGTAGATGTGTGACAATTTTGTGAAGAAATATCTCACAAGCAATTTTGATATCAAGACAATAAAGAAACTGGGGAGGGGGTGATGGTTAAATTGAAAATCCCCATGTAAATCAGCCAAAAGAAAATAAGTTTTGACACTTAAAGCGGGAGTAGCGAGCCACCCGTCCAGGCCTGCGACTGTTTGTTCATATTGCTGTTTTTCATGTATTTAAATCAAGAATCTGACACGAGTGACGGGTCGGGCCGAGCACAGACTTCTTCAAGTCTTCCGATACTCGTTTTTGCACTGCGCCGGCAGAGTGACGTCCTGATATGGGTCTTTTTTTTTTTTTTTTTTTTTTTTTTTTGCGCGCGGCTGTCCGTCGGGGGATGCTGAGGTGTGGGTGGAAAACAGTCAACATGAGCTTGTGAGCCAAGTGTCTGTTGACCCACTCGTCTCCGGTTTCCGTCCTCGTTCACATGAAACCGGCTGCCATTATTGAAGAACACACACGTACAATCGGACGTCCCGCCGGCAATGAGGTACCTGGTGCTGTATCTTCTAACTATCACATCCTTCTTCCTCCAAAACAAGATATCATATTTCTTTTTGTTTTTTGCAGGCCACATTATTCACTCCATGACCCCCATGGCCTGAAATATGAGATTATGGAGTTTGGCGTAATATTTACATCTCAGGCTTTAAGATGACAGTCATCCCCGAGAGCAACTTCCTCATAAAGAGCCACCTCTCGTGTTCGAGGTCACTCTGACTGCTGATAGACACTTTATTTATTCCTGCAAACACTGGGCCTTTGACCTTCTGCTAAGAAGCAGCCTGCCTGACAATGAGAAAATCCATATATTTGAGTTTAAGGCCCGGTGCAGAACCAGCACACGGTAAGGAAAGGGGGAGGAGGAAGAGGAGGAGGAAGCTCGCTGCCATGTTCATTGGCAGTTTATCAAAATACACTGACCTTGAGCAGTCTGTTTGAGTGACGGGTTGAGAAGTAGTGTGAAAATATTGTAGTTAATCAACATTAATATCGGTGAAATTAGCCACTTTTTTTTTTTTTAAAGGAAACGGGACAGTCAAATGTTTGAACCGTCCCTTAACTATATTGATAGCAGTCGAAGTACTTCAACATCTGTTCCTCATTAGTGTCGAACATCCCAGCTCACCGTGAGACAATACCAGAGCAAGAGTCTCATGGTTTGTTGTGATCCAGTCCCCCAGGTTTAGATTGGCTTCCTGGTGTGTTTCCACATCCTGCCACTCGATGACATCATGATTTTTAGCAAATCCCAAACTCATCCAAGACCCCAAGGCTTTTCTTTTCCTTATCATCGATAGATAAACTTAACATCATGAGATATTATGAAGCATGGTGTAATTTATGGGGTGATTCTACACACTCCAACAGTATTTCCCATTTATTGTTTCCATTTTACATACAAGTATAATTGTCTTCTTGTTGCTATAGTTACTTTCTTAAGCTTCACCATGTCCAGTGGTTTGCAATAAATACTACATGCTGATGTTTCAAATAAATGGAAACTGATGGTACGGTTCGAAATGCCACCGTTGTCGAATGATCGATTGACTATGATTGATCGATCGCCTTCTAGAAGTACAGTAGTCCCTCTTTTATTGCAGGGGCTACATTCCAGAACCAGACACAATAAATGAAAATCTGCAAACTAGCGACCAGATTTTTATTTCATATTTATTGTTGTCCTGGCATTCTTTTCATCTGGTCAGAGGATTCATCGATGTGGTAATGGTGTCCTACAGCGGCAAAGCTTCACCCTTGCTTTTTCTATGATGGTTGGCATCTTCTTCTGCCACTTAGGTTCAGTTCTAGATACAATCACAGGTGCACAATGTTTAGCCATCATAGTCGGGATTGAAATAAATTAAAACCTTCATACAAACACAACATCGCAAAGTAACATTATGAGTAGTGATCATGTCTTCTTTTTCTTCTTCTTCTCCTTCTTTTGGCTTTTCCCCTCAGGGATTGCCACAGTGAATCAACTTTCTCCATCTAACTCTATTCTCGTATCCTCTTCTCACACACCAACTACCTTCAAATCCTCTCTCACTACGTCCATAAATCTTGTCTTTGGTCTTCTTGTTGGCCTCCTGCCTGGCAGCTCCAATTCCAGCATCCATCTACCAATATATTCTCTATCCCTCCTCTGTACATGACCGAACCATCTCAGTCTGGCTTCTCTGACCTTCTCTCCAAAACATCGAACATGTGCTGTTCCTCTGATAGACTCATTCCTGATCCTATCCATCCTGGTCACTCCCAAAGAGAACCTCAACATCTTCATCTCTGCAACTTCTAGCTCTGATTCCTGTCTTTTTCATCATTGTACTGTTTCTAGCCCACACAGTATCGCTGGTCTCACCGCTGTCTTGTCCACCTTTCCGTTCATTCTGGCTGATAATCTTCTATCACATAGTACCCCTGACACTTTTCCCCACCCATTCCAACTTGCTTGAACCCGTCTTTTCACCTCTTCTCCACACTCTCCTTTGCTCTGGACTGTTGACCCCAAGTACCTGAAATCCTCCAACTTCTTGATCTCCGCTCCCTGTAGCTTCACCCTTCCACCCGAGTTCCTCTCATTCACACACATTTACACACATATGTCTTGCTGTGACCAACCTTCATACCTTTCCTTTCCAGAGCATACCTCCACCTCTCAAGATTTTCCTCAACAAGTTCTCTGCTCTCACAACAGACCACAATATCATCTGCAAACATCATGGTCCATGGCGATTCCTGTCTAACCTCATCTGTCAGCCTGTCCATCACCACTGCAAACAAGAAGGGGCTCAAAGCTGATCCCTGATGGAGTACCACCAGTCTAACCAGTCCACTTCTCTGCCATTCCAGACTTCCTCTCTTGGCACCCTGTCAGATGCTTTTTCTAGGTCTACAAAAACACAACGCAGCCCCCCCTGGTCCTCCCTGGACTTTTCTATTACAGATAGTGATAGTGTGTTGACGTCAAATGGACAAGGCAAGATGCTAAATGCATGCTATGCACAGCAAATGCAGTAAATGATGCTATGAAAAATCCATGATATAAAATTGGATAATAAAATTAAAAATAGAGAGTGACCACTGTATACATGTGAGTTATTCAAATTTAATTTCTTGTTGAGATTTAAAAAAAAAAAAACTGCATCTATTTCTGCTGTTATATGGAGATGGCAGTTTCAATGGAGCTCCTTATAGAACCCCGGAACAACCGCTGATCCAATACAGATCAAGATAATGATCATCGGTGCTCGATCACTTGTCACTGAATCACAAAGCACGCATGTAAACAGTCAGTTTAACATCTTCTGCTAGCACGGCCTTAGGTTTTGTTACCATATGTGTCGCCAGGTGCTTCTGTGTCTTCGTCATTTTGAGTATAATGAGACAAAATGGCCGGCAGCCCACATTTGCAAGCCGGTTACACTGGGATTCCACGTTCAAGATAAAAACTGTACATCGATATTGGTCGATGGCGGTTCCGGCAGTGCATAATGAAGCATGTGGGTAGTTGACTCCAGGCTGAGCTCAGCAGAGGGATTGAATGGGAAGCGTTGAAAGGCTGAGCGAGGCTAATTGAGAGCGACAAGGCCTGGTTAGTGTCTCAGAGCCCAGCGGACTGGACGCACACAACCTTCCGCGGCCATATTTAGCCCAGACGGGTTTTTCCTTTTGCCAGTCTCCTACTGTATTTTCTGTCTGATTTGTTTGTATTACAACCGTTGCGAAAATTTGACATTTTATCCATGCAAAGTACAAGACAGATGCTTTCTCGTTGCCAAAAGGGGTATTATGAACGAGTCGCACATAGATTGGTTTGACACCAAAACGACTCGGTCTTTCTATGGAAATGATGAAAATGATAATTTTCAGGTTTCTCCACAAGCAGTGGTGAGTGTGAGGAGGGTACAGGGGTTGTTACTTTCAGCTCACTGCTCGTGTTTGTATCACTTTGAGGTCACGCTGACCAACCCCATTCACAATGATTTCCACCGGATCTGCCAAAAACAAGCCGATCACAGGCATTTATCTCATCAGGGTTGGATTCAAGGACAGGCAAAGAGACAGGAGGCAGCGGAGGCACTTTTCTGAACCCAACATGGTCGATTTGCTTACACTAAAGGAAAATGGATGAGGTGAATAGAAACATAATTCATATTATTAACAAACCAGTTGTATCATTCTATATTCTCAAAGCTTCAAAAGCACGGTCGTTAAAAAGAAATCCCGTTGGTTTCATCATCCCAACCGCTCTTGTCAGCGAAGCTCAGTTTCTCCAACTGTCTAACGTCAGAGGATATTTTTTGCCAAAGACACACCGCGTTGAAATCTGATGTCTAAAGATGGAAACAATTCAGCTTTGATATTTAGACCAGTGACGCCATTTCAGGTCAGAGCATATCGGTAAAATCTTTGAAACTGAAACAACCGTTGCGGTTCTTGACACAGATTCCAGGAAATATTTTCTCAATATACATTTAAATTTTCCAAAAAATAAGGTGAAGTTATATCTGAAAATATTTCCTTTTTTTACACCACATTATTTCCCACATTTGGTCTCTAAAACTTTGAGAGCAGCAAAACATTGCATGTCAGGTCAGATTTATTGATTTAGCGCCACAACACAACATATTAATATCATGGCATTTCCCATGTAGAACACATTTGGACCATATTATTTAAATTGATTTACATCCGGTGACAGCGGAAAACACTGCCTTAGATCACGCTGAATGTGGGCAGCCCTCAGTCTCAGCTAGTTAGGCAGGAAGAAAGAGGGAGAGAGAGAAGCACGGAGAGATAGAATGCAGGAATTAAATAGACACAGCGGAGATATATGGGGGTTAGGAGGGACAGGCACAAATGATCTCTTCCTACTAACAACCATAGTGCTGACAGTTATATGGTAATAGATGAAATGATACGTTAATAGCTTTAATGTTCATAAAAGACCTAACAATGGTGGACGCCTGGCGAGAGCGCCGCTGTAGTAAATCGAGTTATGTCCAATGGGAACCTGCGAAATGACAGAACCCGAGGACTCAGGAGAAGATATGAGGAACTATCCTGCACTGATGAAGGGACATGAGTGCAGACAGGAGAGGAAGAATAAGAGAAATGAGAGAGGTGCATTATGGGATGTCCCTCGGCAGAGTAAGCCTTAGGCGGTATTACTGAACAATAACTGTACGGTTTCTCAAAAAGAAAGTTTTTTCAGGCTATTCATAAACAAAGGGATGGTGCCCACCACGGGCTCCACGGAAGAGGAGCTTGGTAACTGAATACAAGTGTGCTATCAAAATGACATGTACATGTATATTTTATATAACTATATGGGTTTTTTTGTAATACACTGACATCATTCATATGTATGTTATTATGTATTACGGTCATATTATATGACTTTATCTAGGTTTGATTTTTTACTCAGACTAACCCTCTGAGAATCAGGGGACCGATCAGAAGCATTGGGCGCATCAGACTAGTCTGGAATTGATCAAATATCCATTGATCCCTCTCGCCACGGTAGCACAATTTCTCAATTCCTCTTGTATTGCTGTTCGGACGATATCATATTGACAATTTATTGGAGCACTCTTTATTTCACATGGTTGTAACAAAGAGCAACCCACTCATGAGCCTGTTCTCTGGAGTCCAATGATGCTCCTGCACACCACCGGCAACAATATTCAGCTCCGTTTATTCTCATTGGCTCCCGTCTACGATCACATTCAACCTCGAGACGCTTAAATAATGTCAGGATTAACAAATATATCGACTCCGAGTATCACGATCCTTTGGTCGGCACCACAGGAGCCGTTCTTTTCTTCCTCTGAGATTTTGTCCTTGTTTTTCTCCCCTTTTTAGCTACAAAGCATTTCCTGTCTTATCTCGTGTCTCTTGCTGTGTTGTCTTCCTGCCCCCTTGATAATTTGCTTCACCTGAGTATTGCTGCCCCTCTTTCGCTGAGTTAATTTAGTCGCCGCGCTTCCATCCCCATGTTGCCAGGTTGTTTTTGTTCTCGGTGACAAGCCCTCCCAGCCCCCCGGTGTTTGGGTTTATTCACTCCGGCACTTCATTTGCTTTGCTCTCATTCAGGGAATTGTGGTGTTTATCCTTTGGTCCATCTGTGTGCACGTGGCAATTTTCAATAGTGTGGTCCGTAATTGTACTCCGGCTTGTTGGCGACCATACACGTAATGTCTGCAAACCACCTGCAAAGTCTTTTAATTTGTAAGAAAGTTCATTGGAAGGATTTACCTCAGGGATATTGCCTTCATTGTTTAGTCTTTTTATGTAATATTTCTGCGTTTAATATATCAATGTTCATTTAATGAAGGAAATATCCAGCTCCCCTGAGGGTGAAGACCAGAAAACAATG
Source organism: Fistularia commersonii (assembly GCF_037954325.1). NCBI lineage: Eukaryota > Metazoa > Chordata > Actinopteri > Syngnathiformes > Fistulariidae > Fistularia > Fistularia commersonii. Next base: position 3,643,241 of record NC_141316.1, on the reverse strand, counting down.
ATGCCTTGTTTTATGTAATTAGGCACTTCCTGCCTTGAGGAAATACAAAGTTTGAATTGTGCTAAACGCATTCTTACTGCTTATGGTTCATGTGAAATGAAGCCAAGTTTTTTTTTTTTGTTTTTTTTTTTTGGGGGGGGTGGTAGGGGGTTGAATCCAATTATTTTGTTCATTAGTGACCAAATGAGCCAGTCTTTGAGAGAAGGTGACCTTAGTTTCTGGACAAATTCTATGAAGGTAATCCAAGAATAAAACTTTAGTTCCTATTTGTATTTGTCATAAGGGGTCTTAGTCCTCCTTGCCTACCCCTCGGTTCCTACCTGTAAACCAATCTTCCACCGGCTGCACGTTGGCGCAGAATGCTAATGCGCTGCTGCGGTGTGAGAAAGCGGAAGTGGAGCTGAAGGTGATCGCCAACAATGGCATCGGTGCAAGGAGACGTGGCTCTGCATAAAGAAGCTTGGTGTACAATAGGCTGAACATTTCTTGCATTCAAATCCCACCGCATGGAGCAGTCTTTGCTGTAATGTATAATATGACAAATTGGGCAACAAATCACACGTGAACAAAATCACATTGTGTGTAAAAAGAAGGGGAGGAAGAAAGGAGGCAATGGGAGTGATCAGGAGTTGTTTGGCATGTAAATCATCCAGGAAGCCCGGTGGACATTCGAAAACAGTCCACTTTCTTTTGACCCTTAGCCTTTGTGTGAAACACAAGAGCCCCTCCTGGGTGGAGAGCAGCCCTCGCAGGACCCGAGCCTCGAATCAGCACGGAAACAAATCATTCCCCGGCTAACCGGCGGAGCTTCAATTAGATGCACCGCCTTGAACCATCTAGAATTCAATTATGTAAAGAACGAGTTACGGTTGAAGGATGGAAATAAACAAGGTGCTCTGATGTTTTATTCATCCCACACCCCAAAATACCTCCTGCATTAAATAACAACCGGATTCAGAAGAGTCTGGAGCTTTTTTTTTTTTGCACTGCTGTTTGCCTTTCAAATTAGACGGGGAGCAATTTTCATATTTGCAACGACTGGTGTGAGTTTCGTGCAAGATGCCAAATAGAGCTGTGACTGCAGTGTCATGGGAATATTTCTACATCTTGCCAGGTTTTATTAAAGGAGCCTCTTCTTTTTGAAATATTAATCAACCCCCGGACAAAGCGTGTTTCAGACGTACGTGCATTAGCCGCACAGCTGTAACACCGCAACCCAGCTTCTCCCCGTGACTGCCGTGTCCTCATCCCGAGCTCGATGTAGGCTGACCCTCACAGCCTGTGGCGTCAGTTTAGCATGCAGAGCAGCAGCTCTCCGAACGCCCACAACCAATGAATCATGCACACTTACACACACATGCATGCACGCACACACACGCATAGCATTTAATCTCGTCCCCATTGCCGACAGCTCGTTAATTTTACACTCCATAAAGGCGTGAAGATCATCGCATCAATAGCTAACACAATCAACTTTGCCGAGACCATCACACGGGAACACACGCCCACAGAAGAAAACACAATAGTGATCGTAAATGTTGTGTTCTTTGTGGCGTAACTCCACCAGTTTTTAAGTATTCGTAGTATGTTCACCTGCACGTGTTTGGGTCCAACCTCAGGTGTATTTCCTTGTGAAACCACTGCAGCCTGTCAAAATAACAATAAAACTTCCTGATTGAAAACTCAGCTGGTCCATCAGGTCCCGGCAGCGAAACCACCGGTAAAAGTGAAGCACCTTCGCAACGAGGAATCCTTGAAATGTTGTTGTCGTTTTTTTTTTTCGGTGACGGTTTCTCCCGGCACGCCCGCACGCCTGCCCGTCCAAAACACTCGGCGGCAAACAGAATCCAATGTACTTCACTGTTGGCTGCTTGTTGTTTATTTGCCTCCATGAGGAATTTCTGCCGGAACTTGACCATTTCTCCAAAAGGTAGCACCTGTGCTGTTGTTGCTTAGGATGTTTGCAGTAAAGAGATAACACAGAGTCCAACATCTCCTATTAGTCTTTGGAGGCTGTGTGATTTCGCAGAAATCTAAAAAGGACATCCGTCGTGTTTGAATCCAAATCTTCCATCGATTGCAATCATTTCATATTAGAAATATGATAAATGTGTTTACTGCTATGGAAAAACTATATTTGATTATTGTATTAACAAATAGCAATTTACAGTTTATTTTATCTCAATGAGAAATTTCCCATTTCTTTCTATTGAGATTTTTGACATGGTCACGTTGCAAAAGAATGTACCAATTCATCGCATGCCAACTGTCTTGTAGACGCAATGAATGTCAGCTGCACCTTCAATTAGACACTTATTACAAAGAGAGACGACAAGGAAATGAATTACTTCATTGGTCTTTAAGATTCCTGGTGAGTAGTTAATACTCTTTCGGAATTGTGAATTACTTTGCTCTGTCTCGTGGTCCAACAGCTTGATGCACGTGCACGTGTTGTGTGTTTGTGACGTCGAACTTGGCGAACATTAAGAGGCAAAATTGCTAATTCATCCGCCTGATTCAGGGAAATATTTGATTAAAACACTGATATATTTTGGAGAGATGTTACTTTATATTATAAATCGTCGCAACTATGCTAATATTAACAAAAAAGACACAGTAATGATTGGTTCATTTGGCTCACTGGAGGTTGTGTGCCTGTAGATATGCCAGAGGAATGCGAATTTTATCGTACCGTTCATCCATATATCAAACAGAGGACTAATCATGTTAATACCCTTGTAATAAATGTGTGACTGTCCCCTCTTTTATCAAAAAAGAAAAGGTCTAATTGTGTGATATGGCAGCACGGAAGTTCCAACCTGCTCATCCATGACGGTCAGCCAAGGAGAGGTTACGTGCTTCTTGGCAGCAGCCTGCTAGCCTCCGGCAGAATGGACTGATGGTCTCTCAATGAGCCTGCAAGTCTTATCTCCAGAGAGGCGATGATAGTCGGAATCTCAGTTTGACTTATTGTCGGCTTTCCACATCGGGGGATGTCAGACGGGATATGAAAATGTACTTGCCTTGTTTACTAGTTTCCATAGAATAAAAGCTTTGCATAATCATTGCATTTCTTTCAGGGATTTTTCATGAACTCCCAAACCTTCATTAAGAGAATATAAAAGAGGTAATGTGCTTTACTGGCCTTAATAAATGGACGCTCCAGCCACCGGGGATTTATTGAAAAGAACTCATTGGAAGCTTCTCTTCTGAGTGAATTCCATAAAAACAATCAACGCCGTGCAACAACATCGTAAATCCACATTTGACCTGCACGACCTCCGGCTTTGGCATTCAGTTTTTCTTATTTGCAACGAGCGAAAAAAAAAACAGCAGATTTTTCATGTAAGTAGTATGAGATATGAAAAATAAATATTTCAACATTTGGAACCCTGTTTTTTTTTTTTTTCTAAAAAGCTCAAGTAAAATAAAAACATATAAAATAATGTAGAAAAATAATAAATAATGTATAAAAATAAGAAATAATAAATGATAAATAATGAAATAAAATAAAATAAAATAAAATAAAATAAAATAAAATAAAATAAAATAAAATAAAATAAAAACATTTATAGTGAGTGTCTCTTCACCATAACAAGTAATGTGTTACTTTTATATATTTTAAAGGCTTTTGAAAGATGAAATGCAGACCAGTATCAATGATTTGGCCCAAAGATATTTCATTTCCACCATATCCCGTTATTCTGTGATGATCTGAGTCTATTCCGATTCTTTTGATTGCTTCTTGCTAAGGACCTGATGTGTGGCAGACGGTTTTGTTTGAACCTCAAATATCCAAAATTCAAGACTGTACATCTCAGTTTTTGCTGTATCTCGATAAATTACCTGGGCGTAAGTTTTTCTGGCAAATTCCCGGGCCTCCGGTCTTGATTGAGAACCCACCGTTGACAGAATCATGGGAGCATTGACCTTCTCTTCTCGTTCTGCTCTCTGTACCTCAAAGGCATCTCTGTCGCCGTCACCACCAATGATTCATTGGCTCACGAAGTGATAGCAATATGCGCTAATACACGCGCATGCACACCCCCTTGCACGCGCGCGTGCGTGCACGTGTTATTGCCACGTTAGACCGAGCTGAGCGAGTCACCTCAGAAGGTCAGCGTACGGAAAAAAGATGGAAGGTGACACAAACTCCGCCCTCTCTGCACTGCTCCGCTTCCCCCGCACCCCACACCTCCGTCGTAAAAAGGAGGGACGATGAGAAGGATGGTGAGGGTGAGGCTCACACACACACACACACACACACACACACACACACACAGAATGTAGGAGTCCTGAGTGTGTCGACACACTCTCCTGTCTCACACCAATGAAGAGCTGAAATCCAATCTACCTGCCAACCTGCTCGTTTCCTCGCCGATCGCCACGCCAGCAGAATGCGATTCTATCGATTTGAAAATCGCAGCTGCTGCAGGCTTTTTGGAGCGAGGAGCTTCGCCGGGCCTCGGCGGAGGGTGAGAAAAAAAAAAAATGGCGGACATGTGATGGAACCGCCGGACCGCCGGACTTGGGAACGTGATATAATACAAGTTGTCGTCGTTGTTGATGAAAAGCCCCACCGGTGAGGGAGAGCTTTGCGCACGGCGCACAAAGGGGGGGGAAAGATCATCATAATGATGCTGCGTTGTGCATCGAAAGACTCTCAGCTGTTTGGGGAACAGAGTTGTCCGCCAGCTGACAACACCGCAATTTGAGAGAGAGAGAGAGAGAGAGCGTATGCACGACTGCAGACTCAGCTCCTCTCCACCCGTGTTACATAACTCCGAAGCCCAGCCCAAATGCCACCTTTCACTGTCCCCCTGTTCGGCTTCCTCTTTCGCCCCCTCCGGTACCTCTTTCACCCCATCTTCCTCCCTCATTTCGCCCTCCTCCTCCACGCCATGTCCCTCTGTTCCCCTCTGATCTCCGGTACTCCTCCCCCCTCTCTCCCTCCATCAAATGCTGGTATGTATCTGTTCGCCCACTGCCGTCGGCTAGGGTGGTGCTTTGAACCAAAGGATGAAAGAGCTGATCCTGTAATGAGAATCTTAATGCAGAGAAACTGTTCAGCCGTAACACACAGACGCGCTCACACAAATACACACACACACACACACACACACACCATGCATGCACAGAAACAGATTCTTCCAGGCTTTGAAAAAGTTAATTTTACAGCGCTTCTCCGTTCACAACTCGGCAGCATGTCTAATGCAAGCTATTTTGGAATTCTGCTGCGGCATGGAAGTTGAGTTAAAGTGGTTATGCAATTTCAAAGTATCCCTCTCCGATTGTTGCGGACGGATAGCAAGCATAGAACTGAACTGAAAAAACAACCTTTTTCTTTTTTTTTTTCAGCATGATTTACAGCGGGGTAAGTGTCAGCGGTGCTTGTCAACTAGTAAACACTCGCTACCGGGCTCAACGAAAATCTCCTGCATCCCTTGTATTTTTATTATTGGGGTCACGTGAGCACATATTGGAGTCAATTGTGGAAGTTGCACTAAGAAGCAGGACAAGAGGAACAGTGTGCGGCACCAGGATGGAACCCCAACCCCCAACTCCCCATTTCCGTTGCCCTAGAATCCCCACATGGAGGATTCAGCCCGGCCGAGGAGGCACACGTGCTTCATCGCAAAACGTTATAAAAGTCAAAATCCAAGCATTTCTGAGCTATTGCGTTCGGGAGAATGGCATGAAGGATGAAGGACGGTAATGAATGGTGACCTTTACACAGCATATTACACTCCGTCCCTCCCCGATTCTGAGTGGATATATAATAGTTTTTTTTTTTCTTTTTGAAATTCATTAATAGGAAAAATGAAAAAAAAAAAAAAAAATTCAGGTGTCCAAAGAGTTGGATGGTCCGATGACACAGAAACATAACGCTGGTCAAAAACCGCAGTTAAAGGAGAGACTGGAGTTTTCAGTTCAAATATGAAAGCATAAAGGATAGATAGATAGATAGATAGATAGATAGATAGATAGATAGATAGATAGATAGATAGATAGATAGATAGATAGATAGATAGATAGATAGATAGATAGATAGATAGATAGATAGATAGATAGATGGATAGATAGATAGATAGATAGATAGATAGATAGATAGATAGATAGATAGATAGATAGATAGATGATGGACGGACGGACGGACGGACGGACGGACGGATGGGTGGATGGATGGAATATATCAAACCAAGATGGAAAGTGTAGATATGTAGCATAAATGCTTATGTTATACATAATATATATGTAAATGTATATATATATATATATATATACACATATATTTACATTTTACATATATCTATAGACATAGATATATAAAGTATATGCATGCATTTATACAAACACATGCGCAAATATGTACAAAAAAATATACACATACTGTTTGTGCGTGTATGTGTGTGCATGTGTATGTGTGTGTGTGTGTGTGTGTGTGTGTCTGCATTTGTGTGTAAATATAGATTGTGATCAATACTAGGAAAGTTAGATGTCCTATCATAAGAAATAATACCACATAACACGGACAGTAAACTCAAATATAAGGAAGTGCAGCAAGAAGACTGCATGAAGCCATAATTGAGTTCCAAGGACACACAGTATGCGTATCAGCTCAGTCGGCCCAAGTACAATTTGCAGTTTATCTGGTACTTAACAAGTACAACGATGCAGAGCTGCTGACGTCCACATGCCATGAATTCTGCTTCGGCCAGTAAAAAAATGCCTATTTTGGGTCAGATATGAGGAAGCCGATCAACCGAATCCTGTCATATGTTCATTTTGTGAGTCAGCAACTGGCAAAACCAAAGTGCAGATCCCCCACGGCTGCTCTCGCCCCTGACTAGGATACAGCTGTTTTTGAGATTCTACATATATATATATATATATACACACACACACACACACACACACACACACACACACACACACACACACACACACACACACACATATATATATATATATATATATATATATATATACACACACATACAGTATGTGCTGTCCATATATTTATATATATATATATATATTCAGGACTGTCTCAGAAAATGAGAATATTGTGATAAAGTTCTTTATCTTCTGTAATGCAATTAAAAAAACAAAAATTACTTTTTCATGATATTCTAATATTTTGAGATAGGGTTTTTGAGTTTTCTTAAGATGTAAGCCATAATCAGCAATGTTAAAATAATAAAAGGTTTGCAATATTTCAGTTGATTTGTAATGAATCCAGAATGTATGACATTTTTTTTTTGTAATTGCATTACAGAAGATTTTTTAGTAGAGAATGAAGAAAGGTAGCACCAACAGAGCTACACTGCTAATTTTCCACCGATGACCACACTCACTATGGTGAAGCAAACATTTGATTGGCAGTGACAGAAAAAAAGATGGAGGTATCTCTGTTTGGGCTCTGCTACTTCTGTGAAATCAAATGATGAAGTGATGATGATGAAGCGATAGAGGTGACTATTTACCAAAGGCTGCCCCCCCTTCCTCCCCCCCGCTCACAACTTCGGATTTTCTCAACATTCAAGTTCTTTCAACATAGTTTCGGTAACGATGGAGGAAGGAAATGTCTCCCGTCTGTCGCTGAATGAAGCATCTTGTAACTGAATGGCATAATGAAGAATGAGCGGTTACTATGGTTACGGTGTCAACAGGAGGAAGGCAGCGCTGAACTACAATTTCATTGTTCGCATAGCAACATTTTTGTGTAATGAGGAAACATTATTGTTGCTTCTTTCGTGGATTCGACGGTATCTTTGCCATGTTTTCGGCGTCTGTTTTTATAAACGATCACCTTGAAACATGACAGTGAGACTTTTGCAATCTGTCGGGGCATCCGCGACGTCAAAAGTAGGACAGAAAAATGAACAAAAGCTGAGACGGTAACATATGTGATAGAGAAAAGGAACAGATGACGGCGGAAGTTTCAGTTCCATCAAAATGTGCAACGCATAGTTAAGCGGAATTTTAAAAAAAAAAGATACTCATCATGTTACCACGCTGGAGGAAGGTCTCTCATTGGCAGGAAGTCAGTAATGGACAGGTGTTTCCAGATGTGCTGTCCAATTCTCTTGCAGACACACAAAGGAGCGGGTTGATTGGAAAGTCTGTAGTCAGCCAAGTGAATTGAGAGCAGCAGACAAAAGACAAATCACGCCGACTTCCTTTTGAAATCCTGCAGCTCCTTCAGCTCAGAACTGGCAGGAGGAGGCTGGAGAGGTCTGGTCAGAAGGGGGGTTTGGAGGGTTATGGAAAAAATAGCAGCCAAAAATCTATTTGTCAGATGTGGAAACAAAGCCAAATGAGTCACCTGTGAACGAAAATACAAGAGCTGGGCTGCTTGAAAAAGCAGCAGGTGCTCGGGACTGATGAGTTAAAGTACGGAATATATGCTTCTGGCAGGCGACTTGTTTACACCGTCGCTCCAAAGCAACGATATTTCAAATTTCAAGATACAATTTTTAGAATACGGTACGAAGCCCGTTCCTTTAAAACCAACTGATAGATGATGTTTGTATTCTCACTTGCCAAATACTTGAAAATGGAAGAAAACAGCATTGGCGGCGGAGCCAAATGATTTCTGCTTAGTTGAAAATGAGGGTTGAACCATTAAAACACCGAATGACCACAATGACGCACGGAAACCGAATCCTGATGTTTTCCTCAACACCGATGGGATGTCAATCATCACAATATGTTACATATGTAAATCTGACATTCTCAAATCCAATACGATAAGACAGTTTTATGACAGAGTAGCTAAAAATATGTATCAAAACCATACAGCCAATTACGTGCAGCTCACGGTGTCGAGGACCCGCCGGCAGATAAGGAATTTATATCACGTTTATTCCTACATGGGAACAAGGACCGGAGCCAATCTGACGCTTTCATTCCCCCATGTGTTTGTCCTGATGACACATTTATGAACATATCTGATGTGAGATTAGAGGAAGGAAAAGAACTGGGTCGTCAGCCGCCGTTTTAAAGGAGGCGTTTGATTGTTGACGAATTCTCACCGGGGCGAGATGGAGACCCACGAACATATGACCGTTGTCGGAGGCTGGTGATGACATTTTTCACAAGGGTAACTGGTAAATAAAGTATTAGCCATTTATTATATCTAAGTTGAATAACATATACATTGATAGATGTTGTTTTTTTTTTGTTTTTTTTTCCCCTATATATCAACTGCTCTGAATGTTTAAAGCGTCTTCATAATTACAGCCGCAATATTATTTCTTAGAGACAAGGAGGAATTTGGGAGCAAAGACTGTTTGGGTGAATTTGTGAAACTGCAACAAGCTGGCGACACCTACGACGCATTAGTCTGTCCCCAATATTGGAAGAAATGGGAAAATGCAATCTTGAGCCAGAGGGTGAAGTTTTTAATTTACTACTGTCAGGCTCGGCTACAGAGAGACTCCATGTTGCGTTTTTACAATGATTGGTTTCATTTGCTTCGCTACTCCTAGAAGGCACGTCTCTATATAGAACACAAGAAAGAATTCAGAAAAATTCAGTTAAAGGTGCAAAGACTTTAATCATAATAATACAGTAATACAGGACGTGAGGTTATAAGTCTTTTTCTCTTATTTGTGTGCAATTAATGCATTAGTTTTGGCCCAAATTTGCCACGTCATGCCAACAGGTCTGGACCGCACTCCATAAAACCCAGCATTCCCTCAAGCACTCCTGACAGTCCTCAAGGAAACGCTAACTTTTACCGTGTGGAAAACCTTGAGAAGATCCCAGCTCAATGCGGGCGGCCTTCTATCTCGACCGATTGGGGTCAAAAAGAGAGCGAGCGAGACAGAAGGACGGAGAGACAAAAAGAAAAGAGTGTGTTGGAAGGAACGGGCACTGATCATCTCCAACTAATAATAACTGCAGGGCCAACAGCCGCATGGCAATAGAAAAGATACTTCAGTGTCTCCAGTGTTCATAAAAGAATTAACATTGGTGGACGCCTGGAGAGATCGCCGCACTAGATCAAGCCAAAACCCCACGGGAGCCGACAAAATGAGACTCGGCGGTCCCCTTCAGATAGGGTGCAGCGAAGTGCGGGAATTTTGACTTGTGTCGTTAAGTTAAAAAATAAAGACACCCCAGAGGAGTGATAAGGAACTTTGAAACAGAGAGCAATGACGCTAATCTTCATCTAGTCCAAACCGTGGAATTGCGAGCCCGGCGCGGGTTCACCGAGCACACAGACTTTACGCCGCGACGGGAAACAGCTGTAAAATTGAATTGGTTCTTTTGAGAGTCATAAACTGTCCTTTGGTCAAGTCGCGTTAAAAAAAAGTTCACAAAAGCTGTAAGATTAAACTATTTTATCGCCGGCCGAACAGCTGCGGCTGAAGCGGGATGTTGACGCTAGAAATAAGTTGTTTTTCTACGGACCAACAGCACAACTACAAGATGGAGAACCTCCAGTGCATCAAGGACCTTCGTTGATCCTCTTTGTTATTATCCGCCATCTTCCCTTTCACTGGTCTGAGGGTGAAAAGCACACGTTGTCAAAGAGCATTTTTGTTTGCTTTTAAACTTAAATGCACTGCAGTGGGATACGACACCATCTCACATCTTTACGCAGCGACGGCAGCGAGATATATATATTTTCTTGCCTGCAATAAATGGGCTCTAGGACAAAGCTCAGCACACACACACTCGCACAGATGAAAAAGGGGCTTGGTAGATGATAAAATTGGTGTTGGATCTTCTACGGTGATGAAAACATATTGAACAAATGCGAAAACGGCGTGATTCAATCAATTTAATGTACCGTAAGGAATCCATGTTGTAATAAAACTGACACAACGCCACCAGGTTTGCTCATAGCACATAGCCTCGGTAGCACCGGTTCCCAATAGCAGTCAGTCACTTTGCTGTTGCTGCATGGTTTTAATTTAAAGCACATGGGAGGAGTGAGAGCTGGTCTTGAAGGCTGGTCTCGCTTTGATTGTGTCAAATTAAGGCCGCTCAAGAAACAAGGAGGGTGCAGACGTGCAGAGCAGGGAGCTGCAAAACTTTAACCTACATCATTAGGAGTCCAGGGGTTCATGTTATTAACAGGCTAACAAAAGAGGAGGTGAAGCATACTGTTTAGATCGAAGCATTAAAGGGATTTTCTCGCGTAAATCCAAATACCTGACGAAGGAGAATATTCGCGGTGCTGCAAAAAACACGCGCAGAGTCAATTAGGAGTCCCGGTTACTAACAATCGGGCGTGTCGAATGTGACGGGAATGTTAAATATGCGAAAATCACGGAGCTGAAGAGTAGTTTTTGAAATCCATCGCAATTCTCAAACATTAGATGGGTCGATAATGCAGAAAAGCTTCGGGGTTCAGGGAAGCGCGCTGAGAGCAATATCGACCCGAGAGCAATGATCTGAAGCTGATGTGCGTCCGGTCGGGGTATTTCTTCCCAGCAGCTCCTGCACACACACACGAGGTCCCTAAAAAAGGCAGATATGTGAATCTTTCCATTCCACCTTGACCTTTCACTGAAATTCGTGTAGCGCATCAGGATGCCATTTACTCTCCTGGCTGGTGAAATATTAAAGAGAAGGCTGCTTAAAGTGCAGCGCTGGACGCCTCCCCCTCCTCCCCCCCGCCCCTGTCTTCTCTGACAGAGGCGGGAGCCAACTGTGCCATAGCTATTTTGATGAAAAGCCATAAATGAAACATGGCTGTGGGGCGATGCGGGCGGCCTCGCCGAGGACAAACACACATATTTTCGCACAAAAAAAAAAAAAAAAAAATGCGTTTAATTCACCGCCTCTGCAAACAGCCTGGACGGCTCTCTCTTCGCAGATAGAGAGCGGATTACGGGTGGCGTCGGCTCGAAACGCATCCGTCCTCGTAATCGCTTCTTCCATCTGCCGTTGAAATCACAAGGAGGAACGATAGAAGGGGAAGCGGAGGAATAGATGGTTTCCCAACTGACAAACCGCAATGACCGGCCGTCGCTGGAGAGAAGGATTCTCAAGCATTAGTCATGTTAGCTTAGTTCCCTCTGTAATTAATGGCACAACAACTTCTCCGCCCCAAACCTCCAAATAACATTCGAGCCTCCGATACAACCCAGAGGATCAGTTCTTAAATTAGTGCCTCTAATAGTTCGGGGTGGGCGGGAGTGACTCGCTTATCTTTTTGCAAATAACTAGCAAAGTGAAATCATTTGTTTATGCGATCCAAAAGCAAAGTCCGAAAGTCCGAATGCTTCATGAGCAAAAGGGAGAGGACAGAGAGGGGTAAAAAGAAAACATTAAGCCAACTTCCTTAGTAAGGTTACGGTGATAAACTTTAAGTTAATAAGAGATTGATAAAAGTTAGCTGTAATAATCCAAGGTTAGATAGTGACGATGGCTTTTGACCTTAGTGACTCATTCAGCTGGACTCGATCATCTTAGGAGGATCTTCCTTAATGGTGCAACACCCTGACCTCATACCACCCCCACACCACACACACACACACACACACACACACACACACACACACACACACACACACACACACACACACACACACACACACACACACACACACACACAATATCCCTGAACAGGCATTCAGAAACGCTGATGAGATTTTTTTTCATTCATTCATTATCTATCCTGCTTATCCTGAGTCAGGGTCACGGGGGGCTGGAGCCTTTCCCAGTTATCATTGGGCAAGAGGCAGGGTTCAATCTAGACCGGCTGCTGGTCAATAACAGGAACACATATAGAGACATACAACCATTCACTGTCTGTATTTTAGGGTCTCCGATGAACCCCCTGCATGTTTTAAGACAATGACAGGAAACCGGAGCAAACACGGGGAGAACATGCAAACTCCCAAAACAAGAAAGGTCCCTTGCAGGAATCAAACTGGGAACCTTCTTGACCCTTTTCTTTTTTTCTATTTTTTGAAAAATAAAGGCATGACATCAGATGAGCGGTCCATTTGACCGATAATCGTACTTTTCATCAGCCCGTCATATGAGTTACTGCCGCAAATCCCCAAAATGTGTTATCAGGCTGACACCTACTCACAATGACTGAGGGGAAGCGTGACCCGTCGCGCCGAGGAAATGTGACTGCGGCGCGAGGACTCTGCTGAAATACTGTTTAGGTATCGATACTGAATATGGAGCGTGACTTCACTTCCCACACCACTTTCCAATGCCGCAAGCGGCTTCCTCGCTCTCTCTGACCCCAGAAACACTTAACAAGCCTTTAGATTCTGTTGAAACTACCCTTGTGGCATAAAACAAGTGCACAACGTAGTGCATTCAGTTTCCAATGAGATTGATTTAATGATTCAGTCTGTTTTAAAGGTCTGGTGTAAAAAGAAAATATGAACCAGGCTCTTCTCTTCCTCATAGTATTGCAGCCCTCGTGATATTTATGACCCGTAGTGTGATATTCCACACAGAATCCTATTGGCTTTTAATGCAGCTCCGGCTGGGGGGGGTTGAAGGTCGAGGCCATTCGGTCTCAGATTTCTTCTTTCCCACTTTCACAACAAAAAATGCCTGGATTGTGAGAATTCTATGATGATGCTACTAATAGTGGGCGAGGAAATCACAACATTTCTCCAGTATAAAAATCAGAATAAGTATTCATCGTCATCACCTTTGTTTGCTTTTTTTTTTTTGTTTGTTTTTGTTTTTACGAGGGAAACCTCAACAGTTCTTCTTTCAATATTATTTTGCAACAAAGATAAGAATAAGAATAAGAATAAGAATAAGAATAAGAATAAGAATAAGAATAAGAATAAGAATAAGAATAAGAATAAGAATAAGAATAAGAATAAGAATAACTCTATTTATCCCTTAGGAAATTGTTGTGCTAGACTTACAAGAAAAACATAACAATAATAAATAATAGTAGAAAATCGTATAAATGTAATAAAATGTGAATATAAATATCCACATTTCTCAAATTTCCTTCAATTTCTGGACATTTTTAAAATTAATATTTGTTCAAATATGCATTTATCATCTTCGGCAAACCAGCGTAAACTTCACCTATGACCTATATGTGCACATACACATTGCTATCTATCTATCTATCTATCTATCTATCTATCTATCTGTTGGTGATAAGACAATAAGAAGAGGAAAAGAGGAGTCTGTCCCCGACCCTTCGGTGCCACATTGTTGATTGTTCCTTGCTAGTTCATCACCCCTGTGCATTCTTTGTCTTGCGCTTCCTCACCAGCTCCTAGTTCCTGAAGGTTGACGCCTCTTCTTGCCAGCGCCTGGTTCCTGTCACCCCTGGCCAGTTCCTGAGACCCCAGGAGACAAACCCGTCCATATCCACTCTCTCTATTCACCTTCCTCTCCTCGTCCATAAACCCCTCAAGACGCCCTGCCTCCTGAGTGTCCTTGCGTTTGGGTCGGGCACACCTTCCTAAAATATGACATCCATCAATCCATCCATCCGTTTCCATGTGCATGTGTGTCTGTATTTATACTTTGCCCCTATGTCTTTCTTTAAATTTGATATTTTTTAAAGATATTATGCATTTTCACTGGGTCATTTAAATTGTCACGATTACCATAGTTTCCGGACTACTGACCGCACCTCAATATAAGCCGCACCGCTATCTCAGGCTTCCTCCCGCGCACTAAAACCGTCAAAGTCGTCGTCTTCGGTGTCGGAGTTGAACGGTCAGAATTTCTCGGTCATTTCATCGGTCCGATGGGACGAGGATAAATGTTTTAGCGGCGCGAAGGTCGTTTGCCCCCCCCCCCCAAAAAAGTCCATATATTAGCCGCAGAGTTGTTTACGTGAAAAAAGTCGCGGCTTATCGTCCGGAAATTACGGTACTATTATTGTGTTAATTTTTCTATTTTTGGTAACTTTTCTTACACTGTCCACTTTCTGCTGGTTGAAATTTCCTAACTCTGGGATGATTTAAAGGAATACTCTATAAAATATAAAATTGGAGAAGACAGTGTGTCACTTCCCGAGTGGACAAAAAAGGGACCCCCTCCCCTCCCCTCCCCCCACACACACACACACACACGCTTATCTCATCAGGATCACGGTCAGTTACTAACAAGGAAAAAAAAATGGTAATAAATCCAGTACTACAACATGGCGGCCGCCAGCCCGATTACCTGTTGTCCTTGTTTAATTCTGTCGGTTCACTGTGGACCACAAAAAATAGAACATGGAAACCTCATTTGGAAGACCTGTTTTGATTTTTCCTCAAGGGGCCGCAGCTGAAGTAGGTTGCTCCGCACACATTCCTCTCACGTCGTAATGCTTCGCTTGACACTACGGATACGTACCCTCCATCCGGCTCCTGACGCATCAGCTTTACATTAAGAGGTCAGGCCTTTTCTGACGACCCGCCCTCTTGCATTATTATTGCAGAAGGTGCAAGACAGTTAACCTGGTGTCAAAGTGTCTAAAACAAATGCAGTCTTATCTCTATGGTGCAGAGGGGAAAAAAAAAAACCTCCATGCACACAGACTGGCAGAGATTAGAGAGAAGTCTTCGTCTGGGTTTCCTATTATTAGAGCAGAGGTTTATGGTCAGCGAGAGCTGCATGGAATCACCGAGATTAAATTACACAGACGCGGATCATCAAATACGGCAGAAACTTCCCAGGCTCCGCAGAGAATGATGAGGTTTCGGACAAGTGGGGAATGAAGAGCAGGGTATCAGGATGAAAACTTCCTTTCTCTTGGTGTGGTTGTTCTCAAAAAAAATAAATAAAATAAAACACGAGACCTGGAGACCTCTATCCATTTCTCTGAAACAAATGTTTGTAATATCCCCCAGTAGAAACCGGTGCTAGCCTGGAAAACACCGCTTTTCCTTTTAACATTAAATTACAGTTCTCAGCTAAAGAAATAGTTCCTGCCGACGTAACGAACTTGCTTTTGTTTCCCGCAGCAAATGGATACCAGTAATTAAAGCAACATGCATTTGTTTTTTGGCAGACCGGGCACTGAATAAAACATAAGATCTCATCATATTGTTGATGTACGGCAGGCAGACATGAAGCGAATTCAGATGTAATTTCCAGTCTCCTTTTAGCCCTTTTCTGATCCAAACCAGCTCCTGGGGGAAAGATTTGGCCCTCGGTCTCATTCTATTCCTTCCTCTTCTCTTCTACTGCTTTCTAACCTTATGCGTTTGCCATTCGGCGCTGGTCATCTGGTGGGAACCACGTCGCCAGAGAAAAATGCTGGCATTTTAAATTTTAGATCTCTGCAGGACACACACACACACACATACACATCCGCCAAGTATCTGTGTGTCCTGTTTTTCTTCGGTTATTTGCGACCCACAAAAGTATAACTGTATAATTATGTAAGATTTACAAGTGGAGTAAATTCGTGTATTTACTCATTATCTAAACCACTTATTCTGCACTCGGGGGGGGGCGGAGCCTGTCCCAGCTGGCGTTTGGCGAGAAACATTGGTACAGTGGTGACCCGCCAATCAGATCCATATATAGAGACACACAACCATTCAGACTTTCATGCAAACATTCGTGCATTTTAGTTAATTTAACTGAGACGCAATAACGTTTTCACAGTTTACAATTTGTCCATTCATGGTACTAATTGGTTACAAATACTTTAGCATATCTACCTTTATGATTTTTACACTTGGTTCTAAGGTTGTAAGTTTTCCTTATTCTGATTGGTTTATTCATGTTTTCTTTAACATTCAATTGGAAAATGCAGAAAGATAGAATGACGGTGATTATTTTTGCATTTTAATTGCTGTTCAGTGTCACAGAAACCATTTTCAAGAGCAGATCCAGAAAATGCCGTGACCTAAAAAAAAAAAAACGAAACACCAAGTTGAATGATGCCAGCTGTCAGCTCACATCACATCATTTCGTCAGATCATGGCGTCGTCCGCGATGTGATCGGCTAAATCAGACTATGAGCCGCCTCTCACCGCGACATTCGCCGCTCCGTTGGGACAATTTGATAATTGTATAGAGACCTCGATTTAGATGCAGACTCACTTTTCTGGTGGCGATTTTAATGTACATGTGTCTAAACTCAAACTTGAATTAGTCCACGTGTCCATTAATGCTGCTGATGGATTTCAATCAGTCATTGTTGCCGTGGTTTCCAAGGAGAACGACCAACGGTTTCAACTTGTCGCCCTCTTTAACACTTAGACTAGACGGTAGCAGGCACTGAAAGGGGAACGGGACGACAGACCGTCCCGTTGGAGGGACAAGGCCGCCGTAGAAGAAGAGAGAAGCTGGAAACAAACTCAACGGGAATCTAAATGAATCCAATTTGTTAAAGAAATAAAGGAGACTGCCAATAATGAGGACGGACTACAACTTCCAAGAACAACAAGACTTGTATGCTTTGAGGTCAACGAATGAACACTTGGAGCGTGTATAAGGGTTTTATTCCAGATAAACATGAATAAACACATCTCGACCACGATGTCGGGTTTGCAACATTTGACTTTTTCCGTGCCTTCAATCATAGAGTTGGAGCTCAACGAGGCGAGTGAGTCAGAGAGAAGAGACGGTGGGGAAGATAGCAGAAGGGGGGAAAAGGATGCCGAAAGGATCATGGAAAATGGAAAACTATTAAGATGCCAAACAATATTAAATGATTTCATTACATCTGTATCATTTTGAGTGGAGACAAATTTATCTTTTTTTTTTTTTAATAAGTAACTAAAGGATTTGGATTCCATTACCAATTGCTGTGCTCATTTATCTCTATTATGGAAAGTAAGCCTCGGGAATTTTCACTTTTTCCACAACACAAATGAAAGAAGCCCCCAGAGACTGACTTGAGTGCATTAGCTGTCCCAGTTTTTCATTTGTTTTTCTCTTTCATACTTAATGTTGGAGTGTTTCGGGGCTCCTCTCAAACTACAAAGCAGACTGCAAAATCCATACCGTGCGTTCGTTCCCCCCCGTCAGACTGCCTCGGCAAGTTTTGTTCGTTTTCTTTTTGCGTAGTAGTTATTTGGCCGGGCTGACCGTGAAGATAATTCCTTTACTTTGCACAAACTAACACTGTCGTTGCACGTCTTAATTAAAAGATAGCTGACAAAACAAGTTTTATCTCCAGAAAAAGATGTCCAGGGAATCGCACCTGTGCTGGTCAGACGAATCGAACAAACATCGGAAAATACCGGAAATAGCGAATCGTGCAATTCGTGCAAAGATACCCCGCTTCGAATATCGCCGCCAAAGAATATCCGACCGAATCATCTCACAAACCCACCTAAACATACGTTGTCCTTGAATCACATCACATTTGACAGCATGGCTTGATCAGTGTCGCCGGCGTGTAATAAAATATCAAAACAGTCTTAATTGCTACAGAAGCGGCAACAAGGGAACACTTTCTCTCCCTCTTTCTGTGCCTTTCTTTTATTTCCCCAGCAGGAATGGAGAAAAGAAGCTGATTTGCATATCGGCGTTTGATATCAGACTCTGGCGCTGTGAAACACCACCTGACAGCCTCATCAAATCCTTCTCTCAGATGAATGGAAATGTGAAGATAAAACCACCCTCTGCTCGGCGAGCTGCAGTGCGGAGATCTCGTCCCTGTTATCTGCCGTGGAAAGCGTGGCGGAAACTCCTGACGCTCGTATTTACGAGCCATCGGGGACCCTGAAGTAGTTTCTCAAATCCCACTAAGACTTTACCTGTGCAGTTATTAACCGCTGGGTCTGATTCAACCGCCCGCGCTTTCCATACCCGCTTCGGCGAGCCATTATTAGCGTGGAAAAGTGGGGGAAATGGGAAATGTGTTGTCATGGTTACGCACATCGCCCTTTAACATAGTTGGGGAAAACATCTTTGTGTCTCCCTGGCCTTTATTTCACTCTTCACCCGGCCTCCCAGCTCTGTAATTGGACATTCATTCCTCATCCGCCCTGACGTCACGCGCAGGTTACGATGATGCAAGTGCAGGCGGAAAGAATATTTCCATGCCGTATTTGCATACAAGCGAGTCTCCGAGTTGAAGTCAGGCTTGGCTGGCTCGCCGGTGGGGGGGTGGGGGGAGGATATTTAAGAGGCGAGGATTCTCCTGCGATGACGCAGAAACCCTGCAAGATCTATTTTTAAACCTATTGATGTGTGCAACACCCTTTCAATGCTGTAACCTTCAAGTGTGCCTTGAAACCCAAACAGAAACAGAGAGAGTGAGAAAGACAGAGAGAGAGAGAGAGGGGGAGAGAATACTCTGGGCTCATTCCTTTCAGACCTTTTAGAGCCGCTATGAATATGGATTATGACTCAGTATTGGTGAGCTGCGGTGCTTTTAGGTTGAAGGATGTCTGCTTGGAATAAGAATAGGGTCGAATGGATGATCCTCGCTAAAATGACTTGGCAGCGGTTGAAAGCGGAGAGTGACTGAGGTTTAGAAGCGGCCAAACACAGCACAGCCTGTATTCATTAAGGTCTCAGCGCTGGGTTTATCAGTGAATAGCACAGTCTGGACGGGGGCTTTTTATATCCTCTTTATCTTTCTCGCTCTGGTCATTTTTGCCTCAATCAAGCCAAAACCCGCGCGATGCCTCGATTGGTAGATGTTCTCTCTCGCTCAGATGGCGGCGTGTTTGACACCGCGAGCCGTTGGAGCGGTCGCGGCCTTTCCCGCACGCGCCAAACGCAGTAATCAGGAACAGGTGCCGACCTCACTTCCTATCATTCCGAACTGATCCGGGCTTCTTTTAGAACTGAAAAACGTCGATCAAGGTCACAGTCCTCTGGAACCTGTCGACTTGGAGGCTTTCTTAACTTTACGACTCCTGCTTTACCTGCTGGGGTAAAAATGTACAAAAGCAAGTATGCGATCGGGCTCGGTCGGGCCTGTACTCCCTGGCAGCGATGCTGGAAATACTTGGAACGACCTGTCACTGAGAGAATCCTGAAATCCAACTCTGGTTTTGACTCTTACGATTCATTTTGAGGTATTTGGGTAAAGAACGCTACAAAGTATTCAAACTCTAAGATTCATTGTTTTGGGGTTTTTTTTGACCCCTGGACATACTTATACTTAAGACATTTTCATTATTTGATGGGACTGAAAAGAGTAAAGTGACTATCACCTTTCCTGACCCAAAACGACTGGAAGGGAATAAACGTGTTCAGCAAAAATGCCGATCCGCTGACAGAATATCCAGCTCGGTTTCAGCAGCTCCGGGTCCGGCCAAAGCGCTGACTCCGGCTCTCCTCGGCCACTGTCCAGTCAGTCAAGGGACGACGAATAAACCCGACCCGATTCCACCCACTGATTGGCAGGGACTGCACAAACAAAACCTCCCATTCATTTACCTGTTTCATGTAAACTAATAACCCTTTGACCAGCTGCTACAACAGCGTCCGATTTGTTCACATTTGAGTATTTTTATGCCAAGCTTAAGGCAGCATGAATCATTTTCCCACTTTGTCCCAAATAAACATATACAAATATTACTCATGTAATAGTCGCCTCATCACAACAACAATGGATGATCAGATTGTTAATGACAACCAACACACAGGACTATTTCTAAAAGTACACAAATACAAACGTACAAAGACACTACTTTGAAGACAATATAATGGGGAGGCACCACAAAAGTTTGATTCACCTCTAGTATTATTTAGATCAGTGTTTCCCAACCTTTTTTGAGCCACGGCACATATTAAGCATTAGAAAAATCACACGGCACACCACCAATAAATATGTCAAAAACATTTTTTAACGAGTTAGAATGAAACCGTAGTCTCAATTTACTTAGTGTGAAATCTAATATATCTAATATCTGTAGATTCATCAAGTTGTAATGCCACTCATGTGCGGCTTTTCCAGAACACTTTTTTCAATGTCTAAAGACATGTCATCAATATGTTTGGAAATGCCATTATTTGAGAGAACTCTGGCTATTTCTTTATCAACGCCAGAGCCGAGCATTTCTTTAACAATGATTTTGCCGGCAGGTAGTATTAATGTTTTGCTACGATGTGTGGCTGTTTGGATTTAGAGATGAGTCAGCTTTGTAGCAAGCTTTCACTGCTTTCTCACTCGTCTTGGTAGTTTTCAACAATGCTGCCTGTTTGTTTACGCAAATACAAGTACTTTTTATTTTAAAAATGAATCATGCAAAGCGTCACTAATCACTCTGATACACGGATGCACAGGTTAATTCACTACCCGTTGCCATCGAATGGGCACGCTGCCCACGTAGACATAGCAAGACACATTATTTGCGTTGAATAAATTATTTTCGGACCAATCAGGTGAAAGTGGGCATTTTTCCACTGCACACCTGATGATCTCTCACGGCACACTAATGTGCCGCGGCACAGTGCTTGGGAAACACTGATTTAGATGTAGTTTTTTAGTATTGAGCTAGCTCAGTATTTGAGACATGGTTATGTCGCTTCATTTCCCGAGCGTTGACCCCCGTGGCTGCAGGCTCCGCTTCTATAAATGTTGGCCTCCAATGCTGTCAGTAATAACCATCATCGGGGTGAAATTTGCCAATCGAGCGTCTCCTCTAAGAAGATCGGGCCATGGCTTCTTGGTGACGTCTACCAGAAGGGCACGGGCCTGTCTTGACATCCCACCACTCTGCACGTCATTGCCGTACCACCGTAGACGGGCCTGTCATGCATTTCGGTTGCTATTGCCGCTACTTCGATGGCTTTCCACACACCTTCATTTCTGGCGTGATCTAACCATGTGAGGCCGGCGTGCCACACCAGCATGCGCATCTCCATTGCATGTAAAGCCTGCTCGTTCCTGATTGAGCCATATAGGACAGCCGGCTGCACAACACACTTTCACACTTTCAAGTAGACGGGTACTTTGCGGTCAATTTTAACCTAGCTTTGACACCCCATTCATTCATTCTTTCATTCAAGCACGTATCCAGCACTCAGAACTGCAGGGGGTGGGGGGGTGGGGGGCTGTAGCCTATCCCAGCTGTCATTGGGCAGATGACGGACGACACCCTCAAAGAAGAAATGCAGAAGAAATGATCGGTAGCCATTTGATCACAAGGCCGCATATACACCCTCTCTTTCACACGTGGGCAATTCAGGGTCTCCGATTAACCTACTGCATGTATTTGGACTGTGGTAGGAAGCGTGGAGAACCCTGAGGAAGCCCATGCAGACACGGCTAGAATATGCAAACTACACACAGAAAGGCTCACTGTCGCAATCGAACCACAGATCTTCAAGCTGTGGGGCAAAAGTGCTAACCACTATGCTGCAAAGTCATGCAACCTGATGAATAATAGTGATGAAAATAGGATGTGGTTGATGACCTTTTTTGCCTTTTTTGTATGTTTTTTTTTTTTTTATAACATGGGGAGCGCGGTGGTTTTGTACTTCTGTCTGATACCAAGAAGGTCCCAGGTTCAATTCTGAGGTTGGTTGGAGATCCTATACTGCCAGATGTGTGAATGATAGAATGAATGATTACACGTCTATATATGTGTTCCTGTGATTGACTGGTGACGGGTCCAATTAATTCATTCATTTATAATATCCAAACCCTCTGTTCTTCCATGGAGACACCTCAGTGGAAGTTATCAAATTCCGGCAACGCAGTATTCTTATTTCACTTATTTCAGTCCAATGTGTCTGCGAAGTTTGTACAAACATCTGCACATCACAGGGACTCACCTTGACTTGGTTAATGTTGTGTTTACAATGCAGCTGTTGGAGGATCCGAACAGTACCAGCGCTGGAAACCCTGAAAACAGATGTGCAACATTAAAAGACGCTGATATGAAACATTGACAACACAGATGTGCACCTAAGAAATCATTTTGTGGGGTTAAAACCCTCGTGGTGTTATGCGGCGGCTCTGTCAGCGTAATTTTGAATGAACAAAAGTGTTTCCATTTATTTTGTGTCATCTAGAAACATTGTAGGCACCATGTACTCTAAAGGATGCGCAAGTGTTGTCAGAAAGATGGAGATTTTTAATCTAAATGTGTTTTGGGTTTCTATTCTAAGCTCTTAGTGGCCTCTGTGAGAAATATTTCAAAGAAACCCGATGCTCCATCGCCAAAATCTCTCGCGAAGTCGCTCATGAATCTGAAAAAAACAGATCGTTTTTTTCCGGTTCAATGGAATAAAAACACAGATTCAAATTAGAACGCAGGGGTTTTGATTTCTCCAACTGCTTTGCACATTGTTGTGAATGAATCAGCAAAGAGCTTACCCCCCGCCTCCATCCCTCCCCATTGTCCCCTGGACAAGAATATGACCATGTCTGGTTCTTCAGCCTGATTTCTTCTGAAACCCTTCCTTCCGGATGAAGCTTGAAACCTATATTTCCTTCATACAAAAGAGTTATACTTAGCATAGCATTGATGTTGTTTCTTAAATTCAAAGAAATGCAAGAATAACTTAGTGTGTGAGTTAGTGTTGCTTTAATTCAGCGACAGTAAAAAAAAAAACAGTAATGCGTATGTGTGTGTGTGTGTGTGAGTGAATGTTTGACAGTTGCTTCTGCCTGTTTTCATCTCCATCTTAATGCTAAGCCAAAATAAGCAGTGGGCTCACGTGCTTATAATTGCTTTACGAAACGTGGCTCTGCACATCTTTTCATCTTTTGCAAAATAGTGATACTTAAAACTTCATCACTTTAACTGAATATTTCATCTACCTACACACTTCCAAAACTCTAATTTATTCTGTGTGTGTTTTTCTTCTCGCCTCTTGACTTAATATTGCCTCGACAACCATCTCCACTGCTTGAGAAACACCTCAAGTACAAATACAAGTATCGAGCTGCTGGGTGTGTGAGCGCAGCCGTATGAAAAGGACGCCTGTGTGTATGCGAAGCTCATGTTAGGAATGTGTGAGTGTGTTTATAATGTGAGTGTGTGTGTGTGTGTGTGTAGGTGTAGCAGGTGAGGGAGGGCACATGCTGGAGAAAGACAAGATGGACTCACAGCAAGGCAACACCCCGTCCCCGGGTCGCCTCCCAGCTGGTGTGACACCAGACCATCTGCGGGCCTGTTTGTCCCAAAGCTGACGTGTTCATGTGGAACTGTGTGTGTGTGTGAGTGTGTGTGTGTGTGGACATGTTTGTGTGTGGACGTGTGCAGACTTTGTATGTTATTTCCAATGCGAGGCCTTGAGAAGCTTCGATTGCAAATGAAAAAGCAACAATTTGTGCTGAGGAGAGAAGCAGCTCTGTGGTTTCCAACCGACCCAATTAATGAGATGGACTCAGAGCTTGAAGGTTACAAATATTCAAAGCTGCTTGGACACAAAGGTTACCGTCCTCCAAAGTGAAGAATATAATGAGGCAAATAAGAGAAGATTAGCAATTCTTCAGCATGATTTTTCAGTCTTTGATTTCTTTGAGAAATGATTTATCATTTATTTTTGGTTTACTTTTCTATGGGAATCAAAGTTGCTCATATTTCCATGTTTAAATAGCTCAGAAGATGTTGCATGATATTAAGTGTCTTCACAACGTGACGTTACAAATGACCAAGAAATCAGAACGACAAATAGGTTAAAACCTTCAAATCGCAATGATTGGCTTAAAAAATGAACAAAAACCAACAAAGTATGAATAACCTTTTATCTAATTTTCTCATTTTTTCTCATTTTCACCCACCATCCTAAAACATGCAGTAGGTGAATCGAAGATCCTTAATTGTCCCTACATGTAAATGACAGAGTGAATGGCTAGATGTCTGTATATAACATGTAAATGACTGGATGAATGGTTGCATGTCTGTATATGTGGCCCGGTGATCAACTGCCAACCAGTCCTGGGTGAACCCAGCCTCCTGCCCGATGACAACTGGAATAGGTGGCATAGAATTCAGGATACGCAACATAGAGAATGAATGAATTCGTTAAATTCACAAACAAATATGGTCAATATAGTAGAATCGGAACATCAACATGCAACCAAAATGACAATTCACCTGTAAAATTTGCTCTGGAAAATCAGATTTGGATTTCATTATTTAAATTTTTCCAGTTTACAATTATATTTGTTAAAAAAAAAAGTTAAAAAATAAAAAGTGCACCCACCACCAAGCCGCCAGGATTATCAAACACCGTTTGGGTTTAAAGGAGGTCGCCTTTAGACCCCACTGTCATCAGTAAGGGCTGGGTTACATTTCTTCTCTGATATCTGGAGAGAGAAAACCTGTCCTGGAAGCTGGAATCTCACAGCACAAAAGAACCCAACATTAGTCACAGCATGTTTTAAATGTAAATGTGTGTGTGTGTGTGTGTGTGTGTGTGTGTGTGTGTGTGTGTGTGTGTGTGTATGACTCACAAAATGTGCTTTTCTTAATGAGCTTCACCGCGGAGCATCAGTGCAGCGCGTGAAGGAGTGAAGGATTGTGAGGAATTCGCTGCCACACCAAACTAAACATCAGCAGTTCCTTGACGCGCTCAGAGTGGAGATATGGCTTCCTGCTTCCAAGCATACAGGGGTTTATGGATTCTTTCACTCGGGTGGAGACTTTCTCACATTTACAATCACATAGGACTGAAAGGGTAAAATGTCTCTCAGCAAAGAGTTGAGGACAAATAGAGCCAAACTGACTCAAATAACAAGGCATGTCTTAAGCATGTTGTAGCTTTTGGCAAAAATGATACCCACATATGGGGAGTGTGGATTTACTTTGCACCAATGTAGTCACACTGAAAAAAGAATTTGCGAAAATAACATCTTGCAAGATGAAACTAACGAAGTACCTTTAATATCAGTAAGAGCAAAGTGCTACATGAACTATTTCTCTCTAAGGCAACAAACTGTGCAATGACACCAAGTTCCATCTCAGCGTATGTGTCTGCAGGGCTGTGCAGATGGACCCTGCCGCCCTCAATTACAGGATTTCCACAAACCTACCATGAAACATCATAACACAGCCTCCAATCGATTTTTCTTGCCCGCTCCCGACGTAAATTTGAGACAACCACCCATCTTCTTCGAGCCGAGAAAGCGGGCGGAACCATTATCTTCGTTGCAAATGACCATATTCTTCTTCGCACGTGCCTCTAGCTACAGGAACATTTAATTACGTTTTAGCCGTTCTTCGGTGCATTTTAGCCTGTTTTCTTTGCTGCTTCTTCCTCTTATCAGCATTTCTCAAGCGAATGCTCCACAGGAGTACTTTCTACTCCTATTCCTCCATGTTACTTTCGCCATGTAAAGGATATGAGATTGCCCCCCCACCGCATAAAAATATAACAATGCCACTATTCACCTCATGTGTGTGTGTGTGTTTTCTTATTCTGACGAAAGAATGGGGAATGGCAGGAAATACAGACACAAAGTTGTTGCACAGCAGGGCCATAAAGGCTGGCCACTTCATTTCCACTGGATCAGGCACTTAAGAAAACAAACACTATGTAATGCGGTTGTTTATGAGAAGCTAAAAACAGGCTTTAGGTGCGTTGAGGGAACGGAGTTTGCTTAGTCATAAATACACTCCAGTGTATGGAACCAGTCTTTCCAAAGCAGGGAGGAGAGGTAGCGCTGCTCCCGAGATATTGGAGTCATTCACAGCCCCGTCCCGATTATCTTGTTGGGTTAAGCTGTCGGACCCTCGGTGAATGTTTAACTTGTTCTTGTTTTGCTCAGCTGTTTCCTTCACATGACTTGAAGCCTCATTACTGCGCCGCTTCTGTTTCACTTGGAAGCATATGGCAGCCCACGATGGTCAATACACCCGTTTATGTTTCGATAGCCTATTCAAAATCACAGGGTCAGGAGATTAGCAACCGGCCGCCTTGAATAGGCAAAACATGACCTAAGCGGCACCGAACATCACCTGACGGTCGCCAAAGAATAATGCAGGAACCTATTTCAGAATCATGAATGAAATAATCATGAACTGGCAGCGGGAAAAAAAATAAATCCACAAAATTTACAGCGATATAAATCCAGCATGCTTGCACAAGAATCTCATTTGATAAATTGACTAAAGTCCTAAACGTGAGCCGGAAATAATCTCATAAATGACATCATCAAAAGCTCCTGCGAAGATTAATAAGTCACTGAAAACACCTTTTAAAGTCTGAAATAAATTAAGTATAACCAAAAAAAAAAAAAAAAAAGAACTAAATGAAAATTCACTTAATTCCTAAAACTGGAAAGAAAACAGGCAGGTCATTTATAGTTTGTTAAATCATGGAAAAGAGCTGTTTAGCGTTCTATATATTCATTATAGCATAACAAGATGAGTGAGCAGTCTGGTTTGTAATGACACTGAGGACAGTTTTATACTATATATCCACTTCTTTGAATCTACATTTTATTTGTGGATCCTGTTTTATCTCCCGGTGACGCGGGTTGGCGAAAGCTACGCTAAGTGTTTTCGTGCAGCGGGATCCGAGTCACCCTCCACCTGTCTTCTCGACACTGCATCGCTCCTCCTTCCCTTTCTCCCCCCCCCAAGTTGCTAAAACATTAACCTTTGCCCGCAAACCCCGGTTCATAGCACAAGCAGGGAGGATTTACGCTGCAGAAGGGACAGCTTGCACAGTCAGGCCTCCATTTTTAACCTCAACTTGCCCCCGTGGCACAGAGGGGGCAAATCCCATCATGTGACGGCTCCCCACTCGGGCCGACTATTGGCCAACAGCGAGCCAGCTGCTGGTTAAAGATTACCGACCCATGTCACTGCTGTGCCAACAAACAAGTCCTCCTGCCACACATCATGTTCAACTGTAGTTTATTTTATTAAAAAGACCAGGGTGCAAATATGAAATTAAAAAAAATAAAGACAAGCATATAATTTTTAAGCATTTAATACAAACTTAACAATATAAACTATTTCAGTCCCTCTTGACATGTAAGACACTGACTCAAAATACTTTGTTATACCGTATTTTTTATCAAGTATTGCACAATGTAGGTACAAAATTAATATTCATACGATTACATTTTGTCCATTGTATAGCAAAATCTTTAACCTCTTAACAGAAAATACAATTCATCTTTCAGAAAAAAAGCAAATACTCCTACACTTGAATTCCACCACTAAAGGAATACTCTGTACACAATCTTTAGAATATTTGATGTATTTTTTTTTCAAGATGGATTTCTTTAACAATTATCTTTTAAAAAAGAAAATAAGGAAAAGCTGCTGCAGCCATCACAGATCACTGGAGTAGTAAAAAGATATAAATGCAACACCATGTCATAGAAACAATATATACTCTGATATCTTACAAACTCTGTACTAAATTAAATTATACAATTAGAAAAAGACCAAGTAACCCCACTTAGTAGTGCCAATTCATAAAAATCAGCCTTGTCTTACCACCTGTAAAATACTGTAAGAGGCCAAAACTTGAAGCTTGTTTTTTCTTCATTTTTTCGAGTAGTTTTTTTTTTTCTCAACATAGTAAAAAAATTTTGTGCTTGGTTGGCAAAAAGGAAAAAGAAAAACAATGATGCATGTTGAATTGAAGTAACCAAGCTTGGATGTGTTTGTACAACAAGCCTTTAGTAGAAACAAACTCAAGGGGGTCCAGTAAAAACACCCTTGGGCACAGACGCTTGACTGACTAACACTACGTCCTTGAATGTCCAGTTTCTAAGTGTGCGTTTGTTTTTCCTTCTCTTTGAGCCACCATCATTCATAAATAACATTTTGATGATGAGTTTAGTTAGCCATGACCGGCTGGAATTGCTGGTTAGAATACTGCATGTTGCTCAGACTGAAGTTGAGGCCATCCATGAGGGACTTGTCGTTGAGGCTTCCGTAGGCTGCAAACATGTCAAAGGCATTGTTGTACTGCAGGGGGCCGAGCCCCAGGGACCCCTCCCCTGGGAACACCGCTCCGGGGCTGGCCTGGCCCTGCAGGCTGGGGAACACAAACTCCTTGGCGTTCGGTGAGAGAGCAGAGGCCTTCTGCTGTTGCTGACCCAGGCCCAGCCCGTACAGTGAGTGCATGGAGGTGGAGATGGCTTTCTGCTTCAGTAGGGTGTTGACATTCAGACCCAGGTTGTTGATGGGGGAGGTGCGGGCCACCTTGCTGCTACTGCTGCCGTTGCCGTTGTTGCCGCGGCCGCTGCTCTTCATCTTAGTAGAGCCAAATTTGGTGGCGGCAAAGGTGGCAGTAGTGAAGGTTAAGGGTTGGGTGGAGCGTGGCATGAAGGAGGGGCTCACGGCAGCAGACTGCCCGAAAGGAGGGGAGGGGGAACTGGACTCTGAGGAAGCGCTGACCGGGTCGCTGATTGGCATGAAGACCTGGGCCTCGGGATTAAAGCTGTTCTTGATCTCCTTGTCCAGCTCCGACCCGTTCTCATTATTATCATCCACATATAGCACTTTGACCGGTCCCTTCTCTCCGATCTGGTAGGAAACCTCAAAGGGGTCGATCCACACGCTAAGATCCTGAGGGAGATTATTCCGGACATCTTCGATGTCCAGCCCGCTCTCTTTGGCTGCCTGCTCCACAACAGGGTCCACCTTCTCCCCTACATGGATGCACCTGAACCCTGAACCTTTGTATGGCTTATCCGGATACCAGTGGCCCTCATATTTTTTCTTCAGCTGCCTTTCAAGCTCTTCGCCGAAGATATTCACTCGTCGTCGAGGGAGTTTGTTGTATAAATAGGAAATAATAAAGTTGAGTGCTACTTGAATTTCAAGCTGCATAGCTGCTTCGGTGGCGAATGGGATTCTTCTTTCACAGAGTTGCTTTTTCTGAGCGTTGCAAAAACCCTCCAAGGCAGCGGTGATCGTCGGGATGAAAAAAGTCTGATTAAGTGCTCGTTGCCGAAATGAATATCCTCCTGAAACAGGGTTGGGTTGTTGATCCTGAAGAGAAGGGGGTTGGGGGGGGATCGAAAATATAAAGAAATGAAAATGTTAAGATCCTGACTACTGGATGAATGTGAACAACACAAGGCATTTCCAGAAAAGTCAGCTGTGTTCCACCCTGCTGCTGCTCAGTATGCTGCATTCACTTGCAAGGCTGAGCAGCAGTGCTGTATCCCCGCTGTACAATATCAACAGCTATAAATAAACACGCCACTGACTCAGAGACGGTGTCAGCAGTGTGTGTTCCACCGCGGTCTGCTGGGACGATAAACACAACCGCGGCTGACCTCTGCGGAGGTCCCTAACACACACACACACACACACACACACACACACACACACACACACACACACACACACACACACACACACACACACACACACACACACACACACACACACACACACACACACACACACACACACACACCGGTGGAGGGGAGCACGTACGGGCTTGCGACGAAAACTGCGGTTACATAATCGTCGTTCAAAGTCCAGCCACGGCCGAGGGGCGTAACAGACACACACTCGCCCGACACGACGAACCGATCGGCCGCTTACGGTCCCCCGTCATCTCCGGCCCCGATGACGCCGGTCCTTTCGCGTTAACCGGGCGACTTAATGAGGGGTGTGAACGGCAGACGGAGCTCTAGCTAGTTCCCCATCAGGACAGAGAGATACGGTTACCGTGTATCTCTACAGGCTGGTTATCAGCGTTGCCACGCAGTGACAAGTGTGTGTGTGTTGGTCGATAGAAGCCGAAGCGACGTCGAAGCGACGTGGTGATAGTGGAACATGGAGAAAATTCAAATAAATACATAAATAAAAGAAGCGACCGTGCTGAATAGCAGATAGCAAGCTACGCTGCAATTACTTAGCTTGAAGGCTATATCCTGATACTCTGCTGTCGACAAAATCCCATTGTTTCTTATCGTCCAGAGTTCCACGGCTATTAACCACAGGGTATTTACCAGGGTTCCGCATATTTATTTTCTTTTTTTACATTAAATAGACGCGTCGGGGTGGGGGTGGGGGGCGTTTTCATATTTATGGCTACTTACATGGAAATTCACAGCAGGTCCTTTCTTGCACTGGCCAGAATCCACTCCAGCAAACGCGCAATAGCTTCTCGTAGAGCTTTCTCGATCGAAATAGAAAATGGTGTTGTCGACGTCGTGTGCTCCAGGCGACTTAATTCTGCTTCGGTGGGGTGTAGAAAAATGAAATTCCTATTCACTGGCTGTCAGACAGACTCCCCCACGGCCCGGGAGTTTTTACAACTCTGCCCTTTAAACTTGGGCTGGTTAGTATATATAGTATTCCTCCGCCACGGACATGGAGGAGGTGGTGATACGGCTCCCAGAGGTCAACACCCAGTAACGCGTTTCTATTGGCTGCGCACCTTTGTCATCATCGACAGCCACCTCACTGAGAACTGTGATTGGTGGATTTTTCGCTCAATCAACCGCAGGGGTTCTATTTACGGTAGTGGTTCGTCTATCATGTGCTGTGGACTATTTTACCGGGGCTGTTTCGAGCCGAGAAGTCATTTGAATGCTTGTTTTAAGCATACATTTGTCAGAATAACACATTTCTTTAAAAATGTTCACTATCGTGGTTGACTCCTGACACAGACAGATCTTTTTTTGTGATAGCAAAACCTGTTTTAAAGGTTCAGTGAGCTCAGACTGTCATGCATAAAACCTTTGGCTGAACACGGCTATTGTCATGATAAGGCTGAACAGATTGTATAATCTTGGAAGAGAGAGCCAACACTGAGATTAAATTTTGTCTGCCCTCCCCATCATGGGGTTATCCAGAGAGGGAGTGTGGCGGAGGTGCACACCTGTCACTAGTTGTGTTCCCTTCTCAACGCCAATGACATTTTGATGTTCCTGGAGCCAGCTGTAGCTGTGTGTCTCAGCCAACAGCCTCCCCTTACTGAGATGGGTGTCCTGTGATTTAGAGCCATTTCCAACCATTACAAACAAAACAGATGGGATCTTGTAATTGCCATCTGTGTAAATCCTCACATTATTTTCCCACTGTGCACCTGTGATATTTTTTTTTCGTCATTATTAAGTCTTTGGACTGTGAAAACGAATTGGTAGATGGTGCCTGTGTGCCGGCTACTTGTTCCCAGCAGCTGTGCGATGCAGGGCTTATGTTCTCCTCCGTCAGGCCCAGGGTGTTTGACGCCACAGCCGGTTCTTACCTAACATGGGCTCCCGCACTCTGTGTTTGCACAATAAATACAATGCCACTTGAATTATACAGCCGAGAGGGTGGCGGCAGGACATGGGAGGAGGAGAGGGAGAAGCGGCAGGAGAGAGACAGGCCATTCTTTGGAGGGGGTTTGTGATAGACGAGCCAAGAAAGAAAGGTATTTCCTTCCTCACAAATATACTGAACATTTGAGATAAATCATACTGAAAAAAAAGAAAAAGAAAAAAACACAAACACATTATGATCCTTAATCAAATAATAGACCGATGAATGTATATAATCGACGTTTATCTGTGAGCGGCGTTAAACACTGAAGTCTCTCTTCACAAATGGGGTACAATAGCATGACGCATGAAATGAGGTTATGTTTGAAATATCTTATTTGCACAATTTGATTCAAATCACCGTAAATAGTTCACCTCAAAGCCCTAAAATCATAATCACCCGACTCTAAAACTAATTATGAATATCAAACGATTCTTATTTACTGATGCAACTGAGTGAAGGAGCTTTCTCCTCTAGTTTTTATTAGTAAGAGTTGGGGACTTAAGTCACATGATTTGGACACATGTTTTGATAAAGTCATAAATGAAGTGACCTCATTGTGACTCAACAAAATCCTGAGACTTTCAACATGATTTCAACACTGACAACTTGTGTTTTCAGATGGACGTCAATCTCACTATTTGAAATAACTGATATTCACCCCATGTCCAGGTAAAAAAAAAGGACATACTTTGTAAAGGAATTCCAAATGAATTACAAAAAGGTAAATGTGCTTTCTTTTCATACAACCTTTATTCGTGTTTTTACAAAAGAATCATTGTGGGCTTTGAGTGCTGTGACAATGGGCTAGAAAAGTTTCAGACTAGAGACTTACTGTATATACCTTGACTTTTAGGACCATGGTATAAATTGTTGATTAACTTGAGACTTTAAAATGAATGACTTAGTCCAACCACTGTCACTCATACATTCCATACGTTTTCTATTCCCTCGAAAACCTTTCTTATCAGCTTTGTGTTTGTGTGAAATATATAAAAATTATTTATGAATGGGACCTTTTATAATAGAAATGTGTACTGGGGAAGGAGAGTTTACTCCCCTATATATCACCCACACACAACACACACACACACACACACACACACACACACACACACACACACACACACACACACACACACACACACACACACACACTTATGGCTTAAAATACTTGATATATGAGTCTCGATATATATATATATATATATACACACATTATGTTTTCATAGTGTTTATGTGTTTATATATTTATATATTGTATATACATACTGTATATATGTGTACACAAACACACTGACTCTTGAACGGCAGAAGTCAGTAACATTTCATGGGCAACTGAAGCAATGATAATTAATTTAGTCTGTTGTCAGATTCATGTTTCTCACTAAATCATGAAACCAGATTTTGACATGCTGAAATACTCCTCTCCTCTTCTGCTCTCACCTCGAGTAAGTATAGATATATATGCATCAAAGTACATAATTCATCACAGCAAATATGACCTTGGGTGGTTTGCTGAGGTGAGAAGCTGTACGGCTGTGCATTAAGTCCAGAGAGAACAGTTTGATGGCTCCTTTTTTTTTTTTTTAGTAATTCTCGCCCATAAGTGATATTTCAAATAAATATGTTAAGCATTTTGCTTTTGAACCCGCAGATCTACAAATAAATGTTTAGTTATGATACACAGTTCGTCACATTCAAATTGTTTAGTGCTCGGTTCCGGTACCATGAAATAATGTTACAGCTGAAATACCGCTGCAGGGCTGCAGGGCTGCAGGGCTGCAGGGCTGCAGGCACAGGGGTCTTCCCTCCAGATTGAGCCTCGGCAGGGGTGAGATACGACTCTCTCCATCACGAAGGATATCGCGTGATGGATGACCTGAGCGTAAACTAAACACTCAGCGGGGGTCCAAGACACGCATCAGGCCAAACGGTGGTGCAGTTTTTTTCCCTTAATGCTGAAGGAAATGTGTGACTATGACCAAACATTCTGACATGTTGCAATGTTCCGCTTTCCCAGCCCTGTAAACACTATGAGCAGGTCCAGAACCTTCCTGCTCTTTCTTCCTCTATGTGTATTCAGTAAGTAGTGTTAGTTTTGGCTTTGAACAGGTAGAGGAATAGTCTGCTCTGTGCTTAACAATGACCTATTTGTTATTCTCTACCAGAGCATGGATCTTGCACACACCGAAAGTTTCCTCCTGTTGTTGTTACTCTGTGTGTCTGGGACCCAGAGGTAAACACAGCTAACGAAGTGAAATATTTTAGCATGAGTCATGCAAATTTTTAACTGAAGTCAGTCCACATAGACATTTTTCCTCGGTCTCTTCACAAAGCTGTGGAATCCTTTCCCCTTCCCTCTCTCCCTGTTGCTGCGCCACCATTGCAGTCCCATATGTGGTCAGTGGACTTCAATCTTACATGTGCTCAGTATCAAATGTTCAATAACTGGGGGGTGAAATGAAATCTTGGAGGAGGTTACACGAATACGTGCAGGCCTTTCCTTGCCTACTACCAAGGCTTGAATGAGAAACGTGCTCATAAGACTGCAGTCATTCGAAAGAAATCTGGTTTGGGCACGTTGGGGTAGGAGGTGGGGGGGGGGGAACAAGCAAGAAAACAACACATAGCTCATGTGAGCACGCAGTATAACGAAGGCCGTCCACACGCTGCATTCATCTCTCGTGCTTATTCGACAAACACAGAGAAGTCAGATAGATTTATTAGACCCCGTCCTCGCCAGTGGACTTCAAAGCTCAAGCAGTGCTCAGAAAGATGGTTTCACTCTTTCATGTCTCACCCCGTGGGAATTCTTGGTAACTTGAGCTCCAAATTTTCACCTGAAAAATAAAGCTGCGACTTTTTTTATTACCCCCTTTTCAATTTCAGGCCAAGGCGTCTGGTGTAACACTTTCTTAGGTGTCTCATTCTTTTAGATTAACAACGGGCCAAACCACAGTCCCAAATAAATTACAAACTATACACTCTTGCGGCAGGTCTTCATTAAATTGTGTGCTGCTGTGGAGACAGCTCAACTTATCTCTATTTCCTTTTATTTCAACATGATGTTACATCCAGTGAAATTCACTACCATTAATCTCTTTGTGTGATTGAAACCGTGTCAACCAAAACTTCCCTTTTTTTTAATCATCTACGATCAATACATTTCCAGACAAAGCAAATTACATGACAGGGGTTTCCTGACAAAGCCAGACAGGCTTTTGAACGATTCCCATCGGCATTCAAACAAAAAGCTATCCAAAGTTTGCAGTGGGAGCTTGTGATCATGTGACCCTCAGTGCAGTTAGATGTCTGCACCAGTGTTACTTTCTATAACTTCAGTCTCACCAGAGTGTACTTAAATATGAAAGCTGATTCAGACATCTCTGTTAATTTGGTGTTGTAAGTTACATCTAAGGTAGCTGTAGATTGCTGTATCCCACTCTGTAGTTGGGGAGACCCCAAACGGTTATACCCGGTCATCCCTACTCTCTAATTTCCCTCAGCTCTGGTATGAGCTCTTGGTCAGCACTGCAGTGATTTAATTTCATGAAACAGGTTTCAATATTTATAAACGGCAGTCTGCCATTTCAGCCGACGCTCTTTGAAGCATGAGGGGAACTTCAACACGCCATTTTAGTCCCACCGCCGAACTTGCGTGGATGAGACTGAAACCAGACAACTAGCCAAAATAAAAATGTCCCAAAAAATCTGAAGTAGTTGCAGTGGAGAGTACAGTGTAGGCCAGGGGTGGGCAAACTTTTTGGCTCAGGGGCCGCATTGACTTTTAAAAACTGACTGACGGGCCGGGTCAGGACAAGATACGATACATATAAAAAGAAATGCATTTGTTAACAGTACATATCAGACTCGTATGACTTTTGCTTTGAAAATAAAACCAGCTTTATATACAGCTTTCATGCACAGAGCGTTTTTTTCCCTTGTAGCTTCACATCCAGATCATTCATGTGTGTCAGTATGTCCACAGTAAAGGCTAAATCACAAAGCCAATCCTCGTCATTCAGCTCAGGAAAATTCTCAAGTAGCTCCAAAAATGAAATAATCTCCTATTTGAGTCCCAACATTCATTGAGCCTCTCATTCAATCATTCCCATCAAGTATGAATTCTGTACCAATCTTTGGCGGGCCGGATTAAAAAGACCAATGGACCGGATGTGGCCCGCGGGCCGTAGTTTGCCCACCCTTGGAAGAGGCCAAGCCTGGCTTGTTTTTATCAGACATCAAGCACGAAGCCCCGAAGGCCGCCGATGTTTCGGCACCGCAGCTCGACGGAGTCACTGGGAATTAAATTTATCACGGCAAAACTTCTAAAGATTCTCTTGCAAATGTTTGTTTTGTTTTTCTGGCCACAAACGTCAATATAATGGTTTACTCAAAACCTCCCCTAAAAATAAGCTACTTTCCGAGTTACAGATGTCAAACAAAATTAGCAATCAACCAGAGAACGAAGTTTGGGCAGCTGAGATCCAGACGTTTCCCGCAGGAGTCGAAGTCGCTGTCCTGGGTGTGGCACTCCCATGAGTAATGCTGCCCGACGATACATGTTTCTTTTTCAGCTTGGACCACAAAACAACTTTGTAGGATTAGATAATAACAGTCATCAGATAGATTTCGTAAAACAGGATTTGGGCTGCAATAATGAGAGCCATCTTATACAGATTCATTACTTTTTTCTTATTTTTGGCAAACCAGCACCATCAGTCAGAACATAACAACTTGGATTTTAGTAACAGCTCCACCAAGTGCGGTGGATGACCTTATAAAGGCTGTGTTCAAATGAAAACTGCTACTCAAAAGACTTCATGGGGAAGAAAACAAGTCGAAAGGCGGAAAGAGGAAATCAAAAATTGATTAAGATTGACCCGCTTTTGCCGTGCGGTAGATCATGCAAGGCAAATATTTTCTTTCTGTTGGCTCATGTTTTTTGATGTTCTTTGAGTACATTTTCACATTTTCTTTTACACTTCTTGTAATTTCATTGAAATTGTGTGTCTTATTGTGTATTATTACACCTTTTTGATTCAGCTGTAGAGCTATGTTTGAAATATGATGTTTGTTGTTTTCTTTTCTCCCATTTTCTAGTATTTTTGGAGTCACATCGCTTATCTGTTCTTTACAACTCATAAAGTACAAGTATTTTGAGGTTCCAGTCATTGTTTTCACTTGCTGACCCCCTCCCCTCACACTGGCCGGCTCCCATGGACACTCACCCAAAGCCATATATGGATAATCCAGCCCAGGAGAGCTGACAGAACAAATGTGCAATTGAACAGGGCATTTCATAATCACAGAATTAAAGAACATATTTTACTAGGCCACCACAATTCCACCAGGATGATATAATATTTTGCTGCGGCAGCCATGGTTTCCATGACGATTAATGATGAATAGAAAACCATTGTGTAACAGAAGCCCAAATAGAAGGGAGTCATAAAGTTTGCAGGCCAAGCCGTTAATGTCTGTCACACGCCTCCATTCTGTTTTGCTAACATTAGCTTGGCGGACATTCCCATTAGCTGCAGGTCGGAGCCCCCGAATGACTTCATCTACCAGAGGTCAATTGAAGTTCATGAAATTTGCTTTTTTATTCACATGAACCTTGATGTGCCTTTGGCACTCAAGACACAGACGGACCCTTTTTAAGCTGGTCGAACATGTCAGAAAAAGAGTTGTGAGAATTTAATTTAAAGTTTTCTTTTCGGGGGGGGGGGGGTTTAATGGAAGCTTTTATTTGTTGCAAACTGAGAACAAAATTTGGCGGATTTACTGTGAGCCTGTGAGTTTGTATTCTATTCCAGTACTGCTTTGGTTGAGCTGAGCTGCAACACACACACACACACACACACACACACACACATACAGAAACATTTCCCCAGCACCCTCTCTTGAAAAGGCTGTTGTATGTATTTTTGTATTTCATTTGCCGAGTGAATAATTGTGATGCTTTGCAGGAAGAAGTTTTACGTGTTATTTCAATGCCGGTTTAGCTGCAGAAAAAGCACAAGGTGCTCAATTAGTATTCATGGCGGATCTGTGGCGATATCAATCTGAGATTACACCGCTCGCCGGGATTTATAGCATCACGTACGCATGCATAAGACCTCACTTTGTTCCTCTATTAAATGCAACAGAATGATCTTCAAACCCTCCGCTGTGATGGGACGGGCGGGCAGACAAGAGAGAGACCTCGAAAAAAAAAAATTTGGAGCAGACTGGAAAATCATTTAGAAATGTAAAAATCTGTGTGAGTGAGTGAGTGTGTGTGTTTAGTGTGGGGATTGGGTATTACAAACTGCTTCCTCCTGAGGTTGTTTACCAATGCTGTAGCAAGCAAAGGGGGTTCTTTTTCACACCAGTGCCAGGAATGTCATTAATATAAGCGGCGGTGATATTTACCCCCCCCACAACCCAACCCCTGCCCACACCAACACCACTTCCCCAACCCCCCCGCCCCAGTAGCCTCTCATAGCAGTATGTGAAGACAAACACAGACATTCTGTGTGAGCTCACTTGCCATATATCTGCAGAAGGGATGAAGCGATGTTTATGTGGAATAATCAGTGTATTCATACCATTTAGCCCTCAGTGGTTTCATGGGGAGTGTGTGTGTGTGTGTGTGTGTGTGGGGGGGGGGGGGGGGGGGGGGGGGTTACAGTGTTGTGACTCCTGGACAGATTCATATCAAACCATCTCAAGGAGAAAGAAGGTTACACAATAAGGGATCAGCTGCGCTTCTCCTATTTAAATACCATCT
This sequence comes from Fistularia commersonii, assembly GCF_037954325.1. Classification (NCBI taxonomy): domain Eukaryota; kingdom Metazoa; phylum Chordata; class Actinopteri; order Syngnathiformes; family Fistulariidae; genus Fistularia; species Fistularia commersonii. Next base: position 3,604,400 of record NC_141316.1, on the reverse strand, counting down.
TGCTATTTGGTTTCATGTCGGAGGATTATGTTTAGCATGCTGGCTGCTGTGTCATGAATCAGCCGGCGGAGCAGAATATTAAGCTTAATAACAGACGGAGTGGAGAGGAGACAAGATCCCCACATGTTTCTGCTGCTTTGCTGCATCTGATTGCACAGAAACACGGCTGTGTGCGTTGCCCCTCGCAGTCACATCGACTTTTTAAGGAATTCAATTACTCTCTGAAATGAACAGCCAGTGCTTGTGGATGGAATGGGTTTTAGAGTGAGAGCCATCCATTGCAGCAGGAATGTGTCACATTTCCATGAATACTGAATGGAGTCTGCTACAGTAGGCAGCCTGTCCCTGTCATTGTGATTTGTATTTTTATCCCCCCCCCCCTTTCCTTTTGCATTCGGATTGTAAACTTCCTCCTGCGGCAGCTGCACTCCCCTGCCAGCACATTTTCGCCTCCCTTGCCCGTACGACTGCGACCGATGATGTCACATCATACGTGCAACATGCATCACAAGAGGCATAAACGCATACACGTCGTCCAAATATGGCTCTCCACTCTGATCGAAGGGCGTGAACAAACAGAATCCGAACAAACCGTCTATTGAGGAGTCTTCAATCCTGTTTGCCAGAAATGATGTCAATGTAGTCATGGCAACTATTCTTACACATTACCCAATGCTTTTCCACAGTTAAAGTGGCACTTAAGTGCTATTTTTCTGACAAATGTCAGAGACAAATATGGCAGAGGGAAGAGACATATAAAGCAGCTCTGTTAAGGTTAATCCTTTAATTCATCCTGTGTTTTGAAACTGCCAAGCACCATGGAGAAAGAAGATGGGAAGAAGGAGCACTAGGAAATGTATGTATGTATGTATATGTGTGTGTGTGTGTGTGTGTGTGTGTGTGTGTGTGTGTGTGTGTGTGTGAGTGTGAGTGTATGTATTTAAGAACTGTGTTCCAAAAAAAGAAACTGCTTTTCTATGGTGTCTCATTTTGTATCATACACACATTGTCACCTATTGCTATTAGCAGGTAATAACTGCTGATGTTTTCACCCAAAAATGCTCAGACTGGCTGACAACTCTGCAAGATTAGCGTGAAAGAGTCGGGTAAACTGTGACTGTAATTACATGTAGTGCAAAAAACTGGGGTCCTGTCGGAAATGACTTCAATGGAAATGATCGAAAAATATTTTCATTATTTTGATGCTCATAAATTCACTTGATTGTTTGCCAATCTGAAATGATGCGCTAAAAAAAGAAAAAAAGGACATGAAAATGTTTCTGAAAATGTACTTAATGTGCTCTTTCAAAAAGATTCATCTATGATCAGGGAAATAATAACTGATAACTATTCGGAATTTTTACACGTTCCAGCAGGAACTCGGGCTTCGTGTTTAGACTATTCGGTAAACCACCAAAGAAAAATGGAGCTAAAATAAGTTTTTTAGAGAGAAACCACTCCTCCCCCAGCTAAACCAGCAGCCAGACACTCCAGTCCAGAGAGCTGACACAGTGATGTTGGGGTAACAAGAGGAGGTGGAGCCATATTTCGCTGATGGATGCCTTTTGATAGAAATGGGGAAAGGTGATAGGCTGGGCAAAAAAGAGCGTGAGAACACACAAAAAAAGAGCCGCGGTGCAGAAAAACAAGTGTTTTGGAGGGCCGCCGTGTGCAAATGCATCAGCAGCTCAATGCTGTAATCTCTGGGGAGAAGCAGGAGAGTAATTGTGACATTGCTCTTTGGCTTGGAATTTCTAGTGAGTGCAATTTAGCCCAGTAATCAGAAAGCATCGGAGTGAATAGTCAATGCGGTCAATTCAGTCGATTCGGTTGCTTTGGATGACAAATGAAAACCCCTTGGTTTCTATGCTTTATCAGTCACTTCTTCAAATTAAGCACGGCGTGTACAGTTTATGTACAGTGCATTTAATTCCAAAGTTGCAAATCATGCATGTGCCCTTACCCTGTCCTCGAATAGCATTACGCTCCTCATTCAGTGCAGTTTATTTATAGATCTATTCATTAAGTTTGAGGTAATGCATTTAAAGCAAGCCATAACTGGAAAAAGAAACATAACAATTGCAAATAAGGCTGATTAAACTCATGTTTTCTGAAATCACAGGCCAAAAGGTCTCATAAACAGGCATTTATATCTTTAATTTAGGGTGAAACCAGCGGTTTGCTCATAGGGTAGATATACAGTTAAGTTTTCCTGGAGGCATGATGTTAATCTGACTAGCAGTGTGTATCATGTTACTGTTGTGTTTTATAATGCCTTCCTTCCCGAGCAACAAATGTAAACATACAGTCAGAACATGTAATTTTAAACGTAAACAATTGTGAATCTTTGATTGCACATTAATATTAAACGGATTGGCGATGTTCCTGTTTACTCACCACCAGCAAGAAAGACAATGCACACATGCAGAGAAAAAGTCGAATTAAAAATCAACTCAACATGCCATGAAATTTTGTTTCATTTTTATTAAATTGATTAAACCCTGCGCTTGCGTTTAATATTTGTCTGTTAAATACTGCAAATTAAATTGAAAAGCCTTTTTTTGTCAATGCTTTAATGTCAAACAAAAAAATATGTCCTTTACTATGAAGTTAAGCAGTAAAAATGCCAAAATGTAATTCCATTGATACTGATACTTACATTTGCATTTAAATAGCCTCATAAAAAACTTTTGGGGAGGGGGGTTGATTTGAATTTCATTTCTTAAACGGTCAAATTTGCTGGCCGGCGTGAATCGGCGGCTCATGTGAACCCTATACATTTGACATATTGTAAGACATTGTTGTTCGCTGGGGATTTTGCAATGGCTTTACAGTGACCTTTGACCCGACGTCACGTGCCGACGGCACTGTTGAACGATTGGCTCTCCGTGCGTCACTTCTTGCAGATGTGCTATCCTTAATAGGTTGTTTGTGTACTTACCACATGAGTTATGTGCCTTGATGTAATCCATTTTGAAAAGCACAAGCACAGAACATTCTATTCAACAAATGTCCCTGCTGCTATTTATTGAGCATCTACCTCGCTCATAATTGCGTTTTTTTTTTTTTTATCTCTTGCCTCAGAAGAAACAGAATCACAAAACATATCCGTGCCTTTTCACATATATGTAGCGCACGTGTGTAGGATGGTCGTGTTCTGTTGGAGACATTGTTACGACATAGTGTACGTCCTTTCCTGGAAATGTCTTATATTATCCCTGGAAGAGCTTGTCTGTGGATCAGACTGAAAATCAATTTTCTGGGAAATCTGCACTGGCAATTTCCCACCCAAAGACCTGCTAACCCCACATGAAATATGTGAAAATGAAAGCAGGGTCATTATAAGGAAGATGGGTCTTCTGTCTTCCACAATTTTGTCTCTCCAACCTCCTGATTATGAGCACAAGCTCTAAAAAGCTACAGCTTGTTGCCCCTCTGCCGCCTCAGTCTGGTGGAATTCTTATTCAGATCTTCTCTTCTGTCCGGCTCTACTTCCAACGCATCAACATTTTCCATCCATCCATCCATCGTCCGCCGCTTATCCTGCACTCAGGGTTGCAGGGGATGCTGGAGCCGATCCCAGCTGTCATCGGGCGAAAGGTGGGGTTCACCCTGGACTGGCCGCTTGTCAATCGCAGGGTCACATATACTGACAGACAACCATTCACTCACTCGCTCATTCGGGGCAATTTTCCCAATTATTTTTCCAATTAACCTGCTGCATGTTTTTAGACCAGTGGTTCTTAACCTGGGTTCGATCGAACCCCAGGGGTTCGGTGAGTCAGTCTCAGGGGTTCGGCGGCGGTCAAGACACACATTGGTGATGACATCACTGGCTGCAGGTGATCACGCCACATTGCTTGGCCTATCCGTGCTGCAGGGATTTTGGCGCGCTCAGTTGTAGTAACTTGTGACTGTCGTGATGGTGCGTCATGTGATTTCTTTCTTAATATTTTAATCCCTTCATACTAATTATGTCGGGCAAAAAAAGAAAGGGGTCGGAAGAACACGTACAATACGGATTCACATGTATGACGGAACGTGATTGGAATCGATGTCCTAACTGCATGATTTGGAATGAAAAGATGAGCAATTCTTGTCCAGCACTGGCAAAACTAAGGGAAGGCTTCCTTCAGCTGCATGGAGATGGGAACTACAAGAACATAGCGCTTGCTGAATTCAAGGTGAAGGGAGCCAGATTCGATGAAAAGGCTACTCTGCCTGTTCTTTGTACCCATCAACGAAACGATCCTCGATCCAATAAAGAAGGGTTCGGTGAATGCGCATGTAAAACAGGTGGGGTTCAGTACCTCCAACAAGGTTAAGAACCACTGTTTTAGACTGTGGGAGGAAAGCGGAGAACTCGGTGGAAACCCACGCAGACAGGAGAACATGCAAACTCCACACAGAAACATCCCCTTGTCAGAATCGAAATCGACATTTTCCAACTGATATAGCTAATGACTAAAATAAATGTGCTCCGTTGAATTAACAAAAACAAAACCATCAAGTACTACTCTTTGCCTCCAACAAGGTGAGGGAGAGTTCATGCCTGAGAAGAAGACGGGCTTGTCAAAGACATACGTTTCAACACCCTCTTGAGAAAGTTCACAAAATCAGTCACGAGGTTGTTCAGCAATTTTGTCCTAAACAACTTAGAGGTTCGATGTTTCGACTGTGGTTTCACTGGCCGGGCTGTCGTTCCCGGCCTGCTCTGTCCTTAGATTACCACAGTAATGAAAGGTCTGTGTGTGTCAGACTTTTTTGGTTCATTAAACAGAAAAAAAGAGAACATTTCTTCAGAAAATCTTGAAAAATTTGCAGCTGGAGTTATTATTCGGAAGGGATCAGCATTTCCTCGTTCCCTGCCCTGAAGAGTTTTAACCTTTGAGGACACAAAGTGCGACCAAAGATTCTGCAGTGCAAGGGCACTGAGATAGATGATTTTTTTTCATATAAAAATGTAATATTTTGGCATTTTTCTAATACGATAGTCAATAACAAATGATAGAAAACTTCTGAATTAAGGAAATCCATATTTATGGATATGGTTACGAATACTGGAACTTTCGGAATTTGACGGGGGACCTTTCTTGGCATTAGTCGTGGCTCTGAGGCGAGAGGGGATTTGACTGATACTGCAAAACATCTGGATACTGAAAGAAAAGGTAGTTTCATAAAATAATCTTGTACAGTAATTTCAACTAAATGTTACAAGGGCTCAAGAAAAGGGCACACGTATTAAGTAAGAAAACACCTGCAGTGAAGCGGTTGATGTTTGTTTCTTCCCATTATATAATATTTATTTTTAATTTCTTTTTAATATGTCAGATGATGTAGTTTCCATGAAAGTGAGAGCTGTTAAATGTGTGAAGTGTCGACTCCCTGGTTGGCTGTGCAGCATCGTCTGCCTAGCTCGATGCTAAGCTACGTCGATCATCAAGCGGGCAAAGTTGTGTATTCACAGCTCGAACTTGAGACTGGTATTGATTTTCTCTCATACTCTAAGCTGAAAGCAAACAAACATTTTTTCAAAATAACTGCTTTTGGCGAGATTTTTTTTTCTGAGAGAGAAAAATAATTCCACCCAACAAAAGGTTTAATTCGCCATCGATTTGCCAAGCAACGCATTCCTGAACAGATATTACGAACTTGTATTTTCCCCCTTTTGTACTGAGCCCTGTGGCAGAGATTTCTGTGTCAGAAACTTGTGTGTTCACAGTTTGCAAAGATGATAAGCCTTCTCATAATCTCGAGTTTGACCTGAGTGGTTCGGCTCCCCTCCTATCTCCCACCCTGCGCGACCGGCGTCAGGGGTCCCTTTGTTTCGCCACCTCCTGAATGCAACACAAAAGGCCACACAAGGCCACTCCAGTGTTCGCCACAATATAGCTGCGCTGTTTCAATCCCACAAAGCTGCTGGTGTTGGGAAATTTCCAGCCAAGAGGGGCACAGAGGAACAGCTTAGCTCGCCGTGTGTTACCGAAATGCCCCCATCCTGGTCATTGATGTAAGAAGATTTGGAGTGAATACTACTGTATCAGACAGAGTAGGAGTACCTGTGGAGTTTATTGTAGAATTAGCTCCATTCAGAGCTTAATGTAATAAATCCTGCAAGGTTAAATGTCGGCAGGCGAAAACAAAGGAACCATTAAGATGCTTATTAGTTTGCTTATTCATATAACAATACACATGCATCTTAAAAATGGCAGTGGGCGAGTCAGAAGGAGTAACTGTAAAAATTCTGTTTTAGTAAAATCTCGTGAATATCAGCAAAATACATGTGGATTATGAATGCAATTCCTGACATAGTTGATTATATTGTGTTTTATCCCTGATAACTACATCTAAGACCGTTTAAAGTTGTAGCTTCTCCATTTCTAGCCAAGTTTACCTCCTGTGTGCAGATAAATAAAAACAGGAGGGCATTGTAGTTCATGATATACATATATATATATCTTGTATTTGTATGGCATAAAGTCCATAACAAAGCCGTTACTAGAATAGAGCATTAATTTATATTACAATTGAATACTCAGAAACTTCAATGGAAAATAAGAACATGCACTTTTGCCCTTAAAGATACAGTGAAGTAGAAGTATAGAGTACTATCTACTGTCTTCTAGTACTACTCAAGTACTGTACAATTACCTTCAAACTGTAAGGCACCACTTGAGCCTGCGCAAACAGATTTGTCCATATTCCCTCCTGCACAGTGAGCGAGAAGTGCATGTGCAATAATGACTGACTGTGCATCGGCCTGCGGAGGTGCCAATAAATAAGCCTAAGTATGTACAGTATGTGCAGCTCTCCTTCTTCTAACCTTCTCCCTCTGCAGCCGAGGCCCATCGGGCGTTTACTCAGTGCTATGTTTACTGTCTGCAGTGACCCGCGGTGTGGGCGGAGATACACCTGCGGCCCCGAACTGGGATCGGGACTCGAAACAGCCAGCAGATCTGGAAGAATGTCACAAGGACGTGGGGAGTGATTCCATGTCCCTGTGAAAAGCCATTAATCACAAATCAGCCCCGATCAAAATGGAAGGTCAAAGGATGAACCGGCGGTGTGTGATTTTTCCACTTCCCTCTGCTGAAAAAGGATCTACTTCTTCTTTATTCTTATCTCTGTATCATTTGCCCTTTTTCCATGAGACACTATCTTTGCTGTTTCCACAAAATGCTCCACATCCCCCCTGCTGCACTCTGGAGAAATGCCAGTACAAACAGCTTGGGCAAACCTGCTCTCAGAACACAGTCCATAAGTGCATTTGGCCCCTGCTGGCTCGCCTGTGTGTGTGTGTGTGTGTGTGTGTGTGCGTGTGTGTGTGCGTGTGTGCGTATGTGTGTGTGTATGTGCGTGATGCACAGCTATCAGTATATCCAGAACCAAGGTTCCGGTCTACTTTGTGTCATAACATTATCATACATGATAAATATTACATTTTGCTTGTACTACTTTCACACTCAGTTATTGGGATCATTCAAACAAAGTAGTATATTACTTTTTGATTATTATTTTTTTTTAAACAAGCATTACTCTTTTTGAATTTCTCCTTTCTTTGGTTTGATTTGATGTCGAAGTCACGATACTGCAAGTTTGGAGCATTTATTAAGTTTTTTTTTCTTATTTATTTTGGTGACATTTGTTCTGAAAGCAGTTAATGACCAGCCCAGGTAGCAAGAACTTGCATTTGTCTGCAAGAAAGTTGTTTTGATAAAGGTGATGGTTGCATTCTTGGATTTTAGTTGGGATTGCTCTCGGTCTGTTTTGCTGACCGTGCAGCATTTAACACCACTAACCGCCCTGCTTTATCTTGTTATATATTGGTATTTTTATTTATGTATTATAGTTCAGAACCCACCCCCTGTACATCCCAACCAGAGGGAAACTATTAAACATTTTGCCCAGAAATGAATTACCAAGCAATGATTTATAAAAGCGTAAAAAGTCAAACAAGGACAAACCTCCTTGAAGACAGTAAGACTTGAAGAATAAAGACAAAAGAATGATACGGTAAAATTAACTTCCTGAATTAAATGAGTTTACAATTCAGAGAGTGAGATCATAAATTCCACATTTACAGGGTGATAAAATCCTTTTTTTTTCGATGATGAAACACAGCTAAGGTCCATCTATAAACCCAAACCAGAGCCGAGAAGGAGTCCGTTGGTCCAGCTTAACATTCGGCTATGCACTGTCAGCAAAACATTTACGATATATTTCTAAAATAAGAACAAAGGGATTTGTCAAATTTTCAAAATAAAACAAATTGAGTTGTTCGTTGCACCACAGTAATAAGTGCCAATGTAAGACCTTCAATAGAATGTGAATGAATTTAAATCAATGATTACCGTGATCAAATTTGAATAAAATCTATGGTCTATGGTCACTAACCAACCAGGCGGTCACTAACCAATAACAGGAGGTGGTAACCGCTATTTTGAGTCCGTACAAAAGTATTCAATCATGAGTCATGGCAGTTTGCTAATAACAAAAGTGCTCTCATCCCCAATAAAGAGATAATGCATTTGTAAAGAATTATTGTTTGTTTAGTGGCAGCTATGTAAGGCTAGCATGAAAATATTCAGCTTTGATAGACTGATGAATGAATATAAAGAATGCAATCTCTAGTTATGGGTGAAATATATATATTTTTTGCAATGATGGTACTACTATGACTACCACTACTGCTTAGAATCATCATCATCATCATCCGAATTATAATCACATGGATCCCATTCAGTCCCAACTTGGGAGAGATTGATAAGTCTTATCACAGTAACATATCGATAATGGTCCAAAAACATGCAGAAAGTTAACTGGAGGCCTCTAACACAACGCATCCCTGGCTACAGGATAGCTGAAATAAATTAAATGTATGTGTTTGCTTCTCTCCTGCTCTTATCCCTCTCTTGTACAGCACTTTGAATGAAAGTGCACCGTTTTAAAGGAGATTTTTGATTGTTGACGAATTCTCACCGGGACGAGAAGGGGACCCACGAACATATGACCATTGTCGGAGACTGGTGATGACACTTTTCACAAGGATAACTGGTAAATAAAATAGATAGATAGATAGATAGATAGATAGATAGATAGATAGACAGACAGACAGACAGACAGACAGACAGACAGACAGACAGACAGACAGACAGACAGACAGACAGACAGACAGACAGACAGACAGACAGACAGATAGATAGATAGATAGATAGATAGATAGATAGATAGATAGATAGATAGATAGATAGATAGATAGACAGACAGACAGACAGACAGACAGATAGACAGATAGATAGATAGATAGATAGATAGATAGATAGATAGATAGATAGATAGATAGATAGATAGATAGATAGATAGATAGATAGATAGATAGATTCATACACACATACATACAAAAATACATACAGAAAAAAATGTCTCTTTCTATCTGTTATAGAAGTGGAGGCATTAGAGTTGTGCTCAAGAGAGCCCGATCACACTAAGTCCTTCATTCCCACAGGGAGGGGGACACACTGCTGAAGTTGAGTGCAGAAAAAAAAATCTAAATTGTCACTTTAAAAAAGAAAAACACCTCAGACGGTGAGTCACCCCAACTGCCTGACTGTGAGGAGGAGCACACCCGAGAATTCCACAGAGATGGCGATTGCATAGACATCCAACTCAAACAAAAGATATATATGAACATGCACATACACACACACACACACACACACACACACACACACACACACACACACACACACACACACACACCAACACATTCACAGCCATGCTTTCTTAATCCTCTTTGACATTAAAGCTGTGAATCGCGGAGCTGCACTTGACAGTAAATTCTCCTGACGGCCCACGGGCTAAGGAAGGATGAAACCAAAACAAAAGGGATATTATATCTCATCTGTTCAACTGGAACAAAACGTCAACCCTACTTTCAACATTCACGTCCAGGAAATGGGCCTGTGGCACCACGACATTTCCTCCACAGGAAACTTACGCAAGCGGACCTGGGCTTTCGGCGGCGGTAGTTATCGAACGCTAATTCACAAGCCCGCCTTGTGTTTGTGTATCCATGTATTCATCATCGGCGGGCCCGGCCACAGGATCATAATTGTGCGCAGGCACAGCGTGTGAATGATTTGGGGTGGGGGGGGGGGATAGCTGCTCTTCTCAGCGGGGAGAGGGGAGCAAAGACACCACAATGCAGTATTGTTCCCCTTGCACACTGTTATCCACTTTCACCTCAGCACAGATAAAGTATAGAAGGGTCACAGAGACGAATCAATACCGTGATTCTGGAGGCAGTGGCAGCGTGTGACGGGAGAGGTTTGGGTTTCACCGGGCCAGACCGACGTGAAACTCCAGCCCTGGTGAGTCTCAGTGGGAATGGAGGGCTGAATACTTCCTATTCACGGATGCCTTTCTCTCTCTGACTCCGAGCAACATTTTAACCATCTGCTGCCCGGAGGAGGAGAGAGCGGCGGGGAAAAGTTCACGACATGGAAATTGTTATTAGCGGAGCTTTGAAGTGGGATGCTGGGAAATGAGGGAGCAAAGTTTTAGGGAATTGAATTGGCAGAGAAAGGGGAGCTTGGAAAGGGCAAGCCATGGATGAAATAGAAGAGGCAGTGTTCTGTAAAATGGTCTTTATTACTCATATTTAGTGCTATGAGTAACTCTAAAATTTGCATATTTAAAATCGGCAAAAGAAAGTTCGGCCTCATCCTTCAGTCAAAAAAAATTCAAGAGAAATCTGTCCTTGATATCCTCTTTAACAGATATAATTCCTGATTTTTTTTCCAATGTCCTGTTAAAATCAGGATAGGATATGTCCTACAGGACTGTCTCAGAAAAAACAAAAATTACTTTTTCATGATATTCTAATTGATTTGAGATAGGATTTTTGAGTTTTCTTAAGATATAAGCCATAATCAGCAATATTAGAATAATAAAAGGCTTGCAATATTTCAGTTGATTTGTAATGAATCCAGAATGTATGACATTTTTGTTTTTGTTATTGCATTACAGAAGATAAAGCACTTTATCACAATATTCTAATTTTCTGAGACCGTCCTGTATATCTTTGATGATGAGTACTGAAGTATTCTACACAAGCGGAGTGCGTACAACTGAACTGCAAAAATTGCGCCTTAGCTGTAAATTAATGTAATGATCCAAAAGATTACAGAACCAAATGCAATTTAGTAACAACTACACAACGTGCTGTTGAAACAGCAGAATAATATTTAAGTATGTCAATGTTTCAAACTCCAATCGTCACTTTGTCTCTTGTTATTTGAGGTGTATATCCTTATACATACCACAGGAGACCCCGACTTGTCGTCGTACATGGAGAAGTGTGTGTGTGGCAGGCAGCAAAACTGAATCACACCAATGACAAAAAAAAAATGGAAAGACATTGCGGAGGATTAGGACACAAAGGAAGTAGATGTACAAAAATCAATCATCCCATTAGAATTTGAATTTAAAATTTCAATAAGCTATTATGTACTAGCAGAGTGCTAGCAGGGGACTGCTTGGACGTACAGACTTAACTCACATAACCTTAAAATCAAGAGTGCAGAGAAGCTTTATAATTCACACATCTGCGGACAGCATTAGCTTTCCCTCAGGAAAGTACAGCCTCAACCTACTTTTTACCTAAATACCATGTTCCTTGTCATCTTTCCGTGGCACGATTACATAACCAATTCAAATACACGATAATAACCATCAGTTAACCTCAGAGCAGCGAGCCATGTCTGTTTTTTTACCTAGATATATCGCTGATCTCAATATTAAAGCTTGACATCTGTTTCTGTTGGACTCTACGTTTTAATTCAAAGTGCCGAATTATGGTACTCTCTAATCTCCGTGTGTATCCTTAACCTTTTTCCTCTTAATCCCTTCATGCAATGACCACCTCCTGCAGAAAATTCAAAGCTACCAGCGGGCGACCGTGGAAATGCTTTGTAAAAGACAGATATCAGTTGGTGTGGACTGCAGAAGAAGCATGTATTCATTTTTCAGGCAGGAAAGTCCTTGGAAAAAATGAAACAGCCATGACCTTCAATCTGGCATAAAAATCTGTATAAAAAATATCACATTGAACATGAAATTACTGAAATTAATTGAAAAATGATTATCATCTTAATCATCATCATCATCATCATCATTATCGTCATGATTGGGTATTGTTATTGTAATGGTTGTCTTTGTCGATGTTTTTTCATTATATTACTAGAAATAATATTTTTTGAATCAATGGTCTTTTGTTTTTACTTTTACTTTGTTATCTTTTTACTTTTATTGTCCAGATAATTGAACTTAGGGTACTTTCCAGCATCTAAATAATACTTTGAAATTGAATATTGAGCATCATATTATCGATATCGTACAGTTTTAGTTTAATAACAAATGAATTAATGGAGGGCTAAAGAATTGTTATGATGCTTTTTGTCATTGTGACACAGATGGCTAATTTCATAAAATTTCATTAAATATTTATCTATGAAATGTTTTTTTCTTGAATACATGTATTTGTGAGCGGTTACATCTAAAAGGTCATGGTCATTACTTCACAAAAACATATTTTCTAGCTGAGGAGTCATAATCATTAGAGCGTAACAGTGGATTCCATGACATAAATGTACTTACATTCAAATACCATTCAAATATAAGTACATGTGTACAGCGGGAAATGTATTAAAATTTTAAACTATCACTTTCTGTGAGTGACAGTTTAATGTGTTGCAGACTGTTTTCTTACAGTGGCCATAAAAGAATGCCAAGGTCTTCCATTTTTGTTTTTGTGTAATTCTGCATGTGAGTAATTTGACCACGGTTGGTTATCCGGACGAACTGGCAGCAAACTCTGACTCTTTCCTCCCCGGCGTGGCCCCGTTACGTTCAGTCAACTCTACGCAAGTGTTGTCCTTAGAGCAAATTACAGCAGAAATTGTAGGAAATGAAAGGAAATTATCTGAATTGGATTATAATTCAATTATTTGTACATGAAGCAGGCACAGGCGACATTCCACTTCATTTACCACGGACTCTGTCTGTATGACACTTGCCGTGGCTTAAAGACACGGCAGGTTTGTCAGACTTTTTTAAATGTTAAGTGGGTCACCGTGGAGACTTCAATAAAGCATGCAATGCCAAAAACCAAAACAGTTAGCTGACAAATGCTAGAATGTTGTATCTCTGGAAATGGGGGACGGCAAATGCGACAAATGGACAAACAATTAAGTATCTCTCGATCAAATGCATCAAAATCTAGCGAGCACAAAAAAGCCAAAGTATGTACCTCATATATGTACAGCATATGAAATACAATATGTACTTCTGTACTTCATAAGTATTATGAACCCAAGCAGACACATGAGGGTCCAGTTTTCTTTCTTTGCACCCATGTCAAACCATGATTTTTGTCATTCATTCATTATCTTTACTGCTTATTCTGCATTCGGGGTCGCAGGGTCCCAGCTGTCACTGGACAAGAGGCGATGTACTTCCTGAACCTGTAACCAGTCAATCACAGAGCCACATGTAGAGACAAACAACCATTCACTCTGTCATTGACACGTCATAAAGACACATGAGCATAGATAAGCTACTATTCACGCGTAACCCATGCAGACACAGTGACGACATGCAAACGCCACACAGAAAGGGGGAATTCAACCAGCAACCTTCTTGCTGTGAAGGGGAAGCACTAACAACTGCACCACCACACCACTTTATTTCTAAATTGGAAAAAATTATTTTGTGACGATTTTTAGAGCTAAATCTCTCACTTTGATCTGTTTTACAACGTGCAGAATGCACAATGCAGAACATGTGGAGAGTCATCCCGATATCCAATCAGATTGTCTCATTGGGTTTCGATGTTCCTTCCTCATGACTTTAAACGCTACCAGCTTAGGTCTGACAAACTGCAGGACAGATAGCAGCAACCGTTGGGATTTTGGTTGCTACCATTCTTTTCTGACAAAATAAACATCTGGTGTGTAATTCAGCTCAACCAACCCCCTTCTCTCTTTTGTGCTTTTATAGAAATACAGACACAAAAACGTCCTGACGTCTGTGTTAAACGGCCTTTAAAAAATAACCCACACTGACCAAAGCGCAAGACACAAACCAGGAGGTGTTTTGTTAAAAAAGAAAAAAATAAATAACCGCTATAAACATTCATAATACTGTCACACACAGCTGCATTGCAGTAGGTCAAACATTCTGAATAAACAAGTTTCAGGCCTGGACTTTTAGACACTGTTGCTCAGTCTCACAGCTGCAACGGGCTCAACTGTGGAGCCTGAAGTCGACCTGCGCACCTGCGGGCCAGTGATCTGTAGGAGGGAAGCAGCTGCGCTTTGAAAAACAAACATAGATTCCTCAAAGTCCATGCGGTACCTTACTGGGGGAGAAGCAAGAGAAGGGGTAACATGATCCCTCCTCTGGGTACCTGCAGCTTTCGGTATCAGCTGGAGTCTGCACTGGGATGGCTGGCTAATCCCGGGATACAGGGAGCCGCCGCCCGTCCAGGCAGGAGATCTGCTCTCCACTCGGGTTTGATTAAGAGCATGTGAGGAAAAATAAAAAACAACTCGGTGATCTCAGAAATATGACACACTGTCTGCATAGCTGAACCATCATCAGCGCTTGTGTATCCATGCGAGTGTGTGATGTGTGTTCGTAGGTGTGCACGTGAGAAGTCCCTCTTTAGTTTCCAGCCTGTGTTCGGTTTCACTCTGGTTTACAGTTGGCAAATTGATCATGCATTACTGAGACAAAGAACTACAATGGAGTCGTCTTCAGTGGCCTTCCAGCAAAACATAGAATCAGTGGTTCTGTGTGTTTGTGTGTGTGTTAGAGAAAGAGAGAGTTGAGGAACCTTGCTCAAGGTCAGAGATGCTGTAACTTTGCATGCTTTTGTTTTTTTCCTTGCTGTGTTCGTCTGCTGAAAAGGCGACTTGTTCTCAAACTCCATTTAGTTTTAGCAGCGATAAAAAGCATCTGATCCCTGCCAATTATCCATTGCCGACTGGCACCTTAATTCTGTTCTCTTCCATCATATTTTAGCAACTTACACACACACACACACACACACACACACGCTTGCCTGCATCGTGCTGTGTGGGACAGTTGAATCCCATGGTTGCGGTGAGTGAAAGACAGAGCTGTCTAATCCCTCTTCATCTTCTTCCAGAGGGATGTTGGCTAGCGGTTGTTAGCCACTTAACAGTCTGTGACCAGCAGCCTGGAAGCCTCACAGGTCACCTGCTCAGGCAAGGATTAAGAACTTACCCACCCATGACTCTCCCCACATCCAAGACAACTTCCATTGCACCAGAAAACTCATCCGGCATCCTTGATCCTTTCGTATATATTTTATAAAGCAGATCAGGCTTTGTATTTTCTCTTTCGTCTTCATTTCGTCCTCAATTGTTTGAGAGGAATGTGACGCGCGCCAAAAGTCTCTGCAAATCAGGTACATAAAAATAACTTGAAAATAAAAGGAAAATTGAAACATAATATTTAATTCATCAATAGAAAATAAAGATAATTTTGCAAGAAATGTCATTCTCAGGATATTTTACGTTGTGAGATATTATCAGAAAATTAGCAAAACAAGATCAGTTTGAAATTAGCAAGTCATGTTAGCACATTCTGAACAAGAAAATCAGAAGTTAGACCAAAACCAAGAAGAAATTGCGTAGAAAATAAAAGGCCTGCAAGAAATAGTAATCTGTTACAATTGAGGGAGTAAATGAGGGAAATGCTGTAATTTGAACACTTGAATTTTTCTGCATGGATTTCTCACTATTGTTAGTACTGTGAAGGTATAACTGTGTGTGTGTGTGTGTGTGTGTGTGTGTGTGTGTGTGTGTGTGTGTGTGTGTGTGTGTGTTTGAATGACTTTCAGAGGACAACAATAAGATGTGAAAAGAAAACAAAATGACATTGAACTATTCATTAACCCCAGACAAACATTTGTTTAACTAAAACACAAGGGGGAGGAGTTTGGAGGCTCCTGGAGGTCAAACGCTTGCGGTTACTGGCCGACAACATCTCCCTTAGACACCAAAACAAAACCTCAATCCATGTCTGCTCCCCCCCACCCACCTTGTTAGATAACATTAGGCAATATATTTGCGAGCATCCTCTACCTGTACACACATACAAATGAGCACACACACGCACTCACAAACTCAATGTAATCATTGCCAGGAAGAAGTCCTTGTTTGAAGGGTTTAATCAGAAGCAAAGGGACTCTGGTCTACAGACAGCTGCTGGGAGAAATAGGCACAAGAAGCAGCGGCGGGGAGGAGCGCCCCACTTTGCAATCAGGCAACATTTGGAACGCGAACAAAGCACAAGGCAAAAAATGTGAATTTAACCGAAGTGATGCTGAGGGGCCATCTGTGTTCTGATTGGCGGGACGTCGCAGAGACATGACATGCATATTATCAATTGTTACTTCCTGTTTTGGGACCATTTACATATTTACATCCATAGCCATTTTCTTCATGGTGATTAATAGTGACTGGCAGGCGATCATGAAGTGGAGGGGAAAGTGTCTGTGTGTGTGTGTGTGTGTGTGTGTGTGTGTGTGTGTGTGTGTGTGTGTGTGTGTGTGTGCATGTGGGGGTGTGTGTGTGGGGGGGCTGATTTTGGGGCCTGATGTTTAAACATCATTACTGAATTATTCTTCAGCAATTGAATGCTATTTTTTTCTTCTTTAAAAATTGCTGCTTGGAATTTTTGTCAATTTTTTCACTGATATTTATTTCATTAGATGTTTAATATTCATTCACAGCATCTTCTTCACATATATTTGGTTATTTCTCAATAATCATTGTTTGGATACTTTCAAGATGAATTCATGATTTTCACTTGACTTTGGATACCTTCTGAATGTATATATTTTTAGTTTTTTTTTTCAATATATCTCTGTTTTTTGGATCTGTAGTGACTTCCCGAACAACATTTCCAGCTATCTGGGTTCCACTTTATTAATTCAGGTGCATCTTGAAACCTTTTCCACTCAGACTCTCCTGACAAATTTTCCGACCATTTCACACCTCAGTCAGACATCAGTCTTCACTTTCCAACCCTGTTTTTGATTCTTCAAACACACACACACACACACACACACACACACACACACACACACACACACACACACACACACACACACACATAGCGTTCACCTCCTGCAGCTTGTAATGTGAACCATGACTGCCTTGGAGGAAAAGTTGTGAAAGTGAGTCAGACTGATATTGGAAATTTCACTCCATCTTTCATTGAAGGACTAAAAAAATCCATCCAATCAATTACCCAGTCAATCCATATATTTCTTATAAAGCATGCCTTGCTCACAGGGAGCAAGTACTTTTAATACAGGATGGTCTGCAAGGGACCTCGAGAAGGAGGGAGTTTTGCTGAATCACCACATAATATTACCTAAAAACTTAATAGCAGCAGAAAAAAGGGTAGGAACATAAATCGACCAGTTATTTTAGAGCCCCGCCTTTTGGCTCGGCTCCTTCTTAACCTTGACGGACCAACGCGAAGTCCAGGTTACCTCTGATGCCACACGGATCCGCCCGTCGATCGCCCGCTTTCATTTTTCCCTCATTCTAAACAAGACCCAAAGATACTCTGACTCCTCTAGGATCTTGTCCACAACTTTTTCAACCTAAGAACCATGGTCTCAAATTGGATGGAGCCGATTCTCAGCCCAGCCTCTTTATATTCGGTTGCGAACAATTCCTGTTAGAGCTAGAGATCTCGGTCTGATGAAGCCATTCTGAGGAATCCTCCCAATACCTTGGCTTGGCCTGGAAATACTGAGCAAAAAGGTTATGAGCAGCAGCAGCTCTGATGGAGGCCGGCAATGAGGATTATTCCAAGGGTTCGATGTACTTCTCAAAAATCAAATGTTAATGTAATCAAGTGTTCCCAATAATTGTGTGTATGTCCTTTGTCTTCTGTCTTTCCCTTGTAAAGCGTCTTTGAGTACCATTAAAAGCGCTATACAAATCTTATCATTATTATTATTATTAATATAATATTGCCCTTATATGATCAAAAACGCTATTCAGATTAGAGGTTCGGGGTATTACTATTCGCGTTGTAGGCTCCGACAGATGGCTTATCACCTTTTTTCCGCTGGAAGTGATTATTTCACATAAAACCCAACAAATAGGGACAAAAACAACCTCAGACATAACCCTCACTGCGCAGAGCAAAGTCAATAAGTTTCTTTGTTTTCCACGCCTGGGAAATGCTTTCTTGAGTTTTCCCAGATGGCTGGGAACTTGGTGTAAGTTGAAATAATACACATAGAAAAGAGTTGATTTGCTGCTGTGTAATAAATGAGGGACAAAGTAGGATTGAGTATCAGCACCTCATAGTCATTAACATCTGGTTTGACAGTCTGTTATATAAAAACTGCCCTTTTCAGAGTTGCCATAACCAACAGTAGATCATATTAATATGAGAATTGTGTCATTTGTATTTTTGACGGAGCCAATTCCAGCTCTGGTTCCCTTCAGTTAAGGTAATAGTGATCTTTTAAAGTTTAACTATTATTATAAAACTATAGATTTATGGCTTTGTCGTCAACCTTGTATGAAGATCGGGGAGGTTTTTAGAGAAAATGTAGATCGAAATGTTACTCTCTTTCCAGAAAAGAAAACAGAAATTCTAATTTTTGTTTGTGTTTCTTCTGGAAAGATGTTTTTGGCTAATGTGTGCGCTTTATTGCACGTCATTGCAGCGTTAACATCTCCAGCGTCACCACATGGCCAACAACAACGGAAGGCAAAAGTAGGCTGGGGGAAATAAAAGCTCATGTTTATGGCCGAATCAAAAGTTTATGGTCTCGGACTTTGTTTCTCTGTCGCAGTTACCCAAGCGACTTCCTTTTATCTGCCATGATGTCAGAAAGAAGCCCCAAGTTGCAAATTTCCGACTCCTTTTTAACTTCCAGTCCCAACGTCCCTCTCTTGGTTTATGTAATTTCTTTCACGCTGATTTAAGATAAAATCTTGATGAACTCAATTGCTTTCTTCCCGATTTTTAGCTGAGACGTGTGGTCTTTTGGGATGAGTCCTTGCTGAGATAATCGTTATTTGCCGGTATTTTGGTAATTTCTGTATCATTTCTTGGTGCACGATGTCCATTGGGACTATCGTGATGGCTTGATTTGAAAACAGCAGAGTAAAGTCATCCAGAAAAAAGGTCATCAGAACATCTGAAGAATTAATGATCCAAATCCGTGCTGCAATAACAAGTTAATGATATTCTGCCTGACCCTATATAATCACCAACATCACATTTACCCCTTCGTAATTTTAAAACCGCCAAACCTTTGAACTCTACGGCACATGCTCCTTCACCAATGTAGCCAAAGCTCTATTTAAACTCCCAGTTGTGTTGTCCGTCTGAACATTAATACGACTCAAAATGGCAGGTCAGGACCTGGCAGCCATTGAAGGCAGGCGGCCGCTGGATAATCGGCGCTGAGAGCTAGAGGGAACCGAGTGGGAAGCGGCTCATCTGAACGGCGGGGTCGTGTTTCTGCCTCGCTAACCCCTTGTCGCAGGAGGCGGTCAGAGGTGGATAACCGACAGAGGCGTGACCTTCGAAACGTGACCGACTGACAAACATGTGAGACGAGGAAGTGATTTTTGTTTCTGCAGTGACGAATCGCAACCTTTGTTCCCGGGGGTTCGTGACATCGGTCGATTGAGGCGCACCGACAACAGCATGACGTTGTTTAACGTCAGAGTTTTCACATTATTTGATCATCAAGATCGACAAGTTTAGTATCTGAATCCACAGACATGTACTCTTTACTATTTTGTAATCCATGCAAGTGATACTGCACCTTAATGGTCCAGTATCCACAATAAAAACAAATCAATAAATCAGCAACAACAGTTAATAAGAGAACGTGAAGAGAGAAATATTGGGAATTAACGTAAACTTGTTTGAGAGCAAAAAGGAGGAATGACCGAAACAATGTGTATTCATTTCCAGATTACAGAATCAGCAAGTATCAGAAAACTAGGAATATTCAATTTTGAGTATCCAACATGCTGCTTCAAATACTGAGCGGGTTGTTTTTTTTTTATTTTCCAACAGTGTGATAATGTCTTGCCATGGAGCAATGGAGGCCGAGAAAGTGGGATCCTGTGACAGCCCCCCAGGGGACCGCTGTCCCCCCGGCTGTCGAAACAGCACCGCCCTCAAGCAGCTTCTAGAGCTTCTTACAAGACAGTAAAAGATATTTTACAAGGCAACTTTACTGCACCTTATTACCAGCAATAAAGCTGCTCAACTCGCAAGGCTGACTGGTAATCTGCGGCGTACAGCTGCAGGCAGTGCTCCAGACATTAATGAGAATATGATTGATCACACGGGGGATAATTGAAATTGATTTATCATTTGAGAGTTGGAACTTAATCTCTCCGGTGTGCGGGAGTTATGGAGGTTATGAGCAGACAGGAGCAAGAATCAGCATTATCATGCGTGCCGTTGGCAGACCGTGATCGATACCAGCGGAGGCAGACCTGAGAGGCCCCTGACAGCTGATTTCCATCCCCTGCAGGACTGAAACGCTTTTGTTGACTTTCACTTGAATAGCACCTACAGGGGAGGCCGAGGTTGATGGATCACACGCTCAGCGTGGACAGAATGGCTGTTTGGGAGAGCGAGGAGTTGCATAATTTGATGTTGCGTGCCACAACATGAAGATTTGAATGATAAACTCTCACAGACGGATGTGAACGCTCCCGTCACATCTGGCATGGGCCGCACACTCTGACAGGAAGTGGATTAACGGGCTGGCTGTCCCGGAGAGGACGAGCCCAGGGAGCATATCTATAATCTCTGATGGAGATCATGGCAGCAGCCCGGAGTCACACTAAGTGATGCGAGCGCGTCGTCCAGCTGTTGAAGCAGAGAAGCCAGAGCGGGGGGTTTTACTTAGCGCTTTGAGATCTCCTCTTCCCATCTTATCTTCGCAGCAATTAGCACTGGTTCCACCACACGAAGCGATCGCTCTTTCGGGACCGTATGCTACCTGTGCGCGACATCTTAACGGCCGGCGGCGGCGATGTGAAATATCCACGTTGATCTTTTGCGCGCCCATTTGTGATTTTAGAGCCGCTGCGTTCGCTCAGGCCCGGTCCCCCGGCTCACGATGACACCGCGGGCTAAAATAAACCATCTGAAAGCTCCTAGGCTTATAACCCTTCTGCAGCGTCACGTATTAGGTGGGCAGAGGGAGCTTGACTTTTAAAGATAATTCCGTTCCAATTTGGCTGCTGCTAAAAACCCTCTCAACGAAATGAAAAACATTTCGAAAGAGAATGAGAAAATATGAAACACGCCGGCAGGGGTTACGCAATAAAGCGATTAGCAAAGCCGACGGCGTTCTGTGTTTTTATTTGCATTTATGCCTTTTAAAGAATCACGATGAATTTATTACTAATTCGGTCTCATTTCAAATTCTATGTGCCCATCATTTCTATCAGCCATGACAGCAATATATTCAGAAAGTTAATTACAGACATCTGGGAAATGAGGTGTCAATAATAACCTTCATCGCAGAGGAAAAGTCATTGCACAAATATGAGGTTTGGACCGCAAGCCAAATGACGTGTTTTGAAAGGAATACTTTGACGGTTTAAGATCGGGCTCATTCAGTTGATTTGGCAGCGGTGAGATCAGAAGATTGACTTCACTCGCTGTGCATTTAGCGCAAATGTAAACAATTAGCTCAGCCTATTATAAAGTCTGGACACAAGAGGAGCCGTTTGCCTCGCTCTGTCTGCGGGAAACAAACTGCAGGCCAGGATTTCACCGCGTAGCCAACTAGTTAGATCACCTTTCAAACTCATTAAGGATATCTCTTTAGTTTGTCCTGCATAAACCGACTCGGCGGCACGTGGACTATTTCTCGCCAGAGAGCAACCTTATCGTCCAGTTTGGATACTTTTCCGGGATGGAAATTAACCAGGTTCTCTATATCGTTTTTAGTGAGAGCACATAAATCCCGTGATCTGCAGTGTAACACTATGGAGGAAGATAGCGTGTAGGTGACAAACATTTTGGAACATAGTAATTGGACAATAACCAAAACAAATGCGGTTGGTGTCAAAGCTTAGAAGCACAGTGTTTTAAATGTAATAAGTAAAATGCCGGGTGTTATGGCTAATTGCGGTCTCATATCAATTTCCATTTGGAGGGGTTAACAGAGCACCTGACGGAACGATTCATCGGCGTAACTGAAGTCCAGACATCGTGCTTTGACTCAGAATAAAACATAAATAAAAGACACGCCGGTTCCAAATTCCGATCGAGACTGGCTGAGAGGTTTCTCCGGCGTTCGAAGCCCCGAGCCTGTTTGTGGTCTTCAAGGTGTCGCTGGATCAGAAAATATACACCACGTGGAATGTTTGTACTCCTTCCTGACCGCGATAACTGCATGTGATGGGCCCATTATCTTAAAACAC
The DNA here is from genome assembly GCF_037954325.1 of Fistularia commersonii. Taxonomy (NCBI): domain Eukaryota; kingdom Metazoa; phylum Chordata; class Actinopteri; order Syngnathiformes; family Fistulariidae; genus Fistularia; species Fistularia commersonii. The sequence continues at coordinate 3,581,868 of NC_141316.1, read as the reverse complement.
TTGGAATGAAAGGCGGGTGTCAAGATAGATCTGAGATGACTGAGATGAAATCCAATCTCGGTAGATCCATCTCGTTGCCGTCAGTCCCCTCTCACTGCTGACCTCATAATTGTTTGCGTAACAGCAATCCAAAGCCCTCGTTTGCAGGCCCGGCTTTTTTCAGCGACATCTATTCCATGTGATACTGCTTTAGTCCACGTTATGCCATTTTCTAAAATCCACCTAAAACGTTTTGTGGTGTTTTTAAAGAAAAAAAAAAACAAACATCACACCTACAGATTATAACCACTTGCCCCGGGTCTACAGCAACATAATAGTCTGAGTGAGTGTCTGTCGGCACGGTTACATAAACAATTACCCATTCCTGAGTGAGACTTCTACAGAAACTGACTGTGAAAAGTCAGGGCCTCCAGACATTGAAAAAAAACAGCACCGCTGCCATATTTAGAAACTTTTTGCAAAAACATTAGCGGGGAAGACAAGTGAATGGAACATCTACAATGCTCAGTGAGACAGAGCAGAACATTGAGTCCATTCTGGCCTTGGGAAACGTGACTGGGCTTCACAGTTGAAATAAATGGCTGGTCGCAATAATCATTAACATGTTACCGTTGTTTTGGGATGGCGGCATAAAGACGTCCTTGCTATCAGGTGGGTTTCCACTGCGCTAAAAACAGAATTATTACAGTGCAAGGTGGCAGCTTAGAACTGCTGCTTCATGTGTTTCGGTGCCAGTCTTAACCCGCCCGTCGTTCTGTCTTCCAACAAAAATAGAAGTATGTATACCAAAAACAGGCTTCACAGGGAATCTGGCTGGAGAATATTTGAATATTTGAGCGAGTAGAAAAGAAATACACATTTGATTGTATTTCCTTGGGAAGTATCATATATACCTCGGTGGAAAATCCAATCGGGCACATTTCGAACACTCCTGAAAGTATTCTCAGGCTTGTAATGAAGGTTTCAGCTGTCGATTTGCATTTAAAAGGCTATTAGCCTTGGGTAGATTTCTGTTTGTATTTCTAATTATAACTGGAACACATGAGGGGCAGAGAGCTGCTGTCTGAGTTTGACTCAAGCTGGTCATTCAGCTGCATCCACCGGAAATTTTTCAATTTTGGTCCGTTTCCGTGACGTCACAGCGCTTGTCTCGTGCCGCAGTTTCCAAAGTTTTAAAGTGAATCTCCACCTCTGATTCAGTCTGTTTGTTGTCAGTTAGCATCTTAAGTTTCAATCTTAAATGATATAAAACCACAGCGCCACAGACTAAATAACCAAAGCACGATATGGATGAATAATGTTTTTACAGCAAAACTGTGTTTCTATCATTTTTTCTTTATTTTACATGCATGCCACTCACGAATCAAGATGTTTTTTCACAAAATTGTTTCAGGGTCAGATAAGCTAATCGGTGGTAATGGCGTCATGCACTGTAGAAATGCCTTTTTCCCATTGAATTCGGCCTAAGTAAATGGAGTCAGTCTTGTTGCTCAAAAAGTAAAAAAAAAAACAAGATTGTAATCTCAATGGCGTCGAGATTTTCCATGTCGAGGGAAAATAGATTCTCGCAAAAGCGAACGTTACGTGAGTCTCAATCTGATCTGTTATCGTTTACAAACAGTTATTACTATTAACAGTACTATTATGATAGTAACATGTTACAGTATCTCTATTCTATTCTATTACATTACATTGTATCAGCCAGAGGCGCTGTCTCGGGCAGCTGCCTGCCAGAGTTTCTCCTCACCTTAGGGTCTCTTGACTTGTTACTTTGGCACTTTATAATTTAATTTGTATTTCTTATTCTCCCCCCTTTTTTACAGTGTTTTTACAATTTCCTACTATTATCTATTATTGTTATGTTTTACTTGAAACGCTAGCACAATAATACCTTTGGGATAAATAAACTTGTTCTTATTCTTATTCTTGAATACAGAGTTGATCTGCAATCAAGGAGATGAACTGTTTGACAGTCCTTATGCCAATCATAGCTTTTCCCATAAAATCATTATGAAAATTATTATGTATTTCATGACTTTAAGTGTTAGTGAATGTATGAATGTGACTCTATATATGGTTATAATATAGCTGCTCACTACTGTAAGCTCCCGATCATCCACTGTCACTTCTCTGGGGGTCTCTTGGTCCAGTGTGAACAGTGGTTTGAACAAGAACCACACTTTGAATACTAGACTTGGGAACAAGAGTATTTATCATAACATGAACTTTTCTCATTTTCCACACTGTTATGTCTCTCTGCTCAACATAATTGATGCATTGTGTGAAGCCTGATGGTGCAGACAGGCTACACAATCGCACGCAGCAGGTGTGTTTCACGTACCTCCAAGCCTCTGTGGTTTCACTGTCAGTGTCACCAGTTCAACAAAGCGGCGGAGTGTGTGTCGGCTGCCTCGAGGCTGTGACTGAAGCCCAGCCTCGTCCCTGAGGTTCCCACACACACTGATCCGTGATGACAGCCGTCTGTGGAAGTGGTCTGAGGAACGGGAGAGAAGCAACAAGGTGAATCGCAAATGTGACAAGGGCTTGCAAGGATAGATCAATGGGTTTTCCTATTCCCCTGCCTGTCTGTGAAGGCCACACGCTAATTGGATGAGCAGATGAAGAGATGCTCCTCCTGATTGAAATGTTGCGAAGGACTTCAGAGAGATCATGTCTGAGTTTAACTGCATGTCGGCGGCAGTCAGAAAACAAAGGCTGCATGTTTTTATGCTTTGGACATTTTTGTGACAATTTTCTTTCAACTTGTCAAAAATAATGAAACCGTCCTGTCTGGTTCTTAATCTCCAAAGGGCATATTGACCAATGAATAATGTGTTAGCATGAAGATGAATGAAAAAAGAAAATAAAATTCACCAAGCCACCAGCTCTCACTCGACATTCCAAGGCAATTACAACCACAGAAGCAGAAAGAATTTATAATTATTAAAATTATAAATTTCATTGGCCAAATCACTGATGCTGCACTAAAGTTATACTCAAATAAAAAATGCAATTCAGCCTCTCGCCATTATCCAGGGCACATTATTTACTCATTTCTATAGCTTATCTGATATTAATACACAAGTACTGTTATATTTATCACACCGGTAAGTAGAAACTAAGTTTGAGTCAGTGTCAGTCATCATTTCGTGAAACGGCATCGTCAGAAGTGGAAAGAAAGTAGACGCAGTGGTGTCAAAAGTGTCACGCAAAAGTGAATATACCAAGTGACGGCTAGCTCAGCAGTCATCACATGACGCCAACTGCAGACAAACAGGGCAGGTGGCAGCTGACACTAACTACAGCTGAGCTGCCATAAAAAATTAAAACACACACACACTCACACATTCAGAAAGACACATGAATGCAGGTGATAAGCTATGATAAGAATAAACAGCCAGCAAATGCCTTAACCGAGCCCATATTACAATCTTATTAACTCCAATAACAACAATATGATTTATTTATGGCATTGGCATTGTTCCAAGTGTTTTAGAGCAAGGAAAACCATAAAAACATGCAAATTAAAACATGCAATCTCTGCTCAGTGCAGCCCAGCCTTGAAATGAAAGGCAAACATAAGACAGGGCATAAAGTACACAGAGAAACAAGATGAAAAAACATAGAATAAAGCCTAATAACAACTAACTATTATCAGAAAAATCGAATGTTAGAGGGGGATGATTAGTTAAAAGCAATGTGATGTAAATTATTTTTGTTTCCAGGGCTTAATATATGAATTCTTAAGCCCACCTGTTTTGATATTCCAAGTAAAGTATTCTGGACCCTGGTATGACATTCTTTATTTCTCAGATATTCACACATGAATTTTGACAATAATAATAATAATAATAACAATAATAATAATAATAATAATAACAATAATAATAATAATAATAATGCTCACATAACTGTTCGTGCCAACCACATAGCTTCGGTGAAAAGCACCTAGTTGTCATGATTTGCAAGAAGAGGAGCACTTCCCACAAGTTAGCTTAGCATATGATACTAGCAAGCAGAATATGAAGCCAAACTCCATTAAAATGAAACATTAAACGGATTGGACACCAAAGTATTTTAGGGTTTTCTTGGACCAAGGCTACTATCCATTGTAAGCAAGAAGTGGAAAGAAAGCTCCTAAAACACTTTTTTTGTTACCTCTGTTGCTGGTCACAATTTGTTTTTCTGATGTGACCCAGTAACATGCAGTGTCTTAACTGGGTCATAGTCATTTTTAGTGTCACAGATCATCCCCTAACCTCTGGCCTCTGGTGTATATCTCAGAGACTCTGGTCTTAACCGCACCGTAAATCAGGTGACGTACGAAATCACGAAACCCCGCACCGGGAATGCGAGCGCATGCACGAGGAGCGATGGTACCTGGATACAGCCCCGCCAACCTGACCCCCCTCACCCTCGACCCCAACGTGACCCTTGAACAAACGAGCATCTGGCCACGATCGCTCAGGTATACACCTTGCCATGTAAACACCAGGCTCATCATCGGCCTTTGCACTTTCTAAAGTCAATATTAGTGCATGTGCGTTTATCAGGGAAGGAGAATTGGAGCATTCACAGTTTCAACACATCCTCTTTCATCCATACCCTCTCTGTAAAACCCCCCCCTTATCCCTTCTATCAGACTTTGTGCAACCAGGAGATGTAAGCGAAAGGAGGGCCAGGCAAACCAAAAGATCTCCCTGTCATGACAGGCGTGTGCGTCACAGGTGATTGTATTCTGGTAACGGGCTTCGCAGCGGTGGCCGCAAGGACGAGACGCGACGCCGTTTTGCTTTTATCCTCCTTTTTTTGCCCGAGACACGCACGCAGCGCCGGCAAGCACGGACAGCAGTGACACAAAGGAGGTGTACGGCGAGGAGGAATAAAAAAGGGCGGGGGAGGCAGGGGAAGACAGCCAGCAGAAAACATGTGAATGGGAAACACGAGTCTGATTCCTACCATCAACAACTTTGTTTGGTTGTGTTGTTACTGCACATGGCTGTTTTGGACTGTGGGGTGAGTGTGTCTTAATCTCATTTAATCATTGTGTCAAGCGTGGTTTTTTTTTTTTTCAACAAATTGAGCTGACATTTCTTTTTTCAACACTTTTAAACGGAATTTTTGAGTTCTAAAAAGCAGATACTTTGACGCTCGGCAAGGGGCCTCCTGAAAATAACAGAGAAATAAATGAAAAGTATCGCAAGAAGAAGAACCTGTCATTTTTTTGGAAAATAAGAAAAAAAAAACAGAAATGATGTAGAAATGATGATCAAAGTCCCAGGGTGAGTGACGTTTCTTTCTATAGAACTGTATTTTTTGCACAATATTCCCGGAATCCTTATTCTGATTCCATTGATGCCACCTGAAAAACGTTTTCCACTTATATAACGCTTTCACCCATTCACATGCACACACACACACACACACACACACACACAACACTGGCCAATCCATCAGGAGCAACAAGGTGTTGAGCGTCCTGTCCAAGGACACTTTAGCATAAGGAGTTAAGAAGCGAACCGCTAACCTTCTGATAGGACAAACGCCAGCTCTACCAACTGAGCCCCATAAAGCAAGTAATTCAGCAGTAACGCCACCTTGAAAGGTGCAAAGACTGTCTTGTAGATTTGGCTGCAGAATAAAAAAAAAAACGCATGATGAGTGCAAGGTTGACATTTTTAAAAGTGGTTTTCTTCTACTGCAAGAACAAAACATCCACCTCTCTGAGAGCTATAGCAGCTGCAGAGAAACCCAAATGAATTTTAAAGAATTCCCTGAAAGTAAAAGGACCTCAGTGTTCACGTTTGTTTTCGGCCACACGCACCCGTTTCTGTTTTGGAAACACTGCAAGTACCTTATACATTTTAAAACCACCTATCAGTCACCCTCTCCATAGACAGATTCCAAATTTAATCCTCACAAATTTGTTTCTTGAAGATTAAAATCCCATCTCATTGTCATTTAATGTCATTTAAAGACATCCTCGTGGATCTAACCGACCTGCATTCAAGATTTATCGACACCGATTCACAGAAATGTATTTTGAGGCCTGCACGGACCTGCACGTCCATCAGGGGAACATGAACTGAGAACACTACCACTTCATTGTCAATTTTAGGATCATTTCAAGTTTAATGCCTGAATCGAGGGAAATGATAGAACACACAAGGAGGTCCGGACTTCCATTATATCGGACCGTACTGTGGAGAAATCTCTCTACTCTTTACAGGAGCGACGGTGCATGAACGAGTAGTTTAACTCAATCCAATTCTGAAACGCATTCGTTGATGCAGCCTTCAATTTCAGTTTGGAGAGAACAAGTAAAATAAAAAGTAGATTTACAATGATAATTTCCCCTCTCTTCAATCGAATTGCGAGAACTCCAAAGAAAATTCTGTATTAAAAGTTTTGAACAAATGCAAGCCGGCGTGTAACTGAGAAGATCTGCAACACATGCAGGGTATTCACACTCATATATAAGATATCAGATGAGTTCAACAAATGAAATGTCTTTTGAGACTATTGCGTTTTGTCTTTTTTGCATTTTGTTCAACAAACTTTGGTTTCAAAATGGGAAAAAGCTTAAGTTAGCCGCTCTCTTGCCTGGAAATATGGAAAGCAATGAAAAAGCAGACATTTTCTATGCACCAGAGGTGCCGCTCTTGCAAAGGCGTTATCATTTTCAGAGAAAGTACATTCTCGATGGTCGCGCCATTATTTAGGAGACTGGAGGAAGAGCTCCGTCAGCATCTTCCGCTTAATGCATTGCTTAGTTAGTCTGCTGTGTACTCTCCCATCGCATTTATCAAACGGGAAAAAAAGGAAACGTACAACGGGAACCCAGCCTTGCTGTGATTTTGTTGTGGTTTACTAGTGCCTTTCTGTTTGTTGTTCTTTTCAGTGTTTCTCTCTTCATTTCACATTTCCAGAAATATAAAACAGCAGCATACCAAACACCGCTTTGGAGGTGAACATGGTTTTTATGACTGATCGCAATAAAGAAAGTTGGGATTTCACACTGAGAGCGTGAAGAAGAAAGGAAATAAAAACTGTCCGCATCCCGTGTGGCGACGAGTAAGTTAAAAATAAGAACAAACGGCAAACACTGTGGCGAACTGGAAGGTTTAACTTACATACAACTTACTTACAACAGTAGTTTTGCAAACACATCTTCAAGCTGTTTTTAAATCGCCTTCAAAAGTATGGACACCTGAGTAGATGCAGAGGAATTTTCCAATTTCAGCAGCAACAACCGTCTTGTGTCGGCAGTTTCCCTTTCTCTTCATATCGAAGCCTCCCCTCGTGAGACAACTGGTTCTGACTGGCAAAGACAGTGGAAATGGGATTGAATGCACGGATTGGCCACACGGACCGAAATGGAACGAAGGAACGGTGGAACGATGCCGGCGGATTCATCCTGGTTGCCCGGCTGCTAAGTTAACCAAACTGTAACCATGGGGCACGAATAACAAACGGATCCAAACCCTGTTTGAAGGAGGATCGCATCTGGATGTTTCAACCAGCAAATCAGTGCCGAAGAAGCAATGACGGGTAGCGTCCCAGCCGCCTGGTGTGTCGGGTTGCAATGACAAACTGCGTGAAAGACAAAATGCGTGAAAGAAAAATAGGACCGGGAGATCGGTGACGTGGCGAAACAAAGAGGCATAGGGAGCGTGTGTGTTTGTACACTGTGTGTGTATGTGTGGAGGGGGATAATCCAGTCAACCATATCTGACCCTGGCAACTGTCCCTAGCAGAGACATGTCCTCTCCCTGTCAGCCAGTATAATCCTCAGCCAGTGGGGAGAAAAGCCACGCTCACCCCTGTGTCATAACTTCATGACCTGGAACTTTTTTATTGACCTCCCGGGGATTTGGGATTAAAGTGGGAGGATAATGTATGCTGGGAGTTTGAGGTTTGAAGAGGAAGTGTGTGTGTGTGTGGTATATCTGGGTGTTATAGTAATCCTGCTAGAATCTGTACTTAAACTAAGGGTGGACACACACCGGTGGCCGAGCAGAGCGACACAGAGAGAGATGATCGTGGTCATGTGGGAATATTAAGACAGAAATTATGTAAGAGGGTAAGATATACATGAGCATACACACCATCCTACAATCACCGGCCTCCCTCCCTCTCACACTCCTACGTGTGCCGAGGACGCAGGACCAGAAGCACTCGGAGGTTCATATATTATGACCGATCGCTATTCCAACCTACACACGAAGCTCAAATAGACTCAGGACTTGTAGCGTGGCATTGTTCCAAGAATCACCAGCCAATGGACACTGAGAGACTTGCAAAGGTTACATCATATATAGGGACTTTCTGCAGTAAAATAAAGGAGGGGATTTAGAACGTGATCTATGTAGGCATTGTTGTTTTTTTGGCAGAACATGAAAGTTGGGAGAAAAATCCAAAATAAAAATGTGACTTTTTATTTTGGACGATCCGTCTGAGACATTCGGTCCCTCGACAGACTGAAGAGGAAAGCTCCTCACTGAATAAACCCGCAGGTGATAAGATTTCTGCTTGTCTTCACCGAGTTTTTCAGTCCCTGTCTTTAAGGGCTTGCTAAGGTTCTTATGACAGGGGCTTTTGTGCAACTTAGCAACATGATTAGTGTTATATCACACTGATTTGTGTTACGAAACATCTACAAATGACCAAACAGTCGGTCGGTTGCTTTAAGTCCCCAATGAAATCAGAGCCTTCAAGTTACTCAAGATGTTTGTAACAGTTTTATAGCTGATTTACGCAACAGGATTCTCAAAGGTGCTGAACTTGGTATAATTCTGTAGCTGCAGTCAGAATGACACAACTGCAACTTGAGTATAAGCATCTGTCCCGCAAATTAGCATTATATTACTAACATGTCATGGTGATTTGGATCGCTCCGTGAGTGGCAAATGTCAGTCCGGTGTGACTTGTGCTCCTTTCAGTTGCTCTTCTTTCTGCAAAGAAAAAAATATATAAATAAAACTGCCAGTGGTTTGGGTAAAAATGGTCACTGGCTTCTTGTAGCTTCAGAATTTTTATCATTTTCACAGGGGCACCACCCAAAGCTGAAAGCGCGTAGTATCAGGTGAGTCACAATTTGTGCATATGGATGAGTACATATGCAGATATATAATAATTATAATTTATCCTTCATTAATCCCTGTGGGGAAATTTGTTATCTGCAGTTAATATAATAAAATGTAAATATATATCTAAATATTAGATACATATTTATGGCTAACATATATTTAAATTATATTGATATTAACATAAAAAATAAATACAAAATTTGGCATAAATACTTGATTGCATTCTAACTTGAATGAAAGACATTATAGATTTAAAAAAAAATTGCTTTCTCTGCAGTGTTTCACCTGATTGCATCTAATGTTTTATTTGTAACAAAGACACCAGCAACGCTGAACACACATAGAATGATCTATCGCAGATTGATCTGGACAGCTAAAAGATTCATTATTGTTGGCTTAAAATCCACATTTATTCAGGATAAGCTAACAATGTAAATGCCAGCTTACTTGGTCATCTGACAGGAGACCATAAGATAAAGATAAAACTTTAAGAGCCAATATGAGAATAAATTTACACTAAATGTATTCACAATATTAACCAGACGAGCAGCAGATAGGGATGTTTGGCACTTTGCTTCCATTTAATGTTAATATTGACCTTGTTGTTGCTCAGTGAAACCTCCACCAATCCATGTCTATTTCCAGTGAATGAACTGAGCAGTGCAACGGCTGCCAGAGCCTAAAAACAGCGCTGAGAGCTGGGAATGTCACTCCCTCCACTCAAGTCACTAAAACACGACAGCGAATGAAACAGTCCAGTATCTGCTTGATGTGTGGTGTGTGTGTGTGTGTGTGTGTATTCACCACAGCCTATTTTTCAACTCCTTTTTTTCCATGACAGCATTTCTCAAAAAAGATCATCACAGAGCAACACTGAGAAAAAAAGCAATTGCGCCAAAGTTTTATGTGTCAGACAAAAAATAAAATGCTGCACCCTCATCTATTATAATCAATATTAGGATTAACATCTTGAGAAGTTGGTCTGTAACTACTGTAACTCTCACTATCTTGCTGATGGACAGGAAGTGAACACCAGAGAGAGGAACTAGGTTCTTATCAGTTCAGTTGGTCAAAGCTGGAAGCTGTTAAACTATAAAATCCCTTAAACTGCTTCCAGCCAACATGCAGCCTTGGCATTTGTGTTTATTTTACTTATTTGGTATCATTACAAAAATCCTTGTGTAATTTAAAGTGATTTTTGTCTGTGGTTCCTATTCTCGTCATTGCCTCGTCCATACATATGTTTGTGCGCCCGTTAAAGGGGAGGGGGCTGTTTGATACAAACTTAGCACGGCATCTTGATGACGAGCTGAGCCTCTTACACAAGTCCATTAGTGAGCCACCAGTGAGGCCACACCCACACACACACACACACACACTCATACACACAAGGATTAGCTGTCGTCACACTAAAAGCCTGCTGGAATGAAGACAGGGTTTCCTCATACCAGGCATTGGGAACTATGGGGGGAAATGAGAGGGGACGTCAGGCGGGGCCGAGAGGTCAAAGACTGTGGAGGTTCCCTTCCACCGGGCGGCCGTCCAAACACTCGTGTACACGCAGCTGTGCATCCTGAACAAGCACTGCACTTCCTGTAAGCTGTGAGAGTCAAACACAGATGGCTTTCGAATCCGATCTTTAGTTCTGCAATCATGAATTCCGACAATTGCAGTATTCACAAACCGTGTAGAAAAATCTCTTCCACAGGAGATTCTTCTCCGCTTATGCCTTCGGCAGCGCTTCCTCTTCCTCCGCTCCGTCTTTGACCAAGGTGAAACATGACTAGATGTGACTTTCCATCTGTCTTTGCATGTCGCCGGCTAGCGTGTTCAGCTGGATGTTGGGTGAGTGAGGAGGAAGAGCAGCAGGTGCAAGACGGCCTCGAGCAAAAAGGACGAACGGTCGAACCTTCCCTCCACAACATTTTAGAGATTTACTGCCTTCACCATCAGGTGCAACAGCCATCGATTGAATATCAACTCACAGCTGCTGGGACTGATTGTATATACAGTACGGGCTTCTGAAGCAGTTGATTATGGAAGGCGCCGAATGATTAAGAAAACTAACACACCTTTAAAAGAAAAAATTTCATATTATTCGCGTGAATTATTTAAGGGTAGAGGTCCAAACCAGTGCAAAATGCATGAGGCCTCCAGGCAGAGAAAAAAAAAATCTAAATTTAGTCAAATCAGCGATGCTATGCACGCAAATATGAGGAAAACAACATGTAGAACCTTGAAGAAATTGCCAATCATCAATCAGAAGAACATGAACATCTGAAGCAAAATATGAATATATCATTATCAACAGCGACGTCCTGAAACGTGCAAAAACATACAGCAATTACTTCGAAAAGGAACAGAAATAAGAGAAACATCATCTGAAATTTTTCAGCTCTGAGACAACAATCTAAAATCAATGAAATAACGTGAGGATTTATAGTAGCATATATTCTTGCCATGTTGTCCAATATCTATAATTTATTCTTAATAAAGCCATGACGCCTGCCAGATTCAGGTAATTCAACACGATCCTGCATTAAATGATTAGCGTCGACATAAACGAATGTGATATTTAAAATGCGACACGTACATATAGCTCGGGGGTGGGGGGGTCCTGATGAGGATTTGAGACTTGCATTACTTCCCTAGAGTTAAATATAAATGAGATATTTGGAACATTCAGGAAAGTTTACCAGTGTTTTGAAATTGAACCATACTTGACATTGAAGTTGGGGACGCTTCGGTGCGACGGCGGCCCGGGCAGCGAGTCTGTTTTGCCATGTTTTCTCAGACCTGCTATATAAACATAATGCTGGTTGGATACGAGGCGGGTCCCTGATGTCGGGGGAGGCGGCGGGAGTGAGGCTGGGGTGGCAGTCGAGATCCTGCAACAGACTCCTGGAGGACAGCCGGAGTCCATCTCTTCTCTTAATTACTGTCGTCCCTGAGACCCAGCCGGCTAATAAGTACTCCGCGGCTACAGCAGGCGGGAGACTCCGCTGAGCGCGAGCAGATGGAAGGAGGGAGAGCAGCTTTCCGCTTCACAGCCAGTCCGAACAGATAGAGCTCAACGAGGCCTTTCCTGACAATCTGGACCGGGCACACACACACACACACACACACACACACACACACACACGCACGCATTATTTTTGTAAAAACACAAGCCCCGCGATGAGCTGTCCCCGGTCACAGCTGATTTGTTGGAACATTTGTCATCTCCTTCAGAGCGCCTCCATTAGAAACGCCCTTGTCATGACCGGAAGCAAAGATACGCTCTAGAAGACAGAGCACACTTGACGGGCCAGGTCTACGTTGGGATTTTTGTACTTCACGCAACATGATCTGCCAGACAAAGCAGCGTCCACGCTGCAAATAGCACCGCACTCCTCTAAATACACACAGCTTTAACCCGGTCATTGCATCTAAGTGTTTTCACTTTCTGGGAACATATGGGTTGATGAGGATCAATGGCAGATATGGGACAGTATTAGCACAGACGCTAACCCGGCTAATCGTCCTAACTTTCTAAGATGTTCTCTGGGCTGTGAACAAACACACACACACACACAAACACACACACACACACACACACACACACACATACAAGCACCGTCACCCACAACAATCTCAATCCTCCTTACTTGGGCCTGTGAATCCAAGGGCGTCCGGCGTGCCGCTCATGTCAGCGACCGTGAAAGAAAAACATTTTTCAAGGAAGTTCTGTCAGGATGAAAAGAGTTTGAGTCCTTCGGGATATCATTTTCACCACTTACTACACACAAAAAACAGTGGGAGAATAGTTGAGAAAATTACAGAAAAATAATAAAATCTATCTTGAACACTCTCCCACAGATGAAGGGGGATGCGTCAGTCGTGTAAACAGTGTTTTCTGACTTCTTCCGATTTTCCTTATTCTTCTAGCCTTTTGTAAACTGAAAATTAACCCTTTTTACCCCTGAAATTAAAGTATTTCTGCTTTCTTCCATATTTTCCAAGTATTTTTTTCAATTTAGACAGCGGAAGAAAGAAGAGCATCTTTGAATTGCGTCATAGAAACAGATTAGCTTGATGCGCACCTGTTTTTGATCAAGCATAAAAGCCCAAAGCTGAAATTATGATTCTATTCCGGTTCATTCTTAATTTAATTGTTTATTAACTGGACTTATTACCCTTGAAAAATTAAGTTAAGACACGAAATTTTGTTTGCAGTTACAAATGCATGTTTGTCTAAATGTGTTGATGACTGCTAGCAACAAGCTAATCTTTTGCCAAGAACATGTTAGTATCAAAAAATATTAGCGTCTAAAAAGCAAGATAAACCTTCCTAATGTGGACAAGATTCAATTTTATCCAGGCAATAAACCTCTTGACAACATAAGTTGTTTTTTTGTTTTGTTTTTTTTGCATCGAAAGGCATATTTTGGAAGAATTGTTTTCGGGATTTCTGTTAGTTTGTCTGTTTTGGTCTTTCAATCTGATTTCTTAGTTAAAAAACAACAACTTTTCTTTCAGAGTGAAAGCGATCTTACTTTTTGGTCTCTATTTCTCACTTTTTTTTAATTTGTTTTAATTTTTTTTTTTAAAAATCCATTTCACTTCCACAACTTTAGACTCTGGTTGCTTCTTATTTCACCAGATGCATTTATCCGATCCTTCCAAAGTTTCAGAAAAGTCACGTACCGCGTATTTTTCTGTTTGCGGGCATTATAGCCCTCAGGTCCGCAGTTCTAACCCCATCACCTCGTCATATAATACCAGTGTATATTTTGACAGAATCCACATTACTCAAGCCGTGACAATTATAGCCTGGAGCTACAAAAGCATCATCCCGTCTGATCTGGCTCAGTCTTTTCTTTTCAATGAAAAAAGAAGTAGGGTTTGTTGTCTCTGCAGCTTCGCCTCAGCCTGTTACTGACAGCTTTGACATAAGTATCAAAATAATTCATGATGCCGGTGATTCAAGCGGAGAGAGCAGTTTCCTGTTTTTCCTTTGCAGCATCAACCGGAAAAAATATGGGTAAACATTGCCAATGAATAGCGTGTCTTCAGTCACTGATCATCCCTTTCGAAGTGAGTTTTCAATCATTTGAAATACCGAAGCTGCGATAAAGGTTTTACTATTTTTCCTGTTTATTTTCTTGACATTACTTTAGCTCATATTTTCTGATCATTTCTTTCTCATGCACAGATTTTTGACACAATTCCTTGCCAAATTGATTGATTTATTCATTTTACTAATATTTCTGTGGCCTCTGTTTCTTTTTGGATTTACAAGCGAATGTTATTTGTTTCAGATTAGCTTATTTCTTGTTTATTTTCAACTCCTCTTTAAAATCCTTTTTTTTTTTTGTTTAACTGTGCTTTCAGTCATTTCTCAGCAACTACTGATTCCATTTCTAATTTTAATTCCCTATTTCAGTATTTTCTAATAAAAGATCACTGGGTGACTCCCAACTGTCTCATTACTGAGAAAAGATTTGTCAAGATACAAAATCAAAAACCCAAGAATTTTAATATTTCCTGAACAACATCTGAGTGCAGACGATATCAATAAAAGAATGAAATAGATGGAGATATATCCCGTGATAATGTAGCTCATGTTGGACATCTGCAGTTTTACACAGGTGCCAATCTTGACTAGATGGGAGTTACAATTTGGGTCAAGTGCATTGTAATATTTCTTCCCACACTGAAGTCTAGTCTCCGTGGAAACTGCTGCCTGTTATTTAAATGACCATGTTAGTGCTTTCTGACTCAACAAACACAATGAGCAAACTTACAGGTGCTCTCACATTGATTCTGGGGTTTGATTTTCCTATCAGCAGTCACTCGCACATCCTGCTGAACGGCGACCGCTCTCTCGCTCAGATTGAACCGAACAGCTGGCGGAGAGGCTACGGAGCACCGGCGGCACCGTTGACAGAAATTCAATTGTACCCCCCCCCCCCCATCTCTCTCACTAAAACACACGCACACAAACACACACAATTAAAACAATGGCGGCAGACCTAATGCAGATAAGTCCTGTTAACCTTTGCTAGCTCTTGCTCTGCCTCTGTCATCAGCCCTCGCTGGGTCCACGCTGTCCTTCAGTGTTCCCAACTCTCATGAATGTTTGATGGTCCTGCCAGCTGCTCTCCGGCGTCTAAGGACGGCACGTGTTCTCCCTCAGAAACACAGGCTTCGCATTGTCTCGGCCCCCGGTGGACTCTGAAAACCAGCGACGGAGTGTACGTGTAATGTATGACGCCGAATAACTTTCATGTGTGTGATTTTAGATGATTTGAGGTGTAGAGGGAGGTCTTGTTTCTTTTTTTCTTTTTTTTTTTTTTTGGACAAATGCAGAAAAAAACAACTGCAGCCATTTGAGAAATCTTTCACAAATGATCCACAGGCTTCCCCTCCTACACGACGACTGGCCCTGGCTGTCTTTTCATGTGCAGACTTTTCATTTTCTACAGCCTTCCCCTCTGTATTGTTTGAGATGTTTACAGAGTGTAGGATCCTTGATCATGAATTCCTGGGCGTCTGTTTGCCAGTGCAGATGGGCAAGGAGGAGCGCCGAGATGCACACAAACAATTGTGTGTCGGGACCAAAACATTTTTCCAATTCTTGTGCACAAAACCTTGCACACAGCACACAGCCGGAGCTTCCACCCACCCCGACACCCTGAAGATTCTAGGAACCAGCCATATGTCTCTGCCGCGTCGTCACAGCAACGATCTCAGCCCCATCGTGCACTTTTATTATTATGCATGTGAAGCAGGGGTCCTGCGGTCACACTGACCATCGCCACGCATCACTTTAACGCCAGACTTATGCACTCAAACACCTAAAGGTGCTGTTCAAATAATTTACTTTATCTTTGTATCCATGTGGTTTTAGTCCTATTGTTGCTTTTCCTGGTTCCAGCATGTGACAGCTAAATCCAACTGCATTAAAAAATGCATTAAAAAATGCGCAAAATTTTAACAGCAGCTCAAGTGGTTTACAGAAAAAAAATTCTATAGGCAAATTATTGATCAATAGTCACAAAAAACAGTTTTCGAACCGCGCATAAATGTGTTCATCAATCAAATTAATAGTTGAACTGACCTGAGCATAGGGTCGGGCCATAACTATATCAGCAATTTGGGGCACATAAAACAAGGTTGCCAGAACTATTCAAGTCAGTTTTGTGTGTCATGTGACTGTAACTTATAAGTGTGTGAGCTATGTGTTCCTGCCAAGAGTTTAGTCAACAGCATCTGAAATAGTACAAATGGCAAATTTAAAAATGAGTAAACGTGTTTATCAGCAAACTCTTCCTTCAGAACACTTAATTCCATCGCTTCGTGACAGTTTGCTCAGCGAACAAGCATTGATGGTTTTGCTGCAGAGGCGCATCCTGACATTTATAATGAATAAAGGCAGCCCTTACAATAAAGGATATTAAAACAATAAATACAAAAAAATGAAATGCAAAGCCTCCAAAATATGGATTGATCACCTGCAAACACCTGGAAACAACTTGTGATTTCTATCCTGTACAACTGTAACCTATCCATTTAAATTTTTGAGAAAGTTTGTTCTTGTTATTCAATTTAATTTCCAAATCTGAATGATGCTGACTAATCAAGTATATGACAAAAAGTCCTGTCCTTGAAAAAATTTTAATTAAAAAGGAAGTAGTATTATTAAATAACCAAGTGGGATATTTGTTTCAGAGTTTGAGACAGGAG
Source organism: Fistularia commersonii (assembly GCF_037954325.1). Lineage (NCBI taxonomy): Eukaryota > Metazoa > Chordata > Actinopteri > Syngnathiformes > Fistulariidae > Fistularia > Fistularia commersonii. Next base: position 3,565,051 of record NC_141316.1, on the reverse strand, counting down.
ATTTTAGAAGTGGCTGAATAAGTAAATGAAAAAAAAAAAAAACTCCATCTATGCCTCCATATTCTTTACTTCCAGGCTGCTTAAGAGACAAAGAGACTTCATCAGATTAGTATCTTTGCTGGCAGATTTCCCAGTGACAGACGTGAAATCTGTAGAACTACTTTCATTTTGAAAGTATGTTGACAGTTGGAATTAATATCTACCCTTTAGTTTTACTACCTACGCTGCTATATAACTTCAGTTTGGGAGCTGATCATTTCAGAGAGAAAAAAAAAAATCAAGAAATTACCTAAAAATCTCCAGTGGATTAGGTTTAAGTATAAGAAATAGAACTGAATTACCACTGATTATCTTGGGGAAGTTTCTCATTCATTTGTGCTTATCAGAATCCTGCGTTTCAAAATAGCCGAGCAGGTGTCTTGACAGATGAAGTGGATAAGATGCCAAACCGAAAGAGGAACATCGATTTGAGTGAGCGTGGATTCGAGTATCACCGGATCATCTCTAATTGTCATAAAGGACTCCTCAATGTAATTTTGGTCAGTAATCAATACAATAATAATAAAAGCAAAGTGGGCCCGGGATACATCCCTGTTGTCGGTCTGGAGGGGGGAGTTTCTGGATGTCAAAAACAACACTTTATATCCACATAAAATGTAGGAGTGAAAACGGCATTCCAGTTTTGCTGTCAGTTTCTCTGGCTGCATATCAACTACTTAATTTGATTCTGCAATTATCGTCGCCCCTTTAGCTGTTTTGCTGATCTCTGTTTGTCCTGTTGCATTAAGCCGGTTAATGTGTGAAGAGTCTCAAATAGTCCGGAAGCAGAAAATGTCTCCTCGGTTTTATTTCCGAATTTCACACCAACGCCGACCCTTTGATCTTTGTCAAGAGAGCAGCCTGTTATTCTCATTTGTAAAAGAGAGAAAACAGCAGCTGCCAATTTGGTGAAAAGTAATACCACAGCAGCCGCAGTAAATACTTCATTAGTATGTCCTGGAATATATTTTGAGGTCGATCGCGATCACAATCGAGCTCGCTCTCTTTTCCTGGCCGAGTCTATCATGTCACCTGTCCTCCTCCCGCAGCAGGCCGACACAACTGGGTCACGGTAAACCTGAGGCGCGCGGCTCCTCTTTCACCAAAGTCTGGACCCGAGGGCTCCAGAGTGAGATTCAGACATCAAACTCCAGCTCAGACCTCCATCCATCAACCTCCGCAAAAGCCGCTTCCCAAAGCCGAGCAGCAGGTAACCGTAACGAAGATCTCCCGGACGCCGCCATCGATCGCTAACACAGACTTCCTGTTTCTGGGAGGTTGGCGGTTTGGAAGCGGCTCAAGATGCTAATGTGATCAGATGGTCCAGTTTTTTTTTTTTTTCTGGGAGGAAAAGTCATTGTTTTAAAGTCTTAACGGAAAAGAAATATGGAGCAAGAAGACCGATATGCTCCGTCTCGGTCGAGAATGACAGAAGTATTTGAGGCTTTAAACAATAAAGTTGTCCTTTTCCAAACAGGAAACCATCATAATACTGCTTTACCTGACTTTCTAATATACTTAGATTAAACATATATGGCACTAAATCACAAATTACAGCCCACGTGATTACAAACGGCACAGTGGATTACCGCAACGCAAAAGGGTCACTGATTCGATTCCAACTGGAGGCCTTTCTGTGTGAAGGTTGCATGTTCTCTCTGGTCTTCCCACAGTCCACATTAACATGCAGGGTCCTCATTAGAGACCCTAAATTACACTGACATGTGAATGGGGGGGTGATTATATATCTCCACCAGTCCAGGGTGAGTCTCGCCATTCGCCCAATGACGCCTAGGACAGACCCCCCCCCCTCCCCTATGACCCTGGTTGCAGGATAGGCTGGATAGGTAATGAAAGATTAAATGAGCACAAAGTCATTGCAAAATGCGAACCGAAGCATTTTCAAACCACTGAGCAAATGTTGACGTCGCCCGCCTCGCTACATCTGCTTGATCTCACAGATCGTCCAATCGCACACCGAGGAGCAAAGTAAAACCCGTCACCCGGTTTAACTTTGACCTGAGAGTAGAAGCCGTTATCAAACTTCGCCTGGAATATGGTGAAAGAAACACAACTCTTTTTCATTCCTCGGTTCATTTTTTTCCTTCTCACTGCATGTGATGAATCTCAGAATTGCAGCAAGTCAATTCTTAAGATGCTTCCGCTCACCACGAACCGTTTACCAGATGAAACTCAAGTGTGGAAGTTTGAAAATGAATACTTTGAATTAGGAGTCAGACAACGCAACACTTTTCTTCGTGCCTCGGGTCCGTTTCTCATTTACCGCTCGTCTGTGGACGTGCGAGGAGTTTTCCTCCTCAAAGACAGTTCACACTCCACACTTCGCTGCTACGTGCTTTTTGTGGGGAAATTCTCGGTTTTTCAGACATCAGAGGGCCTTTCGTGTGCGGATTCCCAGTTGGGAACTAATTTTTTTCGGATTATTCCGACATGGCATGAACGCATTACAGCTCCAGTATGTTTTTGTAGGTCACCGCCGCGCTCCGCTAATGCTGGATTCAGGAGCCAGGCGAAGAGATTTTGTGTTCAAAAGTCATAAGTAACTGCTCTCGTTTGCTTCCTAGCAGGGAAAAAAAAAAGCAGCTGCCCCATTTCCATTAATCACCGACGACTAACAGAAACAGATCCCGCGCACCCAGCAGCTCATCATCAGCATCATATGATTAGAGCCTCATTAAACTTTTAATTGCCTCTATTTATGTCCCATGAATGCATGTGTGTAATGCAGCCTTCAAGTCATTTTGGATATGGCAGAATTACGATCAACTCGACCATGCAATGTAATGAATAGCTGCACGGGCTCATTGTGCGGAGGATCTCCGAGGAAATCGATAGATAAAGAAAAAAAAAAAAAAAAAAGCAAAATGTAAAATCATGAATAATTAGAAAGCGAGCCTGCCTTTTGGATATCGCATCCAAGCAGATATATGGCACGGTCTGCGAATAAGAGGAAGCTGTTTCTTTTCTCCGGCCATCCATCAAACGTTAGATGGTTGTTCAATGCTGCGGTGTGTATGTGTCATGTAGTAGTATTGGACATGCGTTACCCTGGACCTTTAAAACGGGCAAAAATTATTATTCTAAATGATGTAAAAATTGAAGGAAAACTGCAAGTGCGATGGAGGCCAGCAGGAGCTGCGCCATCAGAAAACTTTTCTCTTTCCCCTTCGCAACGTTGCTGAGGAGGCATAAACGTCCGACTCGAAATCAGTACATTACTTGTTAGTAGTCTCCAGAGCGAGACGCCAGCTCAGGGTTGGATCTACCTCAAAACCCAAAAGTGAGAGGTTAGAGGACTCTTTCTTCCATCCCATCTCTGTGGTTGTGTTATTACTAAACATTATCACACACCTGGCGTGGATTTATTTAGTTCTACGTAGATCCATGGTTCAATTCCAACAGGGGTCTTTTCTTGGTGGAGTTTACATGTTCAGACATGTGTCTGCATATGTCTCCTCCAGGTTCTCAGGTTACCTCCCACAGCCCAAAAGCATGCAGCAGTTGCAGCTGAAGACCCTTAATAACCCAGACACGTAAATGAGAGGGTGAATGGTTGTGTTTCTCTATATGTGGTCCTGCGATCGACGAGCAACCCGACCAGGGTGAACCACACCTCTCACCGATTGACGGCTTGGATAGGCTTCGGCAGCCCCGTGACCCGGAGTGCAGGAGAAACCCTATAGATAATGAATGAAGGAATAAATCCTACTTTCAATAGAACCTGTGTCGTAGCGAGACAGCCAGAAAAAAAATGAAGGGGGCCAGATCATGCAAAAGTACGTACAGTTTTACCCTTTTGTCAGTATATATGTGTGTGTGTGTGTGTATAATATATACTGCTCAAAAAAATAAAGGGAACACTTGAACAACACAATGTAACTCCAAGTCAATCACACTTCAGTGAAATCATAGTGTCCACTCAGGAAGCAACACAGATTTTAAGGACATTACATCAAAGTTGGATTAGCCTGGAGTGTGTTTTTACACTTTAATTTTGAGTGTGATTCCTAATCCAGACCTCCATGGGTTAATACATTTAATTTCCATTGATCATTTTTGTGTGATTTTGTTGTCAGCACATTCAACTGTGTAAAGAGCAAAGTATTTCATAAGAATATTTCATTCATTTAGATCTAGGATGTGTTTTTTAAGTGTTCCCTTTATTTTTTTGAGCAGTGTATGTATATATATACATACATATATAAAGATACGAATATCCCGCTTTAAAAAAAAGTGAGAAAACCTCCCGTTGCCTACTAGTGTGCTTTGCAGTATTTAGGGTGCAGACGACAGACAGGCTACATGCATGTAAGAGGTTTAAAACAGTGTAAACTGCAGCCTTAGTGACGCTTAGAAGAAGGTCATTGACTTTGAATCTCCCCGAATGTTGTTCGGTCGTCGTCGTGACTCAGCAATGAGCCGCACAGACCGAACAATCTCAAATGATAGTCCGTTGTCTGAACTTCACGCGGCAAGATTCACTTTTCAACCGTGTTATTAGCGACCCCGGGGCCGGTCTGTTGTTTGTCTATCAGCAGGATTTTCACATGGCTTAATGGAGGGGTGCGGCCAGGGTCGGGGGGGGAGGGAGGAAGAGACCCCCAACATGTGAGGCTCAATCTTTTTAACATTGGAAACACTGTAATTTTCACCACAGACACTGGTAATTCAAGGAATAGCATCACGGCAAAATCAAAGGTTGCTCACAATGATTAATCCGCGGCCTTTCTTTACTCATGCAGATACTGTACTTGCTCATCCTTGGCTTAGTGCAGCTGCTATAAAAAAAAAAAAAAAAGAAATAACACATTGTGAAAATGAAAATGCACTCGAGCAGCTCCGCTGTGATAAATTTTCCTTATGCTGCAGCAAACATCCCTGGGAGAGTGACATTGTATAGTTGGCATTTAGAAGCCCAGACACCGCCTGAGAGAAAGGTTGCCTGGCAAACCCTCGGAAATGTCCGTTCGATGACATATGCTGGAAGTTTATCCATGAGGTTACATTAAATATCGTATTCTTAAAAAAAACAAAATGTTTTTGATGACCTTCGGACTGCGCAAGCGCTGCTGTTTACAACGGACAAAAAGGAGAAACTTACTGATACAGCCGGTAATCTTGCTATTACAGAGGTCACCTTGTACTTGTCGGGGGTTTATTTGCAAAGCAGTGGAATTTGTATTTTACTGAGCACACGCACATCTGTGACACATACTGTACAAATTTAAAGGGGACGTATCTTGCTTATGCTCATGTCCGTGTCATACCGCTCACCTGTCGAAGTAAACAAATAACACTGACGTACTTACATTTATATAACCAGTTCACAGATATGAATAATCGTCCTTGATGATGCTCCGCGAGCAGCGTTGCATCTGTTTCATCAGAGGAGAAGATCACCACGTACTTCATTGGTCATGTGTTTTTATGATCAAAAAAATCCAATCAATCGCTATAGTTTATATTAGGGGTGTCAAACTCATTTTGGTCCGGGGGCCACATACAGCCTAATTTGATGGGAAGGAGGCCGGATCGGTAAAATCATTACCTAGGAGTGACACTAAGTCTAAAATTTTCCTTTGCTTTAGTGTAAAGAGGGTAAACAGGTAAATTACAAAAATCTTCGAATAAATATTAAAAATGAACAGGAAAAAAGAATTCAGGAAATGACACCCTAAAAATATCGTTGAGTTAAAAGACAAATTCTCATCACTGTGGGAAAATCTGCAACTAGAATTTATTAGAAAATGGATCGGTAGCATGAATAAGAGGAGGTATAATGTTTACATGGCTATTGGTGGCTATTCTGGTTATTAAATCAATCTTTTTAATTTTGCAAATTTTTTTTGCAATCATTTTTGTATTTTTTATAGAAATAAGAAAAGAAAAGATCGTTTTAACAGTGTCACTAGATGTTTTTTCATCAAAAAATTAATTTGTTTTCAAATGAAGCAAAGTTACTTTTTAATTTTTTTCCTTGTTCGTTTTTTTTTTTTTTTTTTTGAAACACAATGTATAAAACCCCCAGATGCATGTGACAAAAAACGCGCAACCGCACAAAACAAAGGTTTGATTTCAGGCAGGGGGCCACAAAATAAAAAATAAACAAATAAATAAATAAAAATAATAATAAAATAAGAAATTGTTCAGAGGGCCGCAAGTCTGAGACGCCTGGTTTGTATGATGTCACTCACTGGGTTTTGCGACATTCAGGGTTCTGGTAGCGCAGCGGAGAAGCACGAGCCGGCCGACGTCAATTGGGCTGTTTTGAACCAGTTTTTAATGAGAGTTATGTGAGCGGGACCATGAAGGTTGCTGTACTAGACTTTTTCTGTCTGGAGCAGCATCTTCACTCATCACTTGTCTCTGCAATAATCTCTTATTTCCCCTAATAGGTTCTTTCAGAGGGTGAAGGGTGTTGCTCATATTCAGTTGCAATGTTAATGGAGGACAAAGCTTGATTGAATTTTTTTTTTTCCAACAAACGCAGTCAGTATTAATTTGTAATCTTTTCAACAGAACATAAAGTGCATCGAAACTTTGTAAGTTGCTCCTGTACAACGTCGAACCGTGTCAAAATCAAGAGGCGGGGGTTCAACTCTGACTGGTCACCTGCCAATCACAGGGCCGCATTTAGAGACATACAATCATTCACACGTCTGTGCAATTTAGATTCTCTTGTATGTTTTTGGACGGTGACAGGACACCCAGGCAGACACAGGAAGAAAGGCCCCCCGGCCGAAATCGAACCAGGAACCTTCTCGCTGTGAGTCTGAAGCGCGAACCATTTCCCTCCACCGTTTAGCAATGGTGAGGATTGATTATCACCAGAACATAAATCGGAACTTGTTTTCAAAAGATGCATATCTTCTTACATTTCTGAGACCAAGATGGCGTTCTTCAGATGGAGATCTGAAGACGTCGACTCAACGGGAGACTTTTCTGTGTCTCAGGAGCACCATCTCCAGAGATCCAGCCACTCGCTCGTCTCTGTCAAAGTTCCGAGCTGTTCGTCTCCGATTCGGCTGACTTATTTCCCTGACTGGATAAACAGAAAATGCAAGATATTCAAACATGGAAACAATAGCCCATTAAATTAAAGTTGAACTTTTGTAAAGCAGACAAGATTTCCAACCTTTCCAAACAAGCTCACTCAGGAAACTGGAAGTGCCAGGAGTTCACGTTCCTCTGTCCACCGGCAGGTGTCTGTAAATTGGCAAAACAGGAGAAAGTTGGCTGAATAGAAACAAGGGCTGAGATGTTCTGTCTCAGACAGAGGATTAACTGAAGGTCAAGAATGCAATAAATAAAGATTTCAATTGTGAATCCATGGAAAGCTCCTAAAGCAAAGTCCCAGAATAAAAATATAGAGCTTAAAAATGAGCAACGCGGGTCCCCTTTGACCTCCTGAGACCGAAGGCCTGCAAGGAGGAGAGGGGGGGGTTTGCATGTTTAATGTCTTCGAGTTAAAATATGTCCTCAAATGTGGACAGCTGGTATTTAAGTTAGTATAATACTGGCTGTTTTGTTCTGACTACCCTGCGGTAAATGGCATGAGGTATTACAACGATCTGCAAGGGGTCATGGTGAGGTCAGATAATTAAAACCCAGTGTTAGAGCTAAAGGACTGTCTTAGAAAATTAGAATATTGTGATAAAGTTCTTTATCTTCTGTAATTACAAAATCAAAAATGTCACACATTCTGGATTCATTACAAATCAACTAAAATATTGCAACTCTTTTATTATTTCAATATTGCTGATTATGGCTTACATCATAAGAAAACTCAAAAATCCTATCTCAAAATATTAGAATATCATGAAAAAGTATTTTTTGTTTTTTTAATTGCATTACAGAAGATAAAGAACTTTATAAAAGTATTCTAATTTTCCGAGACAGTCCTGTATTCTCAAATTGGCTTCTTTTTGCCTCAAATGTTAATAGACATTCATTCATTCATTACCCATCCCACTTATCCTGCAGTCGGGGTCACCTATCCCCGCCTAATCGATCACAGGGACATATACAGGGACACAAAACTGTTCATAAATATAATACATATAAAAATCTTATTTCTACTTTCACCCCCTTCAACTGTAGTGGTTGGATCTTCTGCAAACATTTATTTATTTCCACACCGAAGGCTGTCATAAGCATCTGTTGCCACGTCGAGGGAAAACAAACCAGAGATCGACGCATTGTAGTTTAAAGCGTAAAATAAGTCAAAATGTAACGTCTCCAGACGAGTGTACTTTGTCGCAAAGTGGTTAAGACTAATTTCAGAGCAATGTGCTGCAAATTACGTAACATTTGCCAATTCTCAACGTGATTCACTATAAGAAGCAAACTAGCCTGATTTTAAGGTAATTAATGTAATTTCATCAAATCTTTGGGGAGAAGGTAGATCTAACTTTATTGGCAGATGAATTCTCCTGGCACTCGGCTTCTTTTTAACTACTTAACACAACTGAGCACTTTGGTGACATGGTTGTTCTATTGTTTTTCGGTTTTGGGACGGCTTCAAAAAAAAGGGTTGCTAAGCTACAGTGGGAGCGTTGCTGTGCAGAGGAAGGGGTCTGCCCTCGTCTGGGGGGCTCCAATCCAACTATTTGAGGAAATATCTCTGCCACCGACAACAAAGACCTGCTCACAGTTTCTGGCTGGGAGGAGTGTGTCAGTCTGTGTTGCCGCTGCAGAGCCGAAAAGAAGAACTCTCCCGTTTTGTGACTTCCTGCCCAGCAGCGCCCCCTGCAGGACGCAACACCGTCCCCCCTCTCCCCCCCCTCAGAGACCTTGAAGCCTCTGAAAACAGGCAAGGCTGAACCTCTATAGAGCGAGGTGAGCCGCGGAGTTCATCGTGGGCGGCCGGGGCTATCTTTGACATGTTCTGCAGCACCTCCAGTCAGAACAGACATCACATCGTCATGGCGACGGCAAGCGCTAACACAGTGGCGGAGGCCCACATGCCCGGGTCCGACCTACAGTCAGTCCGAGGCCTGGCTGACTTCATCCTGGAGGGAACTTAGAGCTTTACATGTGTGTGTCTGTGCGTGCGTGTGTGTGTGTGTGTGTGTGTGTTACATAACTCAAAGCTGTGATTGTCCCCAAGCATTAGACTCAGTAGAATAATATTCACACTTTATTGTGGCTGACCCGGAAGCTACAGCAGAGGGAGGGGCTCATTTTTAGTTGGTCAAAACGACACTGACGGACGCAGAATTGGGTGCGTCATGGTCACATGTCACATTATTGGATTAAAGTTGACCAAAATCAACATTATTGGATTAAAGTTGACCAAAATCACACAGTCTACAATGTCTCAGTTTGTAAGCCCTGGATGTTTGTTTGTTTCGGGGTGTGTTTTTTTTTTTGTTTTTTTTTACACCTTGCATTTTTGGTATGAACTTGTGGTCTTTAGATTTAAATCAAACTATTTTAGGTCTGGATCCCCCTCGACATCAGCTTGATTGGCACAAAACATTAACATATTCCAAATGAATCCCACGAAGTTAGCGTCAATTTATTATCAGCACTGCTAATCCTGTACTCAGGGACGAGGTGGTGCTGGAACTTACATGCATGAAAATGTGCAAAAAGTTATTTGCATCAATAAAATAAACCTTAATGTCTAATAGTGACATGTCCAATGTATAGTATCGAACATGTGAGTGAGCTGAAATTGTCTGTATGTGTGAATCAGAGGATCAGTAGCTGTTTTTTCTGTATGTTGACCCTGTGATTGACAGGTGATTGGTTCAGACTTGACACCAGTCAGTGCTTTGCAGCGTTTTTCTCGCATTTGATGGATCTGTGGAAAAAAAATCAGCACCAGATTAATCAATAAAGGATTATAAATAGTTTCATCACCATATGCCTCATTTTTCAGGGGAGCTCAATGTTCTTATCTATGTTTTTGGTCTTGAAGTCCTTCCTGTCATCATACTTTATAATGATTGATCAGATGTGGGATTCCATCCGATATCTGATCAGTTTGTTGAGTGACAGTTCGTCCAGTGGACAGTTGAACCACTTAGTCCGTGGCTGCAGGGCCTCCACACCAAAATCAATTTTCGGGCATCTTATTAACATTTACTACTCTAAACTTGCACCGTCAGCAACTGGCAATTCTGCTGCAGGAAAGGAGAATACAAATAAAAGGGCAATCACACATTTATCTCTCCTTTCAGCTTCACTTCTCACATGTTTCAGGTCCTTGTGAGAAGGCTTTCTCAATAATAGGATCCCCAAGCTTGTCAACACTTTTAAACAAGTATAAACAAAAATAACAATATATATTTAAGTCTTTGTATGTATCTGTGACTGACAGCCATACCAGGTTTCCTGCGACTGCTCTGAAGGAGGAAATGAATACAACAAAAATAAAGTTGAGTGTCAAAATCAAACTGCAACAATCAGATGACAGGGAATGGAGGAACAGAGTCAATTTGAAAAATGAAACACAAAACGCTCGAGAGCCTTTCTGTTTTGTCTTTGCCCCCGGCGTCAGGTGTGTGTATTCATAAGCAATTTGGATATTTGTGTGTCTGTGTGTATGCGTAGATAGGAGTCAGAATGACGTGGATATATATCATTATCATATACAATTTGCTAAAAATATGATGGTAAAGATGACAAAACATTAACTTGATTGGTAGTCTATCATATGAAGAGACAGACTGACAGACACACACACGATTAGCTCTGGTTGTCTCTTTGTCATTCAACTTGTTTAAAAAAAAGGGGAGGTAAGGAATAAAATGTGAGAAGGAGGATCGCAATAATGAGACATTAGGATTGTGTGAGCATGTGTTTATCTGTTTAAAAGAGGGATTCCAGCTGCGATTTATCCCGCACCCATGTCGGGCCAGCTTAGATGACAGGGAAGATGAATACACAAACACACATGGCAAGGGTTTGTGCTAGTGCAATCCTCTGAAATTTATGTGCGTGTGTGTTACCAAAGACTTGTGCCGAATAGATGCACAACGGCAAGTCGGTGTGCCAGGGAAGGGGAGAACATTCAGCAGAGTCAGCATCCACCTCATTACACCCAAGTGTGACCTTCTGTGTAACGCTCACAACCTCACACCAATAAACAAACCCATTAAGGTTCCTTTTACAGCTTGTTCAGAATTTTACCTTTCAGCTACTGAGTGTTACTGTAACAAAGGAAAGGTCAGATAAACCCAGTGGTTCACACCAACAGCACCCCCATCAACCCCAGAGCCCCAATCTGAATACCTCGTGTAACTACCTTATGTGAGGTTTACGTCATTTTAGTGTATTTTTCATAACAGTATTACTAGGTAATACTTGGCGGTACATCAACATGGGCACAGCTTGGACTTTACCAAGAGGGGTCGAGTGAAGCTCTTAGGGAATTACTATTCTGTTATTCTATTAAAATAAAAAAGGATAATGATAATATCTGGAAAAATTAGATTTTGATAGCTTTCATAATTATGCTAAATTTACATTCAGGTAATAATAGTAAAAACTTAAGTTTTAATAAATAAATACATGAATAAAACTGTCTGTAAGGACAGGTTTTAAAAAGGAGTGTACATAGATTTAAAGAAAATATTATTTTAATTGTAAGATAAGATTTTTACACAAAAAATATTTCAGTCAATTTTTGTTGTGATGTTTTAAGCCAATTTTTTTTAGAGTAGAGCGTGTCACATTAACTAAATGAAGGACTCAGACGCCGTTTAAAGACTGTAAACCATTATCCATATCACTCTTTTACAGCCTGCTGCTAAACAATTTCCCATGTATATGGGATCATTAAAGTACATCTCATCATCACCAAAAGAAATAAACATTGAACATAATTTGGAAATAACCTCATTCAAAATGTATATGCTCATCAAGTACTTGCCATGATATGTATAAGTAATAATCTACTGAAGAGGTAAAATTAAGAAAGTGATTCAAACTACCGACACGGTAAAAGTGAGAAAAAAAAAAAGAAATATTCAATTCCAAACATAAAAGAATATGAATTTTAAAAACCAGTATGCAAGAGAGATGGTTATTTCCAAGTACGGCTGTACAAGAATGGTTATGCAATGTTCTAAAACAATTAATTGGTCACAAATCCTTAACCAAACACTGACCTCAGCCAGTCAAAGTGTATCTCTGCTGGCTGTTACTGCAAATGCAGGCTGATCATTCTTCCATATTTTGCTTAAGTAATGATCTTTCAGCATAAAGCCTTGTCCGGAAGAACACACAGCCTCGTCAGATGAAAATAAAACAACTAATCTTTCAGACGCTCAGAACCAGACTGAAAGCATTCACTGGAGTGGAACCAGGATCTGAAAGGGAAACCTTTGCCCGATCCCCTGCAGACAGGAGCTCGGACAACTTTGGGGTTGGGTGGTCCAACAAAACCATCTACATTTAACAAAGATATTAATCAAAGTATTAATCAAGAATTTAAGTAGGAAACTGAAAAATCTGTGAAGAAGCAGGTAAGAGAAACTCCAAAATTAAAGTTCACTGATACTCAAATTCATTTTTCAGGAAATTTTGCAATGTATTTTCCATTTTTACAATTTATGAACCCCCACCTACCTACTGAGAATAATGTAAGAAATAATTTTAGGTTTACTTGTATACTGTATTAAGTTTTGGTCTATTTCTACTTGGAAGCCAAAACACCATCAGTCTAATTTAATCATTTGATTTTCGATGGAATCCAAGACCCTCTGTAGAAGCTGAAGTTATGTGACATTGAGCATGAGGCCTCTTGACCTCATACCGGTGAAATCATTACATTTGTAGATTAAAATTACTTTCCAGCTGCTTGTCAAGTAAGTGGAAATGTGTCGAAGGAATGTAATTGACCTGGTGCTATACTGCCCTCGTGTGTTTGCTTGTATGTTGGGTTACTAGATCCAAAACGAGTTAAAACTTCAATAAAAAGAGATGAGTTAAAGTTCCATGTGTACAACATGAGGGATACATTCAATTTCAGAATGATATCTGCTTCGCCTCATTATGATCCACTCTTTTCCAGGTAATCATTTTCCAGGAAGTCTTCAACATTAAATCCAACAGAAGTGACAGATAGGGAGCCTTATGACAAATCGCAAAAATTACCCACTCAAACCTATTAAAGAGCCTATAATTATAAAACATAATTGAATTAGCCGCTCCTGTTTTAAGAAGTATTTACAATTCAATATACCCTCATTTGTAAAAATAGGTCTGAGTTGGACATTTTGCATTATTTTACAGTAAACCATGACTGAAAGATGATAAAGGTTCTCAAGGATGTCTGGGGGCTCCGGGAAATACGACTATGTGCCAAGCGGACCAACCATCTTGCTGTGACGAATTTTGTTGCATCAGAAACACACCACCACTCATACACACATGTTGCCCACAAACATTTTGCTTTATTTGATTGTTAAAAATAAGTAAGGCTAGAGACGTTTCCATCGGCACAAACGGCGTGTGTGCTGCTGAACTGGAACCGAGGGAGGGGCTCTGGATGAGTACTATGCGGATGGGATTGATGACACACACACACACACGCGCATTCACGCACGCACACATACTCAAGCACGCACGCGCGCACACAGACACACACCTGTGGTGAGTGTCCTGCATCTGGCTGAGGCGTGCCAGTGTTTTCATACAGGCCTGGCTCCATCCTCGCCCCCAGAAACGCAATGCATAGCTGAGTAAATTCACCCCCTGTGAAAAAAATCATCCCCAAACAACCAGCCCACGCCATCATCACATTCATACATATTCATCTCATATATATATATATATATATATGTATATATATATTCATATCAATGTACAAAGATACATTCTGAATTGCAGAGGCTCAATCATTGAAATAAATACTGTCATGGCTAAACTGCAATAACATCTCCCCTCCTTGAGAGAACACACACACACACACACCCTCCCACACACACACACACACACACACACACACACACACACACACACAATGAGAACAGACCTTATCTGCCACAGTTCAATATAAAGAGGACAAAACAAGAGGCCTGAAACACAGTAGGTCTCGTGTTACACATCTTGTGCACTGGATGCTGCCATCAGATACAAACGTCATACAGACACTTAAAAAAAAAAAAAAAAATCATAAAAATAGATTTAAAACATTTTCTGAAGGACATGGTTTTACGCCGTGTAGGGATATATTGCTGAGAGCCATGTGTTTTCATCCTGTCAGAGAAACGCCTTCTCTTCACCCGCTCCCAGAAAAATATTCAGCATCCTTTTCCAAATATGAAAGTCTAAAAATATCTCTTATTTACACAGCGGGGAATTCTCTTACAAAATAGCTCACGGGCTTCCTGCATTGAGGCCGTCCCCCTGCTGAGACGTGTCAGCACGTGATGCGCCTCAACTATCTATCCTTTGGTAGCACACGTAACATTCTGTCACAAAAAAAAAATAAATACTATGTCACACTTGAAAAGCCTGTAGCTTTAGTCATTTCAAAGCCAGGCTTCTAAGGCCGCCTCATCTTATTTTGCTATTTTGGAGAGTCTGCTAGCAGGACGCGCACAGACTGGATTTCATTTCAGCATCACAACCAAACCAAAGGTAAAGGACTGGGCAAAGTAGAAACTCTGTCATTGGTTACGGACCATGGTTGCGTTCATGGATGTACTACGGCTGATTTATCGATTCATCGCAAGTCTTTTTTTCCAGTTTGATTGTTTCACAACTTTTTTTGTTAGCGATGTTTTTCAAGAACAGCATATTAGGGTAATTGAAAGTTAAAAAGGAAAAAATGATGAGTCAGATTTGCATGGTAATGAACCAGTCAAAGATTTTGCTCATCTGTTAGTGTAACAAATCCTCAGAAATATGCAAGAAAATATCAACAATATTATTTCACATATTTATGCTTGTTCAATAAATCTGACTTTTTTTTTTGCATATTTGAGACTTTAGTGTCTCATAAGGAATTTAATGCTCAACAACTAGTACCATTGTTGATATTTTTAAATGGCCCTAATATACGGTAATTGAAAACACCTCATGTCATCATTTGAATTTGACCAAGAGCCAAAAATCATCAGGAAAAAAAAACCTTACTAAACTAATGATTGGCACTTTTCCATAAAGAGAATTTGATCAACTCATTAAATAGAGCTAAATGATGTTACACATACTTTAACAAAAAAAAAAAATTGCCAATCCTCACTGGTCAAATAAACTCAGTTCATGCTTGTTTGGACACAGGAGCAGATTTAGAAATTGGTCCAAAGCCTGTTTCAAAATACAAATGATTTTTTTTCAAGGTATTTGGAAACAGATGCAATGGAATGGTACATCTTGTTAAATTATTTCATGGGGAAATGTCACAAAACTCACCAGGTTTGCAATTTGATTGTAAAAATCCATATGAGGGACAAACCATCATACCTTTGTAGTTAATACAGAGCCGCCCTCTGCTCAGACACACTGTGGAGAAGAATCTACAGTGTGATGTGTTTGTCCTGAATGCTCCCTGACATGGAGGCAATCCAGAACATCTTGCCCTTCTTCCTTGAAATTATTGCCCAACTGCTGCTTTCTGTGAGGGAAGTGGTTTGACTTGCATTACTCATTCTTATTCAAAAGATGGGTTCATGCAGAGTCCAGCATCAGAATGTGTGTCTGATGTGCAAATTCGGGGGGAAAATTAAAAAAAAAAACGTTTTTTTACTTAAGGGTAAAACAGGAGGCCTTGTAACAGAAATTTGACAAACAAGGAAAATAAAATAAAAAATGACAAAATAAACCCAAGCAGTTGTTTATGCCTATCATCCTCCAGTGAGTTTTTGCATGTTTCATATAGCTTTGAGGAAGAAAAAAAAAGTGCTGATTGAACATGGTCGCCACCCAATCCCCTGCCCCACCTCTTTAGGCAGCGGTGGTTTTGAGGGGAAGGAAGGCCAGAGATCAGTCCTCATTGCCTAGGATCTGCCAGACTATCAAGTGGCTACGCTCGGCTTTGGCCGGGGGGCGTTCTAGATTCACTGAGGGGTCCTCGCCCTCTCCCGTGTCACCTTCCTCGTCACCTGGGGACAAAGGCCACATGCTCAGTTGGACTTTACGACCAGAAAAAAAAAACTGTAAAAACAAAAACATGTGAATTTAAGTCTGGTTGAAGACCAAATATGAATCCCCAGAAACATATACAATTTTTATAATTTTTTGCTACTTTTCAAGGGATTGCTTTCTCCTTTTAATAATACGTAAATACTCAGGGATGAAACAGCGTAATGAGATGCAAACTTAAAGAGCTACAAGCGTCACACTCCTCAATGGTTCTCATAATCCTTTACGTGGAACATGTGAAGCTGCCCACTCACCCATTCTGAAATCGATGTAACCTTCCCCTCCACTCATCACCAACATGGACTTGGTTCCTTCCTGAGACGCGGCTTCTGTTACCTTGTCGCCTGTTGCCTCTCCGCTGGATGCAGGTGGAACTGCAAGGCCTGGAAGCGAAACAATTCGCTGTGAAGAACATCTAACTAGTCTGGAGAGCTTCTCCTCCGGCAAAGAAAAAGACCTTTTGCTTCCAAACACCCTGAGAAATTGAATGCGCCTGTTAATAGAGTCACCATGGGATGTGATTTCTCCCAACTACACTTCGAATTTAAAACTAAACTCATAAATCTTTAAAAGTTCATGTAAAATTTATTTGGATTTACTTGGATTGGTGAAGACTTAAAACACTTATTAAGGTAATTTTGACTACATCTTTATCATTTTTTTTTGTATGGCTTCCACAGTCAGTTATTCCTATATCACATCGTGATGTAAAACAGATGGAATGCGGGAAATTCTCCTTTTTGGTGTGAAAAGATGAATCTCCGTATCACAATACTATTTGTCAATGCAAAATAGAAAGGGTAGAATTGAATCGTTATTGAATCGATTTGCTGTTTACCAAGCATTTTGTATTTAACAGAAGAGTTTGGAATGCTGAGGTCGTGCACATGAAAGTAAGACGTATGTTCACCTGGGACAGCGGTGAAGAACTTAACGGCATCTCGGTGTCCATGGAAACAGAGCTGAGCTTGGGACATGGAGCAGTATGGAATGAAGGTCCCAGCTGTCACTTTGTCAGTGCTGTCGTCGCCATAGACAGGAACGACACTCCCGGACTGGTTCCCGTTTCCTTTGGTCGTCTTGTTGGGTGCTAAAATAACTAAGGTTAACCTTTCAGTCGTTCAATGTTGACCGGCATGCATGAAGTTGTGTACTCACAGTCTGTCAGAGGGATGGAGATGATGACGCCGTTGCCGGTGCCAATCCACAGACGGCCACACGACACCATGAGAGCCGTGATCCGAACGAAGGAGAAGCCCAGTTTTCCTGTACCTGTGATGAAGGTGACAATATAAATTGTCTGCGTGTTTGACTGGAGAATGTTCAGTTGCAGCAGAAAAACTGACCGAGCATCTTGCTGACGTAGGGCTCAATGTCAACGTCCTGCAGGTGCTGGTGGGTGTGTGCATGGAACAGCCTGAGGGTGGAGTCTAACCTGATGGACACCCAGATGCCGTCACCATCCCAGGTCAGTTGGCGTACCTGGCTGTCTTTGCGTGGGTGGGCATCAAAAGTCTTCTGCAGAAGGGGGACATTGAACAGGATTTGTCCTACTGTACTAATCACAAACATAAGAAGAAAAGTCTGTTCACTCTGAAAAATACTTCTTTAAATGGCATTGGCATTCCTCACCTCAATCTTCATGGCTTTGGGCTGCACCACACAGATCTTGTTCTTATAGCCACACCACACCTTGTCATGGACAACAGTGATGCAGCGGATTGAGTTGGGCTTTCCCAAGTCTAGTAGGTGGTAGTTGGTTAGATCCCACTGTCCGTCTGCGAGCAGCAAAGGACGCGAGAAAATAAGACCTTTTTTTGATGAGCAGGTATGATGTTTTGAAAAGAGATGGACTCTCACCGACGCCTCTGTGGAAAATGGCTAATGTGCCATCAGAAAGGCAAACCAGCACACGACCTTTGACGTGTCTGTTGGAGGAAACCAGCCACTACATCAGGATTCACACAGAACAGAGCAATCCAAAAAACACTTTGACTTACACTATGCCGACCACCGTGTCCTTCAGCTTGATGGAGTGGAGACACTTCTTCCACTGAGCCACAGAGGAGTGGACATACACACTGGACAAAGCATGGATCATTTAAATTTTGAAAAGGAAAGAAAATGTTCTTAAAAAAAAGCAGTAATCTTACTATCCATTCTGAGAGCCAAGCCACATGGTGGGCAGTACACTGCTCATCTTCTGTGCCTCCTCTCTCATTAGATCCTGTTCATCTGCAGGGTCTGAGCCCGTATCCTCTTTCCCCTCATCCTCCCTGACGAGCAAACACAACGTGAGGGTTAACTGTAGGACATGCTAGTGCAGGTGTGCCCAATAGGTCGATCGCAATCTACCGGTCAATCGCAAAGGTAGTGTGGGTCGATCGTGTGGCATTAAAACGTAGACATCAGCCTATCATCCTCACGATGAAATTTGTCACTTGTCACTTTTTCTGACACAGGCGTCACTGTGCATGTGCACATAACGGCGCATTCCAGCAAGCTAGTGAGTTAGCCTACAATTTATGTCTTCTTAACTTATGGTATATGAAAATGAGTGGGGAGCTGGACCAAGTGAAAAGATGAAAACATATCACTTCCATTTGGAGCGGGATGTGGACTTTTTTTTTTACTATGTCATTTTCAAAGTGCGTTTGCCTCATCTGCCAGTCTGCCAGGGGAAATGATACAGTGAAGAATGGAGGAGAAGGGGACCAATGTGGACCACAAAGTCGCAGAGATTCGTAACAGTGAAGAGAGGATGACTGTGAAGACGATGGAAAGTAGAAAGGTGGTTGGACCTGATGGGGATTGACTCTTAATAACTTGGCCTGATGCTCTGAGCCCTAATAAGTTGCCACTGTCAGGCCCGCAATTCTATTTTGACACTACTTATGACCAGAGCTGCTAACAGGCGTCAGTGACAGGGAACCGTCCTACAGATGTTACCTCTGAGAGCTGGCCTCTGAATTCTGAGCTCTCAGAGGATCGGTGAAGATGTGTTCAGCATGGACTTCCCGAAGACTCTCTTGTTGATCAGCAGGATTATCACCAGCCTCGGTCGCCTCAGCGGCTTCCTCCGGTGGTCTGGAATCTGCAGAAAGATCATACTCAGTCAAATAATCTGCATGAGTAAGAAGCCAGACATCTGAAATGGAAAAGAATAGCCTTTGAGTCGTATTAATTCTCCAACTTGCTTCTCCCTCCTTGCCTGAAGTGTCTGCTGTCTGAGCAACAGCTTCGGCTCCCTCAGCTGCACAGCCGACAACCGTGATGCCTCCGAGCACACTGTCTCCTCCTTCTGCACTGCTGCTTGGGGCTGAAGAGCTACCATCTTCCCCTGGACCGGCCGCTGCACTCTGAGGTTCATCTTCCCCAGCTGGATAGTCTGTCTCCCGTGCACCTGCATAAGAAAATAATTTTACACGCATAATTTGGTGCAGTTCCTATAAGGCCTGGGCAAAAGTTTTCGCTTGCCATACAGGAATGCCTGAAATCTTCCAAAGGTGGTCTGATATTTTTTTCAGTTGTCATGAAAAGATGTTACAAACCCTCTTGAGAGAGAATTTGACCTGTTTGAAATGCCCAGTCTCCGCATGACAACTCACCTGGTACACTGGCGATGCAGAGGATGTGGGAGTCACAGACAAAAAATTTTTCCAGGATGTTTCCAGGCTGGTTGGCATCAATGACAACAGCCTTGGTTGTTGATTCGGTGCTGGTACAAATCCACACCAAGGATGACAATTCATCCTGGGTGCGCAGCTCCTTCTGCTGATCCTGTAAAAACACAGCACAGGAACTGTGAACAGGACGCATGCTTTGGAGCAATTTGTGCTTAAGCCCCTACAATGTTCCAGTCCAGTATGACAATGGCAGTATGTGAATATGAATCAAACATATTTCCTTGTGAGCTAAGATGATGACAGGTGCAGTGAATCAAGTAGAATCTGACCAGAAGTTCTTGATCCAGTTTCTCCACACTGTTCTGAGATCCACCGTTTTTCTTTTTGGGACTCTCTGGTCCAGACACGTTACTGTAAAACACACTAGCTCCTACAATGGAACCTCCATCTCTAGTTTTGCCTCCGGACTGGTTCACGCCAGCTGCACACCATAACTGAAGATACAGAAACACATGGTTAACAAAATCAAATAATCATGGGGCATGAAATGCTAGTTGGAAATGAAGGTCAGACAAGTAGGATGGAGTCTAGTGTGTCTGAACTGTGTAACCAACCAACCCAGGATCAAAATTGTGTTGGAGATAATTCCAGCTGACACTGGGTCGGGATTTAATCTGGACTGGTCTGCTGTCTATCACAATGCTACATATGGAGATATCCAAACTTTCACACTATCGTTCACACCTATTGGCAACTCTTACATTGTAGTTAGTCATCAATTAACTTCTTGACTGTTTTTTAACTGTGGGAGGAAGATGGACAACTCGAAGAAAACTCAAGCAGGCACGGAGAGAATGTTCAGACTCCACGAAAAGATGCCACTTGGACCAAATCAACAACCTTTATGATATATGATAAGGGGGAGACTTGACCGAATGCGCTAATGTAGAAGGGAGGTGACATCACAGATTTGAGTGATACCTGGGGTCTAAATTCTCAGAATTCTTATTTTTGACATCTGCCTGATTTATCTCCCAAAATAAGTCAGACATTTTTATTAGAATGATCTAAGAAGGTGGCCTGAGATGAGATGAGATGAGATGAGATGAGATGAGATGAGATTAGAACAACTTTATTTATCCCGAAGGAAATTGTTGTGCCAGAGTTTCAAGTAAAAAACATAACAGTAATAGATAATAGTAGAAAGGAGGAAGAATATGAATACAATGAAATCTGGCTCTTAATAGTTGCATGATACAACCTTGTAATCGAAAGTTGTTTCCATTACCTAGCAGCAACTAAATCTCAGACGACATTCGCCGCAAGAGAGGATTTAGACAACAAAAGGTAACGTCCATGTCACTATGTTTATATTTTTAAAAAAGCAAATGACTATTGTGGTTCACAAGAATTTAACAGAGTGGAGAGTCAATCCTGTTTAGTCTCTGCAATGAGCTACAGGTATAGCAATGATCGTCTGAACCAACTGCTTGTGGAAGGAAGGAGAAAAGCGGTTATGGAAAAGGGATTTATCATATACAAGACATATACCATATAAAACAGTCACTGTAAACTTGAAAATTCAGAGAAATACCTTCATAGAAGCATTTTTCTCATCCAGAGGTCTGAGGAATACAGGGACAGGCAGATTCTTCATTTTACTGTCTCCCTGGCCTCCATTGGCCTGAAAATAGAATAAAAAACAAATACAAAAAAACAGCAGCACCAAAGCTTGTTTCAGATGAAAGTTTAAAGGATTGAAAAGACAGAGAGTCAACAAGCCCCAAGACATATACATACACAACACACACAGATGAAAAGGTCAGCTTTCATAAGAGCAGCAACACAGACTGACAGATGATTAAAGCAAGGCTGACATTTTTCTTTGTTTCATGAGATTTTGCAGGAGGCGAAAAATAACGTCCTGCCATAATAGTCAAAATCTCAATGTCATGCACAGACGTTGGACACGAAAGACCATTTAACAGAACATCAAAAAAAACAACAGATGCGTACAATGCTTTCTTAAAGTAGAATTTTTCTGCAAATATTTCTTACTTTACTACTTGTGTTACATGATTACATAAAATGTTAAATATTCTAAAGAGTCATCTTTAATTTCATGAAAAAAAATCTCTTAAATTATGACTACTTCCTAATTTCTTGAAGATTCTTATCCGCATATAGTTATTAGACTGGCCAAAGCCAAAAATCATTTTCTAACCTTATATTTCTTAGGTAGACTCCAGCCATAAGCCTGCACTCTGCCGTCCTCCTTTTGAACATGGGCTTTGACCTGCTGGTACTGCGCCCTCTTCTGTTCTTGCCTGGACACTTTACTACCAGCCGCTCTGCGGAAAAAAGCAAAACAAAAACAATGAGCTTTTCACAGCTCGTTAGATCTCCTATTAATGATGAAACACATACAGCTACTGGCAAAAAATGCTAATGTAATTTCAAATAAATGTCATCTTGCTGAGGACATGAATCATAGGGGCTTTTATACCTGAAGTTGAGTTCATTTAGTTTCAAAGAAGTAAAAAAAATAAAGGCACACTGTTGTTTAGCAGTTCTAGCCAATTTTCTGCTTCACATTATGTTTTCTAAGAACAAACCATGAGGTAGAAACATAAAATCATGTGTAAAGTGACCAACTGACTGACCCTTCAGCTCTTTATGGAACCATATACTTATTCAAAACACAGAATTACATTGCTTCATATGCAGCATGTGATGTCTCCACTATCTAAGCAATACGCAAACCCAAAATGGAAGATGATAAATGCTAATGTGTGCTACTGGGCCAGCCACCTGATCAGGCAGAACAAAAACAGTTGGTTAAAGAAGTCAGGTTTAAAGCTGAGAGGCCAGTAGTTTTAGAAGTACAGCCTCTGTTGGCAAAAAATACTTTTTGCAATAAACCACTGTTAATGTGCTGGTGTTCTGTTTAAGAACTCCTATGTCTGATATGATTCTAAAATATTTCTGTATTATTTTGGGTGCAAAAATCCCCAACCCTGTAAGCCAGGTAGATTATGAAACCAATGTCTCCTGACAGACTCACTCCTCATTGAGGAAATCAAAGGCCTTGCTCTTGTCGCTAGGCAGCTGCTGCAGGGTGCTGCTCTTCTTCTTAACAGACGGTTGGACCTGCGAGGTGGGGGCATTGTACTTGATGTTCACAGGGGCCTCCCCTGCTGGCTTCTTGGGTGCCGCGCCCGACGAGCTAAACAAACGGCTGAAACTGGAGGTGTAAGGGCAGGGAAGTGGAGAGAGAAAAAGAGAAAGAGCACATAGACAGACGTATAGAGGGGTGGACACAAGCAGTAGCACTATAGGCAAGTAGGGTTCAACATGTAAGGGTTCCTGCCTCATGCCAAAACGCCATGCCGGCTTCCACACAGGCATCTGTTACACCGATATTCATATTAAACCGTCCTGACGGAATATCTGAGAAGTTGTCTACACACAGCGTGGGGAAGCAAGGAGCGCAGGGTTAATGTGTGCATTGACTGGGACATTAGTCAACAACACAGAGCAAGGGATGTAGATAGTAACATAGTTGATTTCCCCAACTCTCTCTTGCTCTTAACCTGACAGCTCAAGCAATTTCTGGATCTTCTGACTTCACATGCAGCCCTCCATTCAAAATGCTGCTGCATAAAACTGAAAACATTCTATACAACTGACTTGAGAGGCAACAATTCACCTCTCTCCCTCGCTCTCTCTCTCTCTTCAAAACAAATTATGATGCGTGGATTTGCATTGTCATTACTTACTAATTGGGTAGGGAAAATTTTGATTCTTAGATATATTGCAGATCTTCTTTGAAACATTATTTCTGTATGCTAAGATCGCAATTTAAAGACTGAAACCATTTTGCTCAGGAGGGAGCCTGTATGATTTCAATTGTGGCTCTGGTTTAAAATCTATTTTTGACATATTGATCTGTTCAAAGCAGAAAAATCAAATAAATTGTAGCTAGCAGCACTAGTTTCATACCATACACAGCAGCAATGCTGCTTTTAGACATGCTAATTCTTGTTGGTCTGAGTCATTGAATCGAACCAAGCCAACTCATAACATCCTTTATCACAGCAAAAAAGCAAAATCATTTTTTCTGCAGCGACCTACATCCATTTTGTGTGATCATCAGCCTGTTACCTGCTCCATCATCAAGCACAATATAACCACATTTTTGGCCACCCTTTTCACTAGTCTGACACCTCATCATCATACAGAGGGGCTGCTGTGCACTTGATTGAAATTGCTTGCTCACCATGACAACAGGGAACAGAAAATCTAAAAATACAATTTAATTCTCTGCCCGGAATGTCATTATTTTGCTATGTTTTATAGTGCAGCATGCTCAACTCAGTGTAGAAGCTACAGGTCTCTCATGCCTGTACCCCAAATACAAGAAATTCACTGCATCAAATTGGAAATCCAGATCATGTTTCCTTCATTTTGACCTAAAAACTCTACATGTACAGACACCGCCCACACCTCCCCCCCTGATAGCAGAGCAACCCACGCAGCACACCTCCTACAAAGAGACGATGCAACATCAGGCGGAATATAAAAGGGACACACAAAACAACAAGGCAGGAGAAATGAGATTCATGAGTTTTTGGTTTCTCAAGCTGCCCCAGACCCAGCACAACAAACCTGGCCAGCATAATGAACTCCAAACCAAACACATTAACACTAAAAGTCAGCAATGGAGAGCGTGACAGATCAAAAAGTATTGCTGGGTTGGGTTTTCAACAAGTATTGCATTGAATTATCATGACATAACTCTCATGGACTATTACCGTGTGCATTTTTAAACATTACTAAAGAAGAATGATGGCAGGCAATTTGGTCAAATCTAAGATAAATCCCACACAGGCTCTCACAGCTAGCACTTTGAAATATATGAAGTAATTAAAAAAAATAGATGCTCATCATAACAGGCACTGATGCATGTCCAAGATTTACCTACATCCTGGTGAAAACATCCATACAACATGAAATACAAAAAAAGTAAAACATGTCAAATACCCGAAATATCATGTTCCTATAGATTATCTTGACTTGATAAGAGGAAATAAAGGAGTATCTTACAACTGCCAGAGACTGGACTTCTTCTTCTCAGGAAGAGCTGGATTCTCCTTTGAGGCCCTGAGAGAAGCAGTTTAGTTTAGATTGTCAGAGAAATGGGGTAGGTAGTGGAGCTGTGCAAGTCTCACTCTCCTCAGCATTTAATTTTATTATTGTTTACCACAAACAGAACTTGTGTAGATATAGCCTAGCAACAAACCGAAAGATTAACTCACTCCTTTGGAAAAATGAATCATGAGCTCACTTATAATTATAATAAATATTTTTAAGTGTTTCTGATATTTTTTTCTTATTCCTTTACATTTTCTTTATGTTCCTCCAGCCACCTCTGAGGGGATAGTATACTCTTTCATATATTATTTCTGACTATTTTTTGCCATCGCCACCACAATCAGAAAACAGGCTTCCTCCGTGATAAAATATATGTTGTTCAATTGAGTATTCATGAATCAACACACAGCAGGCACCTGGTAAAAGTTCATGCATTTTTGCACATTGTACTATCAAAGCTACACCATTTCTTCTGTATCCCTTCATAGCCTATGTGTTCTGCAAAACTTTGTATTTATTCTGTCAGCAAATATGTGTCACTAAGTCTATCCCTTAACTAACAAGATTCTGAAGATATCTGATATTTTTTCAGTCATCTCACCGGATCATTTCTGTCCATTTGACAGCCTCCTGTAGTTCCATCAGTTTCTCCTTATACTGGTTCCTCTCCATCAGAACTCTGGCCATCTCCACCCTGGTGAAGCGCTTCCTCTGAGCAGTGGGCACGTCGCTTTGCTAATAGCATGAACACGGTCACAATTTATTATCTATGCATTCAGAAAAACATGGTGTTCATTTTGATCAAAAATACCTAAAAATAGCTTGAACTTTTTACATGTATAACAAAAAATAAGTAAATGAGGACTCACGTCATCGTCATTCTCAACCTTTGCCTTCTGCTTGGTGTCATCAATTTCTGACCGAATCCTGTCAGAGAATACACAGATTTCAATAACGTTCACAAGCACTGATCTTGCAACCAACATCTGAGACTATTAAAACTGTTGAGTAGCTCACTTCCTGAGTTCTTCCTCCAGCTCTTTGTTCTTCTCTTCCAGTTTGGTCTTGGCCTGAGTGACGGCATCCAACTCTCCACGCAGGACCTCCTTTTCACATGATAGCTCATCCAGTTGAGCAATAAGGTCATTCTTAGCTATATTCAACGCATTTCTGAAAACATGCATACAACCACACATGAATTAATGATACATGAAACAGAAAAAGGCAGTTATTTTCACCGGAGCTTTTGGAGCTATTTAATTATTTCCATCAATAACTAACATTCAGGTGCTAAAAATTCAGTTTCTGACATGCACAGTTTATACTAGGGGTGTACATTTTAACATGAATATTGGGGTTTTTTTCCACTAATAACTAGTAAAGCATTTTTCCAAAAGATTATTTCCCCTAATAAAATGTAAAGACACAGAACAGTAATAGTACTTAAGGAACAAAGACAGAAAGTTCACATAAAGATATATTTCCCGTGCTGGAATCCATTTGACATACACATAAAAACCTAAATCAGTGAAGATTGCTCAAATGTCAAGGTCGGTATTCGCATTATAAAAACATTTTCCAAGTTTGTCTTTTTTTTTGTTTTAAACACTCAGTTAGAAAGTCCAAACAACTCATTAGGGCTGGGCAATAATTTCTGGGAAAAGTATCCAAAGTATGATATTATACAATGGATATTTCTAATTTTTTTGAAAATATAATTGTAGTGCCTACGGATAAAATATTGGTTAAATTTCCTTTTTTTTTTAATTCATTCTGGTTTGGACATTTTTTGGGTTATAAGATCAATTACTCATCTGCTAATCAGATTTTGTCCAAAACTACCATCAACAGCTTCAATCTACAATAAATGAGTGCACAGTTGTAAAGAAATCAGGTGGAAAGGTTCAGAATATTAGGAAAAGTAACTTTTCAAAACTATTCTTAATAAATGTAAGAAGTCAGATCAGTGGTGCTGTGTCACATTTTTCTTTCAGTAACAAATTCACACGTATTTCAGTGAAATTGGATATAAATCTTCATCGTGTTCTCAAAACACAATTTGTGTTGTGATTTTTTTTTTCATACCAAGCAGATATCGTGATATATTTTTCGATATGGAAAAACTGGCTTCTGAATGTCCTGATATTCATTTATTTCCATATCGCCCAGCCCTATGACACACAAACAAGAGAATAAGGAAAGATAAATACTGATCTATCGTACGACTGTAATTTAGTTGTCTTAAAAGGATACTAACTTGGTCTCCAGCAGCTGGGCATTCTCTTGGATGAGATGTTCAACTTCACAGGCCATACCTGAAAATCCATCCATGATCATCATCCAACATGGCAATTTAATACAGACGAGTTAAAAAATGCAACCCTTGAGGGAAAAAACAGTCAAGATGGATTTCCCACTCTTTCCACAAGACTAATTAAATGTGGGTTCAGTCTTACCTAAAAAGCTGTAGTCTGAGATTCATGCAAGAGATAATGCAGATCAGAATAGTTCAAGATTAAACAGCAGATTATTCTACATTCCTATAAACACAGAGGTTTCATTTGAAGATTCTGGTCCAACAACACGGTCAACTCTCTAATCTATCCCACATTACTAACACAAAGGGACAGACGTTGAAAAGACATTTGGGTAAACCACTGAGCTGCTCAAGATCAGTCTAACTGATACACACCAGAAAACTCATCTGGAGAGACCAGAAGCCCCGACAGTCACAGAAAATTTAAAAAACATGACAGGGAAAGAGATGTGATTTAAAGTTTCAAGCTTTGACCAAATCATCAGAGAGAGTGACAAGTGTGTAAGGTGTCCTACCCAGTAGATCCGCTCCTTCGTCTACATCTCCTATCAGGTCGTTTCCTGCAGATGACAGCTCCTCAAACAGGGACTCAGTGTTCCGGTCAAACGCTAGATTTTCTATGCCGCCTTTAGTCGGTGTGCTGGATACACAATAGACAAGTTCATTATGAAAGCGTGTTGCAATACTTCGATACGATTCATACTTCGAAACATTCATCGGACTAAACATGATTGTTACTTACAACATGGTAAATGTAGGAACTGCTGCAAAATGAAACAACGTATAATGTCATACT
Source organism: Fistularia commersonii (assembly GCF_037954325.1). Classification (NCBI taxonomy): domain Eukaryota; kingdom Metazoa; phylum Chordata; class Actinopteri; order Syngnathiformes; family Fistulariidae; genus Fistularia; species Fistularia commersonii. Next base: position 3,536,997 of record NC_141316.1, on the reverse strand, counting down.
TTTAGTATTTACAGGGCCAGTTCTAAACATCGATTGGGAAAGTTTAGTGTTTTTGCCAAATCTCAAATGCTACTTTTCATGGCTTATGTAATTTGTATATAGACCCTAAACAAATCAGCAGGTCTCAAAAACTGCTAGTGAGTTCTCATGAACCCTTGAATAAAAAGACTCTACTTGGTTCTTATTATTTTAGTTTTGCAATATGGATTCCCTTCTTCCATCTAGGATGCTTTTTTTCCCTGTTACAGCAACATATGGCAGTCTTTCCTCAGTCCAGTCAGGAGTTTGGGACAAAAGGTGTTCAGACTAACACCCCAAGGTTACAGAGTGAGTTAGTGATATAGGACTAAATAAAATGACAAAGTTTTACTCAGAATTCTTTTACCTTTAAATCTCACACAGACTGCTGAAATGTAATAGTTACACTTCGGGTAGACCATGTAAATCATTTACAAAACGGCAAAACATACAGAGAACTGCAAATAGTAGAACTGTTGACTGGTTTCTGGTGGACTGGTAAACTGGTTTTAACTTGGAAAATGATTAATTCTTAATGGAAATGCTCCAACAAACTGCAAATTATAATTATTTACAAGTAACTAAGTCTTGACCTAAATGTAAAAAAAAAAAAGTATAACAAATATTTTTAAATTTACATGCAAAAAGGGACATATCGGCATACCATTAATTTATCCTAGTGCAATCTAAGAAGACAGATCACTTATCTTTGCTTCTCCAGATAATCCTCTTAAATCCTTTCATGACTCTTGAACTGACATATTTACTATGTCATGTTTCAGTCAGAGGAGGTTTCACTATGAAATGTATTTGCTTAGTTGGGCCTCTTTTTCTGATCACAATAAATGTAATCAAAGTAATCCTGAAGAAACTACATCATCAAAATTGAATTGCTAGTTTATCATGTCTGAAACAAAGACAGCAAGCAAATGAACTTTCTCTAAAAACAGAGAGAAACAGAAAGAGCAATAGAAAGGGAGGGAGAGTCAGACAGACAGAGAAAGAAAGAGTCCCAATGGTCCAATCAGCTCAAGTCTATTCAAAGACAAATATAACAGTGACATTTCTGGCGCAGCACTACATCAGGAAATATTGCTGGCAGTACTTGTTTTAAAAAAAAAAAGTGTAATTTACATTGATAGTACTGAGCGGATAGGATTTCTAACAGCCCCAGTGCAGCGCAATTGGAAGCTAAGTTTAATGGAAACTTGGGAGATTTTTTTTGCCCAAAACGGCATGCGTATAACTAGCTATATTGAAGTTCAAGTTTCAGGATACAAGATAAATTCTAAAGAAAATCTGAAACTTTGTGCACCTTGTTCCTTGGCAGCCTTCGAGTTCCATGTCTAGCTCTGGGGTGGATTCTATGATCTCCATCACTTCGGACTTCTCCAGGTCATCTGATCCATCTAGTAAAGCCAAGGAAATATTAGCATAAAAATACATGAATCGGTTTCATCCTCATGTGTTTATTACAGTCTGTACTATCACCTTTGGGAGGTGCATTATTAGGGTCCTGACCCTCCTGTCCTGAGGGGCCCTGCTGTCCTTGCACTGCTGAGATGTCCTTGCTGCTCTCGGGTTTACCACTGTTGTAGTCCAAATTCTTGTTGATGCCGTCTGAACCTTCCTGGTCCTGCAGGGGGGTGTCCACAGACTCCATGGCTACATCAGAGGCAGCAGTGGATGCTCCATCGTGAGGAGACAGAGGGGTCAAGTTGTTTGATTTGGAGGTACCGGCCTGAGAGGACGTGGAGACTCCACTTTTTGAGACACTTCCTTGGTTGTTGCTTGATTTGGGAGCACCACTGTTTGCACCAGCCAGCTCATCCTTTGTGGGAGACATAAAATCAAGGTGAACAAACAATAACAGTAAAAGCTATGATCGTATAAAGCTATGAAGGGTCAACTATATATTTTTCAACCAGAACCAAAGGGGAAAAAAAAATATAATAATGAGAACACACCACTCCATTCACAGATGCACATGAATAGAAAGGATGATTTATTGACCTTGAAAATTTACCTTCAAAACTCAGGAGATCCTCTTCAATAATGAGTGGGTGTCATACTAAAATGCCAAATGATGACTGTTAATCTCCCTGAGAAACCTCACCTACACTGAATATTCTGAACCAGAGTGAATACCAATGTCTGAATTTCCAGATGAGGCCAAAAACATGCTGACTGTTTATTGCGTTGCTTTGTATTAACATGTTAATTCATTTTTTTGGCAGGAAAAAAAATTAAATTAAAAAGAATGAGAATTTATTAAACAAAACAACCCTTAAAGTGGCGATTCGACATTGAAAGATTAATATGAGCGTGGTTTATCTGACCTAAGATTTGCAATATCTGTCAACTAGGCAAAGACTGGCATGGAGTATATGTCACTGCAACGTGCCCTGAACGTGGTTCTTAAGTGATACACATTTTTGGACATGGAAATAGCAACAACACTCATGATGCTCTGAAACTACCACTGTACCATGTGTATAATGTACCACCGAATGCCTTTTTTGAATTCTCTGCCTCTACTAGTTGCCTAGCAACCTCATGGTGAAATCTTAACATGGTGAAGGATTAAGCCACTTCAAAATGTTAAAAAGTGCATGCGGTAGTGTGAGTGTCTGACATTAAATATGTTAAGTTTGACTGACTCACAGCAACAGCAGGATCACCATCACGTCATTCAGACCAAAAAGCAAAGGACTAAGTTAGTCGGACAGAATCCATGATGGTGAGGAAGTGATCTACCTGGTACAGACCAGACCTCCCCTGTGAACTTTCCTCTTGAACGGGGGAGAGGGGCTCCGCAAGCTGATGGAAATTAAAGGCCTTACTCGTTCCATTTTCAAATATTCATCAAATCATAAAAGTGTGCCACATATCAACAACAACATCGGAAAATGTCCATTTTGCTTTGGCCTTATAAATTTTCTAACGCGTGAGACATTATTTTGCTGGAGATCCAATGACAGTCTCTGACCCACTACTCTCAAAAAAACACACTAACAATGGCCCTTAGTTAATTTCTAGGAGTTTAAATTGTCGCATACAGTATGCAGAGCCTCGATGTGTGCATTTGTCAACAGCCACCAGAACAGAGTTTAGCACTCACTCCTTCCGGCAGCTAAAAACAGATTCAAATTCTGGGGAAAAACCTGTATGTGAACAGAAATCAAACAGAGAAAAGATAAAATGAGTGAGTCATTCTAATACTTCCCATAGGTGTGATGGATTTTGGTGCAATCCTTTCCTCCCTATCTTAATGTGCATAAGTAAGAGGAGAGAAAAAAAAAACAGTTGGAAATGTCTCTTAGTGACAGGACTACCATGGTATCCACAGTCAAGTTGCAATATGGACATTTTCTATTCTTGCTGTCTTGATGTTTTGAGTCCATTACCACACGCTCTGGATCTATAAATAGCACAAAGGCTAAAGCAGAACACCAAATCAATCAGGACAACAAATTATCTATAGGGTCACCTTGAAAACCAAATAAGGCTAGATTCAATCTGCTAGGGAGATAATAAAGCTCTCAGATACCAATTGCCAGATTAATTAGGGGTTTGCACATGTTTTACAGGAACAGATAGAACAAATTCAGACTTAACATTACCCATTGTATTTTTTTTTTCATTTTTTTCTGAAGACTCATGCATGTACATATAAATTATTCTGGAGACATATGTCAGCTTGACATACTGACACCATTCTTTTGGTAAGTGTTTCAACCTCCTGAAAGGAGCTAGCAAGTAAGTTCTGGTGCAGAAAATGATCCTTCATTCAATTTCAATATAGCCTTATGTATAACTAAAAAAAATCATCACTATCATTTCAAAACATAGTATGTTATATTTGTTAAAGAATGACAGTGCAGTTATATCTCACTCACATTGAACCTTTAAAATTAAATCAATGGTGAAAACCCCCCTTTTCTTTTCACAATATTTTTTCTAAATCTACCTGCTCTGTTGCTGCCCTCTACAATTGTGAGGTGCCAATCCTGGTGCCACTATAGTTGCTATGGCAGCAGTAAGCAGCCAATGAGAAGGAGCTTCACTCTCCGGCGCCTATGCTGATAAAAGGATATTCCCTCAACCCCCTCCAAACACACAGGCACTTTTACCAGGCTCCCATTGCACCGGTGACAAGAGCTGCCTTTGTGTTTTGTCCCTTGACTTGACATTTTCCAACGATTTACACTTAGTAATTCCTAGCCTCTCACAATGACTGTGTGTATATAAAATGTAATGCATTACCTTTATTACTCTCTAGTGACTTGCACTGTGACACGTGAAAATGGTAGTTACCACAAAAAAAAAACTCCCCTAGTTTCCAGCTGAGGTTCAACTAATAGAATCATAGCAGACAAAACCTTATTCGGAGTCATTAATATTCATGAAGCATCCATTTCCAGCATGGTCTCCAACAGCAACAATGAGAAGACACTCTGTCCTTTCTGTCCTCCCTTGAGGTTAAAGGCAGGCCTGAATGGTACCACTTCCTGTGCTTGCTGGGCTCCAAGCCACCCAGTCACACACACACACACACACACAAATACACACACACTTAAAAATTCTGGGCACATTGAACAGTCTTTGTTGAATGAAAGGAAATGTACTCTCTTAAGGGTTCACACATTTTTTTAAAAACACTTTCAAGAGAACAGGGGATGAGGTCACGACTGACTCGTGGGAAGTACAGCAAGTCAACTTCTACTAACTTAACATCTGACACAAGGTTTTTATTCCAACATCAGAGAAAAATGTTGTGCCATTGTAAATTATACCTTGAGGTTGGCATTTGACCGTGGGTGGCTGAGGTTGTTAAATCTCCAGGGTTCTGATGGGGTGTCCACAGGTTCCCTTGGGAGGTCAGGGGTCATGCCATCATTCCCAGGAAGCTGAAATATGCCCATGGAGTTAGGGCGCTCCTTCCTGGATACATAGAATAGAAAAGATGAAAAACAATGTGCTTACGTAAGTCACATTTGGAGTATCAAGGAACAATATTAATGGTGAAACTTTATTTAAAAGCTATACATAAGTATCAACCGAATTACATGAAAATTGCTATCATTTTTGTGCAGCTATCCGGTTCTAGGTCCAAGCAGTGGGCTTAACGGGTGAGGATATGACCACTGTCCAAGAATCACCAGTCATGTGATCAAATATCATGAATTCTTCTGATAGTGTAGGAGAGAGACCAAGCAAAGACAACCATTGTGGTAGCAACAAGATTTACATTTGATTTCCACTGGCAAAGTGTATTTCAAACAGCATCAAACTATCAAGAGTTTAAATAATCTCAATCAACATGGAGGTTCCTAATGTTGTAATGATGTTTTTAGAAAGAGTGAGACACATCATGGATTAAGCTTAAGTCAGGCGATAAATTATAATTTATCCAAGTATCTTACATAACAGAGTACATAGAACAAAGTAACAAGATTGGGGGAGGAGGGCATAACCACTTTCTCACTTAAATTTTGGTACAATAACTGCTGGTTGCAGATGAGTGAAATACCAGCAAAGGTTTTAGAAATATATAATTTCTATCATATTGTTTTGCCTTAGAGACCAATATTGATATTGTCAGTCCGCTTCACCATGTGGACTGGAGATTGGTTCAATGAGAGTTGACTAAAGAAATCAGTTATAGATAATTAATGATTTAAGACTGAGTCAAGAGATTACGAGAAGTTACAGATACTTTTCCTGACATTTTGAAAATGGACTGATATAGTATGTTGATATTAAACACCACTAACTCCCACCTCTTTGCTAAAGCATTATTTCAATAGCACCTGTGTCATTTCACCATGGAGATGTGGGTTATCAGAATGGCATCAGTCATGAACTTCACACAAAATCTGTGACTCGTGATGGTTCACGCAAGTTTCATGTTTTTTTAAGCACATAATGCGGTCGTTAGAAAATCTTGTGGACTATGATGCAAGGTTGGTGTTCATCGATATGGTAGCAGAATAAAGTCAGATTCCAGAGACTAGGTATGAAGAAGCAGACCGTACACAAGCAGGGGAACAATGGCTGTCACGGTGACCAGAGCAGCTGGCATCCAGTGATAAAAGCAGCAGCCCAAAAACAATGGACACAGTACCATACTGAGCAGAAGAGGTCACATGCAGGCCACTGACCACAGCCAATGTTGGCTTTTGTAGTTTGAACCAAGTGGTGAGACCAGTCCTCTCCTGATATGATATCTTAACAGAGATTCACAAAAAATAACTAAACAAAATCATAAACTCTCCAAGCTTTTGCAGTCTGGCTACAATTGTCATTTCCCCCTGATAGTATCTTGACCTACTTTTCAGGGCACTCTTTCTCACTGTCTAACCAAGTCACAGCTCATACGTATCACCAACACTAGGACCATGACAAATGCTGTGGATCATAAGCAGGAGGGTAAATTTGTCTGTATCAATGATGACAACACACACAGCCAAACACATAATGTACCTGCTGAGGCTGGGTAGGGAGGGTAATGAAGGCAGGGCAGGTAAGCCGCCTGTAGAGACAGAGTAGTGAACCAGCAGCAGCACCGATAGAGACACCAGCACAGCAGAGTTGATGACCACTGCTCCCCCTACAAAGCCGAAAACAAACAGCAGCATACACCCAGGGCTCATGGCACCCCCGGATCATGGCCCCCACGCCTCACCAGGGACCAGGGGGCTGGTGGGCACAGCTGATGACAGCAAATAGCTGGCAGTCACTGCGCGACTGAATTCACCGACTCTAGCACTATGAAAACATCTACAGCTGAGGTCAGAGGTGCTGTATCCTTCCAGTCAGCAGCAGAGCGCCGAGGCAGACAGGGGCAGCAGTAATCCTGGGGGTTTCGGCTGCGGCAGCAGTTCATCTACAGGGCAGCAGTTCCTTTCGTCCTCTCTTCCTATGACAGGTGATACTGATTCGATTCCCCCTTTCCTCTCCTTTGCCAAGATGCGACACAGCCGTCCCTGTGCACACTGGAACGCTCTGACGCTCTCCCTCGCTCACTCTAACAGCAACCACCACCCCTCCCTCTCCTGGTCTCTTCATCTCACTCTCCCTTTTGGATGCTGAGGCAGCTTGTTCCATATGCCTCCTTTCAGGCTGCAGCTTATTGGCTGCAATACCCGCAGACGGATCAGTTTGTGTGTGTGTGTGTGTGTGTGTGCGTGTGTGTGCGCACGCGCATGCATCCCTGAGGGAAATTGGCAAGATGTTTTTTTGAGAGCGCTGGTTAGTACTGAGTGTATGATATTAAAAACAAATTAAAGTCATAGACGTTCAATTCGATTTCTCCGATTTCATGAAATAAAATTTTAGTGCATTTAACAAGATTTGCTGAATGGTCTCCTTTTTGAAAGGAAAAAGATCTTCAATTTATCTGTTCGTATTTATGACTAACTTTTTATAAGTAATGATTGGTGAATCTTGCATAGCCCTCCGTACCCCTAGCGAAATATAGACCAGTATGAATTTGTATCTTTTCGTGTCAATTACCATTTTGACCTAATGAGGCGTTGCCCATTAATGAAGAGAAAATAATTAAAATAATAAATAAATAAACAAACAAAGTAACAAGATGAGTGGTTAGTCATTCACTAAAATTGAAACTGATCACTATCAGTCCAGAACCATTCATACCACATTTACAGTTGTTATGGTCCCTGCATTTGTCTGTAACTAATTTGTAATTTTTCAGGACAAATAAATAAGATGGCATCAGACTTGTCTAAAGGTGTTCTCACCTGTGGTCAAGCATAGCTCTGTGCTGTAACCCTACAAGGCCTCTGAATTGAGAGGGGAGCATGAGCGTGGCAAGGGACAGAAAAACTAAAATAGCATGGGCTGAGAGGTGAAAATCTGTGCTATAAACTACAGTAGTTCTATGCAGCTTTTGCGTATGAAGTGTGTTTAGACTGGGAGCATTAAAACACGGGCCTAAAGGTTCAAGGCATGGAGGTGCTCTTGAGAGGAGCATGAAATTAAATTTGGAAGGAGTAACGGTGATCCTGCTCCATTAACAGCCAATGTGCCCACTCTCATTGTTTCCAAAAAGTATACAAGGTATTTTTAGGCTGACAGGAATGTAGATTTACTGTAAAATGACAATCATTTTTACTGATGATGTTTTTTTTTTTAAACCTTAATGATATTGATGATCTAGGTATGAGAATAAATATACATCCTTACAACTGTGGTTCTCCTAGCTACTCATTGCACTGCAGCCAGTCTCATTTACTCGTCAAATGAACAACCAAACACACAGCTCAACATCCAATCCCATGGAAGCATATTACTCATCTGATTTACACCATCCTCTGTTAGCCACTTGGGAATCCACAGTCAATCTCCTCTTTTCAATGATAGCATCTGCTGTAACATCTTTTCTCATTGTCGTTGTGTAACAGAAATAGATGCAAATCTTAAAGGATCATCTATTCTAATTCTGTAAGCATTGTTCTGTTCTTTTAGTTTGCACATTACTGATAAGCTGTACATTTCCAGCTTCCTGTGTTTGCTCCACTTCTCTGCAGACAGGTTCTCCGACCTATTTTTCTTCCCCTTAGAGATGACACAAACATGTGTAGGAGTAAAGCTTGCAGTCCTGCTTCCTTGCTTAACTGCAGTCACCCACATCAACCAATACATCAAATCTACAATCTAATATAACAATGTCCCAAAATCAATTGAATATTATCTAATTCATCCATCCATCTATCCATTGTATACCGCTTATAAGGTGATGGGGGCAGCAGCCAAAGTAGAGAAGCCCAGATTTCCTTCTCCCCGGCCACTTGGTCCAGCTCTCCCGGGGGATCTTGAGGCATTCCCAGGCCAGCCTAGAAACACAGTCCCTCCAGCGTGTCCTGGGTCTTCCCCAGGGCCTCCTCTCGGTTGGACATGCCCGGAACGCCTCACCAGGGAGGTGTCAAGGAGGCATCCTAACCAGATGCCCAAACCACCTCATCTGACTCCTCTCCACGTGAATGAGCAGCACTCTACTCTAAGTTCCTCCCGGATGGCCGAGCTCCTCACCCTATCTCTAAGGGAGAGGACTTTCTCTGCAGAGAAAGTTTATTTCAGCTGACTGAATCCATGACCTTGTTCTTTCGGTCATGACCCACAGTTCATGACCATTATGCAATTCAAGTGAACTGAAACCATTTTTCAGTCCTAAATGAGCTAAAAAAAACATGTGAACACGAATTATTTTTACCCTGCTGTGTGCCTATCAGAGCCAGAAATCAAATAAAGAGATTCACGAAACACAATGGCACAGTCTGATCCTTCAGTCTTACGCTCATCAGGGAATGTAAATATCAAGTATCATTCTCTGAAATTGTGTCGGGTTCAGCAAGAACAGATTTTAATATGACCAGCAGACAGTGTTCTTCCAGGTCAAAACCTGTCGCTAACATGACCCACATACTGCATGCCTCATCATTCTGGTGCAGAGTTATGCATTAGATGGCATCTCATGAGAGAAGTGGGCATCATCAGTATTGTCAACTATATCAAAGAAAACTGGTAAAAAAAAAAGAGTTGTCCAATCCATTACGATCATATTGGAGCTCATCAATAATTTTCCGCAACGCCGGAATGATCTCCTGACAGTAAACTTGGAAAGTTACAACAAAGACAGTAAGCATATGGAACAGCACACCATATACTGGAAATGTCATTTAAGATAAAAACAAGAATGAAGAGATTGTCCTGGAATAACTGCATATATTACTGACGGTCTTTAGATCTTACAAACACATTCACCCACCTTCCTGGCTGCCACCAACCTGCACTGGCTTTTGGACCCTTTTGGGAACATTTGACACTCCTTTTTCAAGTACCAAATTTGAAGCTAAATAAAGGACACTATGGGATCTCAATCCACAAGATGGCTTATTTTATATGTAGCAGCTTGCAGCCAGGACTGAACAGTACTGTGGACCACAAGAATGGCAGTGGCTACATCCAAGGATTTAACACATTTGTGCAAGTAAATGGTTGTTGCACAATGACAACAGGTCTCACAAATCAGATGTTGTCATCCATTCAAACAGTTGGCTCAGAGAACACCAAGTACTTTAACTCAAAATCACTAGAATTTCTTAAAAATGAGAAGCGTTCAATCTCTGCTTTTTTGTGTTGCTGAGCTGAATACACAGAACATACACTAGAAACACAAACAAACCTAGCCAGCAAAAGACTAACAGCTCCCACTTGTGCTATAACCCACTGCAGACAAATGTAATTCACTTAGCAGTCGCTTTGGCCAACACCTGGAAAAAAGTTCAAGTGTCTTTTTCATGAAGAACTTGAAAATCCTGTCAGTCCTTGGTGAAGGTGAGAAATCTGTTTAACTGTGAGTGAACAGCACAGGCAACAGTGGTCAATGTCTGACCTGTGTCTGCTTGGGGCTTGGGCGGTTTCTGCTGGCTCGGCTGCTGGCGCTGTGTGTTGGTGCTTTGTTCGCTCCAAGTGCTCCATGTAGTTGTGGATCATCTGTAAAGTAATAACAAAAAGTCAGTGTTGTTTTCTTGTTGATAATTGTAATATGCATAAGACATTGAACAGACAGGTCTGGTTTAAATTGGACCTTTTCAAATATATATTTCAATAAAAACTTTACAAATGTTTTGTCCTAAATTCTTCTAATTTGTATTTGCAAGGCCATTTTCTTATATTTGCTAACAAATTTTGTGTTGATTTTCAGTGATGTGGTCATTTTTAGATCATGTCTGACTGGTGTTAAGAGCAATATATCTTGAAAGCAAACAAATAATAAACATAAAAATAAATGCTCTGGATGTAGACAGTCAAATTAGGTATGACAAATTTCAATATTGAACAAACCTTCGACAGAACAATTTCAAAGTGAACGATATTGCACTTGTACTTGATACATGCTTTATCCAGCCCAGACAAAGAGCATGTGCAAATTGAAATTCATTCCACCGAGCTCTGTTGAAAGCAAGTGCTCTATTGAAAACACAAACTAAAAACAGGTGACAAAAATTAAATAAGTCAGTTTGAAACACAGCAAAGCATTGGTTAGTGTGTTTTGACAGTCAAAATTACTGTGTGTAGTGAGTGTTACACAATAGACGCACACTGCACACTTGCTTCAGTGAGGAGTAGCAAGAGTATGTTCCAGAACATCATACCTCAGTGTGCCTCTGATGCAGGGTGTTGTACTCCTTCTTAAGCTCCGTTTCTCTCTCCTCAAATCTGCTGACTGAAAAAAGAAAACATTACCCAAGGCACACTCAGTGAAAGTGAAGCATTCAGGCGACCCAGTCGTCCAAACCAGAGTGAGTGTGGTGGCAGGAGATACTTGCTGCAGCTAAACATTGCAACCAGAAGGGGCCAGTGTGCATCATGAGACCCTCCAGAGTGGAGCAGGAAACTCAGAAATTAATATTTAGCAGGAAGAATCAACAAGGGTTCACCTTACAAACTGCATCTAAGAACTGCATCTTTATATAAGAAGCACTATTTAAGCTAACGAGTTTAACAATAGTGAAATAAAGTACCTTAATACTACTTGAACAGCAGAACTGTTGAGAGTAATCAATATGAAAGTCGTGCGGGGGGGAAAAAAAACAACAAAAATAAATATCCCAATTTTATGCCGACACTGCATTATTCTTTGGATATTTTTTATACCAAAGGTTTTAAAATTATTTCTGATTGATTCACATCAATTTGGCAATTTCTCTTACAGTGACCACCTGTGTTAGGTTCCCTAACTATCACAAATATTGTTTATACTGTATATATCTAGGTACATGCAGCATCTATTGCCTCGGAGAATGGTCTTGCTACTGACCATCTATCTGAGATTTTCCCTGTAAAAATACGATTGGTTGTTTTTGTTTCTTTTGGGGAGGGGTATTTTTTTTAAATGTGATTTTCAACCTTGGAAAGAATACTCATGGGGTCTGTGGAGGGGTATTTCAGAGGAGGCTGCTTAAAACAGGTGGCAGATTACACAGCTCCCTCCTGAAACCCCCCTCCCAGCAACAAATAATTTCAACTGAACTTTAACTCAACATGTTCAAAAAACTGAGCTGTGGTTCAGTATGTTAAAGCATGGACATAATGAGGAACTAGTGGCAAAAAGAGGAGTGAAAATCAACGTGAGCCAGACAGGTGTGTAGAGTAGAAGTGATTCTGATGGAAAGGCCTCTGTATTACTAACCGATAGGGGATCTACTCAGCTGAAACAGGTGGCAGGCGTCTAATGGGTGAGATCTCACTCATTCATCAATGCACACAAAGAAAGTATCAGTGCTCGGTTTATATTTCTTCGCTACATTAAGTAAAAAGGCCACTCAGGATCCTGCAGCATCCATTACAAGCTGTGTGTATATGTATGAAGTTTTCCTAATGGACATCAACTGTATTGGGTTGAATGTTGGTAGGCAAGTAGACACAAGGGTATGTCCATGGTCCTGAAATATGAACTTGCTCAGTCAAGTGGGAGTACAAAAAAGTGAAGCTCAATGACACTCAAAAGAGGAAGTATCACATTGAACCAAGTAAAATAAAAAGTTTCCTGGGATTTCTCACTTTCCCTCTGCATGAACAGCCTATTACAGTCCTACGGTGGAAATAAACAAGCAGTCACAAGCCATCAGCAGTCATGCACTCATCATGAGGGGTTTCTATTCATGCCGTGAGGGGTTTCTTTTCATTTCAGAGCATCTATTCTTTTTCTCTTAGCGTTAAACTCAGAAACTATGGGATTCCTATTAAAAAAACAACTGCTCTGTTAAGCGTTAAGTTCCACATTTATCTAGAACCACAGAAAAATGTTTAGATTAAAATTATGAGTAGCTAAGTGCCATGAAGTTCAAATGTAATACAGCTTCTCAGTGAGCATTTGTAAATCATTTAACACCTCATTAGGTGGAATCTACCACACATTATATGCAACAAATGGCTTTCATTAAGGAATTACATTGAAGTCCATCTGCCCTCTAGCCAAACAGTCAAAAGACCTGTATTCTGTCAATAATGTGCGTGTCCGGTAAAAGAAAATTGACTCACTCTGATCTGCATAGTTTTTTGCTTTTAGCTCCAGCTGGCGAGTCTGTGACTCCAACAACACCAGGCGACCCTGCAGATCTTTCTTCTCACCCTCCTGACAGTCTTCGAAGGCGATGTACCTCTGCAGATCATGGCGGGAAAAAGAAAGTTGTCAGTCACTCTCAATCTCCATTCCAGCTTCCTTGCTGATTCGTATTAAAGAATCAAATTTAACACAGTCACAATTGGTAATGTAGAGAACAGATAGCCGATCAACAACAAGATCATCCTGATTATAATCCAGACAATCAATTGTTTTCTAGTGATGACAAATAAAACACTTAGGTCTGTACTTCTTTTTGTCTGTGAAGTAAGAAAGGGGCAAATCTAAGACATATACAATATTTGATTTTAGATAATAATGCAGATACTTGGAATTCAACCACAAGATGTTTACACAAGGGTAAACAAATATGTCCACTTGGGGCAATAAAAGGTCTCTGAAATACATAGGCAACTTTTTTTTTCATGCTGGTTAATATTTGAATTGCCAGTACACCCCCAGCCAAAAAGGTAAGGGGGCAGCTGCAGTCCCCTCAACTACAGATTTCAAAACCCATTCTTTGCTGCCCAGTGATCTTTTATGACTAAACTGATTAGCACATTTTCATTCTATCTTTGGAAAACCACTATCTTTTTTCAGAGGCTGAATAAATGTAACCTCCAACTGTGTTTTGTATCTAATATCAGTCCAAAAAACAGTGAGGCAGATAAACAATAGGAATTAAAACTAAATTGAAAAAAAAAACACACTCCAGTGACTATTGCACATGCATGTTGACAGTTTGGTGTTCTTAGTCCATCTGATCTGTGACTTCACAAATCACCACCACGAGGGCCACCAAACAGCTCTTGATTGTGAAAGTTAGAGTGAGTGAGATAAACATCTTATCATGCTGACAGTGATGACCAGTGTTGGGCAAAAAGACCATAGAAAACTTCTGTCCATTCTGTCCATTATCAGAAAGTCATATGGTCTCACTGTGAAGCAGGTGCACAATGCTCCCTCCTGAACCCAAAAAAAAAAAAAAAAAACCTTTTGACTAAATAACTGCCAAGAAGTGCCAGAAACAAATAGTCCCTGTTTCTTTAATTCCCTATCCTTTTTCTTTTCTTCCCAGCAGCATTTACTTCTCACAACAAGTCCCTCTGATGACACTGGAGCAAACTGCATTGATTTACTGATCCCTGCTGGCCCCTACGGGGCAACACTGAACAGGGTATGAGTTTCCACCCAGAACTCGTACCGGATAACCACTAACCGACCGTGCTGCCCAAACCTAATGTGTTTGCAGATACCAAGGGCAACGTAAAATTTCTTTGTAAATGCATTACATCAAATCAAGCTTAAACTGAATGCTAAGTCTTCAAAATTATGGTGGAGTAAAGTTACAATGAAAATATATGTAAAGAAATTAAATTAAATTATGTGCATCATTACTAAATGGGATAGCAAGCAATATTAGCCGATCAGCACAAAAGAAATGCAGACACAGTGGTGGGTGTTTAGTATTTAGCAGCTACAGCTAATGAGCAGAGGTAAAGGTAATGTTGGCTTGCAATACACAAGGAAGAGAAAAAAACAACAACTAAAAACTAAAGATGTTGCCAGAAGACACAGTATTTGTTACCATAGTACCTTTTGATTAAGGCAATGGCATGATGAAAATACTACCTTGGTTTGAAAAAACAATTTGATGTTACTTTTGAGTACTACAGAATCTATTGCTGATGACAGTTGCCATCGTGTTCACACTACATTAAACCGATCATGGGTTTGCTGTTCAGTATTCATTAAGAATAGTTTCAGCAGAGTAAATGGTCAAATGTTACTTGGTACAGGTTTGGAGTCAGATAAGCTTTTGTTGTAGAACACTTGTCAGACATCTAAACATATGTCAAAATAAGAGCCTGAGAAAAAAGAAACCTGTGTTCAAGCTGTTTGAAAGGAATGTGATTAACAGTTTCTATAGGCCTAATCTGTAGGATAATGCCTCTTATTAAGCACAACAAGCTTTCTGAGGGAAATTTTAGGTGGGTATAGTTCCTCCTTCACATATGCATCGCGCATCATTTTAGAAATCATAATACTGATGTACTAGGCCAATAAAGAAGTGGGCAGACCTTTAGTAGTTTATCTTTAGTTTGATGAAGCAGTGACTTCATTACAGCTTCTACACCTTCCTTTCACTAAACTTTTCAGGCTGTAGAATAAAATGTAATTATCCAATTAAACTTCACAAGCTATTTGAGTGATAAAAAAAGCCCTGAAGTAGAACGCATTGATGTTCGCACAGTCTGTTTAATGGTCTTATATTTTCACAATTCTAATCTTCAACTTTCCCCTTACATTTCAGCAGTATTTCTTTTTATCACTTTTTTTTCACAGATTTATCACAGATGACAGTTTCCGTTGACATGACATGTTCAGTAAAGTTTTGCAACACTCAGTCAGGACTTGCTCAGGCCTCTGGCTGGAACTCTTGAAACAATGAGTCTGAATTGAGAATATATAGAAATGATCATTCTTGCCCCAGGATTAATGATTTTAATAACTCTCACATGAGCTCTGTCAAGAGATGACCTAAACAACTATAATCTGGTTTTCGTCTTTGTGGTAGGCTAATAAAGGAGGGTTTTTGAGGCAAGGAAATGCCAGTTGACTTCAGCTCCCATATTGTCTGGAAATGTTTAAGAGGAGCTGGTGGGAAGTGGTTACTTTTGAATGGTTTTCACAACAAATATGAGAGGGAAGTCCACGGTGATAAATTCACTGGAAAAAAGATCAAATAAAAAAAAGAGAATAAAAAAAATCTTTACATTTACTCTACGCCAATCCCACTAGTAGACCAGATATTCTCTTTCCAGTCATCTGGATGAGCAGAGCAGCTTCTGACTGTTGTTACTGTAAAGTCTACATCTAACACTGCCTGGAAGTGAATTTTCATATTCCCAAATGATTTGTTTGAAACACAAGGTCTTGACAAGCACTTGCTGCCCTCTCTGTTGTTGTACTCAGCTGATTCAGGTGTCTGATGAGAGATTTGGCCAATACAGTCTTGTGATGCGGGTGCTCAGCACGGTGCCCTGGGCTGATGCCCTGAGCTGCGGGTGGGTGTCATCTGCAAAGAGATGAGGACCACCCAAGGGCTCAAACACAAGCAGCCTCTTTTCTGTGCCAACGTCACAATGAGACTGGAGGTGAACAGTCTCTGCCAAAGGTGTTCTTCTTTGTGGAGGCCCAGTAAAAATGAAGCTTGTTTCCTTCAGAAAATAAAAATTCATACAATTCTCTCATTGATGCTTAAAATGTTGCTATAGCTTTCGGCTCTCAGCTGTTTCGGTGTAGAGCACTTAAAAGAAGATGCCTGAGTGTTCTTATCAGGATAAACTTTAACAGCACTTTGGCCAAAACACTGTTTTCTTGAGTTCTAATTTATGGTGTTTGCATTTCACCTAAATGTGGAATCATTAGGGTTCTGGTGACAACAGATATAAGAGGCTCCAGTGTGGTTTTATGGAGCATCTTCCCATTTCAGATTATTGAAACTGTTCCTCTTCAACCATTTAGAGCACTAGCATGGCCCCTGGTAAGACTACAAGACAAGAGAGGAAGTTTCTGCTCCCTAATCGATTAATATGCAAGGCGAAGTCAAAGTAAATTCATTTCCAGCCACGCTTCTGATAATTTACATTGCTGACACTGCTGGGATTTCACCTCAATGATCACTGAATTCTCTAAAATTTAACAAGAAATGTCATTCAGAGAGGCCAAGCACAAGGCCAGCTGACATCCTCTCCAATCATCACATTTAGCTCCCAAAGTCTTCCTCTCACCCTGCAGGCTTATCATATGACTCACACAGGATGGTTAGTACATATGACAACGCTCCAGAGAATGAGTGCTACTGCATCTTAACATGCACTCTTTCTCCGACACTGCATGGATAATGACGCCTTTGTGTCCGAGTGCCAGCCCACAAACACATGTGGTTGCAGCACAAGTGTGTGCATACACCAACAGGCCTCCGCTGTATCACCACTCATTTGGAAGAGGGTGAAATCTAATCTTTTTGGTTTTATTAGTTTCTTGGCTGTGTTTCTTCTAAGGCTTGTGGGAAGACTAGGGTCAGGGCATGCAAGGACTTAGTTCATAGAGTCTGGCTGAATGGTAAACAACGATCTGTAACAAATCCCTTCTAATTTATCAACTGTGTTTATCAACATCAAAATAATCAAACAATTAAACCCTTTTCCACAATGGGACCGTTTCCACTAGCATTAATGAATTAATGACTTGCTTACAGAGTATTCATTTCATTCGTATTCCAGTTTACCTACAGCAGATTGTTTACTTGCAAATGACTAAATTTGCACAAACTAGTCCTATGCTGGGAGTTTCCCTCAAGCATGTTGGGAATGATGGGGCTTGATTTCATTCAGAGCAACCAGCCATCTTTTCTTTTCCAAATAATAAGCATGGGACTCCCTAGAAGCCCGATTAATTAAATACTAAAGCCATTACTTCTTAGGAGCTTTTAAAAAACAGGGTCAAAACTACTGTAGGCTGAAGTCTATTTGGTCATCACTTTTTATTTTAGAATAAGAAATAAGCTTAGTTGTATAGGACAGGGACATATAAACAGCAATAAAGTCAGTTTGGGGCCCAAAATGTTCAATTTGATACAGCTGAGCAAACTGCTAAGCCCCTTTTCAAAACTCATAAATGAAATCCAAACCCCTGCCTCCTACAACATCCATTAGCATCAAGCCAGTGATGCTATATGAAAATGATAGCCAGGACCACAGGAAAAAAAAAATCCATAACAATTTGGTCAATAGCTGTTAAGACAAGTGAATCTAGATCAAGATGATGGACAGTCATCCTCAGAGCCATTCTTTCTAACCCAGTTAAAGCATGGTAGGTCAAACCTTAGCTACTCTGCTACACAAGACTACAAATATGCTCTCTTTCACACAAATGAGGATCATTCAGTGAGAACAGACCAGTCTCTTCCAGGTCACCAGACAACACTAATTTAACTAAAGAAGTGAGGGAAGTGCTGTTTCTCCAAGAATTTCCTGCCTTGCCTTTTCCTCTAAGCTGCTGAGACAAACCTTCAGCATAATGTAATTCCTCAGGGCGTCCAGCAGCAACAAGCAGGACTTGGCTTGTGCAGAGTGCTTGTTTTGTTTAGGCTGATCCGATTCTTCTCTGGTACAAACGACTTGCCATAATGAGACATTGAGTAACAGATACTGGGAGATGCTTACTTTCTAACCTTTGAAAAGGCAGAAGGGTACAGGTGTCTCTTAGACCGTGACACCTGTCACACTCTCATTGATGATGTCCACTTTCTTTTTTACACAAATGAAAACACTGCCACCATGGGATCAAAGAAGTATGTTAATTTTCTAGACTTTGCTAAATGACCTTTTTTAAAAATCTAATTTGTAGAAATCATTTGGCTTTTTTTGCAAATGTATTGTGCTTCATGTGTAAAAGCCAATATAACACAGACACACAATAGGAACACGTTAAACACACACACACACACACACACACACACACACACACACACACACACACACACACACACACACACACACACACACACACACACACACACACACACACACACACACACACACACACACACACACACAATAGAAGAACGAAGAAGACATCGCTGTTGTACTGCTCAAAAAGATCCCCTTGGCATTAAAACTACTTTTAACATCTCAGCCAAGCAGAAGGAACTGATGACAGCAAACTAACACGAGGATTGAATGGGGACAACAATTCTAAGCAGTTATATTATTCTGCAAGGCTAAAAAGAGGAAATTTCAACCCCAGGGCAGAGCAAGGAGATAAGGTGAAGAGCTAGGCGTGTAAATTAACAGTTTAAATCACATGATCTAACTCTTGAGAAAAAGGAAAGTGACACAGAATCCGTTTTAAAGTACACTAAAGCATTGCATGAAGAGGATCTGAATACATCAGTTCTCTTCTGAAATGATCTGCTTCATGTCACTTGGCCACACGCTACTTCTCTGCCATTCTTGCTTGTCTGTTGGAGAGAAGAGGTGAAGATAGACAAAGCGGTCTTTCCAGCTGAGTCCTCTGTGAGAGTAAAGCTCCATGTCAGCCACTCCCCTCTACCTCTCAAGTCAAAAAGCCAATGCCAAGAGGTACACAAAGCAAGTGTGAGAATGGATTGAAGCAGTTTCATGGCCACCTACAATCACAAATAGCCTATCATGAGGTTGGATTATCCCCTTCAGCTGTAAACTGACATTTACATCTATGGCCGGGAATAGAGCGGATGCCACGGCAAAGAACGAGACCTATAGCACTAACATGAAAGATGACTGGCCAACTAGCTGAGAGACAGCATGAGTTATTTCACACCAATAGTTTAAGAGAACAAACTGATGTTAGCCCAGAGCCAACCAAAGGAAAGTCCCATGTACATATATCCGTCTACAACATTTAGCAACATCTTACTACATGACACACATAATTAACACCCAGCTTTATCACCTGTTCTGCTTGTCATTTAATATTTGACAGTAAAGCTGAACAACAAGTTCAACAACTGAAAAAATACTGAGGCGGCAGAACGCTACACTGTGTACTGATCTCACCCACGGCACAGTAATAGGTTGTGATAAGTGTTCATCTTCAACGTTAATAATATATTATTCCAGTAACGCATGTTGGCCATATCGGCATGCTGGTTTTCCTGGGATTACGTAAGCGGGGGTCGGAAATAATAAGCCGGATTAAGTGTACAAACCCCAGTTATTAGGAATTCAGGGTAGTTAGAGATGCTTTGGAGGATCAGTAGGACAACAGTGCATAGCATAACAAAATGTAGCTACCATTAAACCGCAAGTCATTCAATGACCTAGCGCACAAGCTTGCTCTTGTTTAAAAAAAAAATCATACTTTTTGCAACAACAGAAAATGTGATTAGAGGTTTTTTCCTGATTAACGCAGCAGCAGTGTTTCCAGTAGTGAAGAGTAATTACGAGACTCCTTGAACACATCACAGTAATACAATACAACCATTCTGCCAGGAAAAGAAATCTACATTTAAAAGATTTTGAAATGCAGTCAAAACTGTAAGTAATCCATTTTGTGTTTATAGTCAAAGATTGTTGAGCATTACAATGAAAGGTGTCTCTATCTCTGTCTTTAGTGTGTGTGCATGAGTCTGGGTAGAGAAACACAATGTAACTCAGTATATCTGGCTTTTACATAAATCCTCTCTATAATTCAAGTCTGAATTATATTTCAGTTCATGACAATGTTGTATTTAACAAAATTGGACAAAGGGATGAAACAATATCAAACAGTTCGATTCTCTTTCACACACACACAACATCGATATTTGTAAAATAACTCAAAATGGTAACAGAGTAATCAGTTTAACAACAATAGCTGTTTCACTTTGTAAGAGGCAGTCCAATCAAATGGCCCTCATGATATTTGGTCTCAAAAATGCAAAACCATTTCAACCATCTCTGAAATGACACATAGGAGAGAAGCAAGGTTTAACCAAGATCAATCATCTCGCAATCACAGGAACGGATGTAGAGACATCCCACCAATCAGTCTCTTATTCACACGTAGGGACAATTTAGAATATTCTTTTAACCTGGTCCATATTTTTGTGTAGGAAGGACAAAGAGATACTTTGGGACAGCCCATGTAGGCTGGACCTACAAAGAGATCACATCACCCCCTAAAAGAAAGGACCCAGACTGAAATTAACTGGGAACCCTCTAGCTGTGAGGTAAATGAAAACTCCAGTGATTGTGTAAAAACAAAAAGGTATATTTTGCGAAAGCTTATATTTTGGCACATTTGTAGGAAGGAAAACATTGGACTGATTAATTCTAACCAGCTAAGTTTAGGTAGGGTAAGGTTACATTTTAACTGAGATTGATATAACAAAAGTTTTGAAACTTAAACTCTTGAGGAGGACAATCCTGTCCATGAGAACAACATTGAGAATGTAACATCAGTGATTTTATCCACAGCTCCAGGTGAGCCTGTAGCCCAGGGGTGTCAAACATAGGGCCCGCACAGAGGTTCAATCAGGCCCGCAGGATAATTTGAAAGTGAAAAAAATGCATAAAAGACAAGGATTTATTTTTCTAATTGAATGCAATTCAATAATTTTCCGCTATGGGTGCACTATTTTGTTCAAAGTAGAAGACAAGCCAAATCACTGAGACAGGCCAATCAGCAGACATTGTCAATGCGCCATCTGCTGCTTGTTAGAACATTGTTTCTACCCTCTTCTCTTCCTCCCCGCTACCCCCTCAAAAGCCAAAATGTCTTTATCAAAACAGAGACAAGTAGATAAAGAGTGTAGAATTTTTAAAGAAAAATGGACTACGTCCTATTTATTTACGGGACGCACGGGAAACCTTTGTGCTTGGTGTGTTTGCAACAAGTTTTGGTATTTGAAGGAATATAATATTCTGCGCCACTACAAGACTCATCACAGCGAAAAATATGACAGCTTGCAAGGACAACTGAGAAGAGATAAGATCAACAGATTGCTGGCGGGTCTGAGGAAACAGCGGTCCACTTTCACCCATAGCCGAGAAATCAGTGAAGCGACGGTAAAAGCCAGCTACCTAATTGCTAGTGAAAATGTGCAATTTAATGTTAGTCAGCAGCTTCGCTACAAACGAGTATGGTGGAATTCTACTATTCATGCAACTCCATACATTTTCAGTATGTATTGTATGTGTATGCATGTTTCATGTATGAAGTTTACACATTTACAGGACAGGTGAATACTTTCTTCCTTACACATTTAATAGCACTCATTAATATTTAAGGTGTAGGTAGGAATTAAATTTAGATTTCATATGCACATGTGTAAATGGTTTAAAAATCCCTTTCTTTATAAGTTCTTTATAAGTAAAGTGCATTACTATATTTTTCAATACCAATTACCAATGTTAAAGTTTTGTGCCTTTGTACAATCAGTGGGATCAGTTGCAATGCATACATATGAATGATAAAAGTAAACTACATGTTTGTCAAAGGAAAAATTAGGTGTTTCATGAAATGTTTTATAGGAGGATTGTTCATTAAATTCCAAGATTTTCCTATTGACCTTGTACTTCTTTACACCAAAACAGGAAAGACATGATCTTTTGGTTATTTATTGCTGAGTATGCTATCATTTTAATGGTCCAGCCCACTTGACATCTACCTAGGCCATATGTGGCCCACGATGAGAAATTAGTTTGGCACCCCTGCTGTAGCCAATGGCAGTTTGCAAATGTGAATGAACAGATACTGATGACAGAAACAGTTGTTTGAACCAAGACCCCCAGGAGATGCCTAGCTTTTAAGTCAATTTGACATAGTGGCCAAACCATGTAATTACAATGTGAGGTGACACACTAAAATATTTTTCTCTATGAGCAAACATTGTGAATGAAGTCGAGTTTTTCTGCAAATTTTCTGAAAATCTGTGGTAGTTGTTACCGCCAATTTTCCTTGCTGCAGCCATTAAAATCCTCTCCGGCCACAGTTCTGTAATCGTAATTAAGCGCAAAGTGCATAGTAGTGGGGCTGCAGTCAGACTTCGCCCAACCAGAAAACTATGAATTCCTACTTCCACGAAGTTGTTGGTGCCACTTAGGACTCATGATTTACAGCTGTTTTTGTTTCTTTTGCACCCATGTCCTCCAATCATTTCCAATATTGATATTAGCCATATTATCTATATTAGCTGCATTTGCATTTAATCAGTTTATTAGCAACTTCTTCATGGAAAAAGTCAGTGAGGATGGGAGTCACCTGAGCTTGTGCAGTTAAAAGGACTATTTTATGTAAAAGTGTCATGTATGGTGGTAGTGGTGATAGTTCATTTACTGCTACTGCTGCAAAAAAAAAAAAAAAAACATAAGTGAAAAAAAGTAAGCATCAGTGAAATTGTGGCCACATTATTGATGTCATAATTTGATCTGCTTGGAAGGATAACATTTAGAAAATCATTAAGACCAGCCACTGCCATGGTTTTCTTTTGCACAGACGTGTGCGTTCCAGAGTTACGGCCTTTCTCTTGGCGACATGAACGATAAATTGATGTCTCTGAAAATTGCAATCTATTTACACGGACTGTAAGGGTACACAATCCATTAGACAGCAGCTTTGCAATGAAAGGGTTGTAAATATTACACAATAGAAAGTTTATACTCACTCCTTGAACATAAGAGGACTAGCAGTAAGTCAGCTGCAGGGATAACACTCTGAGTATTTGCATCCTCATATTTTCTATGAATTCCATTCCAGCTGGACAAAAGAGGTCAAGGGTGAAACATCATGATTTAATACCGCCCAATTTGGTTTCATGAATTTTGCAGCTGCCAACACTGCAGTGAAATTACTTTGGTTTGGTGATGCGGAAAAAAACAATTGACATGGTGATATTTACAAGTGATATTTCCATAACCAACATAACTGGTACCTAATAACTGCTCAGTATGCACCATGTGGAGTATAAAATAAATGTGGAGGTATGACTTCACTTTTGTTCTAACATTTCTGGAGCACCACTGGACCGAGGTCTGACAATTAAAAGCACAACTTTGATAAACACACACAAATATACACACACACACACATATATATATATATATAAATATTATCATTATTGTATATCCTAATTGCAGATTTTTCGCCTAAATAATTTTGAAACAACCCGTTAAGGTAATACAAAATAGGAGAATGCTGTATACCAAACATTTTTGAATACAGATATATTAATTTGTATCAAAATTGATTATTCTGATTATCAATAAAAACAGCAACGGTCAGTTTAAAAAGTCTGGCCTGTCACGGAGTTAAGTTGGCGGGGAAAAAAAACAAAAATACTGGGAGGGCCATGTATGGAGAATACACACACATTAAATCTTCCCAAAATTTTAACAGCATGTCATGACAAGACTACTTGAATTCATCTACTTACAGTGTCAACATGTTATGTTTTGTTTTGTTTTGTTATAAAGCAAGCTTCTGCTTTCAGATGTCCACCAACCAGCTGGTGTATTTTAGGCTGATCGGGACAATATCAACGAGGACGTGTTTTCGAGCGTTTCAGTCATTAAACTAAAGCCGATTGTGATCACTGAGACTGACACCGGAACCGGATAGTTGCTAAAGCGCCTTGCTAAACAAAACCACGGGTTTAATATCATAGTTTGAGAGCTTGGTTGAAAGAGGATGACAGGGAATTAAAATCCAACCTCGGGGGCGCACAGCCCAGCTATATGGTGCAACATCTGTATTTTTTGAATT
The DNA here is from genome assembly GCF_037954325.1 of Fistularia commersonii. Classification (NCBI taxonomy): domain Eukaryota; kingdom Metazoa; phylum Chordata; class Actinopteri; order Syngnathiformes; family Fistulariidae; genus Fistularia; species Fistularia commersonii. Next base: position 3,512,534 of record NC_141316.1, on the reverse strand, counting down.
TACCAACACTCACACGCTGCTGTCATGAACAGCTGTGCTGCGGTGAGAAAAGCTGCCGTCAACCAAAGTTCCCCTGCACATAAATATGCAATGACTAAAGAATCGAGTGTCTTATGACATGAATTCTGACGCTCCAACTGCGCTTTGTGTCAGTGTGTTTATAGGCAAAATAACATGTGTGAGATCATGTGTCATTCCTGTGGACCTTCAGCAACCGAATTGGGCCTCGATCATGATTAAAACAGTTTGCAGAGTTTGACACATTATAAGCGGAGGGATTTACACTTTTTTTCCAGCGTTGCTGTCTTGTTTTCGTGACACTTCACTGCTCACGGCACTGAAGTTCCCCGATTCACAGAGCTAAATTCGGATTGTAATCTTTTGATATGAGGGCGCACCGTGCCAGCAGCCCCCTAATGTCCGATCGTTGTGTGCGGTGCGACTCACCTCCTCGGCACTTTTCCTCAGCGCCTTCTCGCGTTCGTACTGGGTGATGAGCTGCTCGTTGTCCTCCTTCAGCAGCTCCAGTTCCACTTCGCGCTCCTGGCTGACAGCGCACGCCGACTCCAAGTTCTCCAGCACGGCGACGACCAACGGCATCAGCTCTTTCACTACGTCCTCGTCGTATCTCTCGATAAGCCGTTCAAACTCGCGGTAAATCGAACTGGCCAAACCCGAGACCCGCTCGGACATCATGGCAGAGTTACCCGAGTCGTCGTGATAAAGGACTACCTCGTCCAACTCCATTTTCTTGCCTCCCCAATTGCACTTCTTGCCCAGTGAAGAGTTAACGAGCTAGCGGCGAGCTTCGGCTGTCCGCCTTGCTTCTTTCTGAGCGACAAAAAAGGCGTTTTTAAAACATAGTTAGAATGTTGTGTGCTGTGCGGAGGAGACGCGGTACTTCTTCGGCGTCGGTATCACCCCCCACCCCACCCCCGGCCGCTTGACTTTAGGGAGCTGGCTAGCCTGGAAGCTAGCAGTATCGAAAAGTCTTTACTTGGCTCCTGATTAGTTTCCCCGTCCAACAGATGAGCTCCCGCTGCTGCCTTCACGTGCAGTCGGAAAGCCGAAGATGATCGCGGTTAAAGCACCAAGAGCTCCCCGGGTTGCGGGATTTTCGCTCCGGAGTTTATATAAACCGTCGGAGACACGTCATTTCGCCGGACGCTTCTTCACACTATTATTTAAAACGAAGTTGGGCGCGGCTAACGAATTAATTTTAGCTCCTTGCTAGAAAAAAAGGCATTTCATATGACTTGTTGCTCCGGGGGCGGGAGGGGGGGCGTCAACAAATCATTTCACAAGTGGCTTTCTGTCCGTTCGGTTTAATTTATTGACCTAAGTTATTGATTTCCAACCATCAAGCGGAACTCATGTTGACCTCGATATACAAATCCAGTGGCAGGAAGGATATCATCTCAATTTTCTACATGAGCGAACATGTGCCGTGACTCCCTGCTCGGGAGTCGGAGTTTACGAGCTTCATGGAAGATGTTGTGTTGTGACGGGCCGGCCGCGGTGACGTCACGGGCTAAAGCGGGAGGGAAAAAATACGGGACTTAATCCTAGCTGATGTCCGTAATGCAAGTATTTCACAATAGTTGTGACTCCTCCTGTTAAAATAGCACTGACTGTGACAGGGCTTTGTGCAGCTCCCCTGGCTTATTTTACTTTTATATTTGCCGCCACTCGCTCCAACAGGTTGCTTGGAAGTTTTGTATGTTGCATAATTGCAACAACAAAAAAAGATGAAAACTTAGCGTCACGAAGTATTTATTTGCATCATAGAGTGCAATGCAGTCTTTTTGAGCCTCTGGAAGTTATGCAGACATCAAGCCGATTTTGCCACTTAATATATTGTCTGGGAGCGAAGTACCTAATAGCCGTGGCAAGTAAACAATCTCCCGCAAAATGTGTAATGGGAATCTTTCTATTTCTATCAGTTGAACACGGTGCTTTCTTCAAACTGCATTGAGAAATTCTGAGCAAAATGAACTGTAAACACACTGCCTTTTTTCCCTGCAAAACAACGCCACTGACTTGTTTTACCATAATGCATAGGCACTGTTCACCCTGATGTCTCTATAGACGTTAAATACATAAAAGAACCACAATTACAAGACAGAAAAGACACGTATCAGTCCACATGTCGTCCCCTGCGGCGAGGAAGACGAATGGCCTCTCTGTGAGACCAAAGGGACCAGCTTCTCCCAGTCAAAAACCACCCCGTGTGCACTTTCAACACACAAGAATAGTAACTGCAGCACTTTTGAATATTTCACACAACGCACATTCAAATATGGCATAAACTTTCACATGTGATAGCTCAAACAGCTAGTATAAAAAAAAAAATCTGATTTGAATAATTAAAAGTGCAGTTCAACAAACAAGTCCAGAAGCTCTGTTGTGTCTCCCTTGCCTCCGAATAAGATTGCAATAGTGTTTTCAAATGTTTGTAAAAATGAGCTATTAGGGTACTGAAAATAGTCAGTAGTTGGAAATGCAGGAAATCAAATGGCTTACACACAAACAAAAGTGGGAGTGCTTTGGAATCTGGGGGTACAGACATAAAATGTCTTTTCAGACAGTGTAGTGCTGGGTGGGGTTTAGTGAGGAAGGGCAGAGAGGGTAGGGCTTGTCGCTCGTCAGACTGCAGAGAGCCCGGAGCAAGATGTCAGGCATGTGATCAGTAAGCATCCTGGGACTGATCAAAATACTCCTGAATGCCATGGCGTCAGACCACTCGGCACGATATCTGACCTGGGAGATACAGGATCTGCAAGCAGAGAGATAAAGACAGTGTTGGAGGTCCACGCAGTTGAAACTCTCTCCTCTTTTCAGATAGTCCCCATTGGAGGTATATTGAAGACAATAAATTGGTTAACTCTTAACTTTAAAATCATTGAAACAATATCACATATTTAAAAGGTCAGTAAAGTTGCCTTGTTTCCAGTAAATGGTCAAGAAATGGAAATTAATGATAAGACCTCTGTGTAAACTTTACGTGATGAATAAATAGCCCAGATGGAAGAGTTCTAAATGGTACTGGCAAAGCAGCTGGTCATGTGACACAGCGCCATATTCAAATTGTACGCTGACTTGAAGAAAAAACCAGAGCGCTGGCTCAGGCCTCGGCTGTCGTTCCGTGCAGTCGAGCGCTCCGGACCAGGTTTGTTTTGGGACTGCAATGCCTGATGGGAAAGCCTTTGCTTTTAATTCAACTCTTTGACTGTCTCTGTTTGAAGGGTGAATGAAATGTGAAAAGTGACTCCTCAGCCTAAAATTACTGGTTTTGAGGATGAGCTAGAAAAATGCAAAACTTCAAAAACAGGCTGCCATGACCACTGATAAGACTTGTTTCACAAAAACATATTGAAACATGGGTACAAAAATTGGAAAAGATTTTAAATAACAACTCGCAAGACTCATTTAGGGATAAGATTTAGATTTAGCTGAAGTGGGTAAAATCTCATATTCAGTTGTTGTAAGTGCAGTGTAATATAAGCCCTGATTGTGGAATTTTCAGTGGGTAGCAGATACTTGTCTATTTAACTTAGTACAGTTTTATCTTGTAAAATATTACATGTTGGTCAGGAGGAAATAATATGACGTTGTCTCTGACTAAATTAATCTGCAAAAACGGTAAAGGGGACCCACCTCCGAGTCGGCCCATCCTCGATGATGTGCAGGACGCGTCCAGGCAGAAAGAGAGGTAAGTTTGTAACTGTACGAACTGGTGAGTCGTCCGACGCCAAGCTCTGATAGGAGGTTGAGTTGCGGATTATCAGAGACTCCTCGCCTAGCAACGGCTGGCTGAGCTCCTCCTCCCTCCGGTTGTCCATCTCAGTGGGGCAGTTGTCTGGGTCTCCTCCAAAGACCTCATACCAACATCCCTGCAGCAGGATGCGATACTGAAACACATAAGCAGGTTATGATGACAGGTAGGCCTAGAGAGTTATTTTAATACAGAATTATTATTACAACAAATTACTTTGCTGTGTGAAATCCCTTGTCAAGTTCATAAAACAACTTGAAACTAATGTCTCCCACAAGTTTGACACCTAACAGCATCACTAGGTTGACCTTTCAGTTCCCAATTAGTTCCAACAGTTTTGTTAAATTTTGCACCGCTTCCTTGTTGATTTGCACCCAAATTGTTGCTGTTTTGTTGTTTTTCACTTCGCCATTTCTGTCATTTCTACTTGTTTTAAAAGTTATTTATCACTTGTTTTTGGGTAATACCCTGATATTTTTGGTATTGCAGTAGATTTATAAATCACCCTTTTTAAACTTGGCAAAGAACTGTCATATGTTATCAGTTTGACCTGGCAAAATGGATCTAGACAATGAAAGAGCATCACACTTACTTAAATATATGACTGTTAAGATGACACACTGTTTATGTACCGTATATTAAATAGAGAGACAGACTTATTGACGACTTGGCCTGTTTTAGAATTATTTTTACCTTGGGCTTATTGCAGTTTGAAATTATCTTGAGTATTCTTCTCTTTAGATCCTCCATGTTTGGAATGCTCAGTCTATAAGACATGGAAGAGGGGCGGAAAGAGACAAAAGCAGGAAACAGAAAAAGTCAGCAGCCCTCACTCACCCAATGAGAATGTATCTGTAATGGCAGGGCAGCACTTAATATAGAGTCACACAGCAGTCCATCAATAGACTATTGCACAGAAACACAGGCCATGTGAGGGCAAGAGACCGCACCATTATGTGTGTCAATTATCAAATCACTGATTTGACCAGTATCTCGTGGCAGTGTTATACATCAGTGTATACAATAAAGCTTTCTGTCCTACCTGGGAACCAGATCCTTTCCCAGAACAACAGAGACCACAAAGTCTTTGGAATAATCAGCCAAGGCTTTACTACACAGACAGAACACACAAAGAAATAATTAGTGTGTACACACACACACACACACACACACACACATACACGCATACACACACACCAATTTCTGTTCAATTATATTTTTTCCAAATCGTTTTTGTGTAATCTGAAATTCAGGGACTGAGTTTTGAAGCATTCTAAATGGCTAAGTTGGCCATGCACATAATACTGCTCATTTCAATCAGCCACAACTGTGATTTTCTTCCACCCACCAAACAGCTCCATCCTAGCAAACCCATTTCCTCCTCCTCTCAGTACCTTGGCGGGATTGTTGAGATTTCCAGGGATGCTCATTTTTAGACTACAATCGTAGTTAGGCTTGAAAGTTTATGCCCAGATATTGCTTGCTGGAATTAACATGCTGAATTTGTGTTTTGGGTGGTATTGCAGGAGACTTATAGTTTGTATATGGTCAGTTTAATACAATGCGTGTAGCGCCTTCATCATACCACTGCACCCAGATGCCTGCGTCACTGGCACATGGGAATCTTACAGGGAGCAAGAATTGAACTTTGAATGGGTTTATCTGTGTCTTTCCCAAAACACAAGCATGAACTGATGAAGTGACCTAAAAAGATTATTCTGAGCTAGGATCCTAGGCCAGTGGTCATATGTTGCAGGTCTCCGCTTAATAAAAAACAGCTGTACTTAAGATGAACAGACCACAGCCCTCAATCTAACTCACGTCAGGAGTCCCCCTGGTGGAGAGAAGGCGTAGCACTGCAGGGTGGGGAAGGAGCTGCGCAGCAGGATGGCCAGCAGCGAGGCTGTGCCCGCGCCCAGACTGTGACCAGTGATGACCAGCTTGTACTCCTACAGAAACACCACAGAGGACCATGGAATAACTGATGCCATCACTCGGTATAAATAGACTCTTCGTATTTAATGGAGGCAGACTGCCACATGATTTCATCCCATATCGTAAGCTCATCTGACAACTATTATTTCTTGTGTTCTTTCATACCATGAAACTCGGCAGGAACCGTGAACCTTGACAGAGACACTTTAAGTTAACATACTAATGTGTCTGTGAAGGTTCTCAGTCATCCAGGTAGTTGTCAGATCCTATCTTAGCAGCTTGACTCCATTGCTTTCCTTGTAAGAGTTCAATTCTTGTCCAAGAGGCTTCTTCAGCTCTGAAGTGATTGGACTAAACTGAAAAAGCCTCTCTGAGGACGGGTGAAACTGAGTTCAGTTGCCACGATAAAATTTGACAATGTATAACATATTAACATTTTGACATTTCCTCTAGTGATGGTATCATTATGATGTAATGATATATAATTTTTCCTTTATTAATACCTCATTGGGAAATTCGTTCTCTGCAATTAACCCATCATGGACGAACCATGAGTACTATGCTGACGTCCACCAGCGCCAGGGAAGCAGTTAGGGTTTCAGTGTCTTGCTCAACAACATTTGAGCAAGACAGTATTTGAAATTAAAAAAAAACTGAAGTTATAAAGTCTTTCCACAGTTGAGAACTTAATCACTGGGGGAAACTACAAAAAACCACCCTCTTCATGTTGCACTGCTGTTTATTCCCCCCCCCCCTGAACAAAAACTGCAATTCTGACTGGAAGCCCTCCTCACCGGTGCAATGGAGAAAGCGTGGCTCAGGATGCCGTCGTTGATCAGCTTCTTGTAAATGTAATTTGCTGCCTGGGTCATACCCTGCAGCACAAACACACATTCATCTCTTGGGAAACACACACAATTCAAAGTCTGCAAAGCCAATATTGATAAAAGGACACTTACTTTATGAGCGTAACAGGCTCCGGACACACCTTCTACGGGAAGGTTCTCACATTCGGCTGACAGATCTGTCAGCACATCCTGCACGGCACACACCCACCCACAATATACTTACTCGGAGCACATGTAAGTTAAAAAGTTAAAGGCAGTAAGATCTATTTGTGTGTGAATTCACTTCTACTGGGGGGACCAAACATTTTAATAAATATTGAAGCATTTCTTTAACTGATCAGCAATCATAAACACCCATGCTGAAACTTTTTCTTACTTGGTAAAGACAATCAAGACGTGAACACTTGAGGTGTATCAGTGCAAACATTGGTCAAACAAAGTTGTAAATCTCAACATAAAACGATGTGTATTTATGGGATAAAGAGGAACATAACACGTAAATGAATGGAAGAGTGTGCTAAAATGTACCCTCAGTGACAGAGTCCCTCTGACGGCCACCAGAATTGCCTCCCGCTTATGATCCAGAGCCACGAAGAAGGGGATCTCGTAGATCTGAAACAAATAATATAACATCATCATGGTCAATGGAACATGAGCTGATGTTCTCAGTTAGACGAGACCAGGTGGCAGTGAAGTTCCTACCTGATTATGGAAACTGATGTGGATAAAATCTCTGTATTGCAAGCCAGTGGTCAGCAAGATGGAAGAGAAGCTACAGCCCAGGTGGTCACCGCCGACGATGTCGTACTCAGCCGAACGGCTCCTACAGCTGATGCACAGATTTAAGCTAATTATAAATTAAGGACACACAAATAACTTTATCTTTAAGTGACTAAATAATACAAAAAAATATGCAAATATTGCCTATTTTAACCATATGGTTACAGCTGACCAAAGTCAGGTATTGTAAAATTAAGCTTGTTTGCTAATTCTGTGGGGTTTTTTTTTAACAATTCTTAGTTATGTGTTAATCAAAGTACCTATTTTGACCATTTCAAATTATATAAGGAGATGGCACACATAAATCACTTAAAAAGAAACTCATAAGCTCAATAATTATTAGAAAAAGTGTTAGGAAAGATAAAAATCCAAAATTTATTATTACTGGATTGGCTCAAATTCATGTTTATATCTATATACTTGTCTCCCTGTGCTGCATCTCACCAGTCCTGGCTGAGCTTACAGGGTCCCGTCAGGGGGTTGGAGTAGACGTAGAGGGGCCAACCGTACGCCGCTGCAGCAAAGTGCATGCAGTGAGCTGCTTTCTCTAACTCTACATCCAGGTCTTCTTCCTTAGCACAGCAGAAAAACAGACAGTGCAACATTAACTTTGAATAAGTTAAAACACTAATCTTGCAACATTGTGTACGGACCCCCTAGTGTCAATATTACCATTATTTTAAGATCTACCTGAATGATTATGTATGACTTTTTGTTACGTGTTTACGTGACATTTGTAGCTTGTCCACAACAACAGCCTTTCACTGATGGAACCCAGACTCGGGCTTGTTGACGAGGAGGTGACGTTCAGAATGCCTGATTTTAAAAGTGTTGTACATCTCATCTTTACTCCCAGCACGGACGAGTCACATTTGAGATACAGAACATGACACAAATCATTTAACTGACAAATCTCCTTCAGTCTACATTGTATTGGAACTTTGAATTTACTTTGATGATTGACAAATGTGGTGCGTTTCCTGATATTTGCTGATTTTTTTTCTTGGTAATTTTCATGCAAATGGAAATAATTTACTGTGATCTTTCAGGCAGTTCTGCCTATTTGTGGGTAATTTTATACCAATTTTTAGGCAATTTATTTCAAAATTTCCAAGTTTGTCTTTTCCCTCCAATTCTTTTATTTCTTGTCAAAATGACTAATTTCTTTTTGCCCAATCTTTTTTATTTGTGAATGAGTTGAAAAAACAAGACAGAAGTCAGAATAAAAAGCTAAATTTCTGAGAGAAAATTTCTGTGTCTTTTTTCCTCACAATTGTGTCTCAATGTGAAAAGTAAAATTAACTAGCACACCATTCCTATGTAAACACTGGATCCTTAGTTAGCTGATGTTATATATAATTATAATGATAAGATTGTCGCACTCAAGAGAAGTATATTTTATGAAATACTAGTTAATGATAACAAGTATTAGGGAAAGCGTTACCCAGATTATTCTGGAGGAGCAAGATAGGGACACCAAATGTTAGAAAAAAAACAGTCTTGCAATATTTATTTGCAACACGCCCCCCAGAGCTACAATGTCCATGACAGACAAACTTACAATTGGTGAGGAGGGGCTGTGAGGGACCACCACATCCGGGTTTCTGCTTCGCTCCATCTTATCTTGCTCCTGGTGCAGTAAAGCCAAACCAGCTGCGATGTCACTTGGAACTAGGTCTGTGTCCTGAAACATAAAAGCTTGTCTCATATTCCAAAAAAAAAGAAATCTAATCATCCAATGGAAAGTACAGCTTAAACCTACAGAGAAGAATCTGCTGAAGAGTTTGGCAATGCTGGAGAAGGCTGCCCGTAGGCTCTCATCCTGTGGCAGACAGCAGCACAGCAGCCGCAGTCGGTTCTCCCACACCTTGACGGCCAGCGAGCGAGCAGTAGAGAAGAACTGGGTTCCCCCGCTGCTCTGTTGGTCTCTCACTCCCAGCGGTTCCATGGGGGCAGCTGGAGGGCGGGGGTCACCCAGTGGGTCGAAGACAAACACCACGCCCACCACCGTGAAGACCAGGATGACCCAGCTGTTGTGATAAAGAAATATAGTTGATCATTCCAAACAACTCTTACATAAATTTGAAAAAATATCAAGAGTCATAGCCTCTAGAAGCTACCTGGTAATCACTGCTATGATAACAGCCCCGACTGTGGCCAGATCACAGCCTTTACTGTCATCAGACACCCAGACGGCACCGAGGGAAGCCCATACCAACTCCGGGATATAGAGCACAGCCCGCAGGTAAACCAGCGCAGGCATGGAGCGTCGAGCACCAGGGTTTGTGATGGTGCCTGTAGAGCAATCAGTGCACATATAATATTTAATATGTTCCTTTTTATCGTATCTCCTGCTACTTAAAGTAGTAACCAAACGGCTTGGGGCTGTTCATTCAGTTTCGTAAGAATACCATTGAGCAATACAGGACATTTTCAAGCTCTTATGCAATATATACACTCTAAAGCAAAAACCCTTCCAACAGTGTGCTTCATTGTGCAAATTTAAACATGTTTCCAGCTTATTTTGGCTAAATTTCTTTTTTTTTTTTTTATTGTTCACACTGATTACTTTACTGGTAACTACATATGTAGCAGCTTGTTAGTGAATTTCTAATTTTAAGCAATGTATTACTCTTTCAGGTGAATAGGACCTTGCACAAATACTGGAGAACAGAGTTCCCAAGTGATATTAATTCTAGTCCACATTACTAAAGGGCACGGTTGGTCTTGGTGTTTTTAAAATAAGAGGAGCAACAAGTTTCTTAAACTTCTGTCCCGTGGATGATGCAAAGTACTTGGCGCGATTGACTAAGAACAAACCGTTTAACTGTGACTTTTTCAAATGTCAAGCAAGCAGATTTGCCGACAGAACTTACCTTGCGCACTAACATAAACAATGGCACATAGAGCGAGGATGACGAGCCCCAAGATGACCAGTAGCCCGACCAGGTAGCTGTGAAGTATCGCTCCCCCGTTACAATCGAAGTGACCCTTATGATACGTGTAAAGGATCATTGTTCCAATCCACCTGCGGATTCACACGACCGCTGTTTCACACTCGCTGTGATTTTATGGCGAAAATATTTCGGGGCAAGTGTACAGAAATGAAAATCAGTATTTACCACACCACACGGAGGAACAGCTCCACTAAGCCGGGGAAGACGAGGTCGTCACTGGCGATTCCCCAGCGCCGACCGAGCACCACCATTCCGGGCATTTTTGCGATAAGCGCGTCCGAACACCTGCCAGACCGTACTTTTGACACTCAGATACTGGAAATCCTCAAACTAGCTATTCTATAACGGTCACCTGGCCGGAAACATGATGTCACATTATTGCTACATCGCTGTTGCGTCCCAGGCTTCTACCTGGTGATGAGACACAACGTTACTTCATAAGGCGCCGTTGACACTAACCGCCAGTTAGCCAAAACTGTCCGATCTATTCACCCTGCTGTGGTATTTTAACACGTTTGCTCTCGCAACGAAGGTTAAAGGTAGCTGGTTACGTGACTAGACACTTAAATTAGCTATCTGGTAGTAGCTAAAAATACACCGACACACAAATATACGGTGGCATTAATCTTGTAAAATGCTACTTGTTAAGCTAGTCGTCCCCGAACAACTTCCGGCATGACGTGGTTGGTACTAATCGTGACGACAGAAAAATGATTGGTATTTGTCTGAATCCTATCTTGTTTTGCTCTGAAACCACCAGTGCGCTCCCGAAAAACAAGCCCTCCGGGTGCAGCGAGCTATGTAGCTAACGCACAGGGACGGCAACGCCCCCGATCGGCAAGAAGGTTCGATGCTCTGCAAAGCCTTCAATACAAAAACACAACATATTCTCTTAACACATGTTCGAATGATATTTAAAACAAGGGCAGTCCAATGTATATTTAAACTGCAAGATCCCAATGTTTGTACGTTTATTTATATTACGACCATATAGAAGCTATAGGCTGTTGACCTGTCACTCTCCGGCCCTTTGCTTGTCTCTGGACTGCAGGTTTGTCAAAGAGGATTCAGGGTTTTAGGGGGAAGATTCAAGAATATAGAATTAATGTTGTGGAGTGCGGAGTCTAGTATGGCGATATCAAGAGAAGTTGTTGGAAATAAATAAAGCGGCGACATTTGGAGTGGAAGCCTCGTTGCAGACGTCTTCATTGAAATGTTACAATATTATCTTCCGTGATGTGTCTGTTTGTACTAAGAGAGATAGAATAGACTTGACTTAGCATTGGGTATTTTTAATCACCATCTTCTCCTTTCGGCTTTCTGTTCAGGGGTTGCCAGAGCAAATCAACCTTCTCCATCTAACCCTATTCTCTGCATCGTCCTCACTCACACCAACTACCTTCATATCCTCTCTCACTACGTCCATAAATCTTCTATTTTGTCTTCCCCGAGACCTGCTGCCTGACAGCTCCAATTTCAGCATTCGTCTACCAATATATTCACTATCCCTCCTCTGTACACGACTGAACCATCTCAGTCTGGCTTCTCTGACCTTCTCTCCAAAACATCTAACATGTGCTGTCCCTCTGATGTACTCATTCCTGATCCTATCCATCCTGGTCACTCCCAAAGAGAACTTCAACATCTTCATCTCCAGGACCTCCAGCTCTGCCTCCTGATTTCACTGTTTCTGGACCATACAGCATCACTGCTCTCACAACTCACTTGTACTAATCCCCAAAGAATGCCTGTATTCCAATAGGCCACAGAATACAGTGTATGTGCATTTTTGTTTTTATTTGGCTCCTGCTTGGTTCAGACTGCCTTTGGGTTTCAGTAAAGGTTAATTCAGAAACGCTTTTCCGAAAAATGAATTACCGCCTTTCGTGCACTTTGTTTTGCAGAAACTGATACGTAACTTGGTTGTACCTATCATCGATTTCAAGGGAAAATAATACTCTAAATCTTCCTGTCGTGGCAAAAGGACTTGAATTTATTCACCTGAAGACACATACATGTGAACAGTGAGGTTATGTCATAAAACACCATGGTTTCACCTGGGTCTAGCCTGATCTGCTTGACCTTACTGACAAAGTCTTGTGAATTCTGGATATAGTGTGTGACTTCACCAACGACTTTTTTCGTGGCATTTTTTTTATTTCTAAGATGTGCTTCTTATCTTAAAACGCCAGATCGTGACGCATTGAAGAACCGCCCTGTGTTTTTTCCAGTGTGTGTATTTTTAATGTCACATTTTAGCGAAGTGACGCATGTGTGGTTCCATGGTGTAATGGTTAGCACTCTGGACTCTGAATCCAGCGATCCGAGTTCAAATCTCGGTGGAACCTGATTTTTGTTTTCCAACGCTCTTGTTGTGAATTATACGATCGAACTAACTGTGTGCCAAAGATCCGTTAACCTAACCCAACGCAACGTACTTTTTCGTGTTGTTTTGGCAAACTCCAGGCCCCGTCATATGCTTCGTACAGGCCACTTCCAAATGACGTCACTACAACATGGCGGCGCGCATAACACGACATTGTATGTTGCTCTGCAGAGACGCTGCAGCTAAAATAAACGCTCTTCCACCCAGAAGAAGCTGCAGATCGTGGATGGTAGATGTTAACAACACTTTCCAGCAGTCTGCCGGATACTGCACCAGATGGACCGGCGACAGGCAGGTCGGTAGGGTCTCTGTTCCGGATTCATCGCCCAGGTTTCATGTTGTTAGCTTAAATGGAATCAACAAATGGGATTTACTGCTGCAGTTGCAAGTTAATTTTAAGGAAATGACAAGAAAGCTATTAGTATAGTACTGAAATAATGGTTCTTGAGTCAGACAAGTAATTATTTGTCTTATTTCTTAATGGTCAAGAGCTGTTACTTCCTTCCCACATTTAATATAGAAGTGAGCTCCTCCTCTGAGTTGTTTATCCAGGCCATGTGTAGAGAAAAAAGCAAGATAAGAAAAATGCAAATGTGCATTCAATTATCCCATTTCAGTTGTTTTAGATCCTCATATACAGATCAGAAAAGAATGATATGGTTCATTATGTTGTTGTTTTTTTCAGGACTCCCAAGTGCACATTCCAGTGGGTAAATATCAAACTTGTTATTTTGTTAAAAAAAAAAACATTGTTTAAAAAAAGATTTTCTAACGCTGATGCCTTATCCCCTTTGCTCAGAGCGTCTGACAGTTTCTTACAGCAAAAGCAGTGGACCTGGTGGTCAGCACGTCAATAAAGGTTGTTTGCTCTTAAACTGTCATGGCTCATAGAGCTCACGTCAAGAGATCACGTCATTTACAAAAGAGACATAAGACAAAAGAGTCAGGCTGATCCTCTGTCCAACCCACAGTCAGCACCAAAGCTGAGGTGAGATTTAGCGTCCTCGCAGCAGACTGGATCCCCCTGGAGATTCGCCAGAAGATTGTTGAGAAGGTTGGCAATTATAGCCTGTGGCATCCGGTGATGACTGAACTGATTTTTGGTTCATCGTACCTTTGGTTTTCCCTCAATGTAAAAATAAGAGGGGGATTTTTCTTTCCTTGATTTCAACTATTATGATGTTATGATGACTTAAATTTGTGAGGATGGACTGCATATTTGATGATGTCAATAATGGTGTGTCCACTTTTCTAGTGATAAGCACATGATTTAATATATGTCAGTATCAAGAATTGAGCTGGACAAAATAACATGTCCAAATAATAGGATAAACATTTTTTGTTCATTTCCTGAATTTCTGCTTTTGTGGCACAGAACAGGAACCGTATAAACAAGGCAGGGGAGCTGCTGGTAACATCGGAACTGAGCAGGAGTCAGCAGAGAAACCTGAGTGACTGTATACAGAAGATTGCTGGCATCATCGCTGAAGCCAGTGAGAAGCCTCATGAACCGACAGCGGAGGACGTGGCTCTCAGAGAGGCCAGGTATTAACGTCTTGTGGTGGACCCTCATTTTTTTCCTTTTTGTCTGAAATACCATCAGTTTTATATTCTCTCTCAAATGTGCAGGTTAGACAGGAGGAACAAGGAGCGACTAAAACAGAAAAAGATCCAGTCAGCAATTAAACAGAGCAGACGGGTGGATTTTGACTGACTTTTTCTTTGATTTTATTTTTTGTTCTCAAATGTAATATTTTTAGTGATGTATATGTATCTCATATTTTTTTGCAATAAAATCTGATGTGACATCATTACTTGACCTCCTGCCTGTCAGCTCCAATTTTTGCATCCGTCTACCAATATATTCACTATCCCTCCTTTGTACATGACTGAACCATCTCAGTCTGGCTTCTCTGATCTTTTCTCCAAAATGTCTAACAGGTGCTGTCCCTCTGATAGACTCATTCCTATATGAAACTCACTTTTTTTTATTTATTTTTTTGACAGATGGCTGTCTTTTAGGTGTTTGACTGATTATTGCTCGACAGCAGCTGAAGGCCTGGATGTAAACTGAAGGAAAATTGACACATAGCAGAGGATGGTTTCGATCCATCGACCTCTGGGTTATGGGCCCAGCACGCTTCTGCTGCGCCACTCTGCTCAGCAAAACTCTCTTATTTCCTAAAAATCAGATAGAAAACACATTTTTTTCTTCACTTTAGACGTTGTCCTTGAAATAGATTTGACTTGTGGTACTTAACTACTATCCAATATCCAGAGTATCTGAATTCACATTTGATGTGTCACTGTGTAATCGAAAAAAAAACCTAAGGGATTGTTTAATTCTAATGCGTTTATGTGTGTGTGTGTGGGGGGGGGTATTAAAAAAAAATACAAATCAATTTTAAAGAACAAAAATCTTAGCAGAGGATGGTTTCGATCCATCGACCTCTGGGTTATGGGCCCAGCACGCTTCCGCTGCGCCACTCTGCTCACAATAATTGCAACGAATATATGACAATTTCAATATTTCAGTATTCACGGCGCACGCATGGTGTGGTGTATTGATTTTTTTATGTGTAGGAATTCCCAAACATCTTTCGTGATTTCTGCTTATACTCATAATGGCGATCAAAACAACTGCGCCTTTTGAATTTGTTATACTGTCACATCACACAGCGCTAATCGATGTGTAATGTCACAGGGTAAATTTGTCGAGGTATGAATGAGTTGTCAGCTTATTTATTTATTAAGAGAGGGAGATCGTATTAAACACATATCGTTGCAGCAAAAGCCAAAAAGCGACCACGAAGGGACTCGAACCCTCAATCTTCTGATCCGAAGTCAGACGCCTTATCCATTAGGCCACGCGGTCGGGTTATGAGAGTTGCGGCACAATAGGATTATAATGATATCTAGAGGAGATGCTGCACAATTTCTATTGTTTAAGGTGTAGGATCAAGTTCATAATATACAGTTCATTTTTGTCGATAATACAAGCTAAAGTATGGCCCGCGTCACTCGTTGTCACTGCAACAGGAACAGGTGTGGAAGACAATCATTAACTAAATGACACCACGACTAGGCTTGTTGTGTAGTCTTGTGAAAAATGTGGAGTTTATGTGGTTTAGTGTAATGTAATGCAGTTCACGTCCATGAACAAATGTGGTATGTTATCATCTGTTTTAGTGTATTTGTGGAGACATCATGCAGAGTACTTTATTGTCATATCTCTCTTATTTCACCAATGAAAACAAGCAGACTCCTTCTGGCCTTGTGCTGCACCTGACTAAAGTAAAAGTTGGCCGTGTACTGCAAAATATTTCCATATAAGTATACTTTTGTTGTGAAATCTCAGGGAAAATACAACAAGACAGTGCGTCATACCAAAGCTTTATTAACAGGGTAAAGTAGGGTTCGTTTGAGTCATGACATGAACTTATGCCAGTCCAGTTCATTTTAAATGCTGTATAATTAACTAAGAGTTCAAACATTTAGACTTGTTAATAAAGGAAAAGCAAAGTAAATATGTTCATTTTGACAGTATGTTACTAACATTCAAATACAGGCACTGAAAAAGTCAACCAAAACAAACGTACACAAATAAATACAGTTCTTTGCTATTTGAAATAAGCAAAAAGATGAGGCGGTAAAGAATTTTAAGTGCAAGAGGTAAGACATTACAGTACAGAAACCTAATGAGCCTTCAAATACCATAAAAGGCTCTGTTTGGCATCATCTACGCTAACACATATTCCCTCGTCCACAGACATCCCATTGGCATGAGCACTTCCCTAGACTGCTCTTTATTCACTACAGTTTTCAAGTTAAGTTTCTGCAACAGCTAATTAATCTTTCACAGATCGCAAAGGTCATTAGAATCCTCTCTGATTTAAATACAACCACCTATCCTGCACTTTCTTTCCACACAGAGACAAACCATCAGCATCACAGAGGCGCAAGGTTTCTGGCTGAACTTTACTGCAGAATCAGATATAAAAGATTATCTGTAATAACATTCGTCATAACAAAGGTTTATACAGAGGTGGGCATCGAGTAAAAGGCATAAGATATAGTGGATAAAAAGGTGCAATACATTTGCAGGTTAGTTTGGTAAGACTGCTAGCTGTTAGACAAAGCCCAAGTGTGCAGACTCAGTTTATCTGTAAAGGAAAATGGTATAAACATTTTGTATTTAAAAAAAAAAAAGCCGCAAAGAATCATTGTGAAGTGACTACTTTGACTTCTGTACTATATTTGTGACATTGATCCTTGAGCTGTTTTTTATACAGTGGCACTGAGGGATGCTCACTAGTCTAACCGCAGCATTTCACGTTTTTGCCATTCTCTACGCAGGGATTCTTCAAGAAGCTACAGAAACATTTTCCTATCAAACACAAGTACTTGCACTATATACGAAACAAACCAGAATCCATGTTTCCAGAAACATTTCTTTCACGCACAGACCTGTCGACACTCGTAACTTCAAGCTGCGTGTGACTCTCATGCCAAGGTTACAGTGAGCGCAACAATCTCTTAAAAATTGTCTTTGTGAACTTCTCTAAGGCAGGGGTTCTCAAACTTTCCAGGTAGCCACCCTCAAATAAAGGATTGTTTTATTAATGGTTGAATTATAGGCACACAAAGCGTATATAAACAGGTACGTCAAACACAGGGTTGTTTCAAATAATTTGGGCAACATTTCAGGCAAGTTGAATAGTCAAATTCTTGCTTTTTCTTATTTCTGAAATTTATTTTTCTTTATTTTGCAAATTTCTCAGTTAATGTTCAGCATTTATACGACCTTTTTTGGGATATTTGTTTATCATTTTCAGGGTATTTCTTGCCAATATATGCATTCCATGAGCTGATTTAGCAAAATCAGAAGCAAAATCATTTACAATTTCTAAAAACAAACAAAACACAGGTTTTTTTTACTTTTTCACCAATTGACCAAGAAGAGCTTTTGCTTACTCTTATGATAATATGTTTTGAAGCAATAATTTCTGAAGAATAATAAATTTGAAACCGTGAAATTTTGTTCTATTTTTTGAAATCACCTTGCAGCCCCCCCTTAATGTAGCAGCGCTTTAGCTGTTCTTATTTAAAATGGAAAATGATGGAATCACAAATGATTATAAATAAAGGACGTGAAAGAAAATTACTTTCGGTTAAATATAGACCTTAAAACCACAGCATCAATAAACTCTTTGCCTTAACATTTCACTCTGAATAGCAGCACAATGCAGAGATTCACAATTTATCAGACATTACGTTTGGAATTTCAATTATATAATTGTGGTGAATAAGAAGTTCTGGCCAACAGCTGGTTATCTTAGTTAGCATACAGGCAAAAAATCTTTGCATTTCATGTAAACTTTGCATTTCCAAATATGTTTCTTTTAGCAAAGCGAGAGCGCCCTCTGCTGACAAAATTGATTACAGGATAACATTAAATGTCAGTGTGTTCAATAATGTATCTTTTCCTGCTCGTTCTCTTCCTTGCTGAAGTATTAATGAGACTTCTAGCTGGGGAAAGTAGCTCCAAATCTTAATGGCTTAGCCTGTCTTAAGAAAATTTGCCACTTTTAATTTGAAGGAGTTGAAATTATTTCTAATGCACGCAATACAATTAGAATTGCATTTGGCATTTGTTTTCCTCCAGCCTGCTGCAGTTCATATTGTGCATGATCAGAGCAAGGATGTGACAAAATGTTGCAAGAAGGTTTTTTTATGTAACATAGTCATTCATTTAGCCTTTAAAGAAATGGGATACAAGTGCAACCTCTTGCTCGCAAAGTGAGTCGTTATCTCTGGATACTGGCTAACTGTTACATACAGTAGCAGGAAATTCATCAGTCTTATCACTAAACCAAACAAGAAAACCGTATTCCTTAAAATATCTACTTTAGCCTTGCAAATATATGGGTATGATCACACAAAGCAAAACAAACTAGAAACATGAAGATCCTTTTTAAGAGGTGACTAGAATTTTGCTAACTTGTGTCAAGATACATGTGTTTATGCGTTAGCACCTTCATTCTCGGGACAGTCACCCCGATGCAATCATTTTCCTTACGAAGATACAAAAATGTTAGTAGGATGGATACATTTTTTAGTATAAGTTACTATTATGTTGAGACTTCTATTCTTTAAGTCAGAGTGAAGTTTTCTGGTAAGATGCATTAAAGTTTAGTGCAATTGTGAGGCACACTGCTGTGATTGTGTTAGTACTTTAGCGCCCGAAGGCAGTGAAACCACAGGATTGGTATGGATATGAAGCAAGTTAAGTCATTCTTAGTTAACTCAGTTTATCATTAATTTATTCATGGTTTTATACCGTAACTTGTATGACTGTCTTTAACATTGGTTACATGCAGACCCAGTATGTTTTCTAGATGCGCCGTTTACATCGGTTCAGCGGAATAGCCCAGTGGCCACAGCTAGAACTGCGTACTAAAATTGAACATTTACTGTTACAACTTCCAATGATGTCTTACGACAAAATAAAAAAATGAATTGTTTTTTTGACCGAAAATATTTTAGAACCCTTAAAAAGATCAAAACTTTTCAAATTATTTGGAATAAATAATGTTTAAAAAGTGACAAGCACACAATAATGTCATTATTTAAAGGTCAGATTATCTCTAAGCTTGAATGCAGGTGAAAGGCTTCTCTTCAAATGAAGTTGAAAATCTAACTATTTCCCTTACAAGTTTTTGGCGACCCAACCGCCAGAAGTTCAAACTGTGCCCCTTCAAGCACATTGAAGCTTATATCCTTTACTTTGACATAGCACCCTCAATGAACCCCTGCTCACAAGCACCAAGCACTGACACGACTGTCCTCTGGAGAACCTCCCGCTGCACTATTACTGTTTACTAGATTTGCTAGATTTGCCAGACTTGCTAGATTTAGCAGCTTTGGTAGCTTTGATGTCCATCTTTGTTTTCTGGATACGAGAGAAAATCTCCTTGAAGAGAGCCTTGTATTCTGGCGTGTTCTGCCCAAGGCGCTTATCCACTGCCTCCACCTGCTTGCTGATGCTCTCGATGGCCTCGGGGGTGGACGGGGACTGGGTGGGCGTAGGGGGCGGTGCGGGAGTGGGACCCATGGCGCAGTCTTTCATGGACGGGTCTCGAGAGACGGGCCGTGACGTCTGGACACCGGCGTGGCAGAGGTTTTCCTCGTGACGGCGGCACTTTCCCAACAGCTCCTCATACTTCTCCAACAGGGCGTGGTATTGCTCATCCACCTCCCTGAGGATAGACATCCCTCTCTTCCTCACACTGTTGGCATGAAGAGCATAGCTGCCCCTCCTACGTCCGGATGCGTCGCGGGCCACGATTGCATTCAGCGCCGTGTCGCTGCAGCTCTTCCTCACCGGATTGGACTCGGGCAGGGTCTCTCCGCCCACGCCGGCTCCACCCTCGGTCTCTTCCCTCACACCCCCTCCCGTCTCCCCGGCCTCCGCCTCCAGGAAGGTGTCGGTCTCCGGGGTGCTGTTGAGGACCGTCTGGGTGAGAGTCACCCCGTCGTCCTCCCCGCCCAGGAGGAAAGTCCGGGCACGGCGAAGCTGCTGCAGCTCCTGTAGCTCCACCTCCAGCTCCCGTACTCTTGCCTGGCAGTTCTCAGCATCCTGGGACAAAATATTATTTACATAAAATAATGATCCCAAAAGAAAAATTATTAGCAGGTGTACCTTCATGTACGGAATATTAAACGTCTTTGCTTCCATAGTGGATCAAATAAAGGCTCTTGAGGAGGAGCCATTATTCTGTGCAGCGTGTATTTAAACAACTCAATGTCTACTGTAATAAAACTGGTTGGTTAAGTACCGTACCTCGGTCATATGACATGGTTTGGTACGTTTACGGCACATTGGTACGCTTGAGCACTCTGCGGTGTTCACTCTTAATACTGTGGTGTTACTTGGACTTTTCAGCCCAAAGAAACATTATATTATTGTAATATTATATCATCCACAGGTTCGGCTCCTGGCCTCTAAGTTTTTGTTGTGATACCCAGGCATGAAGGTAAGGTGTATGGTTGATGATCTATGTGGCAACTGTCTAACTGTGATTGGTCAGCTGGTGAGCGCAATGTTTCAACACTCTGCGTCAGTTATAAGATCGTACAGAGGAATGTACTTTCTGTTTCCACGGTGATCCTTGTCCCCTTCAATGTAAGTATCTCTGCGTGGGTCTGTCACTGGGACAAATATTTTGAACCCCACCCGACTGACCATCAGCACCTTTGGAAAACTCCTCAGCAGCAGGTGTTGTACTTACCTGTACCCGAGTCTGCAGCCGGGAGAACTCGCCAAGGAGCAGGTTACACTCCCGCTCCACTCCCTCTCGACGGCCCCTCTCAGTCCGGATGGCAGCCCGTAGAGCCGACACCGCCTCTCTTAGATGCTGGTTTTCCTCCTCGATCGGCTGGCGCTTTGCCTCAATGGAAAAGCTTTCAGCTCTGCCCACTACGAACTCGTCCTCATACCTGGCAGTGATACACACATACAGCACCCCGATGAAGTTTTAGATGCTCGGTCAACGAAAATGGTGATTTTAGCAACTTTTTAGCAGATGCAATCCAATGGCGCTTTTAAACACATGGTAATGGAACTGCTGATGTACCCAGGGGCCGTGCAAAGCTCCCTCAGACAAGGGAAGGAGTGGATGGTCTTGCGCCGTTCCCGCTTCTCCCTCCTGACTCGGAGCTGCTCCATGGAGCGGAGCTGCTCCACCTGCCCCGAGAGAGACTCCACCTGGTTCTGCAAAGCGTCGATCGTCCCTGTTAAACTGATCCGGGACAAGGCGCAAACTGTCAAGAAAGGATCCACAGGGGGAGGACAAATGATGGCAGAACAAAAACAGCTGCAGGTCACCTCTCGATCTTCTGCTGTGAGGCCTTGCTGTCTATCACCAGGGCGTGGTTGGTGTTTTCTAGCTCTCTGGCTGTCCCGTCCAGCTGCTCGTACACTTTGGCATGCTGCTCGTTCATGTCCCGGAGGACTTCCAGCTGCTTTGACAGGTACTGCAAGACAAACGTACGCCTGTCAGAACTCCCAGCTGCTTTTTTTTAATATTTGAGAGTGAAATCAAATGCGATAGTCCGGGTCAAAGGCATGATTCTGCTCAACCAGCTGCAGCTACTGTCAATTTGAAAATTGAAAGCCCCACGAAAAAGTACTCCCGAATGATTTTAAAATGCCATCTTGTGTGAAAATTTGGATTTATAAGACGTCCTTTGCTTCAAAAACACAACTGGTTGCATTCATTCATTCATTAATTCGAAGAGGATCATGCATGCCATTTGAATAAGTCACTAATTCATTTGTTTATTCCCACCTCGATTTCTTGCACTTGCTCTTCATTGGTAATGTACATCTGCTGCAGCGAGTCCTCCAGTTCCTTGTTCCTCTCCAGCAGAGTCTTTCCCAACTCTGCTGCCAGGTGGAGATCTGGAGGGAGAAAGCGGGAGAAATCGATAAGAGGCCATTGGGATGCACAGAGTGGTGTTTGCCACGGGCAAGTGAAGAAGCCGGGGTGCTTTCAGGGGAAAACCAAAACATTCTAGATTTCTGGATGTGTGATCACTGTGAAATGAATTATATTAAAGTATTCAATTCGTTTTAGACCCAAGACCTGTCATACTGTTTCTGACTATAAGATTGAGAGATTTAAGTTATTGCTAGTTTTTTAGCCGGCACTTCTGTCACATGCAGTGGAGGGAGAGAGGAGAAAACATAGTTTCTTGGAAAACAACTCGACCTCGGATTTTCCGAAGGACGGTCACAGTTAATACGAGCTTTATGGACGGGTGATGTGGATGTCAAAACATTCTGAAAATATTCAAATGCCATCTTTTCTGGTATCTATAAGTATCACGGCGTGTGTCTGGATGGTACAGAAAGTCACATGTCAGATGCACATCACAATCATGAGATGAATTTGTTTCCAGCAGGATGAGGAGGAGATTAATTTCACATTTTATGTGTTTCTCTGCTGGTTTTTATTGATGGTATTTATTATCGTATTACTTTGGTATTTTTAACTGTTCAGAGGGAAGGTGAAAATGGAAGGAGGAATTTGTAACGAAAGAGGGACATTTTTTTGGAGACACAGATTGTGATAACAGGAGCCTGATGGATTGAGAGAGGACAAAGGAGAGAAGTGATTCCCCCCCCGAAGTCGTGCTGCAGCCTCAAGATTTTCAATTGCCTTCTGCAGTGACTAATAGAGCACATTGTTCTATTTTAGGCAAGGTTAAAATTCCAGGGACAGAGCAATCAAAGTATCCATGGCGGAGGTCTGAACCTCTTCCATCGTGGAAGGAAGAGGCCTTTCCTCCCTGCAGATCCTCCTGAACTGACTGACAGGGGAGGAGCGGAGATCTGTGCCAAGATTATTAGAAGCGCCGCGGCGCCGCTGGGGATCTGACAGAGCAAGATGAAAGTCAGCCTGCGACAACGACCCGCAAAGCTGAGCATCACCTAGAGGTTTGTGGACACCAGCCAAGGAAAGAAAAAGAATTAGCAGCTCCTTTTCAGCCACACTCCAAATGAAGAGATTTGTCCAGGAGTGGAAAATCTCTTGTGAGATTCACATTGTTCACAGCCAAATGAGAGTAACCTTGGCATTTAATAGCTATTCAAATACTTCTTAATGGACAAATGTTACTCAGTATCAGTCGCCTGAGGTATCTTTTATTTTCAACAAGTTTCATTCATTAGGTCATTACCAAAACCACCGATCCTGCACTCAGGGTCGCGGGGGTGTCGGAGCCTATCCAAGCCATCACTGGCCGAGAGGCAGGGCTCACGCTGGGCCAGTCACAGGTCGATCACGTATAGAGACATCTAATTCACAAATCTGGGCAATTTAGGGTCTCCATTGAACATTGTCCATATGTTTTGACTTTGGGAGGAAACCTGCACAGACACGAGGAGAACATGCAAACCAAAAACTGCTCCCTCATCACCGGGTGCGTCTCTTCTACCTTCCGGCCCTTCCTGAAATTACACTGCGAGAGGTACGAGGCATGCTGTTGTCAGCACACACTCGTCTGTCTGACTGAGGGCTTTATGGCACCCACACCATCAGCACAGTGAGAGAACATTTGACGTGGTAACACCCTTTGTTTTTTTTACTGTGTTGATTAACCATACATTTTCACATAACTTTTTCCCCCTGCTAGGTATCTGTTTCTGTCCCTCAGCCCGAGATAGAGACACCGCAGCTTGTCCGCCAATGTGAGAAGAGACAAAGATACACTGAAAACCATATTGTGCTCTTTTGTTCTGTGGTTGTTGATGCGCGAGGCTGATTACTTTGAGTATAAATGAATAATAGAGATGTTTCACTGCTTTCTTTCACTGGATCTGAATTTTGGTTTGATTCAGCACAAACTACATTTACTCCTTCAGTCATTCAATCTGCAAAGTTAGCAATTTTAATTCGTATCTTTAGGGCATAACAATCCATAGAATACACATAGCTATGAAGCCTGAACACAGAGCAGCACCTGCTGGAAGCCACTGTCCATCAGAGGGACCTATATTAGTTACAAAAAGACGATCAAATCCATCTCGACACTCCTGGGCCTTCTCACGCACCGACCCAACCAGTGTGCGTAAAATCCCGCAAGGACGTAAATCTAACTTCCCTGGTCTCATCGTTTCTCTCGTGAGATACGACTGGTGACCTTGGTGATGCTTTTTGTGTAAATGGCGCTTCTTTAGCAAAGCAACTTTGTATTTCTCTCCAGTCACATGATAAACATGTCATATATTCTAGCTGTACTGAAGAAAAATTTACTTTGGGTCTCTGCACGAGCAAATGGGCTAGTAAAATGCTATTAATTGTCATTACCCACTGTCAAACATACATCCCATCTGGAACGGAGGTGCTATTTTTCAATAGTAGCTCTTGGAAATGTCCCGTCAGCTCATCGGTCCAATCTAAAAACCCCAAACACCACCATTGTAACCCAATAACACAAACACTGTCCACCATCACATTCGCGTCAGTTTCTCTTTGCTCCCTGACTAGGAAGCAGCTAAAAGTCTCAGAAAGGAAGGGGGGCTGTAGGGGTGGGTCAATACAAGTGATTGCACTGAAAAACCCTGGCTTGAAAGTCGACTCTGGAGTTTGCGCCTATCCAGACGGACGTGGCGCTGGAGGAGACACTCAGGGCTGGATTTCACCCATAATCGCATCATGTATGAAGGATTCATTTCCTGCGAGCCGCAGCTAAACCATTTGTTACAGTGTGGAGAAATCTCTTGCAGTAGAAACAAGGACGAGGGATGATTCTGAAGTCGGCGCTTTCAGGTTTTAAAGGAATAGAAACAGTTGTAAGTGTGCAACGTTCCCAGTCTCTCGTCTTGCCCTTGCAATTCTGTTCCAGTGAGAATATCAGCCTTTAGAGAGATTGGAATGTGGAAAACAAGTCTTCTCCTGTTCTTTGCTTGGTTACTTGTTGACAGACGAGGCTCTAGAAACTGCGGCCAGACTTTTTCGGGGGGAATGGGAGGGGGTCAAAGCTGCACTAACATCCAAACTTTCTCTTTAATTCCCTGTGTCTTGGTGACATAAACTCTCACTGAGCTGTACCGGGAGTGTTTTGCGCAGGCCCGGAATCCTCACGTCAGATGGAAATGAAGCCAGCAAGCTTCCCGTCTCAACTGGTACAACCACGTATCTGCTTCTTGGAGTGGAGCCAGCGGAGGCTCTGGTCAACGCACAATAGGCTCAAACAAAGGCCCGTCCTAATTACATGTCTGAATCTCTCTGCCTTTGCTGCTTTCGCAGTTATAATGTGAGCTCCAACTCTCCTTCACGCCATTCCTTTCATTCCTGAGGACTCGTTCCAAGTCCGACATCTGCCGAGAGAATTCCCTGACAATAGATCACCGCTGCCAAATTAACCGGCAAATCCACCCCAGGAAAAGCGACCTACAATATTTAAAAGGCCTTGAGATACAGCTGACAACAAACTCCACATCCTCTGAATGCATCGGCTTGAAGAAGAGGGTCGTACCTGCACGGATGTAGGTCTTTATTATAAAGACGAGGCGAGATTCATTCATATTGATTTTTCAGGATTTTTAGGATTTTTTTAGGATTGACGGTGTTGATGTTTGATACCATGATTCGGTATCGAACTTTAAACCCAACCTCGGTTTGTCGGTGAATTTGTGGTGAGGTGTTGAAGTGCGAATCCAAACAAAACTGTAATCTCCTGCTGTTTTGCCACGCCGATTGAGCTAAACTAAATAAAACAGGAGCAACAATAAATATCGATATCAGTCACTGTCATTCCGTTCCAAACACAGAGATGTTGGTTTATATTGCTGGTGTTTCCAAAAATAAATAGGCTGAGTTTGAGAATCTCTGTTAAGCCACGCAGCAACGATGGCTCTGAGAACAATGCCTGCTATTAGCTTGTTATGCTAATCTGAATACGCAGCTTTGCTGCTCGGATGGCAGCCATCTTACCATTTCACCGAAGCGAAGAGGGAGAATTTAATGTCCTATAAAATGTTCAAAAAAAATGCCTCATTTAATTTTGTCGGGAAACAGATGCTGAATTGTTTTTTATGTGAAACTGATTCATGGACGTTCATGGAGTTTGGGTGACGGACCCCCTTTTAAGACTTCCTGACTCCCTGAACAAGCTTGCATTTTTGGCCAGGATTTAAGTTATTTGATGGATATTACACAAAACTAGAAAACTGTTCATCTCTTTGGGCCAACTATTGTGTCAGTTCATCACATACTCTGCTTAAAGCACAAAAAGCAGCAAAGCAAAAAAAGAACATAACTCTGTAGTTTTTGCTGATTCGGCAAAGGTACCATTAGCATAATAGCTAATTGGTTATCATGTGAATACAATGTTAATTGCTTTGTGTATATATTATTATCAATAATGGTCCTAAGTGGCAATTGAGATGGATGTGTTTTTTAACACCCATGAACTCAGGAAGAACAGGAAGAATTATTCTCTGCCGGCTGTTCTGAAAGAAAAAGCACAAGAAATATTCTGTATTGTGTATGCACACAATCACACAGGTTGACAGCAGTGACCTGAGAATGATTTTGCTCGATATCTTGGTGATAAGGATGTGACGATGCATCTCAGTCACACTGTATCAGGATACGCTAAAAGGAAACAGCATGATACAGCGGAATCATGCAGAGTTTGGCAATACTTACTGTTCTATCTTGCAACCTACACAACATCGGAGGGTGTTGTTGTTTTCTGATGACCTACTGTTGACCCTGAGGTTTATGCATGCTCAAAAGAGTATAAAATAACTGGTTGTATATACTATTTTCATACACGACAAGAATCTTTAAATTAAGAGCGAAAGAGGGGTCAGTGCTCTGAGGTTTCCCTCAAATGAAAGACACACACCACCAGCCATTTTGTCCTGTCTGCTGTCATCTGGCCCACCGATGTGTGACATTTTGCTCCAAGCTCATGAAGTAAGCCGAGTTTCACGGCGGCCAGGCCCAAACCAGCCTCGGGAAGCGTTTCGCCTCCGTTACTGTCTCGTCGCGCTGACTTGTCGTGAAGACAGGCGATCGAGAGACGAGACGAGACAGGAAGTGAGGTAAGCGGCACAGAGGAGAATGACCTGTCTCAGGTGGACCGAGACAGATGATCTAATCTTATAAATATTATAAAAGCCCATGCATATAAAAAAGGCAATAATGAGAACCTTGACTCAATGTGGCATTTCCTGGTGCTTTTAAAATCAGGTTTTTAGTTTTCTGGGCCTTCTCTTAACTAGACCTCGTGCAAAATAAAGGTTGCTTCATTTTGCACAAGGACTCCGTATTGTGTAACAGAAATGAGATAAAACACATTTTGTGTCAACGCTGAACCATTTCCAAATAATGTTAATATTATGAGACCCCCACCCCCCCTTGGTTCCCGCCCTCCAAAATAAAAGTTCCACATACTCATGACCTCCACCAACAAACAGATTTGATAAAGCATACACATCGATTTTGGGGGTTTCCTGCAGATTTTAATGCTTTTAAATCCTGGATATTCCAGCTGACTTTTTTGTACTTTGACATTTTAGGTATTTTATTGCTCATATTGAGGCAGGGTGAGGCCGCTATACTGAAGCATCATCAATAAACGAAAGAGGTTCCTCTGAATATCACTGTATTGCTTTTTGTCCTTTAGGCCCATCCCACACTCCCCACTATCACTCAGCATAAATTGGCAATCATCTTTTTTTTTTTTTTGAAAGTCACTGATGCCTCTGCGTCAGTGAGGGATTTTCCTCGTGCCAAAACGCAGATGGCCAGCAGCAAGGCCAATAGCTGCAGATCCTGATGTGTCTGAGCATCGATCTCTCATCCGGCTGAGTAACTGATGCGCAACACTTTATCTGCACTTTTGGCAGTCGCACATGAAAACAACACACCAAGGTGTGTCATTGTGTCTTCGGGGCCTGGTGTTTCGGAGAAGTTAACGCTGCGCAGACATATTTGTATAATCAGCAAAAAAAAAGAAAAAAAAACAAAAACTTGATGGGCTATGTTGCTATGTAATAAAATTGTTTATAACACAGTGATTGCTTTCTCCACTGCACTTTTTAAAGTAATAAGTTAAAAACCTAAACAGCACCTACTGTGATGGCAAATCTTGCTGAAGCACTACTGTATTTTCTTCAAAGGTTGTGTGAATAGATAGATAGATAGATAGATAGATAGATAGATAGATAGATAGATAGATAGATAGATAGATAGATAGATAGATAGATAGATAGATAGATAGATAGATAGATAGATAGATAGATAGATAGATAGATAGATAGATAATTGGAAAGGGAGAGAGAGAAAGATAGGTCTTCTTAAAGTCCCAGTCCCAGTCAGAGGATTCACAAGACTATCAGGCCCCGTTCGGACAGATTTCAACACATTGCCGTCGAAGCGGAACAGCCAAAGGCTTAGGATTGTTTTAAATCTATAAAAAAACGTGTTTCTGTACATGCACGGGGGATGGAGCGGAGGAGTGTGCATGCTGTCGCCTTTGTTAGGTCTGGCTGAAGGGATGCTGCGGCCGGCCGGGGGGGAGATGCGCCTCTGCTTACCCTGCTCCAGGTCCTGCTGGTCGTACCACGGCTCTTCCTCTTCGGTGACGAACTCCTCCATTCTCCCTGAGCTTAGCATGGGTGACACACGCACACACACGCACACGTACACGCAGATGGACACCCCCCCACACCGTCCACGCTAGTCAACAATGGAGCTCCGGCCGGTTCTTCCACGCGTAAAGGCGGCTCCTTGAAAGATCCGGAGTGGGGTGTGTGTGTGTGTGGGTGGGTGGAGGGGGGGTGTCGTGGCTTTACGCGTTTCCTGTTTCCTTCCTCGGTCACTCCCACCTCCTCGATCCACGCATCCCCCCCTCCTCCTCCCTCCCCCGGCTCAGAAGCGGCCCATCCCGGCCTCAAACCCGGCGGTGCTGCAGCTGCTGCTGCTGCAAAGACGTGGCAGCAGCGGCGTTGTGATGACAACACTTCCCTTCTCCCCGCCGGCGGCCGCGGTGCCTTCAGGTACCGCTCGGAAAAAAAAGATTTAACATTAAACACAACTTGACATCCGCTCTGTTTGGCGCTTGGGTGGAAAAATCGCCTTCTATTTATTCCACGACCGAAAACGTGTTATCACAGCAATAAATCGTTGTATATTACGTTGAGTGAGCAAATTTTAGAGCAAGATGTACAAAGGAAACTTGGGTTTCCGACGGAATTTGAATGCAGCATTATCTCATGGGTCCAATTGTTCAGGAGTAATCTGATCAGATTCCTGCGGTTGGATTGGAGCAAATCTTGAAAACGGGTTGTTCCCAAGGAAAGAGGGGAAAAAAAGTTGCAGTTTGCAAACAGAGTTGTTTTTCAATTGCATGAAACCCATGTTTTTGCAGGAGAAACTGTTGTACTTTTGATCCACTCAAATATGAACTCTCTCTATACTGTTTCCACATTCTTGAAATCTTTTTTTTTGCGCTTCTGATGAAGGCTACAGAAGATGAAATGGATCTGGATTTTTATGTGGTGTAAATACACTTCATAATCGCAATGATCTCTACAAGTGATAGATATTCCCATGAGGAACACTTGCTTGCCTGTGGGTCCTGGATGATTCAGCCCAAGGTTGCGGTGAAAGAATCGCCTCCAGGGATGATTAGAAATGGGATCTGATCCGGATTAAATGAATCAGTCACGATCAGCTAGATCCATTGCAAATAAGTAATTACAAAAATAAAATTGTGTATGACGTCCAAATTTGTCCCAATGAGTCCTAAACAAAGAGAACAGTCACTGTATTTGGCCCATTTGGCTCACTTAATAATAATACTCCCTCCCTCGTGTTGTGTTCAAGTGCACGCTGCATTCGAATTTGAAGCTGTGTGAAAACTTGCCTCCAATAAACTTGACCTAAATGTCAGAAAGGGGCCACCAACGGAAAACCAGAAAATCTGTCATCACACGTGGTCCTTGGCCGCAGGAGGAAAGGGCCTCAGTGGTTTGTTTTTTTAACACCACAGTTAAAGTGTGGTGGTTTAAAGGAGTCTTTTTTTGAAGGAGTCTTTTTTTTTCTGGGTGTCCTTTTGTTCATTTATGATCGCTTCAGGGTTGAATCCAAACTGTAAAAAAACGATATTTCCTCCAGATTAAGGGCAGAAATAAACTTTTGCCTTGTCATTGCATTGTACTGTAACCCTCCTTGTCGACTGGGCAAAGAATTAATACAACGTAGATCAATATTCGCACATTATTTTCCATAATTCACAAGCCAGCCCTGTAAAATGCTGGTTTCTCATGTTAGGACTGCAAACATTCCATCTTCAGTCATCTGGTCTTGTAAAGGGGCTTATCAAGTATTTGCCCTTTATTCCACTTTCCATTGATAAACACCAAGAAATACGATTACATTCTGATACAGGCACTTTATGCACTGGCACGCCAAACTGCCAAATGAATTATCTGCAGGTACACTGTG
Source organism: Fistularia commersonii (assembly GCF_037954325.1). NCBI lineage: Eukaryota > Metazoa > Chordata > Actinopteri > Syngnathiformes > Fistulariidae > Fistularia > Fistularia commersonii. The sequence continues at coordinate 3,481,824 of NC_141316.1, read as the reverse complement.
CGTCCCGCTGAGCTGGATGCATTGTAACCCAGATTTGGACAGTAACACATAAAGCAGCAGAGGGAATTTGGCTCGTAGATGTCACTACCAGGGAACAATCTGACTAAGATAAGGCAACCAAAATCACTCCTGAGTTAAAGCTTGCAGTGAAGGGTCACTTTCACCAGGGCAACGACTGAAAAGTGCGTGGTTATCATGTCCACCACCAGAGAGCGTGCTTGGGTTGGAAACATGGTGCTGCCTCCATGAATTTATCCAGCAGTTGTTTCTCCAAGCAGATTATTAGATCATGAAGGGAAGAAATTAGTACGGTTGAACAAAGGGTCAGAGCTTAATCAGACAAATCAGAATGATCTATTATGCGTTTAAATGCAGGCAGAGGGACATTTCACCTGGTGCCTCATGGATGTGGATGTGAATTACACTGTTAAATCAAAGCACTGCAAGAAACTAACAGCATATTGAAGTTGGGATGAACAAATGTGATATAAAATATTTCTACAACCCTCATGGGGGATTGAGTTATGACAGTTTTATAATGTAATATATGTCCATGCACTTTCTTGGAAAATGTGCTTTAGACCACATTCTTAAAGAGTGGTGACACTTCTTGTGTTAATTTTTAGCACATCAGAGGGTCCAGTGAAGGAAGACACATTTTGTGTTGGCTGCAATGCAATTAATGTGTACTCCTGTGTAAAACGGGCTGACTTTTTTTTGCAAGAATATGCACGAAAATCCAAAAGTAAAGATTGAAACTTTCCTGCAAAAGAAAAAATAAAAGTGAATTCAAATGAGTCAGAATTAACACCAGCAGCGATGGAAATACAAAAAATGGGGGAGAAAAAAAAGGATGCTTCCAGGTCATCCGCAATTTATTGTATATTCAGGGTTATCTTGCTTTATCGAGAAGTAGCAATCTCATCAAATTTGGGTGATTGCGCATTTATTTTGACAGAGGCAAATTTAACACACAGCTACATTTTTTTATATTCATGTATGCAATCTTCAAAGCTGAGACTGACATTTCTGTTGAAAAGGAGCCCCTGAAATGGAGTGTAATGCAGCCCCAACTATCCTTTGTTGAAAGTCTGGAAACCTTTATATGGTTAGTATTATCTGGTTACTGCGAGTAATATTCAGTCTGTTTTGCTTTATCGCTTCTTTCATGCAGCTCTGACAAAAGATCAAAACACAAGGCTTTGCAAAAAGTTCAAATTGAATCCAGCTCCATTGACAGTAACTGCATTGTACGCTTATAATGGTTTAGGAAATGAGTAAACAGCCCCTTGATGACTGGAAACATCCTTTCGTGCATGCAGGCCCTCAAACAATGTCTTTATTCGCACTTTCCATGAAACAAGCCCATTTATTTTTTTATCCCGCTTCGTAGAAAACGCACACCGGCCATGCCCAAGGAACAACACCAACAAAGCAAAAGCGACACCCTCATTGTTTTCGGGACCCTTTATGTAGCACTGGAGACCTCCAATTGAGCTGACGGAGGAAATTACAGATTTTGGTCTCCGTATAGATCCTCATGTTTGCAAAAATATAGATGAAAAGGTGTTTGGCTTTGGAGAAATATGGGAGTCAGCTGTCCAGACGCCAGATGGATGCACACGCACATACACACCAACCCCCTCCCTGCTCCTTTTTAGAAGGAACCTCGTCTCCACGGTGACTGAAGACAAAAAAAAAAAGAGGCCCTGCCACAGCTGGTCTCTGGCAAAGACGCAGAGGCCGAGAGGAGGAAGAAAAAAAAAAAAACAGTGAACGACTGTTCAGATGTACAGACAGGACAGAGGGTGAGGGGGAGTGAGCGGCGTAAGCAGCAGCAGCGGGAGGGAAGTGTTGGGAGGGAGGAGGCGCACAAAGTCTCTGGGAAGAGGAGTCATAGTGGAAAAAAAAGTGGGGAAAGTGAACACAACCGGGCAGGAGAAGGAGGGAAAAGGCTGCTGACCGGAGAGTCAAGTTACCTCCAAACATCCACTGCTGGTCTCTGTCTGGGTAATTAGATGAAGAGCCTGAGACCAGCAGGCACCGCAAACACGCTGAGAGTAGGGGGAGGCTGCAAAGCACAAGGAGAAGGAGGCCTGTTTAACATCGTGGGACAAGTTTGTTTACAGCAGAGCGCAAGGAGTTGGGGGTAAACAAGAGGAGATAAAACAGTGGGGTTTGTCTTCTGAAAAGGTAAGAAATAGCTGCGTTCTGATATTTTTTTGCACATCGTTTCATTTTTAGGGTAAAAAAAATGTGGTTGTAATTTGTCGGTTTTATTCATGGATATGCAGCAAAAGCAAGGAAAGGATTGTTTGTTTACACTCTCCCTGTCTTTATCAGGAAAAGTTTCTTTTGACACTTGTGAAACATGATTTAGTGCAGTAGCAGTTTTTGGGTCCCAACCCCCTGAGATAAAGGCACCGTAAACTTGTAACCCCCACCACCATCCCAGCACCTCCTTAATTTTTAGGCGATTTCGTCAAATCCATATCTTTCTAGGTCAGTTCCTGAAAAGAAACTTTACATTTTTGGTTAATTTCTCACATTTTTTTAATCTTGGTTGGTTTTTGGCATTTTTTTTCACACATTTGACAGTTTCCTTCCAGGATTGCTTATTGTTCCTAAATGTTTGCCTTTTTTGCAAGCATTATGGCCAAAATACTGTCTTAAATATTTTAAGAAAAAAAAAAGAAAAAGAAATAAGGATGCCTGGATGATCACGATCCTCCGAACTTGACTCCTGAAGTGGGACCCGACCGACGCTTCAGGGGTCCACCGACGTCATGGAGGAACAAAAGCACAGAAGAGCAGAGCTCAGAAATTCTTCAAGTGGTTCAGATTTTCACAAGCAGCTGAAAAAAATATTCTGAAAACCAAACAAGTCAGGACTCACACTTGAACATCCGCCCATCTGTGAGGAAATACTATTAAAGATCATCAAATGCAGCTAAAATACTGACGGGGTATCAATACAGAAACACTTGAAATTCTTATCAAACAATACTGAATTCATTACATTTGCATCATCATTTGGGTCACACACATATTCTGGTAGTTAAGAGGGAACAAACATTGCTTGCCAGCGACTGAGACACCGGTGCACTGAATAAGCCCTCATTAATGCCGGCGTTGCAGGTGTCGGATATACAAAAAGTGATACTTATAATTTTCAAGTGAAGTGATGAACACCTGTTCTTAAGGGGCTCAGTTTGGATTGGCTCAGGGGGCTCACAGCGCCCCTGGTGGCCGCTGACTGCAGTTCGTCTAAATGCTTCTGCACAAGGCAAAGGGGTCACTGAGCGGTTGATGAATTCGATGTGATTCATATGGTTTCACCTTAAAGTCACGTGACCTCAAGCCGCTGCAATGTATCCATCATCATCATCGTCATTTTCACATCAACTGGGAAAATTGCTTCTTTTGGGCCGGACAATCCACATAATATGTGGGACTGAAGTTAGTGGAAGCTACATCTGTATGATTTTTCTTTTCCATTTTATGTTAATAAATATTGGATTATTATCACAAAAGCTTCATCAAACATAATATATTCAATGAAATTTGCAATTCATAACATCAGTGAGTCAAAATGTTAAGGCAACACAGAAAACTATATTAATGAATGCATTGCAATGAGGGGGAAAAAAATGATAACATTCAAAGCTTAAAAAAGTGCTGTTAGAATTGGCCTAAAAATGGCAGGGTATGAAACACAACCATATAATCAGGGACATATGAAATATGTTTTCACCCGGAAGTATCAATAAGACGACTGTTTATTTGACCGTTTGGCTACGGGCTTCAATTCTTCAAATCCATTTTCAAGGAATGAAGCCAGCCCACAAAGTCCAGTCAGAGCTTATCTCTGATGACAGCTTCCTGTTGCATCAGTGTTGTGGCGTTTTGTGTTCTGTGGCGATCTGTCTCTCATGTGTGTGTTCTGTCTCACACTCACTCACACACACACACACACACACACACACACACAGCTGCTACTTGCGATTATAACACGCCACAGCCTTGAAATGCCAGGCCTGAAATAGTCTGCCATGTTTATTATTACACTGAGCATGTGGGTCTGAGCAACGCACTGGGTCACACACAACATACCGGCAGTGCGTGACCAATCAATCCAGGTAGCCGGCTATCGGCCTGTCAAAGGTACAGCTGATATTTTAAACACTTCTGGAGGATTTAAGGTTAAAAGAACTGTATGCTCACAGGGATCGGGGGGGGTAATTGACGGGTGGAAGTATAAAATTGCATGGTGGAGTCGAGGGTGGAGTTGAAGCTGGAAATAGCTATTCCACAAGGCAGTGAAACTCTTCCACCCCACGTTGGTATTACCTCCAACGTGTCTTTTTCAGGTGTCCCAATTTCTTCTTCTCTCTGGGGAGTTTTCAAAAAATTTCATCTGCGTCCAGTGTCAGGATGGAGGTGAAAGAGGAAGTGATGGATATTCTTGAAAAGGTGTGGAGCAAACTGCAGGGTCTGCCTGAAGCGAGCCCCCTGGAGCTGGGCGCCTTCGCTGTGCTCATTCTATTTGTGGGTGAGTTCAAGCACTTGATAGAGGAGTTTATTTTTAAGAGTGATCACTTAGATGAGACAGACCGCAGACAGAAGTTAAGAAAAACTGTTGAGAGGATGTTGTATTATCTTTTTTTTCCCCGCAAATAATAGCTTTCAATGAATTGTTGACACTGTATCTTAATACTATACTTAATATTCTTAATAATACTTATACTTAATATTCACTATCTACTGGCTGTATCTGTTTTGACCATTGCTTGCGGACATGAGACTAAGGAGACGACAAAACAAAACAATTAGCTGAAAGGGTCTTGAACACAGAGAGGCAAAGAAATATGTGTTTTTTTACCTGCAGCAACTGCAAACATAGCAGAAACACAGATGTAATTCATGCAGTTGTAATTCATAATTTTTTTTCTCAATACAGTATTCCATTGATAATTTGGATTTTGAATGAAATGATATAAGCTGATATCACAAAGTCTGCAAAAAAAGAACAATATGAAATGATCGATATTTTTTGTACTCTATAATTTAAACTTATAGCAACTCAGTATTACAAAAATCAGGACATACACACAGAAAACTGCATTGAATTTAGTCAACTATGACCAAACCAACGCTTTTCTGACATTGTTGCTGCTGTGGTGGTCACTTCCCGCTTAGTTATTTCTTGTTAATTTTAGGCTATTTCATGCTGATTTTGACCAATTTTACAGATTCCTTTAACAAATGTCTTATTTGCACTCTTGTCTGTTTATTTTATTGTGATTTTTAAGGGAATCTCTCAATTCTTATTCTATAACAATTCACACATTTTAAAAAGTGTGGCAGGTTTTCCTGTGATTAACTACATTTGCTTTTGATAATAGAGGGAAGCCAACGGGTAAAGGATTCTCTAAATTACCAAGGATCTAAGATTCTGAATTTCCGCAGGCAAAGATGACATCCGTGGTATTTTGTAAATATACCGTATACGTGGCAACCTTTGATATTTCAGAAAATCCCTGTATGCCAGTCAAATTATACTAAATATGCATCAATATTTGCCCAGTTCTGTGCCCACATACATTTTGATATGAAAATATTAAAGGCAGGTTTAGATATGAGTTGGAACAGGATTGCTGGATCGTGTTAAGCGACCACTGTGTCTCTCTGCTTTCAGCCACTTTTCTCTTCTTAATCACCCTCTCCTGCATCCACTGCTGCTGCTGCGGGAAACCAAAGTATCAGGCAACCAGAGTCCAGCCCCTGCAGCCCATGTGAAAAACTCTGATGTGGGAACGAACAACAGCTGACAAAAAGTCAGCCTTCACCTTCCTTTACATCCCTAATATGGACAGACAACAAGATACACAAATGGATGCGATCCTCTTTCAAGACACAACCTAAAACCGAAGCCGATGTGCAAAGGATGCAAGACATCCCTTACATAATTCCAGAGTGGGGATAAAGACTGAGGTAGCATCACTAGAATGGACACCAGCGAGGGTGGCATCATTCACCTAGTGCCACCATGCAGGAGCATAATGAAATTCTGTGTCGGAACAAACAGCTTCAGGCTCACAGAGGGTGAAGATATGCAGTGATGATGGGATGTGTATCAACGGCGTTGTTATGACGCCACTGGTCCAACTGAAGCAGTTTGTCTTGTAAATATTCCTCTAAAATGGGAAGCAACATGCCTTCTTAGTGTAACTATTCCAAACTAGTTTCATGGGTTCAACTGGAATTCGGTGTTTAGCTAAAGAGTGCTCTCTGCTGGTGCAAAGAGGAATTCTTATGTTTGCAAATAATGTTTTTTTTTTTTTTTACACAAAATCAGTACATTTTTATTATACTGTTATAATGTAGCAGCTTTATTAGCACTGTTGTGACATCATGTTTCATTTTTGGATGTGACTGAACCTTAAGTGTTGTATATCTGGAAAAACATGTGATGTAAAGAAAGGCAACGAGGGAAATAAATGTTTACTATTACGAGAAAAACAATGCTTACTAGTATCTTTATTACAGAAAAAAATTTCTTCGCTGCATGATCTCATGTATGTTTTTTTCCGGTGAAAGTTTGTGAGCCCCCCATGACCGAGGAAGTATACATCTTAAAAATATGTTTCTATATTTTTGTTAAAGCTTAGGTTCAGTTTGGTGATGCTCTGAAATTAGCTGAAAATGTTCAAGAGAAAGAAAAGAGTACAAATAAATAATAATAATGAACATTATCATCATTTTCTCAGCATTTGGCCCGTGTGGCAGCGGGGTCTACTTACATTAATCATATTATCAATGCATTAAAAAAACATCATATCAAGGTAAAGAAAGCAAGAAATGGCTTAAATATCCATAAGTTAAAAAAACACCATTCCTCAAGAAAATGACTGTCGGCAGAGAATAAGTGAAAAATAAAGTGGGAAAATGAATAACGGTTGATAAATAAATAATATCCAAATGTGAAAAACAAAATACAAATAAACAAAGACTCATCCAAAAGAATAAGTAACAAAACTGTAAATAGTCCTCAATACCCAAAGAAAAAATCGAAAGAAACCTCTACTCTGTAATCATATTTTCAAATTAAGCAGTCAGATCAGCAAAAGTGGTCTGAAAACGAACAGGAAATATGCTGTATATGGGCATTCAAAAAAAAAAAAGACTACAAATCCAATACAGTCATGTAGAAATCCTGTAAAACTATGTTTCAAAAGTGACCTAACCACCTCATAAAAGTTGATCAGCCAGAAAATGAACTGGAAAGAAATGACCTGAAAATGAGCACATAAAGTGTGTAAGTGTGTGTTTCACAGATCTCAATAAATCTAAAGTGATGTTTCGTATGTGAAGAGGAGGGACTCCACGCACCGCTCTGAACATTCGACCAAAACGTTATCGGCGAAAACACCGCACTCTGTCAAGCTCGCTTTATCAACCCACTTCCACCTTTCCCTTCTACCGGTCAATATTTGGAGTAAACATTAACCAGGAGCTGTTGCTTTTACTTCGACTTGATTCCACTAAAACAAACCGCCGTCACCTGGGAAGCAGGTTTAGACACTCAGAATTTGCTCAGAGTGTCTCCTCCGAGGACATTAACATTCTGGCTGATGTTCAAAACAGCCTGGGGTGGAGGTCTGTACTTTTGCAGCTGCGCTCTGTTGGGAGTCATCGAGCCGTGAGGGTTGGGGGCGGCCTCTCGGGGACATGGCCCCGATGGTGAGGTGAGTTTCTGGGCAGGAATGTGTTGACCGACAATAGCTTTCAACATCAGCAGCTTTCCACAGAGTGGCTTTTCACCGTTTTACTGCCCGTCGCACAGGTTACAGTCAGGAGAAACTTTGGCTTCTATGAAGTAAGAAATCGAAATAATTTTGGTGGAGACATTTTCAAGTATGCAGTGACCTAATTCAGCATTACTCATTTCTAGCTGTTTCTTTTTAGGTAATGTTTTGCTACTTTAAGGTGTTTTTCGTTTCATTTCAAGTAACATTTTTGCAAATTAGTTCCTGTAAGATTCCTCAGTTTCTGAAGGTACTTTGTCACTAGCTAACAATTTTGAAAACTCCTTGGTAAATTCTTGGAAATGGCTGCAGATTTAAATCTTTTGCTCATTTTCAGCCAGTTGAGGGTGATTTCAGTCTCTCTCTAAGGTCAATTTATTCAGATTTGTAGATCTTTTTTTTTTTAATTCAATGATTTTACAAACAGTCTCAGGTTATCCATATGTTAGTAATGTCTAGTTCCTCTGTGAGTTGTGTAGTTATTTTTTGTTTTTTTCGAGGGAAACCTGATGAATTAATTGTCTGAGATAGAAGGATGAACTCATTGTACACATTAAAATTATCCATGTTTTTGAAATACAGAAAAAAAAATCAAGATCCATAACCACATATATTGATGTATCACCTAGCCTTTTTATAAGGAATATAAGGTAGTATTACTGACATCTTCTCATTTAATTTTTTCAGCATTTCACATATTTTGCCTTTTCTCTCCTTACTCAGTGGACCAGGACAGCAGGAGCCCACAGGGTCACCTGCCAACTGGGTGGACTGGTTCCTGTACCGTCTGCATCAGGAACCGTGGGCGCTGGGGGGCCTGGTAGTCATAGCAGTGTTTGTGCTGGGAACTCTGTCACTGGTTGTCTTCGCTCTGCTGTATGGCTGCTGCAGCGGCCCGCAGGATGAAGTCCGGAGGAAGAGGCAGAAAATGAAGGGCGCGGTTATCTAGACTTGAGGTGGGAACACAACCGTGTGTCAAACCAGATGTGGGAAGGATTATATACAAAATTAAAAAATATGTAGATGTTGTTTTTCTATTACCAGAGACATTTGTGCCACTTCATTCTGATGGATATTGTCTCTGTCTGATTTTAATTAAAACTTTTCATTGAATGGGTCTAATCTACATCATACTAGTATTATTAAAGCAAGTAATGGTAATAACAGAATAACCTTGACCCATAATCGTATTACCTGTCTTTAAGGCCCCTTTGGAAAGAACTACAGATGTATGAGCTAATTAAATTTGACAAAATAAATTGCCTGAATTCGGCTCATTGAGCTATAATTTGAATTTTATTGGTAGAAGAAAAGACTTACTATCACAATTGTGAGTTATTTGACATTATACAAAGACTGTCAGTTTGGCCAAAAGTCTGCCTTTTCAGTGTCTCCAATGGAAGCATAACTAGTCTGAAAATGACTGCTACGTTTGGTAATACATCTGGGTTAAGCGGCCAGATAAATATTTCAGCGACCGCAAACTTTTGCAATATTATGCCTTCAGCCAAGCACCTGCACAAATTCATATCCAATTCAATAAAATGTCAAGCCTATAGAGCTGAAAAGGCTATAGCGTCTCTTTATTGTCTTCTTTCAATGCCACTGAGCTTCCACGGTACCAGACAAGATACTGGTAGACACATTTTCAAAAAATCCTGAAACAGCATGAAAAGAGCAAAGAAACAATTACCAAGGCATATTGAACTCGTCAATGACAACCTCCCTCTCAAAAAATGAAACTCTCAAAACCTTCAGGCAACATTCAAATCACTGAGATCAATTGAAGGCAAATAAAATACTATTATTGGCTCAATAACCGAAAGGTGGCTTGTCATACGTTGATATTCAGGAATTATTCTGTCATAGTTATTTTGACAAGTGAGGTTGTGAAAAGCGAAGTTACTGTGTAAACCATATCATCTGTTCATATCACTTAGCAAAGTAGCATCAAATAATTAAATGCTGCTTTTGGCCAATTTTTCAGGTACCATATGTGCACATATGGCCACATATGGACACTTTTATGCCCGAACATAGTGTTCGTTATGGACAATCCGTGATGAGCATAGAAATCCAATAATGGAACACCCCCCGGGTTAAGATCGGGGGGGGGCATTCCTCCTTATCACACCCTTCCAAGTCGCACTGTTGTTGCCTATGTGAGCGTTGAAGTCTGAAAGTAGAGTAAGGGAGTCCTCAGTAGGAGCGCTTTCTAGCATCCCCTCTAGGGACCCCAAGAAGGTTGGGCAAACTCAACTGTTTGTTGGGTGCATAGCCACAAACAACACTCAGAACCCGCATCCCCACCTGAAGGCAGAAGGAGGCTACCCTCTCATCCACCGGATTGAACCCCAATGTGCAAGTGCTAAGACGGTGGGCAATCAATATGTCAACACCTGCCAGGCACCTCTCACCAGGGGCGAATCCAGAATGAAATAGAGTCCAGCCCCTCTCGAGAAGTCTGTTTCCATGGACCCCATGCTGTGCGTCAAGGTGAGTCTAACTACATCTAGTCAGAATCTCTCCCAGAATTTCCGCCAAGGTCCCCCACTCCAGCTACCGCCCTTCACCCGAGCCCCCTGGCCCCTCCTGTGGGTGGTGAGCCCAAGGGAATAGGGATCCATGTCTTTCAGACTGTGCCCGGTCGAGCCCCATGCGTGAAGGACTGGCCATCGAGGCGCTCTCCGCCAGGCTCCAGGGTTTGACCCCTGTGACCCACATCCGGGCAAGGGAAAACCAGATCAAATGATTGCCTTCCTCATGAGGGTCTTCTGAGCCTCACTTTGTCTGGTCCCAGGTGAGGGACCAGAGTTGGATGACCCTTCCAGAAACATAAAGCCCACGACAACATAGCTCCCAGTATCACTGGGATGCACAAACCCCTCATAATATCATAATAATATGTAAATATTCTTAAAACCTGCATAAGGGAAGAAGAAATTAAGTAAAAAAAATACAACATAAACACAGTGACAGAGAGGAAGGAAAAAGGAAAATTAAAAAAGAAATAATAATGATAAAACATATTAGTTGCTACCTGGGATGTGTAGTCATCAAGATCAAGTCGGGTACTGGAATCCATTTCGCCTAATGTGTATTCTAAAACGTGATGGAAACATTAGCAGCTGATTTATAATTGATGGCAAATATACAAAGATAAATGAGTTCACGCTCTTCTCTGCCTATTTCAGCAACAAGTGAGACAAAGAGGACTACATCTTCAAGCGGTTCACGAATACTTCCGCCCTGTGACGTCATATGACGCTATTTGTCTGCGACCACGTTTATGCGCCTCATACAGAAATGGCGAGCGGTAAGAAGAGTGCTTTGCTTTCCTCTCTGGCAGACTATGGAGACGATTCAGAGCCGGATTCAGACCCCGAACCAGAGGAGACAGGTATTAGATAATCGATTATTAATGAACAGTTTTGTTTATTTTCCTAAAACATACGATAAGAACCGTATACTACCCACCGCAAATCTTCAGGTGGCCGGTTGTGTTAGCCTGTAGCTAACACTAGATCATGTCTAGAATAAAGTCAAAGTTTTTGTCTGGAAAAAGTTTACATTTCAGACAGATAGTGGACCTTGGCGTTTTAACAGACGTACTTGTAGGTATTCATTGCCTTTTTCCCGTTTATGATGCCAAAATTGGCTAATTTTACAACGCAAGTGTCGTGTTTTGGTTAGCGTCATCCGTGGTATTGTTGGCGCCGACTCATCTCATTTATCAATAATAGGTTTTATTGTTTTTACGCCATGTAAACAGATGTAGCCACGTCGAAGCGAGGTTTTATCTTCTTCTAGACGAGGAATCTGTCCACCCGACTTTGTTGTACACAAGGGTGTATATGCCGGAAAGAAAAAAAAACACTTGAACAGTTTTCCATTAGACTGGCAGTATAGCTGTTGTCACTACTTGACGACTATCCTGTTCCTTTGGGTTGCCAGGGGGTCGTGGAGGGGGTCTTGTATACGGTTATGATGATGATGACATGAACAGAACTGAGGACGTCGTGGACAAGGCGTCTGGAGATGAAGACAGCAGAGAGAGCAACTCGGTCAGTATTTGTGTCTCATTGGAGTATATCATTTGGCTTCGTGACTTGGATTTGAAAATCGCCATTCGTCTCAATGTATTACTTACCAGTTTCCCTATCCTAAACTTGTTTCTCATGTGTCAATAGAATCTATATGATAAGTTGGAATCTACTGTACTGCATATTGAAACATAGTGTCCCATCAGGCTCCCCAACTATCTTTGACAGAAGTTGCACCTGGTTACACCAGTGTCATTGTGATCAGCCCCCAATACATAGACTTGAAAAACAGACGATTATACCATAACTAATTCTGTTCCTTTACTATATTGCCTGCTCCCATGACTACCATGAACCAAGTTCATTTGTCTCATTTGTTACTGCTGTAGTTTGCTGCTCCTCTAACATAAGTATGACTGACATTCAAGATACATAATGCAAACAGATTCCCTCAAAATAAAATGCATGGTGTTATTGTCCTGCAGAATATGATAATCTACCCAACAAATTGTTTGCCCGTGTTTTCTAGTCTTGGAAGTAAACACTGGTGATATGGATATGTGACTCAATTTATTGTCTGAGATTGATGTGAAACTTTGAAGCAGAAAATTTCAACATAAAAAAACAAATATCGGATGCTGTTGATTAAATTCTTCCCTCCAGTTTGTATTCCACTGATACCCAGGCGCTTGTTCTGTTACCTTTGCACAAATCAGTAAAAACTGAAATTTAAGGGTATTTCTATTTATTTTACAAACCAAAGGCCCTTTTGCACTGAACTAGTATCTGGAGATCATATGTGACCAACAAATTCCTCATCCAACGGTTTAATGTGGCACAGTCACGCAGAATAAGCTGTGTTTGTATTTTAGATAGTTTTTAACCTATGCTGATTGAGGAACACGAAAGGAAATAGTTGTACAGTCTACCTGTTCCTGTCTTTAGGGATTGGAAAAAGTGCAGAAAAAAGCATTGGAAAGATTTTGTGAGAGGGAAGCGCCCTCCGGCATTTGCATCCAAAATGCTGTCAAAACATCCAGTCAATATTTCTTCAGTGGCCTTGATATTTTCAAATCATAAAAGAGGTAAAAGACACAGAAGTAAAAGCAACCCAGGAAGCGTGAGCATGAGATCCTGAGAAACATCTCTTATTAGAAGAACTGTCAAGCGGTACCTGTCTTTAATGGAATATCATATGTAACTCAGAGCAGGATATTTTTAAAACGTATTAGAGATTTAAGCAGATTTGAATTGGATTAAGACTCCAGATGCAGGCAGGCAGTGTAATTACTACATATAAAATGAGGTCCATCGGAATCCTGCCACTCCCAAATCTGATTTCAACAAAATGAGGATCACAAACAATACAGGCACAAATTAGGCAATTGCCTGTGTGAAATGACAAACAATATTGTCTCTGCTGAAACTCATTATATTGAGTGTTTTATCAGCGAGTGACATTATGCTATCAATGGAAGTAATTTCAGTATTAATAGTATACATATGATATGTGTTTTAATTATTCCCTGTGCCTGTGATTCACCATGCGCAGGCTTCACAGGGATGCCCAAAGGGCCACATGACCTCCAGGCTGTAAAACACCAAGGTCTGGATTTGATCACCCCTTTTCAGATAAAATTTGCTTTTAAAAATTTCTATCCATATTAATCTAACCAGCAAAAACTATGCACAGCTCTGATAACAACAGGGCATAGATGCAGTACAAGGCATGTACACAATGCTTACTAATGTGGTTGTAGCGACAAAAAAAGCAATACTATTCAACATGGGGTTGTGAAGTTACAGTGACAACTGATCCTAAGCCATGAATGAGTACATTAGACTCGAAGGTTTGTAAACACTGCAAAATATAATGCAAATTTTAATCACTCCATAATGTCCTTGACAAATTCTCATTATTATTTACACATTCATGTTCTGTGTTTCGTAGCCCTAATGTCCTGAGCGTTTCAAACCTTCAGATAACAACATTCAATGTTGTTTTTACAAGTGTGAACTAATCACGGTTTTTAGTCTGCCCTCAGTCAACAGTGTTGTACACAGTATCAACAATGTGTCGCCTGTTGATGACAGTCAGTTTAATCAGAGCACAGATTGGGGACATTTTGTAGGATCTTTTTATCGCTGCCAGGCAAACATCCACTCCCGAAATAAAGGCTGATGGCTGATGGCCCACGGTTAACCCTCCCTTTATCTGCCACAGACTTGGCAGAACACTGCTTGACTTTATCTTTCATGCAAGGATCAAATTAGTTCTATATTGGTTTACTCTCCACCTATGTTTATTACAAGATAATCCGTCTTCCAATCGCGAGTCTCTCAGATCAAAATGTTTGGTTAAATTTTCAAGTAGCCTCACTGGGCCAGTAAGAAAATAGCAGAATATATTTGACAGGGCATTAGTAGTGCATGATTTTTCATAAAAAACAGATTAAATTCAACCTTTTTATTAAAGTGGATCATGCGTAGCTCTTTCTCTAATCACGCCATCGTGAACTAAAACTTCCTGTTATTACTTCTGAAGATGTGCCCAGATTCCAAATGGGGCTAAAACAGTCTCAGGAGTGAGACTACTGCTTGGTCTCCCTCTTGCTGGTCTCTACTCCTTCTTGTCCAAATGATAGTAACCCTTGCATTTTTGTTTTTATAGGAAATGGAGGAGTCTGATGAGGGGAGAGACGCAGATGATGCTGAGGTACTTTAACCATCGCTAGATGGTGCTGTGATCTCATGTGCTGGTTAAGTGACAAATGACCTGCTGCTTCTTGCATTGAGTTGCTTGGGTGTTTCATTTGTTGGAAGACACTCTTCCTCCTGCCTAGTTTGTACTTTATCAACCTTTGTCATTTCGTGGGTGTGTGAACTGTTCCGGCCCTTAGTCAAATCCTGACGAGATTGAGATGAGAATGAGTCACAAATCAAACAAGTAAAAGGGACGGGCATTCTGTCTCATGGATTGATCACAGTCTACGACGCCGCCTCCTGTAAGTTTACTGGTTATACATTGGGGCAAAAAAGTATTTAGTCAGCCACCAATTGTGCAAGTTCTCCCACTTAAAAAGATGAGAGAGGCCTGTAATTTTCATCATAGGCACACTTCAACTATGAGAGACAGAATGGAAAAAAAAAGATGTTGTGGACGGGTTTCTTTTATTCTGATAACCAGTTCAAACAGGTGCCATTAATACAGGTAACATGTGGAGGACTAAGGCGCCTCTTACCAAAGAAGTTACAGGTCTGTTATGGCCATAAATCTTGCCTTTTTTGTACATGACCAAATACTTTTTTCCCATCATAATTTGCAAATAAATTCTTTAAAAATCAGATAATGTGAGTTTCTGGATATTTTTTCTTTTTTTTTGCATTCTGTCTTTCATAGTTGAAGTGTACCTTTGATGAAAATTACAGGCCTCTCTCATCTTTTTAAGTAGGAGTCTTTGCACAATTGGTGGCTGACTAAAATACTTTTTTGCGCCACTGTAATAAACTGAATGGCTATAGCAATGTTTAATGTTATATAAGTAGCGTGTCATGCCGTGATTGCTTAACTGTGCTGATATAAACACATGAGACATTAATTCTTGACTGAGTACATGAATTGTTTGCACAAGGCAGGTCGAATTGAGAGATTGTACATTTCTACAATGACTTATTACGTAACCCTTAGCTAGCTTTAGCAGCAGGTCTTTGGAACATTTGTTTTTGTCCTTTTTCAAACTCAGTGTTAAAGAGATCAGTGTATTAATCAGTTGATCAAATCAGTTGATTAGTCAAAGTTGTGCGATAGGAACTTCGCATGAATTCTAGTTTAAGATCCGAGAAGTGTTTCGACATCATTCAAAAAAATGAAACAACCTGCGTATCAGTCTTTTAGTAATACATTTAAGTGTGCAGCTCGCTCTTCCAGTGAGTAGAGGAAGACTGGAGAACTTTCTTTATTGCTAAAAATGAGCAAGCATCGTGTACGTGCGATTAAGTCAACCACCAGTCTGCATTCGCACTGCACAAGGTTTATCAAGTACTGAATGTGTGGGATAAATGTACCGGTAGACAATTCAGTACCACTCAACTATTGACTGAAGACATTAACTGTTTAGAAGGCTTAAAAATAGCAAATGTGGTGATTTTCAAAAAATATTTTCCCCACGTGTATATAATTAATATTGAGTTTATCTCACAAAGCTATGACCTATTAATCGTGTAGTATTTTTTTGTTTTTGTTCCTATGGTGGACCTTATACGAGTGAAGACTCAAACACATAACTACATGGTAAACATATATTGAATCATTCTTAATAGTGCATTGATGAGAAGTCGGTGTTGATTGTTTATAGAGAGCAGTCTGTGGCCACATGCATCAATCCACCTTTCAGTTTAGTCTCCTTTGACTTTTGAACAAATTCAGAAATAGACTGAAGATAGTAAGCAATTCCAGGGCTGCAGCTTTCTAGCTCGGTGACACCAAGCTTGAAACGGAGCTCTGGTGAAATGAGAATTTAAAGCCCCAGCCTTGCACACCAGGTGCCATTTCTTTTTAAAGTATTTTTGTTTTGGATTTCTGCCTGCAGGCTTCGCAAACCACCTCCGTTTCTTTCACATCTGATCCCTCCCTGTTCCTCCACGTGATTTGGCCAACTTCAGGACAATTCTTTGAAGTGCCCATGCAGTTGCTAGGTGACAGCGTGATGCCTGTGAATAACAACAGTGTTCCTTTGTGCTGAACCTGCATTCTGCACACAATGCTGGCACAACAGGCAGCATATTTTAAAGGGTGCGCAAGAATTCTCCTGAGGCTAAGTGCTCAGTGGAGTCTGCCCAGATTTACTGTTCTGCTTTCTAATATATCTTCGAAACTTCTTTATCCACAGCAATTTGAGTTGTAAGGTTGAGATACATGTGTTTTTTTTCTAACCCCCACATTTGTCATCAAAGTCGACTTTCTGTTCTTACATTGTTTCCCTGCGCTCCCCTGTCTCTCGGAGAGATAAATCCCTGATGCATTCGTCACTCTCGCTCTGCCCTCTGTTTTATAGATCTCAGAAGCAGAGAAAAAGGACCCAAATGAGCTTGTTGGTGAGTGTACACACACATACAAACATTCATCAAAAAGCTTATACCAATTCAGGCATCATTACATGTTTATTGTGTCTGTCACATAAAGTTCATTTGAGGGTCAACTTGCACTCTAGCTGGACAGAAAAAGATCTACATACCCACTGGGGGCAGCAGCGTGTGTCAGGGTTCACTCTTATCTCTTAAAAAATTGGAAAATACCTGACCTTTTTTCCAGCCATGGAAAATTTGAGTCTTGTCCTATTGTCTTGTATATATCTTCTGCTGTTCCTATTAAAATCATGCTACTTGGGCAAAATGTGCGCCTAGAGCCTGTATGAAGGCTGCAATGTATGAATGTATATATTAATCTGAGAAGGACATTTTTACCATATTTTTCTGACCAAGCCTGCCTGGTGCTTCCCACCTTTGTCATTGCTGCAACCCACCACCACCCTGCCAGGATTTTCTCTCTAAGTTAACGTTGTGGAGAAACTGTCAATAAGTTTATCGCTTATGTGAGACCGAAAGATTAGGCCCAACTGAACAATCCACAAACAAGTAACTGATTAAAGTCTGTCAACACTAAGATTTAATCTGACTGAAAGCCCAAATGGATATTTACAGATCTATCTTGTATCACAGCGTAATAGGAAGTGTGATAGAAGTGTACAGTATGTACAGTCACTGTACAACTCAGTCATAGATTTGATGAGTAAACACTCGTGTGTGCGTGCGTGCCTTTGTTAGCTGTCTCACTTCTGAACATCCAGGTGAAAAAGTGATGAGTAAAAATGACATTTTAAGTGCAGGAGTCCTCTAAACTGATCATTTATAACCAAAAACTCCAGTCGCACCTTGGATCTTTCAGACAAAGCAAATTAATGAAGTCAAGAATGATCCGCTTACAAAATAGGTGATGAGGACGCACAAAATAGCAACCTCTTTTTTTTTTGTCCTTGATAATGGCATAATGCCTGGATGCAAGAGGAACTTTCTGAAATATTGTGGACGTCATCATTCCAACTCAATGGGGTGTTGGTTACATACAGGTAAACCACTGATGGAATCAGACAAGTTGAAAGTGTCTCCTGTCCAACACTATACGGGCAGATGGGTGAGGATAACTTACCTCTCGAGGTGTGTAATATTGAGCGTCACGCCCAACAGGAAATAAATGAGGGAGTGGAGTCACACATATTGCCAGTTACTGTTGAACCCCTCAGCCGTTAATTAGCGATCGTCTGATCATGCTTTTTGCTGTTACAAAATATTGCACTCCTTTAACTGCAATTGTAAAGGTACCGTAAGAACTACTGATTAGAAGAGATAAACGGGAAGGGTATATTCAGTTGTTCTTTAGTTCCCTGTCAAAGCTTCACACCAAATCCACTTATGCATGGAAATTGCAAACACCAGATTTGCAGCAATAACAAAAAACAGATTGTCTTGCATAATAAAGAATAGCTTAACTTAACTACTTTATTTGCAGTTTTCTCAACCAGAATCAAATATGTGTTTGAAAATAACATTGCCACTGATCTTCACTTTAAATCTGTCTTTTGAATGATCTCGGAAAAACTGGAGTCCTTTCAAAAAAATTCTGATTATTTTCTTCCAATGTTCTCTACAACTTGCACCTGCACTTTGTGGTTTAAATCAATTTATTCTTTATGGCTTTAAGATTTTATTTGTTATTGTTTTTACCTCGCTTACTTATTGGAGTCTTTTTTGTATAAGCAAATTACTTTGCTAAAAGTTGCAAAAATCCAATATCAGTGTTAGATACATGAAACACAGTTTTTGTAACACAATTTTGTTCATAAGGATTGTGTTGCTCTCAACAGAATTTTATTCAATAACAAATTTTAATATGGTGAATAAGCTGATGGATTAAGTCACCAGATGTAAATCTTAATCATTGATCGATGTAATTACTCTGACAGTGAATTTGTAACCTGCCTCACTCTAAATCATCTGTGAATCAAATAACCCATTTCCGGACATCCTCCAGTGCACTCCCTTTTTATTTCCCACTTTTACTGACTTTTCACAACCATAAAATCACAGTCACCAAGGAAAGGGAAATGCACTATTGTAATTTTTAGTTTTGAAACAGTCTCCCTTGTCATCAGTGCAGTGTGCAAGTGTGAGTCACACTTGACATTCCTGTTGCAGAGCCTGGCCCCTCTGTCTTGTCTGTCAGTAAATGTCACAGTGCGTCTGGCAAGTGGCCTCCTGTGAGTCGGCTGAACACGGCTCTTTGTCCGCTCACTGAAGGGACCAGCATTGTATGTCTGTCCTGTAAGACCCTCAGGCCACAGATTGTGACTTTCTGCCTGTTTACTGCTGGGCAGATGGCAGTTAGGAAGCAGAATATAATCTTTTCACTGTCTGCTTATTACCCAGTCCTCCCTGACTTTGATAGGAAATATTCTTCACATGCACACACACACACACACATGCACAAACAGTTGTTTATCTGGAAGCCAGTGATTTACACTTCCCCACTGGCTGCTGCAGAAACTGAAGGAATTATTTTACTTTCCCAATACCAAACCTCTTCACCAAATGCTTGTGACTCATAGGACTTGCCTCGGCAGGTTTTTATCGTCAGGGGGATAAAGTGCTTTTTTTTTTCTTCGTTTTGCTTGAAAAAGTAAAGCGTGCAAAGTCATCCCATATAAGTAACTCCATACCTGTGCTCCTTTTTCTTGTGTGTAGAAATGTGTGCGAGCTTGCATGCATGCATGCATGTTTGCATTACACAGCACAGCTTGACTAGTATAGTCTTGTTAAAAAGCTGGCAGTAGAACTATGGACCCCCGTCAGAGTTTTATAGCCATGAAGGAGGTAAAGCGTTGAAAAGGTAGCCAGTCTGAGGTCACGCATGACCAGTGGACCACTGAGAGCAGCAGACAGACTGGACAATTGCCTGCTCACAAACACCAAATACTTCAGCTCTGGTCTTGTCCTACGGAGAGAGGCCACTGCTATTCGTATTTGTGTTTGATAGCTCTTCATTATTACATTGTGAGTGTGATGTGAGTAAATCACAAATATTCAGCTTCAACTTCAACAGTGGCAGTTGACTGATGATATTTCATAAAAACAAGTCGTCTGATGACAAAAACATGTTATACAGTGCAGGTTTCATCAGTTCATCTAAAGCCTGGAAATAGTGGAAGCGGAAAAACAGGATTGCTTAAGAAATAAGAAGTTTTGACAAATGATGCAGACAAAATTAGTTCTTTTTTATTTGCTAAATTAGAAGGTCTGAGGCCAAACTTTCCCAGCGTTTTATTGAGTTACATTTTTTGTTACTTGTGGAGAACCATCCCCTGGTGTGAAAGCAGAAAGCTCATTAAATCAGCGATGCAAAAAACTAAAGCTCAACCCCCCAATCACAGATTGATTGTACAAGTACGTGGTGCAGGAATTTTCCTGGGGTTTTTTTGTAAGTGAAATTGTTTGCCTGGCCAAACTGAATGGCAGCGCTTTAGAAAATGATCCTCCCATATCAAGTCATGTTCTGACCCGTCAGTAATGCACAGACTGCAAGCAGCTCTTACTCAGGCCGTGATTGACAGGCTGACGACTGTGAAAACCGGCTGTCTGAACAGGATACTGAGTGACACAGAAGAATTCCTGGCCCCGAGTTACACATCGCAGAGACAAATTGAGTGGGGAGAGCAAAAACAAGAGATGAGTCCAAAGGGTGTGACAGAGGGAGGAGTAAGAGGAGCCTCCCTCCTTCACACAAGCCTCGACAGCAGACACACCCGGCTCATACCATGCTCCCTTTAAACCCACTGAATGTTGTTCTGTAATGTTTATTCCCAACAAACCAACCCCTGCAGTATCTCTTTGTCAATTTTTAACTCAGGCCCCAAACTGGCTGATTACATACTTGGGCAAAAATATTGTAATGGTTTTTTTGGGTGTCTTTTTTTTTTTTTGGCTTTCTTTTTTGTAAATTTCTCTTTGCCAATTTAATGTAGTTTGAGTGGTCTCACATTGTAAATGCATAAGGTAAAGATATTCAGCATAAGTTATAAATAAGCAACATAGAAATCAGAAACAGGGATATTTTCTGGATAGTACTACATATTGAGTCTGTACGTAGTTAAGTAAGTGTAGTTATGGGTTTAAATATTTTTTGATCCTTCAAACTAACAACACAATTTCTGCATCGAAATGTGAATGTATTGGAGATACATATCTATACTGTGCATTTCTAAATCTTAATCTTCCATAGGTATTTGTTGTCACACTAATCACAGGGAATGTTCATATTTAAAAGGGTGACGTGTGAATTTCTGTCTTCTCAGCTCTGTTCTCTGAAAAGGTGAGGAACATGTCCCCTGACGATATCAGGATCCCGCCTGAGCCTCCAGGCCGCTGCTCCAGCCAACTACAGGTGCATATCCGACTTATTCGATAACATATACCTCCATACAAACTCCTTTTCTCAAACCCAAAACCACCACTTTGCTCTTTGCAAGTAGATTTCCTACCAACGCCAAAGCCAGTTATTGATTCTAATCAGAGCAGATAAGCCGGTTTGTTGACAAATCTTGGATTGCGGAGGGACTCGGATTAAATTGAGTTCTTAAAGTCCTTGTGACCTACGTTCCTCTGAAAGAAATTTCTTTTTGGGCGGGAAGACACTTTTCAGATCGTGAATTTATCCTGCTAAATAATAAATCCATTGCACCTGCTTCCACTTTCTCAATCTGAAGAGTTATATACGGAAACAAAGACAGTATACAACCAACTGTATCCAAAAAGAGTCTAAATAATTGGGAAACGTCAGTGCAACCAAAGCTACCAAACCATCTAATCACTAAACCAGTCTTATACTCCCCTCATGGATCCCTGTCTTCAAAATTACATTTACTGGATTTTAGCAAAGTGAAGATTTTGATCAGTTTCTATATTTTAGCAGCTCATTCTCCTCTATGTCAAATTAGTTATTACCACATTCATATTTTAAAATGACTAAAAATGTGGGACACAGCAGTAAAGAGTGGGTGGCCCCTTATAAATCCCAAACCCCTTTCTGGTGCCTCTACGTGGACCTTGTATCGTGAATTCAATCATACACATGCAAAGTTGTGACTCAGTTTTATAGGGACATAACGCTATGAAGGTATTTCAGTCTGTCCATAAACATTAACCCTCTGTTGATGGTCTGGTAATACCTGCTAAGCTATGTATTTATTTGATAAAGAAATTCACAAGAAAATTCAGCTGTCTCCACCCAGATTTACGAGACGAAGACCTTCAGTCTCCTGCAGTGGGACAGAAATACATATTGGTGCGTTCATAAATCCTGAGACTTCCCCTGTAATCAGCCATTCTTTGTGAATTTACCCTTCAAGAAGCCAAGACAGGTCAGGACACAAGGTCATCGCAGTGCACGAACCGCCCATAGCCGCCGGGTTGACACACCCCCAAATACTGTCTTATGATTCACCTCCACCAGCACAGCCTGCATATCCCTGCCCCTGGGACATGGAGCAGCTGGAACAGAAGGCTTAAACAGAAGTTTAAATAATTTCAAAACAAATGATGTTCCCCACTGTAAATTCACTTTTCCCTCTGTTGTTTAAACCACTGAAGGAAGCTTCCCCCAAAATATCGCAGTTCTGGAAATACATCAGCTTCCCAGATGTCCCTGGCACACGTACTCTGCACTTCACTTGGAGTACAAAACTTGTAAAAGATCTGAAAAATGTAGGATGTGATGACAGGCTAGTGCCTATATTCACTTGCGAAGAGTCCTTATTCGGGAATTTCTCTGTGTTGTTTGCACTGGGGTGCCTCTCGGTGGGATGGAAATGGTTTTTGTGTGACAGTCTCCTTGAAAATGTTGATTTAGCTGCTTGTCATCTGTGACAGAAGTAACGCCTGGCAGCCTGCTGCATCATTCACGACAGGGTATTTCTGCGGTTCATGACCGAAAGAATCCTCCGACATGTTTTCACTTGTCGTGAAGCAAATATACAGACATCTGCAAAATATAGATTTTGGTGAAGAGACTACTTGTGAAAACAATTAATTTACTATAAATGTGATGTAAACCCAACAATATCCTAGCTATATTTACCACGAAAACCTGACCAGCATAAACCACTGTTGCGGCAGCGGTTAAAGTTCTGAGAACTGTAACCTTAGGACATTGAGTACAAAGGTAATTTAAAAAGCAGTAGGACAGGATATATCAATCGTAACCTGTTCTTTTTTCTTCTTCCTCAAGGTTAGTCTGTGTATAAGGCCAGAGAGACAGTTATTCAGTAATTCACATGAGGTTAGGGAAAAGTCAACGGCAGAGGGTCCTCAAAGCGCCGCACTAATGTGCACCATAGTCAGTTTGAAAGACCCATGCTGTTATGTTACAGGGCGTGCCTCTGTAGCAGAAAGCTCCATAAACACACACTGAAGCAGCACTCACTGGCTTTATGTGATACTGTGTGAATCGGAATTTGAGCACATGGGAGGTATTCCTCAGGGGTGTAATGTTTTATCAAAAGGATACATGAACCCTTCAATGGAAAAGGGGAATGACGGTAAATTCCGAGATAACCGTATCACTTTTATTTGGGGACGGTTAGTTAGAATGAGCGCTCTTCTAGTGAGCTCTGTTAGATATTAATGTATATCTTTGGACAAAATTAAAGCAATGCATTCCATGCTATATTTATCTGGGCTGAAATTTTTACACAAATCTGTCAGTTTCTAGAGGTGACCATAGTGACCACATCTATGTGCAGAAGTGGGCCATTCAAAGATTGAGAATATGCTGTATGGCATCATGGAGGCACTGAAGTTTGTAAAATGGGGAAAAGAGTTTGTTTTAAGTGCTATTGCCATTACTCCCTCTATTGGACCTGCAAATTCTTACCAGGAATTTTCTGGTCCCAATTCAAGTACGACTTTCACCTGTGCAGTTACTTGCTGCTCTGTGTCAAAAAGAGTACATTATAAGAATACCACTAAAATCAACTTATTAATCATGACAGACCCCCAGGTGAGACTTAAGATTCGTTTGGCTTATACCTATGATTTAGCACATCAAGAGGTTCTGTTAAAGAGGTGATACTCACACCCATCATCCCCCTAACTTGTTTGAATTTCAACAGGAGAAGATCCACAAGCTGTATGAGAGAAAGCTACATGGAGACTTTGACACAAACAGCCACATCCAGAAAAAGAAGGAATTTAGAAACCCAAGGTATGCAGCTTAGCGGAGTGATGCTCCCCCACACACACTCACACACAAGACAAAACAGCCCCTATCTTAAACATGTAAATGCGGCATCTGATATGTTAGTGTTTTGTATTTTGCTTTCCGTAGTATCTACGAAAAGCTGATTCAGTTCTGCGGCATTGACGAACAGGGAACCAACTATCCAAAGGACATGTTTGATCCCCATGGCTGGTCAGAAGAGTCATACTATGAAGCTTTGGGTGAGACAGTTTCCCTTTTGCATCTCCCTGTTTTTGATCACTGCTAAAACATCTATGTGTGTGTGTTGCAGCCAAAGCCCAGAAAGTGGAGATGGACAAGTTAGAGAAAGCCAAGAAGGAGCGGACGAAGGTGAGGCTAAAAAGAGCAGAAGGAAGCAGCATAATATTCCTCTGTGCGTCAGGGGCATGTCTCAACCAGCTACTGATCATTTCTACTTCATGTCTTCATTACGCCCAACCCAAGGCCGCTTTTCACTTCAGAAAAGCCCATGTCACAAACAATTTTATGTAATTTCTTCTAAACCTTGAGGTGTTGCCTCTATTCATTTTCCCCCCTCAAAATGACGAGGTAAGTCGAGTCATCGCTGTGGCTGAGAGGCGCTACTGGTAAACACTGTGCAGTAACACTGCTACGGCAGCTGCATATTCATAAAAAGTGACTTCAAATCGACTTGTTGCCTGTGGATGCTCATCTGTTACTCTCTTCTGTGAACATTAGTCAGAGAAATGCAGGGAGCCTAACAGGAGAAAATAAGAGAAATAATATTAATGTGAGAATGAAGGAAAATAAGGTACATGTAATTTTTTACTCTCATTGAATGAATATCGTAGGTCTTCTCAGGTTTATGTGAAAATATCTTCTTGGTTACTCATCTTACTGATTATTGAGAATAAAATGTCATTGACAATGCCATTTTGAAATGCTGTAAACATGTTTTTTTTATTATTATTATTCATTTATTTCTTAACTACACCACTTTTCTGCTGGTATTTAAAATCCAATGAAGTCACCTAATAAGACTCTTTCGTGCAGCCTGGCATTGCAGAAAAATGTTGTTGTGTAAAATAGACAGGGGATTTAACTATGTGTGCTCATCTTGTGTGTTTGACAGATCGAGTTTGTAACAGGTACCAAGAAGGGCACCAACCCCTCTAGCACAGCAGCCTCCACCACCAGCAGCAGCACCACCACCACAGCCACAGGTAAACACATCAACGCCAAAGACTTAATCTTCCTTACAAAAATTTGCTGTCTTTTCGCCGAAAGATTGTGACGGCTTTGCTTACTATTTTAGCTAATGCAGGTGGGGCAAGCCCACCAGGTTTTATATTCAGCAAACCAGACAATACTAAAGGTTAATTGACTAATTAATACAAAAAAACTGAAACGTGAACCAGTATTATACAGTTCAATGTAAGTAAATCTTGTATCTCTAAACTTCTCAAATGTAAATTAATATACCATGTAATATTTTGACAATCACAACAGTTGTCTCATGACACTTAACATTAAAATAAAACAGAAATGCTCAAGTAGCCACATGTCAACAACAGGCATATAAGATCTATATGAGTTTGTACATTCATCAGTAGATTACTTAAAGGTAAGCAAGAAAAATGGTGGTGGTGTGAATATTTGCAGGAAAGAATCTTAAACTCAGTATGAAATGGCAATATAATTTGATATAAAATAGCCATATGGGAACAATATGACATGAAAATTACCCAAAAAAATGTTCTATGAAACATACAAATTACCTTTTTTTTGTATTTACACAATGTCTTTCGGGATTAATAAAGTATTTATGATTTATGATTTGTTTCTCTTAAAAGTTCATATTTAGATGCTTAAATTTCAATTGTTAACCCAGAAAATGAAATAATGATGAATTAAACAACCCCTCACTTGTATTGTTTTCGTACTTTACATGACCTGTCGATCACTACATAAATATTGTGGGTTTTTGTTTTTTTTTTGTCTACCTACTGCAAGTGAATCCACTGTTAAATCACATCCCCTCTTGTGTTTACTTTAATCAGAGGCTCAGAAGAGGAAGAGCAAGTGGGACTCTGCCATCCCTGTGACTTTGGCCCAGCCTACCCTCATTACTACCACAGCCACCCTGCCAGCCGTCGTCTCTGTGACAACCACCGCCAGTGGCACCAAGACCACCGTCATCTCTGCAGTGGGCACCATTTTAAAAAAAGCAAAACAGTGAGCTACAAAGCTGCAGCGACATGCAGGATGTGTCTGTATGAGAGCGGATGAGACAAAGATACCCACGGCATCTCTGATAGACTTTGAACTGATGGTCCATTTCAGTTCATTTTGACCACACAGTCGCACTCTGACCCTCCTGGACTCATTAAATGACTGAGCTGCCTTCTTTCTCTGGGATTGTTAACTGCAATTTTGTTTGAGCTGGGAGGAAAAAAAAAAACATTCAACCTTCACTGAGACAGGCAGTCGATTATCATTAGGTTTTAATATACTGCTAGAAGAAGAGAATGGAGTAGTCGCACAGTTATTCTGTCCATAGCCCTGGTGCAGTATGTTCACATTATGTAAGAGCTGGACATGTTAATACATTCTGCTTTATTTCTATCTCATCAATTCCTGAGCAACTCTGGTAAGATTTTTATTTTTACATTTGTACATACATGAGGATAAGGTGAATAAATGGATCATATGTTGCCTTTTAAGACTGGTTTCCTGTCTAATGTTGACATTTGGCTTTAAAATAAAAGTTCATCAATCTATACCTGACCCCATGGGAAAAAGAGAAAATCATCAATAAATAACAATTATGTAATAATGTAAATATCTGAAATGTAATCATAATAGCAATACTACAAAATTCAAAAGGATTTGTTTTGCACATTTTCCATACAATTTTCAAAAGAATAGATAAATGTACAAGGAAGAAATTAGAAAATTAGGGGGAAGGTCAACTAAAATTTAAAAATTGCACATGATTTCCAGTCTTCTGTCTGTGGAGGTTCTTAGTCAACCAGGTCATGGCTAATCCTTGTCAAAATCTTTTTGTGGTAACTGGACTTAATTTTTTTCCATTGAAGAAGTTTCACTTATCAGGCTGGTTCAAACTGAAGAACCTTCAGATGAGGCATGAAACGTCTTCATTGGAAGAAATTCAAGTCCAGTTGCCGCAAGAACACTTGACAAGGTTTCCAGTCTTATGGTGCTTTTTTGCAAACCACAACACAGGAGTCACTTTGTACTGAAAAACAGGGTCTTGCTTGAAATTATCTAAAAAATTAGAAATTCTTAGCATATGAGTAATTAGTCAGTGAAGAATTACCAGAAAATCTGGAAGAATTTGTCCTTTCTATTAGAAAAATAGGATTCAACAAGTTTGTTTGTCAAGTCTTTTTTTAATGCCCTCCCCCAAAAATGACAGGGCAAATGTCATGTTAAAAAGTGTGAGATGTAACATGAAAATTAGAAATGTAAAAAAAGAAGAAATCTGAAATTAAGTCAGAAGGACTCCTGTATCAAGTAACTTTAACCCAGTGAATTTGCTTATTGGTGAAAATGAAGGTCTGTTTATATTAGTGCTATTATGGCACCCAGATGCTTTTCTATGCATTGTGTTACCATGGAAACAGCTGAACACACCTCTTCTCATAGGGGAAAAGCTTTGTTAAGAGCAAGCACTGAATTATATGAGCACCGACACATTTATGGCACCACACACACACACACGGCCACAGTTTTATGTCTGAGGGAAATGCATGTGTGCTCCAGGTGGATTTTTGAGTTCGACTTTTTCCTCACCTCTGTCTCAAACATCTGACTTTGATCTTTGGTTGCTTCCAGAGGTCTCTGCTGCTCTGAACTTCAAATTGTGCATCAACCAAATTCCTCACCAATGTGGAAAAAACGAGTGTGTGTGTATTTGTGGGGGGGTTAACATGGGAGGACTGTTGCAGCCACACATCACAAATGGTTTTTCAGAAAAAACACCTCTGTGTGCACTGTCACATAGTTGAATTGGGTGCAGTTTTAGAAAAGACTGGCTTCCCTGCACTGTTTGAAACTAAGCTAAATCTGCTCATGTATTTCGAGTCAACAGATATATTTCTAGGGTCATTCATATGAAATTAAATCTTAATAAGTACCAATAGCTTCTATTTAGGAGATTGATCAATTCTATATATATTTCAAGACCGACAAAAAATGTAGTATTTAAGTCGTAGTCACCTGTTCAAACATCAAAATGTTAATGCCAACGACATGTGACATTTGAATGTATTTGACTGATTGTTTGCTTGTTTTAATTCTAGTGTTGGATTTTGAAGTCAATTTTATTTTCACTAATTTTGACATGTATGTTATATTTTTCTGACGTTCATTTTTTCAAACATCAGTGCAAGTTGATTTTTAAAGGCTATGCAGAAGAACCACATTTGTCTGACATGCAAACTGATATTTTTTTCCCAAATATCAGCTGAAATTATTTATGTCAGAATTATTTATTGCCATGTATAAGTAACCGCTTCCACAGTCTCACCGGGCACTGTCTATTTAAAGGATTCATCATCGAGCAAATACTTTTGAAATGGCTGAATCAGAAGATCAATATGTGGCTATTGGTTGCTGACTAATCAAAAGGGGCATAATTATATTGCCTGAGCGGATGTTTGGACAGGCTCTGTATCACCCACACCTTTCCACCCCTGAAAGGGGGCTGTGTATTTGGTGCAGAACAATTACTCATGTCTAACTTCTACCTTGGCATGTTATTGCAGATCCAGGAATTCAAACTTGTGTAGCCAAAATCTCTCGTACATCTGTCGGCAAAGGCGGGGCAGATACACTTGGACTCTGCTTTGGATCCTCCTGAAGATGCAGAATACCCAGTGAGGTAGAGAGTTTTTACTGGGAGATTTCTTTGCTTTGATGAAGACAATAGCAGCTTCTCGTGAATGACCTCTTCTTCAAAATGTTTATAAAACTTATTAGTGAATCACTGAAAAGTAATTAATTTGCCAACTTTATAATTTTTGTGTTGCTCTGCATAAAAAACTATTCCAAGCATAATACAGAAAAAAACATGCAGATGTTATAACTTAAAAAAAATAATAATACCATAACACTATCATTTTGATTTCCTCACAAAAAAATGGAAAAAAACAGCTTTGCCAAAAAAACACAAGCAAGACTCAGTAAACCAATTTGAGAATTAAAATATACTATGTTGCAAAAAAAAGGAAATTGTATTGATGAAATTGAAAAAAAATATGAATTTTTTTCATTTTTATATAAATATGTTATGTTTTTTTTTTCAATATGCAAAAGGTAGTAGTGGTCTAGAAACTGCTTAGTGCAAATGGGTTAGCTAAAAATATTATGCCAAATGTAAGATTATAGCACAAAAAACTGAAATTTCATTTTTGATCGATTTACATTATAGATTAAAACAAGAATAATGACTGATTATTTTGATTGATTTATGACTGAGCTGATGACTGAATTTATAAACGTTTCACCCACATGTAATGTGGTGACAGTAATATATCCAACATTGGTCACTGAAAGCTTGAGTAAAACACTTTTTTACCGAGCTGTATTCAAAGTGTTGGGCACTTTGTAATGTAAAACCAAATATTGACAATCCACTAGATTATGTGTAAACATGAGGGGATTACATAACAGAAACATTTCAAGTGTTTTCCAAGATAAAAAAAAAAAAGAAAAAATATTTTGATTAATATGAATGTTATCTTTGCATCAAAGTTTTATGTTATCAAAATATTATTCAATCATATATTACACCCTGATATAAAAATACATCATGCCGTTCGAGCTGGATAACTGCTGTTGATAATGGGGAAAAAATAAAACATTGAATAATTGCTGTCAGCTCGACTCAAAGAAGATCCTTGAGAACTTTACCTAAACACCCTTGAGACGCACATGATATTTAAAAATAGTTAACAAATTACAGTATATGAAGACAGATATGGGAAAAAAAAAGAATTATCACCCACTGAAAGCTCTCCCCCAAGATCTCGGCTACGCATCAGACTAGCATGCTAGGAATGCAGCCTCAGGGCGGCACGGGCCAGTGTCTCCCTGAGCCCGACCAAGCCCGGATAAATGCAGAGGGTTGCATCAGGAAGGGCACCCAGCATAAAACTTGCCAAAACCAAACATGTGAATCAAACCTAATAATTTCATACCAGATCAGTCGAGGTCCGGGTTAACAATGCCCGCCATTGGTACCGATGGCCTACAGGGTACCAATGGAAACTGGGCTAGGAAAGGAAGAAGGTGTGTTTGGGAGCAGAGAGAGGAGGAAAGGCAAGAGTCTGGGACTGAGAGTAGGAACTTGAATATCGGGTCTATGATAGGAAAAGGTTGGTTGACATGATGCAGAGAAGGAAGGTGGATATACTGTGTGTCCAGGAGACTGTGTGGGAAGGTAGTAAGGCTCAAAGCGTAGGAGCAGGCGTTAAGTTGTGCTATCATGGTACTGGCAGAAAGACAATGGAGTTAAGAGTTATCTTGAAGGAGGAGTTTGTTAGGAGTGTTCTGGAGGTGAAAAGACTATCAGACAGACTTATGAGTCTGAAACTGGAAATTGAAGGTGTGATGCTCAGTGTTGCTAGTGGCTATGCCCCGCAGGTGGGATGTGAGTTTGAGAAGTTCTGGAATGAGTCAGATGAAGTGATGCAGAATATCCCTAGAGAGGAGAGAGTGGTAATTGGTGCAGACTTCAATGGGCATGTTGGTGCAGGCAATAGAGGGGACGAACAAGTGATGGGCAGATTTGGTATCCAGGATAGGAACACAGAGGGACAGATGGTGGTAGACTTTGCAAAAAAAAGGCTGGAAATGTAGAATTGCGGTAACTATAGAGGAATAAAGTCAATGAGCCATACAATGAAGTTATGGGAAAGAGTAGTGGAAACTAGACTGAGAGCAGAAGTCACCATTTGTGAACAGCAGTATGGCTTCGTGTCTAGAAAGAGTACTACAGGTGCAATATTTGCTTTGAGAATGCTAATATAGAAGTATATAGAAGGCCAGAGAGAGCTGCATTGTGTTTTTGTAGACCTAGAAAAAGCATATGACAGGGTGCCAAGAGAGGAACTCTGTATTGTATGAGGAAGTTTTGAGTGACAGAGAGGTATGTTAGACTGGTGCAAGACATGTATGCCAGCTGTGAGACAGTGGTGCGGTGTGCTGTAGGGGTAACAGAGAAGTTAAAGGTGGAGGTGGGACTCCATCAGGGATCAGCTCTGAACCCCTTTTTGGACACAATGAGAGAGGATATGAAGGTAATTGTTGTGAGGGAGAAGGATACAGAGAATAGGGTTAGATGGAGATGGTTGATTCGCTGTGGCGCCCCCTGTGGTTAATAGCAAACATTTGTAGCATTGTTAAGCTAGGCTATTTGTGACAGAAGAAATACAGAACATGGGTGTTTTATTCAAGTTTGACCTTTTTAGCTCTCACAGAAAGGAGTCCCGGTAGCTTTAACTTTTCGAGTTTCCTACAATCAGTAATCATGATTTATTATCACATCCACCAGTTTTTAGCAATATTCCACCAATTATAAACCTGTTGCATTCATTCACTCATTCATTATCTACAGTATACATCGAATAAAATTTACAGGATGTTCTAATCTCTGATGTAAATCCAGTCCAATTTGTTACAATATCCTATGTCTCTTTTGATTTCTGTCTCTCTCTCTCTCACTCTGTGTGTGTGTGTGTGTGTGTGTGTGTGTGTGTGTGTGTGTGTGTGTGTGTGTGTGTGTGTGTGTGTGTCTGACACTCCATTAAGCCCTGAATGAACTCACTGCTCTACAAAAAAAACGCACTTTTGTCATGTAAATTGCTCCGGGGCTAGACAGGACACGGCCAGTGCAGGACGGAGCTGAAGCTGAGAAAGTCTCACTCTTTCGGGAGGTCCATCGTCCCCCCGAGACCCCGGGAAAACTTCGACCGATGTGGGTTTCCGGAATCCGGGGGAAGTGAGCCCGGGGCGCCGGTGACTCGCCGCGGTAATCCAGTCAATGTAAGTAACGCGCTGTTGGCGGAAGGATACGTTTCTTTGTTATTCGGTTTTTAGAAGGATATAGCACTTAGCCTTCAAGAGTGAAATAAACAATTGAACTTTTTAAAAATATAGAATCAATTTAAGGGCATTGAAGTTATGTGTAACTTTCCAAAATAGGAAATATATATATATACATACATACATGGACACATCTGTCTCTCTGTGTGCTTACATACATATGAAAGTATGTTTTTGCTAATTAGCTTGTTTAAAGTGCCTTCGCAAGGTGATGGCATGTCTTTCAAAAAATGAGGAAAATCTTTGTCTCAAGAGATGGAAAATCACCTAAAAATATGCAGGAAAAGGCTTTAATATGTCATAAACATCCAGTGGAAATGATATAAGATCGTAGCAAGCTGTCACCCCAAAACAGCATGAAACTGCAAAAATGTATACCCTTGTTATAAACTATATATTATCTGATATTTTGGGGATACGTTGATAAGAATGCATTTAAATGAAAATTACAGACGAATCATTAGTATTCAATCACAAATGAGGCAAAAATGTGTTGTATATCAGATAGAAATGGACTAAATAATAACAAAGTTCCCTTCCCACAGATCCATTTACAAAGTTTATAGTTAAGTGCGTGCGCCACCCCAACTCTCCTAGGCCAGAGGTCAACGTTATTCCTCACTTCTCTATTGCACACCTAATGGGAGAATAGAGTACAGGATATTTTTTTTCTTTTGGTTATGTGTTGATTAGTCAGATGTTGCCATGTCTAACTTAATAAAATGATGACAAATGCATAACACACCCTGTTTGCTCCTCCTGACATGAAGGAGCTGTTTGAACTAGCCTCACTGTCTCAATGTCAGCCTTCCAAAGGTGGTAGTTCTAGATGACAAGTAGCTCTACAGAAGTTTGTTGACCCCAGGGAGAAGTCGCCATTGTATGGAGGCAGGTCCCGTTGCTAGGACCGCCAGTGTGTGTGTGTGTGTTTGCGCGTGTTTACGTGTGTGTGTGTGTGTGTGTGTGTGTGTGTGTGTGTGTGTGTGTGTGTGTGTGTCCTGCTTCACACTGCCCGCCGCAGGAGTTGTGTTAACTCACTCAATCCGACATCTGAATCACAGATTAGATAAAGCCAGACACAAACCCTTTCCAGTGAAAAGCCAGACACCAACCCTTTACAGTGATAATCTTTGACACATCAAACGGGGCTTCCGAGACTACGTGTTCCTTTTTTTGCCCAGTAAATAGTATTTCAGGCTTTCAGACTGCAGAAGTCACAGGAAGGGAAAAGCTTAGAAAAGTAGGTTTGGCTAAATTAGAAAGAAAAATTTAACTCAGCTATATGGGTGCCAAGGAATTCACTTGTTTAAAATCTCACTGAAGAGGAAACTCAGGCTTGTAAAACATAAGTGTTCACCAAGTAATCAAAATATCATTTCACACCCTTTTGACAACAGGTTTAGGGGTGTTATCATTCTGTCAGATACAAATCACTTGAGTGGATTTTGAATCATTATGGTTTTTTTTTCCACATTTCTTCTGACATTTCCAACGTCAAGTATTGTGCCAAGATATAACGTATCATTAATTCCATGATCTAAATATGTTGTTTCAAGATCTGTTGGTGCTTCATTGCCACCCCCCAACATAAAGTCTCCGTCCATAACATTTTTATTTCTGTGTTACATGAACCTATTAAAGAGCAGTAGGGAAATTTATCATTTTACATTAGGTGGATGGTTTGGAGAATTCATTATCTTGTTCAAGTTGCTGTTCAAGAGAATCTATCCTTTCCACCTCAAAAAATTACGCCCCCTGCCTATGCAGTCTCCGGTTATCATTTTTGGTCAATTATTGTTTCTTTGGGAAATTGACAGCTGCACCTGCAAACCTAGTGAAAACTGCCCAAATCTCAAAGTACGTCCGTAGAATAACCTCACTTCGGAATATCAAATGCGATGTAGATTTTTTTGTTTGTTTTGGAAACTGTTGTGGAAAAAAAACCTTAGTCTTTGTCATATTTCCAAATTTCTGATTTTAAACACTTATTAATATATGAATGTTTTCATTGGACAACAGTTGTATGGGCAGATATAAATTATGTCCTTTATAAAACTCCTTGATTTCACACCAAAATTGCCTAATTTTGCTAATAAACACTGAAATTAAAAACCACAGCTTTGACTTCTGTCTTGGCTCAGATCTTCCACAAGACAAAATGTTTTTAGACCTGTGATTCTTCATTTCATCAAGTCACAACAACACTTGTTACAATATGTTGAAACATTCATACTTCCCTCTTTGGTACAACAATTACTGATGAAGAAATGAACAGTACATATTAGAAATGTCAACATCAGACAAATTCACTGAAAGTTGTTCAACTGTTAGGGGCTCATGTGTTAGATGCAATAATCTCTAAATATTTTTTGATAGATTATTTTAGATTTAAAGGGAAAAAAGTATTACAGAATGTCTGCGGAGGTTCTCAGTCATCCAGGTCATGGTCTTCCTACAGATGCATATTTTTCAAATACTGCACCATAATTATCCAGACAATGAAGCAAAGTGACATTTTATAGAGAAATTAAACTGCGTTTACTGCAAGTGTGTTTTGCCCAAGTCTTCAAGGCCATTTGGTACCTTGGCTCTTGTCAAGTCAGCCTTTGGCAACTCCTCTGGCTAATTAGCCGTCTTTTGAACCATAGCTGAGAGAGTTAAGCCATAATGACTGGCCAGCTCGACATATCAGCGTATGATAAGAAAACCATTTTTTTGTCAGCAGTTGTCAAGAAGGCATAAGCATTTTTTGCATTTTCAGTTGACCGCACCAGAATGATTAATATTCTGTATTTCATGCCTTTTCCGCGTTCCCATTCTGAATGATGGCATTCACACTATCAATGCCCGTTTGTTGGGAGCTTCATTTTCTCGCACACAGGTGCCAAATATACATGCAAGATGAAGCTGAAATGCTGATACAAATCAGCAGGGGCCTTCATCTTCTTGTGGAGGCCCCTGTGTTTCTCTTTATATATCATGTATCTGATTTTTATAGGTGACCGACTGCTGCTTTACAACTGAGCTGAAAAACACGTAGTGAAGTTAACGGACAATGGCATTTCATTTACTTCCATGTTATTTTTTCTCTTGTGGCATAATGAATGAAAAATAGGCTACGTTTCATCATCAGCCAATGCATGAATTTGTGATGTATGATGTACTATGATGCCAAAGTTTGACCTAAGTTAGTTCATGTATTGCCCAGCTCTAATTCATTATGACTCCTTTTCACTGTGGTTAAATGATTTATCATCCAACCAGGCAGTTTTAATCAATCACAAGTCAGACATATATCTCTTTGCGCTGGTATAAAAAAGTGTCCTGAAAAACCTTTCTGAACCCAAAAATGGTCAAGATTGGTTTTTATAGTGACGAAACAGAAAGCTGGCAGAA
Source organism: Fistularia commersonii (assembly GCF_037954325.1). Taxonomy (NCBI): domain Eukaryota; kingdom Metazoa; phylum Chordata; class Actinopteri; order Syngnathiformes; family Fistulariidae; genus Fistularia; species Fistularia commersonii. The sequence continues at coordinate 3,446,140 of NC_141316.1, read as the reverse complement.
TCTATGTTGTGCTGTTCTACTGTTTGTTTTTTGGACTCTTCTGCACACGTACGTCACAGCACCCATCTGTTTTAGAGGCTTGGAATCTTGCTTACCATGTCAACACAGTTAAGTAAAATCTAGACTGCTGCTACACCAGCTGAGACGCGACGTCCCAGTAACCTATTCATATTTTGTTTTTAAAGTGATTAATTAGTTCAAGGGAAGGCCTCTGTAGACTCTTAAATATGTTTCCTTTTAATCATTTCTTCATTTTGAACTTCAGCAGACACACAATCGCACTATCATAGAATTAAGTGTGACACTATTCCAGTCCTGCTAAAACCCCTGCTCCACCGATCAAAGGAGGTTCCATAGGAAAAAAAAGACATTCAACAATCACGAAGTATCAAATGCTTGACGAATAGAGAATGTGCCCGTTGGTGTGAAAACAAGTCTGTGTACACACAAGAGTCACCTAGACTTTTCACGTGCCCTGAAGACATTTTTCTGCTCTGCCTGCCACTCCCAAGAGTCTGGTAGGAGGCCATGGAAGCACAGGCCTGGCTCCCCTGTCTCAAGCCCACACAGGTGAGCTCCTGTTAGGGTGGAATGCAGAGGGGAGGGGGCTTTGACACATAGAGGTGTGGCGCTCCAAACTGCTAATATGGTGGGCCAACACAGGAAGGGAGGGAGTCAACCTCCTCCGTCATCACATCAGCTCACCTGGATTGGAGGGAAAGGGAGCTTTTGTGTGTGTGTGTGTGTGTGTGTGTGTGTGTGTGTGTGTGTGTGTGTGTGTGTGTGTGTGTGTGTGTGTGTGTGTGTGTGTGTGTGTGTGTGTGTGTGTGTGTGTGAGTTGGCTGAGTGCTGTGCACATTCAGCTCGCGCTATAGTCAGATTTGGACTGTTGTAATCTCAAGTCTCTTATATCTCCCTCCCTCGCACATTCAAGTGCATACACTCGGACACACACAAGCAAGCACAACTCAGTTGTGTTTTAAGGGCAAACAAGTCAATATTTTACCAGAGTGGATCGTAAAGGAGCCAAGACGCTTGAGACAAGAGAAAAGCTGGAACGCTACATTCTTTTTTAGAATAACTGGGAATTTTGTGCATCAAGACGAGGACATTTTTACCTTTTTGTAAGACGGATACAAACTTTTTTTCCAACTCCTAGGTCTCACAACACCTAAAGGATTTTGTACTTTTTTCCTACATTGCCAGATCTTCGGGCCAACAAGTGTGGGAAAGGCAGGAGGTTAGTTTAAGCTTTTATACCTTTTTGGTCATTGATTCAATTTGTCATTGATTTTCTCTCTACTTACTCTTACAGTCGTGCAATATGAAATGTTTACACCCCTACTTTAAAAGTCAGTGACACTTTTAGTCAGGAAGGATTATGTAACTTTCTTATCACACCTCATGGCTTCAGATTGCTTGTTAAAAGAAAAGGCTGCGTTTCCTATGCATGTGGATTTAGCTCTGTGATTATACCCCTTTTCATCTTCAGATTTTTTTTCCTTCTTCATCAGCACCGACATAAGAGGCCGCATAGGACAAAGGAACATGCGGTAGATCAAAGCTTTTCTGACAACATAATACAATCATTGTTTTATAAGAAGATTGACTTTGTCGGTCGGCCAGGCTTTTCCAGGTGTATAATTGTCATAGCTTCGAAGTCTACGATTTTCAAGCTGTGTTGGTTGTAATCTAGCTAAGCTGTCAATGTCAGTTCTTGAAACCTGTTACAGATGACCCGAACTCCCTTCAGATGATGTCATGACATGGTCAGACCCCCACCCAGCCGTGGTATTTTCACCTGGCGGGCATGCTTTTGTCTGTTTGAAAAGTACAGCCTGGGACTCTGATAATTAATGTGCTCTTTTTGTTCTATGGAATTCTAATCTAAGAAAAGCAGCATGAATGACTTCTCTTTCATTTCTGATCCTGGAAGGCACAAAGCGTGTGTGTCCGCTGGTTTTCTGTGTCATAGACTCTGAAAGACTCTGCTTCCCTTTTTCGTCTTTATTTTCAGTTATATTCTGTGATCTGTGGCTAAGTTTGCAAGACAGAGGCTGGTCTGTTCTTTCTTTTCTTTATCAAAAACTCATCTTGGTCAATGATTTATGTTTAACCTGTGTTACTACCTCTCTCTCTTTGTCTCTCTTTCACACTAACACCTGCACTCAGCTCATGTTCACAGTGAGGTCCCTTTCCCATGTGTTTTCAGGCTGTATTTTTTTAACTATAGCGGGTCATTCTCTCACCCAGAGGAGAAATTTCTCCTCTAGGTTGTAAATCATCTGAGCTCAAATTGTCATGTTTTTTTCTGTGCTGGGGTGCGTATTCAGTCATCGGCCCACACAGACAATTACAGAGATATTTCATGCCACATAGTGTCCTTTGTTCACCCGCCTCCTCCCAAATTTAGTGAAGTTATTTTGTCGTTTTGGCTACCTTACTATGAGACTGCTTCCCTAAAATGCAAAATAAAATTCAGCAGCTCTTTTTCCATGTATAAATTCAAATAATCATTATGGATTTTTTTAAAGGTAACTTCAGGGTTTTTTGTATGCTTACTTTTGATTTCTTCTTGATGATATTTGTGGTTATCTATAGCCGTTATATCCTTTCACTTGATTTAATAAGTAGAGGAAATAGGGGAGATTAGGCTATTAAGATGATAAATCAACTAAATTACCTATATATATTTAATAATTAAAAAAAAATAGTCCCTCATAGGTTGAGCTATATCTACAGCAACACATAAGTACCTGGAATATTTCCAACCCCCAGTCATTTCTGGTGCCCCTTCCTGTTCTGATCCCTCTGTCAAAATTGGAACATTGGTGTAACTGTCCTCTCACATTGTATATCACCCCGCTTGAAAACTGCGTGGTCACAACTTTACCATCCACATCACAAATTTTTAGATCGCATTTATCTTCAGGGCTTGACACTCTTTCCCCTGCATATTTATAGTAAACACAAATGGAGGTAAATGGAATTTAGTTCAATGTTCACGCATTTAACAAAATTCCATCATCAAGTTTCTATATCCCCTCTAATTGCACAGCAAGGTTATAGTCGTATGCAAACATTACAGTTGGGGGGACCCAAAACCTCCAAACAGCCAAATAAATCGGAAAACTTGCGCCTTAGGAAAGGTCTTCATGTAGGAGGCACTGCTCTACCTTCTAATTTCGAATGTATTTTCTTTTAACTAAAAAAATCTTATCACAGAATTTTTCCTGTTTCTGACAGAATTGTCACAAGTTTTATTTTTGAATGCCGTAATCGATGCTTTTGACTTTTCTCATTGAGATCTTTCGAATGTATTGCACTAAGTTCATTTGTGTTAGTGTTCGCTGCATTGACCACCAGGAGTCTGGGTGAACCTCCTGAGCGGACGCAAACTCACTACATACTTCACCTGTGGAAAGTAATTCAGCAGTAAAGCTGCTGAAAGTTCTTTTGGTGTTTTATTTATTGGAAAGTCTCATATCTGTCCATTAAACCGAGGTCCGGCAAACCTCAACAACCACAGCTGTTGCTGCTGACGTGAACTCAGAAACGGCGTTATTTATGCTGAAAATCACATTTTTTTTCTTTTTTGTTTGTTTTTTTAACTGACAAGACAGAATAAACATTATGAAACGCAGTCGTGCCCGGGCCTGTTCACTTTCTTTTGGCCTTCACTGAGGGAAAGTGTAGGGGGTTCAAATTACATATTTGTCTGAGGTTTTCTGTTTCCCTCTTAAACATCTGTTATGTACCTATCTCTTCATGTATGTACAGGATACTGCATGTGTTTGTGTTTCAGGAAGGAGATGGGGAGATGGACGTTGCATCTCTCAGTGGGGCTTTGTCATCTGGCTGTCCTGCTGACTTGCTGCTATGCTGAAGGTACAGATTACAAGAATTCTATCAGTCATCTTGAGACATCTAGTTGCTGGATTTACCCAGTTAGTCCAGAAACAGTTAGTTGCTACGGATTTGACACATTTTATTAAAGTTGTAGTACCCTGGAAAAATGGGAAACATTAATGAGTCAACATTTTTGGAGTTCATGAGAAACATGAACTTTTAATTCCTGAGCTTTGGGTTCTTTTTCAGCTCCTTCAGAATCAATGAAGTATAAAGTCCAGCTGAGTTTTAAGTGCTGAAATGTCACATTCTTGTGTTTTTTCTTTCTTTTTTGTTTTTCTCCTGATACCCCTCCCTATAATAGACAACTACTGCTTCGCAAGCAGGTCCAAGACCTGCTCCCAGTGCCTGCAGGCAGGGGTGGGCTGCGCCTACTGTCCTGATGAGGTGAGAACACCAGACAGCAGGAAAAGGCGAGCAGAGGCTTTAAATCTGCTGAATCATTTGTGCCCAACATTCCTCAGTCCCCACACCCACTCATCCCTTTTATTTTAATCCCTCTAATTTCTGTGCCTACTGTAGTGAATAAATGGTAAACTTTTAACAAAAAAATGTTAATTACACATCAAATATATGATGGATGTTGCTTGAGATTAGATTTCCCTCTCAGCAAAATGCACTCATAGATCGAAAACATTTACCATCCTAACTACTTGAAATTATTTGTAGTATATCATATCGCCATTTTTTTATGATAAGCAAAAACACATTACATCATTTCAATGTTATCAATAATCACCAGCCTGAGGTATTTTGGAGTAGATTTGTCATGACATATCGCATTATATTATTTAAAAAAGTTTGTTTGTTGAATACACGTTTGATCACGGCAGTATCTTAACGTGCATGACTTTTTTACAATTATCACATTGGATGTCCAAAATCTTTTGAAAAAGAAGTGAATCTTTCACATACATGTGGTTGTTTGGAAAGTGCATAACCTCTGAAATGTATTAGAATAAAAAGTATCAATAGACAGCACTTCCACATTGTACTTAATGATAAGTGCCCTTATTTCACATCACTGCTTATTTCACTACACACTGGTTATCAGTATGTTTGCAAAGTCCAAGTACAAGTATTTTTATTCTGTACTGAAAAAAGATGTTTAATTATCTGGGATAAGTTTTAATGAAAATCTATTCTCCACCAACTTCAGAAATAAAATATTTGTGCTCCTTTTTAAAGGAGTATGTAAAACACAAAGATACCAGGGAGAGAAACTTTCTAATCCAATAACTTCTTTGCTCAGAACTTCAACGGCCCCCGCTGTGACCTGCTAAAAAACATCCTGGCTCATGGCTGCAGCGCCGCTTCCATTATCACTGCTCAAAGCAGCATGAAGATGGAAATGGTAAGTCTTTATGGGTTTTATCAATTTCTTTTCCCATTACTTGGAAAAAAAAATAAAATAAAATAAAATTAAAATAAAAACCTGAATTAACTGAGTAAGAAAAAAGTAATCAGCAAATAAACAATAAATTATTTATTTGGAAAACAGTCAAAAATCTAAAGATACAATACCAGCTATTTGATATATACAGGACTGCCTCAGAAAATTAGAATTGCATAACAGAAGATAAAGAACTTTATCACAATATTCTAATTTTCTGAGACAGTCCTGTATTGATATTTTTCCTTTCCCTACTGATTTTTTCATCCAGTCCTTTTTGTAATTTTTTTAATTAATGGTATCTTTGACCTTTGAAATAAAAAAATAATAATTTTCACTCTATTGTACCTCTCACTACCCAGAAAGAAAACATCAACGTGCGTTTGCAGAAGTCACAGGTGTCCCCGCAGCAGGTTAGCATGACATTTCTGCCTGGAGAGGAGAAGATGCTGGATGTGGAGGTGTTTGCCCCAGACAGAGGCCCTCTAGACCTTTATATTCTTATGGACTTCTCCAACTCTATGGCTGATGATTTGAACAACTTGAAGAGGATGGGCAAAGAGCTGGGTGAGACACTTTGCTGGGCTGCGCCTCACGGTGCTTCCAATAAAGTTTTTTTTTATGTCATACCAAGGGACTGTTTTATTTCCTGCAGCGTCTTTGGTGGAGAGGCTGTCAGATGACTATACCATTGGTTTTGGAAAGTTTGTTGACAAAGTGGTGGAGCCTCAGACAGACATGAGACCTGAAAAGTAAGCGAGAACCTGTTACTTCTTTCCACTAAATATATTCATGGCCATTATAAAAAAAGAACATTTCCATATACTTTTGCTGATTTTCGGTTAAATTCTGATTTAAATTTCAGGAATATCTTAGAAACTGTTGGATAGACTTTGTACTTTTTGTATGTTAATGTAATTATGTGCTAATGTTAGACGGCAATTGACAGTTTCCCATTATTTAAAATAGACCAAACTGAAATTTACTGAAAATATAGGAAAAATATGTATTACCAACTTATTATGACAAGTAAAGAAAATAAGAAATGGACCACAGAATGCTCCATACCTGATTAATAGTAACATTACGAATCACTTTTTCAATGTATTGGCCCGAGTATCTCAAACACACACACACAAGCACACACAGCAAAAAAAAGTAGATAATATATATTGTAATTGACCTTCTTTGCCCTGCACCCACTTTTTCTCCAGACTTGCAAAGCCATGGCCCGACAGTGACCGCCCTTTTTCTTTCAAAAATGTCATCAAGCTGACCCCAGACTTGAATAATTTCTCCACTAAGCTCCAGAGGGAAAATATATCTGGCAATCTGGATGCTCCTGAAGGAGGATTTGATGCCATCCTGCAGGCAGCAGTTTGTGGGGTGCGTAAGGATATATTTTATCTTTTTCAAGACAAAACATTAATCAATAAATACTTCATTTACAAGCAGATGAGATTGATATTCCAATTATAACTCGATACCCGTCCCGTAATTAAAAAGCAGCTAATCAAAGGATCCATAGCTTTAGATCTACATCAATTTGTTAATTAAATGAGGTATGTGAAGTAAATATTGATTGAGGCCACACTTTCTTTGGTCGTATACTCATACTTTGACCATAAAGTATTTCTGATTCTGATAATATTACAGAAAACTAGCTGCTTATTAACAAAAGAAAATAAAACTAAATTTATCCTATTGGCTGAGTCCATACAACTAAGGCATCACATATGAATGATGTTTACGATATAAACTGTCCCTTTGAAATGGTGATACCTTAAACAATATTCTTTTATTTTCTACATACAAGTTGTACCTGAGTTTAATTTGATTTGTTTTCTGGCCACAGGATCGAATTGGATGGCGTCCTGGAAGCACGCATCTCCTTGTTTTCTCCACCGAGTCTGCTTTCCACTATGAAGTTGATGGCGCCAACGTGCTTGCAGGCATCCTTCCGCGCAACGATGAGCTCTGCCATCTGGACTCAAGTGACAGTTACACCCATGCCACCATTCAAGATTATCCCTCAGTGCCTACTCTGGTCCGCGTGCTTGGCAAAAACAACATCATTCCCATATTTGCTGTCACCGACCACTCCTACACCTACTACAAGGTTCATGGTCTTACTGAAAACATGGCGCTTGAATTTAGTTTAACGCTAAGGGATGGAGTATATTATTTATGCTGTTTGTTCTTGATTTAGAAACTCCAAAGCTATTTCCCCATCGCTGAGATTGGACTGCTGCAAGAGGACTCATCCAATATCCTGCATATCATGGAAAATGCGTTCAAGGTAAACTTTTAGGTCTCCTAACAAACGCATGTGAAAATGTTTTATGACTTTTCGCAGGCAGCCCTGATCAGACACATTTCTGATTCTTCCAGAGCATCCGTTCAAAGATCAGTATGCGCGCAGAGGACAAGCCAAAGGCTTTCGACGCTCAGTTCTTAAACAGCAACGGAGACCTTGCAAAGCATGGAGCCTTCAATTTCAAGCCTGGAGCAATAGTAAGAAGCTAAACAAAATTGACACTGACCATACCGGGATTCAGAGGATCCTTCGTTTTAAAATACCAATAGAAAGTCATCACATACTTTACATATCAACAAATCCTATGCCACCATAACAAATTATTTATTGTACTTGTGTATCCAATGTCAAGGTTGAGATCATAATCTTAACATTACATGGTTCTTTGCAGTTTGGAGAATGAATGTTTTTTTTCCTTTTAAAAAGATGTTGATCTTCACTTTTAAACTGCTGTCAGCATCAATCTCAAAAGAAAAGTGGAATAACAGTTAATGAATTCCTTGATTATTTGAGAATGTTCTGAATATGGAAGTCCCTCTAACTGTTGTGGTTTCCAGTTTATGATACTTCCCATGATGTTGTCAAGTCACTGCTCTTGTGATCATTATTCTACACATATATGGTGCATCATGGATTTGCATACATATTCTATCAAAGAAAACCTTGTCATGAATGACTGAATCACTGGTTACATAGTGAAAGACATGCCCAAACATTCTGTTCTTGTTCACCAGGGCAAGTTCAAGATGCGTCTCAAGGCACAGCGGATGATCGAAGAAGACCCCGTCTGTTCGATGGATCTGGATGAAAAAGAGGGATTACTAAGGGTCAAACCCACCACATTCAGCAATGCTCTAAATGTCAGCGCCTCCATCATATGTCCAACCTGTGATTGTGAAAAGGTAAGCTCCCAGATGCAAAAAAAATAAAGACCCAGAGAAGTTGCAGATGTTTCACATGAAGAATCTCCTCTCATACCATTTTGTTTGCCATCCAGACTCCCATCAAGAAATCACCAAAATGCCACGGCAATGGAGATATTGTGTGTGGGAAGTGCCAGTGTTTTGACGGCTGGTGAGATTCGCTTCAAATATGATAGTGTGACAAATAAGCATCATATTTGTGCTTGTACTGTGGCAGGCAGCGTCAGTTGGATTGTTCAACGCCTCTGGGATCTACTCAACTCCTGTCTTTGTTTGGTCTCATTCAGGCTGGGTGCGTTCTGCAACTGCTCCGCCAGCAGTTCTGCTCAAGACACCAGCCTGTGTATGGCCCCTGGCATGAAAGAGGTTTGTTCAGGCCGCGGAGACTGCCTTGAGTGTGGAACATGCGTGTGCTACAACCCAGAGCAGTTTGAAGGACCCTACTGTCAGTACGACAGGACTCAGTGTCAGAGATTCGGAGGCTTCCTCTGCAACGGTACAACCTAAACGTTATCCACATTATTCAATCAGACAGTATGTCTCTTTGAACAAACTGAGCTACAATTTATAAATATGTATATTTATAAATCGTAAATCCAAATGTTGTACCTACTGATAACATAACTCAGATGTATTTTTCCCCGCACCATTAGACCATGGCTCCTGCATCATGGGTCAGTGTGCATGTGCCGAGGGTTGGGAGGGTGAAGCCTGTGAGTGTCCCAAGAGCAACCAAACCTGTCTGGACAGCAAAGGGGTGAGCACAGCCAGAATTCCCTGTCTGAACACGAATTTATGACACAACTGTATAATGCAGCGTCTCTCAAACCGATGCCATTATTTTCCCCCAGGGTGTGTGCAATGGGATCGGCGAATGTAAGTGCGGCCGCTGCATATGTAAAAGCAGTGCAATTGAGCTGACATCGACATGCGAACCTAATTTTGAAGTAAGCCTATGGAATGTGTTCTCAATTCAACAGTGACAGCGAATGATACATATCTTGCACCACTTATATAGCAATACTGTGTTTTGGCAAGTGTATCTGATTTTTTTATGCAGGAAATTACAAAGGCAAAATTAAAAAATGTTCAAATTTTATATGAAGCTAATTAAAATCCAAGACAAGACAACTCATACACTTCATCAAGGCAAGGACGTTTGTCTTTTGAGTTGGTTTTGAATCTAATGAAACACATACAGTCTTTGATATTAGCTGTTCCAATGTTTTATAGCCCCTGCTGAAAGAAGCAGTTCGTGGCAGATGTTTTCAGCTCCATCTTATATAACAGTCTGCCCCCTTTGACGATCCTAACTAACTTTTTTACAGCAATTAAAAGCAAGTGCAAATGATAACATTAAATGTTTTATTTTTATTTTTTTACATCATTAACGAACAAATAAGTTGAATGACTTTGCTTATTCGGTGTACTGTGATTGCACCCTTTACAAAAGGGTGTAGTACACACAAAGGGCCAGGTGGTGTTACAGTAAACCAATGGATATTATTGTTGAGTGCTTGTGCATCAAGTACATCTCTTTGTCATTAAGGTGAATAATGACAACTTAATCTCAATCTCGGTCATAATCGAGTGTCGTTTTACTAATATCTCTTTTAATAACTTAATGCCTTAATGAAGGGACTATGGCCTTTTTATGAGGATGAACTAAGGGACATTCTTTGACATACTTCCACTGTCCTGTTAGCTGTTTGCCTCATAGATCTTGTGTGCGGAAAAAGGCATTTTAATGTAATAAATGTAGTAAAAATTAGTGTGCTATATCAATATCTTCATCTACTCGTTAAGCAATTGTTTTTCTGCTTGATATATCTCCAAAAATTGAGCATCAACTAATGCCATTTTGCCTTTTTTTCAGAATATTCCCGCCTAACTATCGTTTTTGCATGTGTGTGTGTCTGGTTCAGGCCCTGGTGGGTGTGTGTGAGGGCACAAGAAGCTGTGTTCGGTGTCAAGCTTGGAAAAAAGGAGAGAATTGTGAGAATTGTAACCTCCGAGTTGTCATGGTGAATGAACTCAAAAAGGGTATGCCTATTCAGTTATTTACTTAATTATTAGGTATAAGCTCAATCCATTGTCTCTATCACTTTATCTCTATACAGGTAATAAACACTGTTTGTGACTATGTGTCTTTTCAGCGGATAAGGTGCTCGATACATGCAGCTTCCGTGACGAGGATGATGACTGTATGTATCACTACACGGTGGAAAATTCCAAAGACTTAAATTCTAAAGATGTGGTGATCGAGGTGCTGGAGAAGAGAGGTGAGCTGCTCTCTTCAAGGTTGAGTGAATGAGCTGCATTCACCCTTTTAATGTATTGTTTTGAAAAGAGAACATCAGTTGGTGTACATTGATCTTTAAAATAGTTTGCCCTGAATTTAGGTTCAAAAAGATCACAGAAATATAAACAGAGCCAGCTCGCCCATTAGGCAATATTAGCAAACACCAAGGGTGCCGTGGCCTCCAGAGCGCGCCACAAAATAGGGAAAAATTCTCCTGCAATATAATTATGTTAAAACTACTTGTTACTGTAAACTCTTAAAGTGGAAAAGATCACATTGATTCAAATGTAAAGCAATGCCAAATAAGACTCCCCCCTCTTGATCAGTACCTGTTTTCTCTCTGTAGGGGGATTGGCAAATTTCTTGACATAGCCCCTTGTATTTCTAATCTGTCACTATCATTATTATTTATTCACTTATTTTCAGTATTTTTATTTTGTGGTAAGGGTATTTATATTATATTTAGGACTTTTTTTTATCTATTTGTAATTTGCTAAGCATGTAAAATGAGTGAGACCTTATCTTATATAACATATAGCATGCCATGTATTGAATGGTAAAAACAATGCTATTCAATTTCTTTTGTAAGCATTATGCAAATTGCCGATAGAGGGGCATATAAAATCTTACCTTGGGCACCGCATTGGGTAGAGCTGGCTCTGAATATACATCACAAGTCTTTTTTACAGTTTTTAACATTAGCATTATCTTTTTTAGATTTCACTCCACATTTTTGTCATTAAATTTTAGTTTGGATCAATGTTGTGAAAACTGTAGGAGGGGTAAATGAATTACTGTTTACCTGCTTAGTCAAACCATTATCAGGGTCTTGGGTTAATAAGGTCCTAAAATGGGGAGTGGTATGTTTACCCTGTGTAATCCTTGGTATCAGTTTTCCCGGTTCTTTTTAATTTTTTTTCCTTTGTTTTTCTCCTCAGAATGTCCACCTGCCAGCCTCCTCTGGCTGCTCCCTCTTCTCTTATTCCTCTTGTTACTGCTGGCACTTCTGCTGCTATGCTGCTGGAAATACTGCGCCTGCTGCAAGACCTGCTTCCAGGTAACTCACAAGACATACCGTCACAGGCCGTGTCCACATTGGTTCACAGGGCTCAGTGAACCTCCTGGTGGTTATAGCTAGACACAGAATTGGGATGCGACACTGAGATATCACCGTAACACTTTTTTGGCATTGCAATGGCCTGAATAAACAAGGTACAATAAGAAAAAGTGCACCATTAGGAAGGGGGGCAAAATCATGAAAGCAAAAATAATTTCACGATGGTACTAAAATAAAACATTTTCAAGAATTCCTAAGTGGAGAGAACTGTGGACAGAAAACTAATAAGGAGTGTTTTAAGTTTTGAGAAGTGTATATTAAAAGCATAATATCTCACATTTTCAAATGGAGAACTTCTGAAAGTGTTTAACCTGAAAGGTCAAACTAAACCCACACAACCCATTTCTCACAAAAAGAGATTTATGATTTACTGATATAAATGTATTCTGTCCTGTCTTGTTACAGAGCTGTCTCGCTCTACTGCCTTGCTGTAGGAGAGGTAAGATACGTGCAATGTTATGCACAGAAGAAATGCTTGAAATCCTCTAGTAGCTCCCCTTGGACCAACATTAACTCTGGCTAAACTGTTTGTATATTTTTGTCCAGGTCGCATGGTTGGCTTCAAGGAGGACGAGTACCTTCTGCGTCATTCTCTACTCACCTCAGACCATCTTGATACACCCATGCTGAGGACTGGCCCGCCCAAAGGCACGGATGTGGTTCGCTGGACAGTGAAGGATAATGTGCACCGAGGGCCGAATCACCCCCAGGCTCTGATAAAGCCCAACCCCAAAGAAACCAGTGAGTGACCAATTCGTTTGACCTTAGTTTGTTTTCGACTTTGTATCTTTCCATTTTGTAAATTTTGGTTTGCTCTTCTCTCTTCTAGTCCAGTTCCCCATCTCTCTCCGACTTAACCGGCTGTTCTCTGAGAACCTCTCTCGGCCTGAATCCAGAGATGCAGAACAGCTCCGCAAAGAAGTAGCAGACAATGTGAGTGTGTGTTTATTTGAATAGGTGGCCATGAGGCTTTGTATTTGATCTATGACTGAATCACTGACTATTTGGAGTCTTTCATTCAGCTGAATGAGGTGTACAAGCAGATTCCTGGTGTTCAGAACTTGCAGAAGACCTCATTTAGGTAGGAGGTGTTTAACTACACATGGACTGTGTGTCTATCTATCTATCTATCTATCTATCTATCTATCTATCTATCTATCTGTCTATCTGTCTATCTATCTATCTATCTATCTATCTATCTATCTATCTATCTATCTATCTATCTATCTATCTATCTGTCTATCTGTCTATCTGTCTATCTGTCTATCTGTCTATCTGTCTATCTGTCTGTCTGTCTGTCTGTCTGTCTGTCTGTCTGTATCCATGGTCTATAGCCATGCAATCACACACATACACACATTTATATGCATGCATTTGTGTGTGCCTCAATGTTCCCATAAATTCATCTATCAAATCAGAAAAGTAAAACACCATTTCTGTGTTCTAATCCATCTCTATTTGCTTGGTTTTATGCAGAATGCAGAAAAACGCAGGGAAAAGGTACCAGTCAATATTCATGTAGTGCTTAGATACAGTGGATTCAAGTATGTTCCTGTTCACACACCTCTAACCTCCTCCCCTCCTCCAATCTCCAGGCAGGATTACGCCATTATGGACACTGTCTTGTCTGCTCCTCGCAGCAGCTACAATGACATTATCAAACTGACTGAGAAAAATGTCCAGTCTGGAAACTTCCATGACCTCAAAGTGTTGCCTGGTTACTACACTGTAGCCACAGACAGAGGTATGTGTTTCTTAGTCTATGTTTTTTTCAGAGTTAGCAATTCAGATTGTAGATAGAAGGAAAGTGTAAGTGGTTGGTATGCGTTTACTGTGTTGGGCATAACCATTAGCTTTTATTATACTGTGATATTTACTGGGCAGCTTTTTTTTCAAAACCAGTACTATCCTCATGGTGGTTTTGTATTGGCTTCCATTCTATAGAGGCTGCAGGAGCTGTGGAGTTCCAGGAAGGTGTTGAGTCAGTAGATGTCCATGTGCCACTCTTTATCAAGGATGAAGATGACGACAAGAAACAACTGCTGGTGGAGGCCAGGGATGTGCCGCTTGGCATTGCTGAAATTGGTAAACGTTTGGTCAACATTACGATCATCAAAGAGCATGGTAAGGACCCAAGTTTTGAGGCATTTGCAAGGTTCAATTTGAGAAAAATTATTTAATGTTCAGAGAACTATTATAATATAGGGCATCTTCGTGGTGAGTTGCACCAATTCTGTTTTTCACATCCTCTCCCCAGCCACAGGTGTGTTCTCCTTCCTCCAGCCTGCGTACACCTACAGCCGACAGGACGGTATGGCCAACATCCCCATCAGCAGGGAGATCCTAGAGGATGGGCGCTCACAGGTCACCTACCGCACTCGGGATCTGACTGCCAAAGACAAGAAGGTCAGCTGTCCCGTCTACATGGTTTCTACACTGTATTTACCTTGGGATTTCATTTTGTAGCGTTTTAAGAGGATTGCGGATGTTACTGTATGTAGCTGTACAGAAAAGAGATGTCAGACATGAGTAAAGGCAAACTGAGGACTTGTTTTTGTTTGGACTTTGGATCTTTTCTAGGACTATGTGGCTGTAGAAGGAGATCTGACCTATGGTCCTGGTGAGACACAGAAGATTGTTCCTGTTCGTTTGCTGGAGTTGAGTGAGAAAGATGGCCTGCTGGAAGAAAAACAGGTCAGACAGTTTGTCATGGACCTCAGTAACCCCCGACAGGGTGCAAAGCTTGGACGCTATCCGAGAACGACTGTCACCATCACAGACCTGCCAGGTGAAATGATACAAGAGGATGATCTGTTTTAAGTTTACTGTCAGCTGGAGCATACGTGTCTGACTTTCTTTCTCCTTGTCTCTGTTATTGTTTTGTCAACCAGAGCCTAGTATGGTGATGTTCAAAAAAGGCACACAAAACTTTTCCACATCTGACCTAACGTACACAATCCCGGTGGTCCGAACTCGCAATCAGGACAGCCCCGCCACTGTGAAGTGGCGCACAAAGAAGGCCCAGCGCTTTGAGCTCACTGGCCCTTTGAAATTCAGTCCCGGGGAAACAGAGAAGAACATAGTGATTGACCCAAAGGCGTACATTGGCCCAATCCAGCCTGAGACCTTCCAGCTAGAGCTTTTTGACCCGAGTAACAATACTTCAATCGGAGAAAGGAAGACCACACTTGTAAATGTCATCGATGGAGGTAGGAGGCAAAGAAGAATCTACTGTCTGTTTTTTGCTTTGTATGTGATAAAATTTGGTCCTCGATTCCAACCTTCTTCATTACCTGCAGGTCCAAAGACCCTGGAAGTTGGACAGATGCACCAGAAGATGGGCTCCATGAACCAGAAAGCAGCCACCCTTGGTGGTCGCCTTGGATCTCCAGGAAACCCTAAGGCCAAAGCAACTGGACCCAGAAGCATCCGCCTCAACTGGGACCCACCACCTGGCAACCCCATGGGATACAAGGTAGATCATTGTATTCACAAGTTGAGTCAGTACTTCTTATTCAAAACATAGTTTTTTGTTTGTTTCTTAAAAATGTCTTGCAATTGATATAGGTGAAGTACTGGATCTATGGTGACCCTGAGGAAGACGCTCAAGTCTTAGATGTAAAGACACAACATGCTGAGTTGACCAACCTTTACCCATACTGCGACTACGAAATGCGAGTGTGTGCCTATAACCCGTTGGGAGATGGCTGTGATACGGACATTGTTGCTTGTCAAACACTGGAAGATGGTAGGTTCAGTTATTAATCAAACCTAGTTGGTGGTACATTTAGGGGTAGATGAACACGCACTGGCAACTTTCCTCAAAGTCCTCAAAGGAGTTATTTAAATTTCTATAATTTTGTGTGGTATGTGTGAGTGTGTAAATATATTTTTTATATATGTACGCACTGTTTTATATGAACAGATATACAGTATTGTCTGCCAAATAAGGTAGTAATGGATTTATGAAGATGTAATAACCCAATATCTTCATATAAGAAGTTATTAGTGTTTTGCAACCTGCTTTTATGATAAGTTCAATGTAGCTCAAGCAGCTCCTGTCCTGTTCTCCAGTGCCTGGAGAGCCTGGTCGTCTTGCCTTCAACGTCATCAGTCCAACCGTGACTCAGCTCAGCTGGGCTGAACCTGCTGAGACCAATGGCAACATTACAGCCTACGAGGTCATCTATACACCCATTGATGATGAACTAAGTATGAGACTCACCAACAGATACAATCACTCTATTGACTGTTATGAGCACTAGATCCAAAAAGAGGGGCTAGACAACATATCTTTAGTCAACATCAGCTAAATTTAATGTTGCATAATGTGTGGTTTTAACTGTTAGACAATCACAAAACACAAGATTGGAAAAAAAAAAACTTGCTTCTTCTGTCTGTTCTTGGGTCTGACAGCTATTTGGTTAATTCAGATTTATTTAATCATGTTTAATCAACGGTTTCAAAATCCTGGAACAGACTACATCCAAATTCACCTTTATAGCAAACAAACAAATACCTGGGTGCTTGCAAGAATTGACCTTCATAGCATTTGGGAGAAGTCGATAAAGACTTTTTAAAATATTTTTATTTATATTTTAAATAAATTTTTAAAAGAAGAGCTCATTGGCTTTGTGTAAGAATATCCCATATCATTCTATGGATCCCTATTTTTGGTAACAATATGCGTAGATATTTTATTGTATTACAAATAAGAAAAATTACCTTGTGCAACTGTTTATCTCAATGCTCTATTCTTCTCACAGGGCCTGTGGGAACAGCCAAGAAAGTGAATATTGACAATCCAAAGAAGAGGATGCTGTTGATTGAAAATCTCCAGGATGCCCAGACCTACCAGTACAAGGTCCGTGCCAAGAACAGCGTTGGCTGGGGCCCCTACAGAGACGCCACCATAAACTTGGCATCCCAGCCTTCTAGACCACTGTCCAGTAAGTCAGCTCCAAATCACCGGTAGAAGGTGTGTTGCACCTTTGTTTGAGCAAATGCAAATTCATTTTTTTCTGTTTCTGTCTTTTAGTTCCCATCATTCCAGATATCCCCATTGTTGATGCAGAGGCAGGAGACGAGTATGACAGCTATCTGATGTACAGCAACGAAGTGCTGAAATCACCTGGAAGCTCCAAGACACCAAGTGTCTCTGGTGATGGTGCGTAATAAGAACCCAAACCACCAAGTGACTTACTATGACATAATAATGAGAGTTGAAACTCATTTGAGTTTTCTGTTTCAAGTTTTCTGATTTGATACATTTTCTGGCTCTGGAAAGAAGCCCAGTTTCCACAGTGGGAGCAATTATTGCAGTCCACACTCGCAGCACTCCTCCTCCTCTTGCTTTGTTCTTGTGGACCGTTTGTTTGTGTGGTACTTGGGGTGGTTTCACTGGCTTGGCGTGGACTACACCTGGACATGCTGGTCAGATCGGTGTCAAAGGAGATGCGGGCCTTTCTTCTCCTCTGACTTTTCAAATGTTGCACTTTTTCCTTCCAAAATGCCAGTGGGGGGCTGACATTAAGGTGCTTCCTTTTAAGAAAAAAAAAAAGAAAAGAAGAGATAACAGTTATATCAGCCATCATTCTCCTGGCTCTGGCTTTATTTTTGTCTCATTCATCTTGCTTGGATTTTTCCTGCACCCAAAAAAACTGCTTTCAGTGCAATCTCACATATCAGGAAAAAAAAAACAAGTGCTTAAAATTACAGGCTCTAAGGCCTCCCCTTGACTGTTGTTGTCGTTCCACTATTTTGCCTGCAAAGGTTCTCAGTTATCCAGCTCATGGTTAACCATCATCGAATCTTGTCATTGGTAACTGGATTTATTTATTGTTCTTGAAGGTGTTTCACCTCTCATCAGACTGTGAGTGTTTTCTAGTATATAACTGCTGGGTTTGGTGTTGGGCATTGGTCCAGGTAGAGACGATTTGCTATGTTATGTGGGTGACGTTTGGGAAGAAAAGGTAAGATTCACAGGTTTCAATGGAATTGGAATCTGAATAGATGATAGTAGAGCTAATGTGGAGGTTGCGTGAAACATAAGAGGTCATTTGTTCATTTAGGCTGAATCACGGATGTTAGTCGCCAGGTCCCGGTTTACACTATTGATCTCTCCAGTTGGGTTACAGGGTGCAGATGGATCTTGCTTGTATATGTTGCTCTATCCTGGGGTTGTATGTAGGTGAAAGGTTGTGTCAGAGATCCCTTCCTATGTTCATTGCAGATCTCTCCAGTTTGATCAAATTGGCCTCTTTGACTCCTCTCTCGAACCACCTCTCATCTCTGGTCAGAACGCGGGCATTGCTGTTTGCAAAGTAGTGGCCCTTGTCTTTAAGGTGTGTTGACCGCAGAGTCCTGACCTGAAGGTCTCCTATGTCGAGCCATCTGTTTGTGCAGAAGTTGTTTTGTCTCAACAATACAGTGGTCAGTGCAATCCTTACTAGATCTTGTGTCTGGGTGTTCTGTTCTTTGGGTGCACTTGTCTTTGCATTGGACTGTTGTGGGGTTTGAAATGTACTGGTCTTTGTTGTTTGTTGAAAACCCTTTTGAGTTTTTTTTTTTTTTTTAGAAATATAAGCAATGTCTGGTATTACAGTGGCCTTCTGTTTGTTTCTGTCTTTCTTGTGTTCTGCTTGTTTTCCTCTGGTGGTTCCTGTTTGGGAAAAGGGCCAACTAGGGTAACCACAAGATTTTAGAGCTTTGCTAACATATCGGACACCTGTTTTCCACCTTCAGCAGTTTTCAGAATGTTCCTCGCCCAATTGTGAAGAGTTCTGATGACCCATAGTTTGTGTTCATGGGAATGGTGGACTCAGTCAACATGTATCGATACGTGTGCATTGGTTTGCGGTAGGTCATTATGTGCAAGCTTTTGTCACGTTTAGTAACTATTGAGCAGTCCAAGGAACTCATGAGTGACATCTTCCCTAATAAATTTAATGTGGGTGTCAACCATGCTGAGGCGAAAGCTTCCTCCTGTTTTTTGATTCTAACCCATGCATCATCCACATACCTGAACCAATGGGTTGGAGTTGTGCCCCTGAAAGAGAATCGTGCACCACGTTCTACCCCTTCCATAGGTTCACCTCTATGCGAGATACTGTGGAACCTATGGCAGATCCATGTTTCATGTAGAAACATGTGAGCACATCCGTGTGTAATGGGCTCGCCAGTATCTCCCATGGGGGTGAACCAATAGTATACATGGAAGAGGTAGAGATCAACAACCCAAACCTGGCCCTGGTGACTAACTCCCCAGCCTTAGTTATGTAATCAGAAATAGATCTACACATTATCCTAACAGCCAGATTCCAACTACGGCGAGTCCCCGGAATGTGTACATTTTGCAGCATACGCATAACAACACGTGCATTGACATAACAACCCCTGTTTTCTGTATAACAATTCCCTCATTAACCTAACAAACCTTCTCAATTAGGGCCAATGCCCAATCCCAGCAGTTACATACCAGAAACTCCCCACAGTCTATTAGTACCCGAGAGAAGAGGTGAAATATCTTCACGAAGAAAAAGAGAACTTAGTGGCCACTACAAGATTCAACTTGGTTCTTCTATTTGCTGCAACCATTTTAGTTATTTTTCTCTGAAACACATTGCTAGCATTGTGCCTTATTTTGAGGGGAAATCTGAATGTTATTGATTCAGAATATATGCATTTTGCGTCAAACAAATATGTAATTCCATCAATCGGTTTTAGATTCTTCTAAACTACTGTTAAAAAAAAAAAAATAGAAGCTAATATTTACCTACCCTTATATCCACCGCTTGCTTGCTTCTCCCCCTATGACCCCAAATACAAGGCTGGAATTATGTCAAGTTGGTGGGGTCCAACCTGGATCTCCGTAAGGTGTCATGGAAAAAGCGAGTGGACGTCATCCCCAACAATCGGCTCAGCACAGACACAGAAGCGAGCTCAGATGAGGCCCGACACCCAGCGCCAGGTGAAGACCACTCCGCCAGAGCAGCAGATAGGCAGCTAGCGCAACCGCTAATTTTGCACGGCCACTTATCTGCCTGGCAGGGCAGTCTCTGTCTACCTGCGTGACTGATCTTATCAGAATTATCATTCCATTCCAGGCTTAAGTCCTTGTCCCCTCTGCCCTAGTTTGCATCTCTCCCATCTATCTTCCCTCCACCGGCCCAGAGACGGGTGCTGACATCAACTGTTCGTCTCCAGTTGATGATCCGGGGGGGGGGCAGGTTTTCCAAGTGCCCGTCTCTCTCTGTTCTCTCAACATCCCAGCAGAAAGATAGTGTGGCAAGGCTAAGTTACTGCATAGAAACAATGGGCACATGATGATGGCACATTCCTGTTTCCGCAGAGCGGTTTCAGGGATAACATTTTTTCTTGCAGCTGCTAAACAGAAAGCACCGACAGGAACTGGATTTTCAGCAAAAGACGTATTGAGTAACAGGATGACGGTAATAAATCGAGGGAAGATGTCCTACTCACATCTTGACAAGTAGCAACATAGAAAAGTTGGCTGCAGTAGCATTTCTGTTTGCACATTTAGACAGGTCCGCAAAGGAAAAGAGAACAATCATTTTATAACATTTCTGTCATGAACATTACCCGCTTGTCCCCAAAGATTGAAGTGTTTGTCTGTTGGCCCCTGGCTTTGGTCCCCACTGACACTTTTCACAATTAAAAAGTGCGGTACATGACGCTCAGAGGATTTCCTCTTTAAATATAACTGACCGCAAACAAAATAAGGACATTTAATTGGGTGGAAAATCTGTCACTACCTTCACGACAAAGCAACAGACTATTTTGATTTGAGCTGTTTAATTGTGACAGAATGGGTTGTATGTACAAGAACAGCTGCAGTCATTATTCCCATGGCCTGCAGGAGGCAACACCGACATCCTTCCAACTGCTGTAAACGTCTGCTAAACTGCTGTTTCTGTCAACTCCGAGTGGCAGCAGATGGATCCGAGCTACTGGTCTGAGAATGCTGGTGCTTCCTTTGCAGAGCGGCTGGTTAACTGTCTCGCGTCGTTGGCTCCGTCGTGCCCATCGCAACACCATGTTTGACTGAGGACTCCTCGACGTCCAGTCTTCTGTTTTTCGCAAATAACTGAGGCGTGTTTTTGTCCTTTTCACAGATTCCATGATGAATGGAAGGACGGAGCAGAGCTTCCTTTTCCCGGGAGGCTCGATGACACGTAACCTGTCAGCGTCATCCTCACCCATGTCCACCTTGAGCACGAACTACAGAGGGGCGGGCAACTCCTTTAACACTCAGACAACCACCACGTACCTGTCTGGACCAGGTGAGTTGGAAGCCAGCTATTTTAAAAAACATCCAAACAAACAAAACAATCAGATCATACGTAGGATCTGAATATGGAGTTTTATTCATTGCCATCTTGATCCTGCTCTCCAATTAGGAGGCACCCATAACATGGTCAGCGGTGGCGTTCACACTACAGACATCATCATGAGGAAGCGCTCGGAGAGAGGACTTTACACGGATGAACACATCCGGGATTCAATTGTCATGGGCGACGCGCCAAACAAGTTCTCAGATCTGGGTAATACTTACAGTTGGGCTTTGAATTCGTGTTTAAAAATTTATTCTCAATACCATCTAATAGTAAACAGTGTAAGTGCATGTGGACATGTGTTAGCATGGTTGGGGCTGTTGGCTGCATATCAGGCTTATTATTCTATGCTGACTATCGCTCTTTCTTTTTATTTCCCCTCTGCTCTATGTTTACATTTCTGTCCTGGCTTCCATCTCATTCCACCAACACCTCCCCTCCGACTGTCCTTTTCCAATCATCTCTGCCATCCCTGCATCCCCCTCTTTCCCCTCCACGCTCAACGTGCCAGGTGGGTACGGCTACATGGGGTTGCAGAGCGACTCTCAGAGCAAGTTCAGCTACAGCCTGTCTCAGGGCCCCCGGGCCAGGACCCCGTCCTCAGACGTCAATGAAGCCCTTTATAATCTGGACAGGGTGCTTCAGGGTAAGTGTGCTGCATGAAAGCATGAAGGCTGCCGCATTAAGATGTTTCTCCTCTTCTTTTCCTCCCTCCTCGGCCTCTTCAAACATCACACCTCCTGTTTTATGAGGATGCAAAGCAAACACAATCTGGACTGCTACATCCCATATTTATCTTAATTTCCTGCTTTGTAAACAGCCAGTGGTTTCCATTCATAAGTCTGCATACATGAACAGGAACTGTTGATAAATATACACTTTAGACATATTAATGTCCCCATCCTATCAAGCAGATCAGACCCACAGAACAAACACAGACCCTGCAAAAAAATTCCATTTAGCATTTGGGGCCTCGTTTTTCCATTTGTCCTCGCCCTCTAAAGCAATGTAATACTCGGTTTTATAACCCGTAAAGGCCGAAAAGTAGCACTTACACTGAGATTCACATTATTGTCATTATTATTAACATTATTATTATCATCACTATCATCACATTATTATATCAGTATTATTAACATTATTGTCATATCAAATCCAGGAAATCATCCGTTCCCCAGCTCTCCAGAGCACCCAACAAGAAGCTTCGCAAGCATAAATTAATTAAAAGAAATGAAATGAGATGAGAACAACTTTATTTATCCCGAAGGAAATTGTTGTGCCAGAGTTTCAAGTAAAAAAACATAACAGTAATAGATAGTAGTAGAAAGGAGGAAGAATAAGAATACAATCAAATATGAATTGTCTTAACTGTTAACTGTAACTACAAAGATTGAAGATTCCCTGCGGCTGAGGGAAAAGGAATTAAAAAGTCTGATAAAAACATTGCCAATCATTTCTCAGGATACTGGGCTATTGGGAATGAGTTTTTTCCTCTTTCAAACAAGTTGTCCAGTAAATGCGCAGGGTGTGGATCGATCAAATGATAATCCGGTCATGTGACGGGAAAGAACCAGGGGTGTTTTAAATAAACTCCATGTAACACTCATCTCTCCGTGCCCCACCCAGAGGCCAAGCTCTCTCCGGGAGTCCCGGACACCCCCAGCAGACTGGTGTTTTCCGCTCTGGGTCCTACCGCCCTCAAAGTCAGCTGGCAGGAGCCCCACTGTGAGAAGGACATCCTGGGCTACTGCGTCCTCTACCAGCTGCTGAACGGAGGTGAGGGAACTCTTTCTACTGCTGATTCTGTCAGGCAAAACAACTTCAAAACAAATCCAAAACGGTATTCCCCAATAAAACTCACAACAATGCTATTTTAAAGAAGCTTTTCTCCTATTTATTTCTCGTATAATGAACAAGTTGAGTTGTGTCTCACAGGCGAAACAAAGCGCATCAACGTGACCAATCCGGCGGAGAACTCCGTTATCGTCCAGGACCTGCTGCCCAACTATTCCTACTTATTCAAGGTGAAGGCTCAGAGCAAGGAGGGCTGGGGTCCCGAGAGAGAGGGCGTCATCACCATCGAGTCTGCCGTCGACCCCAAGAGTCCCCTCAGCCCCATGCCAGGTTCGGGACTTTACTGTCAGTTTCCACGATGCAGTGTAACCGCGATTCCGCATTTCCTCATTCTCTTCTTTCCCGCCTCCGCCGTTCTCTCCTACCAGGCTCACCGTTCACGCTGAGCACCCCCAGTGCTCCGGGGCCCCTGGTCTTCACCGCACTGAGCCCCGATTCCCTGCAGCTCAGCTGGGACAAACCCCGCAAGCCAAACGGAGACATCCTGGGATACGTGATCACCTGCGAGCAGCTGCATGGAGGAGGTGAGTCCCTGCGTTTTATTCGCAATCATTTAAAAAAAAATCATTTCGGCCTCTGACTTGTCCTCGCTCGTATTTCCCGCAGGCGATGTGCGCTCCTTCCAGGTGAACGGAGACAGCTCAGAGACCAGTCTGACTGTTCCCAACCTGACTGAGAACGTACCCTACAAGTTTAAGGTCCAGGCTCGGACCACCCAGGGCTTCGGCCCAGAGAGGGAGGGCATCATCACCATCGAGTCCCAGGACGGAGGTAAGAGCGATTCTTTGGCCTGAGCACTCGCGTTGCATGAAACAGAGAGGAATTTATACTGATCCGGCAAGAGTTGAAATTCAAGATATTTTCAAACTGAGGGCTGAAGGAAGCAGCGATGCGAAGACCTTCCTCTTTGCTGGAATCAATGTGCTCCAGGTGGGCGGATACAAAGATGCATATTAAATATCTCCCATATTGTCGTGGCCCAACTCTAATTTTGTTTTTGTCAGTCAAATGTTCACTGGCTGTTTTCTAAATCAGAGGAAAATGCGATAAATTCTTGTAACATCACAACCCAATTACAAGAAAAAGTCATAAATCATGTGCGTGGTGTGTTTTTACTTTGCAAATGTTTGTGAAATGCATGTGAGAGGGTTTCGAACAGCATCACTGATCATGACAATTTATCAACCTGGTTTTATAGATACAAATTATGTTTTATCTGCTTTTTAAATTCTCAAATTGTAACTCCGAGGGGATTGTAGCAGATTTTTTAAGCGACTACTTATAGACGTCAAACAACATTTCTTGCAGATATTTGAGTCATTTCTTTATCCTCCATCCATTTTAATCCATATGTTCCAGTTCTAAGTAACCCTCCTCCTCCTCCCTTGCAGGCGCTTTGACCCAGTACAACAACCAGTCAATGACAAGGAGGGAAATTTTTCACCTGCCTTCCGAGGTCAACACACGGACCAACATCTCCCATACCACCATCAATGACCCCTTCATCTCAGGTGAGGGCCAGATTTAATCACCGTTCCCTGAAAAGCACGAAGCTGTGGGCACCATTGATTCATTGGCTGTTCTCTGACAGACGGCATGATGATGACGATGCAGCAAACAGAGACCAGCGGCATGGTGACCAGGCAGATCACCAAGGAAGTCGTTCAGAGGAGCGTCATGGGAGGAACCACAATCACCAAGAAGATGTTCTACGACTCCTAAAAAGGAGTATGCATGTTATAAGCACGTAATATATTTGTATGTAAGGATCTCTTGTGCTACGACTCCAGTTTAGAGCTGCTCGTTCAGCAATTGATGTGTGTTTTTGAAACAGTGGTTGAGACCAAAAGAAACATTTACCACGATAAATGTGTTTTGTCTGTTACAAACTGTGGTTACAGGTAAACATTTACACTCATTTTCACTGTCGCTTTGGATGAATTTTCCTTCTTTTATTGTTAGGGCTCCCTCTGCCGGTTAGAACTGGTTACACACACTGGTGCCTTGAATCGGGTCAGTAATCTGACTGCAACCCAGTAATCCAAAATGACCTTTTTATCATTCAGTTTGCATTGGTTCAGGGGGCTCGTTGGCCCTCCTGGTGGCCAAAATCAGAAGTACAGGTAGGAATTTACTGTGTCTTTCGTTCATGCAGTGCAAACGTATTATGTAATATTGCTGCAAAATGGACCTTCTAGAGCTAAGAACTAACCGGATAAAATCTAAAAAGGTCCCAAAATGTTGAATTAGCAAATAATTGACCAGGCAGATACATAGATATCAGCAAGATATGCAATAATTTTGGTAGGCAACAAAAACCTTGAGTTAATAAAAAAGTGACTGGTAAATTAGCATAAAATCTGAAGTTTTATCTTGTAAGGGGGTAAAAAAAAAAAGAAAATGGCATGAATCATACCTTTCGTCACTCCTCACAATACTAACACTTTGGAGTTTGGAAAACGTTTTTAAATGTGCCATTCAGTTTTACTATCTTGGCTTCATCCATTTGCAAGAGGTATTGAGGTCTGTGCCTGATGTTTTTATTATTATTTTTTTAAGTGTTATTGCATAATTTGATTATGTTATTCTCACCAAATGATGATATTTGTCCTGAGAGATGATACAGAAGTGGTTTGTGTGATTTTTGTTCATAGATTTGTAAATTAAAGTGTAAACTTCTTTTTTCCAAGTATAAACTAGCATATTTAATTTTTTTTCTTTTTTAAGATTTTTACTTCAGAAAAATGACATCCAAATCAATGCCAAATCTAAAGGTAACTAAGTCTGTGTTAATAACGTAGACACAAGTGGAGAACTTTTCATTTCAGACGAAATAATTAAATATTTTTTCCTAGGTAGCATGGTTTTGCATTTCATATTTTATACTCGTGCCTTTTAAAACTCATCTAGTAGACAGATTGAACACAATAGCACATTTTGTATTTTTCCAGAAGTAGTTTGCAAAGACAGAACGATTGTATGTGCTTTACAAAAGGATTTCTATCATCGCAAGTTACTTTTATAGCTACAGTATTGGGGAGAAACCTTCATCCAAATATGTTTCCAAGTTCTTCAGATCAACATGCATCTCATTTAAGCAGTTGAGCTTACCTTTTGTCTACTCTAGTTTTGTAAAAATATTGCACTTAATAAAAGATTTAAATAAAATAAACATATGCTGTAAGTGAATTTTTCCCCAAAAAACGGTTGCAGTAAGTTTATTGACAATTTGGAAGGAAAAATGAAAACACTGCCATCTTAATATGCCATGCATTTAAATCGAACACAAACGCAAAAACAAGCTCATTCCTTGAGAAGAAGCTGAAAACACAGAAGCCAAAAGTCCAAGAATCAACACAGACTGTCATCACATGCAAGTATGCAAGTAAAGTCCACAGCCCTGGCTCTTCCCACTGGGCCTCCACGCTTGAATACCAGCACATTTACTCTTTTGAGGATGTCGCTTTCTAAGTAATAAATAAACAAATAAATAAATACATAAATAAAAACAAATTGCATTAGTGTGGTGGCGTGAGGCTCTGCAACTCCAGCGTCACTGTTTAGGTTTTAACCCTCAAATAAAAAAAGGTCTAAGCTGGGTAAAAAAAATGATAAAAATAAGTCCAAATGCCATCTTCTGTATCCGAAACCCCTTGCTGAACTTACGAGAGAATGAAAACACATTTTGTTTAGCAAAAAACAAGGCTTTTGCTTTCGTACGTTTTAACCAGACAGCAATAAAGTATCAGTGTTTACAATACAAATAGTCAAAATGTCTCCATGAAGGCAGGGTAAGTGTAATACAGAAGGGGAACGGCAGTTCTTTCTGATCTGACATGGCCATCCATCGGCGGAGGCGGAGCGCCCCAACGACATATTGATGAGCTATTTTATCAGCTGATACGAAAAACTTCACAGATCAATATTTAACTTGTGACAGCTGTCCATAAAACCGTTAAGATGTCCATACAGATGACGTGTGGTGGGGAAACTGAGCTGTTTATGTATAAAGAAGTTAAGCAGCTTGAATAACTTTAATCCACATGCTACCTTCACTCAGTATTGATATTTGTTGGGTTTGAAGTCCAAGGCTGGATTTTTTTTTTTATTTTTAACTAAAATGTAACCTCTTTTGGACATTATTGTTGGTTCAGCGTTTTGAAATGATGTCAGCTGTGAAAAATTGTTAATGCTGCTATATCATAAATGAAGAAGAAAATATAGACAATCAGTTGTAAATTAGGTGGGACATTTTGTAAGGTTACTGTTTAAACTCTTTGAAGATTATCAGCCAGTTAATCAATATCTGAACGTTTTTGCCCCAAAGATCGGTATTGGCTCATCGAATCAGGCGGGCTCGAGCCCGGACCACCAGGCCGGGTCGGAACAGGAGGGTTGCTGAGGATCAAGACCGGAGTAGAGTTCAGGTCCAGAGGCAGGGCCCGGGACAGAGGCACGGCTGTCTGGCCGTCGCGGGCCGGATCGCCAGCTCTTTGACCACCTCCACTGTGCCGAACACAGGGAACAGTTCCTCCGTGAACTTGTCATTGTAGGTGAACAAGTGGGACCGTTTCTCCACGTTGTAGAAGGACAGCTGGCCCTGCTCGTAGTCCAGGTACACCCCCACCTTCCTGGGCGTCAGGCTCAGCGGTAGCGGGGTGGGGGGCGCCGTCAGAGCCTTCAGCTCTGCTCCCCTCTCCAGACGCAGGGTCAGGTAGCCCGTGTCTGTGTTGAGCGATCGGAAGCCGTGCCTCACGGCGGAGGCCTTGGCCGCGCCCAGCCTCCAGTCCCGCTCGCCCACCTCCACCTCCCAGTAGTGGCGCCCGGAGCCGAAGCCCCGCTGGCCCACCGCGCACCACCAGCCGTCAAACCTCTGCTTGCACCAGGCGACGTCACGACGCTCAAGACCGCAGCGCATCCGCTTGCCGTCGCTGGAGATGAGCAGGTCTGGGTTGGCTGAGTCCAAGTCCAGGGTGACGTCCTCTAGGGATACAAATAAAACACAGACACAGTGTGATGACGCGAGTCTACTGCTCGAGCTGAGAAAAACAGTGCACATTTCCTACCTGCTGCCTCGCAAATCCAGTTCCAGACTGTAAGGGAAAAGAAGACAGGTTTGATGTTGAAGATTTGACGGCAATATTTAAGAGACCAACATTGGATTACGCTCTTGCACAACTACCTGCTTCAAATGATTCTCTTTCTTGAATTCTGTTGGTGCAAGATTTTTCATCAACGGAAATTTATTACCCTCTTAAAGAGATGATACTCGCAACACATATCAGGGTTTTTATTTTCTATTTGTTCTTCTTCCTTTTCAGTGTGTTTTACGTGCATGCCATTTGTTTGTCCAAAAGCATTTCCTATGAGGGAGGCTCTATGCAAATGAAGTTTATTATCGCAAGCATTTTTATTATTTTGTCGTCTCAGCTCTTTTGTTTTGGATGTGATTTTTATGTTTGTCATTGAGCATCACTGCTGCCGTCATCAGCCAGCTTGGACGAGGCGGAGTGTTAAGCAGCTACAGAGGAGAGCTGATATTTTCCCCGAAATTAAAAATGTCACAGGATCCATTCAAAGACAACTTTCTTTTTAATTTTGAGCAGAGTGTTGTGTTTACCGCTCGTCCCCCCCCGTCCCACCCCAGAGCAGCTGAGGCTTCTATAAATGTCAGAACCTGAGCCGTGACACATCCCCTGACGGAGATGCAGATCAAACTCCACCCATCTGTTACTTTCAGCTTCACAGGTGTTTTCACCAAAAAGCTTTTTGGACTGTCCAACAAACACAGCGCTTTGAAACAGAGGCGATGAGAATTTAATATTTTAAAGGTTTTTTTTTCCATATAATTAATTTTTAAAAATTGCATTTTCTTTGTTCTATTCAAGTACTGCATTACTGTGGCTCCATGAATTAAATCATGAAAACAATGGGATATCACTACATATCATATCCATAGTTTAGTAAATTATGTAAAGCACTTTGAGGTTTGCTTTTACAACAAAGTATTCCTAATTCTACTCCCACTCCCATCACGTCTACATATCACAACATAATCATAATTATAAACAACCATGTCGGCATGTTCTACATTTCACTGACATTTTTAAATAAGTCATTCACCAGTTGATGTGAAAGATGATGTCGCTGACAGTAACACATGTTTACAGTTGATAAACCATCTGAATTCTTTCTGTACGGACATTAAAAAATCAACTCCTGTACAAGCTCTTACATGTTAAAACCTGTTGGGAAAAGGTATAAGTGGCAACTGGAAATATTGATCTAATCTTATCATCAAAAGCCAATAATCCACTCGATCATAGGATAGACTGAGCAATCGTTGGATTAGAAAATGATTTGGGTTCTGCAGCTCAGGTTTCTACTTACCACTGTGGGGGATGTAGTGAACGGCATCTGGAACAGAAAGTGAAAGATGAATAAAGCGAAATGAATCATTCATCACCCAAATCCCTCTCCGAACCCCCAACATGCTGTTATGTAATCGAGCTCATTTCCATTCCATCTTTGTCTAATGCAGATGGGTGTTTGGCCTAAAGCACTGTGTAAACACACACACCTCCTCGTCAGATCGATAGCAGGTCGTTTGCTGACTGGGTGCTGGAGGTGTGAGGTGACTTTTTTATTTTCTTTTTGTTTTAAAGAATATATGTTTCTTCTCATCTTTCACACTTCTGTTGATGCTTTTAATGATCTGGGGGCTGAGCTCACCAATCCTCTGGCTCCTCTGCTTCCTCACCAGCCACTGCTTAGTCACATCCTCCTACACACACACACACACACACACACACACACACAATGCAAAGACAAAGCAAGGTGAGATTGAGATTAACCTGACAGTCATGCAGCACAAACACATCACGCCTCACACTCTTTATGCTATTGAACTTTCAACTCTTTTGCAGTAAATCAGTAAGCTGTCACTTGAAGGTCCAGACCTTGACGGGACTGTCGGCGTTCAGTACGACCAGCATGACCAGCTCCATGGCGGACAGCAGGTTGGGCAGACGGCCCCTCTTCCATTGGAACTCCAGGTCATCCAGCATCATAAGCACCGGCTCGCCGGGCCAGACAGTGGGCTGGGGGGCGGGCAGAGGAAAACCGTAGCTTCGACTTCACATCCCGATGCATGAATTACTAAAACTGACTTTGACTTTTTTTTTTTTTTTTTAATGTGGGTGTCTGCTAAAACCTAAACAAGTTGGAACAGAGATGTATTTCATGTGCTTGGGTTAAGTAGAAATGTGTCATTTTTTCTTTTCAGGATGTTTGTCAAGGGCCACACACACACACACACACACACACACACAAAAACAAACATTCTTTGGCTTTTCATATTGGAATTTACACGGATCTATTGCAGGTAATTGTCAAAAAATAAATAAACAAGGCAAATAA
The DNA here is from genome assembly GCF_037954325.1 of Fistularia commersonii. Taxonomy (NCBI): domain Eukaryota; kingdom Metazoa; phylum Chordata; class Actinopteri; order Syngnathiformes; family Fistulariidae; genus Fistularia; species Fistularia commersonii. The sequence goes on along the minus strand of NC_141316.1, from coordinate 3,415,553 downwards.
ATCTGGAGCACAAAGCAGAAATGGGGGAGGGGGGTCTGACCAAATATCTGACACACAACAGGTACGAGGGTGAGGACGGTCAAGGGCGGGGTTTATCGTAATCATCTTTATCAGACACAGTGAGGGAATTGGGTCAGACTGTAATCTCTGGTTGCCGGAAGAGAAAGCCGTCGCGGCTCTCCTCCACGTCTATCGACGTGCAGTCACCTGAGGCCTGCTTTTAATCTCCCGTGTCCAGTCCATGACGAGCCTCTTGTGGGGACCCATGTCTCCCTCCCCCCCAGCCTCCAGAATGCAGAGCAGGTGACCCTTCCAGTCCTTCTTCTCCGGCTTCTCGTACCTGCAATCGCATGACGGGCGGGTTCTTGGCTGCGGGAGAGACGTACGAGCGTCAGAAGGAGGAGCAAAACGGAAGACAGTCGTGAACTAACCGGTTGTACCTGCCCCCTCCTCTCCAGCACAGCAGCCCATTCAACGATGAAATCACGACACATTCCGGCTGGCCAGACGTCCTCGCTGGTCCAGATGTGGCCCAGAACATTGGAGCGCTTACGTGAAGAGAAAAATTCAAGAGAGTTTACTTTTCACCCTAGAACATTTTTGTCCAATGAAAGGAGCGGAATTAATAACTCGTATCTCGATCATTCAGGGCAAAATGAAAGAGAAGCACTTTAAGTCAATTTGCGTACATGAATGATAGTGGATGTTAGTAATATTTTTGCCAAGAAGGCTGGCAGAAAAATTATTAAATGGTGAACACAGTTCGGATTTTCTGGAAATCTGCAGTGACTGGACTTTCTGTTATATAACAGTCGTCTATTTTTCCACATTGAAAACAAGTGGTTCAAAATTTTGTCACGATATCTTTCGGGACAATTTCTTGTAATTTATTATTCATTTTGTGCTCATATTCAGCTAACTCTTTACTGACTCTTTCCTGCAAAGTTTTTTTTTTTGTGACTTGGATCCAGAAATCTCATGCGGTTTTAATCACTGACCAACCATTAGTTAATCTGAGGCTGTTACAGTAAATCGTCTTCCAATCCAGAGTATGTAAACATGAGTTACTTCTTTACTTGTCGCATTAAACACACAAGACTAGGCCAAGTGTCATCAAGACGGTCCTTATGTCTTTAGCTGACATGTTGGTTCGTCAACTCAGCCCAAAAGGTCGAATAATTACACAAGCAAATTACAAGCTAAATAAACTAGCTTTCTTCACATCTGGACTGGCCTACTTAATTACCTAAAATTACATGATATGCCTTTACGACATGATATACTTCTCTTGACATTTTATTTTTTCAGCCTCTGTATTTTTAATATATCATGTCTTTATACAATCACTTTACCACATAATATTTGGAGAATCCTCTCAACCCCATGAAAGAAAATATTTTTCTGATGAAATAGTAAATATGATTGAATATCTTGAGAAAAACAAATAAGATTTGTCCAGTATCAAAAGGAAACACGTCATGAAATGGGCGTACAGACTGGATGTCTTCATCGACATTAATATACTGGAGAACTTGGAACTGGAGATTGAGGTCAGATAGTTTGACTCGACTCCAGACATCAAGCACCAGTGGGATCTCGACGTGCGACCCCCTCAGCTCCACCCGTGATCAGTGTATTTTGCTGGGACTGAGGCGCGGAGATCACCTGGCAGATCTTGTTGAGTTCTCGGGCCAATTCCATAATGAACAGCTGACTCTCCACCAGCGGCTCCTTCCTCTCGAGGCTCACGCGTTTACGCTTGCGAGATTCCTGCAGCCAACGCACCCGCACAAGATGGAGGAAAAAAGGGAAAAAACATTTTGCAGATTTTAGTATAAAGTATGGTCTGTGCTTGGGAACTCACAGCAGTAGATGAATGAGGTTATGTCACTTGCATATAGAACCTAGATGTCATTGCCTTCGGCCTTTCACAAGAATGCAACATATTTTCTTACACCTTATCAAAATTTAAATCATAAATATTACTATTTCTTTTAAAACAAAACCAAACCTCTGATATTTTCTGATATATCCCGTTCATTTTTGTGAACACTAAGTGATTTCCTATGATTGTTACTTTGTGAACATTATAATTACAGTGCATTTGTGAACATTATAATTACAGTGCATTCTTACTCTTGCAGGTCATCTCTTGCCTTTCAATTTACAGCTAGATGATTTAAGCTCATCTGTTATTCATTCGAAGGTAAGTTCCCAGTATTTTTCACATCACCTTTTGACATGTTTCCGATAACAACTCGCCGATTTTTAGTTGCCTTCTGAGGCATGTTGTTTAACATTTTTCACTAAATTCTGTAGGATATTTCATTTTAGCCATTACATATACAAAGAAATGCTGATTTAGGTTATATTTAGCTTATTCTGTAAGGTGTTTAATTATCAACACCGCTCAAATTTCTATCCCATAATTTTGAAAGCACTCAAATGATTTAACAGGGTATGAAAGCTATTGGTAAACTGCCATAAAACACAAAACACAAAGCAGAAAACATTTATGGTATTAGAAATTGTTATTTCCAAGATTAAGGCAGGAAAACTATTTATCACAACATCTGACATTTAAGAATTGACAATAGAATATCACAGTTACATGGCAGATTTGAGACATGACAATATAATGCACACATTAAAACTTGTACCTTGAGTCGTATCTTTAGCTTTTTGGCTGGCTCAATAAGAAACTGCAGGCACTCCTTCATCATGGTGGAAGCTAGAGAGTGAGGCTGGTAGCCTAAGGAACGATAATGAAAAGCTTTAGCTGGCTGGCACTCAGCGTGTGGAGGGCCGGTGCAAGACTGCAGCTAACTGGCCTCCCGTTGCCCACCTAAATCAATGACAGTGCGGGAGCGGGGAATTTACGAGGAGGAAAAAGTTATGCGTGTCGGCATTGATGGGGAGAGGAGGAGGGTGCCACTGCGGGAACCAACAGCTAATCATGAGGATGAGGAGCCACATCCTCCCTCAAAGAGGAGGCAAAAAACATCCAGTGTGTGGGTGGAAGCCTCCCGATCATGCAGAGCCCTGAAAGTGGACGTTTATTCCGAGGAGATCTGAGGCAGCAGAGCAGCAACGCCGGAGAACGTTGATTCAGCAGCTGGAAGAGCTGCTGAGGGGATTTGCCGTTCTCCCTGTGATATAGAGGCGGCAGCCAGGCCAAAGGATGCTGATATTGACTTTCCAAGAATTGAGGAGCATAAATAATGTCGTAAGTTTGAATCCAGCCCAGAGATGCTGCCAAGAGTTAACTTTTAATCTGTGAGCAGAGAAAGCAAACTGCTTCTGTTAATAATATATCACTCTGCTCCTGGATGGATTATTTGCAAACCTTAAATTTATGGCAGTCAAAGGCCAGTTTTTTTAATAACAATATATACCATGAGATTTTAATGGTGAAATTGATTGCCTGTCTGATTTAAACCACCAATAAACACTTTGGCTTTAAATGCTTGTGGAAAACTTCTGATACAGTGTCACTTGCCCAATCTTGTTCGATTGTTATAAAATTTAAAAAATATGTTTTCTAAATTTGGTTTGCTATTTTGTTTCAACGCTGTTAAATGAAATTCTGATGCTCTGTTGGTCATTTTTATGGGATTTCTTTCAGATTTTTTGTGAAATTTATCGTATTTCTTAGAAATGTTTAAATACATTTTGACATAATTTTCCCTAATATTTAACAGGGAATAATTGCTGTTTTCCCAGTGATATTTTCCGGATGTTTTGATAATTTATTTATGAGGTTAACACAAGGGAGAAATGCAGGATCTGGATGTAGACATTACATCTGTAGACAGCATCTGTGAGTCACAGATTTTATTTATAAGGTCGTTCCGAAGATTTAAAAGTCATCATGGATCCAGTTTTAAATACAAGATATTTCTACTAGAAAATTTATTCGATATTCATATATATCATTTTAAATCGCTTTTAATTATATTCTGCTTCATAAAAGGGGCAAACTCTATGATACTGTCTCATATTTAAACATTTTTCATTATATATTTATCAGTCAGAAATATTAAGTTTTTTATACAACTCCCTCTCAAATACAGGTTGTAAGTTTGATATTTATGTCAAGTTAGAAAGTTATTTTATGAAACTATGAAGAATTTTTACGGCAGTTTTGGCTGCGGTAAAATACTGGCTCTCAGAAAACAAAACCACTTGGCTGCAAAATACAACTTAACATTGCAATAGTCCAAGCACCTTTTTCAAACACTGATGTACATTATGAAAGCAGTCAAGTCTGAAAATCCACATCTGATGCATGTCCCATGTCAGGAGCTTTTAGTGAGTGCTTAAATAAAAAAATGAAAAAATAAAAACAGCATTGATCTTATTGTTTCAAATAGGAAACTCTTTTGCCATTGATCAAGTTGTTACAATATTTCTTGGTCTTTTTTAATTAATTAGTAAATGGTCTTAACTCATATAGTTACACCTCAGGGCTTCAAGGCATTTTACACTAGATTGCATTCACCAATTCACACACATATTCACACATCATTCGCAGCATATATGTCATGCAAGGTACAAACAAGGCCATCAGTAGAACCTTAGAGTTCAGTGTGTTGCCTGAGGACACTTGCAGACAGGAGGAGCAAGCAATCGGGCCCCAAACTCTCTGACTGGAGGGATGCCCACTCTACCAGCCCATCTTTACTTTCAGGGGGAGTGACTTCATCCTGATGAACATCTAACGGGGTTACTTTAGTTTATTTTTTGAGGTGTTTCCCACAGCTTGTAGGTAATTTCTTTTGCTAAATCCAGATGATGAATTGTGGTGTCTTGATAATTCACTGGATCAAGCATAAAGCATACCCTGCCCCCTCTTAAAAAAAAAAATCAAGACAAAAATAATTACATTTCATCAGTTTTCTGTGTCTGGATTTGGGTACTAAAATTATGCATCACACTTTAAGGTATAAGAAAAGAATCCACGTTATTATATGGGGCTTAGATGATACTGTGTTTATACTGACTGTAAGAAAGAGTCTAGTTTGAAGCTCTGTGACAGGAAGAGGATGCTACAAAATAAATATGAGGCAAATTGAATTAAAAAAAAACCATGACAGATTCATCCAAACTGGAGGGTTTGATTCTCCCCTGCTGGCTGCACAGGGGGTTTATTTTTGGCAGCGCATGTAGGAGGCGGAGGAGCTGTGTGTTGGAGAGGAGCTGAAAGATTAGAGGAAATCCAGGATTACCATCGGCTGCACAACTCCGGGGAGTGACTTTCTAAATCTGGACCGACGGAACAACCTCTGCTCGCCGGTCAGCATCCAAACAAACACAAGACACATACAGATAAATACACTTGAGGGCATTGTCAGTTTAGTACAGTGTGTGTGTGTGTGTGTGTGCATGTGTGTGTGCGTGCGTGTGCGTGTGTGTGTGTGTGTGTGTGTGTGTGTGTGTGTGTGTGTGTGTGTGTGTGTGTGTGTGTCAGTACTTGCAAGCCCTCGACACCTCACTCTGTGTTTATGTGCAAAAAATGTTTACGCCGTCGCTTTAGACTGCGCCTGCGCGGCCGAATTTATTGTTTAATTGGTGTCCACCGCGAGACGGTAACGGAAATACTTATAAGGGGAACGAGCGGGAGAAAAAAAAATATATATATATCTTATAACATGAACAAACACTGACCTTTTGGAAAGGAGAAAGGTGTCGTTCGAGAGGGGGGGACTTCGCGACGTTGCTCCGCGGTGTTTTAGTAGTCAAAGTCGGACTAACTGAGCGGCATCCCTCGGAGAGTCGTCCGCGCTCAGAATGCGACGGGAGTGGCGGAGCGCGCGCTCTTTATCCACAGCTGCCTCCTCCGGGGTGCAATTGCGCATGCGTGCCACCAGGGGTCGCCAGAGACGAGTTTCCCGGAAACGCGCCGCTGACTGACTGCCTTCCCCAAGTGGTCATTAGCGAGCGATTCAGTTCCCATTTGTGCAAAAGAAAAAGTGTCTATTTATGTTGTCGGGACTAAAAGCGATACAAGCAAATGTCACTTTATTATTCATCCACTAATAAAGATTACATTCAGAATGCATACATGAATCAAAAACAACAAATTAATTTCAAAAAACAACAATTCGATGGAATTGTTAGCCCTGGGAATTCTTATTATATACCAAGATAGATAGATAGATAGATAGATAGATAGATAGATAGATAGATAGATAGATAGATAGATAGATAGATAGATAGATAGATAGACTTTGTTGTATTCTTCATAGAGTCTAGCCTTTACCAAACGGTGAAACTTATTTACGTAGTGATGGGTTAATAAAACATTAGTACAAGAATTTGAACCGCTCTGCCGTGTGTTTGGTGTGCTTTTTCAGTATTCTCCTGACAATTGTCCACCAAAACGTGTGTATTTGGAAATAATGGCTCAGTGTTTATCCGTCCAAGGGTCCTTGAATGCATCGCGGCTGTTTCCACTCAGGTTGTGGACAGAGAGAAGAGTATACAAACAATACAATGTCACGTGTTTTCAAGGCGCTGCCACGACGGACAAACCGAACACTATTTCGGCAGGTTATTATTCTTCTTTGTGGCAATGTAGGAAATAAGGCGCAGGGTTTCCCCGCAACTGTCCGAGGATTTTAGTTAGGCCACACGGAAGCGTGGTTACATTGCGTGCACTTCAGTGCTCGGAGAAACGAGCTGCAACCTCTCACTGCTGCATCTCTGCTCCCCAAAACATGGCACCCAAAGACCCCCTGCTCGGTACTCTCAAAGGTAAGGATCCCCGCAACGCTACTGGTGCGAGGACGCGCGTTTTGGGGCGGGATGGCGGCGACATTGCGTGAGGGTGCAGATGTTCAGAATGCGTGTCGTGTGTGCATTCGCTTGAGTGTGTGTGTCTGCTCCCCCGGCAGTGTGTGTGATGAACCTGCAAGCTGGCGGAGACCCGGTGACTGACAGCAACCCCCACCTCGCCTCCTGCTGCGAGCTGCTGGAGCTGGTGCTCAGGAAAGGACTCCAGCGTCTGTACCTCTGCTCTATCTTCATGAACACACACACTCATTTGAATTTGTCTTTTATTCAAATCTGAGGAAAGAGTAACCGAAAAACACCTGTTACACTCGGACGTGTTTGTGCGTCAGGTTCTATTTTTAATAAAGAAGCAGAATTGGATGTGTTTGTATATCCTTATAGAGGCGTGTGTGTGTGTGCGTGCGTGCGTGCGTGCGTGCGTGTGTGTGTGTGTGTGTGTGTGTGTGTGTGTGTGTGTGTGTGTGTGTGTTTGCCCTCTCTCCTTGCAGAGCCAGTCCTTAGTTTGGTGCACAGAGACTACTGGCAATGTTTTGAACAGCTTCCCCAACATGATGCCTGTGGCAGGTAAGGACTACAAATATCCTGTTACCAAGATTCAAAGCATGAAGGACAAGATGGGTTTTAGGGAGAAGCCCTACCTGCAGATAAATATAATATTATGTAAGTGTGCTGTTATATCATATCCTTTCCTCTAAAGGGGGAGTGTTGGGGAAGTTTAGTTACTCTTTTCTTTCCATTGACATCCTCATTACAAGTAAACTGGAAAAACAGCATGAAATTCTTGGACCTTTTATCATGAGATTGCTGTGAATGCAGGAAATGACCTTAAAATCAGAAAAAATAAATGGACTAAAAAAATTTGTGGCAAGTACAAAATGAAAAATAAAGAAATCTAAAAAAACAGGAGGCAATTACTTGAAAGTGACATAAAACAAAAACATCGGAATATCTGACAGAGTTTAATTGAGAATTTGCAAGGAATAAATGTGTTGTTTCTAGGAAATGACCACAAAGTCGCTGAAATGTAAAAATCTGAACATTTTTCAGCCGATGGAAATATCTAGATACATATTAAATGTTAAAGTGTCTGTGTGTATATTTGTATTTGTGTATAAATATATATATATATATAGATAGATACATATATATGTGTGTGTGTGTGTGTGTGTGTGTGTGTGTGTGTGTGTGATTTTGGGGTTTGGGGAATTTTGTGGGTGTGGTTTGGGGTGCAATGAATTCTGTTTTGTTTTTTTTTTACCTGAAATTAAACGGGAATAGTTATATTTCAAGCTTGTGTGGCATGGCTTTGGCCAACAGCAGCTATCACTCATTAAACAGACACACGGGTGTTTCACACAGGTGTTTCCTTGACTAAAATGCTACAATATTTATATGTCAGTATGTTAGTAATAAAGTATATGTCAAAGCCAGGTGTTTCTTTGTGTGTGTGTGTGTGTGTGTGTGTGTGTGTGTGTGTGTGTGTGTGTGTGTGTGTGTGTGTGTGTGTGTGTGTGTGTGTGTGTGTGTGTGTGTATAGGCTGTGTGCTCTATCCTTGGCTGTGGAGCAGACACGAGTCTGTCAGAAGCTGCTCTCTGCCCAGGGTCGAGGCCGCTACCTGCTCAGGCTGTCTCTCAGCCGCAAGGCCCTGCCACAGTTCATCACACACCTGCTGCACACACCCCGGATTCTTGAGGTGAGGTTTCTTGAGATTTCATCTCCTACTGTATATTTGCAGATAAGTGTGTTTGTCTTTGTATATCTGGATATGTAAGATGGTATGTGAGCTAAAGGTAATTGGTATTGTTTATCTGCTCTTCAGTGGTACAGCCCAGCCTTCTCAATACTGAGGAATGAGGAATTTTTAGGTGAGGTCTCTGTTTTCTTGTCACAGTTTCCAACAGCTGAAAGGCAGAGGAAACTGATGTCATCACTTTTGTCCAGCGTCCAGCATAAACAATGATCTTCTCTTCCTCCTCTAGAGCCTTTCATGTCATTGCTGCTGGTCCTTTCTCACATGAACTTCAATCTGGACATGGAGGTCAGGGGAAAATAAGCTGTAAAATCTAATCCTTATTTACAGGAACTTTTGTGAAACTTGCCCATTTTCCAACTTCCCTTCATCAGTGTGGTAAAAACTTCAGATGCACAATGGCAGTTTGAGAACCCCCTCCCGGCAACAATGATATGGAATTACAATGTGTCCTATAAAGTAAATGAAACATGCATTTAACGATAGCGAGCGTATTTTACAAGAGGTAACTGTTGCACATTATTTTATTCTCTATGGATTCTGCAGTTTGACAAGTTGTGTGTGTGTGTGTGTGTGTGTGTGTGTGTGTGTGTGTGTGTGTGTGTGTGTGTGTGTGTGTGTGTGTGTGTGTTCATCTACAGTATTAGCAGCTACAATAAGAAGCAGGGCAGTTTCTACCTACCGGTTAGCTTAGCACAATAAAAAGCGCATGGTACCTGTAGCTTTCAATCAGATGTTCTCAAGTGCACTGTCAAGCAACTCCCTAAAACACTCAGTCATTCACTGTAATGAAGTGATCATGTTAGATAACAAAACATTTGTTGTTTTTTTTCTAAGCAATTTCATTTCCCCCTAACAAAAAATAGCTGTCCTGTGAATTTATGCAGGCTTAAGGCAGCAGAGGACTTGCAGTGAAATACATCATCTGAAAAAGGTTTTTGTTACAAAAAATGATCACTATGGTGCCATTTTCTGCTTTGTCTCATTTGTACACAAGTGGACAATGAAAATATTTGAAGTTATGTTATTGTATAAGGAAAATACAACTAGCAGCTCTGTATTGGAATGCCTCCCATTACCCAAGGCTGTTACTCATTGTCGCTAAGTGCTAGGCTAACTAGCCTGTTGCTACTTTTGTTTTTATATCAGGATCACGGCAAGCTAGCGCATTTCAGAAAAGAATAGTTGTGCTCCTTGAAAAAGAATCAAAATTTTTGCCCCCCTAAAACAATTCTTTTGAGTCATCACGATCATAATAAACTATCATGTAGTAATTTCAATGTTTGTTTTTACAATAATCATGTCCATCTGTGCAGAATTGCAGTTTTCTGGATGAGAGCTGGATTCTACCGGTAAGAGTGAATCGATATGTCGAATTTTGTTTACCTATCATGAGAAACAACAAAAACGAAGGAAACTTGTCCAGCTGTAAGAGCGGGCCTCCATGACAGCCGTGTTCCATCATTGGCGTGCTTTTCAGGTGTGTGACACATATGAAGTCGTGCCGTGTCGAGAGGTCGGGATGGTGCTGAGGTCAGTATTGCCGATGTTCCAAGGCATACCATAATGATGAAAGTACTGGAAAACATTGCCATTACATATACAGGACTACGGACGACATCTTTTCTTAAATCCATGGGTGTTGATAAGGAGTTGGCCCCACTAGCGGAGCTCTAACACCTTACACTATTATGAGAAGGTTTTCCACAAGCTTGGAAAGCTTGTGGTTGAGGTCAGAGGTGCTGGATCAAAAAAAGGTCCTCCTCCTAACAATATTGTAAAGACCTGACAACATTTTCTTGGTGAGATTTCCCTTCCAGGGACTGTTCTCCTGATAGCTGTCAAACCTAGTCTTGTCAGTCACACTTTCAGGCTGAGTAGCTTGATTGATTGTTTGCAGTGTTCCAGAGCCCAGGGGCAGTGTACTTCACACCCCGCCATCCACCACGTTTCTCTGAGCTTGGGAATGTGAGGCTTGATTGCTGCTGCTCTGCCGTGGAAGCCTCCTCTCCGAAGCTCCTTGGCACACATCGAATCTGCTCTTTGAATTTCTAAAGCCAGACACTTTATGATTGAGCAGCTATTGTCCCTGAGCTACTTAGAATGTCATGATCTGACTAACACAAAAAGTGTATCCTATGACACAATCGCTCTTTAATCTAGTGAACTGTACAAAAAAAATAACACTAATGATGGGAAACTGCTAGGTACCTGATCGTTAATACCAGTGGCAATGGACTTGAATAAAATACCTCGACTCAGAACTGTGTCCTAATATTTTTGTACCGATTCTACCATAACTGCCTCTGCTTTTAAATCCACCCGCCAACACTATCTCTCCATCGGGCAGGTATCTCAGTGGACGTGTCTTCATTCTCAGCCTGATCCCTGGCAGTCAGGCTCACGTCGACAAGTTCATCTATCCTGGAGATATTATTGATGAGATCAATGGGACTTCACTGAGGAATTCAAAGAACGGGCAGGTATGAGATACATGCTGTTAAATATTTCAAGAATAACCCACGGTGACGCTCAAACATATCAGTTCTCAAACTTTCCCATGACCTAAACTATACCAACAGTATAGTCAGAATGACTTTAACTATACCAACAGTAGAACTAGAGTGTACTTATAACTGTTGTACTGTTTAACAATTTGTTTGTTTTTTATTAACTTGTACTGTAAGTATTTGGGTTTTTGTGTTTTGTAACTGTCATGTCAGAAGATTGTCAGATACATGTATCTTTTTATGAATAGAAACCGCAACCATCTGAAAAAGAAACATTTCAGGTGAGAAATGTCCATAGGCTATTAGTTTTACAACAATTAAAAATTTTGCATTTTAAGCTGTTGTCTAGAGCAAACTGGCCGCTGGCTAGTTTAATTCCTCTAAAACCACCTGGCTTCCATGAGTTTCATTCATACACAATAAAATATTGAAAGTGTGATTGTGGTGACTGGGAGCTGTGATGTCAAATGGAAGACGCTCATAAAAAATGTGATGTCAAAAAGGGGAGATTTTTAGAATGTACATTTTACACTTTCCAAAAGAGGAAACAGGGTACACCAATGGGTTCTCCCATGACAGACGCGTTGCTATGACGATCCATTGTGCATGGGGGCAGAGCTATGGTGTTGCATGGGGGAAGCTATGACAGGGGTAGAACACACTCCTACTTACCCTGCAGTGACATGTGAAAGCGTGGCAGTGCCAGATGACCCGGTGAGGCAGTAGTGAACTCTTGTGTCATGAATGGCAGGTCATAAATAGGCCCTGTTATGAAATATTGTCATGCAAGGAAAAGGCACACAGGAGTAACAAATAGCCATAAAAGATGTGTTGCATCGTTTCCCAGCAGGCAGTTAACTCTCAGACAGTCACATTAATACGGGTAGTTGACTGACTACAATCCAAAGCAGAACTGTATTGAACCTGAGCTCTAATCAGCCAGGATTATCAGACACACCCACATATGTGTTCAGGCTTGATAACATGTAAACGTGGCCCCATTGGAGGAAATGATAGAGCCACGCTCTAATTCAAGGCAGATGTGAAGTGGGAACAGGGAAAATTCTTGGGTATTAATTGTGCAGGACCTTTCAAACCAATAATGCTATTCCGGTAAAAATATAGTTACCATTGGTTTTGTGCTTTTAATTTTAAAACTAAAGTACTCAGATGGCCCAGTTGTTCTTTTATTGACCAAATACTAGATAGACAGTTGAATTTGATGATGATGATCATTTTAGCACATAATTTTAACATCAGAAAGACATGAGCCTGTATATCTTGATAGGTACAAAAAAGTGTTCTGGTGTGGACATCAGATTGAGGGCAAAAACAGCAAAAGGAAATTAATCAATTTCGAAGGGTCTGTTTTCATGTACTGGGTGGAGTTTGCATTTGATATTCTTTTTCACACAACAACATCAACACCGTCTGTCATTAGTGTATAAATCAAATAATTGCAATTGTTAGCGGACCTTAAAATCTAATCACCTGTCATCACGACTTGCTCCCAGTCATCTGTCAGTTCCTGGCTGAAAGCAAATGTGACTGATTCTATATTTAATATATGACCAGCAATGCCCAGATATATCTCTAAGAGTGATATCGACCAATAAAAAGCCAGTCAATATCAGAAACAGCCCAGATTCAGACTGAAACAATTTGAACTCAAAGGATAATTACAAGTGTTTTGATGTTTTTATTTCTCCCTATGGTCTGATCCAGTCGGCTTAATATTGACGATTAGAATACCCACCTCCGAATCAGGGCTTCTAAAGCAGGTTTAATTTTAGACTGGAATTTAAGACCAACCTTGACAACAAACAAAAGTAACAGAGAGAGACAAACAAAATTCAAGTCATCAATAACTTCAGCCTGTTTTATTTCACATTAGGAATTCAGCAGTTTAAGGGGCCATATTTAGTATTTTTAGTTCCTGTCTGCTTGTTAAAGTGTGCTTGGCCATGAGACTGAACCCTAAATTTCTCCTGTCAGCCTAGTTATTGGTTTGCATTGCAGATGGCCCCTATGTGTGTGTGTGTGTGTGTTGTGTGTGTGTGTGTGTGTGTGTGTGTGTGTGTGTGTGTGTGTGTGTGTGTGTGTGTGTGTGTGTGTGTGTGTCTATCAAGTTTAAAGCACTTTGAAACTGCAAGGTGTGAGAGGTATGTAAAAGATAAGACATTTAAGTTCTAATAATTCATTTGTGAAAAGCCAATTCTGGAAATCTCATTTCTGGATATCAACAAGGCTCTTTCTAACAGATAATGACTGGTGAAAGGAGCTTTGATATAAACGTCCTAAGAATCGATGGATAAATTATTCATAATGTTGTTGATGGCATGATTACATGCTGCACCTGTCATAACCTTTTTTTATAATGAATGGCCATGACCACAGAAATTCAAGATGTTCAAGACTTCTTTTGTCTTACTGGAGGCACTTTTGCATTCAGCAAACTAACATCTTATGTGAATATGTTTTGTGATTGTGACAGGCAGGTGTAGTTTTGACCCGGCTCAAAGGCCATCCTCTCATGATCCGTATCCTGCGGTGGCGGGCCCAAGATGGGACCGTGTATCGCCCTCTCATCAAGCTCCTGCGGGCCTTGAGGATAGAGAACCCCTCGCTGCAGCTTGGTCCTCCGGCCGCCCAACAGCCGGCGGCCAAGGACCAGGGAGCCTCCCCGTCGCAGTGTCTCAAAGAGGGAAGGCAAGTCCATCATAAAACAAATTAGGCCATTTGTTCAAAGAGCATTTTTCCCCATTTACACCTTTCAATGGCACTCCTCTGCAGGATTGTGTACATTGTACAGCTGTTGGGAAGAACAAACATTGGAATGGTGAGTCATTTGCATTTGAAATTAATGTCTATTGTTGAGTGTACACTGGTACAGAATGTCTGCTGTTATAGTTTGGAGGCAAAGAAGTGCTGCAGTATGCGATACCCCAAGTGTTGGAGCAAAACCAGCCTAGCAAGGTATTAAAACAGTGCTAGTCTGAGGCCATAGTGGCATATTTTTATTTATGTCTATGTCTACAAATACTCATTTAACTTTGATTGCAGGAGGTGCTTTTAGATTTGAAAGAGACTCATCTGACATGTACAGACAGAGACAGTAAACAGGTAAGTTGAGGTGAATTTGTCAAGGTGGTTTTGTGTTGTGCTTATTTGTATCCCATTTCCTTAGGAGCTGTTTGAGCATCATTATCCGGAGATCTCATGTGTTGGGAGGTTTGGCCAACCAAACTTCACCATATTTGCATTCTGCGTAGTGTAAGTAATTTAAGAAAAGGAAGACTTCTTATCTAATATGTGGGACATCCCTATAGGCTGTCCCTGCAAGCCCTCTGCAGCTTGCATTAAAATCCCTCTCCAGATGTGGTGATGCAATGCACAGTCATTTACTGCTCTGCCATTGGTCTGACACAGATGTCATGTGAGCATGTGATTGGCTCCTTTCTCAGGGACTCCCCAGAAACCCCTCAGTCGACAGGCTTCTGCTGTGTGGCACTCCGAGCGAGCAGCATCAAGGAGTGCGAGGACATAGTCTGCCGTATTGGTGAGACTCGGAAACAGTGCTGCAGTGTTCTCTTACCTGTTCAGAATGTTTATATTTATTGTTTTCATTACAGCTACTGGTTTCAAGCATACAGAGTGGTTTGTATGACAGTGCATCCATGTGCCTAAAAATAAATTGAAGTTATATTCAGATAGTGTGTCTTCTTAACAAACTACACAACATCGCTTACTACTCATAAAGACCTTTAATAGAAAGACATGTGACAACAGTTTCATAAATAGTATTAAATGTAGCTGCCAGGATTTTTATGTTGAAAACATGTAAAAAGCAGTCCAGAAAAAGAAGGTCTGCTCCTCATCACCAAGTGTAGGGTAACAGCATCTGGCAATAACCCTGACACTTCAGTGAGACCTGTTGAGCAGACATGCTGGCATTTTGTGGTTAAATGGAGAATCCCCAACACCCCAAGGTTAATTGTGAAGCGTACATCGTTGCAAAACTCAACTTTGAGAGGGAGCCCATAACCAACGAGAACTTGAGGTGTTTACATGTCATAATGAGCAAGATGGAATAGGTAGACACTCTACTGCACAACATTTCCAACTACCCTTAAGTTTACTCAGGCTTGTGGAATGGCTGATGTATTGTCGCAATCTAAAATACAATACAAAAATTCAAAAGGAAACATTAAAAATACCCAAGAAATAAAAATGTCCACAAAAATGGTTAGGTACGATAGATATGATCATTTGATGACGTTGCTGCTGTTGCCTGCTTAAGCCCTTTCTCCCCTTATCCTGCGGGCCAGCTGGATGTCTTTGGGCATGATGGTGACACGTTTGGCGTGGATGGCGCACAGGTTAGTGTCCTCAAACAGACCCACCAGGTAAGCCTCACTTGCTTCCTGTTTAGACAAAGCAGTTGAGATCCATCAGCAACCTCACAATTCTGTGCCATTACTCATTGATGCTGCACGGCTACATTAAAATGTCCTCCAGGATCAACATAGTATTTTGGATCTCACCTGAAGAGCTCCAATGGCGGCACTCTGGAAGCGCAGGTCAGTCTTAAAATCCTGGGCTATCTCTCTCACCAGGCGCTGGAAGGGAAGCTTGCGAATAAGCAGCTCTGTGGACTTCTGGTAACGACGAATTTCTCTCAGAGCCACAGTTCCAGGCCTGAAATACAATTGTAAATTAGTATTATTGTAGACAGTGTGATTGACAGTGACCGTTACTGGTAATTGTTATATTGTTATTACAAACCTGTAACGATGGGGCTTCTTCACGCCTCCTGTGGATGGCGCGCTCTTCCTGGCTGCCTTGGTAGCGAGCTGCTTCCTCGGCGCCTTTCCTCCAGTGGATTTACGGGCAGTCTGCTTGGTACGGGCCATCTCGTACTCGCTAAAAATCACAAGGGAAGTGACTTAAATATACATATGTGTCTGTGTGGATCCTGTCCTCAGAAAACCGGGGTAACAGAACAGCCTTACCACTAATCCGTAGCAACATGCTAACCTGGCCGATTGAGCGCCCCTCCCCCCTCAGTCAACAACTAAGAGCCGTCTGGTGCTCCTATGTATCATCGCACCCGTTTCCCAGAAAGAAACCTCCCCTAAGATTCGAAATTGTCAATACAGCGGAAAGGATCGGCATTCACGTTTTCGTCATGAGGGACAATTTCGAATCATCGACAAACAATCGAGATCTGATCGGATGGAAAAGTGTTTTTTCCCCCGCTCGGCGCCAACCCTGGACAGGGCAGTCGGGCTCGGCTTGTCGACTTCGCCATTTTCAGTCTCTCGTTTCACCCTCAAGCGACATTGTGGAGTGTATATACCCAAGCAGCATTAGCTTACTAATGATTAGCTTAGCGGGTGATAATGTTTTCGTGTGAAACGACCGGCTCCGTCGACGTGATAAACAACAACCGTTTTTTTCCGTTGTTAGAACACTTCCGTTGGTAATCGCGAGGCGTTACCTAAAACCCGTCAACGGTAAAGGTTCTATTGTTCTATTTTTAGCTAGCGCCACGCTAATCTTAGCATGGTAACCTAGTTTACAAACAGTACATTTAAAATCCACAACGATTCCCAAATATGCCTGAAAATGAATGTAATAAATTCCGGCATGCTACAAAATTAGTCAAATAATCATATTTACCTTCACGACGTTAGGCTGGCTGAGTGAGGCGTGATCCGACGATGACGATAAGTCGACTGGACAAGCTGAAAACGATCTGTGGTGGGAGGAGGAGTGAGACTCTGTATTAATACTTTTTCGTGACGTCATGTTTGGAGCACTCCTCACGCTTGTTGGTACGTCGTTCGCTTGAGACACGACGCAGCCAATCAGATGTAGGACGTAGTTGAAAAAAAGAATAAAGCGACTTCCATTAAACAGTTACGAGGGAGAGGAGTATAACATCAGTTATCAAACATATTACCAACGTATTGCATGTATCACTAAACTAATCTCATTTTTGATAAATTATCACTATCAGTTGTACGTTTCTGACATGAGTTTCTGTATCCAGTTGAATGTATGTATTGTTTTTCCCATTTACATCATAGTTCAATATTGACTTGGCGTAATATATGTATTATAATTTCTACGACATATAAGTCTTCATTACGCCAGAAAAACCACATGGACTCACGTTTTTTTTTTTTTATTATGGTCATTTCACAGAGAGCAGCACAAACAGAAGAAGAAGAAATAATACTTTTTAATTTTTATACAAACAGTCAAAATGTAAGCAGGGCGAGGGAGAACTGAAGAGTAAAATATACAGTGAACAGCGTATAAAATGTAATCAATTTGAGGCGTTAATGTTTGGTATCCAATAATTTTTAACGTAATGTTTCCACACTCCGTAATTACGATTTCTCCGAGATTACTTGAATGCATCATTCACAACTACTTCCTCCTGTTGTGCGCAAACTCACTTCGTTGTGCGGATTTGGAAGCTAACAAGAATAGCTAGCATTTTAAGCTAAAAACAAGGTCCCCGTTGTTACACTTCAAACGGGAAAATGTCTAAAACACACTCGCAGACTCCGTTATCATCGGCTACGATGACGAGCGGGGGGCACTCTTCGTCTTCTTCGTCTTCGTCCGCAGGAGGCTCGACATCTCCTGCAACCGTGTTGAACGTACAGCCCGAGAAACCTCAACATTACACGTACGTAGCCAGATAGCTGGATTAGCTTGCCATATGTACACAAACTCACGTGTAGCTAGTTTCATCTTCCAAAGCGCAGCAACTTCAATTGAATAATAAGTCGCGAATTGAGTTATTTTTAGCTGCTGAAACAAAAACATTCAGTCGCGATTTGCCTGTTGGCTGGTGTAGGTCTCGATAAAGAGGCCTAACGTCACTCATTGTAGTAAGTTAGCAGAAACTGGCGCCTCTATGTTCGAATGTGGGTCAGTGCGTCAGAAATCTGTATGTTAGTGGTTCACAATAACTCTTACAGATAAAGCGTTTATTGCAGTTGCGGGGACTAGGGCGAGATAAGTAGAGAAACACAAGAGAAGTAAGAATCATTAGGAAAGCATATTGAAGTGCTGAAATTACATTCTTCCTTATATTAGTGCAGTAAAAAGTAAAAACAGTCACTTGCAGTATGTTCCATTCTTCATGTGATACTTCTCCCCCACTCAGATACCTGAAGGAGTTCAGAACAGAGCAGTGCCCACTGTTTGTACAGCATAAATGTACACAGCACCGGCCTTTTTCCTGTTTCCATTGGCACTTCTTGAACCAGCGTCGCCGCCGACCCATACGAAGACGGGACGGGACCTTTAACTACAGCCCAGATGTTTACTGTACCAAATATGATGAGGGCACAGGCACCTGTCCTGATGGAGATGAGTGAGTACAGCTGAGAAGTCCTTTACAGTTCTACATGTGTCAATAATGCTCAAGTAGAGAAATAGACAAAAAATGTAAACCAAAGTCCAACAGAGAATAGCAGAATCTAATGTCACGTTGATGTTGAGTGTTGGAGTCAAAACCAGTGCAACTTTGGTTGGACACTTCATTCAGACAGAAGTTTTTTTCAATGCCAGACACTGGATCAAAACTAATATTCAAAGTGGAGAAACAAAACCAGGTTGACTTGAAAAGCAAGCTTTGCACTTAAAATTGACAAACATCTTAAGACCTTAAAATGTGAACTTTGAAGAAATGCTGGATTTTGGATAGTTAACTGCATGACTTCAAAGTAAAAATAATATCAGTGTCAGCTGTCGTTACCAAAACAATATAATAGTTGCATATCATGTCCTAATCTGATATTACATCCTGCATTCAACCAAAAACCAACATTTATGCTATCTTGGTGTCCAGCTGGCAATGAAGATTTGATAAACTGATCAGATATTTCACATGCAATATGTTGTTTAGGAAAGTTTCTCATCAATAAAGCCTACTAATATATCTTTGACATTCTATACTAACTTTCTTAGGTTAGTGGTGTAAAAGTTATGTAATTTTTTAAACAGCTGTCTACACCACTGAGAGAATGTTCTTGTTGAGCACACTGAAAACATCTGCTATGTTTTGGAAACCCTATCGTTGTAGTTGGGGGGTTACAAATGCCATTTGATCTCTGAGTGGTTATATCCCCGATTGCCATCCAAGGCGTTGCTGATATCTCATGCCCAACATTTGCGAGCTTTCAGTTAACTTGAAAGGGTCCTATGTAATGCAAAGTCCTCCATTGTCTGTTGCTCATTGCAGTATTCAAAGTAGACTATTGTCAATCACCTGATGTAACTTGGAAGTACAGTTGCTGATCTGTTGTGTTTATACTGTAGATTAGCACCTGAACATGGGCCTTACCACATGACAGCTTAGTTTTGGATTGAATGTTTTAGGATTGAATCCAGCCAACATTTACAGATGAATAGAATGCAGATGTGGAAAATGGGTGTTTCTTCACGGTTAAGTTGGATAGATACCTGCCAATGAAACAATATTGTGCACTTGTTGCATAATCGAGACTTCCTCTTTTACTCTGGTTCTCTGTCTGATCATTTAACACTTGTGATATAACATTTGTGATATAACTATAACTTAAAAAATAATATACTGACTACATCATCTCGGTAATGTAACTCTTTAGTCCCTAAAATTTAACATTTCTTGCATTTCATTTAGACAGTTGATCCAAGTTATCTGACAATATAATATCCTGATCTAATAATGTAATTTAATGTTGTGAAATAAATGTCTGAATTGAAGTTTTCCCAAAGTATTTTTGCTCAGTTATGCTTAAAAAAAGAACTTAAGCAAATAAAGAATTTTTTACATGATCTCTTCAAAATGTCATGTAGTCCAGTGTGATCAAAGAAGCTGTTTCAAAGCCCTATTATTTTAGAGGATACATAACTTGTAGATGTTTTATCTTGCCATAAATTCTATTATCCATTTCAGCATGTGCCAAAAATAAAGAAATCTCCATTTCAGCATGTGCCAAAAATAAAGAAATCTCCATTTCAGCATGTGCCAAAAATAAAGAAATCAAACATATTCAGAGATGTAATATGTTTGGGGGTAATATGTTTTTGGGGGGTTCATGATGGTGGATCTTCTGTCTAATGCTCAAATAAAAGTAGAATGTTTCACTGGTTCCATGTTTTGCCATACCTATATAAAAGAAGAGACTGGTATCTGCTGAATAATGAATTAAATTTAACCTCAGTGTGATTCCTGGGTTCCTTTAGGCCCCAAGTTAATAGCAGTTTTTTTACCTTCTCATTCGTTGGTCTGGATGGTATTGTGTTTAGGAGTTAACTGAGTGTCTTATCAATGTTTTGTTCATATGAACGTTTCCTCTCTGATTTTTCTGCATTACAGATGCTCATTTTTACATCGGACAGCGGGGGACACTGAGCGCAGATACCACCTTCGCTACTATAAGACAGGTTCCTGTATCCATGAAACTGATGCAAAGGGTCACTGTAGCAAGAACGGCTCCCACTGTGCCTTCGCACATGGATCACATGACTTAAGGAGCCCTGTGTATGATATTAGGTA
Organism: Fistularia commersonii; assembly: GCF_037954325.1. Taxonomy (NCBI): domain Eukaryota; kingdom Metazoa; phylum Chordata; class Actinopteri; order Syngnathiformes; family Fistulariidae; genus Fistularia; species Fistularia commersonii. Next base: position 3,394,932 of record NC_141316.1, on the reverse strand, counting down.
CACAAATCTTAATTACATATAAACCTGTAATGGTCATGGTAGAGCATGACTGATATATATCAACAGGTTCTGTCACCAGAAGCAGCCTCTCACAGATGTATTTGTTTGTGTATGGTTTATGTTGACTGATGAATCCACTCAGGTCAAAACCATGACTCTTCACATAATTTTAAATACAGACGCCTTTGTTTATCATGTATTTAATGCGTGACTATTACAGAGAAGTTCAAGTGATGGAGTCTCAAGGTGGCTCAGGAGCCTCGGAGGCAGGTGGAGGGGACGGACAGTCTGGACAGGCGGCAAGTACTGCCCTCATAGAGAAGATTCTGAGTGAGGAACCTCGCTGGCAAGGTACATTAGTAGTACAGACACACAGCAGTGCATGATGCTTATTCGTCAGTGTTTTTTTTTTTGTTTGTTTTGTTTTTGTTATTAGGGTATATTTTTCATGATATTAAATTATGACTTGATGTTTTATTTTTTATTTAAAACCTCTTAGAATTCAGTGTTTAAATATATCTGTATGTAAAGTTGCATATAACAATTTTCAATCTTTTTAAAGGTCTACAAATATAATATCACAATCTAATGGCAATTTGTGTATTTTGATATACGGGTGGTCCTCACTAAACGATGGGGTTACGTTCTAAGGGGTCTGTCTAAGCAAGTTTGTTGTTAAGCAAAACACTGTTTCCGCTGTTCTGCCGGCCATTTGTACTGTGCTGTTTTACCTTTTTTTTTCCTTTAATGTTATATTTGCATGAATATAGGCCAATTATAAGCGTGGGTAAGCGCGTACAATATGCACTCACTCACCACTCCACTCCCAGCACATTCCGCGCGTATTTTAATATTATCGCTAAGCCCGTTGTAACTCAGAGTTGTCATTAAGTGTGGACCTCCTGTATTGCCAGCTCTACTGATAGAGTTGTGGAATAATGTTGATTATAGCCATCTTTTATGACGGCTGTTATATTTTAACATCAACATACTAAAGATTCCTGTCTTGTTCTCGCCTCCCAGGGTCCCAGGCCAATATCAAAATCTTCCCTTATCTTCTCTCTGTGCCATTCTCTTTCAGATAACAGCTATGTGCTTTCCCACTACAAGACAGAACTCTGCAAGAAACCTCCTCGTCTGTGTCGTCAAGGTTACGCCTGCCCATATTATCATAACAGCAAAGACAGGCGGCGCAGCCCACACAAACATAAATACAGGTATTTTCCTGATTGAAGTAAAGAGAGTTTTATAGAGTGGAGCCTCTGATGTACACAGGTGTTGTATGTTCGCCCCCACAGAGCTTTGCCATGTCCTGCTGTAAAACAGAGCGAGGAATGGGGGGATCCTAGTAAATGTGAGGGCGCTGAAGCTTGCCAGTACTGCCACACAAGAACAGAACAGCAGTTCCACCCAGAGGTTTGTCTCAGCCCAGAGCTCTAACCCGCATTGGGACATGTCATTTTATTGCTTTGTAATTTTCCTACAGATCTATCAATCCACAAAGTGTAATGACATGCAGCAGTGTGGTAGCTGTCCCAGAGGGCCCTTCTGTGCCTTTGCTCATATTGAAAGTAAGTTCCTGTGTCCGTATCACCAATAACAATGGAGCCCAGACAATGTATCCATCCATATCAGCCTTTCACAGATATATCAGTGTCAGCATATGAAAACTTGCTGAATGTATTAACGCCATTGCTAACTACCAAAGGTCAATAGTCTGAAATGTATCTGGCATTGTCCTGCTATGTTCCTGATTATGCGTCCTCAGTAAGATAAGATAACATATACTTTATTGATCCCCTTGGGGGAAATTCTTTTATCACAGCAGTGTAACAATTTCAGTATCAATAAATATAAATAGAGACAATTAAAAGATAGCAAAACATCCACAAATAGACAACTGAGTGAACAACAACAAGGATAAGAGCATAAACAGAGTGACAATAGCAGTGACAAAAATAAACAGGACGGTTTGGAGTGAGACCAACACGGCTTTGGGCTTTACAGATTACTGAAATAATCTCTTGTTTTTTTAAATTTACTCCAGAGCCATTTGCTCCTGAAGAACCAACATTCCCCACCCCTAGCACCCCACCACCCCCTAGGCCTCCAGATCCCCTTGCTGCACAAGAGGCTTCCTCAAGTCCAGGCGGGCCAAACAGGGGTGCTGCTGCCCTCGTAGACCCTTTCTCCCCATCCGCCAGCTCATGTGTACCAGAGCAGGGGCTGCTGGGAAGTGTTTTGTCTCTGTGCGAGGACATGAGAGGAGGGGCAGAGCCTCTGTCTCCCTGGGCTCGAGAGGGGGGATATGGCCGGGCGCCGGGGTTCGAGAGGGAGGATCAGGTGAGATAGATAAATGACTGAGAAACAAACAAATCATCTGCTCTTTTAAAAGGCCACTTTGAAGGAATGGACTAGAGATGGTGTGTTAATAATGACCAAGACACACAACTGAGTAAGAGCTGTCTCTGAATGTTTTGACTTCATTATCTTGTTTCTGGTCACAGGCCAAGCATAGGAGTTTTGCTTTGGAGCAGCGCAATAGAGAAATGGCATCAGCACAAAGCAAACAGGTAGATTTACTATATCACCATATCATTATCTAGACAAACTGTATCAAATTCTGTAATATTCTGTAAAATTCAGTTTTTCCCGAACACAGTCCATTACCATAACACCTCCATTCTCCCCCTGAAGTCCTTTTAGCTCCATTTACTTTTGCTCCTCTTCCTGATTATGATGATTATCGGTCAATTGACATGATTTTGGTTTGCAGGTCCACGTATTTTATGTGGATTCCTTCAGAAAATAGGCTTTGCATGCATCTCTGGCCGAGCCTATAAATGAGAGACACCTCTATAACAAAACTAAAACAGGTTACAGTGCCTCTGGTAGAAGTACAACACAATTTGGCAGCATTTGTTTGCAGCAAATACAAATTGTAGACATGAACATGAGATGTATCGACATTGAAGGGTATACAATGTAGAGAAATTAATGAAAAGAAATGCTATGTAGCAGTCGTCCCCAACCTTTTTATCGCCGCGGACCGGTCATCGCTCAACAATTTTACCACGGACCGGGGGGGATGTGCAGTACACGCAGATTGTTTGTATTGCGACTATAATAATGAACGTGACTCCACTGTGTGGAGCCACCTTTTCCCCTTCGAAAAGAAACTTTCCGTCTGACGTCTGTTTTTACAATTTTTGCTAGCTCGTGGGTTTCATTTTTGGCGCTCAAGTCATCCAGATGTAACCGAGAGATACCAGTCATTTTTCAAAATAAAGATTGTTCAGACTCAGATAATAAATCCAACGGAAATAATTGATTATTTGTGGGGCCCGATACCAATTGATCCATGAACTGGTACCGCTCCGTGGCCCGGGGGTTGGGGACCACTGCTACATAGGATTAGAGCAACAAAAAACAATTACTGTAAATGTACCGCCATCTGCCAATGGTTGTTCTTCTTCCCCCAATAAATCCATTCCACAATGCCCTTGCAGATGATGACAAATTCTCATTTGCTTTTGCAGACTGTCTGTGTACTTGGTTGAAAATATTGCTTTAGGTCTGGATCAAAATTTGAATAGTGAGTTAGCTGAAGGATAAGTGTGTATAACACTTCAGAGATATGGTTGCTGGCATATAAATAATGTCTGAAAGGCATTGTCTGAAAGGAACAGTTAATTCTATTGCAAAGACCAACTACCTCAGGCATTGATGTTAATCCTCTTAACTTTCCAAATGTTTACATGCACCAGGCAGCTAAATATGGTATAGAAAAGAGACCTCCTTCCTAGAAATGTAATTCAGCCTCTGATAACCAAGTTTGTTACTATTCATTTTTAACAAATTTAGGGAGTAGTATTGCATGAGATTAAAATGGCCCAAGTTGAAGCGTTAAAGTGTATCATATTTATGTCTCCTTCAGGACTTGTTGGTGTTTCTGCCAGTTGGCAGCCCTCTGAGTTTGTCCTCCAGCATTCCCTCGAGCCTGGCTGCTACCCCACCAAGCCCTGCCCCTCTAGGACCCCAGGGAACTAGCATATCGTCGGGCATGAACGCAAATGCCTTGCCTTTTTACCCCACCAGTGAGACAGTAGAGTCAGTTGTCGGTAAGAGATGGTGACATACAAAGTTCACTTTCAAAGCTGCAATGGGGAGAGAGCTGCTGAAAAGCTGACTGTTTGTTACAGAGTCCGCTCTGGATGACCTCGATCTGAACGAATTTGGCGTATCTGCGTTGGAGAGGAGCTTGGAAGGCAGCTCGGCTCTCCCCAGTATGGGAGTTATGCTTGGTATTTCAAAGACACACATCCACATCAGCGAGTTCAAATCTTCAGTGAAACCCAACAACCATGTTCAGCAACATGTTGTTTTATCGCCGTGCAGCTCATGGCCAGTTGTCTTTTTGTCTTTGCAGGAGGCACCCAGCTCCAGAGCTCTGCTCCAGTCAACATCCCCGGTTCCTTCAGCAGCACTGCACCCTTCAGGTCCCCTTCCCCTTCCCCCCCTATTCGACCACATGCCTCCCCTTTCTTTTCCACGCACCTTTCCCAACCTGGCCAATCGGACAGCTCCTTCCTGGGACCATCTCATAGCTCTTTAGGTATGCTAAATTGAATCATGTGCTACGGTGAACTATTTAATTAGCTGTGGTTTACCTGTTTTTAATCTGTATCCTGCAGGACTTAATGGTATGAGCACTAATATTTGGGAGCACTTCCCCTCAGGCCAGGGTTCCCCTGGCACACCCCCCGCCCTACTTCCGTCTGGACCATGCGCAGAGAGTGCCAGGCTCAAGCAAGAGCTCGAGGAGGCCCACAGGGCACTGAAGCACTGTGGTCACACCTGGAGACATACAGCTCAGGTAAGGTAGAGGATCGTATTTGAGTGTAGGGACAACTGTGTCGGACAGGTGTGTTTGATTTGATGAAACACGCGTTGCAGACAGTGGCATTTCCAAGGCAAAGGTACAAGTTGTATTGGTTCAGAGTCCTCAGTGAACCTGCAGCCAGAGCATCTTGTCCTGAGATTTTTATATTATAATCAGCACACACGAGTTATTTTAAACATTTCTTTATAAATGTCCAATAGGACATAGAAAGGATTGTGTCATTAAAAAAGAAAAAAAAAATTATGAATTAAAACATTTTATAAAATGTGCCTAAAAAAAAACAACCAAACAAACAAAAACAAAACAGATAGACATTTTATGACAGAAGCAAACAGTTCCTCAACATGAACATCACATTATATTTTGAGATATTTTGTGCTCCTGTACTTTTGCCAGCACCCACATTTTTGACTACTAAAATCTTATGACACATAATTCCAATGTCATTATTTGTCAAAGCCTCTGTTTTGCAAAACCACTGCTTTAATTCCTTTACGTGACAATTGTAACATTGCGCCGCATGCAATGATATTGCACAGTGTATCCCGTATCCTTGCACTCCTCACTCAAGTGTGTGTGTCGCAGTGACTACAGGAGTGAATGACTTAGGTGCCCCTGCCTTTTTGTCCCACAGTCTTGGGCCTCGCTGAAGGCAGATGCAGAGGAGTCTCGTGCCCATGCCGCACGACTAGCCATGGAGGCAGAAAGAGCCAGGCAGGCGGAGGAGGAGGCACAAAGACAAGCCTCTCTGCTGCAGGAGGCACTAGAAAGCCTGAGGAGTGGAGAAAATCCCCATCTTGCACTGCACCAACTGCAGCTATTGCACCGGCTGCCCTTGGAGTCCATTCTTAGTCTGCAGGCTCAGCTGTGCAGCTGCCTGCACGCTGTGGAGCAGGTACTGACAGAAACGGGATTGGACAAACTGAACACATAAAACAGATTTTTCTTTTGTGCTGCTTTTGTAAATAGACACATTGCTGCTGTTCACGCCTGCCAAGTAGTCCAAAACAAGGTTGAGAGAAGAGATCATTTGATTATGACGGGATATCCTCAGGGGACTGTTTTCATGATTGACACAGAGGGAGCCAACCAGTGATTATGAATTTTTATTACTATAGTGTTTTATGTCTGACTGAGTAGATTTGTAAAAGCAACAGGCAGAGACTCCATTAATTTCCACTGTGGCCAAGAACAGTCATAACTCAAGGTCAGCACGGGTTATCAGCCCACTCCCAATTTTTTCAAATTTTTAAAAATAAAATTCAGGTATATAATGTTGGTTTTCAGACCATTTAAATACAGAGTATTCCCTCCGGTAATCCCCACATGGTTTTAGTCCAAATCCAAATCTCACACATTGTGCCAAATTTATTTTTATGCATGCAGATCACAACCTGTTTTCAAATCAATCATTTTATTAACTAAGGGTCCAATTATTTTACCACTATATTTTTTGTTGCTAAAAGTATAAAATCTCTGAATGCCGGTGTGCTTCCCCAGGTGGTCTACAGGAAACAGAGACAGTGCTGTGTGACGTGTGGTGAGCAGGGAGCCGTGTCGCTGCCCTGCGGCCACGGGCTGCAGTGTGAGAGCTGCACAGCGTCCACAGAGTGTCCACGTTGCCCTGAACAAACGCTGGAGCAGCAGCTGTCTTGACCTCACAGCCCCGACGGACCACGGCAGATACCAGACCAGTCGGTCCTGATTCTACGGACACCAGCCTCGGATCTCCACCATCGATCAAAATTACCCTGAGGTCGTTTTTATAACCTTTGTATTGCAGCGCATTGGCTGATCTGGTTTTGTAATTTTAAATTGATGATGAATGGCCAAATCAAGGTTCATTTAGTAAGAGCTCTTGATATGGAATTTTTTAATACATTATAATTACTGCTCTAAACCAGCAACACATTTCCTTACACAGAATGATTGAGACTGAATTTAACTTCAAAATATGAACGATCCCTTTTCTTAGATATCAAAAGCTCAGATTTATTTCTGTGGGTTTCACAGATTGAACATGCCAACTTGTCATACTGATGATCAGTGGCAAGACATCAGCTGGCAGTTATATGATCTTTCAAAGATAGATACTGAACTTTCGGAGACCGTTACATTCGGGTGGGGATGATAACAGCTGTAAAAATCGTCTGACTGACGGATCAGTCAGGCTGTAAATCCATAGTCCTCTCAAACCATGTGGGCCTCCCGTATCTGAGGTGACACTGCCTGTTGGACTGCCGGCCACAACACACTGGTGTTCTCATCACTGTGTGGTTCGGTGCGCACCCTTTGTTTTGACAGCAAAGGTAATCCAGTGGATGAATGACACATCATAATATCCAAATCATCAATAATGAGTGAGAGCAGTGGAGGAAATATATTAGTTTCATTCAGACCATGATCCTATAAAGCTACAGCCAAAGGGGCCCTCATCAGTCTGCAGGTAGCTGTTGTCTAGGTTGTATTGAATTTGTTGTTTGTTAAATTTTTCACTTAAAAAAAAAAAACAATAAAAATCTTACTGTCAATTATAACAAAATAATTTTTTAAGAATTCTAGTAATGTTTGTTGAAAGTTACAACAGATGGGCTCTGTTCAAGCACTCAGGTTACTCTATTATTCTTCTACTTAAACTGGAGTAGGGAAGCATGTTAACACAATCAAATGTACTCAGTCAACATGTTTAGTCTTTAAAATTATTTTTTTTATTTCTAATTATGCTATTCAATTTAACTCAAACATACATATTTTTGTTAATGCCAGCCAAGTTCCTGTTTAAAATCAGCGTGACAGGTTTCTCTGCCAAAAGTAATATTTGACATTTCACTGTAGTCCAGTACATTTTCTTAAGTGTTTGTGTATATATATATATATATATATATATATAAATACATATATATATATATGTGTATATATATATATATATATATATATATATACATACATATATATATGTATCTGTATGTGATGTCATACTTCTTTTGCACTGATTGGACAAAGCATCAGGAAGCAGACCTTTCTTTAAATGTGTGTGAGGTTTTTCGAAAATATGCAGGTGTGAAAGTTCCCATGATCACTGTGACGGTCTCTCGTACACACACGTGCTGGGCATTCTGTCCGCACACAACTCATCCCCCAGCAGTTGTTTCCTTCAGAGTGGATTTTTGCTTGTTCTTTTTTGGTACAGATCATTAAAACAAATTATATATTTTTGGAGGAAGTGATTGTTTGTGTGGGTGTGTGTGCGAGTGAGTGCACGGGTGTTAGAACAGGATTCAAGGCTTGACCCCCTCTTGGGACTGTCTCTCTCTCTGCCGTCGTTTCTTCACAAAGGCCTGTGTTTCACGCTCGGCCTTCCTGGACTCCAGTAATGTCAATATGTTGTCCCCTGGAAGACAGGCACACACAAAGAATAAGGAAAAACACATAGATGCTTTAACAAGTCTGGAGTCCTCAGATCATTTGAATGTCTACATTTATAAATACTTATGAATTAAAGAAAAGTAGTATGAGTTGTTCCTCTTCAAAACTGAACCATAATTAACCTTCCACTAAATTGTTAGTGTTTGGTTTATTGTTTTGTTATGGCGGACATTTAAACATGCAGTGAAGATAAAAGACTCACTCATGAAGTAAAAAGCCTCTCCGTTATATCGAGGCATTCACAGAAGAAAGTGACTGTTGGATCCTGAATGGCCATAGATGATCGTAAAGACACATGATGTGACACTGATATCAATTTTAAATTCATCCAGTAATAGGGGGAAAATTGGCCAACTTTGAAGTATTCATAGGAGCCCTTTAGCTCTTAGGAGTCAAGCTTATTTCCAATGAGCCTGACTTACAACTCAGATTTTTTTTTTGGGTGAAATTGCATCACAGCAGAGCATGAAAATATCTAAAATCCCCTTCAAACAAGGTGTTCAATTTTTGTTGATGGGGGGCAGTAAGTAAGTCACAATATCAGCTCTGTCTAGAAATGAAAGTTCAAGATTTAATGTTTTGATCCAATTTTAATTGGGATTTTTTAAGAAACACTATCATTTTTTATATAAAGAAATAATTAACAGAAAATTTGACCAGGAATAATCTAATGCAGTAGGTCAGAAACAGGGTAATTTCTTGTGGATTTTAAGCTGTTTTACAAATTTTCTTTGAGATTGTCTATTTCTTGATAGTTACACTAAAGTTTAACCTCACAATTCTATTCATCTTGATTTTCGAAATTAGAAACAACATGTCAACATGCAGCAATTCTGGTCATTTCCCTCCAAATACAGCAGGCGATACAAAACAAAAGTTAATAAAGTCACAAAATTATACTGAGATTAAATATGTGAATATTTCTCATTTAGAACAAAGATAATTACTGTCTGAGTTGTGGTTATTTTTCCACACCAGCATCATACCGTCAGATTTTGGATGCATGAGAGGCAGGCGTATCTGAGCTGGAGTCACTTCAGATTGTAAACACAGGCTGTCTGATTCTACTTTGCTCCTTCCTGCGACTCCAGGTATGAACTTGAGGGCCAGGAAGGCTTCTCCTTCAAAGTCATCTGTCATCAGGGTGTCGTGGTCCAGAACCGTGACCACGAGGCAGGCCCCTGGCGCCTGGCACTGATCCAGAGAAACCAGGCTGAGATATTACAAAAGGAAAAAATAATAAAAAGAGTGAAAACTGCAGGCCTCATAATGCATCGTGCAAAACATTCCACCGAGGACTCACAACTCGAAAACCTCATCAAAAAGGGGATTGAGGTCGCAGCTTTTGACATGAGTGCGGCAGACTTCGACCTCTGGGAAGGTGTGATGAGGTTCCAGACACAACTGGACATACGGGTCACTGAAACCTGGTATATCGCACATGCTCAGAGGATGGGACTCCATAAACACTGAATTTTTTTCATCAAAGCGCTTTCTATCAGTTTACCATTCGAGTCCATCGGTAGGAGGTTGACTGCATTCAGGACTTCAACTCTGAGCCGCTGGTCGGACCTCCGGTAGGACGTGAGGAGGGTGACTGCGCCATATTTCTCCCCACAACACACGTTCTGTTGTGTGACGGACGAAGACAAGTTCAAGCCAGTTCATTGGGATGATGTTACTCCACCTTCGCCGTCTCACCTGTTCCCAAATCTTTCTCATGAGGAACTTCTCCATCAGCTCATGGCTGCTCTGAGCGTGGTGGGTTAGGTGGGCTTTGAGATTCTGGAGGGAGACGGGGGAAGAGATTCACCACCAGGTGTGAGTTTTCTCAGTCTATCGAAATTGCTTTTTTTAAATTCTCACCTTGTACTCATCAGAATGAAGCGTTTTCAGAGGAAGGCCATTTCCCTCGGCGTGAAAGCACTGCTCCAGGCACTGGAATACACATCAGGTTACGCAAAGAAACAAGTAAACCACCTGTCTTGGGTGGTTTACTTGTTTGGGAATTTGTTTGGTTATATTAGGAGTTGAAACCCAGACATTCAGCCTCCCTGGAATAAAGGTACCAAAGTGATTACAATTTCTGCTTAAAACATTATGAAGCGACATGGAGGGGAAGACCGACCTGCAGGGTGTACAGCAGCCTCTGACAGAACACCATCAGGCCCTCCTGCTGGGGGTGCTGAGTGGCCACCTGGTGGAGAATCTTCAAGGAGTTGTTCCACAAAGGGGTCAGCAGGCTGCGGAAGGGAGACGAGACAAGATTTATTCATTAATGTTTTTTTTTGTGAATGGAGTTAAAAGCTGTGCAGCATTTACAGAGCTCAGCACCTGTAGAAGTTCTCTTGAACCAGGTTTTCATTCATGTAGTGAAGCTCCTGCTCCAGGTAACGCATAAGAGGCGCAGCAGCCTGATATCATGGAGTTTGGACGTTAAGCAAATATACACTAGTTGGTACGTGAAGCGATGATGAATCAAACACTTACGTCCTCTGTTGACATGGAGGGAAACCTCCGCCTGGTGGACATGCCTCTGACATGTGTCTCAATGTCTGTATTCAGCTTCAAAGACACAAGTTGAAGGAAGTTATGATTTGATTTAAAATCAACCCCCCCTTTTTTTTTTTTTTAATCTCTCATTCTACCTCCTTGAACGCACCTTCATCCCCAATGTATTCAGGGCAGAGCGTGTCTCCTGGCCCAGGATGCCCTGGGCCTGCTGGAGCTGGAACGGAAGTGTGTTGTTGAACTGACTCTCCCCGATGACGTGCTGGGTGCGCTCCCGGAGCCCTGCCCAGTTCAGCTGGGCAGGAAGACGACTCAAGAGGGACCGGAGGTGCTCGAGGTCATTTACCACCACACACAGCTGTGGAGATGGATGCAGGGCTGAGATGCCGATGATTTATGCAGCAGCAGAGTTGTTGTTTTCACCAACTCACCATATTGATGGCACTGCCGTGGTCCGAGTTCATCGATAGTACTCTGACCCTCTTCTTCAGGGTGTGACAGTAGGTCACCACAATCTTGCACACATCCTGAATACACATAGAGAGACATCTTAAAAGCCCCTTTTCCTGAGTGTCCTTCCTATATGCAGTTATATCTACCTATTTATATTTTGTTTACAATGGTTGACTTTCTCCCCTATTTTCTCTTGTGTGGTATTATTTTAATCTCCACCAGCTACGATTTAGACCTCCAGCCCTTTATATTTGTGCTGCACAAAAATACTTTGTATGATGACGGACTGAACTGCAACTGTTTTACTCAAATACGAAAACACCGTGCGGCATTGATACTGTGTTGTTGTGCCGTTGTTGAATAGTGTTATTTGCTTTTTCAAAAATTATTATTATTACTAATATCGTTATTCTGCATGTTCCCATACTGATGTCACCTCAGTGATCTTGACCATGAGCATGAACGCCTCCTCATGGTCCGGCCAGGACAGCTGCTCCCACAGCTGACAGATGGGCTGGATACACGCCACCAGGTCCACGGCTGAGGAGCTGTGCTTCACCGGCACGTCCCCGGACTGCAGGGGCTGCAGCTGAGAGGAGGTAATCACGTGAACGACGATGTTGTGCAGGAAAGAAATTGAACCAGTAATGCATGTAAATATTGGTGTTACCTGGTCCACCTGCACGGCCCGCTCCACCCGGTCCTGTGTGGTGCTGAACGCCTGCTTCAGCCAGTAAGGCAGAGCGTCTATGAAATTCTTGTGGAAGTTTGTCAACTTAAGGCATCCTCTGAAAGAACAGCAAAATATCAAGACTAAATCGATATCAGTCAAATGGCGGACAAACATTTTATTGGTATTAGCAATGGGAATAATCTGGGATTATGTGTCCAGAGACACTGAGTGCCTCCTCAAACACACTTAGAGATGCTACATGTGTTATCAAAATCAATATCACAATATATTTCTGCATCAAAAGTGTCTGACACCAATCTTCATATTTAAGAAAACACCAACAAGGCCCTGAATATGATTTCAATCTGTTCAGCTCTATCTACAACTATGCATGTTTACGACTTGTCGCTTACGAACATGTTTTGGTCCTCATTCATTTTCATTCTGAATTTCTAAATGTGAAACCATGCCCTCTTGTGGAATCCTTTTGCACGACACTCCACCAGGAAGTGAGATCGAAAAGAATTTCTAACCTCTTCTGTAAGAAGGCCTTGTCCTTGAGGATTGCCTGCAGGCTCAGGTATACCGGGAACAAACTGTTGGCCAGACCCTGCTCCATCTGACCCTCCATCAGTGAGAAGGTTTTTATCATTTCCTCTGCAAGCTGCGTAGAAGAGAGGAGACACGGTGAGGCAGGAAGATAAAAACACAGGGTGGCAGAGAATTCTAGAGTCTGGAGAGTCTTACCAGAGAGTCGAGCTTCTGATAGACGACAGTGAACACATCTAGGTGCACAGCACTATGATCGAGAAAGAAAAACATATTTGCAAAAGTGTCTTTTTACTCTTCTGCTGGCCTGTCACAGATGCTGCCATTTCCCCCCTCATCTTACAAACATCCTTGAATATCCATAGATATTCCAAATGAAGATGGAGTTCACACAAATTACCACTTGGACCCAAGAGTAAACACATCAGTGTCAAAGCACAGCACTTTGACCACAACTTGAAAAAGGGACATCAAAACATGTCTAAACCACAAATGATAAAGGATGAAGTGAAAACATTTAAATACCAATCGTCAACTGTTCATATTGAAGTAATAATAATTAATATTATTACCTGACAAATACTCGATTCCAGGCGTCCTTGTTGTGCTTGATGTCTTCCTGTACCTCGCCGATCAACCTGGAGAAGGCGTTCACGATCTCGGCCAGCTCCTGTGCAGAAAGGCCATAATTGCATGACCATGAGATAAAAATCCGAATATGGCAGGAACACTCTCCCGATAGGGGTGTTTTTTACCTTGGTCATAGGCTGATGCAGACCCTTTTTGATGATGAACCACTCCTGTGTGCCTGTCTGTCATACAAATACTCAATAAGTCCAAATACCAAAGGTATCCCTTTGAAAAAATGATAACCTGAAGTTCACGGACCTGTATGGCATCAATGACTTCATCGTGCAGCTCAAACTCAGATGGGTTCAGTTTTTGAAAAGCCTGGGTCTTACAAATCTGGACCAGGAGTCTGAAAAATAAAATTGTACTTCCGTGTATCAGATAATGTATGATTTCCAGCCACTGTGTCAGAACATAAAGAGACATTTACCTGAGGAGAGTATGTAATTTTGGAGTGGCAGCGGGAATCGGGGGAAATATATCTCTGTATTTGGACACAAGACAGAGTCCGTAATGCAGGAAACCATGAAGAGAGTCTCCAAGTTCTTGTTTCTGTTCAAAAAGCAGAGCTTTTCTCAACACCAATTTGAACATTTGGACACAGAGCATTCATCCGGAGCATTAACAGACAAACAAACACATATCCTTTTTAATTTGCAGGGTGAGTCAAGGGTCTACCTGCTGGTAAGGCAGTTCCTGCTGATGCCAGTGGTACTCGATGCTGGTGAGTTGCTGGAACAGGACAGAGGAGTCCACTTCCAAGCTCTGGTAAAGCTTGCTGTACGCCACCCACTTCCTGTCAGGTGAGCACACATTCAGAGGTGCAACATGAAGTGTGACACTTGGGTTTAAAACACAAGTACCAAGTTACCAATACATATTGAAACAACTTTTTAAATAAACCTTCATTGGATATGTCTGCAAAAAAAATCAAACACCAGCAATTTGAAAAATGTTTACTGCTGTGGTGTATTAGTCTTATGTGCAAAACTGTGTCGACAGTTGACCTTTGGGTTTATATTGTCAGATTTTTGAAATTGTTTCGTGAGGTAACAGGAAAAAAAAACCTCACATGCTTAGGGCATAAATTACTCAATTAGGTTTTGCCAGGAAATCTTAGCTGTTGTGAATCTGCGACAAAACTCCTCAATGAGCTTTGGGTTTTAGAAAGAAATCCGCTTTCTTTTTCAATAAAAATTATAGGTCAGGTTTGATAAGAAAAATCAGAATTTATTTTCATGCATAGCTTTTGGTAGGTTAATGAAACAAAAGTTCCTATTCCTGTTTTGACCACGAAAGTTAATGCTCTTAAGTGGGACTTTTTGATCGGATGAGGCAGAACAGAATCGTCCACGAGACACCGGTTCTCACGCCAGGTCTTGAAGGAAAGGTGAAAGGTCATTCTGTGTAGCGTAAAACTCCAGCAGAGTCTGAGCCTCGCCACATAACGTCCCTTTCCACGGAGCGCGACCCTGTGGAAAGGAAAGATGTTGTGGGTAATGTGACGAGGAGGACTCAGCGGTTGGGGTTAGTACTGAAGAACTGTACTTGTGGGTGAGAATGAAGAGAGAGAATGTCACCTGTTGCTTCGAGATGTAGGCCTGAACAAACTGCTGCAGAATCCCGCAGTAGCTGCTGTAGGCATTTCGACCGGCGCTCAGGCTCTCGTCTCTCTGTCAGCCGCATAATTCACAATCAGTTTGAATTCCTCTTACGGCTGCCCCCGTCAGGACAATTCCATGAATTTCATAGATAGTGTTGTTAAAAAGAAATGGCCCTACTTCCTTTTTTCACTTCCACAAAGTATTACAGAGGCACTATCCAGATGCTTGTATATAAACATTTGAATTTCTTAACAAAGTCACAACATTGTCGCCATACCCCTTTATGGATAAATTTGAGGTTCAGGTGACATTGGCCACGATCAGGATACGTCTCGGTTCTTGGTTCCAGTGTGTACCAGTTGTCCTCCGTACAGTGAAGATCCTAAGGGGAAATCTTTTCTTTCTAAGACCAGAAAAACATTCAAATCTGGATGGAAACAATAGAAACATTCCATACCTGTAGCTTAAGAACGACGTGTCCCAAAAAGTCATCTGTGCCTTTCTCCTTTTTGACCTCTTTGATCATCCTGAATAAATCAGAAATCCTCTTTTTTTTTTTTTGCCAGACTGTTTAGATGAGAGTGAAAAAAGAATTCACGGTACCTCCTTAAACTGGTAAAGTTGGTTTTGAAATCCTCAAGTTTCTGAGTGAGTGAGATTTCTTCATCTTTATCCCTATAATGTTAATCGTGGTGGTCAGGTGGAGGGAGGTGAAGAGGTGAAGTGCCAAAGCTGACAAAATGATGCGCTGGGTCTTTTTCTCACCACAATTCCAGGTGGAAACTGGCTCCGGTGACATCTTCAAACTCTCTACAACCCAAAATAGGATGTAATGGTGAACGCGTAAGTTTCAGTTGGTTTGATGCGGCATGAATCACTCAGTAATTCCACTGACATTGTAAAGGTTTGGTTCCAGATGGGGTTGAGGGTTTGTTTCTTTATGTCGGTCTGGTAAATTTTATCATCTGGAACAGCATCTTTGACGACAGCTTTACGGGGTTTTGGTCTGGATCTGCGCGTGCGACTCTCTTTTTCATCCTCCAGTATGGTAAGCAGGCAATAAGGGTCACTAAAACCTTTCGGGGAACACAAAACACAGCGATCAATAGGTTGCTCTTTCTCACTGAGGACCTTGCTTTTTTAAATTTTGAAACATGGTGCATTTGTGGTCAGCCAGTTTAGTAGATGGCACTGTTGTGACAGACAAGGGTTTTAAAGAAGCGCAACCGTAAAGTTGACTTTTTCTATTCTGGCTCACATCTTGGTGCATTTCTGAATCAAAACAGGGAATTTTGTTGTGCGGAAGCACTAGATGGCAGATGTCAATACACGGCCTACATATTGAGAATAATTTTCAAGAACTGTGGACCAAAGCAGGGCAAGCTCAGGAGACTTGTAAGTGGGAAGGTTTTTAAGACCTCCCTGGGTTAGAGTTGCCCTGGGCAAGTGAGGCATAATATTTAAACCACATTGTTAGTTTAAGACACAAAATTCAGAAACAAACATTTTAACCTGATGAATATATTGAACGACAAATATTGTTTGACCTCTAAACAGCATTTATCAAAATGGTTGCCATTTAAGTCATCAAAACTAAGGATTAGAGGTCATTTTGAGCTCAAGTCTTTTTCATGAAGCTAATACCTGAGGAACACCTGATGAAATTCCTTGACAGCACAATCATAAACTTTTATTTTGGCCTTCTAGATACCCAGGTCATGTGACATGACAAACCTATTTACCCAGGCTATAACAAAACTGTATCTTTTGTTGATCTCCATTTATTGCGCCCGAACATACAGTATACAGTACAGGGAAGGCATACAACTTTGAGGCGGTGTTTGTGGTTCAGACTGTATCCAAATCAGGGATCAGTCGTGTTTTAATTAAAAATGTGAGCATCGGGTACTCACCGCTGACATCTTTACCCAGGATTCCTTTGGCTTCCTTTACTGTGGCCATCAGGCAGAACACGGGAGGCTGCGAGGGTCACATTATCGAGAAAATAGAGTTTTGAAAACCATTGTTTCACTGCTCTAAAAGTGAAAATGATTTCTTTATGCAACGGAAAATCAGTGGAAAAGGCTTGGCAGTAGTGTGTTATGTAAATAGACCTAAGCAGTCTCTTGAGACACATTTATGCGAACAAATGCCAACTTCCTCTTCTCACCTCTGTGCTTTGCACTTTTTCCATCAAACTGCTGTGCTCCTCCTCAGTCATTATGAAAGCCTGGCACAGAGAACAGTTCAGAGGCAATCGGGTTTTCACCAACACGGCAGCATTTATGTGTTAAGTGGAGGTGTTTACCTCCTTGATATACTGATGAAGCTGGGTGTCAGTGAAGGCCTCGGTAGACGATGTGTTGATGCTCATCTTGTGCGCAATGGTGTACAGCAGCTCCTTATACAGAGGCTTCAGCTTTAAGCAGACATGAATAAGTGTGAAAATTAAATGGGAGAACTTTAAACTCAAGTGTCGGTCATAATTCATGATACCTCCAGCTCCTTGTGTCGTCGTGCTTTCTCTTCTGGATTTTCATCTTCCTTGAACTCCTGGTGGAACAAGGAGAATGGACTCTAGTGAGCTGCACAAGGTGTCCTGCGGTAACTGTTTGAGCTATTGTGATGCCACCTACTCTTCTGTCTCGCAATCGCCGCGTGAGCCCAAGTTTTCGCACATGACCCAGGGCCAACTGTGAGCAAAAAGACAGACAGACAAGTCAAAAACAATACAGATATGATGAGGATTTGCCGACACTGTCAAAAAAGGGGTTTTCTGGATTTTGTATCACCCATAGCCAATGCTTTGCATGTTTCTGAAGTGCTTGTCTAGAAAATTGATTTTTTTTTGTGTATCTAGAAGACAAACACAATACTGTGTCTGCAGAGGGTGCTACATTTCAAGATTTAGTTACTATAGTTATATCGTTACCTTGCATTAGTTTTCAAGAATCTTCAAATATAAAATCCCTTATCAAATTGCAAAAAAAAAAACCTAACAAAAAAGAAGATCCTTAACAGAGCATCAAAAGGAATAGGGGGGATTTTTGAACATTATAGGTTTAACTGCTCTAGCAGACTTCCTCTGTTGCTGATGAAGAAACAGACACTGAGTCAACAGCCTTGGAACTTTTTTTTCACAGTAAGAACTGTTTTGAAATTCACATACCAGGATATTCATTCATTGTTTACAGACGACCTGTTACTTTTGAACATGTGTACTTAAAAAAAAGCCTGGATTAAAACATCACTTCCAACAACTCTGATACAGAGCAACACACACACACACACACACACACACACACACACACACAAACACACACACACAATGGAGACAACACTCCGCATCATCTAAGGGGAGTATACATCCGCAAACAGTTGTGAATCATAGTCACAGCAGCTTAGTATAACTATTTAGATAAAGTGACCATTCTCTGTTGATTGACATCTGTATACCATTTGAAAATATAAGTGTTTTTCTTTGTTCTTTTTTTGGTTCAAGAAAATAAAAAGTCTTAATCTATTACTACATTCAGATATCAGATGATTAATTAGTTAATGACTAATTTAACTCCTGCCGCATTCAAAACTAACTGATTTCAAATGGTAAAGAATTAGTCGCAATATGTTTAAGTGATCTGGAGCAGTGTGGGTCATACCTGTCCAGAAGTTTTTGGCAGATTTTCTCCAACGCTGGTGTTCTCCCTCTGATCGGACATGACGCTGCTGGTATTTTACACACATCTGACTCCTTTCTTCAGTGTGGGTCGTGTATGTGATATGGGGAAACTGTGTGTTCGCTGTGTTTCGATGAACCACAGCGCAGCAGCCGGAAGTCATCGCTTCCTGTAAAGGTGGTAGCATTAAGGACTTATGAGGTTTTTATTTATTTTCAGCGCTTTAAAACACCTCCCAGTATAGCAGTTGCCTGTTTACACCCAAGGCACAAATATGTACCTTTCTGGCTTTGAATGTCATGATCTCATATGACACATGTTTAATTCCAGATGGAGGCACAAAGGGCATGGGAGGGGCCCCATAACAGCATACATTTTAGTTATATGTAATGTCTGCGCAATACTTAAATTCAGTTGATGCTAGAAGCTCACTTTCAATTCAATTAATGCAAATATAGTCTGAGACTTCAATAAAATTGTGGAAATCAAGGGTCATTGACAATTACCAACCGTCATGGACAAACAGACTGCATGCATTACATCAATAATGTATACTTTTATCATAATATACTCCCCATAGAAAGTAAAAAAGAAAAGATCTGCTGGAGAACGCATAAATGGCTCATAACAAAATCGCTATCTATCAGTATCAGTCTGTCACAGGCACATCAGAATCAGTCAAGAAAGGGTGATATTAAAACTTCTCACAACAATATTAATTTAAAATAGACATGACCTGTTTAATGTTGTTTAGATGATGATATTTGTTTGACAGGAAGCCGCTCTGTCTGCATACAAGCCAGATAATGCGTTTCATATATTTTATTGTCAGACAGATACTGTAATACTGCAATTGTTTTTTTTTAAACAGCTGCCTCTGCTACTTCCATTGTTACCCTTTAGAAAGCCATTGATTTGTAAATGATTCGTTGTTTTGGAATTATTATAAACACTAACAACATTTTGGTGTTGTAATTTATCTATTATTAGTATCATTAATAATAAAAAAATGGTGTTGATGTTATGACTGCACTTAAATGAAAGGGGAAATTTAAAAAGGCAAAAACAAGATCCAAGAAGAGGAATTAATTACTAAATTATGTTGATTTTCGGAAGAAGGGAAATTTAGGGGGAATTTCTCGAGAACCCAAAAAAATTTTCATGGTTTCAGTTTAAAGGCCTGTGACGTCACAAGGGGGGCGTTCCGCACGTATGGCGGAAGAGCAGGTGCAAAGTGATCGTAAGCTAGCAGAGCCGTAGGACAACAAGCGACGTCTCCGCACAGAGTTACCGCTCACCGAGGTCGCCGGCGGTGCTGCGGGGAGGTTTTGAAACAGAAGAACGCAACCTTTTTAGTTTTCCCTCTGCCTGGGAGTCGAGGGGCCTGTCGACATGAGTTTAAACCAGAACCACTCGGAGTCCGGCGGCGTCATCATCAACAACAGTGAAAGGTAACGTTAGCGCGTAAGGACGGGCTAGCTAGCAAGTGCCGTTAACGGGACTGATGCGTTTACGCTATTAATAGAGACAACAAAAATATCCTCGACAAACTTTTAACGACTAAAATGAAAATATTGTTTTGCAAATTCTCGTTAAGGCTTAAAGTCTGTGAGAGCCCCGCAAAGTGGACTTTTCACAGCGACACGCGACTGCGTAGCTTCACGGTGCAAACTTCAGACATTCTAGCATCATAGTGTTGATAATGTCATTATACAGCACATTTTTCCATGAAGTCATTTTTCACGGGCTGTGGATAAACTGAACTCGACGTTCTGGCGTGGCTCAAACAGTGACGCCGAATTCACATCCACATCGGTGTGGTCTTTCTCTAAGGGGTATTTGCCTTGCGTCTGACCGAACCGGGTATCGGACTCCTGGCCCGAACATGGCTTTCACCGTGTTACATCATCGCAGGCTTTTCCTGTGGTTACATAAATGTTTGCTGCTTCTTTACACAATATGTAAAAGTTACAGAAAAAAAAGGTACAAAATAGAAGTGAATGGGCCGTTTTAACCTGGGCCATTTTGAGGTGGTGCCTTTTTGGGGTGTATTTAATACCAAGATAGTCCTGTCTGCATGAATACATGACATGGTAGTATGATGTTGCATTTAGGTTTAAGACTGCTCATCACCTAAACAATTTTAATGCTCAGGTAATCATTAATGATGAATAACATGGATGTCTTTTGATTGATACTCAGATCTCTTCTGATTAGAATATGTAAAAAAAATGGGAAGGTGTTGATTAAAAATCTAAACTCGAAAATAATCCCTGAAACTGGTCAGGAAATGAATTGTAATCAAACTCTAGAGTTCAGAAAGAAACTTTACAAAAAGCCACAAGATATATTATCAAAAAGAAAAAAAAATACAATAAATAAGTATAACATGATCCAAGTATTACGTGCGTTTAGATTTGTTATTGTTAAACTTATATATTCGAATTGCTAGAAAAGTGACGTGAACAGTGTCACCAATATAGATGAAAGACTTCTGTAAATGGCGTTCATTACTTTGGAGACTACTCAGTTTTTTTGTCTTGTGTAATGTGTTTTTCCGTTACATTAGATGCTATCTTGATTACATTTCCACATGAATAAACTAGTTAAACATTGTTGTGCCAGGCTAAGATTAAGTCACTGCAGTGACTGACAAGAATTGAACCTTTCTGGCAGGATCCTCTAGAATATACTAGAGTGTGCTGGTAAACCCTCTCTGGTTAACCCAGAACCACGTATAATCTCCTGTCGTGTAAGTCTAATCCTTTTACAAGTGTTTCCTGAAAAAAGGAGATGGGACATGTTTGGTAACTTGACCCATGCACAATAATTAACCCCCTGGTCTAACTTTTGAGCTGCTTAGTAAAATAACGAGACCAAGATGTAGAAATGTCACTCAACCCATTCTCAACGTTTAAGGGAATGAATAAGTAAAGCAAATATAAATGATCAATTCACTTGTAACTGTCATTAGAGTTGTCCCGAGCAGAAAACTTTGATATGCAGTGATCTAGAAATTGCCAAAAATTAACAACACGATCACACTTTTTTTGAGCATTGCAAGGTTATATTATAATTTTGACACTATTGTCATTATTTTAAGATTTCAAATAATTTTAAGATGCTTTCAATTGACAAAGTATTAATATAAAATAGGAATGGATTTCCCCCAAATTGTGGAAGAAATAACCTTAAAAGGGAAAGAGGTAGAACTCAAATACCAGTGATTTTCTACTGAAATCAAGTAACAAAAGAAACCCCCAGGAGATTGGCTAAAAATGACAACAGCCAAAAGAAAGTAATTGCGTATATACCCAAAATCAAGCCAAAAATAACCTGAGAATGATCAAAAATGGAACTGAGTCAGCAGAGGATAGTGAGACTTGTGAGTGTCAGGCAGCCTTTTATTTGGAGGTTTGGACCTGGAAAGTTGCAGAAGTGAATGTCCCAGAAGTCAATCATATGGGCAGCAGAGCTGCAGAGAACCATGCTGTGTGTGTGTGTGTGGAGTATGCAGAGATGTTCGGGAGTGTTGTTGCTTCCAGAAATGAATGACCATTAATCGCTGTCTGCTGTAATAAATGGTGGGATGATTTCATTTGGATGTTTCTACAGTGTGTTGATGAACTATGACAATGTGGAGCTGACGTTCTGTGATGCAGAGAAACTGCCAGAAGCCTTCAGAAAGAGCAAGAAGGGCAGCGTCTACTTGACACCATACAGGGTGAGATTCACAGGCCTTAACCTAATTTTTCATCACTTTCTCTAATCCACTGAATGCAAGAGGTGTGCTAATGAGCAGAGTTTGGATTTGGTTGTGTGAGCGTCTGCTGCTGCTCCTCTGCTGCAGGTGATCTTTGTGGCTAAAGGTCGAGATGCACTGCAGTCCTTTATGATGCCCTTCTATCTAATGAAGGGTTGTGAGGTCAAACAACCGGTTCTGGGAGCCAATTACATCAAGGGAACCATTACCGCTGAGCCTGGAGGTAGGTGTGCGTGTGTGCGTGTGTGCGTATGTGCGTGTGTGTGTGTGTGTGTGTGTGCACGCACTGTCATGTGTGCGCGTGCCTATTTGCCTTGGACTTGGGCTATTAGCATATTGTGAACATTGTTCTGTAAAGTTTAAAAGGGCTGGGCACGATAGCCTTTATCCTGTGATACTTCATGGTTTATATTTTTCAATATATATGATTTGATGGTCTCCAACCAGACCTTGCTTGATGTTTTACTAATGTTATTTCTACCCAATAAAAGTGAAGTTTATCTTTTCAGAAATAGTAAAACATGAACAGCAAAACCATTTCTTTTTTTTTTGTTTCTACACAAATGATGAACAGTCTCCAAAGAAATTAACAAATAAATTTACAGTAAGCGGATTATTACCAGAACATTATTGGAACATTGAGGACAAAATTTTAAATGTTCATGTGTACAATGTTAAATGCTTTTTAAGCAACTCTTCCCCATGAAGCAACTTTTCATTGTGCTGCTGACACACGCACTAATTTTATTTGTGTTGCATGTGATTTCCATGTATTTATTTATTTTTTTAAACTTACCACAATTTCTGTCATTTTTTCTAAATGATTTCTGCACGCTGTGTTGTTAATTTTCCCTTGCACTTGTACATATACAACCTGTCTCTTGTATGTGTGTGTTTACCAGGTGGCTGGGAGGGCAGTGCCACTTTTAAGCTGGTGTTTGCAGCAGGAGGAGCCATAGAGTTCGGCCAGTACATGCTGCAAGTGGCCTCTCAAGGTGAAGTGACCACACAGGGCCGGCCTCAGAGCTATGTTCTCTGTCCGGTGTTTAAACCTTGGGTCTCCCTCTTTCATGTCCCAAAGTGTCCAGAGGTCAGCCAGTCACGGCTGGGTTCGGCGGATGCCCCTACATGGCTAACGGGGCCTATGCTTACCCCCCACCCCCTGCTAACGGGATGTACCCTGCTGGGCCTCCTCCTGGCTATTCCTACCCTAACCCTCCTCCGCCAGGTAACAGCAGTGACCACTACGCCACTTTAATCTGTTTTTGTTCAAAGCTTTCGGCCTAATCTGGATTTGTTCTGTCCAGGTGGGTTCTACCCCAACCCTCCGGCATTTGACCAATCAGCAGCCTACATGCCTCCTCCTCCATATTCTGCTCCTCTGGGCCAGCAGCCCCCCCATGACCCCGACCTCCCGTCCTCTGCAGCAGGTGAGGCTCAGACTGACGACCTCAGCTCACTGTGACGATGACTGATTATTGTGTGACTTTGGGGCTAAGTTTTCTTCCACATGCTACGCAACCTCAAAATGGTCATCCACTTTTAATTGGCTTGATTACATTTTTGATATGATCTTTTTGAAATGGTTTGATATAGTTGGTTTTCCAAATATAAAAGTATATCTCATTTAAAAAAAAGCAAGATAATCTTTGATTTTTGTATTTGGATAATTGGAATCTCTATTAATAAATTCAGCCAAGTGAAACTGTGTGACATCATGACTGCAGTGGGACCTCCTGCAGTGGGAAAAGGTCTCTTGACTGAAACACCCATGAATCATTTTTTTAGTTTGCTTTAGTACAGGCTACAGCTATCATAGACACTATTACCTGCAATGTTATGAAAAAGAAGAAACACAATGTTTCTGAAAACAAGAACAATGGAAATTGGGCCAAAGAATGTTGATGAAATTAATTCTCTCACGGTCTATTTCCAGCGGAGGCCAAAGCAGCCGAGGCTGCAGCGAGTGCTAGCTCTGCCACGCTGCCACCCCCACATGTTTACCTGCCGCAGGTGAGTCAATGACGGGAACCTTTTCTCTCAGTTTGCGGGTGTTGTGATGACTTTGTCCTTTTGATTCCGATGGACTGACTTCATTGTTGGTTCAAGTGCCTTTTTTCCTATTTCCTATTACTTGAGTTAACTTCAAAGATGTGCTTGCAATTCAATTTTGCTATAATTCACCAGTTTCATGCTAATTCCGTACAGCTTGTTCTCATTGGTATCTATCGGATTTATTTACATTTTTTTCTTTTTCATTTTTCTAGTCAAATTTTTATTTGCAATGAGTCAACTGAAAAAAAAAGAAAAATAGAATGATCCAAAATAAACCAAAGTGTGCCTTAAAAAGGGCTAAAATCAAAAAGTCATGTGAAAAAAGATAATTATATAGGCCATACAGATGACTTTAAGGGTCGACCCGCAGTTGTGCCAGAACCCATTTCCTTTGGACTCTCAGGGCTTTGACACTTTGTAGGTCAACCATCAGATATGTTTTAAACCTTCACATCAAGGCAGGGAGTCGCCGATATTTTGGTTGAAGCAAGCACTTTTTTGTAATTTCAATGGACAAATGATATTTGGTGAACGATGGAAGATCAGCCTCATTATAAGGTGGTTATTTATGTAAAACAACTGCAGATAGCAAAATATGGCATTACACCTCATAGCATGGGGGGAAAAAACATGCTACTTTGTCCCTGAGATATTTTGACATTTTATTCAGCTCCACATTCTTGTTTCAACAAATGTGAATTATATCGGTGTAACTGCTGCACCACCTCGAGTCACACCAACTTTTTCTTCCCAATGTACCCCCCTGTCCTCCAGGACAAGCCTCCCCCATACTCTCCTCCAGAGGACAAGAAGAACCAGTAGATGAGCTTCACCCTCCTTGTCATACGATTCACCTGGTACTGGTCAACAGGACAGCAGTTTTTGTTATTTTTTTCCTTCCCCTTTTTTTGTCTTCCCACACTCATTCCCATCGCCCCTTCTCTCATTCCGTTGCTTTTTCTTGCTGCATCATGGTCCTTTTTTTGACGATCCACATCTTCAGAAGCACCTTTTCTTCAGTGGGAAATTGAAGCGTTGTACAGTTAGAAATGTAGAGGGTGATAGAGTGAGTGGTTGAAACTAGAATTGCCAGATTTCCGGGTGGGGTGTTGCAATGTGAACATAGCCTGACCGCTCATTTAGCGTTCTTTGCCTTGTAGGTCTCATACTGCCACCCGAAACGCTAAGATTCAGCTGTGCTTTGCATTTAATTTTGTACGATTGACGATCAAGCTTGACTGAGTTGGATGATAATTCCCCTGTGGACCTAACCAGAGGCAAGCATTATCATTTTAGTGTACAGGCTTTTAATATGTATACTTTGAAAAAAAAAAAAAAAAAAAAGAGGTATTTTCTCAACACTGACCTAAAGAAAAGCTTTTGAAGAGCTCGGTCTGCCTCCACATGATGTTGAATGAGAGGAGCAGAGATTAAAGCAGCATCCAGGATTAGGGCAGAGTGAGCGTGGCCCAGGAGGGATTATCTTTTTACAATGTGCAAGAGCAGAGCCGTCAGCCAGTGATGTCACCTCCTGTTTTGCCATGCCTCAGAATGTTCGAGAAGACACACATTTGGCCTTTGGGTTCATTGTGGTACATTTTCAACACCTTTACAATAGAATCAAGGTTTCAGTTTTGTAAACTGTGTTTGTGATTTAATGCTTCAGTTACAGTCTACTCTCCAATCCTCTATAATCAATAACCTATATGTTGTATCTGTGGCTGATTCTTTGAACTATCAGATTGCATCAGGCTCCTGTTTGCTCTGTCATGGCTGTATGTATAATATTAATAATAAAAATAAAGCTCTGTAATTATTTCAAACTAATTTATTGAATAACTTATGTAAAAGTGTTGGAGACAAACAAAGCATGATCTTAACTAATGTATGTTTGCATTGGACTTTATTAAATGGATCTGGATTCATGTGAAAGCATCACTCGGTTATGTTTTCCCTGTCTTTGAACGCAGCACAGTGAATCAGCACCACTGGCAAACCTATTGCTGTGTCAGCAGGAGAAATTCTCTCTCTGTGCCTGCAGTTCTTTCTTCCACAGTCAGCTTTCCTCTTCACCAAGTCTGATGTTTGAGCTTCAAAATCATCAATCTCTCAAGGTCAGAGGTCAAAAACTATACTTTTAAATGCATCAACTTTTCCCCCAAAAAACTAAGGAGGCCCTTGAAAGATGCAGCCAGACTGAATGCTGTCAGCATCATGAACGCTTGTGCATTTATCACAAGATCTCACTACGATGTCTGACCGCCAGGACAGTAGCAATACACGGCTCATGATCCACTCAACCAAATCTTTGAGAGAATTCGAAATAAAATATTACACCTAGACCTTAATTCTTAAGGTCTGTGCTGGATTGTACCCTGAGAGCTGTCCAGAAAAAATGTTTTATTATTTTCACAGATCCTATTATGATTGCATGAATGAATAGAATGATCTATCTTGTTTGAGGTCTAGGCTACTAAAATTAGTCGTATAGAACTTGTGAGAACAAAATCTGCAGCGCCAATGTCATTTTTTACACAGTATTTTACACAGATTTCTCATTTAAAAAAATGCACCTGCCTACAGCTTGGAAAGTGCAGCAAGACAGATTGCAATTTCAGTGGCTTGTACAGTGACAGGATTAGAAAGTCTGACCATTGCATCGCCTCCTCCTGCTTTCATGTATTTATTCCTATCGTCACGATTGTAAAAAAAAAAAAAAAAACTGTTTTTATTTTTTTTCCCAGCAGCAAAATCTTCTGGCTAAAAGTGAGCAAGTGCATTGCCGAAGATGACATCACACACTGTCATCTTGTTGAAACGTTGTGTCAAGAGCTGTTGGTGGCGTGTTTGGGTGAAGGTTGGAGAAACAATCCCGGGGGGCGTTATTCCAGCACCACGACACGTCATTTGCTCCGCAAAGGCTGCTGATTTTAATCACACCAGCCATTATTTACCTCCTATTGTACTTAGGGGAAAAGAACATCCCGATTAAAAATACAGAGATATTCAGGTCCAGGTCTCTTAAAAACAAACAAGCAACTAGCGTCTGTTAATCTACAAGTGTTTCATGTAAAAACAACCTTGAACTAAGCATCCCCTCTGTACCGTGGTCCCTTCTGGGCCCCAGTTTGTGATCACTTTCCCTCTGACGATGACGCATCACAGGAAGTGATAACATAGTCAAACCATGATAAACTGCTTCCTCTTGATAAAAAGGACACCCAATCAGTCCCGCTCAACACTGTAGGAGAACGGATCATTGAAAATAGAAAAAAAAAATTCAAAACCTCTAAAATAGTGATAGGATCCTCTATATTGAGTTTTACCGTGCTGGTCTTAACTCAAGTGGAGCACAGAGTAATGCTAACGCCCTCCCCTATCCAGCAGGCGGGGAAGAGCTCCTGAGTGAAGGCGCAGTGGAAGGCGTGCAACCTGGTCTGGCCGTCCCCGAAGTAGGTGAGCGTCCCGTTCTCGTAGTCCAGCAGCATGCCGATGCGGCTGTGCTGGGATTGGCCAGCCAGCGTTTCCCGCTGGCCATTGTGCCAGGCGCTGAGCTGTCGCTCGTCCAGCTGCAGGCTCCACGACACCTCGTTCATACCAAGCATGCACCTCTTGCCTTTCTCCTTCCTGGGAATGGTTTCATAGGTGACCTGGAGATGGACGGTATAGAGATTAAAAAAAAAAGTATTTTCTTTGTGCACATTAACTTGACTTCAAAATCATAAAAATATACAGACTTAAAAGTGAGCAAAAAAAAATCCCACTTCTCATTAATTTTAATAACTGTTTATATCAGAATTGGTTTGAATTGAACTGGATTTATTTTCTTATCAGGAGACGAACATCAGCAAAACAATTCTTATCTGTCAATCAAGAAGACAAATATTAATTGATACTGAAACAGGCCATCTGTGCAGCCTGAGTCAAAAATCTGTCATTTTAAAGACACAATCAATTATCCTGCCTATCAAACCTAATCTAATCTGACCAAATCTCTGGATACACGCTTTAAATGAACCTTGGGTTTAACAGCATCCCTTTGTGTTTGTTCCCTGGAGAACAGATTCAGTGAGGAAAAGATGCGGACGTGTTTACCCCGAGATAGGCCCAGGGCTTGGACACCTCCAGCTCCCAGTAGTGCTGGCCGTGTTTGAAGCCCTGGAAGCACAGCACCTGCCAGGTGTGGTCGAAGCGAGCCTCGTGAGCAACGACGGACCGCAGCCCGGAGGTCAGGTGCTCCGCCCTGCGGTTTTCCTGGGACAGACAAAGGTGTCCGTTGGCCGTGCGAGGGTCGAATGTCAGAGAGCATCGGTCTGGAATGAGGAGGACGGGAATGAAATTTGAGTCTCTGGCTCTTCAAGTTTCGGGCGGCTGTCAGTCGACAGAACTGGGACTTACAAGCACTGAGGCCCTCTGTCCCGCCCAGGTGACACGGAGCGGCCGGGCTGGGAACCACAGCGAGGATGGGCCTCTTGTCCTGAGGAGAATCTTAGGCACAAACCAAACCCATGAGAACGTAGGCACTCACCAAATATCCCTTGATATGCAGGGGCGGGTGCTTACGTTCTTTGTCCTGACCCACAGCCGCGCTCAGCGCTTTCTCCAGGTCCTCTGACACCAGCTTGAACACTCGGCTCACCACGTCCGTGATGCCGTTTAGTTTCTCCTGCAGGTTCGGCGTCACCTCTGTGGAAATCTCCCTACGGGCCGGGATTTCGATCAGCATTGATTCCTGCGAAGATATGTTCGTGGTGATCGAGTGCGCTCCCATTTGACCGCGGGCTTGAATAAATAAATCCGATTACATCCGGATGGAGTAAGGAGGAGGGACCTTGATGAGATCTGTGTCTGGGAGGCGATGCAGCGCTGCGATCTGGCCCTGTCTCTCCCGCAGTTTGCAGACGTCCCTTTCCAGCTCGGTGAGCCGAGCCTCGGCCTCGGAGAGAGACGCCTCTTTCTGCTGTGCGATGAAGAGCTCAGTGACCTGCTGCTTCTCAGCCAGGACCTTCAATAGGGTGGAGAACTTGACATTCACCCAGCTGGAGGTCTGTTGTAGAGTCACCTGGATGTGGAGAGGGACCAGTTTGTAAAACATCATGGAAGTTTCACAAGAGCTAGCTTCACCGGCTCAGGCTTTCCTGAAATGGAAAAATACACCTTTGTCTTTTCTTACTTTTACTTTACTCTCTTCAACAACTTTGGTCTTAGAGAAGAGAATTCTGTGTCTATTCAATGTTGACTTACAACCACTTTATTACTTATTTGAGTATTTTTAGGAAATGTAATTGTGACATCGCAGCTCCAAGGGTGTACATTATTTTCTAGTTTCTTTACTTTTATTCAAATTATTTCTAAATCTTTGTGTTTGGCCTCAGGAAACACCTGTCCAAAATGTTCACAGTCTTTTGACTAATCTGACAATCTACTATGAAAATATTTGGTCACAGTCCTAAATTGATTTGATTATTTTGGAAATGGACAATAACTGTAGGAGCACAGCTTTAAATATTTCCAGTGGCAGCAGGGAATGGGCGTGGCTGAACTCCATGTGCCCTGGCTGTGGCTGCAGGGCAGATAAACATCCTTTTTTTCTGAACGTCACCTATGGAGGCCTCACTGCTCTGAACCTGCTGCCTCCGTCAGCGTTGTCCACGTCACTGCTCTATCACCATGACAGACACCTTCCCTCTGCAGCTGCTTCGCTTTTATGTCATGTTTTTGTTATGGCTGTGGCACATGATGCCAGAGATGCTCTATGAGGCAGAAGCTGGATACAATAGTATCTTTCCTACTGTTCCATCCATATAATTTCTCATCAATTCTTGATGAGTCTTGAGACCGAGCAGAAATAAATCAACAATAATTCCCTTCAAATCAAGTGATGAGCACAGAAGCAGCAAGAAAGTTCAAATATTTGAAAACTGTACTTAAATCTCGTTGAAAAAAGGATTTGATATAAGATGATATATCCTTGATGTTTATTATATTTCTTCATTTTTTACGGTTTTCTTTTTTAATCTAATTTCTTAGTACTTTCACTGTTATCTATTGTATCTTGTTTTTCTTCCAGGAAATTTTTGTTTTTAGCTTTGTTTTTGCGTGTTGAGGAAATACCCAATCGCTTTCCTGGGGCAAAGTAAAGATAATTTTTGTTTGTTTCTTAATACATTTAGCTGATATCTAAAGATGTGTATGTATGTATATATACACATACACACATATATACACACACGTCTATATATACATACACACACACACAGATACATGTAAAATAAGTATCGCCGATTTGCAGATAATTACATAAAAGTCTTAACCTTTGCTTGGCTGATATTTTCATTCAAGTCGTAGATGCTTTTCTCTGTTTCCTCTATGAGTTTCCCCACTTCTGTACTTTTTCTCTCAAGCAGCAGCTGAAAATAAAACACACCAAATTGAGATGAAGAGTTAAAGTTCCGTGATTTGGCTTTTGGGAAATGGTTACAATAACACTCCTCCAGCTGGTGACACGTACCTCTTGATTCTCCCTTTCTGTCTCCAACAACACCTTGTCGTGGTCCAAGCACTTGGAGATACCGCATTCGCAGCACACAGACATTTTGTCCTGTTTGCAGTAATAAACCAAAGGTTTTTTATGGTGGTCACACAGCAGCATGGCTCTGGCCCCCTCGCTGGCCCTCACCTGCAGCTCCCGACAGGAGGGCCCAGCCTCTGTCAGGAGAGACAGGGACACATTACGTCGAAGACTTGGCCTTTTGGGGAACTTCTCACTGCAGATGGGACAGTCGGGTACAGTGGCAGACTTGATCTTTGTATCCCAGTGGTCGGTGATGCACTTGTGACAGAAGGTGTGCCCGCAGGGGATGGTTACAGGAATTTTGAAGCGGTCCAGACATATGGCACAGGTGAGATTTAAATTCTGACACTCCATCTCTGAAGGACGAGCAGGCACTTCTGTGAGTGGAGGACAATAGTGGGGTTGGTCAGGATGTGTCCAGATTACAGTGACATACTTCTACTTGATTGCCTGTCACTGCTTAAAAATAAAAGAAAAGGTACAGGTTAATTACATCCCTTTATTACACATTTTTCACTAGCGTATCAATACATTTTTCCCTTAGAGTTGGCAGTGAGAGCACCAATTCTCCCTCACATTAACTTAGCCAGGGGGAATGACAAGCTAGCTTGCTATCGTTAGCTAGGACGCTTTCGGGCCAATAACGGGAAAAAATATCCATACAGCTTACAAATTTAATTATGAATTATCCCCCAATTTATAATTTTCTGCTGAATATAACACAGTATGAATCCTCACCACCTCAGCAGTCAAATTCATAGATAAGCGTCTGTAAGTGACGATGAAAAGCGCCAGTGGCAGCTCCCTGGCTGATGACGACAAACCCATAACGTGTTGCATTCAAGTGCAGTCAGACACATCAAAACCGCCGCATCGACAGGAGCGCTCATTTTAACGAAAATAATTAATAGAAATAATAAAAAATAAAAACTCTTGCAAAAGCCTTGTATTGCTATTTTACAGTCTTGAAGACTGTGCTTATATTTAGCTGGATAGGAACATATTTATGTGACTGACGGATCTGCAAGAGGAAAAAAGCTATTGAACATGTTTATTCAAGGAAGTAATAATAATATTATGATACTTTTTGTGTTTGGATCTCAAAATATCATTTTCAGGGAATAACAATAGTAGCTGGGATACTATTCTTTCCTCAGTTTGAATCCCCCCCCCCCCCCCCCCCGAAAAACTGATTAAAGATGTGAAAAATGAAATTAAAAAAATGATGTCTCCCTACTTATTTGATTTGGATGGTTTACGCGAGGGTTCCAAACATGATTGATATTAATTTAATATTAAACAGACTCCACGTTACGTTCTATTTACATTTTGATACGCGAGGCAGAAGCGCACTGAGTAATTTTGCGTCTACGCGGCCGCCGTCCCGTCACAGTCAGGGGGGGAGACGCTCCAAGATGGCGCTGCACACAGCTTGTGCCGTCGTCCTACGGAACGGGAGAGATTTAAGGCTCTGTAAAACCTTTTCCACGACAGGTACGGATCCGATGTTGCTGTGTAATTTTGTGTCATTTATGTATTTAACGCGTTGTCGAGTTCGGGAGTCCGTGTGTTTGTGTTGGTCTGTGATTGAGACGTCATGCTGCCTGGAAGACATCTTTTCCTCCACTGGCTGATTTCTTGGTAGTTTGACATTAAAAGATGGATCATTTCAACCAAACTAACTGGGACGTTTGACTAGTCGCATAAGTACACTTTGGGAATCGTGTAATAGTGTAAATGTAGTGTGGATTCAATCTGACGCTCGGGGCTTTTAGATAAAACCACCCATCTTCGATATGACCTACTCTAAATCAGTATATCAGGATATCTGCATCACTTGATACACAAACTTATGTTCATGGTTGGATGATGAGTTGTAAAGATTCAAATTCAATTTCACGTCAAATTAATTGTACATTCTGTAGGCAAAACTAATATTTTGTCTGTTTTCTGTTACTCCTACCAAATACTGAGAGATTTACTGCTTTGGCTCTTTATTTGTTTATGTAGGGATAATTCTTTGCTTGATTTTAATTTTTTTTTTTTTTTTGTGGAATTTTCCTTTTTATGTTGGTAAATATTATTATTAATGGAAGACTGATTTCATCATGACTTCTTCACTATCATCCCTTTATTTTTATTTTTTTATTTATATCGCTGTCTTGTCTCAATGTCTTGTTTTAACCTGTAAACTTGAACAATTAATTGAATTTATTCCGTAAAAAATGTGATATTTTCACCCCAAATAATGTTTGTTTGCTTGATTCGGACTGAAAAATAGAACCGTATGTGTAAGCGTTTTTTTTTTTCCTACATGACAGCGTTCCTGTGTCGTCGAAGGACCCCTCTGGGTTCAATGCCAAATGAGGACATAGATGTTTCAAACCTGGAGGCTTTAGAGAAGTATCGCAGCTATAACCGTTACATCCGTCAAGCCGAGGAGGCCAGGAACAAGCCGGTCTGGTGGAAGACCTACAAAGGCTATGTGGAGGAGTCGGACCCCGAGCCTGGTGAGAAAGAAGGGACCACGATGGAAAGTTTAAGGACCGAATTTTGAGTCATTTTCTAGCAGAAGTGTCAATTTTACAGGCGTGGAGCGAGTGGACATTGGACTGCCGTATTGTCGACCTCGCAGGACCACAGAAGTGAAGGAGAGGAACCGTGTGATAAAGGAAAACAAGAGGAGTGTGGACCTGGAGAGGGCATCTCGTCTGCGCACGTGTAAGGCATATTTTACTTCAAGCCCACCTGATAAGTTGAGCCTCTCTTTGGTTTAATGGGTTTTGGCTTTTTTTTTTTGGTTCGGTTCCCACAGTCAAGATTCCATTGGATCGAGTGCAGGAAATGTGGGAGATCACCAGCGGTCCGTTTCACATAAAGCGGCTGGCAGAGCACTACGGGGTCTTCAGAGACCTCTTCCCTATGGCCTTTTTTCTGCCCCAAGTGT
This sequence comes from Fistularia commersonii, assembly GCF_037954325.1. Taxonomy (NCBI): domain Eukaryota; kingdom Metazoa; phylum Chordata; class Actinopteri; order Syngnathiformes; family Fistulariidae; genus Fistularia; species Fistularia commersonii. Next base: position 3,361,167 of record NC_141316.1, on the reverse strand, counting down.
CACTGCGGATCTGCTATAGCCAGAGTCAAGTGCATTATGGGAATCAGCTGACCCCAACTCAAGTATGTCACATTGATTTTAGTGTGTCCGCTGCCAAGATCGCAGTCAAACTGGGCCGTGCCATATATGGCCTCCAGACTCAAGGCTCATAACTTCAGACCAGACCTTTAAAGTAGTTGTCTTTTTGACACTATAACTGCTACACTGCTGTATCAAAGGAATTTCCCCTTTAATTTCCCCTTTAATTTTTTTGTTAAAATTACTCTTTAAATCATGCATTCTAAAGTCAAGTCGGGCGTTCTGTGAATAAATGTCATGGAGAAAAGGGTGAAAAGAAACAAATCGATGGCTGGAATGCAAAACCTCCTATCTGTAAAAAACACTTTCTCTGGAAATTTTGAAAAATGTTTCATTTGATTATAGTATGGTCTTTGTTAAAGATATCCAAGAATATTCTATTGTTCACAGACTATATTTCTATGTTATAATTTAAAATACATAGCATGTATTTGTACCACTGACAATGCAGGTAAGTGTTTTTTTTCCAAATTTTTTCTGCTTCATTGTGCACATAGGAGTTTTGTCATGTAACATTTATGTCAAAAGAAAGGGCAGGATTATCTTGCAGATAGACTGAAAACGTGGAGCCATCCCATTTCTCACCATTCAATGCAAAAACCCAAAATCGAAAATTTTGCAGATAGGAGGTTTCGCATTCCAGCCATCGAAATGTGAAAAATTCGCAAATTCCATCCATCTAGAAATACCTTCTGTCTGCACATCCATCAGTTTAAGAATATACAGAAAAGGTCAGGAAAACGTATTCCTTTGAAATATTACATTTCTAAACTTTTATAAACAAATAGAAGAGTTGAAAATGATGACTACAGTCAGTCAAAAAACAGGGAATGATTGTAAAAATGTAACTTACGTGTATTTTGTATCGCAGGCGACATCGATCCCTGAGATCGGCTTCCAAGCAGAGGAGGGGTCGCTGTGGACCGTCCTGCTCACCTGTCCAGGTACGGCTCTGCCGCTAAAGGCCAGCCTCTTTCACAGGAGGCGCTTCCTGGTCCGCCAGTTCAAGCTGCCGAGCGCGAACAGAGTGGCTTCTGTGGCTCTGAGAGTGGAAAATGCTTTCTCTTTCAGATGAGCACCTTCTGGAAAATGAGGCTGAATACGTCCACTGGCTGGTGTGAGTCATTCACTCCATTTCATTTCAAACACAAATCAAATCACAGTCCTATAACACTGTTTTGACTTTTGTAGCAATTATTGGCATTGATACGTTTCAAAAAACACTAAATTTGTTTTGTTTTTTTTCTTTTTACAAACAAGAGTTTCAATTTAGACTCATCATTGCTTCAACAGGAACTGCAGATGGCTATAGAATTTCTTCTGGATATTCACTAGAATTAATATGACCTAAAATTCAGGAAGACCTGAGCAAGGCAGTCACAACGAAACAACTAGGAAGGAAACAAAATTATTTTTTTGCATTTTCAGTTCTCAAGCAATGCTTTAAATGTTTCCTCATGTTAGGAGAGTGTCTCCTGAATGTGGCATTCAAACTGGTTTTCAGAAGCCTTAAAATAAAACCCAAATTTAACTCTTCATTGTTCTGGAGACAAACTGAATGCATTAGTGCTGCATGTCGGTCATCATGCGATTTTCAATACCAGAGCCAATATTGCGCTATATTTCAATACTGAAGAATGCTTTTGAATATTGTTGTGTTCATTTTTTCCAATATTTCACAGCTCAATGTGACTGTAAAGGCAAGGGTGAAGAATTTTGTTTCCTAAATGCTGCAGGGGCAACATCCCAGGCGGGGATGCCCAGGCCGGGGAGGAGCTATGTCACTACCTGCCTCCTTTCCCCGCCAAAGGAACCGGGTTCCACCGCTACATCTACGTCCTCTTCAAGCAGGAGCGGCCCATCGATTTCAGGGAGGATGTCAGGTCATCGCCATGGTGAGTGCGGACCCTGAAAACTTAACTCGTTTTCAAGATTCTAGAAAAGAGGTGTCTGCAAAACTGTCATGCAAAGCAAACTCCGATTCCCGTCCTCGGTCAAAAACATGCATTTGTTTAAATTAAGACCCTAAATTCTCTGTAAGAGTGAATGAGAGTGTAAAGGGTTGTGGGTCTTACTAAATACTGTATGTGGCCCTGTGGTTGCTCAAACCCTGCCCCAAACTTGAAATTGGCTACAAGTAAACCTGTGACCCAATGGGCAGGATAAAATATAGAAATTAAGTCAGATATTTTCACTTCAGACTTTTCAGTCCTAATAAATCATTTTAATTATCAACTATTAAATGATTTTTTTTTTTTTCCCTACAATAACGCTGTTAACCTTGACTTGAGTGTTGATTGATATCTGACCCGAGAATCAAGCGGCGTCTCCCTTTTCAGCCACTCTCTGGCAGATCGAACCTTCAAGACCGTGGATTTCTACAGGAAGCATCAGGAAGACATGACCCCTGCTGGTCTGGCCTTCTTCCAGAGTCAGTGGGACGAGTCTGTGACCGACACTTTCCACAACACATTGAGTGAGTCACAAATATGAACCCAGTCACAGCGGACATATTCAGATTATTTTTTTCCAGACTTAGATAATGTTGACAATTGTTTACTGATAAAAACTAATATGAAAATTGATCGGTTTAGGATAAGGGTCGCCAAATCTAGAATAGGGCTCTTTGACCCATCTGATGTGGCTCCGTGTGGCTTTTGAAATGAATGAACGAGTATGTAAATAAACTGTATTTTATTTTAGTTTGTTTCATTTTTTTGAATGTCATTTTAAATCTGAAGATTATGGCGATCTTGTAACATCTAAATATAACGTGTTAAAAATATTTTGTCGCTCTTTCTGCACGCGCCGGTAAAAGGATGGCAGCACACAGAAAGAGGACGGCGTTTTTGGTTTGATGCCGGCGGACCATTTAAGTTCGGCTTTTGTTTTTTTTCTTTTTCATAAATACAAGAAAGACTCAAATAGACATTGAGTATTTTGCTTAAAAGTTACCGTCTTTTTTTCGGAGTTCAACATGTTCTGCTGCATGCAGAAATGTAATTCAATTTTCTCCGCAGTTGTATATTGATTTAAAAAAAAAAACAACAAAAAAAACAACACATTTTGTTTGTACATAGCATAAAAGGCAGAAGAATATAACATTGTGTTAATTCATTTTAAAGTTCAAAAGGGTTATGTCGCACCAGGTGTTTTCTTTACTGTTGGTAAATAGGTCCAAATGGCTTCTGTGAGTGGTAAAGGTTACCGACCCCTGGTCTAGGAAAATAAGTGCGTTTGTCTTCCCTGCAGACTTGAGGGAGCCTGTGTTCGAGTTTATCCGGCCTCCCGTCTACCACCCACCACAGGTCAAGTACCCTCACGGTCAGCCCCTCCGCTACCTGGACAGATACAGAGATGGAAAAGAGCACACCTATGGAATATATTGATCCACCACATATCATCTTGCAGACATGGATTCTTGTGTTTAATGTTAAAGTGATAAAGTCTTTTTAGCGCTCAAGATTTCATGGACTGTTTTGTTTCTGTGACTAGTCATAAATCCTTCTGTTCACAGTGGTAAGAGGAAAATAACAGTGCAAATTAGTTAAACTTTTCTCCTCGATGCCCTAGTATCAGCAAGTGTGCACTAAACCAAACCATTTTGGGCAGTTACTTCTCTGCAAGTTTTTTTTGTCCCCAGAGCAAAAGAAGTCAAAGTATAGAGCTTCATATCCTAGCCAACTTTCTCGCAAAAATACCTGACATTACTGTTTAGGGGGTTGAAAAATAGTAGAATAAGGCTATCCCGGTATATGTTGAGGAATTGAAGCAGAAAAACTGTTGTTGTTTTTTTTTTTTCCTAATTTATCATCCACCTTGGTAATAGACAATCCATAATGTTTACAAGTCAAGGAGTGTGTATTTGATGGCGTGACAGAGGGAAGTTACCATTAACATAGGCTGTCATTCTTTTGCCAACTGGACTCAACAAGACAGAAGCGAGACGGACATCCAGAAGGATCTTGGAAAAAAGAAAATTTCACAAAACGTTTTCTCTTTCAGAGAGCACTGGTAGTGATAGTTTGCGCACACACACACACACACACACACACACACACACACACACAGCTGACAATGTTCTCATGACCAGTGTTCAGTCGTACTTTTTCTTGGCGTGCATGACACATTAATGTTTTCGTACAGCTTCATTTCAATCCTAGAGTCACCACCAAATAACTGGGACCACCACTGGAGTGTAGTTCTGGTTAGTATTTCTTTATTTTATAAAAAGTTACAATCTACAAATGCAATAAAATTATCAAATGAAAAAATAGCTTGAGTTATAACAGGTTTTTGCAGAAGGGTAGAGCGGTCACGAATGAAAAAACTTGAACAATATATACAATACCAGTTGGGGTCTTGAATGAGCAAAAATAAGAAAATTGAGCACAGACTTTGCATCAAGTTATCAGTTTTGCAGATCTGTGTTCATCAAATGTAAACCAACAGTTTCAGAGTAAGGGAATCATACAATGAAACAAAGAAATTGGGGAAAAAAAAGTGAGATAATGATGTATTTTCTTTTGTTATGACCCAAACTTCTGGGTGAGCTTTTTATATTATTCATATTCTCACAAATATACTGAAGAGAGTATTTTCCTCAGATTTTTTGCTCTCAAATTTAAGATTGATCTACATTTACAAAATGTCAATGTCAACACGACTTCAATAAATACACCAACCAATAGAGAATGGCGACACACTGGATCATAACGGTCAGCCTCCTGGCTGTTTTGCTTGTCAAAGGTTTTGCATTACTCTTTTTGAAAGAAATTTGAGTTTAAGAGATTTTCTTTTACTTATTTTAACAAAATTCTAGCAAGATGAAACTCGATTTTTTTAGCTTCTGTGTGTTAACACATACGTTAAGACACCCTTCTGACCAGGCCAAAAGCAAACTAACAGTAAATGTCCTGTCTTTTGTCCTGCCAGTTGGTTACACAGGTGACATTCATGTTGACAGCAAACTGCAAAGCCAAAGTAAGGTGACGGTACATTGAAGTTCTTTTAGATGTTCAGTGATCAATCTAATTTTCCTCTTGTCACACAGATGTGTCTCCAAATGATCTTTCTATAAAGAAAGCATCTGAGCTACTCCAGTCAATGGAGTCCATATTGTAAAAGCGTGTTAAAAAAGGTGACTTAAGTCCTTTCAGCTATATGGTTATCCAATAGTGATAAATGTGTCTCATGTGATTTAATGCAGCAAAGTAAGACTTGATTTCTGTTTCTAGTCTTTTGAGATAAAGCAGCCATGTGTTGAATAGACTGTTTTAAATCAGTTCAGAAATCTGCATAGAATTGCTTATTTGGAAAGAACTCCTATGATTAGATAAAAATTAACCCACAGCACAACGGGAATCCACAGCAGTTGAAGCATGGCTTGTTTACGTTGAGCTCACTAATGAGGAGGGTCTGCGCAACCAGACTGGGGCTGGGCTGGAAAAAAAGTAAAATTCAGCTTGTTTTAATGGTAAACTTAGGTGCTAGTGTTTGAAGTCTAAGACATGAGTGTCCAAAAGTGGGTTGTAAATATTAGCAGTTGAGGCCAATTCACTATCTGACGGTTGACATAGGAAAAAAAAGATCTCACAAGACTCCACTGCTTTTGACTTGACATCGGGCCCATATCTTGACCGTGGCCCACATCTTCTCTTTACAAGCAACCAATGAGGTTAATCTGTTAACACTTGTACCCATGTATGAATACAGCTCTTATGCCATGAACAAGTTAAGGGAAGGAGGGGGTGAAGCCTCTGAAGACTGAGCTAATTGAGAACTGGTTACACCAAACAACATTTCACTGTGACACGGGTTATTCTGCCTCCTCCTGGACAGTTCTGTAAGGAAGGCCTTTAACTGTGGATGAGTGCAAATCTCAATTAACAAATTTGGCAAAGACAGAAGCAAGATTATTTGTTTACTCGCCAACAGGTTTGGGAAAGGCTCACACAAAACTCTGGAATGGTTGAAACTACAGGACAACACCTCCCCAAGAAACAAATGGAAACATACCCCCATTATGCTGATGTTTCTTGTGACACATTTGATAAAAGAAAAATGCTCACCAAATTTATTAGGCCCATTCACAAGTTTCCCCTTAATTGCAAGATCAGAAATTTGTTGGGCGTGTAAGTGATGTTGGTGAAATCTGATAATTGATGAATCAGAATTTGTTAGATGTACAATAAATGTACTGAATACATTTTATGTCATTTGTAGGTTTAAAAGTCACCATATCACAGGGGGTTGTATAAGGCAATTGGAAACTTAAATGTCCAGAAGTAGGTTAAACGGCAGCAGTTTATGCCAATAAGCAACCTTATGGTTTGTTAGGAAACATAGATGTTGAAGTGTCTGTGTGCAACACAAGGTTTCTGGTACTGTGGTTATATGAGTTATGCTGACCTCTGAAAATGAGCAAACAATAAATTTGGTGGACAGTATCACCTGTGTCAGCTCTCTACAGCAAGAGGCCAATGAGGTGAGTTTGTTTTGTATTGTCTGTGCATCCTCACTCTCTTTTTGGGTCAGGCTGTTAATGTAACACTGATCTGTTTGCACTTCATTTATATAGCTCTCACAGCAGAATCAAGAGGCACAAGCAGTAAACGCCTGATATTAAAAAGCAACAGAATCAGTTGTGGAGAGCTATGGTATGTATCAAACCCAACTAACATTCAGCCAGGTCATGTTGTGCAAGGTGACCCTGTTAAAATGTTACTGACTCTGGGAGTGAGTGATTTATAAGGCAATTTCTGCAAATACTTGTTTAAGGTAGTCCAATCTAACAGGCCTTCACCAAATATCGTGACACGTCTCCACTTAGTCATGCTGTAGCTTCTGCTTTCATAATCAATCTCACTTTTGAAAATTGGAGCAGAGAGCATTGCGTACACAAACATTTCTTATTAAGTTGTGATCCTCAACCCAGTTGAACTGATAAAGCCGGCTAACCAGCGTGCTCCACTTCTAGGTCCAACACCGGACTCTCGGATAAGGGAGACTGCTGTTGATGGTCTTTAAGTACTTCTGCATCGTTCTAAGGCCTGTCAGTCTAGGCTCTCATCTTCCCTTGAGACCAAACATCTAAACTCCTCCACATTTAAGTGATAATTCAAAGAGGATTCATTTTTTATATATATTGTATTTTATATTCCGTTATAAAAATGCAGTTTCTCAATATTTTGATAAAGTAAATTAGGGCTAATTAAGTTTAAACATTATTATATATAATATATATTATAAGGCTTATATATTATAAGCCTGTAACAAATCAGACAAATCAAATTATGCATAGATTTTTATTTTTCACATAGATGAACACAGTTCACAGTTCTAACAGTCATACTATATGTAAACATTTGTAACAGAGCAATCAAAGAATAAGTGCGGTGCAGTGGTTTGATTACTGATGCCATCCATCAGAGTTTTGAGGCTGTGGCTAAGGACCTTTTCTGTACATGATGTGTTTAAAAACTAAGTGAAAAAAAAAAAAAAAAAGTCATTTGTGGAGGTTGCAATCACAACAATACCCAGATTTCATGCTTGTCTTTGGTCATGTCCACGCTGCCTGTAGCATTTCCTCAACTGTTAGCAGTTTCTCTCTGGGTTTACCAATGGATTCCCCCCTCCTTGTCTCCATACTGTCGATCTTCTCCCAGTCTGAGAAAGTCACAAATTTCACTCCTAAGAGGAGAGAAGAGATACATTTTCTTTGACTTCACCTGTGAAATAATTACGGTTCTGTAGCAGTGAATATCAAGTGGACAACAAAATAGAGGTGGCGAAGACTCTATCCTGACCCACCAACAGTGGTTGTGACTGATCCTTAGGCGTCCTCAATTTTTAACCCCGTGAAACATTTGGGGAAAAATACTTGTATTACCCTTGAAATGTTGATTAGATGTATGTTTCGAGAGTCACATAGAATGAGCTATGAACATGTACTGTGGTGAAGGCCACAGCTGAGAGAGAATATATGTTGTCTATAATCATTTAGTGCTCTGAGTACAAGCTTCAGGGACAGATGAGCACCTCTCTGTTCAAGCAGATGGCCAATACTTTGTGCACCGGGCTTGGCAGCAGATATATCCAAGGTGCCAGACTTCAGATCCTCCATCAAGGATTGCGCAGTGTCAAAGCTGTTGTTCATTGTTGTGGCTATCACTCCAGTGGGGCCTGTTTTTAGCCAGCCGCTACAGTAGAGTCCTATTCCAGAAGAATTTACGTTTATTGCTATTCTTGAAACGGTTTTAGGTTTTTCATTTTTTTCCAGATACCTGCAGCTTGTTTTACACGTCCCATGATGTTGGGGACGATGGCTTTCTGGGAGTCAAATGGCACAGATGGGTCGATGGGGAGGCTTTTGTAGCCAATACTGCTGATGACCAGGCCGCAGGCCACATCCTCCTCTTGTCCAGTGACCACTGCCCTGGCAGCCTCACCAGATCCCTAACAAAGAAACAGTAACAGGAAACAGCATTGCTTAAAGTTGGGACTCACAATTGACTTATCAAGGAAAAAAAAACACAAAAAAAACACAAACACAAAAAAAACACAGGCTAGACAGTGTTTACCTCTAACTTGTTGACTGCCAATCTGATACCAGCTGTCCTCTTGCCGTCAGGACTAGAAAGGACCTTGACAGGACTGCGAAAGAATCGAAACCCCCAGACGCGAGCTGCCTTCTTACGTCTTTCCTCCTCCTTTTCTCCTGTGAGTTCTACAGCTGTCTTCAACATCAGCTCAGTGAGACGCTTCCTTGGCCTCGGCAAACCTGCCACCACAGAGGAAAATCAGCTTAGATCATTTCAGTAACCATATCTCTGGTCTGGTTTGTATTTATGACTCTCCCATGGTTCACATTATGAACTGTGTATGGATGTGTGCGTGTGTGCGAGTAATCAAGCAGGCACTAAACCTAATTGAATTTTTTTTTTTTTTTCCATAAGTTCAGACATTTAAACTTTATCTCCAGCAACAACTTGTTAACTGATTTGCAGATGAGGTCGCCATTGCAACTCTGATGTTTCTGACCCTCCAATTGACATTGCTGCTGGGGAAAAAGAAAGAAGACTTGAGATATCCGAGTGTTCTTTCCTTATGTTTCACAGATGCAGACAATCATATCATTCACACTGCAAACATAAGAACGCTATATGCCACTTTAAACATGACCCCTGAGACTTAATGTTATCAGTCATCTCAGTTCAAGCCAACAAGGAAAACTGTTCAAAGATAAACACAAATGAGTAAACAGTCTAGCAAAACTCACAATACAACACGCTGGCTGGCGACAATGAACCGAAAAGCAGGCGCAACGCAGATCTGAAAGCAATAAATCACAGTACGGGCCTCTCTCTTGGGTTCACCTCTTAAACTGACATTTCTTCTGACAGAATGAAAAAGAAGTTACACTGATAATATAATGAATCTCAATAAATCATTTGTGGACAGTAAATACAATTACTGGTGCTCAACTACAGTACCCTACACTATTACTATATTTACTGCATATTCAATCCGCGAAATTTGTCTGACAGCTGTCGTTTCAATTTACATTACAGGATAGATTCATCCTGGAAAAAACAGAAAAGAGGTTTTACTGGATGGGCATAAAGTTATAGATGAAACTACGCAGCAGTGTAAACTATTGCAGCAATCACAGAAACAAACATCTCATGTAATAGAGAATCTGCAGCACAACATCTACCTTTACTTTTGGCATTGTGAGAGCACTTTGCAAATAGCATTGCTGTGTTTTACTTGAAAAAAGGCCTTCAGTATATGGCTTATTTGTAGTGGAGTATTTTCCTTGTGTGGTATTAGTATCTTCACTAAAGTAAAGGATCTGAAGAGTTTGTCCACTGCAGCATATAACATCTGAGTACTGCATGAGCAGTGGTTGGGAAATGTTTTCCAGTAAAAGTAAAAAATAATGAGATGTAATTTCCCTTTCCTACCTTGAAGGGCCTCTGGGACACTCTCAAAATCAGCCGCCAGCAAGTCAGGCTTGGTTTGCGGCAAGTTCACCATTTCCCTGAGTTCCTGTGAGTATGGAGAGCATCATCTAAACCTGGATAACTGATCCTTGCTCAGTGAGTAAAAGTTATGACTAACTTTTAGTTTAAATTAACTGGACACATTTAAAAAAAAAAAAAGTGTTAAAATTCATCACAGAAGACTAACACAGATGTTAACCTTACTTTGAAACCAACAAAACATAACTCTAAGCAAGTGGGTCCTATGAGAACTGTACACAAGAGGGAGCACTTGAAGACTGTTGGGAAGGAAACGTGTATTTCAGAATTTGTATTAACGGGGAAATAATAAGCCCAGGCTTTATCCAGTTTATTGACACACTAGACAACCCTGGCGAATGCCTCCATGTTGCCCAAATGTTGGCATTCGCCAGGGTGCTCTAAGTTTGCTCTAGGTTTTGTTGCTTAACCGACACTCTTAAATCAACTAAGATGAAGACACTTGACTCAGCGGATGACATTGAGCGACTCTTCATTTTAGAGGGAAGTGGGGCTGCTTTGTAGTAAAACCTTGTGCAGAAAAGCCAACGCAAACAAAGTTGTTGGGTTATAATTCTCTTTCTTATAACTCTGTGAAACCTTTTTTATTACACCTTTTATACAATTTCAATGAATATGCTCTCATTTATTACAGCTCTCCTGTACCTACATTGATCTGTACAAAATATTAATGTAAAATTTGAAGACTGGTATGTCTTCAGATTTCATCTATACCGCAGCTAAGATTACACAGGATACATGAACACACACACAAATCATCACACCTTAATTGTGCATGCAACCTGCATTGGTCCTCTCCTACCCACAATCAGCACTCTGCGGACTTGGCTCTGAAGTAGAGCCTCAAGGGCTGGCTGGGTGATGTCTGTCTTCTGCAAATAAACACAGTTTGGTGGTATTTATTCTGCTTTGTGTACTGATGTACAGTAAATAATACTGGTACTGACTTCAATTCGTGATCAAACATGCAAGGCAGGCAAAAGTCAGTGGGAGATAATAGTTTTCATACTGGCTGAGAAAAAAACAAAAAACAAAAAAAAACAACTAAAATGCTAAGGGTTCAGTTTTCTCTTCACTGTGATGATACTGTATAACACACACACACACACACAGTACCTTTAACATGTTGTAGGGTGCCAACAGTATCCTCGCTACATCCAATGCAACATTGCCCTGGCCCAGAATGACAGCAGTTTCACAGCTAAGGTCTGGATTCAGCTAAAACGGGGGAGGAAATTGTGAGAGAGTAGAGCCAAGCCAGGAGTTGAAGAAGAGAACAAAAGCAGGGAGAGAATCTGATAAATAATGTGGCGTTTTGTAAATGTAGAGAAATCTAAAACAGGAGATTGACACAGACAGACCCCTCGACAGCTGGGTAGCCCATTGTACCAGCCTACAAAGTCTTTGGCCGAGTACACACCAGCTAGATCTTCTCCAGGGACCCCCATTCTCCTGTTCCCCTCTGCCCCATAACTCTGCCGGAACACACACAACCAAACAGTGAATAAATACATGCACACATGTACTGGTTTCATGCTGTGGATATGGCATTGTTTAATGTGCTCACCAGTATGACTGCATGGTAGGCCTGCTGCAGCTCCTGAACACTCACATCCTTCCCAATGTTCACGTTTCCATAGAAACTGCAGCGAGTGTGTTTGGCTGTCTGTGTAAATGTGTTGATGACATTCTGTGGAGATGCAAGAATTTTTTTAATGAGAGCAACTGGCTAATAGAACCGGAAAATATCAATGTATGAAACATCTGACCTAACGATTGCTTTCTGTTTTGTTTTTGTTTTAGCACATGTCCAGTAACATAAATGTTAACATTGGAGTAAAAAAACAGCCAGTGTTTTCTGAAAAATATTAAATGACTGGACTGACTGGATATTATAAATAGAGCCAAGCAGATACTGTATTAAGGTATAACTGAAAATGCTTAAAAAAAAATCTGATTATTTCCTTTTATTTTATTTTCATCTATACCAAGGATATATTCAAATATACTGTTATTGTATTATATAAAAATGATTTCAAATCACATGGAATAACATCAATTGTATTGAAGGATACAGTTGGAATTACTTTCACAATCACAATTTATAAACAATTACTAAAAATTCCCCCAGAAGATACATACTGTTTAATCATAGAGAATGTTTAAACACAGAGAGACAGATTTGAATACTTAACTTTTCCCACCAAGTGTTTAGTTTGATGTAAAATTGTATTGAATCTATTTATTTGATGCGAAGTCTGGCACAAGGATCGGGGGCAACATAAAATAGGCCTGAAATGACAACAATGTGCCTCTCATTGATCCAACTCTGTGGCTGAAAACAAATCCAACTAGTAGGGACATAGATATATAGGTAAGTGAAGTTTTAAGAGGAAAAATTCATAAAAACCTGAGTTTTTGAAAACAATGCAAAGGGTTTAATGTATACTTGTTTTGTTACACTTATTCTTATTTGAGAATACCGATACAAATCCTCTGTTTCGGTTTGGAAACCATGCTAGTTGACTTTTCCAGTCTATTATCAGATCCCATGAGAAACTTTTAATGTTCAATCTCAAGGAAAATGATTTCAGTGAGAACATGCTTTTAGCAGCTATTTGCATAGCTGTTCCCGCTGAAATTTTCCTTAGTGTGTGCCAACAGGTTGTCAAAAGGTAATTTCACGTCAAGCTAATCTGCGCTGAAGCAGGCTTTTCAGGAGTGTTGAAGCTTTTCCTTTCATTTAAACTTCGCATACAATCGGATTTGGTTTGCATTTCTCGTATCTTCTAGGTGCGGTATTAATCAAAATCATAATCATCACAATATATTACTTTGGCATCACATAAATGTGTGTATTGCAGTTAAAAGCCCTTGCTGATGGTATGCATAATCTACATCTAAAATTTGTGGTTCATAAGACAGTGCAGCAAGGTCTGTCTTTTGACACCAAATTGCAAAAAGTGTTTGTTTCTTTAACTCTGCCATCGACTTAAAATGACTGACCTTGACTTCAGGGTGATCAGGGGCAACCCCGAATCTGACCAAGCCGAAAGGGACAGGCAGACGCTCATAAATGTCCACCTCGACATCTTGGCAGCCCTGGAAAGATTAAAAAAATAGACATAAAGCTTAAACTCCAACTTTACAGTTTTCATTCATTCATTATCTATACTACTAACTTGTTATTCATGAGATATTGAAAACATCTGTAAAATCATATGCAACATCATACAGTTGAAAGTCTTATTTTGTTCAGCGCTTTTCTTTTTGTATTCGTAGAAATGCTGAATGTTCTGTCAAATTCTTTGTTGAATGCTATGTCAAATTCTTTGGGCCCGGGTAAGCGGGCATTTGTTTGTTTTCCACTGTAGGAGCAATGGAGAAATAATGGTGTAAGACTTTATATCTTGGTTAATCACATCAAAAATGCATAAAAAACTTTGTTCAAATCTGAATGCATCTATGAAACAGATGAACTAAACTTAAATAAATAAGTCATACCTTTAGAAGATGTTGTGCAGTATAAAAACCTGCCGGGCCACTTCCAACTATACACACTTTGGGTTGGCCAGAAGATAGATGTGCCTTTCCAAGTACACCTTACAAAAGACATTTTGTTTAATAATAATACATTTTAAGGCTCCTTATTTGACACTCAATGAGATTTCAAAAAAAAAAAACAAAATAAAATAAAAAGGATAAAAGTGACAAAGGGAAAAAAAAACAAAAACATACATACTGCTCAAAAAAATAAAGGGAACACTTGAACAACACAATGTAACTCCAAGTCAATCACACTTCTGTGAAATCATAGTGTCCACTCAGGAAGCAACACAGATTCATTTTGACTTGTTTTAAGGACATTACATCAAAGTTGGATCAGCCTGGAGTTTGTTTTTACACTTTAATTTTGAGTGTGATTCCTAATCCAGACCTCCATGGTTGATACAATTAATTTCCATTGATCATTTTTGTGTGATTTTGTTGTCAGCACAGTCAACTGTGTAAAGAGCAAAGTATTTCATAAGAATATTTCATTCATTTAGATCTAGGATGTGTTTTTTAAGTGTTCCCTTTATTTTTTTGAGCAGTGTATATATATATATATATAAATATATATTTACGTTGTTGTTTTTTTAATTCCAGAGGCTTTTAATTTTAATTCCAGAGGCTATAATTAAACATAAAAGAGATAACAAAACAAAGAATAGGCCCTGTGAAACAGGTTGTTCTGGCCCTCTACATCTATCCTGTGTGTTCCGCAATCCGACAGCTACATTTTAGCACACCTTTTACAAGAAATGCCTCATAGTCTGAGTGACAGATACCAAGATTCTGAGAGTATGGCTGAAACTCAGACACAACTATCTGTCACATGAGATACGGTGAATTCTTTGCCGGGAAAGATACGTATGCTAAAACTCGGCTTTTATTTTCAATGTAATTTGGGTTTCTAAACAGAAAAGCCATTTAATACCAGTACAGGCTACCGGCCCATCGGCCTTAATTAAAAGCAGGTGTGTGACAAAGCTCACCGTGCTGACTCATCCACCGCTTTCTCCCCGAGGTCCACAGCCGGAACACCCCGCGGAAACTCATCCTCTCGGGCCTCCGAGCTTCAGGCGAGCCGCCTGGGTTCGACGATTTGGGAAAAAAGTTGGCGAATCCACGGTGAGCTTTCGTATCTGTCAAGCACGTAAATGCGCCGCGTTCGGCACTGGGAGGACAGGAAAAGCGGGGAAAAAAAACAAGTGGTCAAGGTTTAGAGCTCCGGAGAATGTTTAGCCGTACGTTAACGCGAATCCCGCCGCGTAATTATATTAAATGATTAACATAAAATTACAAAATGTGCATCGTTATTCACCGGACCGCACACGGTGTCACGTCTAGAATGTTCCGGAAGAAACAGGACAGCAACTCCTTGGGTTCCATATTCGCGCTTTTAAACTTAGGTAATTCATCCTCTTGAGTAATTCAGCTATTGTCAAACACGTTGACGTCCAGGGTCAATGTAAAAGTTTAAATTTGTCATTTTTTTGTTTGTCTTTCCCAGCTCGCCGGAAGTGTTTTTCCCCCTCCTACAATTTTCAGTGGCATTGAGTCAAAAGCCAAGGAGAAACCCATCCTGTATGGGGACACATCTATCAGGGTATGGACGCCCATATCTTATCAGTAAAAAAAACAAAACAAAGATAATCTGAATAAAAATATCTCCCCAAAAAATATCCAAAATTAAGAGACTTAATGATAATTATAAGAATAAGAACATCTTTATTTATCCCGATAGTTGTGCCAGTTACAAGAAAAACATAGATATAATAAATTATAGTAGAAAATTGTATAAACAATAAAAAGGGGTAGAATAAGAAATACAAATAAACTATAAAATGTCTTAAGTACAAAGTGAAAGATGAGGAGTGCACAAGAGTATGAAAATGAAAAAAAATATTGCACATGCAGCTGTTAAAAAATGACATTTGCATAGTTATGAATATATATACACAGATAAATTATTACAATTCACAGTAAGTGGGTGATTATTTTTTTTTCAAGGTTTAAGATTTTGAGATTCCCTGCGGCTGAAGGGAGAGGAATTAAAAAGGTATCAGTCTACGGCTGAAAGAGCTCTGATAGGATGTCAGTGTGGCATGCAGGGGGTGATGGACATTGTCCATGATGCTGAGGAGCTTCCTCAGCATCCTCATCTCTGACACCTGCACAACAGACTCCAGCTCCACTCCTTATGACATTAATGCCGCCCCATTGGAGCACAAGCCAGTGTCTTTCTAAACCGGTCCCATACCTGAATAAATGTTGAGGGTTACGTTAGGAAGAAATTGTATTCAAACTGAGGAAATGTGGAGTGGCAGAGAATTCTCTTTGACTGATGCAGGACGTGTATGAGAGCTGTGAGACAGTGGTGGAATGTGACGGAGTTCAAGGTCGAGCTGGGACTACATCAAGGATCAACTCTGAGTCCCGTGTATGTTTGTTTGTTTATTTATTTATTGCGTTTATTTAGAATCAGCGACCAACATAAGGTTAACATCTCAGCCAACCAATTCTATGTTAGCCCATGCTGCCGTATTGGGGTGATTGCTGTGAAGTAATGAGTGTGATGTGGCTATTGACAAAGAAATCCATTGTCTGTTTTTGTATCTCAATAACCATGTAACTTTCTTCCCGTGGCTGAGACCTGCCACGACAATCTTTTTCTGAATCATGGTGGAAAATTAAAAGAACACTCTCCACCTCATGGCTCCAAGATGACACTCGTGCCATAAATTTAAAACGCTTCACTGTCATTCCGGTTATGAGATTTAATAGCCAAAATATCAGGTCTCAAGATCATAAAATAATGATGCAGGCTTTTCCACGTTTTACCCTTGGTCTGCTCTTTGCAGACCAAGCAATTAGGCAATTCTTTGCTCATAACTGAACGTCAATAACAATCATCTATGACGTTAGGCAGGGCTCATGGGGAAAAATAGCTGCAAACACAGTTTGAAATGTAGAATGAAAGAAGGAGACTCACACCATTATTATGTTTGTGTTGTATTATGTTCGTATTTCACTCTACGTTTTAGAGTGAAACTGAAAGTTACAGTAATGATAGAGATTGGACAATCGTGTGAAAAGATAAAATCATAAGAAATTAGTATGAGTCCTTGTTAAAAAAAAAAAATCTATTTTCCAGCCTAGTAATGTATTATCTTTTTTAAATTTCACAAAAATGAAGAACCCAAGAAGAGTGCATTTAAGCTGGTTTATGTTAGGAATGTATTTTTTGCCTACACTTGTTTTTTATCTGAATACTGAAGGAATGTTTTTGTCGAAAAAACAGTTTCAGTTTCTCAGATACCCAGTTTGTGCCCTGCTCTTATCTTACCATGGCTCACTCACATAGACACTATTTTGCATGCAAATGTGCAGCCAAACTGAACATGTTTTTGAACCAGATAAGCGGTCAAACAGCTACATATAATACGTAACTTCCAACAAATAAGACAGAGATCGGTGTCTGAAATGAAAATTGACACGCCAATGGACACCTGGGAGATCTGCATGGAGGCATATGGGACCTCAAACTCCTGGAGGGAATTCAACTGGAAAGTAAATAATAGGTTTTTCAGAGCACCTGAAATAATAGCAAAGATGGGGCTGACATGTTGTAGTTCTTGCTGGAGGAAATGTGGTAAAGATATTACCAACCATACACATATATTTTGGCTTTGTCCTAAACTAAGTCTATTTTGGAAGGTTTTTGACGCCAGTTTTGAAACGGGACATTCCACAAAGCAATACAACAGCATTATCATGGAAAACCCCTATGGGTATGATAAAGGATGAAAAATACCTCCTAAACATAATGCGCACAGCAGCATTATAAGGCACAACTATCAGGTGGTTAAAACCAGACCCCCCCTACAAATAATATATGGATCCAAATAGTATGTGACATATCCCAGATGGAGCTAATTACATACTCACTGACGCTTCAGAAGCCTATTTTTACTAGACGATGGGCACCTGTCATGTCTTTACTCATACAATAAGGTTGGTCATCTCATATGTGGTACATGTACCTGTCTTATTGATGTAGAGGAAAAAATAAAAATTGAGTTGAATACAGAACAGGTGAATATTATTGGTAGAAAGAAAACTCATAAGCTCATGATAAAATTTAAAAAAAAAACTCCATTCGAGTCTGAAATTCCTCTACAATCTTTGGCACCTTTTTAAAAGAAGTGTCAATGTCTCCATTGGTGACAGCACCTGCCCAGCCTGCTAGGTCATGAATTTTGAAGGTCAGAAAGAAACTGAAAATGCTTAAAACATTTTTTTCAGAATACCCCACTACAGTACACAAACATATAACCAGCAGCTCTTGAGAGCAGATCTGTATTTCCTGAAGTCAGCATCATATCATAGATTATTGAACTGTTCCCTCACTGAGGACAAAATGAGAAAGATTTAATCTTACATATGTTATATTTCAGACTTTTAAATCTTAAAAGTTAAGCTTCAATTTTCAACAGTTACAAAATATTTGTTAATGTATTACCCAGCTTTAATGCCCCCCCCCGTTTAAGTACTGAACTTTGTTTTTGTCCCTGACAGTGGCTCCTGCCCCTCGCTCTGTCTGATAAGTGAGACACTGGTGAGCCATCCTTTATCCAAGGACAGACACAGTGTCCCTTACCTTGGATGCTCCTACGCAGAAATTATGGTGGAGTCGCCTCTGAGGGTACAGGGGGAGGATGGTGTCAGACAGACTTTTTTTGTAGTTGCATTTAAGTAAGCGGTGAATAAAATGCATTCACTGAGTGACTGTTGTACGATTAAAATCTAGAGGCCATTAAGTAAATGACAAATTAATACACTCATTTTAGATGGTATTTACATATTTGAATTTTTCTGTAAATGAGTCCAAAAGGGGGCTGCACGGTGGTGCAGTGGTTATTGCTTCTGCCTCACAGCACAAGGGGCGCTGGTTGGATTCCGACAGGGAACTTTCTGCGTGGAGTTGGCATGTCCTTCCCCCGTGTCTCTGTTGCTTTGTTCTGGGTTCTCCTGCAATCCTGAGTGCAGGATAAGCTGCAGATGATGGATGGATGGATGGATGGATGGAGTCCAAAAGGTCAACATGTGTCCAGCACATCTGATTGGACTTTTGAGAATCGTCTTTCAGCCTCTGGTTTTTTGATTCTGGCTTTTCTCCAAAAGTAAATACTGGTGATCACAATGCAAATGATGGCCACGCCGGGTATGGTATATATATACATGTTCGTATCTTGCAGAGGTTTTTGTGGGTCCTGTGCTGAAGACAAAATTAACTCTCTTAAATGAGTGGACTGAATGCAAAGAGGAAAATGTTATGTCAAACATAAACAAATGTTGGACATCATCAGAAGATACTTACAGGGACTTGTCAGGGCTTTAAGTCGTACATGGATGGTAGAGTCATCTAGACCGCAGGTTGTCAAGAGCGTGACAGTATAATTTTCTTCTCTTCTGACATCTGAGATTTTCAGACTGACATATGTGTGTTTGTCCCACCCGCAGGAGTATTGTCTGGTGTCAGTATCACACAGCACACTATTATTTGTGTTACCCCAGTTGTAATCTTGACTTTTGCAACGTCGTCTTTTGAAAATTAAGCTGCAGTTGAGTATGAGGTCAGTTCCAGGCAAAGCCTCCACAGTGTTTTTGCAATTCAAATACTCTGATGGGGAGAGAAAGGGAGCAGTTCACCTCTTTGGCAACTCTTTGGTACATGCTTAATGGACTTTGACCTACCTACCTCCAGCTGAAAAGATCAGTAGATTACAAACAGCACAGAGCAGGATCAGATACGTCCGGTTAAACATATCAGGATCTCTGGTCTTTACAAACTGTGGAAAAATTAAAAAAAAATCTTGATTGAGAGAATTCACCCTCTTTTCTCATTTCACTCAATTCACTTTTCACATTTTTTCAAAAGAGTTTTAAGTCTAGAACTAGTAGAACCAGCTATCAGATGGACAGTTAACTAAATTTGATTTAATTCTGAAAGAAGGGGGAATGAGTAAAAATAGCAAATATTTAAAGACCCATAAAATCTGTCAGAATTGTAGTTTTTCCTGTTGACAAATTACTAGTGTGTTTCTATTATTGTGCCTCCTTGGATAACAGTGCGCTTTATTTACCTTGTGTTGCACTTCAAGACTGTGGGTAATGTCACAGTCCTCTGCTGCCTTGATTTATTTTTTGCCCCCAATCAAAGCCACAGCCAGATGTGGGCTGATCCGGGTCTGGCGCCACTGGAAACTGTAGACAGATTGTGAAGAAAACAAACAAGAGCTCACTTGATCAATACAGTGTTCTGCAACAAAAGTGTGATGATGTCTCAAGGACACAAACACTCAGAATGATCTTTCACCCTTTTTTTTGTATATTCTGACTTTATAACAAGAGAAAAATGATAGGAAGATTTTAAGGCTTTGACTGTGGTCATTTGTAACAATAGCTGCTAAAAAAATATTGTCAGATGCTCACAGGGATTAGTAATGTAAAGCACTTTTGATGTAATAAAACCAAAGAAATTGTGAAAAATGGGCAATGTCTTGAAATAAATAGCTAATGCACAACATGCATGCAGGGCAAAGGACAAGCTCAGACCTGTAAACGAACAGTAAAAGAGAAATTTAAAGACACAGCAAGAATGAAACAAAAACTTCAAGTCAATTATTTCTATCATATTAAGTGCTGGATGTTTATCATCCACTTTTGTTGGCTGTGCTTCTTGGCAGAGCCCTTTTGTTTGACTTTTTATGATTATTTGATTCCATTGCCATATTTTTACCTCGTTCTGTTCAATTCAAATTCTTACTTCTAGCTTTACAGTTCTTTCACCCCCCCCCCCCCCCAGACATTATGTGATTATAGCCTTTTAAAATGTCATATATTTAAATAAAATGAACTTTTCAAGTCACAGCACAGAGGTACAGAGAAACAATTTTTTTTTTTTTTTTCCAAAGTTAAAAGCCGTTTGGCATTTTTCTTTGTCTGCAGCTTCAGGCTGAGTTTCATGTAAACATTATTTTAGGGGGTTAAAAAGTTCACCCGTGTCTAGCAACAACCAACAGGAAGTTACTCCAATATTTAACAACAAGCAAATCTGTCTGCATCACAAGGTCGAATAATCAAACGAACGTGGTGTGTGTTTGCAATAACTCTATTTTTTGATGACTTATTCAAGTCATTAAAGGGAACGTACCTTCGAGACGTATTCTTTCCATCCAGATGGAGAGTGAACGACGACAGACATTTGGAAGGGTGAATTACTTTCGCTTGTATTTTCACGTGTCTGATCATATGTTTGTCTTTCACCGTTTCGATTTAACTTAGCCAAGATCAACTGGCCACTTGACAGGGGGCGCACCTCCTGCAAAGTAAAATGATTTCTTTCTTTCTCTGATTTTTGTAAAAACCCTAATATAATCGACGTTAGTTACTTAAGGAGAAATAGCAAGCGATCTTGCGGGACCGTCGCATACCTGGTAGCGAAAGAGCCCGGCCAGTCCAAAGCCTGCGCTACTGGCAGGTGAAGAATTTAAGGAGGATGAATAAAACGGCGGGACAGGGAGATGGAGGTTCAAGTTCCAACGTGTTTGTATCATAAAGATAGCGATTCAAAACTGAAAATAGTGGTAGAGAGAACTGCGTTGGTGTTCGCGGATGTTGATCACGTTATCTTTCCAGGCTTCGTGTTGCACAGACCGACTTATCTAGTTGCTGATGAAGGTGATAGGCTTTTTGGCTTCGTCTTGGCTCAGAGTTCAATGTCTGTTGTCCATATTGGTCCGGTTTTTCAAGTTTCTTCCAATGTGTCATATGACATCAAAATGATGCTCTTTGAATGATCTCACTTTTAAATAAACTATATTTTCAGATTATACAACGACAATTTTCTAGTATTACATTTACTTGAATCAGGCATCTTTTTCATCTTGCGTCTTGTAGTCCCTCTTGTGATCGAGGAAAAACAACAAGCTCTTCAGCTTGTTGTTTTCCGTCCTAGCATGTCTCCTCTTGATGAACCGTCATGTTGTTACTTGACATGTTTCCGTGATACATATAATCTGTGCAAAAAGAGGTCGATTGCTTTAGGTAATAGTGACATCGTGCTGGCCTATTTCTGGAAACGAGGGAAATGCAGGACAAAGGTCTGAGGCTCAGAGTTCAAGAACCCGTACAACTGTCGCACGACAGTCTACCTGTTCGCGTTAAATAGCATGTGGTTTGTTATTCCGTCAATTATCAGAAATTATTTCCCTGCTTTCATGTGGACCGTAAACACACATGTCAAGACAGTGTCATTATTTTTGTTTGTCTTTGCCAGCTCAGTATATGTTTAAAAAAAAATCTGAAATTTTAACTGAATTTCAGTTATAATTAAAAGCTCCTGCGTGCACCAAAATTAAGCTGCATGCTAGACATTAGTGTTTCACACTACAATAGATGCACTATTAGTGAAACAAAAACATCCCATTCTACAGGTATTGCTCAGCACTATTTGGAAGTATCTACTTGTACAATGACTAATAACTCACGCTTCAAGAGAGGGTTCAATGTGGATACTAATGCTCTGCAACTTTACATCACATTAAACTGTGACTGCGGATAAAAGAGACAGCAATGCACAATTGTTTATCACCATACTTCACTGTTTGAAATGTACAATCTGCACTTAAAAAACAAAGAACATAAGATAAATTAAAAATACTAATGATTTTTTTTGTTGGCAAGGGACAAAAAAAGGTAAAATAGAAACAAAATTGCATTATTCAAAAATAAATGAACACATGGAGTATACATTGGATTCCATCCCCTCACAGTTCTCAGGCAGCTGAGACATTTCAACAGTTGCATAGTTATCAGAAGCTGTTGCTGTGAGAGTTGGCTTGGTCACGTGAGGAACTTTAACAGAACTTAAAAAGCATGATTTAAGCTTGGAATTGTCTTGACGGCTCAAGTTTTCAGTGCCTGTAAATTCATGTCATGTTGAGCTCCAGTGACATTTCCTAGTGGTTTATTGCTGAGCTTTGGCTAAATAAATAATCTGGACATCCTCCGATAGTGTACCTTGTTGTCTGAATAACTTAATGGCATCACTTGAGCATAAAATCCTCGTATCTCTTGCCACTTATTTCCCCAGACTTGTCACAAGGGAACCGCCTGTTTAAGAGATCATGTGTCTCTCCCCAGTGGCCATATTCAAGCATTACATATATTGAGACCAGCCTTCATAGCCATCATGGTCCTGGTGGGAATAATGAGATGGTCCAAGCAGAACCGGAGGTAGCCATCATTCAGCGGCCAAGGGTTTAGCAGTGTCTGGTCACCACTGCATGTGGGGGGGCTGTGTGTGAACCAGACCCTGACTCTTGTACTGAGTGTGCAGCAGCTGTCTGGCCTGGGGCGACTCCTGGCCTTGCAGCCAGTCCTGATAAAGGGTGTGCAGGTTGGGGTTGACCTCTGGGAGGCACACTGGAAGGCTGCTGTAGGCCTCCTCCATCTGTTGCACCAGGCTTCTGTCGGCATGGCCTCTGGCCTCGCTCTCCGCCTGACCACGGCCACTCAGGCACCCTGAGAACGAGACATGGGAGAGACAGGGAGAGTCAGACTTGCAGCGAACATACTAGTAGGATGATCTGTTTTTTCCCTGCGGGGGGGCCACAACGAATCAACCTCCCCCATTTAACCCTATTCTCTGTATCCTCTACTCTCACACCAACTAACTTCATGTCCGGTTGACACTTTCTTCCCACCCATTCAAACCTACTTGAACCTTCTGTCATTCCCTTCTGTCTTGCTGCAACTAACCTTCATTCCACTCCTTTAGTAGAACATACCTCCACCTCTCTAGATTTTACTCAACCGGTTTCTTGCTCTCACTACAGGTCACAATGTCATCTGCAAACGTCATGGTCCATGGATATTCTATGTGTCTAATCGTCTCATCTGTCAACAGAGCAGGATGACGGGGGAATCATATGGTCAGGCTGTCAGAAGGCACCATTTTCTATATTGGTATTTCAAGACAGGTTACTTTGGTTCCCATGTCACATAGAAACAACTTCAGGGATTATGTCCTCAGAAATATGATGAGGTTTAAACTCCACAGCATTAAAATACTATGATTTTACACAAGACATTTATTGGTTTAGATTTTTCTGGGAATTTGGGCTGGACTCTAAAGGTGTTAAGGTCTTAAAATCATGTTTAGCTAATTTTGAACACAGTGATGATGTCAGTCACCTCCCGGGCAGGACAGCACCTCCACCAGCTGATAAGGCACTCGTCCCTTCCTCATGCGGTGAACCAGTGTCTGGATGTTCCTGAAACCATATATGGCAGCGAAACGCAGGAGGGTTTCTCCATCCCTGTCCAGCGTCACTTCCTGAAAATCCCGGTTCCTGCAAAGTAAGAGATTGGAGACATGAAAATCTGCAACATGGGGGCGAAGAGGGTCTTTTGCATTGCCTGAGACCTGAGGGTCTTGTACGTGATCTCATGGACGTCTAGTCCGAACAGCTCTTTGGCAGAATGTTTGAAGATGTGTTCCAGGAAGCCCTCTGACCCACGGCCCTCATGCCTCACCAGTCCCATGTCACCTTCTCCAAGCCTGCATTGACAAAATGCACAGTTTTATTGAAATGGATTCTTCCTTAACAGTTCTATGGAGAATGAACAGAATGATGGGAAAAATTCAAATGAAACTACAAGGCACAAACTCATTGGTTGCAAGCTCATTTTAGAACTGACACACACAAAACATGTTATTTGCTGCAACTATGGCATTACTTGCTTTGGCTACATTTTTACGATACACCCACCATCCATTATATAATAACTGCCTGTCCAATATTGTGGTGATCTACCAAAACAGCCATGTGAGGGTGTTTTATGGTATCTATCAAGATGTCAGGTCCAGATCCTTTAAATCTGGGAGGTTGGATCTAGAGACTCAAGAGACCAAAGTTCCCCACTGTTGCAAATCAACCAGTATTTTCTTGCTGAAAGAGGATCCTGGCAATTAAGAATAAAGTGTCCATGAAAAATGGTGGACTCGCTTGTGATTCTTGGCAGAACCCAAAGTTTTCGTGCAGAACATTGTCAAAACGTGATATTGTCTTTTCAAGCTGCATTCTGATTCAATGCCTTCCACAGGTAAGCCATGGCTGTCCATTGATAAAAAAGCTACTGTTATTCATTAGACCAGGTGTTCTTTCGCTGATGCTCTATGGTCTAGTTCCAATGCTCCAGTGACTAAGTGTAGACACTTAGGCAGGACAGGAATCAATTTGAAACACCCTGAACTGTCTGTAAAGATGCAGCCTGGTAAACAACAAACTACAGTGATCTCTGCTCTGACAATTTTCTATTTGAACCATCAGCACTTTGAGCTTCTGTAGCTCTTCTCCTGGATCAGAGCACGATCCTCTCATGCATCAGTAAACCCAGACACTTTTAAAACAGTATCTCCGTTTGTCATTTTAGATTTATCTAAAGCAGCCATCAACTACTTACACGTGATCCAAAGGAACCGAGTCCAGATCGTCCACTGAGACCTTCTTCTGCTCCATCAGGTAGAAAATCTCTCCTGAAATAATCAAAACCAGTTTGTGAATAATCAAAAGCAATGTGACCACTTTTATCATGTAACTACCTTACATATGCAATGTTGTGACTCGCCACTAAGTGAATGTTATGCTCAAACATGGTTATAATTATCAAAAATTAAGCCAACATTGGGGATGGAATGTTCACTGTGATACCCTATCCATGATTTTTAGTTCAATAACTGCAATGCAAAGTTTCACTGTCTACAGCATTGTGCCTTTCACAAGTGTTGCAAAAAAACATTAACAACTGTTAAATTTAAATGAAAAAAGATTTTAAAAAATGTAATTTTTGGCATTATGTACCAACTCAAGATTTCACAGTCAAGAGTGTGATGATGTCCAATTATTTTCTGAGCATTTCTGAGTCATGCCTGATGGTTTTCAGAAAGTGGTTTGCTGATATCTGCTGGTAGTTTGTTGCTTTTGTGGTAAAAAAAAAAAAAAAAAAAAAAATCAAATTGCAGAGACTAAATAAGGTAACAAAATTGGCCATGATTGGTGAAGTAGCACGTTTTTTAACAGATTTTGATCCACAGCAAAAGTACACTGAAAAATAATACAGGACTGTCTCAGAAAATTAGAATAATGTGATAAAGTTCTTTATCTTCTGTGATGCAATTAAAAAAACAAAAATTACTTTTTCATGATATTCTAATATTTTGAGATAGGATTTTTGAATTTTCTTAAGATGTAAGCCATAATCAGCAATATTAGAATAATAGAAGGCTTGCAATATTTCAGTTGATTTGTAATGAATCCAGAATGTATGACATTTTTGTTTTTGTTTATACCATACTAAAATACCATAATTTTGCATATTAATAATCCACTAAACACTATCAGTCAGGTAATATCTATTGTGATGTGAAAGATACAGAGGACTGAACCTGATGTGAGGACACAATCCACATCCCTGCTCTCCAGTAGACTGTTGTAAAACTCATCTCTGATGGCCTCCAGCTTCTTATCAAAGCAGGGTGCCACCACAACATGGTAGACCTTCTCTGCATTCAGCTTCTGGCAGCAGAGAAAACCATAATATATGTAAAATTAAGTATTTAATACAACACTGAAGGTGGAGCACATCTTAATAAAACTACACGGCATGGATCTTAGTGTCGAACAGAATCCAGTGGTTGACTTGAACACTGGGTGGGTTGTTTTATGTTTTACTAAATTAGGCTGTAGCTATTTGTTGCTATGTCCATGCACATAAAGAAATTTTGAGATGAATACAAATAAATGATTGAAATACACATGAATAAATGTACAGACAAATAGTGATGTATAATCTTTGTAACAGACTATTTTGGACAGCATGAACACTGCTACTTTAGGAATAAGGTCCTTGGTTGGTTGGACAAATAGCAGGACAAAACGGTACAGTATTTAGAGTAAAAAAACACAGGATTTTAGAATTTTAGTATCCAGCTCGAAAAGTACATACAACAAATGATTAGACTGTTTTACAAATGAAACCTTGAATATTGAAGTCTTCATACCAGACCGCAGAGGCTGACACTGCTAATTCCAAGGCAGTCTGATACCGACCTATAAATTCAGCTGGACGATATAACAGTCAGCTCTAATAAAGTTCTGCAAAAAAGTCACAATGTCGGTTCCCCAAACTTCAATTAAGAAAGCGTGGTAAGCCCTAGGGGAGTGCCTCGTGTGAAAGAACAGGATGCACATGGGGAGTTACGACATACTATAAAGGGAACATGTAGTGAATGGTTCTTGTTGGAAGGACAAGTCTGTAAGTTGATATAATGGATATTGTCAGCAGATGAAAAGTTCACTGATCTGAAGGACGAGACGCTCAGATGATGTTTGACAAGGTTTTAAGTTTTGGGTACAGACTGCTTATTCTTGCTATTATTTTTTTTCTAGCTTCTGCCAACACTCCTCCTGGCACTCAACAACAGCAGATGCTCACCTGCTGTTTAGAAAAGTAGTCCTTCACTAAACACCCCATAATCTGCTGGGGTGACCTGGCTGTGCAGATGTGTGGAGTGACCAAGCTGCCCAGCACACGTTCTGAATAGCGGATCCACCCTGTGGATCACACACACAGCAGAAAATTGATATTATATTTATTGGAATAACTGGAACACTTATCTGTAGATAATCAATTGATATAAATTCAGTTTCAATTGGAGAGTATTTAAAAAACTGTAGGTTTCAAGGTTCAAATTAGAGTATTATATTACCTTGTTAGTTCATATTTTCTATTGTCTCGGTTTAGGGTCAAAATTATTTGATTATTTATAAACTGTAATTTTTGCCTTGTTGCAAATGTTCGATTCACTCTCTATTGTTCATAAATGCATAATCCAGATTCATACACAATACAATGTACTCGATGCAATGACAACGATGTAGTGTCTAACTAAGATTTTTAATATTGACAATAACATTAATTTTCCTGATAATTTGCGTTTCAATTTTTTCAATTGTTTACAATAGCACAATGAAAATTCCAGGTATAAACTGGCTCTTCTGACATGAGAATTCAGAAAGAAGTTACCTGAAAAATATAACACAGAACAAATTTGTAAATTATTACCAAGCAGTTGCAATAAATGAAAAATAGCTATAATCTCTTTTTATATTAATGCTTGTTAAGAGTGTGTTTAAAGTAAATCTAAAGTTGAAAAT
Source organism: Fistularia commersonii (assembly GCF_037954325.1). Classification (NCBI taxonomy): domain Eukaryota; kingdom Metazoa; phylum Chordata; class Actinopteri; order Syngnathiformes; family Fistulariidae; genus Fistularia; species Fistularia commersonii. Next base: position 3,333,212 of record NC_141316.1, on the reverse strand, counting down.
ATACTACACAACACTGAGTTGATTTATCTTTGATGTGTGGTTTCTTTCCGTTTGAATATTAGAAAAAGGTCAGCACAGGAACATTAAAGGCCAAGTATCTCAGTAACTGCTGCTGTCCCTATCTCAAGTTTGAGGGCGTGACAGTAGAGGAGCTTTCTATCTCTGCACACAAGCACTCCAATTCTATCTCTGCCTTCAACACAGCACATGCTGAGGAACTCTCACTATAGTCAGTAGTCAGAGGAGTGACAGGAGAAGAGAAGTGAAGAGATAAAAATGGTAGCAACTACGAGGCCAAAACTCAATGTCAGTCTGGAGGACAGATGAAGTGAGACATGTATTTTCACCTGGGCAGGAGGAGGTGAACATGGGCAAAGCATGGGAATCATGGTTCCTCCTGCGATAACGCTGAATGAACTCCTTTTGACTCTCCAAGATACTGAAACCTGCTGCCAGAGTGGTGTCAAACACATACTTCACCCCTGCAAGCACAAGAGAGAGGGGGGAAGGGCAGCTGAGCAGAGCAAGAGTGAGGAAATGTTGAGTATCCAAGCTAAATGCCAACAAAGAGGTGGGACTTTCTTCATCGCCAAAACACAGGACTTGATATCTGAAGAAAATATATTATAGTAGTGATCAGGGAAATCTCTTGGTTTTGTTTTGAAAGTTTTTTGGTAGTTTAGTAGATTGTTTTTGAATATCTAGATATTGTTTTCTGAAGAAAGACATCTCAGTTGAAAATTAGAACCAATTTTTTAAAAGAAAGACTGAAAACTCATAGTTCAGTTCAGACCGGAGATGCTGTATCACATTCCTTCATCCTCTCAGTGCTTAATTATTTTAGTTCTTGCCAAGCTAATGGTTAAAAAAAAAGTGTCAGTGTTGTGTATATGACTTGGTATTCACAAAGCCTGAGCAGATGCAGTTTTGGAATATATTGATGTTCAATCCTATATCATGCATGGCAATATATCAATCATATATATTCCATATCATCCTGCCCTACCAGCAATAATAGCATGGCTCTGCAAACAAAACATTTAAACTGCTTTTTATATTTAAAAATGAAAAAAGAAGTCATTGTAAAACAATAACAATTCAGAATGATGCCTGCAACTTAATGTTCTGACTGAATTGATTAAGTCCTGCTCCATGTGCTATCTTTCTGTCTGAAAAAAAAACTGCCCCCTGACTTTTGACCGTGCCGTCAGCTGAAACACGTCGATGCTTGTCGCAGCTCACCGAGACTCTTGAGAAAAGCGCACAGTTTTGTGGCCGCCTCTGTGACGTCCACGCCAAACTTAACAGCAAAGAAAGGCAGGGACTGTGGGCACACTGATGCCACCAGCACCTTGTGCTTCGTCAGGTCACATTTCTAAAACGAAAAATTAAGAGCACGTTGATAAAAGATGATGGTAGTTTTTCAAAATAGGAAGTATGGCAATATGGTAGGCAATATGACATTACTGTTATGGTTCAAAATTTCTGCTGTATGATGCTACACAAAACACATTAACTGACGCATGCTGCACAAGTAATTCAACTTTTATTTAAGTGTTTGTGATAATCAAAAATCGGACACACCATCACTGATTTGAACTGTTCAATAATATCTTTTAATGATTAGAAACATGAAAAACACATCCTGTTTTTATATACTATTTGAGTAATTTGCTTGGACAGCTTGTTAATTTGGTTTTTAACTTTTTGGGATTTTAACTTCATATAATTTTTTAACAAATTCTAGTACCTTCTTATGCAAAATTGTTACTTTTGTCCCATTTGCTAAAATAGTTGGTTAAATAATCTGAGCATGAATAACGCACCTTGTTGAGAGCCAAAACCCGCTCCACTTCCTCCAGATTCTGCTGAGAAATTTTCAGGGTCTCATCTTCAGACAAACAGCCATCACAGGACAGACAAGCACTCAGCAACAGAGGATACCCTCCATTAAACTGGGAAGAGGAAGAAACTATTGATGAGGGTTTTTTAAGGAAAAAAAAAAAACAATCCAATTCTGGTGATAATCAATGTTGTAATATCCATCAGTTACTTAAATACTGCAGAAACAGACATTACCGGTGCATCAACTTCATCTTCATCTTGATGGGAGTCAACACCATCATCACTGTTTTTTTTGTTGCACTGTATGTTGATGATTATTAGAAGAAAAAAACGTGAGTAAATAATATTGACTTGAAAAGAAAAGGAAATAATAAGGTTAATCATATTCACCTGTTTAGTACAGTTTTCGCACTTGTCTTTACGCTTCCTCACGTTGACCTGTGACATTTTCTCTGGTTGTTCCCTGCAAATGGAGGGTGGTAAATAGACACCAGCATGATACAGCTTCTATCAGCATGTTTTCTCTGCAATGACTGTGGCCTCAGCAAACACCTCCCCTCGCTGGCTACCCCAACATCCACTCACAGCCATTCTGCTTATCATAAACACAACTGCTTCATAATGATGGGAAGCTGGCAATTCCCTCAGACTAGCATCCTGTGATTAAGTGTCAAATGATATGTTCTTACGCAGTAAAGTCAACCACAAATCCCATTAAATTACACATTATATCGGGATAATGGAGAGATTAACTTTTCCCAGGCATTCTCTGAAAATGCAGCTGATGTGACAGATGTGGATCAAACTGAAGCCATGGTATTACAAATAAAATACTCTTCTTAAAGGGTTATAGTAAATACACAGCAACATAATGAATCAACCTTAAAATGACTATTACTCTGATATAATTTCTAGATTTATAGGTTTTAAGTCGACAACATAAAATACTACTGTCAATAAACGAACATAAAAGATGGAGATGGTTCGGTACTGGAACTGCTTAATTCGTGAAACGGGACAAGATCAATTTCTTCTGTCTGGTTTTCTGCTCTCCATAACTCCACTTACAATTCCTCAGATTCCCCATGATGCATGGAAACCCGCTATAACACGGTAAGCTAGTTCTCATTGCTGTATCTTTTTAAAAACAATAAATATACAGTCTCTGGTTGAGTCAACATGCGAGTACGACTAGCTAGAATACGTTGGGTTAATTAGCGTATCTTTATTTCGCCACCAATTAAGACCAGATTAAGATTTACGCAAGTGAGTCACAGGCCGGGTTTCGTTTTCAATGACTCCAAAGTACTTAGTCATTCCGGGTTTGTTTAACTGTGCGCTGGTTAAACATTACAAAACTTCATAACAGCAGGGTCGAATTTAGGGGCAACTCACCGGACGGTTTGATTTTCAGACAAAGACGTGAATTCCCGCAGAGGGCAATCGAAGGAGCCTCGCAGCCGAGCCGCGTACAGGAGACCGTGCCTTTCATACAACGGAGGGCGAACCGGCACTTCCTCTACACGTTCACTTGTCGTTAAAAGTGAACGCACAAAACACCGGGGTTAATCCTTGTACCGCCCCATGCCGTTTAAAAAAATAAATAAACGGGTGTTTTCAAGGGTGACGGGGTTTCTCGACATACTGCTCGTATCTATCTACATCCGACTCCATCATTTACTTCGGTAACAGCGCGCATGCGCCAAGAAGTAGCGGCGAGCGGACTAATGACCCGGAAGTGTCGTGACGCAAGGTTGATATCTTCTCCCCACAGAAATCGATCATTTAAAAGAGACATTCTTAAAATACGCTATTTAGGTTTTTATAAAATCGTCACCTCCGGTGTCAATATGACAAAATCCAGAATAACACGTCACGAACGCCTAACTTTTATCACGTGTAGCCATTCAGCTTTTATTTTGAAGTGTATACGAATCCATCCAATCAGAGCAAAAACAACCAGGAAGGAAGTTCAGGATGTTTGTTGCTGTTGCAAGAGAATGAATAAGACTTCCCCGTAATCGGCGCATGTGTTTCCTCTTACAAACACTTTGTTAGGTGAAGACCTTTACTATATTATCAAAAACACAAGGTAAGTCAGAAAAATCATTGTTTTTTGCTGTTGTTTTTTTGTCTTTTTTATTTTATGTAAGTCCCAGGAAATAAGACTGTGCGATCGACAATACACGTTTTACGTTTAGCTGTGTTCCCTTAAGTTATAAGTAAATATGTGAGGATAATGTAGATATTACCGCATAATTTGAGTGCGTTTTGGACTCTTACAAAGATTATTACATATGCATTTTGCAGTTTGATGCCCCAAGCGCATGCAAGAAAAAGGAAGACATGGTAGGAGAATGAAAGTACAGGAGCCTGCTCTAATACCACTTAGCTGCTCTTTTCAGTCTTTGTGGTTTGTGCTCAGAATTATGGCTACTTCATTTATTTATTAATTTTTAAGCGGGGATAATGGAAAGATGAGATGATAAACATTATATTACATTATGTGAATATTCCAGATTTAACCCTGGCATCTATGATGTTTGAAAAAAAAAAAAGTTTAAAATTTGTTGAAAGTGAAAGCTAAAAAACCCTAGGAGTATTAAAAGTAAGACTCAGTTTTTTAAACCTCCCCACATGAATTTGTTATTTGAGGGGCACAAAATGATCGACATTCCTCTCATTTTGCTGGTATGGTGGATGTTAGAAAATTTCAGCCGATGGGATGGACTGTATGGAATATCAATGTATGGTATGGTATTTTGAGATCCTCTTCTTTTGGCTATTCCTTTCAGGGGTCGTTACAGGGAATCATCTCCCTTGGTATTATGACATTCTCCACACAAATAATCTGAGTGATTGAGACTTATGTTTTGTCTTTCCTTCAGATGGCATACATGACAGTAGAGGAGCACAGCACCAACGTGCTCCACCTGAAGAGATCCCCGGGAGTTCGCTCCTGGTCACTGCTTGTTGGTAAGTGTATAATTGTGGGTAGGTACTAACTATGAGCACCTATATTAGATATTGTCAAACCGTAATGAATTTCTTCTCAAATTCAAATTTATTTTTACTTATTTCAATGTCTCTCCAACCCTGGCTCCATCACTTGTCATCTGGAATGAATATCCCAGAATACATGCAGAAAATACCTAATTGTCAAAAAGAACTGACCTAAAACTTGCTATGTATGCCTCAAGAAAGAATGAAACAATTTTCAAATCATTTAGTATGCAAATTGTTTTCCAAATGTAAGCAGGTATTTCCTTTAGAAACAAAAACATGTTTCCTATTACGATCAAGAGCCCTACAATTAGTGGATTTCGAAATTAGATTGATATTGAGCAAACTGTAAAACACATTTTGGTCTCAGTGTTTATTACCTATTAGTGTTCTAACTTTGTCATTTCAATTCCAGGTATAGTGTCTGTGGGGTTGGCTGCTGCGTATTACAGCTCTGGTATACAAACTGAGCTCAAACCATCAATTCATTAATTTCCCCGATACTGCATGGCCTCTTATACAGCTTTGTCTTTTGCCCTGTTTGTTCTTTTGGACACAGACAGCCTGTGGTGGAAGCTCTTCTACGTAACCGGCTGCGCATTTGTGGCCGTACAGAACATGGAGGAATGGGAAGAGGCCGTGTTTGACAAAAGCAAGAACCTGATTGAGCTCAAGACCTTGAGCCTGTACACTCTGATCCTGACTCTGTGGAGGAAAGGGCTAGAGAAAGGTCAGGAACTCTGGCTCAGTGATGTAGTTTTCTTTCAATTTCCGTTCATCTTCATAAATTCACAACTAGCGGATGTTCCATATATTCCAATATAATACCAGCCATTGTTAGAAGCCTTTAGTAAAGCATTATACTGTTGGAGTTAGTTTTTTTTCTCCCGTTATTGGTGGGGTTAAAAAGCTCGGGGGGTCTAAAATCTTTCTTTGGTGTTTCTGTCAGTGGTGCTTGATCTGACACATCTACGGGACGTCTGCGTCCAGGAAGAGCGGGTCCGTTATTTGGGGACAGGCTACCTTTTAATGCTGCGTCTGGAGACGGGCTTCTCCCACCCCCTCACTCAGAGTGCCACACTGGGAGGACGCAGGTACTGGCGCTTACGTCCTGATCCTTCAGATGTGACTGAGGTTTTCAAACACACCCGCTGATGCAGCGTGAGTCTATCTGGCTCAGCAGTGATGAGACCAAAACAAAAACTGAGGATAAATTCTCACTTTTTTGCAAACTCACCCATCAAATTCATGTGACAAATGTGACAGAATCGTGGTTGTAATTCCTTATTTAAAAAAAAAAAAAAAAAAATTCTGGTTGCTCAATAGATCACTATAAGTATTTTCTGGGACATCATATCATTGATGTTTCTTCAATATTCTGATATTCTTGTACTGTCAACATCCAGACATGGTTCATTGTCCACTCAAAACCCTTGTTTAGAGAAGTTAATAAAAGTTATTTACTAATTAAGCGGCAACATTGAAAAGAATAAGCAAAAATAAATGTAAGGATATTGGGTTTAAGAAGTCAAGAAGTTGCGTATAAGACAAAACTAGAGGATTATTGATTGGACAGGATGACCCCGACTATTTGGGGAGCTGAAATGGATTATGGATTTAAAGTTGTTTCTCTCTTCATCCGTCAATCTGTCTGTCAATCAGTGACGTGGAGGCCGTGGCAGCTCTGCTGAGGCGCTTCCTGGAGCTTGAGGAGCGGCAGCAGCACTGGCGGCAGCAGGAGGAAGACTATGGAGAGGTGGAGGAGGATGACTTGTTGGAGGAGAGCAGCGATTCAGACAATTGAGCAGCTGCTCCGACCTTTGAGGGGCCAAACTCAGTGCTTCGGAGGTTGAAGTTTTAATGAGGCCTTTATTTGATCTTTAACTTGAAGTAAGTGCATGTGATGGACAGACAAGAACTCAGTTTTTATATATATTTTTTTATTTTGCCAGCTAAGTTTACAGCAGCATGGACAGATAACATGGAAGGAGCTTAACTGAACTACTGTGTAGTAGCACAGTAATTGCTTTTTTTGCTTCATATGCTTAATATATATACATATATTTTTTGATTCTTTGTATCAGTGTTTCCATTCTTTTCTATTTTCTACTTTTTCTATTTTTTCATTCTTTTATTCTTTTCTATTTTGTAGCTGTTTCCATATTTTCAGGGATAGTTCAGCCGGAATCAATCCAAACAATTAAATCAAGCATTCAAGGCTGATTATTTCTTAGTATTCTACTCTTTTAGAGGATGAATCAAATAAGCAGATTAAACATTTTTTGCATAAAAGATACAAAACAGAAGACAAGAAATGCCTTCTTAAAGTAAATAACGGTTTGTGCTGTTATTAAAATGTACATTTTTGTCAAGTTATCATGAATGAAGTCAGTCAGTCAGTCCAGATAGAAATGATACTAGGTTTGCTGAGTTATGACTAAAATAACATTATGGTTTCAGAATGCTCCTGGAAGTATGGGAACATTTTTTCTTTAATTCACTCACTCAGCTGTAAATCCTGAAGAAAATTTAGGTTTTGATGTAATTACTAGGTTAGGACACACTCCATATTTACTGTGCCTTTCTACTGAAGTCTAAATGGGTGTTTTATGGAGTCTGTTGACGGAAAATGCTGTTGCCACAGCTTCGTGGACCAGCCCCAGGTTAATCACATCCTCGGATGCCCACCTCAAACCCAGTCAGGTAAAATGCATGTGTAAAGCAGGAAGGAAGATCATTCATACACTCAGGTAAACCTTTTAACTGCTTTAGTCAGATGGTATTTATTTGGACTGAAACTTAACTGGTCCGGGTGAATCACAGAGAAGTAAGGATGCCCCATTTTACAGCATGCTAGTGCTGAGCAATGTAGCTGTGTATTTAAAATATCATGTGGCATTATGAATTTTTTTTAAATCTTTGGTTATGATACATAAAATTCACTTACAGTAAAAATGTTACTATTATTTTTCTATGTTCAGTTTTTTAATTTAATGAATAAATTGTTTCTGATTTTCTAGTCTCCATTATCATAGGGGGAGCTATGTAATTGTCACCATGAAAATCTAATCAGAACTCATTAAAAAAAAAAAAAACTGATGCATTTCCGATTGTTTTAGTTGGATAAATAAGGGCCCAGAATTTACCATTCTTTATCATATTTGGGGCAGATGCTATCGATATGTTTGTGTTTTGTGTTTTTAAGATATTGTAATAAATAACTTATTTAAAAGACACTAAAATTAAAAGGGTTTCTTGTTATTGTTCCCATCCCACTCCCCCTCAAACACTTTTAAAACAAAACGGCTTCTGAAAATCTTTTATTGGATTTAATTGTTTTTGGTTATATTTGCAGGAATAAAAAAAACATTTTTTACGTAAAATTAGTCTTTTTATGCTGTGATTTTGCTACATACATTGTTTAGCACTTGGAAAAATCCAAGAAATGCTACATATCCAGCTGCAGGAGGTAATTAAGACAACAACTGAGTGCAAAGCTAAAGAGTTACGGCATAATCTCCTTGAGGCAGGCTGGGATTTCTTCAACAATCCTCTGCAGGGGACCCATGACTGGGCTCACGTGCTCTTCGATCCACTCCCGGGCCGTAGAATCAGGGTAAAGACGAACCATCTCCTCTCTCAGTGCCTCTACATATAGCCGGAGCTGCGCCAGGTAACTGGGAGACCAGGTAGGTTTAGAGGGAGGGGCAAGTCAGAGAACGGATGCTGCGGAGAAATGCACACTCACATCGACGCTTGACTGTGAATCTGAAGAACGATGACAGGGGACACCATCTTGGTCTGCCTCTGGTGCAGACTGAACCATCCTCTTACAAAGCTGCAGGTACACATACAAACCTTTTCAAAATCAAGATATTTTCTGAATAGATACAGTTTAAGTGCTTGCCAGTGTATTTACGATCCATCTGCTCTGTCGAGGTCACTGACTATGTCTAGCTGTAAAAATCTGATTTAGAAATAATTGTAAATAAATGTTTTCATCATGGGCATGACCCACATATGAGTAATACACGTGATAAAAACATCGGTGATTAAAACATTGTCTCACCTGTTGTTTTCGAAAAACCTGAACTCATCTGAGTTCAACAGGGAATTAAGCTTAACGATGACTTCGGCCAACTTCCTGCCGGGGAACATCAGGTTGTCGTCACCGCCGCTGTGGATGATGACAGACACGCTCCAGTTACAAGGTGCATTGTTCTTTAAGTGCGGGAAAAAAAGTATCAATTCTGTAGCCTTACCTTCCCATGGCCTCCACCTCCAATGAGGAGACACCCAGCCTCTGGGCAATGGTGCTTTGGGCTTCTGCGCTCAGATCACCATGGATGAGTGTGTGGAGGCAGGCAGCAAGTGATGGGAGAGCCACAGGCATGAGCTCACACAGCACCGACAGGTGATCGTACCTGGGAGACAGTAAACGCGTCACCTGCACAGAGCGGCCTTAATCGCAGGTGGATGAGTCTTTAAATTGGAGGAACAGGGACAGCTCCCACCATCTACCTGAAAAAAAACCTTGTTTCCACCTCCTCTGCACCTTAGACAGCAGGTGTTACGCCTCAAGTACAGACTTTAACAGAAACTTATTTCTGTTAACTTAATTCTGCATTCAACCACCATGTGTTGATCAAAGTTGTTGATCAGTTTTGTGGTAGGGTTGTAACTGCTGTTTTCCTGTAATACCTCGGGTAATCACTCTATTCCCATGTCATTGCTATTGTTACCTTGTTAAATTGTCTAACTCTCTACTTTGCTTTCTTTTCTCAACACAAACGCATCTCCACGTATTTTTTACACGTGACATTATGTATTGCCGTTTCATCCATTCCTTTGAGGCTCCAACCCGGGTCACGGGATAGCACCAGGTGGTTGCCCTCGGACTACAACCATCGCCATTTTGGTAGGTTTCTGAAGCTGCTGTCATTTTTGTAGTCCTTACACACACACAAACACATACCAGCATCTCAGATTTTCAAATAATTATTATATGTCAAAAGTCGAGTTATGCCTTATTCATCTAAAATATCATTATTGTTAACTGTTGACATTTTTGATACTGTAAATTCCTATTTCTTGAGACTGTGTTCCACTTGTTAGTTATTTTCCAGCTTTGCTGGTGGTGCCCTGAACAAATGTTGGTATCATTATTCAGTTTATGATATTCCTAGAACTTCGATTGATAACTAATAATCATCACTGATAACTGTTAGTTATTATTAATAACTAATTCTAGCTCCACTCACCATAACACAAATGGTGCCCCATGTAAGGCTTGAGTACAGTGCACAACACAGTTATCATATAAATGTGATAAGGTCTCATTTATTTTTGCGGGATTTAGAATTATGATTTATTGCCATGTATGACCTCCTGGGAATGAATGCAGGAATTGTATTGTTTACAAATTAATCCCCCCCAATGTATTTTTCCCTCTTAGCAGCTTCACCAAAACATAAATGATTGGTAAAATGCCAAAACCTAATCAGAAATAGTCACCATCTAACTTTTATCAATAAATCACCTAAAATCCAACAGGAAGTTACCGATGAAATGAATATTGATTTATTATATTAAAATTGATGAGATGAAAACTACTATTTACTCTTTCAATTCACAGTGTAGGAGTTTTGTGCATGTGAAATGTGATTTTCCACACATAAGCCAATGCTGTAATGTTAAAGTGCTCTAATAAGGAGTGTGTTGATGGAGATCTCTACCTCTGCCAGCCTGTGATGGCGATGCCCTTCAGCTGAAAGCGCGAGGAAACGGCCTCAGCCACCTTCAGCCACTGCAGATGGTTTTCCACGTGCCTCTGTGTGCTGGGGACGCTGGTGTACACACTTGTGGAGCCTTTAAAAGAGCTGGCTGCCCAAAGCTCCACCATCCCGGCATTGTGGTACATCTCGAGCAGAGACACTACGGGACACGCAACACTCCGGTTTATGCGATGTGAGGTATTGAGAAACCACTTTAAAAAGTAACATCTGGAGCTCCTACCGGTTTTGTGCACGTCTAAATGAGGGCTGTAGTCCCACAGCATGGGCTGGACGAGACTAACCAGACTGCTTGCTGCAACATGGAAAACAAAAATACAGTCAGATCACAAAAATGTGACTTTGTACCAGACAACTGGATGTGGCAAGCACAACTTTGACATTACACAAAAAACACTGTGTATGTATGGATATATGAGATGGGAGTGCTTGTGGCTTAACTTCAACTTACCCGCATTACACTCCATCAATCTGCTCGGAAAACAAATTGTAGGTTTGTGTATTCAGACGTGAATGCACAACTCGAGAGCGAGAGAGAGAGGTTGTGTGTTTTTGATTATTCCTCACCAGTCAAAGTTTCACAGCTCATGCCTCTCAGCATATCATCCCACATGATGATGGACATATTAGGCCACACCTCCTTGATCCCCTTTACCACCTTGGTCACGTGACTCAGGAACAGCTGGTCGACAGTGTGTCCTGGTTTAGACAACCACTCCTTGGACATCTCGCCCTCGCCCAGCATGTAGACCTCCAAGACACAAAGGACGTGAGTCGCAGTGACGCCTGTTTGACGCAAACACCCCCGAAGCGTCGGCCATTACCTCATCGGCTCCGATGTGCAGTGCGCTGAGCCCCGGGTGCAGCTCCACCACCTGCCTCACCATCTCCATCACCAGCAACATCCCCTCCTCTTTGTGGGGGTTCAAGGTGCCAACGCATTGCGGCACCTCCCTCAGGCCCCACAAAGATGGATGCTTTAGCACGAACTAGGGCAGAGAAACACATCCCTGTCCTGGATTTCCTCTAAAACCTGAGCCTTTGCAAAGAACGTCGGCAGGAAGTCTGCCTCACCTCCATGTGGCCGAATGTTTGCACCAGCGGGATCACCTCCATGCCCTTCGACTTTGCAACTTCCTGGATGGACAACACCTCATCTCGACTGCAAACAAATACATAGTTACTGATCTCGCTCAGCAAAAGCTGCTTTTCTTTTCCCCATGGGAATTGATGTAAAACATGATACACCCTGATGTGATATTTATTTGTACTTTTCCTCCCTGGTCATTGTCTTACTTCTTCTCCTTTTGGCTTTTCCCTTCGGGGGTCACCACGGAAATCAACCTATTCTTTGTATCATCCTCTCTCACACCAACTATCTCACTACGTCCATAAATCTTCTCTTTGGTCTTCCTCTAGACTTCCTTCCTGGCAGCTCCAATTCCAGCATCCATCAACCAATAATTCACTATCTCTCCTCTGTGCATGACCCAGTATCTGACCTTCTCTCCGAAACATCTAACATGTGCTGTTCCTCTGACAGACTCATTCCTGGTCACTCCCAAAGAGAACCTGAGCATCTTTAGCTCTGCGACCTCCAGCTCTGCCTCCTGTCTTTTCGTCATTGTAACTATTTCTAGTCCATACAGCATCGCTGGTCTCACCACTGTCTTGTCCACCTTTCCTTTCATTCTAGCTGATAGTCCTCTATCGCATAGTATCCCTGACGCTTTTCTCCACCCATTCCAACCTGCTTCAACCCGTCTCTTCACCTCTTTTCCACACTCTCTGTTGCCCTGGACTGGTTTTTTTTATTTTAGCTCGTTTATAGACCAAATTCCTGTAATCTCCTTTTGTTGTTTAATCGTTGCAAGACAGTTTTGATCAATTTCTTGCAAATTTTTAGGTGAGCTTTTGTTGATTTTAGGTTATTTCTTTTCCCTGAGTAACTACTTGTACACTTTTATGTTACTTAAAGATAAAATCTTGCAATTCTGTAAATTCTGAAGTTCATTTTTGGTGATTGTATTAGATGGAGAAAGTTGACTCGCTGTGGCGACCCCTGACGGAAAAAGCTGAAAGAAGAAGGAGTGTCATCCTCCAATTTACATGATTTTTTTCAGCATCGTTTCAGATATTAGGCATCTAAACGGTGACTTCTTGCAGTTTAATGAAACAGCAAAAAAAAAAAAAAATGCAAGTGATAATTTAATCACTGTCATTGTGTGATGTAAATACTAAAATCCTAAATCACAATTTGGGATGATAATAATGATAATAATTTTAAGATAACTTTTAATATGCTTCCCGGCCCTAACAAGCTTGTGGTGCCTAATGGGAAGTTGAGTACAATTTAAGAGCAGAAATGAAAATGAAATAAAGTGAAATGAAACGAAATAAAGATAGATAAATCCCCCAAAGAGGATGGGGTGGAGTGTCCGGTGTCGGTGCACCTGTAGACGGGCTGGGCGCTGGCCTGCAAAAGCCCCAGCTGCCCCTCATAAGGAAACATGTCTTCATACTCCACCAGCAGTCCGTCTGCACCAAGCTGGGCGAAGCACTCGATCAGCTGAGGAGGAGGAAGGCAGAGTCAGAGCAGAGCAATCGCGTATGTATCTGACCAGTCTTACCTGGTGGAGGTGTCCTATTTTCGGGGGGGCGCCTTTCAGATCAAGGTGAACCAGTTTCTTTCCTTGAGGCCACGGCGCGCACATTATTAGGCGTTACCGGACTTTGTGTACAGATTCTCCAGCTGTTCGTTTAATCTCACAAGACTCATCGGATCAGATGTGTGTTCGAAATGATTATCTGACGCGGGAGCTGTTCTGTAGCGCAGTGATGGACACCTCCACACTTGGGAAGCACGTAAAAGCTAAGTGTGCGCGTAGTTTGGTGGTACGCGAGTACATTTCAAAATAAAAGCGGACTTCCGGTGAATTCACTTATGAATGGGAAAACATAATCGAAAACGTTTGATGAGATAAGAAAATGAAAACCAGCACGCACAAAACTACAACTGAGAAAATCTGACCGAATGTGAATAGGAAGAGCAGTTTTGTAAATTCCTCTGGATCTTTTTAAAAATAAAAATACAGAGAAAGAATCATTTTTATAATAAAGTTACACACACAGGTCAACACAGACTCCATAAACACCTCAGTTCTCTGTAGGTTATCACATGCAAGAGAAAACTACTCGTTTCCATACACCGTTTCAGTTGCAAATGTTAGTATACATCCCCATGTCCAGTAATTCCATCTATTCCATGAGGGTCATTGAGAGGTTAGGTTCACAAGCTGTCAAGGAATCCATACTGAGACACACAACTATTTACTAACTTATTCACACACATCATTTGGAGTTGTCAGTTAATCCGCTGTACATATTTGGATTGTGGGAGAACCCTGAAAGAACCCACATGGGCATGCAGAGAACATACAAACTCCACATCGAAAGGACACAGTTGAGCACCAGACTTGAACCAGTTTGGTGGTCCCCCTTCCTGAGACGCAATAGAAAAATAGTTACCCCCCCCCCAACATATCTAAATAATACAAATCCAAAATAGCATCAGAAATTTCAGAAATTAGACTTATGCTCATGTGCTCTTATGCTCTTATGTTAAAATTACAGTTAAACTGTTATTCTTTCCTTTTTTAAAAAAAAAGACAAACAAAAACTGTCTTTCAAATGAAAATGTTACAAGCATAACAATCTTAAAACACAAAAACATAATTCAGCAATAGCAATACTATTCAAAGTATTGTGTATATATATTAGAAATACAAAAAGCATATTATGGTGAGTTTAGATTTTGCACCGTGACAAGCGGGGTCAAGGATATTTTGCTCATGGTATATTGCTCTTTTTATGGCAAATTCTAATTCATTGAATCAACAACAGAGAAACCCACCATAGTTTACCACTTATAAATTTGCTTGTAGTAAGTCAGTGTCTGCAATTATCCCATAATGGATGAAACATGAGGAGCAATCATGTGATCCACCGTAAGTTGGGGTTCAATGTCTTGCTCAATAACATTTGCCATAAAACAAGGCTCCTGGAGTTCAACATGGGATGTTTAGTTCTGTAGACAATTGCAGCACCTGTCACGCCACTCCATACCTTTCACAATGCCAGCAGTTAAAATAAAGGTGTGTCACCCACTACAACTAATGGTGCAGGTTAGCCGGCTTGATCAACAGTCTGTCCTCCAAACAAGGCGCCCTTCTCTGTCTCATACGAAAAACCAAGTAGACACATATCCTAACTGATGGAATGTGTCCATCAAGGTGGCACCTCCTCTCTTACTGTGAGACCAGACACATCTCCTGACTGCGTCCTTCAAGATCGTCCCTCCTCTCTATGCACAAAAACCCAGCCCTGCTGTACGGTCTTTGTACTCTCCTGCAGACTGCACTGTACCCTGCATGACCGGTACCTCTCTGTGCTCAAAGAAATGAAGAAAGAAAAACCTGCGACTCTTCTCGGATTCCAGTGTTTGTTTTATTTATTGTGCCTCAAAGGACCAGCAATAGAAAATTTCCATGACACACATCAACAACAACACTGCACGATGATTCACACAGTTCTCTAAAGCAGAACCACAAGAGGCTCCCAAAGGTCATTGTAGCCACAAAGGATTCTTGGGTTTCACCAGCTGGTCTCCCTACCACACGCTATTCAATGAAATAGAAATACTTGCAATTTTAGTTTGTCACAGAACTCATCATGAAGTATTTCACAATATAACAGTCAGCAGAATGATTTATTTTAAAAGTTTAGGTATATTTTTCTGAATTTGCATTTGTGTTTTTTCCCACATTCATTTCTATTCCGGACTTTTACATTGATTGAGCAGATCTCGACTGCAATTTTTCCAGACTTATTAAAGTGTTTGTGTACGTCGGCCACCTCTGACAGTTGGCTTTTGTATCCACAAATTTTAGTTTATAATCAAGAAAAAAAATGCGTTATTGGCAGTTGAAAGTAGTTACCACCTCAAGTAGGGGCAGCTGTAAATGCTTGTGATGTGTTAAACCTTTCACTTAAGTCTTGTTCCTTGTGTTATTTAAAACAAACAAGATAATGATAATAACACAACAAAACACACTGAATCAAAATTAGATAGTTGTCTGCACTAAATACGTCGCAGTATTTAAAGAAAACCCATAAAATATTTCGTACATTGTTGTGCAATAAGATTTAATGTGTAAAACAGCGGAATAAAATCATTAAAAATAGGCGTGCAGCATCGATGTCACGCCACTTCACAATGTAACGTTCAGGTAGCCGGTGGAGAGATAAACTTCTTTTCCTTGACATAGATTAAATCGCAACATCTTCTGAATTTGATCATCGGCCATTTATCTAAGGCACACACTTACCATTTATACAATTGATAATTGCTTTGGTGAATGCATTTGCCCTTGTGAATATTCAGAATATGAGAAGATCAACTACGACTGGATATATTTACGATTTTTGTAGGGGCTCCGAATGCAACACAGGGATAGCAACTAGCTCGTGAGGCACTGCCCAATCTTATTTTATAAATCAATGTATGTATGATGGAACTAGAAGCTTTATGGAACTAGATGTTAACCATGGTAAGTTCAGATATACCCAAGGCACCATGTTGTGGATTAGGGGGATAATAATGGGAATTCGGGGAAAAGTACATACGTAGTTTAATTTCAAAATCCAGTAGTGTTTGCTAACATTAGCCAATGTAGCAAGATCCGGCTAACAAATGGAGCTACCCCATTGGTTGTTTATTGTTGTGGTTATTCCTCGCAGCACAGGCTCCGCGGCCGAGAGATGAGGACAAAGAGCTGGACTCAGCGTCTGCGACCTAGAGAGAAACCCAGCAACCAAAACCTAACGTCTGTTTAATGTTCCTGTAAGTCTGATTTTAATGTAAAAGTATTTTCGTTACTCGCGAGTAACGCCAGATTGTAATTTGATGTTGACGTGAGAGCGCGCGCGAGTGGAGGATGGCGCTGGATTGCACGCGCTCCGTGTCAAACGTGTAAACATTGAGCTCCAGCGAGGTTTTCACAAAGTGTAACAGGTTCGGTGCAAAAAAAAAAACCAAAACAAAACAAAAAACTCCTTTTGGTGACATAGTGGAAATGAAATTTTGGCTTCCTTGTCTGATGCAACAAAATAATCCTAAAACATATTCATCAAATTAACCCATCATAAGATCATCTTCTCGCATTGGCTGTCAATATTCAGTCTCTTTCATGCAGCAATATTTGGATATAGCGTGATTATGTTCTGAGTAACTTTTATCGATTTATATATGAACTGAACACAGACACAAAAGCGCAGAGTCCTCACTTGGTATACTTTTCTTGAACTGAATTGCCCTGTTTTTATTTTACATTCGGTTATCTTATTGCTTCGGTTATTTTATACTGTGTAATATACATTTATATACATTCTTTTTTTTTTTTTGCGAAAAGCTTAAACGTAACGGAATTATGGAAAACTGTTGGCAGATTTGACTATGAAATAACATTTTCAATAGCAATCATGGGAAAATGGGTCCTTTTCAGCGGCCACGGGACCGTTCTACCGTTAACGGAACAAGATAAATAATAGATGCTTACCGAAAATGTTGATCAATAAAAATGGAGAATAAATTCAAAATGCATATAATAGTCACTTATACTGAATTTTGGCTTTTATAGCGCAGAATTACATATATCATTTACAGGGGTTTACAATCTGTAAAAAAGCCCCAAACAAAATGTATATAATTTGATAATCTAGATAATGAATGTGAAAGAACACTTTTATAACTTCACATTCCAGATTATCAATATACACGTATATATGGAATGTTATGTGGATCATTAATGTGGGGGAAAAGGAAATAGTTTTGTTTCAAGAGTTTACAGACGTTGAATCCTATCTAATCAAGTATCATCTTATAAAAAGTCCAAAAAATTCAGTGATTACTTTTCAGTACTTGATTCTGATTTTACTTGTCTTAGAAGTGTGTGTCTCACATTGTTGACACATGTATTCTTTGTTTGAACCAAAATCTAATCATTTTGTTAGAACATTTTCAAATAGAAGATTTGGGATATGTTGTAAACATGTGTTATGCCAATAAAGATTAATTCTATTCTATTTCTGTTTTCAAAATTGATCTTGTCTTACTCTTTTCCTTGCACAGCTAACATGAAAATATAGAATAACTTAAATAGAGGAACACTTTGCATCTTTTTATAGTATGTTTTAGTATGAGCTTTGAAGAATTAGCAGTATGCTTTGTCACTCCTCTGATTGATATTAATGTGAATATGGACACCTATATTCTTGTCCTCATCGCTTTCAGTGCTTTGGCCATGCTGCAATCTGCATTCTCCCCCACGAAGAGGGAGAAAAATAACACAATGGCCACAATTGACTATTGACATGTGGGTTTCTGCTTGCTTATTTGACATCAGTGTTTTATTTCTCCTTTAGGATTTATAAATCTATGAAATCAGAGCATGTTTCCCCATATAGCGACAGGCTCTTAATCACGGGTTACAGGTAGTTTGATTGGTATTGCCAGTTTGTCTTGAAATTTGTGAGACATGATGCGTGATTATGGAATGAAGCTATGGGAAGATAACTGAAACTTTGCACATGCCATTATGTGCACTTATCTTTGCATGGGCGTCAGCTTTTCCATGGCATAGAGCCATTCGGTGCCCATTGTGGTTTCACAAGGTAGATGATGGCTAAGCAGTGTATGGTCACATGGGTTATTACACAATCATTCCCAGTCAGCCTGCAAGAACAGGCCAGGAATGTGAAACTTAAAGCCAGTGTTTCTCTCTCCTCCTGTTGTTCCCTTTTCTTTATCAACCCGTAGTTTTGTTTTCTGTTCAGTTTGTCAAAGATGTCACCCTTACATAATGGATTTCCTTAATTGACCATCAGGCTGTCTGTCAGTAGATTTGTCTCAGCACATTTAAAACAACAAAACTAGATATATTTAGAAGACCTTTTTAGATATTTCATACACTTAGTGGACACCTTACTAGGTACTCCTAAAGATTGTGTGACCGGTTTACTACCTTTTACCCTCAAAACTAACTTAATTCTTTGTAGTGGCACAGATTTAACAATGTACTGGGAACATCTGTCATGGTCTTCACTTTCTATTGACTTGAGAGTGTCCCCCAGTTAAAGAAGATTTGTCATCTACACATCCGCGATGTATGTCTGCCATTCCCGCACGTTCCAAAGGTTCTCCTTTCGACCGAGATCTGGTGGCCGGAGGACATTTGAACGCAGTGACCATGTTTGGACTTGTTATCCAGCTGGAAGTAGTTTTGTTTTGTTTTTGCCCGATGTCCTGTTCTTTGCTGATAGGACAGGTCCTGTGATCGTTTATTGCCTCTCTTTCCTGCCTCTCTTTACTCTCTGGTTGGATGTGTTCTGTGTAACTTGGGTGTAACCATTATTGTCGCCTTTCCAGCATCTTCAGCAGGTCGTCTTGACCATGGTTGCATGCCGAAATGCATTGAGTCGCTGCCATAGGATCGGCTGATTTGTGTTAATGTACAGTTCAAGAGGTGTGCTCAACAAAGTGGCCAGTGAGTGTATTATTGGGCTTATTTCTTATTGACTGTCTTTACCGCTGGTCCTGCATTCAGGATAACTGTGGGGCTGGAACGTATCCCAGCTGTCATTGGGCAAGAGGCAAAGTTCACCTTGGCTGGTCACCAGATGGTCACAGAATCACAAGAGATATACAGTCATTCACTCCTTCATTTGCACATCCGGGCCAGTTAAGAGTCGTCCTACTTCCTACCACATTCAACTACATGTTTTTGGATTGTGGTGGAAGCCAGTGACTTTAGAGAGAACTGATTTATTTTTAATTTAGGGTGAAATGTCACAGAAGTTCAAGTATTTTTTTTTCTTTTTTAATTCAAGTTCTTATTTCAAGTTTTATTCATGATGTTGTTTTCTATAAAATGATACTGTTATTTGAGTAACAGACTACTGATTTTTAGGTAAATAGTGCTGTGTTCCTGGTTTTCATTAATTATCTTGATAGTTTAGAGGCAGTAAATTTACTGATTTCTGTGTAACCTTTTTGGGACTTTTAGATATTTTTTATCGTTTTATGGGTAATTTCTTAATGATTTTTAGGAAAATATCTGCAAATATTATTGAGGAAGACATAAGCAGCTGATATGGGTGGTATTTTTGAATGTGACTTTTCCATGGATTTTGGAATAAAAAGACTGCGTGTTAATGAAAGATATGGTGCAGTCAATGAAATTAGTAATTTTCCATTTAATATTTTAAGCGTCATTGGAGTAATTATGTTTAGAAATGTTTTCCCCTTTAAGTCCTTGTTCAGACAGCAAAATTATGTCATATTAGGTGAGGCCTGACATGACTGTGCTTCCTCCTTTCTCTGTCTCTGCCCCTGTGGTGAAAGATAGCATAGCAATTCCAGGAATATAAAACTCAGGCCAAGGCCATGTGTTGAATTGAATAAGCTTGCCAGGCAGTTTCGGTTTCATTTCTTGTGACTTCAACCAGAAACAGACAGAAGGAGAAGAGGGAGGAGGTGGTAACTGTGTGTGTGTGTGTGTGTGTGCGTGTGCCCGCACGCACAGATAAGGGGTGGAGGGGTGGTTTAAAAGCTAAACCAGGAAGATGGGCTGCTTACATTCAGAAGTGAAATTTCTAATAGAAGGTGAGGAATGAATATTCACACCGAGGGAAAAAAACCTCAAGATATAGCAAACTTCCGTTTCTTTCCAGGTATGTAATTTTAACTTGTTGATCATTTTTTCACTTGGATTTTTCGACAGTACTTTTTGAGGAAGATTTGTTTTCTATGTACTGGCATAGCAGCTGTACAATTAGTCATTTTAATTCTTGACACAGTTAAAGTAAAAAAACAAAACAAACCCTGTCAGACTTGACATCAGAAACAAGACAAGTCAATTGTTATTGGAATTGAGTTGTCACATGAGCTACCTCTATTTGATGTGAAAATTTTAAAAGGGCCTTAATGGCATACTTACTGATGTTGAGATGTAAACCTCAAGAGCTGATATCCACTTTTACTTAGACAATCCAATCCAAGCTTTACGGAACATTTGTGTATTGTAGCGTCTCAATTGCATCCTGGGTGTTAAAAGGTTTTTGAAAGCATGAGTCATATTGTGCCTCGCTCAATAAATTGCAGTATTTGTTCCGGATTTGAGCGGCACGGTGGCACAGTGGTAAGCGCTTTCATCTCATCGTTGAGATGACCGTTGTTTGGTTTCCACAAGGGCGGCTTTTCTGCGTGGAGCTTGCATGTTCTCCCCTGTGTCTGTGGCGACCGGCCTCTCCCTCAGTGAGAGCTGGGATAGATTCCAGCATCCCTGTGACCCTGAGTGCAGGAAAAGTGGTATATAGTGGATGGATGGGTGTTCTTCAATTTTCTAGTACTTGTAAATTGGACACGGCGTCCTCTTTTTTTAACTAATGTTGTAAATGCTTCTTGTTGTGTCCCACATAACAAATGTAGGGAATGTCAACATGATGCAATATGAACATACATGAAGTCACTCTTTATTTCAACATGCTCTCAATCAACATACAGCACTGTTTTGTGGTATGTGAATAACATGAACATATTCACTCAAAGGTATTTATCTGTCTTGGTGACTCATGAGTGAGCGGAAGCCAAGTGTATGCTCTTACCTTCCCATGTGATTTTTAATGCTGATGATTCAAAGTCATGTGGCCAGTTTGCCAATGGCATTTTAGTATGTTTTTTAATTAATCTACAACAGAAGAAAGTGACAGCTTTCATAATATAGTCTAGACATAATACTACACTAGGCAAGTATCTGTATAGTGGCCAGTCCTCCTCCAAATGAATTTTTTATGTCGTTTGCACAGCACCGTGCCACTAGCCTGTTGTTGAAACCATTAACCCCTCCCAAAAGTGTCATGTCAGACCGGTCAAACCATGGCTCATCAAATTGGTTATCCATGGTCGGCAGCATATTTGATGTATTAGATTGGTAGCAGTGAGCAGATAGCTGGAGGCTGTTGTTCGACTTATTGTCTGGGTGTTAAGAAGTAGTTATCAGTATTGCTCAAGGAAATAATTGTTATTTGAAAAATATAATGTTTTTTATTGCAGAATAGTCTTCATACATGCATTGATAGCCATCCTTACAAAGTGGCTTGATCTACATGACTCACATTGGGTTCAGTTAGTTCTCCAAATACAGTATCTTGTTCAGGAGAGGGTTCACTTGAAAAGACATGCTCGTTTGGACCTATATCTGGGTGAGCCAATCAGAATTAATTTAAATGAAGACAATAATGGTGTTTATTATTATAAAATTATTATATTATAAATTATTATCAAGTCTGAGTGTAATCTGAAAAGCAAACACATTTTAAATCAGTCCAATTCTGAAAGCTCAATTTAGAAATTTAAAGAAAAGTTAAAAATGGTTTTCAGTGTTTGTTTACAATCAGCAGAAGTCCCATTGAGCTGATGTGTTTTTGAAGATTTACCTTGACAACAAAGTTTTAAGGTTTTGAAAAGTATATGTTGATGACGTTTGACAAAGGTAAGAAAAAGATGGTCAAATGATTTAATTTCCCATCAAATCTGGGACATCCTGCCAAATGAAACTTACTTTGGGTATGCTTGTTTTTAATATATTTTGAAATTATTTGTGTTTTTTATCCGTTTTGTGCTCTTTTTCCCCTATTAGTGTACAAGAATGGAAACTATGGAGAATCCTCTGGAAAAATTTGTGGCTATGATCAGGTGTTTCTCAACCGGGATCCCAATGAAAAAGCTGGCCACATATTACCAACAGACGTACCATGAGAACCTGTCCGTATCCTCCTTCGGCTATTCCTCCATGGGGGATCTGATTGCCTCTCTGGATAATGATCTGGTTATAGAGGGACAGCTGGTGTTTCACAAGGACTACAAGAAGGGTTTGTGCAAAGCTTCAGATGGTGCTGGATCTCAGGGGTCTGCATCAGTAAATGCTACTGTAGACAAGGAAAAGGTCCTGGCAAATATCGTGACCATGTTGAAAAATCATCCGAAAGGAATTCTTGTGAAGAAGCTGGAAAAGGTCTACCATCAGAAATATGACGAGCACTTGGACTTGGCTGCACTGGGCTTCGACAGTGTCGCCAGCCTGCTGGCATCATTTGAAGAGGATGTGATAGTGAATGGGAAGCGGGTTTTCTACAACGCACACAAACCTATCAATAAGCCCATAAAACCCGGAAAAGACAGCCGTCCTTCAACACCACAGAGGGCTGAATCACCTGCTGTCAGGAATAAACCTGGATTTTTGGAAGTCAACTCTAGCCATTTTTCCACTGCTGCCCCTCAGGCAGTGGAGTTGTGCCCTCTTTTCACTTCCACCGCTGGTCTTCCAGCGAATCCAGTCACGTTTGGATCCAACCCGGCCGAAAAACCTGATCATCAGGTGCAGCAGCAGCAGCAGGACCAGAGGAGTTTAGAGGTTGTTCTTACTGAGAAATGTGTTAATGTACACACATACACACACACACACACGTACACATATATCTAAATAGACATCATTACAAAATTATTTTCCTATTTTCTATCTCCTAATTTCCCAAACGTTAGATGATCTGCCAAGGAGGCAACAATACTGATTTCACTTACAGTTGTAGGTTGTGACATGCATGGCGTGTCTTTCAACCACAAATGTTAATTCACAGGAGTAGGACGAAACATTTTTAATAGCATTCAGTTGTTCCCATTTTTTTTAGTAAAGTTTATTACATTTGACAGAAAGTCTGTGTTGTTCTTTAAATTTCTTTCATTTGTTCTTTAAATGGGAGCGACATTTTTATGAGCCGATGTGACTGAAGAATTTTCAGAAAGGTTTTTGATTTCTGAAACATTGAAAGAAGAGAAATGTGCTGAGCAGACAAAGCAGGCCACCACATTTTGCAGATCTCATTTAGTATTTAATAAATGTACGGATTTGATTGGGCAATAGGTCTAACCAATACACAACATTGCTTTAAATCGTTTTTATTAGTCATTGATGTTCATCCCTGAATGGACGCAGTATAAGGATTCTTTCCAGGCAGCTTTGATTGTCTCTCAGGCTGCTCAGTTCCAGGAGAGGAATTTTGTACTTTCACCCAACAAATTGGGTTATTAAGGATATTGTATTGAAAACCTTAAAGAAGGAAAATAAAATTTAACACCCTTTTTCATCCTTGTGAAGGAGAGGTTGCAGAATTTATGTAAACCAAGATTTCGGCTCATCATTATAAGTCTCATAGTGTTTTCACTAAATGTGAACTCCTTGAAATTGTGTTATAATTATTAACCTATAAGGATCTGTGTGTGTGTGTGTGTGTGTGTGTGTGTGTGTGTGTGTGTGTGTGTGTGTGTGTGTGTGTGTGTGTGGATTGAAAGTAACCTTGTGCTTGATGTCTGAGACTGGAAAGTTGTGTCAGGCTGCTGCTGAGCTGGGTGATATTTGTTTATATTGACCACCACATAGTATTGATCTGTTTGGGAGCCCTATAGCAGAAATCCAATAATTTCACACATAAAACCCAATGTCAAGGATCAGAAAAGGCACTATGCAGAAAAGAGACGGTGGTTGTGGCCATACGTCTAGACATTACTTCATTAAGATCTCATCGGGGTCTGTTGATAAATAAACATTGGCCCTTATTATTCAAATATATTTATTTGGTAAAACAAAACTGATTCAACTGAGGGAGTAGTAAGGGCCATACCATTACCATTGACTGCTACAAAATTCAAGTCTGGCTTTGCTGAGTAAAATCAACGGTGTCGATATATTGTGAATCATTTCATTTATTTTTTTAACAGTAAATCACACTAATGGCAAAAGATTATAATTCAGCACTGATCAAAAAACAACTTTCAAATACATTCAAAAAATGAATTGACTCTTATATTCAACATCACAAAAAGAACCATTCAGATTATAAAACTCAAATCCGAGCCGGGACTTGTAAGTTATTGTTTAGCGGTGAAGTGGAGGAGTGATGAATCTAGGCTGATTTTTAAAGAACACAAAATGTTGAAACCATCGTATTGATGTTTTTCCAGGCAGTGGAAAAGTACAAGGTGACCAACCCATCCATGGCATCACGGACAACCACAGGTATCAAAATATGTGATAGAAATCAGATGTAAAGCCTTTGCTATCTTTCCCTATTGATATTTACAAAAAAATGCCTTTTTTCCCCCAAAGCAACGCCAAGTCCTACAAGGGAGGCTCAAACAGAGTCACAGCATCAACAGGCCACCATGCCTGCCTCCCTGCTCAGTCATGACTTCCCATTGCTGGGGACGTCTGTGAAAGAGCAGAAAGGCAAAGCCAGAGATAAACCTCAGAGAGAGAGCACAGTTCCTGTCTTCAGGGATGCCTATAACTCTCAGTTGAGGGAGGTTCATGGAGATAATATGCGGGCAGTCGAAGCCATGGAGGACGATGAGGAACTTAAAGGGAGAAGGAGGAACAAACCCTTGGACTACAACACTGTCAACAGTCTGGTGGAGGACGTTATACGACACATTGCTGCTGAGGGAGAGCTGGTCACTAAGGACAAGGTGAGGATTAGAATGATGTGGTTTGAAATCTCGTTGAATCGGATTTTAAGTAGTGACATCGGTGTTCCGGCCTCTGGTCACTACAGGAAAGCAAATGAATGAGCACTTCTCTTGAATGAGGTTGAATTCAGTCATCGATGCCTCTCGCCATGTGGAATCCCAGGCATTCGGTTAATGCAGCCAATGCTAAAATGCATTTAAACATATCAATTAAAAGTTTGCAGGGCAATAGTTTGTAAAAATGTATTAACACATGCTTCATTAACATAATCTTTAGCAAATAATCAGGCTTACCTTTTTTTAAATTCAGATTTTTTTTGATCCTTTTAAGTAATTTTCAGCATGTTTTGAACTCACATATAGAACTCACACCGCACACAATTCTCGCAACTGCTTATTCTATTTGGTGGTTATTAATTAATTAATTAAATAAATTTGTTAATTTCTAAAGGGGACAATGCAATTTCATCAAACACATGAATAAAACATGAGTAAAAAAGCCAGAATTAGTCAAAGAGGCTATTTTTCATCCGTCGTCCCCCGGCCATGATGTCAAAAATGGCAATAAAATGGACAAAGACATACATTGTGGTCAATGTGACATTGTCCAGTCAGGCAAGCAACAATTGTTCTATAAATAATTAAACGTAGAAGCATGAATACTGACCTTAAGAATTTTTTTTTATATGTCGGTTTTAAGTTACCTAAAACCCAAGATGGGTTATTGGTTACTTTAATTCTCCCCATTTTGTCCCATCCCTCACCCCAGGTGATATCCAGAGTGTGTCGGCTGATGCAGATTCCTTCCTCTGAAGCAGCATGGATAAAATCATGGAATATTCAGGCGATTAAAGACCTTCATTACACCGTGAGAGAGATAAACATGTTCATTGAGGTAGGTCAATATGAAATGGACAGCAGTTCTTTTGTTTTTTTGGATGTCTGCTGCTCTTGAAGATTTACCCTCACCCCTTTTTTCAGTCCACAGAGGCAGTGATGTCCATCTGCACCCTGTATGAGCTGGGTCAGTCACTGGCTGGTCTCAAGAACAAGAAGCGCTATGAGGAACTCAACTTGGGACCCCTCTGTAAACTCCCTGTCGTTCACCGCATGTTTAAGATTGACAGTAACACCAAGGATGATGATATCCCCCAGATTGAGACAACAGACATTCTAAAGGTGCGACAGTCAGGGAATTAAACCATTGCCAACCCTTGCATGGACTAGAGTAAATTTAGTTAATAAATCTTCAGTCAGAAGCAATGAGGAAATTGTGCATTATACCTAGTATATGAGTTTGAATGACTTGGGCGCTAACTGAAATGACAGCTCATGACAATTATCCAAACTTTGACTGAAAAATCAGATATTGTATGTTGCACATGTGACACCATTGTCTTGAGATGTTCACAGACATTTTCTGATCAGTATTGCAACTTGTTTTCAAGTCAGATTGATGTAAACATTTCAGGCTTTAGATCACAGTTACATTTTTTTTTTTATTTCAACCTGCTAAATGACCTGATGATCCTATGACCTGACATTTCATCATGACACATTGCAGACTATGGGGTCTATGCATGATTTGATGACAAACAACTACAACTTTGAGATCTCCTGTGGGATAAAGCCATGCACTGTCAGTCATCCTGCTCTAACCTAAACGTGTGTGTTTTCTTTCTTTTGCTTAGCAACTCAACATCTTCAGGAGGCGGAATCCCAAGGTCAAAGTGGACCTGCCTGACTTTCTGAAGCATCTGGCAGATCACTACAACTGTGAAAGTCCCTATGAGCTGGGCATCAGGATATATAGTTTTGGGCTGCCCATATCAGTAAGATATGACCGTGTGCAAATTGTAGTAGTTGTAGTAGTGAATACGAATCAATGTGTGTTAAAAACGTCATAATTTCTCCTGCAGACACTTATAAAGGTGAGCCGCTCTGAACACCTCATCTTGGAGCGGGCAAGGGAGACTATCGAAAAAGAGCTTGAAGAGGAGAGTCACGAGCAGCTGAGAAAGATGAAGAAGAAAGTGCTGGAGACCGTTCAAGGCACGGGCACATCCTCTTTCGGCGAAGGCCTGGACCTCAGGAAAAGATTTGCTTCCATGTTGGCTGTGGATGTAGTGAAGGAGGTTTTCGAAAATTCGTTTGAGTTGTTAAATCCCAAGATGGCCAAGGTGTGTGCGACACATAAACAGATGCGCTATATTTGGAAAACATCAGGCCGATTGTTGCTGATTTTGTTTACTCTGAAGTACGATAGTTTGTGACCTTAGATTACTACCGCAGTCTGCGTAATTAAGTTGTTCCCTCAGGCTGCTAGATGTAAATACCACCAAACCTCCTGCCATGACTCACCAAGGTTATAAAACAGTATGAAGAACACTTTAATTTCACATTTTCCCTGTCACTAAGACATGCTTCAGTTACTGTACATAAGTTATATAGTGTTATGTAGTGATCTGTTGTGATCAGACTGGCATGATAAAGAAATGAAGCTCACTCGTTTTTTTTATCAGTCATTTTAATTTTGCCATGTCATATTTTTTGATATCTAACACCTATACTTGTTTAATTGACATCCAGCACATCCAGAACTTCCTGCTGCAGTTGTCAGGTGACCGACTGGCCAGGGATCTTTTTCAATTGGCCATCTGTGGAGGATCCCTTGCTGTGCCGCAGGACCTGTTGCCCAAAGAGAAGACCCCAAATACAGAACCAAAAATAGAAAAAAAGGGGAAATGTGCCGTGTCTGTTACAAGCGAAGGTATAAATCTTGATAGAATGCCTGTCAGGAACATCATCCTATCAAATACTCCCCAGTAATTACTCTGTCTCTCAGCCAAGGTAAAGCAGTATCTCAAAGAGAGCCTTGCCAATCACAGCTCGGCCGTCACTTTGGCCTTCATTGCCTCCCTGGAGAGGAAGCTGACCAAACACTTCCAAGTTGAAGATTTTCTTTCATTGGGACAAGGAAACTTTTTGGAGTTCTTGGTCAAACACATACAGGTATGTGCATCTGTTTCACTGTAACGTAAATAACAAATGCTTGAGCTCAGCAGTGACTATCCACTTTAAAAAATCAGTTTCTGGATGGGAATTCCCTACATGGGCTTTTCTTACAAAATATATGAAAAAAGGGGGGAAACATTATAGAGTGTCCCATAAACCACTCAATCACAGAATTAATCAAAGAATCCTTTTTGAATCATACAAAACTCCCTAGCGTGTAATAAAAATCACATAATCACGTAAACAAGTGGGATTTGTATATTTGGAACCAGAGATTTTGGAGAGGCGCTGCTGAGCTCTCGTCTAGTCCTGTCAAAGATGACACTGACACCGGTTCCACATGCAGCTCCTGCAGGACACACTGGGTTTTACATTGACTCTTGGCGGCGGCAGCAGCAACATGGAACTGACAGGAAATGGTTTGAGACCCACCAGGCAAGATGTGTTTGAGTTCATCAAACAGTGCGTTGATAAAACCTCCGCCAATCCTGATGATGTGAGTCCCCAATTTGTGCTATTATTTTGTTTTAATGCCTCACTCTCACAGTGCAAAGATTCCCGATTTGTTTAGAAATTAAATGTTGCACGGGGCAACGAAAATGTTGGTAGCAGCCATTTCTGTTTTTTTCCTCAGATATCCCACATTGAGATGGCGCTGAGGTCCCACTTTAAAATCAGGGACGTTCGGGACTTAGGTTTTGGCCCTCTGCAGATGCTGGCCAAGCTGGTCCAGAGGCAGAGAGGACTGGCTGGAGGAGGCTTGAGCCAGGTGTACTATGAGTCTGCGTTATTTTCTAAGCATGCTGTTTTAAGGTCAGTATATTATTTGCAAGTGTTGTTTTAAACTCCTGCCCTTCTGCAACTTGTCCACAAGAGAGCAGCAACAATTTGAGTTTTCATCCAGGAATACATTCCGCAATTATATGACGAAATTGTGAGAAAAAATGTGGTCACAGTGACTGCAAATAATTATTTATTTTAGCATCGGTGTTGAAGAAGAATTTATAGGGGTCAGTTCTTTGAAATGTCTATTAAGGTTTGGTACCAATGATAATATCGGCCTGAAATGCTTAATATTTCTCATCATCGACATGTTCTTTTTTACATTTTATGTCTTATAAAACACGTGATATAACCTGCATATGTATAGATTTGAAGACAATTTTTGGACCATATATATAAATTAATTAGATATTTTGGTCATCCGTCTCATCTTCCCTCTTTTCATTACCAGCACTGAAAGTGGGTGTGAGAAAGTGGGGTGCGAGGGTGGGATGCTGAAAGCCCAGGCTCTGGCCAGCCTACTTTCTTGTCCTCTGCTGGAAGACTTAAAAGAGTGGAGCCAGTGGGAGCTTGTCTTTAAACCTGAACATCATTCCCTCAAAGATTTCATCGAAACCAATGCAGGTAGGTGTTTGGCCATCACAAATTTAAAAGGTGGGGGTTAACAGAAATCTAACGGGATATAGCAAGATCCTGCTTATGGAGCGGTAAAGAAACAAACAACGCAACAGGCGGAACAATCACATCCTTTGTAGCCCATTCTGATTACCAACCTGACACAAGGGAGCGCAGATCAATGAAGGGAAACAATAAATCAAGTCATGAAAAAGAGGAAACCCTGTAATAAAAGAAGCTAAAATAAAAAAAAAGAATTAATAATTTCATTATATATCACGGGACTCCTCAATATACGTACATCATTCTCAGGTCTAAAAGGTGTATGGTTAGATAGATTAAAAATAAATTAACTTAGTATCTGAGTTACATGTCTATAATTCAAATTAAGGTAATATTCATGGAATGTCACTCTGATTTTTAATTACTCTTGCCAATTATTAAAGGTGACTTTCTCATGGTGTTTTCCTAAGACTTTAAGTTGATTTACTGAGCAAATAAATAAATGCTGAAATTGAAAAAAAAAGTCCATTCCACTTTCCATATTTTTTTAAATGTGCGATATGTTTTCACAGTCAGGTGATATTTGCCGGCACTGATATTCTGCCTAGCAAGACCTTGCTGAATGAAGTTTATTGTTTACCACTCAGGAAACACGGGCTTGGCAGCATTAGAGGTGACGCCAGGTTTGCTGCTCAGGATCAGCAGAAACACAGGCGACAAGGAATTCTCCAACGCCGTCATGGACCTCGACCCTGTCGGCACGGCCGGCCACCTGGTTTCCATGGTGGTAATTGACGGGATAACGGGAGCTCCCATCGCCCTCCTGGCCAATCACATGCAGGCCTCCTTGGCAGCGGCGGTGGCTAAAGAAGGTAGACATCTAATGGGGTTGTGAAATAAAGCCCACTTTTTAAGACTTTGTAATCCGTTCTATCCAATATAAATACATTTTTATTTCACTAAAATAAAGTCTGGCTTCTCTAGATTTGTTCAAGGCCGAAGACATGGCCGACATGCCACGTTACAACAGAGTGGCTACTTTCCTCCTGGAGTGTTTGGCACGAATCCCAATGAAAACCTGTCAGGCTCTTTTGCAGCAGGTCAGTCACGTTACGTTGCCAAATCTCACCTCTGCCTTATTCCGTCACACACTTTATCGTCATCTTTATACCGTATCCTCGGTTGGTTTCCAAATTGGGTGATATTGAAGCTGTGTTTTTGATTTGCCTAAAGAGGGCACGTGCAGATCCCTTTAGGGTCAGCATTGCTAATATCCCGGAACCATCCTAATACAAGTGGAATATAATTCGTGCATTGAAAAATTCTGAGTATTTAGTTGTAGGAGGGTAACGCTATTAGCCCTCATTGGGTATTTTGTCATTTAAGTCTAGTCTGCTCTCTCTACAGAATAAGTATTTAGTCTGAAGAGCTTGATCTGTTTTCATTCCTTTTGATTTATTCTGTTGAGCCTGTAATTTTGACATCTACAAGGGAATCATTTTTTCAATCCTGACGTCTAGGTGTTCCTGGAGCCGCTGTCCCTCGTCCTGGGCCAGTCCGTGTCCAAACAGGTCCTGATCTCTGCAGCTCAGTCCAACCCAAAGCACCTGAACTGTTTACATCGACTGGGCATCCTCCAGGGCATCATGGAGTGGGTCAAGGACTACCACCAAAAGCTGAACCCGCCAGAGCAACAGAACCACAGAATGGGCAAAGTGCATGTGCTGCAGGCCCAGGTGAGGATGCAAATAAGAAATATATAAAAAAACAAAAAGTCCCCAGATCAAATTGAGTATTTGAAAGATCTTTTACCTGCAAAAGTTGAAGACAAAAGTCCAAATTTTCATGACCTTGTCCCGTGCTCCAACCCTCCATTATGTGTCATCCATCATTGGCCCATTTTTTTATTCGGTTCTTGCCAAACAAGGAAACCAAGAATCATGTGATATTAAATGCTTTTCAGGTAATCTCGGTTTTCAAGTTTCGGGTTCGCGTAGTTTCTCTGAAATAAAGATTTATTTCTGTCTGTCCAAGAAAAAGACTTTCTTCACCATGTGACCATTTAATGCTTAGCGGCTCCGACAAATACATGTTTTTTTCTTTTATCCAGTCTAATAATGTAGATATTGAGAGCTTGAGCGAGGATGAGTATCTGGACGAAAATATGAACGACAACAGCTCTCTCTCTTCTCATCCCAGCCAGAGCCCCAAGGAAGGTGAACCAAACAAATGCTTAGTAAAAAGAAAAAAAATTGTACCTTTTTCTCTTTCTTTTTTATTTAAAACTATTACTTTTCTACTTCCAGTTTCTGGTGAGCAAGAAGAGGCTGAGGAGGAAGAGGATAAAAATGAGCTGTTGGAGTTGTTGCCCCAGGAGAACGAAGCAATGTCAAACAACGGCAACAAAGACAAAGATAGCGACAAGGAGGCGCAGTCGGAATTGTCTGATTTTAACGAAGACGAGACAGCTGACTGTCAGCCTGAGACTCCATTAGATCCCTGCAGAGCCGTAATCGAGGACATCAGGTTCGCAATCCTTTCCTATCCCGCCCTCCCTGTGCCGAGTGGGTATACCTACATTAACGAAACGCCACAAAGTAAACTCAGTCGATGCTTTTATTTTGTCCCACCGGTACCCGTGCGACAGGAAAAAGGAGTTTGGCATCGGCGTGGAACTGAATGCTGAAGGTCAGAAGCTGATGCTGGTCCAGCAGGAGAGGCTCGGCAGAAGCCTGGACCGGCTCTCCACTGAGCTCTACAGCAAAGACACACACTTTGTGCTGGAGCTCATTCAGGTGGCTTCAGTTACTTTCTTCCAGCCTGTCACCCTCTCTGTTAATTCGATTTTAATTGAAGAAACGCGGGTAAATCTCCTTTTGTTTCGGGAAAGTGGGAATGTTTGTCATACAGAGCTTAAAACAATATTACCCAATGTACCTCATAACGGCTCACACTTGGAAAAAGTATAGTATATAGTATAAAAGTTTAGTATATAATTTTTTTTATAACATGTAAATTGTATAGCATATTAATTGCATTGTTTTTTTTATCAAGTGAGCAGTATACTGCCTTTCAGAAGCATCTTAGCCCAAGACTGCATCAGTCACCCGACCATATAAAATAAGATTAGAAACTGTCCATTTTCCCAATTTCCTAATTTCACTTCACTTTATATACTTAAATGCTGAATATTTGGTCATATTGTCAAATACTGAATTTGTTTTTGCAAATGCATTTACTGCATTACTTTGAAATCAAGCAGATTAGTTGATAAAAGCAAAGAATAAAAAATTGAATGGCAGTCAAAAACAATTTAAAAAATCTAAATTTTCAGCTATATCTACTGCTCAAAAAAATACCGGGAATGCTTAAACAACACAATGTAACTTCAAGTCAATCACACTTGTGTGAAATCAAACTGTGCACTTAGGAAGCAACACTGATTCATTTTGACTTGTTTTAGGGACATTACATCAAAGTTGGATCCGCCTGTAGTTTGTGTTTACACTTTCATTTTGAGTGTAACTCCATGGGTTATTAAATTTGATTTCCATTGATAATTTTTGTGTGATTTTGTTGGCAGTACATTCAACTACATAAAGTATTTAATTAGAATATTTCATTGATTCAGATCTAGGATGTGTTATTTTAGTGTTCCCTTTATTTTTTTAAGCAGTGTATATCACCACCTCACTGTATCACAATTGATGAAGGTGTATTGTTCAGCATTTTTCTGGACAATACAGTGTTCCATTTTATCAACAGTATGTCTATGGTTTAAGCTATATTTAGATATGTTTTTTAGACATTTTCATTTTTAAGAAATGATTATTTTAAGAAATCATTATTTCTGTGAAAGCGCCTCTATTCTGATTTTACAGAACAGACTTTACGGAACAGTAAGCGAATTCAAAAGTCACAAGTCCGACCTCAAAGATCCCAAGCTCTGATTCATACTGACTTTTGCTATTTTTTCCAGAATGCCGATGACAACAGTTACTCAACGGAATCTGGTCTGGCTCCTGCGCTGGCATTTGTGGTGGCGAAGGACTGCATCACCGTCCTTAACAATGAGACCGGCTTCCAGGAGAAGAACATCAGGGCCATCTGTGATGTGGGTTGCAGCACCAAGGGCAAACACAAGAGTGGGTACATAGGTGAGTACACAAATAATGTCTGAAGCAAATATTAGTAGTGTCATTTTTTAGGACATTATTATAAGAGGTGCCTTCCTTTTAACATGTAATGTCAAAAAATATGAGCTTGATGTAAGGTGCTGCCCAATTGAAACTTCACTCCTCACAGGACAAAAGGGCATTGGCTTCAAATCGGTGTTCAAGGTCACAGATTGTCCTGAGATTCACTCCAATGGCTTCCACTTATTCTTTGATAAGAACTGCGGCCCCATGGGATACATCCTACCGCACTGGACTGAGGACACGAGACCTCTGGAGCCAGAGCTCAGTGACCAAAACCGGTAGGGTGTAATTTCATTCCCCTGGTTAAGAAATGAAAGGCAAATATAATAAAAAAATGTTCAAAAGTCAGCCAGGACTTCTTGATCAAACTGTGGCTATCCACAGAAAACTCACTGTTTTGTGTTGACTGTAATCAAAAAGGTTAATTATTAATGTCCGGTTGAAATAATGAAATAAGGATCAAGTGCTCGATCCTCGTGGCATCTTATTTCTCAGAAGTGTCATAACTTCCGAATGAAACTTGGGCATTTCCGTAGCACAGATTCAGATATCAAATTAGTCCTCTACTGTTTTATTCCCAGTTGGACAACAAAGATCTGCCTGCCTTTGCGTCCCGAAAGTCACCAGACCCGAAACCTATTTCACGATGTGCACCCTTCTCTCCTCCTTTTCCTTCACCGCTTACGCTCCATCACTATCTATAATCAGGTAGCGTCTACCCTCACGCTGTGCGAGCAATGCTCAGTTTGAAGTGTGAACTACTTTTAAACCAGATCCTCCATGGTAATTTATTTACTTTACCTACTTCCTTGATGTTCTTTTTTTTCCTTGCAGAACGAGAAGCGTCTCGTGACGATGACCCGTAAGGACCTGAGTCACAACATGGTTGAGGTGGAGCACACGGATGGCGTTGAGCGCTGGCTTGTCGTGAAAACTTCCTTGAAGCCAAAGATTGCAACACAGGTCACCACTCAGTCTGCCGCCTCGCATTAAGGGAACACTTTTCAAGACACAATCCTTATAGTGATTCTCTTCAATAATGCGTGTAGTGTATTGCAGCTTATTCTTCCCTTTCACACGTTTCTATGTTTGACACACTCAGATTGTTTTCCGACTTTATGAAAATCCAAGCATGAGGCAGGCAGTAGATGATAATAAAGGCCAGAGAGACAGGCGCACAAACCCCTCCGAACTGATTTTAATGATCCAGCAGAGGTTGGGGGGGAACAGCGCTACTTTATTCTACAGGAATCTCTCTTCTGCTTTGTCAAAGATGCCGGATTTTTTACCTGCGGTTAGTTTGTGTCAGACGAGAATTGAAGCTGTGCGGCAGAAAATGATCTCGGATATTCTGTGCGCCGGGTTTGCGTGTGAAATCTCCACGCTGCGACTGCTGCTCGCTGGAAGAAGGAGACATTTTTAGCTGCACGGCGGCGTCTGTCTTGACGCCTCTTTTTTTTCCCTCCCGAAGATCAAGGAGAATGTCGAGTCGACCGAGCTTGCCCTGGCGTTCCAGCTTGGCACTGACATCACAGGAAGTAAAACTGTCTGCCAGCCTCAGAAACAGCCCGTCTTCGCGTACCTGCCCCTCCGCAGTTTCGGATTTCGTTTTATCATTCAAGGTGAGATGATTAACCCCTTGTCACATATTCGTTTTTTTGACCCTTTGGTGCCGTTTGGATTTGATTGACACAGGACATTATTTAGATTTAAAAAACGGCACAAAGAAATATACGCACTATTTACACATTTCCGTCATGTCGTCTTTCAATTCTTTTATATTTTCCAATGGTTTTCTGTGATTAAGTCATTATCTCTTAAATGTCTACTGATACAATTAGACCCGTAGCATAAATGTGAAATAAGTTAAACAATGGATTCCATCAGTATTTATGATGGCTTATCAAAATTATGAGGGATAATTATGATGATTACTTGTGTTTTAACACCCATCTCTACCCTAGATAGATATCTTTCATTCATTCATTCATTCATTCATTCATTCATTCATTCATTCACTCACTTAATCATTAAGTGAGTCAATCAGTCCATTCACAATCCATTCTCTGTTTTCATATTTTTCTGATAGTTATAGTTATCTTACTGATTGTACGTTATTAACTTCCTCTACTTCACTATCCACTTTCCACTGTAGGTGAATTTAAAATTTCCCACTTTGGGTTAAAAGCTCTATTCTATTCTATCCTATTCTATTCTATTCTATTCTATTCTATTCTATTCTATTCTATTTTTTCCAAATTCCAAGACAGTCACCATGACCTGTGCACTGCACAAGGGTACAAGGAATATAATCTGTAGTTTTTGTATGAAGACAGGGTACTTGATGACAGTAATGTGAGAGGTAACACTCAATAGTCATGAAAAAAGAGGGAAGGAGTTCCACTCAGGCTCAGCAAAGCAGACCTCCAGCTCAGTGTTTTGTCACTGCTTCACTGCTTTGGTTCATTTACTTTTTTCACTGCATCAGATTCAGCATATTAACAGCAAGAGACAAGCCTGCACAGTGTCTGCTCAGCACCGCGCTGCAAACAGACACCCAACACCCAACTGCTAAGCAGTGCAGAAAAATTGTCAGCGAAACAGTCAGATATTTTACCCTTGTTCCAGATTAAAATGCGAGTGGAGGGGGAGTAAATATAGGACTTGTCTTTCAGTGGGTGGCAGTTAAAAGAAGAACCCAAAGGAGACAATCTATTTTTTCTGTCACCGGCATGTGAATCATTCTGTTCAGTGTTTCGACCAGTTAACAGGATTTTTATATTATTAATAAAGTTTATTTGCACTATCCGCAAAAGAAGAATTAATTATTTTTGAAAAATAAAACATGCTCTTTTCCTTATTCTGTGTCCGCCCAGGTGACTTTGACATCCCCTCCTCTCGTGAAGATGTTGATAAAGACAGCTTATGGAACCAGTGGCTTCGATCTGAGATTCCCAAGCTCTTCCTCCAGACCAAGGAAGTCTTTTGTGTAAGAATGAAGAACGAAGGGGCTGGGAGTGCTGATACATAAACAAGCCTAAAATAGATCCTGAAAAAAACTTAAAATTAGCAGCTTTAGCATAAAATAGTATACATTTCACAGTCATTTCACATCATGGCAGTTGCTTTTTTGGAAATGAGTGTTATACTTGTTGCAGAATCACCCAGAATTCAGTGGGCTGAACGGTCTCTGCCAGTTCCTGCAGTTCATCCCCCTGCCAGATGAGGTGCTGGACTTCTTTAAGCCTGTCGCTGGTCAGATTATTCAGCTCCTCAAGGGGGAGCCCATCCTTCCTACACTCAATTCAGGTATTACCCACATAAACTGATAGTTATTCATATAAGACTCATGGGATTGGGCATGTTTCGATGCTGCAGTGATGCTGAAAAGAATTCTATTAGTCTATAACCCATTATACTATAGACGTATTGTCTATAGTTGTACATTTTTCCATAAATCTCCAAAAGTCTGAAATGCAGTATCCTGTAGGCTTAACCTCAACCTGAATGTTATACAGCTTCTTTTGATGCAAGTTCACACCGCATTGTGTGATGTAAGACGGTAGAAATCATGGCGAGGTGAGATAACGTGTTTTTAGGGAATTACGATGAAATGCAGGGAGACGTCCGGAAGCCAAATAAAACAAAGTGAGCTCCAAGCAATCTAAGCTTTAAAGTGGTAAGAGGTGAAATTGCTGTTATTACATGGGAAACATGGCACTGCTTAAATGGCTGTTAAAAGGTAAATAAAGGTCAAAATACACTAGAGACATCAAGCACATGCCCAAACACCTACCCTCATTAATTTCTGCAGGCAAACACACACTGGCGTCCTTCTTCGGCGTGCTGCAGCGCCAAAAACCTCTGTCCTATTTTCCATAATTGCAGCTTATGAAAAGGCATAATTGTTTTTTCTGGGAATAGGGTGTTTTCTTGTTTTTTATATCTCTGTTGTTGTAGCAGCTAAAAAAGTAAAAAAAATTCCGAAGGCCAAAACACACAGGGAAAAGCCGGCTGAACCCACTACTAATAATGACCTGTAAAAAGAAATAAAGGTACATATCACAGCATTTAAAACAAGACATCTCACCTGAAGAGACAATCTCCTGACCCATAGTTCAGCAGTTAATATCTTTTTTTTCCCAATGAATTTATGTCAGGAATTTCATTTAAGATTTTCCGTAGTTCATTGTTTTAGCCAAAAATTACATACATACATACATACGTTTCATATATATCTCTATATATAGAGAGATATACATGTTTGTGTGTACTTTTGTAGACAACACACATACACATAAAAATATATATTCATGTGTACCTTTATTTCTTTTTATAGGTCATTATCAGTCGTGGATTCAGTTGGCTTTTCCCCGTGTGTTTTGGCCCTCAGAATTAATTCTTCTTTTTTTCTTACTATAAATTATGCATGGCTAAAAATTAACATCTTAGCCAAAATACATCAACAATAACTTGTGGTTGTTAAAGTGTTTTCCTTTTTCTTCTCTTTCTTCTTTCCTTCCCAGATGGTGAGGTTGTGTTCAAGCTGCCGTCCCAAGTTGCCGTCTGCCAGGATGCAGTGATCCGCAACGTGATTGGTGGGGAGGAGCTGGAAAAGCATCTGTCCCTGTCTTACCTCCACCCCGGTCTAAACCCTGCCCCTCCCACATCTCTTCTCTCTCACCTGGGAGTTCGATACCTGAGGGGGTTTGATGTTACCACGGTAACTACAGCAATGGCAAAGGAGCTAATGAAAGGCGAGGGGATCTGTACAGGTGAGTACACAGGGATGTGACACTTTGGTGCACGTCCAGTGTATTATCTTCTTACGAAATTTTATCGGAAAAGGGGCATTTTCATTACAGTGTTCTATAGTTATTTATATTTATATTATCCAGTGGAAGAAATGTGTTCAGTAGGCGTGGCCTCACAGATCCGCACCTGGCAGTTCATCTATTACCCTTCAACACGACTTATTTTCAAATGATCTGATCCGTTATCATCAATACCAAACCTCCATCTGTCTTCTAGATAGAGGCCTGCTTCAGCTGGCCAGGCTTCTGGTTTGCAATTTCCGAGCTCTGGAGTATGGCTATGGGGAAGGCGATGACATTTTGCAGACCCTTAGGAATCTACCCATAATTCCTTTGGCTGATGGACGGCTGGTGGCGCTTAATGGCGAGGGAGTGTTCTTTCCAGTGGTGGCGACAGATACAAAGAAAACTCAAGCCCAAACAGGTAACTAACCCCCTCTTCAGTGCATATTATAAATCTCTCTCTCTCTCTCTCTCTCTCTCTCTCTCTCTCTCTCTCTCTCTCTCTCTCTCTCTCTCTCTCTCTCTCTCTCTCTATATATATATATATATATAAAATGTGTTTATTTATTTATTTTTAATTATTTTTATTATTATTTATTTATTTATTTTTCTTAGTGATTGCCAATCCCAACAGGATTGTGCTGAGGCATTTGAAGTTATTCTGAAAAAACAGCATTATTAGTTATAGGGTGATTGATTAAAACTTGTGCCAATATTTATGATGATTGATAGCAATGAAATGTGATCATTTTAAATTTTACGTTTTTGTAAAACATATACCCTAATTTCCGGACTATTGAGAGCACCTCAAGATAAGCCCCTGCTATCTTGGGCTTCCTCCTGCGCACTAAAACTGTCAAAGTCGTCTTCTTTGGTGTCAGAGTTGAACGGACTCAGAATTTCCCGGTCGTTTCATCGGTCTAATGTGACGAGGATAAATGTTTAAAATGTTTAAAAATCCATATAGTAGCCGCGTTGTTGTTTAAGTGAAAAAAGTTGTGGCTTATCGTCAGGAAATTATGGTAATTCCAATGTGGAATTACATTCTAAGAGCTATCCAGGTGTAGGCTATGCAAGATCCAAGCATATCCTATAATTCATCCACAACACTTTTGAAGTATTGCACAGAATCAGAATCACTTTATTTGTCCCCGAGGGAGGGGTATTGGAGGCACATGGGGTAGCATAAGCATCCGAAGATCCAAACATCTATAAATAAACTGAACAACTGTATTATAAACTGCACATTGGCACATGTATACAAATGGCTGTACATCTATAAATATCTGTGCATCTATCTGTATATCTATTTATGTGGCCGTGGGATAAAAGTCATTGTGTTTATCACTTGGAACTCGAGATATTGCACAGGTAAATGCAACATACTGTTTAATGTGTTGCTTTCACTATTACCCCCATTCGAAGTACTTCATTTTGTACCGTTTATAAACTAAAGGAAGGTGAGGCAGGAGTGTGCTCCTGCTGACGTGCATGTGCCTTTGTGCAAACCAGATACTGAATCAACCGTGACAGCACAACTAATAACCATAATAGAGGGAGAAAAAGCGGCGGTTGCACAGAGCAGTGCGGTCTCGCCAGAGTTTGGCTTTTAAACGTGATAAATGATGTTAGCAGAGCAAAATACGGAACACAGGTGTTCAGGCTCTTTTGTTGAAATCGGCACCCTGACAGATTTTGAAGGGAGAGACTCGAGTCTGTGTCAGACTTCTCACCAACAGACTCGTCCCTCACATCTCAATATGCATGAAAACCGGAGGGATCTCTTATGTAACACATTATTACATTTAAAGACAGCAGGAAAAGTATTGATTTAGAAGGTTGCAGAGATGCCTGGACTAATACAAAAGACTGAAGGTGAGGGTATCTTAGTCAGTCTTTCCTTGTTATCTATTTTGTATATATAAAAGTTGTTCTCATCCTGTGGGTTAGGAGCCAAATGTCGGACCCAAGCCAAGAAAATAATCAACGGAAAACTTGCCTCTATTTGGATGGATGTACGTTGCCCATGATGCACTGGTCCAAAACCGACCGTGTCTCAGCCGTTACCAGCC
Source organism: Fistularia commersonii (assembly GCF_037954325.1). NCBI lineage: Eukaryota > Metazoa > Chordata > Actinopteri > Syngnathiformes > Fistulariidae > Fistularia > Fistularia commersonii. Next base: position 3,292,430 of record NC_141316.1, on the reverse strand, counting down.
CATTCTTGAAGCTGTAAAAATCGTGTATGTGTGGAACATATGGTTTCTGTCACAAAGGAGAAAAAAACATCAAGCAGAAATTTATTTTATTTTCAGAGACGAGGGTTTAAGCTTGTTTTTAAATGTCTACAATTCAAGATTAATACCTGTTTTTCCTGTTTTTATTTTATAGGGTGTTCAGCCTTACATGACTCCTTATAGCTGACTCCTTTTCATTTCATTTAAGTGAAGGGAATGTGTCTTGGTCTCCTGTTTATTTTTCGCAAAAAAACCTTGAGTCACTCATAAACATCAAATATTTGGGCTGCGCCTCCGTGACAAAGTTCATATTTGGATCTCGAAATGAGATTAGCTGAGAGCTACTACATTTACTGCCCTGTCAGTCCTTAACGTTGCGGAGGAGAAACACGGCGTCATGGTGTATGATAAATGTGCTGCAGATGGAGACTCGAGCAGGTTTAGAGTTGGTGAGCGTAGCGGAGCTATGCTTTGGGATGAAGTCAAGTGTGCAGAGATATGTGTGATGCTTTGGAGAGATCACAGAGTGCATTCCTTTGAAATATTGAGCAGCACAGAGATCAGTGGGGAAATGCTCTTTCTGTCTTAGAGTTTTGAAATGTAGGTCAAATGAGGCTTTAGGAAAACATACGTTGAGGCATCAATATATCATTACGTTAAGGGGAAAAATATACATAATTACATCAGAAAATAACCCCCGAAAACAAAGTTCAATCTGGACTGACTAGAAATAATCTGTTCTAAATAATCTTCTCTTCTTTGTCACAATTCAGGATAAAGAAGCAGTTGACTTGGGAAAATGTGTCTAAAACCAGCTGCTCCATCTGTGTGCCTCTGTAAATGTGTTGCAAAACATCCCCTCAAAGCCATTCAGTGAAATAAAGAGATCATTTGGAGTGCTACTATATCACAACACACATCAAGTATCCATTAGGGATGTCCGTCTTATTTATTTGATGCTGCTAACCCAGTCAGTTCCTGTGAAATCCTATTTTATCACCCTAAAATGTAAAATATTCTCCTGCTCCCCATTTGAATCTCTTCCCATGACTATAAATGGACTCTTCACTAAATCTGGACTTGTTCTGAGATGTTTCACTGGAGTTTTTAAAACACTAGATATTCTTCTACTCACCTCAGATCTTTTGGACTGGATTAACCTGGATAGGCGCAGATAAAACTTTCTTGAATCTCTCACCACAGCGGCACCTGAGTAAACTGTATCACACTTGAGTTTGAAAAGTGTTTTTCTAACCATTCTTTCTTTTATGACCACAATTTTGATCTAGCATTTCCCCATGTGTTTACATGTTACCTTTCTTTTTTTCCACCTCCAGACCCTCTGGATGTGTTGTATAAGGATGTAAATGTTGTGACCCCCGCTCTGCTGAGCTGTATGGAGCCTCTGGAAAATGAGCAGGTGCGGAAGCTCCTGAAAAGACTTGGAGTTCATGAGCTGGAGCCTAAAGAGCTGCTAGAGCAGCACATTTACCCTGCACTTCAGAATAACAAATGGAAGGTACGCAAGTATTTTGCACTTGTACAGCTGCACATGAAGCTTTACATTTTTATTAATATTTTTATCATGCAGTAACAAAAGTAATGGTGTTGAGTGAATACTGAAGTTATTGACCTTTATGTCTGTCCTTTTGTCTTTTTTCCTCCTTTCACTACCAGTCAAAGTCGGAGGACGTGGTTGTGAGCTACTTAGTTTTCATCAAGAAGTACTCCGCCTCGAACCAGGAGTATGCAGACATTGCAGTACCCGTCCTTACCAGCAGGGGCATGCTGTTCCCAGGCCTGGACAGGGTGCACTTCTCTGTGGAGTACGGCAACATCAACCTGAAGGAAGAACTGCCTGGTGAGATGCTGAGCAGTGACAATAATCGTGCCTAGGCAAAAGTAAAATACATTTAAAAAAATTTTTGGAATTCCACGTCTGTATGTCTCCTGGATACCATACTATTAGGTTGGTGTCAAGCAGAAGGCAATAATACCTAAAGCAATCTGCAAGGAATGTTTCTCTCTGTCCCCATTTGACATCCCATTTTACTCCTGGGGAAATGTGTGTCTGTATTTTCTTTTCTAATGCAAGTGGTTTATGTGAGGTTACGCTTCCATTGTGAGGGCTTAAGAAAGCATGAAATGCCTGGGAGTACCGAACAGGGTTCATTATGTCAGTGATTGTGGAGCAGACAGTCTGTCCTGTACTTTGAGGGCAAAAAGTCACAAACGACTTTTCTTTCAAGCAAATCAGTGCTTTTCTGCTCATTTATCAAAAACTAAATTTTGATTCTTGTTTTATTTTTACTGCATTGAGGATCTAATGTGATCTAAAAGTATTACCATTGATCTATTGAGTAAAAGTATCACTATTGCGTATTACTATATATTATTATTGATCTAAGTATCAACTGGGGACACAATGATTTTCATCCCCTGATTTTCATCCCCTGCATGAATCTTAGGCCTTTGATAATTCTACATGCCCTGAAAATGACTATTTTTATCTCCCTTCCATATATTTCAAAGTATGCGCTGATAATGTGTGTAGTTAATGAACCAAGATAAGATTAATCCCATTTTAGAAAACAATGGTGGTGCATATTTTGACTTTTCATTAGAGATGGGCGATACCATCAGTACTGTATTGATTTTCTACTCCGACTTATGCAGAGGAATTAGATAGCTGGATACATAGAGCACAGCGGACAAAATTTACGGCAGAGACGCAACATTCATTAGATGTACTGTATATTTACTATTCAGTCCCGGTCAAAGGGATCCAAAGTAGGATTCTTTGAAAATATTGTTTAAAAAGCGTACGCATTTACACGGTCAAATGGTATCCCTCCCTTCGTTCTTCATGCAGGTCCATTACTTGCAAATCACCGCACCAGACTAAATCTTGTCATTTGATGAATTATACAAAAGCTTTCGGTTGTTTTAAACATTTAATGGACCCTATTGAGTTTTCTCTGTTAACGCTACTCATCGAAATACAATGTCTGCAACCTTGAGGTCTGAAGATTGTCTTCAGCCTGTTTCCTTTGCCCATAAAACATGTGCAAATTCAATATTTAAAATGTGGAGTGGTGTATAGTTTACATGCTCGTTGCTGCTAGCTAGCAGCTGATGTCGTCACTGCCTTTTTCTTTTTGGCACGCTGCTATGTTGGCGCCTCCAGTTGACTGTCGATCAGCTGTATTTAACGAAACTGATGGTGTAATTACACCCCCCATAGTCATGCATAATGCAAAGCTGATCATTGCCCTGTATTGCTCAATGTGGTCTAATATAACACCGGGTACCTTGAATTTATGTGAAAAGACTTAATGGGTTCCTTGTGCCTTTCTTTAATCTGTTCATCATATTCAGTTTTCATCTCTTTAGTTAATCATTGTATTTCTGCCAGGCTGCGACTGGGTTTTGCTGAGTCACCGCTACGTTCAGACAGATTCAGATGTAGCAGGATGGAGGGAGCTGTTCGGCAGACTGGGTGTCCGAGACGGCCTCATCATCCGCAAAGAGAGACGGACGCTCACGTCAGAGGAATTGGTGAGGGGGACGTTTGTTGAACTCGCATGTCAGCCGCCAAGCAAACACTCATGCACCATAGATACACAGACACACTTGACTTGGGTCATGACTATATGCGAACGCAAACAGCAGAGAGCTATGAGTATGTTACATAAGGATGCAATATTTACCAGTTGCATGGACACCACGAGAAAACAGAATCTTACTTTGCTTTAAAAACTTGATGTGACTCATCCTTTTGAGTAAGTTAGCGATTAAAGGATGAAGATGCTGACCATTATGAGTCACCCTGATGTCGGAGGGATCAATATCTGCTTTGCGGATGAGCGGAAGAACAGGTGCCTGATGGGATGTGTCACACAAAAGGGCCGAGGGTGAGCAGGCCACATTCCTGGTGCCTGTTTTTAGCCCGTGCTTCAGCTAGAGGGGATAGTCTGTGGATTTGTCTTCTCACATGAAGCATTTTCGAGACTAACGCTGAACTTGCACTACTCGGGTGAACTGTCAGAGTGCAATATTTTGCTTCTAAAACCTTAGAGATGCACGAGTTCTGTGCAGACACAGCAATTATTCATAAAGGAACAACTTAGAGTAGACATAATGATGACTTCTGGCTTGTGTTCTTGAAGTTGCACTGAGGTCTGAAGTGTTTAACACCAACATCCTCGAGCTCCTCTTATAGTCCTGGTGCTGCAGACATTGCAACCTAATGTTCCTCTAAGGGTGACTGACCTCCAAAGAAGACAAGTGATTGTCGTTTCAGTGACAAGTCTGGTTCTTTGCAGATTCGGGTAATGATTTTCGTGGGAGAGGACCATCATTTAGCAATGAACAGACTCGTCAGTTTAGAAAAATAATAATAATAAGTGAAATATGGTAAGGAAATACATGAAAAAAAACCCAATATGAGTTCTGTGCTATACGAATGAAAAATGGACAATATCGTGACAAACTCAACATTTTTCTGATCAGTTTGCATCTCTTTTTCCTTTGACAAAGCGTTCAAATCAAGGAATATTAATCTTTTCATGCATAAATATTTTTTCATTATTGTCTTGCGTTTTTAAGAACGTCCAAGTGTCAACAATAGCCAAATTTGATAGCCTCACTTTGCACAAGGTTGGTTTGCCAAGTGTAAAAATTAAAACAAATGCACGTACACTCCCATGAGAGAATTCATTCTCTGTTTTTTTTTAATGTGTTTTTATTAACCTATTTCAAATAGAAAGCAAAAGCCAATGAAACTTGTTACCAATCTTCATAGAATTTAAAAATACAGTCAGCCATTAAATCCACAGTCAAATTGATCAGTTTGTGACACGTTTTAGGTTGTCAATATTGATAATCCTTGTTTTTATTTTTTGTAGGGAGCTCTGCAACTTTCATTGGACAATTAAGTAAATCAGAGTAGTTGTTAGATGAAGTCTGTTGACGGGTTTTTACAATTCCCAAGGAAATAGATAAATCCCGGTTGTTTGATTATTGAATAGGCAATAATACTAGTCCAACAACAGTGTAATTAAAAGCAGAAAATGGCAGAGACACAGTGAAACTGCACTGATTAAAGGGATTGGCATGATCACATGAATCAAGAGGTGGTAAAAGCCTGTTGTATTCAGTGAAATATGATCTGGAAGGTAAACGTGTGTCTCTTGCCAATAAGTAAGGATCTCTTATACAAGATAACCAAGCGCAACCATATGGGCCGTGATGCTTTTGTGCCCTTGCTGGAGAGCGATATGACAGCTCCGATGTGTTCAAACCATTCTTCTTTGGAATGATGCACTTTTTTGATTTGTCATTATCCGGTTCCATACAGAATGTGTTTCATTTAATCCTCCACTTCTTCCTGTAATCCCCGAATACCTGTCCCAGGCCACCAGCCCCTGGTCAAAGGAAAGTGCAATGTGGCAGCAGAATCCCAGGAAGGACTGGACTCTCGATGACTACCCCTGCGAGGAGTTTTATACCCTAGCCACGGCTCAGCTGTCAGAGCCCGTCCTCCTGAAACAAAGACATGCCCTTCTGCTGCTGCTCGGGTCCAACTGGGACACCGGGTAACAAGAATTTATCCTCCTGTGTGTTGCTTTGTCAACGAGCCCTGACCCATTCACTTAATGGCGTGTTTTGAAGCGATAACGGTTTGGTTAAAGGAGATAATGGCATCGAGGTTAGTTGGGGTCACATGGTAATTCCTGCACTCTCAGCTTCGGCATTAGTTGATTAATGGGATAAAGTGGGGACATTGTTGACAATGGCGATTTGTTTTCTTTGCGGGAGAAAAGTGGTCAGATTAGCCTTTTTCTGTGGATTTGATGTCACCAGAGAGTGCCGTCTGGGTATTAATGAATCTCGATTCAGTCTCTGTCCGCTGTTGGCAACAGGTCGGGTAAGGATAATCCGCGCTCACTAACTCATGGGGAGCAGCATGAAGTTCAATTTCGGTCCAGCAGTTAAAAGATTAAATTACATCCCCCCTGCCCCAACTCCATTCCCCGACAGCCAGCACTTGCTGTCAAATAAAGAATTAAAAGGCTCAAATGGTCATTAGTATATGTTTTAGCTCATATGGCATTTATGAGGCCATTTCCCCAAAAACAAGTCACAGGCTTTCATTTGGAAGCTTCTTACGATGTCTATTCTTTGTGTTAGCGTCCCGGTTAAGGACTTGAGACAGTGTAGAGGACGAGTGTAGCTGCGATCAGACACCGATGCTTTATCTGCCTTCAAAACCAGGTGGCTGCTTCAGCAGAACTACAAGGCAATAATAACATTAATAATAAATGTTTTAAAATGTTTCTAGGAACATTTCCATAGATGAGATTGATTAACATTCACCAGAGAGATTTGCAGACCACAATCTTCCAAAGCATTTTTTTTTAATGTGGAAGCACCGTTTGACCTGAAAAAAGAGAATCAGCAGTAAGAAACAAACATTACAAATCAAAAAGTAGCATTTTCTGCTTTGAAAATAAGTGAAAATACAAAGGAAACACCAAGATAAGTTCTGCCTTCATCATCAGGCCAAAGATCTGGAACACGTGGTTCACAAGTTTGATCTATTGCACCGCTTTGGACACACGATGATAATTCTTTGCGCGTAGATAGGCATTTCCCTGCGGATTGGATTTTAATCGGCAGGCACGAGCGGTGCCCCTCGCTGTTGTATCTTCCTCCGAAGCAATATAGGTCACGCCGTTTGTCGAAGCGCCCGATACTGCGCCGCCGCTGCTGAGCTTTACCGCGGACAGTAGCTAAAGAGGCTATCTTTCATGCGCCGCAACACAGCATCTCTACTCAGATGCATCTAATGCATCATGTGATGGCTGTGCTTTAGCGTCTATTCTGTGACTTTTTTTTGTCCCCACTTATACTCGGGTTTGAAAAACTCTTACAGACCTTTTCCTTTTCCCCCCTGCCATTCCAGACATTGCTACTCTCAGTACCTCACAGCCCAGGTTATTGACGGCAATGGGCATCCCATCAAAAGCGCCAAATCTTCCTTCTACCACTTCTTGTGTCGTCTGGAGTGGATACCAGCTTATAGGCCTCTGGAAGGACAGAGACAGGAGATCAAATATCACATTCCAAGCTCAGTCTACCTGACCTCACCTGAGATCACCAGCCTGCTCGGGTCACACGTCTTCTACCTGGACAGAGAACCGAGCGAGTTCACCAGGGCCCTCGGTAAGAATGACTTCATTGCAACCTGCCTACTCCGAGCTCAGATTGTTTTTTTTTTTTCCACAATGCCTCTTTTTTGCACTCGCTAAGGTGAACAGTACCACTAGTCAGTCTGTCCTCTCTCTTAGGAATGAGACAAAGCATATCGGCGGAGGCTTTAATGAACTACTTGAAGGAGTGGTGCGTCAAATCACCGGCAGACAACCAGGATCAGATGAAACCCCGTGAGGAGTCGGAGGGAGCGTATTTCTCCACCACAGTTCAGCATATTCACAGCGTCTACTCCTATTTGTATACAAAGTGTTCCCCGGTCAACGTGAAGGAGCTGTTCAAGCAAATCCCCGCTGTTTTTGTGCAACAGGAGTACAGCAAGTATGTCTGTGTTTTCGGCATTGAGATGGAAGTCTAATATGAAATAGCCGCCGTCATGAGTGGAACTCTGCCTTTCCAGGAATAACACCGGCTGGTGTTCCGGACATTTCTACCATCTGAAGGAGGTGTGTTGGAGTGACACGACCAAGATGTTCCAGCGTTACCGAGCGCTAACTAAGAATCCGGACAGCCCCATCCAAGAGCCCAACGTTCTGGCTCCTTTCTACAGCAAGTTGGAATACATGAAAGAATTCTTCTATGTACGTTACGATTTTACCATTCCCAAAAACGCCTTTCTGAGATCTTGTCAACATTTTACAAGGGAGTGTTCACAACAAAAGATTCATGAGCAAGCATGGCAGCCGGCAGTCATTTGTTTTAGGTCAAAGCTGGCCAAGAGGCAGTTGTACGCCTTGGCGGCAGCAAACATCTCTGCACGGTAACCATACATAGTCGATGAATTAGCTTTAAGGCCTCTAGAGCTGAAAGCAATTTTATACCAGCATGATATTTAGAAAGAATCCACCAGGCTGAGCTCCACTTGCTTGATTTGACGCTCTGCAGCTTCAAACCTTTTAACATCGTCTGGGGCTGCAAATGCAAGACTGTCATTGCACGCTTTGGATGCCAAGCTATTACTTTAATTTTTACATAACACCTTTTTACCACCATACTATTTGTTCAAATCTAGTCCTCATCAAGCCCTCTCATGTTTCTGTAATAATCTTTCTCCCTCAAAGTTGCTTGACGTGGAACTCAGCCCCAACATGAAGCAGTATGTCGGTTTGTTGGAACTCATCTGCCTCTCATCTAACATCCCGACCGCTGAAGTGCTGCAGGACGTGTCTGTGCTCTACGCCAGGCTTGGTGAGGACTTTTTGATCGCCAGCCCTTTGTTTCACAAGTGTTTTTCACATTCGGTGACTCACACATTTCTATTACTCTTTACATCCCATTATGTCTCTGTTTATGTCTCCCTGTTGATTAGTTTTGCATTCTTGATGTTATAGTCACCCTCTGTTGCTTCATTTTTTTTCATTTCATATGATTTCATGTAATATAAATTGCCTTTCTGAATGTCTTGACAGCTCAAAAGTGTAAAAATCCAGTACCTACGGACCATGATGACCTGCATCGGCCCAAACTGAACAGCAGATACTGCTCCACCCTGAAAGGTGGAGTAAAACCTTCACTGAAATGTTTTCAAATACCTCTTTTTGCTCTCTTGAGCTGAATGTGTGTCAGGATGGCTTCGCTGCAAAGTAATTGCGGCAAATCAGTGTGCACACATGCGTGTGTGTGTGTGCGTGTGTGTGCGTGTGTGTGTGTGTGTGTGTGTGCTAGTTAGTTGTCTCTGCAACTGAAATCTCCAATGTCATATAAGGTAGATCAGCAAAAAGTAATTTTACGATCAATGATAATTGGTTTAAGAAGATGAATTCATTCTTAAAACCAAGACTACAGTGATAAAAGTGTACCTCAAAAACCAGCCAACTTTGTTTTTTTTTTTTTTTATTTTATTTTATTTTTAAGGCCAGTGCACAAAATGATTTAAAGGGAGCTTCGCACATTTAGCCCAGCTCTGCCATATCTCTGTGGAATCTCCATGGACAGATTAAGAATAGGATGACCGCGACTGCAGCCGTGCGGAAAAACAAAAGCGGTCATTTCTTTCTCGTGAGCCAACACGTTCATGACCTCGATGCCATTTTTGACAACGTGTCTCGGAAATAACGTGTTTTTACATCCACTGATATTTTACCCTGCACTAAAATAGATGTCTGAACTCAGCTTAAACGTGCCGACGGTATTAGCCACGCTGAAACACCAGATGTCGGGTGTTTTCGTTATGCGATTTGCTTTTTATCTTTTATTTTTCATTATCTATTTTAGGCTAAAAGAAGGGCTTTTTTTAATGACGGTAAAATCTGCAGCACAGGTGCAGAAAAGCTAAAGCGAGATTTGAAACTGGCGCATCTGCCGCATAGACTCCAATAGGGAGAAGATTGCCAACGAAAGGGAAATATTCTGTTCTTTTTGCCGGTGTTTCCAGGTATGATGTGCGACAAGAGGGTTTTTCCAACCAAGGACAACAACTGGGTGAGCCTGGCGCGTAAACCCATGATCGCCGACAACAAAGAGTTGGAGAAAGTCTTTAAGCCTCACAAGCAGGTCTGCCTGCTCAACCTACCAGCAGCTGAGAAAATCACAAAGAGCCAGGATGACACCGCTGGTATAGCGATTTTTTTTTTTTTTTTTAAAGCCTATACATCTGAAAATTTTAAGCAGTATAGAATGTAAAGATTTCCCCCCTTGTTGCTTGCAGGCAGAACCCCAATCTCGAAATTCAATGAGCAGGACCGCTCACTATTTATGGAGATCTGCGGGATCCGTCCACTGTCAAAGTGTGTCAAGACGGAGCCTGTGACTGAGAACCTGCGTCCATGTCCGTCAATGCAGGCCATGGTGCGCTCCGTCATACCATACGTCCAGAAGTTCCTCTACCACAATAATAAGCTCTACTCGGAGATAGTGGAGGACAACATCGGAGAAAAAATCAAGAGACTCAACTTTGCGCAGGTGTCGACCTAGCTACGATTCATTCTCACGTCGAACGAGTTTTTGCTTTGTTACCGTCGTGAACTCACATAAATAGAACGGAAGGCTGATTATCGTTGAATTTGTAAAACAGGTGGGGAAGCTGTACAAGCGCTACCAACTGAGCGTGGCAGACAATGAGGATGATTTGACCGAGATGGAGGACGTCATCTGCCTGTTGAAGGACAAGAAGGAGCTGTATATCCAGAAAGATCATCTCTCGGCGAAGCTGGACATTTGCAGGTTTGTGACGGGAAAGAAAAAGGAAGTTTGCCTCAGATCTTAGATAAGGATGTTCATGTGAAAAATGAAAAAAAGCGGGCTATATGTTTTATATATGTTTAAGGCGTGCACCTGACGCAGTCTCCTCTTCCTGTCGTATCGCATCACACACACACGTAACCTTCTCTTTGCATTGTCGTGTGTTTCAGGGAGCTGGTGAAATTGTTCTTCACGGAGAGCGTCCACAAAATTGAGCTGATGAATTTCCTGAGTGGCCTGATAACCTCGCTGGATGTAAGCGACACGTGGGGCTTTCGAGCGTCGATCGCTCATCCATATTCAGTCGGAGGAGCCTTTTGTTCGTTTGTCACCTTTCATCCCGTCACTCTTTATCTTTTCTCTCATGCGTTTCACACACATGCACACAGCGCTGACCACAGCTACAAATAATAGACCTACTTTCCCCGGAGGGAGGAAGCGGGAATCACATTTGCATTACATGGCAAATTGCTCTCATCCTGTAGTGTGATCTGTGGAGCAGCAGTGACTCTGTAAAATCCGGGTGTTGAACGGTTAACAAGTCTCAAACAAACCCCCCCCATCACCTCCATCCCCCCAAATCGATCCTCCTCTGTGGAGAATCTGCAGGGGATGTCTTCACGTAGCATCCGCTGGGACGCGCGGTACAACCGAGTCATCGATAAGGAAATCTGAATGGTCGACCGCTGTAACCGAGCACTCGTTGGGTTTTGGCCACCGCGAATAAAACGGATTTCCAATGAGGGGTTTTAATGATTCTCAGATGTCATTCAAAACACCAGTTGTAAAACTGGTGTTCATCTCTTTGCTTTATCTAAATGTTAGGTTTTTGTTTGAATGCCCTATGATAAAAATCAGGTCATTTCCATAGCATTATCCATTTAATTGTGCAGAGTAGATATCAAATCCCTGGGATATTTATCATCTCTACAAATGTTCATCACGCTTGTTCTCCCGGTATTCTAACAAATCCAGGATCCAGCAGCTCTGAAGAGGTTCCTGAACAAGGAGGATATTAGAGAGTTACCAGAAGGGGAGGAGCCGTGGGAGGTCCCAGAGCCGTTCCAGCCAGAGGTCATCCTGGAGAGAGGTTGGCGCGACGCTCTTGTCTCTCCCTGCTGATACTTGTTTTAATACCTAATTTTTAATTAGAAGGAGGAACTCATCCTACTGGCGTTCACAGAAGTGAACATCACAACGTTGCGATCGCTTTGCGGAAACAAGAAAATGACAAATATTTTGCACTTAAGTTTGAAAATAATCAGTAAAATGAGTGACAGTGTTTGGAATTCATAACATCACAATCAGAAACAAAAAGCACTGTTACTGTGAGAAGTCATATACAATGACACATGACCGGGAAATAATAAAACCAAATAAACAGGACCATTGGACAAGTACTACTTACAATATTTTAACAGGGGCTGGTGTTCCCATTTACCCGGTACTCTTTTCAAAAACATTGTTGTGCCGCATCCGATCACAGATTTTTTTTTCTGATTTAATTCCTCTTTGTAGATACATTCTGGACTGTTGACAACACAATATTTCAGATGGAACAGAACAGAGAAATATAGACTTTGCTCCCCGTATTTTGTACTCGAGCCAAACCAAACAGTTTTGTTTTCTGAAGAATCCGAAACGAGTTTGTAACTTCGTGCTGGCACCGCGACAGATTTTCCTTCCCCTGTTGAAAATACTCTTATAGTTTAGGTAAATTGAATACGGTATCACCGGGGTATGAAAGGGCTCTTTTTCGATCGGAAAAAAAGGAAGGTCATTGGTGAAGACAGAAATTTTAAACATGTCGGCATGCCTGTACACATGGCTCTTCTCCCCGATCTGCGTCTGAGAAGCTCTCATTCGCACTCACAGGTCGCTGTTGCTCACGCCGTGATCTGAATGATATCACATGATCCCTCGCAGCCGCTCCCATTCTCCGCGTTCCTGAGAACGCGCATCCGTAGCACTGATGCAATTTAGTCGGTATACATGTAAGTACGTTCGGCTCCCTTCGGAGTTTTGGGGGAGACGTGAAGCGGAGCCGTCGGTGAGCTACTTATTTATGCCGTGCTGTTCGCAAAAGCACACCGCAAAAGACATTTGGAAAAAAATGTCCTTGAATATACTAATATGTATCCCGGGATTAATGTGCAAAGGAACACCAGTGTGGAACTCGGTGCCGTAACTGGAGCATGAAATGAATTCCAACAAGGCGACGCCGATTCCTCTCCGACTCTGTGTGTGACATCTTACATCTGCGTTTTTTTTCCGATTCTCTCTGTGACACTTGCCCCCGTTTCCATTATCGTTTCATCATATTCCGAGCGTTTTGCTCGCGCTGCCTCCGTGTGCAGACCCGCACGAAGAAGACGGGTGTGTGTCTCATATGCTAATGCTGCTTTGTTCACATTTGTGTGCGGTGACATAAAAGAGCAGCTGTTACCAAGGCTCGAGGCATGAGAGGAGCAGATCGCTCGCTGCAGCAGAGAAGACACACACATACCGATATAGGGTTAATATGATCAAAGGAGTTTTCCATTACAAAATGTGTTTATATGACATACTTACACTGAAAGGGGCTTAGAAATAATTGGAGTTTCACAGCCTTCCTCCAATCCCCTGTTTTTTTTTGGTCGTTTTTAATCTTCTGATAAAAAAACATAATAAATCGTGGTTTTAAAGCTAAAAAATTCTCTCTTGTAGGTCCGTTGAGCAGTTACTCTTCCTACAGACCCTCGGCGGAGGCTTCACGGCCCACTCCCGAGGATGGACAGCAGACTCTGGTTTGCTGGCCTCCGAGAGCATCCGTACAGAACACTGGTGTAAATCGCACAGGTAGATGTCAAAGAGGCGCGACGGGAAAACGTTCACGGTTTAAAGGCCCCCCCCCCAACAGGTTCTCAGTCCACCGCTTCTGCTGCTTCTACGCACCACCAGGTCAGGCCTTTGAAGAGGCCGTAGAAGCTGTGATGAAGATGTGGCCACCCCCTGCTCCACCCGTGGACAGAGACCCAGAGAGAGAGGCGCCCCACAGAGGAAGCGGCCATGTCACCCCACAGGATCAGAACAACAGCAGCAGACCCGCCGACCGTCCGGGCCCCCACAGAGCCCCCCGCCACCCGGACCAGCCCGAAGCACCGCTTGCAAACAACGACCTTCCAGCCCCAGGTTACACATTTCATTTCATTTTGTGTAAAGAAAAAAAAAAAAAAAAAGACGCACTTAGTTGCCTTCTCCTTGTTTGAATAACTGAAGGAATGGTTTGCAGCGGCTTTAATGCAAATCTGGAAAACACTCATTTACAGGCCTAAATGAACGGACTCCGGTTTATCCATTAATTCCTTTTAAAGCACACTTCTTCAAGTATTATCCCCCTTGAAAGGTTTTGTCTTGGTAAATTGTACAAATTATCACCTGGAAGAATTATCCAGAACCACCTAATGATAATGCTATCTAACTATGCCGCTAGTAAAAGATAAGGAGATGTCCAGTGTCACATAAAATGAGGCTATTAGAGGAAATAGTACTCGACCTCACAGTAGTACTGTTAGGCTTTTAAAGTGTAGCAGTATCTCCATAATACGCATGAAATCCCAGAAAAAGGGTCACTATTTAGAAGTATAGAGATGACAGTAATGCTTCGATAGCGGAGAAATCCTCCGCATTGGGACGTTATTGACCGTTCCGGCGTGTTCGCGCTCTTCCTGTAAATGTTTAACACTTTCCACGTCTTCCATGGACAGTTCGCGGTCAGCAGACTGGGACCGCCAAAGCCGAGGGCGCCCGGCGTGGAGAGGAAATCCTCCCGGAACCCGGCGCCACGCAGGCCGCTCCATCTGCACAGCCTATAGAGTCAGCCAGCAAGCAGCCGGCTGCAGACAGCCTGTAGGTCCCTCCCCCTCTTATTTCTGCCCCGTCTCACCCAACAGTGCAATGGTTCTCAATCCACTGCTTTCAAATACTTGAAAAAAAAATGAAGATAAATTAAAAATGCAGTGTGTGTGTGTCTGTGTGTGTGTGTACGTTTGTGTGTCTCTGTCCATTAAGAAAAAAAAAAAAAACCCTCACTAACCCAAGCTTACTGTTCTGTATATTTCCTGTGCATCGTGTATTTGCAAGTGTATTTGCAGTCCCTATGTCCTCTATTGTAAGTCGCTTTGGATAAAAGCGTCTGCCAAATATAATGTAATGTAAAAATCGAAAGAAAATGTTTCGTCCCGCAGCCCCGTCCCCGACGTCGTGGTGCGCCACGGCACATTCCAGGGAGCCGCTGAGAGTCAGCGTCCGCCTCTGAACCTGGATTTCCCTCAGTGGAGCAGAGTCCAGTCACCCCACACCACCCTGGAGGACATGAAGCTCACCTGCCAGAGACCCGACACAGTGGGTGACATCGCTTTGACATGCTTTCTCCATCTGCCGTCGCTTTTGCCGTTTTCTAAACCGCATCCCTCCCGCGTAGGTCGTGTTGTCCGATGACCACGGAGACGTGGCCGCCATCGGCGACTGGGGCGAGCAGCTGGTCAACTCCTTCCTGTGCGACTGGAGAGACAGCGGCGACCCCGGGCGGCCCTCTCACATCCTGTGGTGCAACCAGGCCGGGGAGAGCGGGCAACCCTACGATTTCAAGCTGACGTTCGGCGGGGAGGGGCAGGCGGAGGTGTTCGTGGAGGTGAAGTCCACCATAAAGAAGGAGAAGTCCTTCATCCACCTGTCGGCCAACGAGCTAGACTTTGCACTGAAAGAGAAGGAGAGGTACCACATCTACAGAGTATACAGCGCCGGAGACGCCGACCACGTCCGCCTGTGTCGCATCCAGAACCTGGCGCAGCATCTCCACACTAAAGACCTGGTCCTCTATCTGTTCGTCTGAGGTTGCGGCCAAATTTCTCGTCCAGCATATGCGACCGCCCTGAAGTCACACGACAAGATGCCTTAATGAATTTATTTTAACTGCACTGATTTTAAATTCCTTCGAATTTGCACTGATGTTCAGCCTACAGTCTGTTTTATTTGTCTTATTTTGCACATTTTAGCCGTTGTTCTTATTATATGTAGAATTTCACAGGGGACATACTGAATGTTTTAAATCTATACTCAAACATTCCTTTTAAATAAACATCTTTTTTCTGCTAGATCTATGACTGCTTATGTGTTTGTCTCAGACCGGTGATACGCTTATCATATTTGCTGCACTTTTTTTTCGCTTTCAACTAAATATGAGCAAAAGAACTGCAACAACACCAAACACACGGATGAAGAAGGATGTTAAAATGCAAAAAAAGTTGAATAAGGGAATGGAAAAACAAGTGCATAGATAATACCAGATATGTGATAATACCAAATACATGTCATGATGAAGGTCATAAAGGCTGAACTGACAAGAATTAAATAAAACCAGGCACAAGAGAACTCTGGATTTTCACAATTAACCAGGAAAAACCAAGCCAGGAGATTTTAACACAGACAAACATGCATGAAAAAGACATGGTGAAACGGGAGTGGCGTTCCAGTGTTGTTTTTCTTAAATGACAATTTTTAAGTTTTGCAACTTTTCAAAACTTGGCTCTTGATTTGTACGGGTCGGCGCAGAAGTGAGCACTTCCATCTCACGGCAAGAAGGTCCCTGGTTGGATTCTGCCAGGGAGCGCGGCCTGTCTGACCCGTGTTTGTTTGTTCTGCTGTGCTTGTGTGCAGTTTGATCATCAGAGACCTTAAACTGTCAAGATGTGCGAATGAGAGGGTGCATAATTGTTTGTCTCTATTATGACAGAGTGAACGGTTGTACGTCTCTATGACATGCGAGTGAGAGAGTGAATATTTGTTTGTGTCTGTATGATGTGTGAACTACAGAATTAATGGTCATTTGTCTCTACATGTGGTCCAGTGACAGCTGGCATAGGATCCAGTCCCACAGGGTGGAGGATAAACAGTATGGACAATGAATGAATGAATGAATGAATTCAAAAATGAGCCATTTGTGGAGGAGGTAGGAAAGAAAATGATTTTATTGCTGCCCCACGCCCCAACCTGACCCCACTACTAACAACACACAGACACAATCAGCTGATGCCCTCTGGCATTCCCCCAGGCCACATGAGGATAATCCAGCCAAAGTCATGATTAAAAAGAAATTGATTTGCCGAAGTTGATCCCCATTGCCTTATATAAAGTTACACGGGTTCCTTGCAGTATATTTCTAGTAATGAGACATCTTCACTTCAAATGTGGTGACGGGTGATGCGATTGTTGCTGAGGGTTGCGTTACGACGCTCAGAAGCTCCGCTGACCGGACGGGTCCCTCACCGGCTGCCGTCAGTCCTGGTCGTGACGCCGTCGCAGTGAACAGACCGCAGACACGTGGCGCTTCCATAGCGCCCCCGGGTCGATCGAGTTCACCGTGCCGACGGCTCTCGCGCAACCATACCAAACTGTACCACCAACAGCGGGTTGCGCCGATTCAAGGGGCTCCCGTCTTACGCACCGCAAAGTATTCACTAAAAAAAGGCAACAGCAAATTATCTGCCCTCATCGAGCCTTGTTCTCTGTGTCCAACTAACTTCATGTTGTCTTTCACCCCAACCATAATTCTCCTCTTCAGCTCCTCTGTGCCAGTCTGTCTGCAGAACGTCTAATGTGCCAAATATATAACAGTATTTGAAAATAGCACACTGTTGTGTAACCTCGAATTAAGCGGAACATTGGGAATTTTATAGTTTTCGAGCCGGTGGCGGTATAATTAGTCTTCTGTTGATTGGACAATATCGTTTCTATCCATTTAATAGAAATGATGTAAGAATTATTTGAATATCAACAAAAGGATATGTCTAATCGGGGCAAAATACAGAAATTAAGAAATAAAATGAAATGGAGGAATAGTGTGATGTTGAGTTGTATTAGAGAGTTTTTTATTTCCGTGCGCCCCAATCTGTGAGCCCGTTTTCTCTGCATTAGTAGGAAACATTTCCCCAGTCCGAAGGGGTCCCACCGGCCCCTGGAAGCGTTCTGGTGTCTGTGTGGCTGCTGCACGATTGTAATCCTCGCCATGTGACGAGCGCTGGTGGTGCAGAGATCAAAAACAGCCCCTGGCGACGGTTCCTCCCCACTTTCATCCTGTGACGCAACATCAATCTTGGTAACCAGAGGCGTGTTTCCTACAAAAGATCATTCACAGCTAAACATTAAATTTATTACTGAGCGGGCCGGCAGGAAAGAGGCAGACGGACAGAGGGCACAGGTTATTTTGTGTCATTCCTGAAGATTTGCCTTAGAGGACAAAAAACAAGTGGTTATGTCACTGCAGTGCGGCTCAGTCACACAGAGCAGGAATTTTAGAGATGAGATATTGGAGCTTAGTCATGAGGTAGCGGTGACTACCAGGTGATGTTTGTTGTTTTTTCCCCCCTTGCAAACACCACTTTTATATAAGAATTGGGACCAGAGCTGCACTGATGCTATTGTGTGTCCCGCTCGGGCCTTGGTGAGTTCTTTTTATTGACACGGGTTTCGAAAAACCCGTGTTATAAAGCATTTGTTACATTGTAATAAACAAGCGTTGAATGTTAAACTCGACGAGGGTTTCTAGAGAGACTTTAAGATAATTAGCATCAGGGATAAATATCAACATAAGTCGGACCTGCAACTCATGGGCTCAAAATTAATTGAAAGGATTTTGTAAAGGAAGGGTTCAAGGGATGTCGGCGCGTCTGATTCTGCAAAGCCTCAGATCCTCCCGGCAGGAAGATGCGCAGCGAAAGCTCATTCTAAAGCCCTTGTCTTGACTCGGGAACTCAGGAAGAGCCCGCGGAGGATCCGAGGCTCATTGAAGAAGAGCGAGTTTGGCCATGAAGCGCTTTAAGGGTAATCGGTGAAGTCCTTATGTCAGGACCAGAGCCGGAGACGAGGCTGTTACGATACATTTTGTTTTTTCACGAAAGCCGAACACCTTCAGTTTGTACAAGCCGAAGGCATGAAAGTGCTTTCTGGCTTGACCCTGATCACGGGTGATTCGGATCAGACCCGGATGAAATAAAAGCGAGGCCGACCTCCCAGAGACAATTTATCGGATCTATCTGGGAGTTTTAGAAGAGAAGAAAAGCTTTCTTGCAAAGAGTTTGATGTTTGAAGACAAAGGCTTTTGATGCCTTTGGAGAGTCCGGATGGTTTTATTTTCGGGCGGTTATTTCATGTAGCATCTGCTTTCAAACAGAAAAATAAAAGATAGCCAAAGATGGTAAAAGAACAGCGGGCCCAGGATAGAGCCTTGGGGAAGACCGTCAATGAGAATGCGCCACACAAGACGAGGCAGGCATCGCCCCGGGCTCCCGAACGCTCCGACAGACGAATAACAGCAGCGTCCCTGATGCCCAGCCTCCTTTCCTTCCTCCGATATTAGGAATCAGAGGCAGCGCCCAAATCCTGGAGATGCACAAATACAGGGAATGGAAACCTGCTAGAAAATTATCTGCAATGCTTAGGCGAAACACAGCGGCTATAACATCAAGGCTGCACAACTGATCACATTTAAGATCATGGACAGACCGAACGCTGATGTTTATTCGGATGCTGAGCACGGGGGGGGGGGTGTTAAAAAATAAACAAATGCAACAACACAAAAAATAGCCCCCCCACGCCCTGTCCCTCCTATCGAAACATTGCCACTTTTTTCTTGTTTTTCACTACTGCTACTTCATCATGCTGCTATTGCACCACATACCATTATGGTACTACCTACTGACCTTTGCACTAAACCAGGGGTGTCAAACTCAAATACACAGTGGACCAAAATTAAAAACTGGGACAAAGTCACGGGCCAACATTGATATTTATAGAAAAAAAAATCTTTCTCCAGATATAACAATGAACCTTTTCATATGGACCCAAAAAAGTTTTGCTTAAAAAATACATATGGAACAAGCATAGCTTAATACTATACAATACATAACTTAATATTGCGCACATGCAAAATCCTGTTTTCTGCCTAAGTAGCAGGGTGCCAGTATTAGCAGAAGGTCGCTATGACTACTGTACACAGGAGAGGGCATTTATGGGTCCTGTTGTGATTTTTGTGCCAAAACACCAGCAGAAAATTATGGGATTTGTAGAATCAGCGATACATGCACTGTAGACTATCCTGGCGGGCCAGCTCTGAAAGTCATTTAGGTATGGCTTTGTGGGCCAAATGTGATTACAGTGCGGGCTAAAGTTGGCCCGCGGGCCAGAGTTTGACGCCTATGCACTAAACTGTACACAAAAAAACATACTGCTACTCTTTCATGCCATCAAATATCAGTGTGTATCTGTGTGCATTTTGTACGTCATATCTCATAGTTTAATGCTTACTATTTAATGTAACGACACACTTTTACTGCTAATTTGCACTTGATTATTATTATTATTATATTGTTAATTTCACGACACAGCGGGATCATGAGAAATATCTTCTCGATTCCTCTGTATGTCCAGTCCACGCGGAGAAATTGACAATAAATCTGAACTTTGAAACGATAACCCAAAATGGCTAAGAGCTTGGCAGACATGGGGGACCATTCTGGGGTTATTATCATGAGACGCCCCCCCCCCGCACCACCACCACCATCCCAGCACCACCGTCATGTGTTTAATCAATCATATAAAGTATTCATCGGGGATGCTGTTGAAGGACCCGATTATGAGTTTGTGCTCGCGCAAAGCAATGGTGTTATTGTACGGCAAGTGTCAGCTGCAGGGTGAAGATGTTCAGACCTTGCGGTGGGGAAAAACATGGCGACTGCAGAGCAACGGTACCTGCGGCCATCGGGCCTAATAGACCGCCGATGGGTCTTTGTTGCATAAGAGTTCTCTTTAGTTGCACGGATCTATTAATGATGCACTGGGAAATGCGGTTATTTTTTAAATGACATTACTTTAATGAGCCTTTTCTCTCCGTCTCAGACAGGGCTTGTGTTCGTCTGCAATCCGGTACAACCTAATAAGTATAGAACTGAGCGCCGTCTCAAACGCGAAATAGTTTTGGAAGGAAAAAAAAAAGATGTCCTCAAATTGGAACAATGGGTTTATTGAAGTGTTGTGCAATAAAGGCCACCAGTGAGCAACAAAGCAAAACATTGTGGATTCCAAGATTCTGATGTTGCTTTCATGGGTGAGAATCTGCGTTAATCTATAAAATATATGATAGACGATTCATGAAGCTCTTCCTGGGTTAGAATTCCTAATTTTGGAAAATCTCTAAGTGGGAAGAAAATGGTAATTTTTTTTCAATTCATTTTTTTATGATGAAATGATGGACCGTGATACAAAGGTTGTATGTAAATACTCAACCCCGTCTCCAAAAAAATATTTGTTCATTATGTTTACCTCTGAGCTCATTGACGCATCTGGGCAAGTTTCTAATGACAGAAGACCAGAACAAATGCAGATACATGGGACCACCGCGCCACCCTAAGTAAACAAACAAACAAACAAACAAACAAACAAACAGACAGACAGACCGACAGACAGACAGACAGACAAACAAACAAACAAGTACATAAAAAATAAAGAGATAAATCATGTCTGCATGTATCTTAAAGGTGATGAGACGCAAAAACGAGACGATAAAAACTTGAACGAATTCTACATATCCTTATATTTGTATACAAATATTCATATTCTGAACATATAGTCACACCTGGGGGGTGTGCGAATATGAATATATACAATACACACACACACACACATATATATATATATATATATATATATATACATACATATGTATATACATATTTTATTTTTAGAATATATTTATATTGTATATATATAATATAGATAGACTGATAGATATATAGATAGATAGATATGTATTGTATATATATAAGAAAATATTATATATATGTATACAATACATATGTATATATATAGTATATATTCATATTGTATATATGTATATATATAATATCTATAGTATACATTCATATTGTGTATATATATATATACAATATATATACAGATAGATAGATAGATAGATAGATAGATAGATAGATAGATAGATAGATAGATAGATAGATAGATGGATATGTATTGTATATATTCATATTCGTCCCACCTCCCAGGTGTGACTATATGTTTAGAATCACTGATCAATAATTACATGTGCCGAATAATTGACGGGGGGAAAAAAAAAGGCGACGCGTCTAGACACCAAGCGGGGCCCCGGTGGGCAGATCGTTACCGCGCCGAGCGACGGGGGTCGAAAAACATTTCCACCGGTCCGTGAAGGCGGCATAGTCTGTACGGAGACAGCGAGCGGCGGCGGGCGCCGGCGGAGCCTCGCTGCGATTGGTGTTTGCGGAGGCGAAGGGGCGGATCTCCGCTCGCCTTCCCTCCACTGGCGCTCGTCGAGGCCGGAGCGGCATCTCTGCTCCGCTCTCTCCCTCCTCATCCGCCTCTCCTCCCATCCCTTAGACGACAGAGCGATGCGGAGACAATAGGACGCAGAGCCGGAGGAAGGCCGTTCGATGCGGGCCTGCAGAGACACCGAGCTCCTCCTGGCCCCCCCTGCGGTGGCTCTCCCCGGGCGGACCTCCGGGCTGCTGAACGGTGAGTCTCCACCCCGAGCCGCCTCGGCCTGCGATGTCTTTTTGGGTTTCTTTCTTTCTTTCTTTTTCTTTCTTTCTTTCTTTCTTTCTTTCTTTCTTTCTTGCTGTCTTTCTTTTCTTCACCTTTTTTTTTACATTGTGCACGATGAGGAGCGGGCCGCGCACAGCAGCAGCAGCAGCAGCAGCAATTGTCTCCTGCCAGCAACAATAACAATGTTAGATTTTAGTCAAATATTCTATACACACACACACACACACACACACACACACACACACACACACACACACACACACACACACAATCTTAATAACAACAGCAGGCATTTGGGGGTGGTCAGGTGTCTGCAGCAGTTATTGCATGTGCTGTGTGTATGTGTGTATGTATGTGTGTGTGTGCATGCATGCGTATATGTGTGTTAGTGTGTGTGTGTGTGTGTGTGTCTGGAGTGAGTGTCCTCAGAGGCGGTGCAGTCTGAGGACACGCTGCAGGTGGGATCCAATGTGACACAATGCCAGCGCTGAGGATGAGAAGAAGAGGAGAGCATAATGTTTACATCCTGGCCACCAGCTGACGCACGCATGCATGCACATGCACACACACACACACACAGACACACACACACACACACACACACACACACACACACACACGCACACTGCCTCCTGTGAAGTGCGGCCATTTTTTGTGCATTACAACAGAAAACACTAATGAAAACACCAGACCTTTGGGCAAAAGTGGCACATTGCAGTAATCTGCTTTTGTTTTGTGTATCCAAGGGGTACAATGGCTTCACACACGGTGTGTGTGTGCATGCGCGTCTATGTATGTGTGTGTGTATGTGTTAAGCCCGCAGGCAGTGACCGAGACGCCGCTTTATCAAAGTGAGATTAAACTACGGTACTTGATGGCAGAGACACTCCAGCATGATGAGTCACAGACCACAATATAGGTCACTGACTAAATCCTGGCGACGCTTTGGTCCTGGTGTCAGAACAGCCTGAGCCAGATGTCACAATATCACATGATGTTTCCTGCAGGTGAAGGCTCCGTCCCGACCCGCAGCCCGGGAGCAAGTCGGCCCGAAGTGGCAAATTATGAAATTCCCGAGAGTCGGACGGCTGTCATTAGATATTTATATTTTCCGGCGTTCTGTCGGATGGGTGTCACTATTTTTGATGTCGTTGACGATTCGGACGTTTCATATTCATTAGAGAAGATGGTGATAGAGTTAGATCTGGAGCCATAGTTTATTTATTTTTCCTGAAAAGCTCAGGATGTTTGGTGCGGTTTGACAGGTTGTAACCAAACGGGACGAGTCTGATTCACACATCTTGCCTCGGAGTTCTTTCCCGCTGCGACGCTCATGATATCGCTTTCCTCGCCACAGTGAGCGGCTGAGTTTGATGTTGCGCGGATGTGGCGTTTGTCCCCATGGGTTGGGTGGAATAAGAAGAAGTTTAAAACAGAAATGTCAGTTATAGAGCCATTATATGCCTGACCTTTAAAGGAAAGTTTAACTGTGGTCAAAACATCACCAGACTGGGGTCGTCATTGTTTATCATCACACACATACAAGCGCTTCCATCATTTCAATGGAAATTACATTCTCTTCCATCCATTTTACTCACTGTAACCATAACAACCCCATGCTTCACCCAAATCTGACCACCTACTCCTCCTCCCTGGTCCGTTAAAAGTCCGAAAATGTGCTCTTGTGTGACGTGATGGGCCTTTCACCTAAACACTTGTGTGCTAAAAGGTCACCTGACCTTTTCATGGCACGAGGGTAAGACAATAAATGCCAAGAGCGTCACCTCTGAACTTCGAAGTGACTCTTTCCCCTAAAGTTTAATGACTCACATTAAGGAGACTTGTAGGGTAGGCCAGTCCCTGATATGTGATGTGTGTAAATAGATTAGTGCCTCACACACACGCACACAAACACACATCTTCTATCCTCATTATTTCCTCAAACACACACACCGGCGTCCATGACTGTCACCCTCACACTCGGCAGGTGTCGTGGATTTGCTCTTTGCGTGTCGAAGGAGGCTCGGAGCTGCCGGGCTCGGGGGGGAAAAAAAAGGGCCTCCCTGGCCGAGGACGGCGTCGGGCGGATGAATGTGCTCGGGACGCTCTGCTCCGGTTGCATAAGCGGTCTGGGATTTATCGGCGAGCGGCTGCGGCTGCTCGGGCCGTACGCGAAAGCGCGGCGTCGGGGTACTTATTCAGCCCTTGAAATGTCAGGATGCAAATAGCTTTTTCACTCGACGTCAGCAGGAAAAACTCAGAAAGAACATGTTTCCGTTGCCTCTTTAATTTACCCTGTCAACTTTTAATGAACCGCACGGGTCTAATCTGACTCAGGGTTGTTTAGATTATGATTCCTAATCCAAGGAAAATCTACCCATAAATACAGTCGCTAAACTTCAGTCATAGCATTGATTTTGCTAACTAAAAGAGGAATTCATAGGATTTTTCTTTAATGTTTTCTCATATTCAATATATTTTTTTGAAATTGAAAAACTCTTTTTCCTCTATTAATTGATATTTAATTCTTAATTCACTGGCAAATGGAAAGTGTTGATCGGAGGGCTGAGTGCTTTTTTTTGTTCACTTTGAATGATGAATAAAGACGTAAATCTTTCCCCGTGGACAACCATGTGCTTTTTAACATTGTTTTAAGACTCATTTATGCTCACGTTACGTCCGTTAACACGTCCGTCCGTCTCCAAACGTTATTGAGTATCGCTGCCAGCGTATTTCTCATTTGCGCTTGACTTCACCATGGTTGTTAAACAACACACCCACTGGAAGGCAGCGCAGAGTTCAGATCGCACTTCCAAGTTCAGACTTCCTTTTCAAAAACACACGAAACAATAATAACATGGTCATGGAGGAGGAGCTCGTGTTCATGTACGCTCTGTGAGAAGCTAAAAGAAGCAACGCGGTAGATGGCGTTGGTCTATTAACCCTAGAACACTAACCTTAAAATAACTAACGGCATCACTAACGTTGGGTATATTTTACCCAATACAATATCCTGGATAAAATACAGTTTTCATCAATTTATAGATGGGCCGATGGAAGGCGGGAAACAAACGTACAATTAATAACATCAGTGAGCAGCCTGAAGCTACCCAAGCACCCTTAAAACTCAATGGGAACACGATGAAAATCACATGAGAAGAGTTGTGTGGGTGAAAATCACCCGACGTTTGTGTTCTAGGATTAAACATAAAGCGGCACGTGGTTATACCGATGCCGTGCGTTCTTATTCTTCTTCTCTGTTCCTTTTGCCGCTCGCATTCAAGCTCCTTTCGCTCCCCGACAATGTACAGAATTAAGAATTATGCAGAGGCTCCGTCTGTTTGCCTGTAAAATGTTGAGCATAAATGAACCCTTAGAAAGAGCAGTTTGGTCTTGAGCCCCTGTTTACAGCACAGAATAATCAGCGTTAGGGAGTCAGCACGATACTTGCAAATCAGCTAGGAATGAGCAAATTTGTAGTATTATCAGTAATTTGAGTCGGCATTTCGGTTCATTGTGTCAGACCATTACTTGTAAAGTGAGAAAATTAAATGTGCAGTTCCAAGTGCCACATCAAGGGGTCGTTCACTGGGTTTGCTGTGTATAACAGTGTTATTACAAAGGATTCCCTTTGCCAAAGCGGGAGTTTCTCGGCAACATGAGCGTCGCCGTGGCGTTCCGGCTGCTCAGCATCTTCCGACTCGGTCGTCTGTGACCCGCTTGTTTAGGCCGTCGTCATGGTGACAGTTTGAACCGCTGCTGCCGTTAGCTTGTACTTGTGCTGTTGATTCCACATGTAGAAACATATATTATAGAGAGTTAAAAATGCAAAGAAATCAGGGTTAGAGTGACGTTCATGGTGATCACACAGAGGAACTTTTTTCCAGGTGACCTAAGCGTCACATGATCCACTGTCCCTTTTGGAAGAAGAACAAAAGGTTTCTTAAAAGAAGCCGATTGAATCGTGATAGACGGTCGCGGTTGATGTCGTCTGGTTGGTGTTTTGTCTTGTGATGGAATCACAGTTTGTCCAGGTGACTCTTGTGAAGCGGAGGGACGTCCTGAACCTTCAGTGCACCTTTTTGAAAAACATTTCGAAACTACAGCAGATCAATCTATCGCTTATACCCAAATATCATTGAACTGTGTTTTTTTTGACTTGGCAATCCTTTGAGAATCATGTACTTACCAAATTATAAGTCACATTAATTCATTAGAAAGGTAAAACGTATAGTTATGTCTTGCCAGCTTGAGAAATGACAAGAAATCAAACAAGAAATCACCTAAAAATGAACAACAACCAAAAAAATGATTAAAATAATGAGCAGTACATCTGAAAAAATGGCCAGAATATCAACAAGACATCAGTTGGTAATAACCTGCAGATTACTTTACGAGCCTTTTCTGAAGATGGACTGAATTATACAAGAATTCACGATGAATCGGCGATGTGAGTTTCCATAGTTGAGCAGATATCTGGATAACTATGAATATCGGTCAATATTCACATGCTTTTTCATCTCTGAAAAAACACTTTATCAGTTACTATTCAAGTGCATTTTCATCTATGAAGTGTTTTTCCGCACTGTAAGGTCTGAGTTGAAACTTAAACGCGAGACAAAATGAGCAGGACGGACGTTTGTTTATCTCGATCGGCTTAATTCCCTCTATTTGACCGGGACGATTCAGTCAGCAGCCGCTGACAATCCATCACTTCCTGTTAAGCTGAAGGTATTGATCCGTGGTTTCACACTAGCAGCGTTATACGAGCTGTCAATCATTACTCAGCATTTTAATAGATTCTCCTCAGAGACCAAGATACACGTTGTTCGAGGGAGGCTCGCCTTTTTATGCAAACACCCATCGGTCATTCATGTGTAATAAGAAGTGCTGCGTTCTGGAAGCCTCTCAGTGTTTGCTTCAGTATGACTCATCTCTGGCGGTCGGAGCAGCGGGCCCGTCTTGATCCCTGCAGGCTGCGCGGGGTACGTTTGCAGCCGCCGCCATGAGCGGCGAGGTTTCAGCGGGGACGCGAGCGGGCTCTGCACCAGTGGGCTCTGGGCAGGAGCGGCAAAGAAAACACCGCTAAGAAAACAGGACGGCGTGCCAGAAGAGCGGCGCCGCATTCCTCCCTTCTCAAAGCTCGTTGCCGCATTTTCGGGCTTCTCCGAGCCCGTTGCGCCCGAACAGCAGGGGTTCCAAAAGTTTCCGGAACAACCTCTGGAGGACGCCGGGGAGCCGAGTCCTCCAGGCTCTACTGTCATACAAGCACTTTGGTCAGAAAAAAACTCAAATGTAAAACCGCACGTTCTGGCTCACTCACTTGCCGTGTTTTAAAGTCACTCTATTATTCATTAAATATTATATATATATATACGCTTGTCCCGCAATCACGGTGGCAGGGGGAGCCTCTCCCAGCTGTCATTGGGTGAGAGGTGATCACAGGGTTACATATAAACAGACAATCATTAATGCTCTGTCATTCATCATATAGAGAAATACAAACGTTCATTCCATTTGCACCATCATTCAACATCATATCTAGACAAAAAAACATTCACCCTCCCATTTACAGGTGATGCTAAAGCTAAAAACCAATTATTCTATCATTCAGCGCAGTATCTAGACATACAACTATTCAGTCTGTCATTCAATATCATATAGATTCATTCTCTTATTCACACGTCATTCGACCGTTCACTCGCGTTCACATGTCTGGGGAATTTTGGGTCTCCAATGTACCTACTGCTTGTTTTTGGACAGTCATACAGGCATGAAGGAAACATGCAAATGTAGAAAGGCCTCCTGTTGGTATCGAACTACAGTCCTTCTTGCTGTGAGGCGGAAACGTGAACCTCTATGAACGTGATGCAACTTGTGAAGTCCCATCATCGGATTGTGAGACGCTGTCATTTTCCAACCAAACTGCCGCCGGCAAAGAAAGACTGTCATTGTTCAGGGAAAACAGATTTCCTTACCATGTGCGTGACAACCGTTGTCCTGACAGAAGTCGATGATGTCATAGAGCGAGGTCACACGGCGATGTCATAGAACGCCCTCAGCCAGCCTTTTTAAACCGCAGGAAATGGACCAGAAAGACGCAGAAGCGGCGGCGCAACACGCCGACTCCCATGGCACTTGAATTCCCGCTTTGACACCTCTGAAAAGTAAACAGATTTTTAAAATGATTATTTTCTGAATAGAGTTCCGGCCATTAGTGGGTTGCAAAATGTCCCTGTGAGGATTACTAGAAGCCCGATGTCCCCAAGAGCCACAAGAGGTAACAAAAGCGCCCCCCCCCCCCCCCCCCCCCCGACACACACACACACACACACACATGCACAGGGGGGGGAGACAGTGTGTGTCCTGAGGTGCTTCAGTAAGCACTTCCACTCCCCGACAGAAACAAATGGCCCTCTCTCTTTACAGCTCCCTGCCTTCCATTTGAGCGCGTGTGTTTATCGCCTGTGTCCGAGAGCTTTTATTTAAGGGGGAGGGAGAGAGATACTTCCTCCCCTCGCCGCCATTTATCACCCAAACTGACCCCCCCCCACACACACACACACTCTCCTCCCCTCAACTTGCTGTTGTCAACTGTTCTTCCTGTCCGCTTCACACCGAAAGATTACACTCCCACAGTGTAACACAGAGGCCCGTGGAGCAGGATGACAAGGTAACACTAATGCCTTGTTCCTGGTGTGTGCTCCAGTGTGTGTGCGTTGTTGCATTATGTGTTACTTCCAGCAAATGTTGATGTATAAGTTCAAGAATTAAAAAGCGCTTTTGTGTGTGTGTGTGTGTGTGTGTGTGTGTGTGTGTGCGTGTGCAGGATGATACGTGCCAGCAGTCTAAATGTCGAGCGTCTGCTCAGGGATGGAGAGGCTTGGCTTATATAATCAGTGTGATAAGTGTGTGTGTGTGTGTGTGTGTGTGTGTATACGTGTACTTTCTTGTGTGCCAGTTCTAGCGTTTCTTACACGTGCACCGATCTATAGGGTGAGGTTCAGGACGCGGCAGCTCCAGCCGTTCCGAGAGAAAAACATACAGCAATCACTTGGAATAATCACACTGCAGCAGGGAATGGATTTACTGGAAAGGATTTTATTGGCTGGCTGTGAGTGTGTGTGTGCATGTGTGTGTGTGTGTGTGTGTGTGTGTGTGTGTGTGTGTGCACGCACGCGCGTGCAGCTGTAGCAATCCCCCTCGGCAAGTCACATTTACAATTACAAGTCTTCACTGCAGATAATTACCATTTTCAATGACTATCACACTGCAGATCAGAGTGGCGGTCGCTTGTTGTCCACAGCTGACCTTGAAAAAAGGCTGAAATATAACACAGAAACACACACACACACACACACACACGCACACACACAGGGTTGCTGAGATGCAGTGTAGCTGGGATGCCTTTCCCAGCATTTTCTTTGTGTTCATCTATAAACTACCAACAATTATGTTTACAATGATCGGACGAGCACTATGTAGTTTAATCTATAAATATACTATTATATGAAACAGATTTTCCTTTAAACCTGGAAAAATTTGGAAAGCTGTCGACCACTTTTTCCATGTATTTTAAAAAATTCAGTAGTTTAGCTTGTCATTTTGAGAGTCTAGTCCCACAATCCCTCCGTAATAACTCACCACTAACTACTTACAAATAAACAAAGACTTCCTCTATGGAATTTTACAGACAGGAATCGTGATTAAAAAAATATCACGCTGTGGCATTGCAATGCTCACAAGAGCATCGCTATATTTTTGCTGTTGTGTTCAACAAAAGCGGGAGAAAAAAATGCACGATAAAAAAAATCTGAAAAATTTGACGACGGCTTCAAACTGTCGGGCTTCACTTTGCGCTCCCGCCCCGAGAAACCGGTTGTCATCTGTCGTAAGATGTCACGAATTATATTTATTGGAATTATATTGAGATGGAATTGATATACTGATGTCACAATTTGATCCGCATTGACGCCAAACAGATTGACATCGAGGCGATACGACAGAGATGCTGTATAATATTCTGGGATGTGTAAAATACGATCAGTGTAAATGATGATTGGATCCATTTCTCTGAAGGATTGGATATGATGTGATGTGGTATAATCGATCAGACAAAATACGGGGGAGGCAGGAAAGTCGATACAGAAACGGGGGATGAAAGTATCGCAATTCTTTCGATCGCCTGAATGTGATCCTCTGTTCTCATGCTGTCCCCCAAATGCAGCGAAAGGTTTTATAATACCGTTATAAAGGACTCCCAACAGAACGCGCCTCTCCGTCTTTCTGTCCAGAGACGCCGGCCGTAGCTGCTGTGGTTCCTGTCCCTGCCTGAGCATTTGCCTCCCCTCCTCACCGCCATCATCACCCCTTCCCCGATTCGTCCTCCCGCTCCGTCCCGACACCCGTCGACATGAGCTCCTCCTCCCCGCTGACGTCTCGGGCCAACATGGACATCCTGGACGAGCTGCAGCTGATCGCCGCCCAGAACCTGGAGAGGCTGGAGGTCAACAAGTACTACGAAGTGATCCGGGAACTCGGCAAGGGCACCTACGGCAAAGTGGACCTGGTCATCCACAAGATCAGAGGTACGATGGTTCAAAATAAAAATAAAAGCGCGGGGAAAACAAAACTCCAAATAATCGACATTTGTCCTCCGAAGGAACGAAAATGGCGTTGAAGTTCTTGAAGAAAAAGACCACCAAGCTGAAGTCCTTCCTTCGGGAGTACAGCATCTCGCTCTACCTCTCGCCCTGCCCCTTCATCATCAACATGTTCGGCATCGCCTTCGAGACGGACGAGTACTACGTGTTCGCGCAGGAGTACGCGCTAGCAGGGGACCTTTTCGACATCATTCCCCCACAGGTGATTGCCGCCCCTTCTCTACGTGGCGTCTTAAACCTCGAAATAACGCGGACCTGTGACCGACTGCTTCCTTCAAGTGAAAATGTCTGTACAAACCAGTATTGTACTTCAATTGGAACACCAGTGCACTTTGTTTCACAAGTAACCGCCTGAAAATCATTACACGCGTTCAAAATTGATAGCGTAACCACAGGACGCACTCAATGTACTTCAAATGGAGCCCCGAATAATTACTCCGGCTTAATAAGTTTGTTTACGTGCAAGTACAAAAAGGAAAAGAAACAGAAGCGAGAGCCCGAACGGCGGGAACAGAAGAAAAGTACCACATCAGTCACGGCATAAATAATTCAAAGCTTTCGTCAGTGGAGTTTCAGTCCTTGAAAGAGTCACAGTTACAATGACCTAGAAACAAAGGGAAGTCTCGGCAAAAGCGAAAACATATATTTTTTTCCCCTCTATTTGACAAACAAGAAAAACCGAAAAACAAATGTTTGGGTTTTTTTTTTTTTTTTTTTTTTTAGAATTTGCTCAGCTTTGCTATCAATAATTCTCTCTGTAATGTGCCGAGAGTGAAAGAAATGAGGAAATGCAGTCAGAAATAAGAGTTGTCGGGCAGGTGATGGAGGAGCCAAGGACTCTGCCAGATCTCATTGACAAGCGAAGCCAGATGTTGGCATAACTCTCAAGGATGCGGCTCTTTTGTGCGTGAGATTCACGTTAAAATGTTATTTACGGACTATCATCACTGTCAGGACCCCAAAGTTGACCGGCAATAGAGCCTCAAATCCCTTTTAGCTCTTTTGGGGGCGGGGATGATGTCATATCTTTATGTGCCGCTGGTACGATATACTTTCTATTTTTGAATGCGGTCGGCAACATTGCAGCAAGGAGGAAGTCGGTCCGATGTAAAAAGAAATTTCAATGCAACAATCTACGTAATCGCTGTGAAGTGAGGCTGGGAGCTTTCCACGCCAATCCAGCAGTCAGGCTTTGATCATTAGATTAAAACAAATTAAATAAATAGATAATCAAGCAAACTGGTGGGATGCAAAAGCAAAAAAAACACATTTTTTTCGTATGTCTTAATACTTAAGGACTTCTACACACGTTCAAGCAGGTTGGAACAGGAGGAGGAGAGTGTCGGGGTTCACGTGTGACAAAAGAGTATCAGCTAGAATAAAAGGAAAGGTGTGGAAGACGGTGGTGAAACCGGCGATGGGGAAAATTTTAGAGTCAGTTCAAGCTGGAGTTTGCAGAGATGAAGATGTTGAGGTTGTCTTTGCAAATGGGGAGGAAATACTGGGTTTCAGGAATCAGTCCATCAAGAGGGGCGGTACATGTTAGATGTCCCGGAGAAAAAGTCAGACTGAGATGGTTTGAACATGAACAGAGGAGGGATAGTGAAGGATGCTGAGGGTGGCACCTCCAGGCAGGTGGTCTAGAAGAAGACCCAAAGAGAACATTTATGGATGTAGTGAAAGAGGACTTAGAGTTAGTCAGCGTGAGAGCAGAGGCTGCAGAGAATGGGGTTAGATGCATGATTTGCTGTGGCGATCCCTGAAGGGAGCAGCCCAAGATCCCGTCTGAACACCATTGTTATCCAAAAGAGACACCTAAAGTTTTATTTCTCCTGTACTGAAGGTGCACCAAAGTGTGACCTTCAAACCAAATTTATTACCGAGCTTCCAGACAAACCGCCTCCCGAGTGCTAGCTGTTTGAGTCAGTTTAGCTCGCGGCTAACGCAGATGTGTCCCGCCCCTTCTCAGGTGGGCCTTCCTGAGCCCGTCGCCAAGCGTTGCGTGCACCAGGTGGCCATCGCCCTGGAGTACCTGCACTGCAAGAAACTGGTCCACCGGGACATCAAGCCCGAGAACATTCTCATCTTCGACCGGGAGTGTCGCAAAGTCAAGCTGTCGGACTTCGGCATGACCCGCCGGGCCGGCTCGCCGGTCAAAAGGGTGAGTAGCGTTCACCCGTCGGCCCCGGCTCTCCTCCGCGTTCCGAGCCGCCGTGATGACCACGCCGAGTTTCCCCCTCCAGGTCAGCGGCACCATCCCCTACACCGCGCCGGAGCTCTGCGACGTCTCGCGTCACGAGGGCTTCTGCGTCGACTACAGCACCGATGTGTGGGCGTTTGGCGTGCTCCTCTTCTGCATGCTCACCGGTAACTTCCCCTGGGAGAAAGCGCTGGCCTCCGACTCCTTCTACCAGGAGTTCATCCGCTGGCAGAAGAGGAGGACGAACACGGTGCCGTCCCAGTGGCGGCGCTTCACCGAGCAGGCCCTCCGCATGTTCCGCCGGCTGCTCTCCGTGGAGCAGGATCGCCGCTGCTCCGTCAAGGAGGTGTTCGCCTACTTCAGCCACTCCTGGATGCTGGATGGTGAAAACAACAACAACAACGGGAGCGGCGGGGCAGGAGGGGGGAGCGGCGGGGAACGGGTCGGCGGAGGAGGAGGTGGAGGAGGTGCAGGTGGAGGAGGCGGCGGAGGAGGAGGTGGAGGAGGAGGAGGAGGAGGAGGGGGCGCACGTGGAGAAGTGGACGGCACGATATCGTCATCGTCGTCAGGGGAGGAGGACGAGGAACTGCTGGTGGAGCGGATGAAGCAGCAGACTCTGTCCCCTCTCTCGCCCCTCTCTCCCATGTCGCCGGTGGCCGCCGAGAGGGGGAGCGGAGGCGGAGCCAAGGGCGGGATGATGGAACTGGGCGGTGGCCACCATTTCGTGTCGGTTTCTACCAACAGCTCGGTGTCGTCCACCAACAGCTACGACCGGATGCCCCGGGAGAACAGTTCGCCGGGCGGACGCATGCTCGTGGCGACGCCCATTGAGATCTGCGTCTGAGCACGTCGCCGCAGACTCGCCGCCGCACTTTTACGCCGCTCATAGATGTGCATGCACAGGGGGAAGAAAAAAAATAAACCAACCAACGACTACTAACTAACGTGTTACATTCTACGAATTGAAGAGCACACGACGGAAGGCTGTTACGGGGACGTCTTTGGAGAACGCCGACATTCCCGGTGACGTAGCAGGTCCCCGTTTATGTTCTCCACCATGTGTCAAACCCGGAGGGAAAAAAAAAAAGATTCTTTCGAGATTCCATCATGAAAAAAAAGGAAACCCACCTGAAAAGAAGACCAAAACGCATTTCCTAAAGCAATACTTCCAGCAAAAAAAATAATTAAATGAAGCTCTAGAGGGCCAGAGCCGGGACACGCTGACGCGACCTCTGACCCGAACGGACGGATGGATTTATACTTTTTTTTTTTTCCCGCGCTCAAACAAAAACCCCGGGAAGACGGAGACTTGGCAGGCGGCGGTTTTAAATGTTCCATGTGTAACAACGATGTGAAAGTCCGTTTGTGTGTGTCGTTGTGTGTACGACTCCTAGAAGATTTATTTTGATTTTAGAATTGTAATATTTATTTGAAACTAAAGAAGAAACACAGTCTATTTTTTCAGTTCTTTCCTTCGTACAGTAGCTTACTGGGTTGTTGGTTCCTTCGCTGTGTTCGGCCGCTGACCGAACTTTTATTCCGATCCGTGCTTTTCAAGGCCGACGACGTGTTCTTGACTCAAAGACGTCTCGGTCGCTCTCGGCCAACGTGTCTACTCGCTCTCTGAATTTCCTGTTCTTCGCGTTGCTTCCGGTTTCCTTTTTCCAAACGCCGTCCGAAAGAAAAACGGGATCATTTTATGGCTCGGACGGATCAAAGAATAAATAAAAAAAAAACAAACCAAAAAAAAAGAGATAGACGCAAAAGAGCCTCCTTTTACATAATGCATGACAAGTAGCTCAAAAATCTGAAACGGCTCAAACATGAATAAGAAAAATGTAATGTCTATTATTTTGTTTCACTTTTGTCGCTGTAGCACAATTTCCTGCACCATGTCCCGGAGTGAATATTGACATTACGATCTCTTAAGACATCCTAGGGCTTAAAATTGGAACAATAATAAGTTATGTGTCGTATTTGTATTGCTATTAATGTTGTGTATTCATCCCACTTCCTTCGGAGAAAAAAGCAAAGCATGAAACATAGAGCTTTGGAAAGGTAGGAAAATCAGTGATGTATTTTTAGATTTTTTTGCCTCTAAATTTAGTGATCTTGAGTGGCTGGGATGTTATTTTGAACAGAAAAAAAAGAAAAAGTAACGTGTTCTTTTCTTTGCCCGATCATAATTACGATCTGAATAACTGATAGGAAAAAAAAAAAAAGCACTGGATCATGACCATGCACAGGACGGACTTGTGTGTGCGTGTTGCTTTCAGGACATAAACATGCATGAAAATGTTTGCGCTTAATCTCCTGACGCGAGGCTCATCCGCGTCCCTCCGGTCACCTGCAGCGGCGGGCGCAGGATTTCTGTGAAAACAACGGGAGTCTTGTATCGCGCGGGCCCGACCGAGGAGCGGCTCGACACGCAAACTCAAACTGCCAGGGTCACGCTCGCCTGAGCTACCCGGCGGGCGCGCGAAACCGTTTGTGACAATCTCTGACCTCACCGGCGGCCTCCTGACTCGGAACAAAGGACGGTCCTGACACAGACTCTGGAGCTGCCGCCGTTCTCCCCCCCTCGGCCTTCCACTGGCCAGCTGTGAGTGGCGCCCGCTCCGCCGCGTTCGCCGGGCTCCGGGCTCTGTCACATGACCGTTGGAGAGGTTACATACAGGCCTGGACATGACCTCATCCTTCACCCTCTCGCTGCAGGACACACAGCCCTCCCTTCTTCCTCTGAGCCTGCACTCAGTCTGTGTGAACAAGCCATCACAGCATCACAATGTATTTTCATGCATAGATACACACACACACACACACACACACACACACACACACACACACACGTATATATACATATAGATATGAGTATGTGTAGGTACACACATACACATCCATATATGTATATGCATGAGTGTATGTATTTTCCTTACATATAAAACTGTGATATTGGATTTTATCGTAACACATGGATTACTGATTGGTAAAACGTCAAAAACATCGCGGGGAAATGGCACAAGTAAATCTTGGCCATTCGTCACATTCTGGAGGCACCAGCAAAGAAATTGGGTTTGAAAAACAATAATGTTTTATCAAATGACATGATACGTGTTGATACTGAGAATTGTGATATTTGATTGTGTCAGCATCATCCAGCCCTACACGCGTATATACATATTGAGGATGTTTTTTTTATCAATTGTCAGCTGAATTCCTGCTTCCACGCACTTCATAGAATATCTGCCCCCCCCCCAAAAACCACTTTATTTTAATGACCCAGTCCAGCATACTTGTTTTATTGACCTCTAGCAAGGAGTGCTTTTTTTCCAGGGTGAATTAAAGCCCCTTCAGATGAATTCAGATGGAATATAAATGACTTATTGTCCCTTATTTTATTTTATTTTTTATTTTTTTGGGGAGGGGATCTGGGTTTAAAAGGCTCTCGTTTCGGCTCGATTACCCGCTGCGTCTCAGAAGGCCCGAGCCGGGGAGATGAGTCGATTAAAAATGATGGGATTCAAGCTTTCGCTTGGAGCGACTCCCTTCTTTTCTTCCTCCCTGACGTCATCTCTGTCTGGGTTTCATCCACGAAACTTCACCTGTGTGTTGTAACCGAATTCCAGTGTCTCTCTGTCCGGTGACTAAATACTTCCCAGCATCACGACCTCGTGGGGTTTCCAGCGAGTACACGACCACAGCACTAGAACTCGTATCTCGGTTCTGTCTTTGCAATACGACTGTCTTCCTGTTCAACTGAGATTTAGTCAATAAAAATGAGAATTCTTGTTGGAGTGAGTTTGACTTTCTCTCCTTGACTTCTTATTTCCCTCATGCCCCTCTGGTGTCGAGACAAAACAATGATGTGGCAGAAGGAGATGAATTTCTGCCTCATCTCATCTAGTCCCAGAAATATATGACCGTCGGTTAAATTTGTCAGGGAATACTCCTGTTGGGGGTTGTGACAGGAAAACAAAAAGCAAAGTTTGACAGTTAAAACTGTCAAATGATCCACTATTTTAAATTTAAAAATCAAATTCAGCTGATGGTTTGTGAAAGGACACTGGTATCATTATACTAGCAAGCTAGCCAACATGCTCGCTAACGGTTAAGTATGCTAGCTGGGAAGCTAACAGGCAGGCTAGCTGCCCATCAGCAAGCTACTGGCTGGCTAACTGTCAGGTCCAGTGGGGAGAACAAGTATTTGATACACTGCTGATTTTTCAGCTTTGCAACTTGCAAAGCTTTGCCGCTTGCAAAGTTTGGGGAGACTGCAGCTGAAGCTAAAGATAATTCTTAGCCAGTTAGCGAGATGGGAGTCCAAGCAAAAAGTCCCACTTTACAACACCTTCCTGCTTTATATTAGTGTTTACCTGACAGAAACATAGAGGGTCTTTCTTGTAAGCTTGATATAAAGCCTAAACCAAAATGTTGGGTTGAAATCTAAGCTTTCTCAGGTACTTTTGGCTAACAGAGATTTGACAATTCAAAATTAAAGTTTTTAGCTATTGTTCATGGCACTTAAATGTTCAGATAATTCATTCATGACAACCAAATATATATATAAAGCCTAAACCAAACGGCTGGGTTGAAATCTAGGCTTGCTCAGGTACTTTTGGTTAACAGAGATTGGACAATTTGGAATTAAAGTTTTTAAGAATTGTTCACGGCACTTAAATATTCAGATACTTCATTCATGACAACCAAAATATCGCCTCCTTTATTACTTGTTCATTGACAGATCATGACTGGCATGTAAAAATCATCTTTTATGCGACGACTTCATATCAAATTTTCTATCTTCTAGTAGTATTTAGTGTTCACACACACACACACACACACACACACACACACACACACACACACACACACACACACACACACACACACACACACACACACAGAGCCATTTAATCAAAGCTAAAAGTTTTTCTGGCCACGTCCGAATTAAGCGATTCACTTTCCCCTGAGCTCGCCATGTTGACCCCTGCGGCTGCCAACTTTATTAAAGGCGCTGAGACTGAACTAAAACTTGAAATCAAATCAAACCAAACTGAAATCAAACGGTTCAAACATTAAAAAACTGTTTATGGAATTGGAAATCGAGCTGGGATGAACTACGAGATAGAGATACAAATTTGCTTCATCGGGTCGAGTTTATGGAGAGGAACTGCTTTTATGAAGGCCATTTGGTCCCTTGCTGGAACTGCAGTTTTAATTAGTAAAGCTTCAAATCGACTCACAATAAAACATAATGAGCAATGTCAACATGAGCTGTTACTCTCAGTTCTTCAGTTATTAAATTCATGTTTTATCG
The DNA here is from genome assembly GCF_037954325.1 of Fistularia commersonii. Taxonomy (NCBI): domain Eukaryota; kingdom Metazoa; phylum Chordata; class Actinopteri; order Syngnathiformes; family Fistulariidae; genus Fistularia; species Fistularia commersonii. The sequence continues at coordinate 3,254,167 of NC_141316.1, read as the reverse complement.
CTCAATATCATAAAAAAAGTTCAAGGTTCACATACTGCAAACATAACATGATCAGAATTGAAAAAAAAGAAAGAAAACACGGAAATCTTATCTGAAAAAAAAAAAAAAAACACGCTGTTCAACAAAATATTTATTCTTTTCAACAGTTACATTACCCTCGATGCTCCAAGGTGGTACAAAAAAGTTGCCATAAAACAATGAACAATGAAAAAAGTGGCACGAGTCGGCAGTCAAGAGTTCCATGTTAAACCCAAAGCACAGCACTGACACACACACAGAGAAGGGGTTGGAATGTCAGGGGTGGTCTGTGGTGGTCTGTACTCGGATAGAAATGTCAGCTCTCCAGTCAATAATTGTGATTTGATGAGCCCCAATCAAATGTCAGAAAAAAAAAAAAAAAAAAAAAAAATCTAGTCTTTAGAATATCTGAGAATCAGCCCTGAGATTAACAGACGGACAATATATTAGAAAAATTCAAATATTTTGTGACAGGAAGAAAACACATTGTAAAAGCTGTATTTGGTGCAATGCAAAGAAATGAAAAGGGACATTTCAGGTCCGCTGACATAAAAACAAACGTACAACAAAACATCTAATTTCACTGCAAAAGAGTATGAAACACGCATAACACAGAAATGGCACTAATATAAGACATCAGGAAAAGGGGTGTGTTTTGGGTCATGTTGCTGCTGCTGCTGCTGGTGACACTGCAGACTTTGGCTGCATTTGTGTGGGCAATGAGCTGTGGCTGTGGCCTCAGACAGCACAACGCTGCCCCTGGTGGACAAACACCACCAGAGATGTTGCTGAATAATGATCACAAATATTCGAGGAGTAGGGGGGGGGGAAACACCCAAATAATCCTGGCCTCCCCAGTTGAGGGCACCCATCTCAGTACACACTTAACAGAGTTAGGGTGTACCTGAGGCAAAGGAGGAATCGGGGGTTCCCCGAATTGTAATAACAACATCTGTGGCGGAAAAGTGCATGCGAGCTGCATTCAGTCGAAAATATTACGGAACGTACATCCAATGTTTTGTCTTGGCACTGCAAGCTAGCCAGAGTGGGAGGAAAACTAGAACATCTCCTGTAAAAGATAAGGCCTTTTTTCCCCTTTCCCCGGAAGCTCCGAGCGGAAAAATACATAACTCAGAATTCAAATCAAAATGCAGGATATTGAAAGGGTTATTTCTGTAAAATCCTGTAAACTGAAGATTTCCAATGTAAGGTGTCTGCAGAAGAACAGCGTCTCCTCAACTGACAAAGTTTTGCTTGTTATATTTTCAGAATGGGACAGTTCAGAATATTAAAAGTGAAAGGGGGGGAAGAATCCTGGTAAGCGTAAGATAACCTGGGCCCTCTTACTCTTTTAACGTCAGAAAATGGCTCTGGGTCAAAAGAATGTCCGAAACAACAACAAATGGCCTCATATGTGGGCCGCCGTTTCATTGAGACTCAGGCGAGTGGCTTCTTCTTTTTGTCTTAGCTCTAGAATTCCCGCTTCCCTTCAAACATGACAGGTTTCTCTCAGGGAGTTCAAAGTGCCAAAAAAAAAAAAAAAAAACACAATTAAAACAAAAAAAGAAAGAAGAAAAAAATGACTTTTTGTGTCAATCGTGATCAGGTCACTCAAGTAAATGACTTTATTGAGTTGTGAGGAATGTCTGGGTTGAATGGTCAAAACCTAAAACCAACACATGGCCTGAGTGGTTCCTGGCTTAAAAATTTCAAATAATCATTAGAACAGTCAATCAACAATCTTTCAAATTCATTTTTTGGGAGGCAAGGATTCTTAGGAAGAGAATACTTTAACCGCACCAATCCATTTCTAACCACAGACATAAAATCCATGGTACTGTGTGGATGTTACGACGACGGCGTTTAAAAATGACATTTCCTGTCCCCAATGTACGTGCCGATGAATGAACTCGGGAAAGATACGATTTCTCCAAAAGGTTGGCGGCTCACAAGATAATGGAGATAGATAACATTACACATCGGAGAGAGAAAATAATTTTCTTTTTTTTTTAATATATATGTATTTTTTTGGCATGAACGGTCCCTTTCAGATGATTTAGATTCTGTCATGACAGCAACTTCCTAGAGGCGATGCTGAGGAACAACATGAAGACGAAAGAGGAAGGAGGGGGCAGTTGCTGCTCCCAGTCTGAGGTTGGGAGGCCAAAGTGCTTGAAGCCAAATGGAAAAAAAACAAAAGTAAATCTCACGTCGGTTAGGGTGTTGTTCGATCACAGGGGGAGGGATGGGGGTTCGAAGCTCAAAGCGAACAGTAAGACTGCTAACACTGCGGCTGGAGCGGCAGGCGACGAGTTCCAAAGTGCTTCCTGCAAGAAAAAAAAATGCTCTCGTGGGGAGGATACATTCAAACACGAGGCTCGCTTCCCTCCAGGACGTTCGCTGGGCTCAACTTTCAGAGCTATTTTGGGTTGAAATTCAAATTTAAAAATTCAATATAGACCCTATGGGTTGACATTTATGTACCTTGTTTTGTGAGGAACAAACGCCATTTGACTTTGCAGCCCTTTTTTTTTTCTAAAAGTCCCACGATAATTCAATCCAGCATCTGCTTACTGGACAAGCTCCATATTTGAACATCCAACTGCTTCTCCAATAACTTAGTAAACACACAATCACAACCTCTTTCATGACTGCTAAAGAAGCTCATGGAATAAATAAACCAAATATAATCAAATACTTACAAAATCTTGTTTAAAAAAATTAAATATCTTTGATTGTTATTCATATTGTATTCAGGCAAAAAAAAAAATCATATAAATAACTACAAATGCGAGAACACAATTGACAAATTTATCATGAAGATGGGGGGCTCCTCAGTCTGCAGAGGGGCTCCGACAGACCAGGCTGAGGATGGAGTGGGTGGATGGGGGGAGCAGTGCAGTTGGCGAGCAGATGGGGCAGTTAAAGTTAAGGTATACAGGTGCTAGTTGTCAGTTGGAGAATCCTGGTCCACAGGTCGGGTGACCTGGAAGAGGAGGAGGGAGGGGGGGGCCTTGCTGGCTGGACAGCGGAGGGGGTCTGGAGTGAAAACACAAAGCAAAAAGAATCACGAGGTGATTCGAGGAGAGCGTCGGGGTAGACGAGTGTTTCGCGGATAGAAACGGCGTCAGGGTCTCCTCTGGCCTTCACTCCCTCGCCGCAAAGGCATAACTCACCTTTTCTGCACAAGGATAAAAAAAACAAATGACATGATGCACGTCCTGAGGTGAGAAACGGAAAGAACAGACTGTGATTTAAGAGATATGCTCCCCGCCCCCTCCATCCCGGTGGGGTCCGTGTGCAGCATCGATCTCAGCTGTGAGTCACCCGGGGAAAACTTTAGACGGGAAAGTGAATATTTCCCTGATGGAACTGAAGCTAGAATTCGTATGTAAACCTACTTTTTCCGCTCCTCCTCGGAATAATCCGAAATCAGTGAGGGAAACGGAATCAGATCAGGAAAACCCCATCGGTTTCCAATGCAAATGTTTTTCAAGGGGACGGATCCGGTTATAAGAACATCATCCACGGTTTTCATTTTTAGCACATATAATGAGTTCCTTAAGTGACACTTAATCAGATCAATAAAACATCATCGGCTTCCATCAATACTCCTTCTATTCAATGCGGCTGGAGTGTTTGAGGGGACAGAGTGGGAAATAGGAACGTCGTCAACGTCTTTCATTGTTTATCACACTTGGTGAATTCCTTAAGTGGCCAGATATGTGGGTATTCTGTACACCACTGTAACATCAAATCAAAGTTGACCTTTGACCTGATAGATGTTAATTCTGCGTAAGGTGACATTTTAGTCTTAAAAACAGCACATTATATTACAGTCACAGTGACCTTCACTTAATCTAGGGCGAAAGTTTCAGAGCAGAGTCTGATGGAATTCAGACTCCTGTGATAAAATTTACAGAGACAAGTAGGTGGGGGCAGAAAGTGACCCCCTCCGCCCAAAATGTTCAATTTTTACCGTTGAGAAAAAAAAAAAAAGTGCTTTTCTTTTTCATACCTATGCAAAATGTTCAAGGCTGAGCAGGAGTCTGAATTTGATTTTTTTTTTTTATTTGGAAGACTGCATGTTGCAGGTTTGATAGAATATGTCAGTATACCGCAGTTTTGGAACAGCCCACTGCCGGTTGTGATTTTACACAAAATCACAATTGGTGGAGGGCGGCAGCGGCACGAGGTGTCTATATTGGACGAGCACGTAACCAGCATCAGGAAAATACCGCTGAAGGACTTCGGATAGCTGCACTGTCAAGCGCTTTCCGACAACGGAAGAAATACACACACACACACAAAAATACAACATCCGTTGTGTTCACGCATCAACACGTTGAAATACATAAATAAATCAAACCCTGCCATTCTCTCACTTCCTTAGGCCATCTTTCAGAAACACTGGACCGGTTTGTCTTTTGTGGTGCCATTTCTTCTAGGAAAACACTCACCCACCTGTTGTGTGTGTGAATTTAGCCATAGCTTGATGTGTTGTGTCTTGATATGTGCGTGTGGGAGGAACAGCTTGCCTTGTACAAGTGAACTTGAACATAAAATTGAGATGGAGCTGGAAAGTGACACCAGCGCAGGTGTTGAAATTTATTCTCCCCAATGGAGACGTTAGAAAAATAAAGTAATAAATCATTATTTTTGAAAACAACAACGGCGGATGGGGAAATTTATGGGGCCACTTTTATTGCTACGCTGCCATTTCATTATCAGAAAGGCTCCAAATATGTGATTTCATTGTGATTTCTGATAAGCTGTGTTATGCACAAAAAAGCCAGTTTATGTATCATTGTGTACATGCAGTATTTAAGTGCAGTTCACTGTGTAATGACGGGAGAAGAAGCTTTTTAAGATGCCATTCCAGGTTCTAGAAATGTTTTGAAATACCAACAATTCTCTTTTTTTGAGGGAGACAGTGTGTGTTCCTTCACCAGATGGTCACACACTTGGAATTACTTGCCCACGCATCATGCTCCCCTCAGGTCGATGTTATACATTTCATTGTTTATTCGGTAGCGTTCCAAAATTGCGCTGACGGCTGATCGTGTATCGGGACAGTTTGGACGGAGATTTAAACTTACCGGGGTGAGATTGTGCTAACATTGTCACCTGGCATCCCTCTGTTTCCCTGCAGGGGCTTTGAATGTCTTGTTCTGCAGAACAGGGGGGCAGACATCACACGCTAATATGAACACATCCCCCCTGAAAATACACACCTCATTCATCATGCATGAGATCTTCCTGCTCACCTTGTGCTTTTTACACTTCATGGAGAAATTCTCCTCAATGAGGATGCAGTCTGCAAGAACGAGAAATGAGAACACGGGGGTTGAAGAAGTTGCGCCGACTCGGCCCCCGGGAGGTCGGCCTGCCCACACGTGCAAAGCTGGGACTGCGTGAGGCGACGGGAGCTTCACAAAAACGCTATTTAGAGCCTGGGGGCGCGCGAAACGGCAACACGTGGGTGGATTCGACAACACATTCATTTACAGTGTGGAGAAGAACCTGGATGAATATATTTTGCTGTGTGTAAGATGAATTACAGCCTATTTCAAATCCTTAATATGAGGTAATGAAGTGGAGAGACTCAGATTGGTGTATGATTTATGCACGTGGATGTGTGTTTTCCTCACCTGACTCCAGAGCACACCTGTAGTGGAATTTGTTGGGACAGCCTTTGAAGAAGCAGCCCAATGTTGCACCCGGGGCAGAGCAGGCCGAGCACACCTGGACACACGTCACACAACACGTCAAGTCTTCTTATTTATCCACACGAACGTCGCTTATTAGCCATCTCTTTGCTCATTTCTCGATTTATCCTAACTGGTTTGCATTTCGCCTGGTTCTTAAAAAAAATTACTCAATTACCAAGGAGTGAATCAAGATGATCTTTCAATGAAGCCTGAAAAAAAAAGACTGAATTTTCTAATACAAAAAATAAAATCAAACGCTGGAGAGATAGCTAGCTCCACTGAAAACGTTACAAATTTAAAGGCAGTAATGTTGCCATTTTTTTTCCATCAACATCAAGAACCTCCACTGGGAGCAGAAGTACCTGTGTCACATGACGCAAGCTCACTCCAAACTGACTCAAACCACCAACTTGTTAAATGACCAGATTAAGACTGAAGAGGGTTGGATTGCTCCTGAAACTTACTCCGCTTTGCGGATGGTGATAAAAATGATGATAACGATGACAACCGGCGGGCGCCTGTTGACCCGCACCTTGGCTTGTTAAATCCGATTCAATTCAAACACTCATCTCGCCGACTTTCGTTTATGTGGCCTCACGTAACTGATGGCGGTTCGCTAAATTGTGTCAGGTAGGGACAGCTATGCGTGATGGGATTTATTGAGCGGCCGCCGTCCTGCCCTCGCCAACACAGCTATGATACATGGAAACTAATCAGCATTGCTGCAGCAAGAAGCCCATGTTGCATTGTCATCCCCTTTTGTCAAAAACACTCAATTTTAAAAGCAAGAAACACAGACTTTAACATATAAACTTGTTGCTGCAACTGCTTGCTAATTTCTTGCAAATATTTACAAGATCTCACGCTGCTTTTTGGGTAAATCATTGCTTAATATGTGGAATATAATTGCTAACTGTTAAAGCTGTTTTAAAGGTATTTCGAGGTAATTTCTTGGTGATTTATAGTCAAGATGTGTTTGGACATTTTCATATCAAGTTATATCTCACTGATTTTTAGTAATTTTGGGGAAAAAGACTTTCATGCACAATTATAAGGAATATTTGGGGGCTCTCGGTTTATCTTTAAACAGAAATCCATTCATGCGCAGCATTTTCAGATGAACTTAGAAGGAATTGTGAATGTAAAATTTGTGATGGAAAAAAAGAATGACTATCATTTGCAGAAAGACAAACAGATAAGCTTGAAATGCAAAAAATGTCTATATGAATACAACTGATTTCCAACAGTATTTCTCAAAGCAACAATGAAGAAAATCCCCTTGCATGTGACTGCATAAATAATGCAGCAGGGAAATTTTCTGTGTGCGTCTCTAGCTAAATGAGAGGAGATGATTGCTGCAACACAACACAACCTTAAAGTTCGCTTTTATAAAACCATTTCCATTCGTGATTAATCTGCAAGTACATACTTGACAGGGATTTTTATTTCTTTAATTTTCTGAGCAACTGGTGCCAACCAGGATCGATAAATGAATCGATCCAACTCTGGATCGCAATTTGACTCGGCTGGCCGCCGTCTGCTCTGTTATCACTACTAATATGCTTGGATGCAGCTTCATATGCAAATTGTTCTGCCGCATAAAGTCATATATTTGTTGTGGCCGGACAGCATTAGGCCACATGTGCAGCACTGCCCCTAGAAAAACAAAAAAACAAAAAATTATAAATCAATATTCTGGGATCACTTGTTCGGAGTTACTGTTAGTCACAGACAGAAGGGACTTCAGGCTAGCTGAAGCTCCTTGGCAAAGTTCCGTCGACAAACAACAGTTTCCAGACAAAGTGAGGTGAAATCAAGTGAACAAATCCGTCCCTTTCAGTGACACTACCTCTGCTTGGCCACCACAACTAATTCAAGCCTAAGGAACACCTCCATTGCCTTAATCTTTTCCAGGACTCCAAGCTACAACCACTTTTCTCTCTTTTTTTCAGATTCCTTTCTTGCGCTGTAGGGAAATATTGAAAATGATAAAAAAAAAATGCTGCCATCCGAAATCCAACAGTGCTGTATAGCCATATACTGTATAAGCATCATTTGTGTACACTTGGTAACTGAGTTACAGTTACCTTGCAAAAAAGTAATTAGTCAGTTGCATTCCAAGCTTCAAAATGTGCTGACAGAAGAGGGAAAAGAACGAGTGAACACACTCAACTCGGGCGTGCGGACATGCATGTAAGGGAGCCTGCCGCATTTCACAGGTAAAGATATGCACGTTACTGAAAATGTGTTGCACAACAGGGGAAGAATGGCAAAAATTTGTTCGCTGGCCAGGAACAACTATCCGCTGCTGTGACCACGGCTACAAATCTCCCTCCTGAGCGCCTGCAAAGGCAACAACACGCTCACGGACCACCGAGCCAATGGCCATTTTTACTGTAGCCACAGCGTCTTTCACACACATCATCAGAGAAGATGTTGGCAAAATGCAACGCATACAACGTAGTATAAAACAATAAGCAGCCTAACAGAATTCGATAATTATTGCATGAGAAACTTGGGGATGGAACACTGATATAATCTAATAGCGCCTGATGGTGATATCCCATTGAGGATTAGTTTACAGGAAAATGGAAAAACAAATGGATCCCCTTCCTAAGTGCTCGCAATGCATGGATATTACATTATGAGGGGCTGAGGTGCTGCTTTACCGTCTCCTGCGCCAGCTTGACAGCTTCTTCCAAACCATAAACCTTGCCCTTCACCAGGAACACGCCGGCAGACCAGATCCCGCAGTCTTCATGGAGCCAGTACTCGCAGGGTTCCTGAGGAAGCACCGGTGGGCTGTACCAGTCCTCCACATCTGGGGACCAATCGTCTGACCGTGCCCTCTTTGCTGCGGGGCTGCTGGCATCGCTGCCCGTCCTCTGCTGGCTTTGTGGAAGGATCTTCTTCAGCTGTCCTGGTGGCCTGAAGGGACGCAGCGCGGATGGAATGGTGCCCTTTCTCCCCCTGGCCCGGACGCTGCAGGATGAGGAATCCGAATCGCTGTAGCCATCCTTGTCCGCTTTCAGATCTGATGCGCAGGCCGGTGTTTTGGGGCATGGCAGGTACCCTTCAGGGTAGTAGGGGCCGTGGAGGTCCCCCAAGTCCATGGCGTTAGCAGAGAGCCCGCAGAGGGAGCAGACAAGGGCGCGCTGGTGCTGGCTGTGATTGTACGCCCGTCCAAGCTGGAGACAGGAAGTGCTGGGTATCACCGCTGAAACAAAGCCGCCAGGATGAGCTGGTTGCTGCTGGCCCTTTTTATGCCGTGTCCTTGCCTCCTCAGGGTAGTTGATGACGGTACACAGAGACAGCGCCAACTTCTGACGCTGTACGCGAACAAATGGGGAGAAACTGTCCACCCTCAGGTCCCTCTTCTCTTCTTTATAGTGGACGTACTTCAGCTTGATCTCAGGCTCCTTGGGAGAGAACATGGAGGATGATTGGCTCTGTTTGTGTTTCTTCCGTCTCCTCTTGGGAGCACGGGCAGCCTTTGCCTTGGTGGGGGAAGATCTTTTCTGACCAGCAGCCTTGCCTTTGGCTGTGCCGGAGCTTTTCTTTGGGGATGCTTTACGTCGCAGCGGTTGCGTTTCCGACGAAGGGTCAAGAGGAGAGACGGACTCCGGGTCCTTTTCAGAGTCCATGCATGCAGAGAACCGAGGACCGGGAGTTGAAGACGGTTTCCTCTGTGACTTTGCGCCGGGACTCTGCAACGAAGGGGATGAAACATCGCAACCTTGTCTTTTTTTCTTTGACCTCCTGCGTGCAGTAGCTTGAGAGCTTTTCGGGGGTTTGGAACTTCGGGGCTTTTTGGAATTGTTGATGATTTCAGAATCAGAGGTAGAATCTTTGCAGCTGTCAGTGTTAATGCTATTGGTTTTACCTTGGTTTAATTGGGATACCTCTTGTTTTTTACTTTTTTGACCCGTATAGGTGGCCTTCCCTCGAACTTTTCTTTCCTTTTTTTTCCTATCTATTGTCTTGGGAACTGCTAAGTTGGAGTCCTTTTTTTTTCGGGACGCCTTTGCGTTTTTACTGGCGCGTATGCATCCCGACACTTTATACCTGGTCGAGTTTATGTTCATCACTATCGCCTCTAATCGCGTCCCTCTACCGGAACGCATTGGCAGCCTCTTCACTTGCAAAGTTCTCTCGAGTGGCCTCACATTTCCATTCATGTGCGGCTTTTCTTCTGTCACCTCTGATAAACAAGCATCATCTGTTAAGTCGATCAAGGGCCCCAACTCTGCCTTCCGTCTGCTGACCGGCTTCCTGTTTTCAGCGCTCAGATCTAACCTTGCCGCGGCGTCGCTGATGCCAGATCTTGGCTGAATGGTCCCCTCTGTGCTCGAGTCATCCCATGCAACCTCATCAGCTGTCTCTAGCAAGGAGTTGTCCCCGCTGGGTGAGCTGGAGGCTTGAGGCAGGATAAAAACATCCTCCACGTCGTCCAGTGAGGTAGCAGAGGGGGAGACGGGGTCCTCCAGAGGACTTATAAACTCCCTGTTCAACGAGAACGCGTGTCTCCTCGCCAAATGATCCGGGGTGACCGCAGAATCCTGTTTGTTGGATATGAGATAAAGCGCCTCAGAGACCCCCGTCTTCTCATCCTTCTTGGGGACACTGTCCGGTGAGGATTCGGCACATGCGCCGGAACTTGACCAGTTGTCAACCTGACCGTTCGTCAACTCTCCGCTGGTCTCTGTCTCCCGAGAAAGGCCGCAATCCTCGACATCTCGCAGAGGTTTATCATCAATGTCGACGTTGCTGGGCATTACTCCGCCATTAAACTCGCAAGGCTGCTGCACCAAGTATATTCCATCGCTGTCTGGTGGCGCCTGAGCCATTGCATGAAAAAGTTCAGTCTGACTGGCGAGGTCCATAGGTCTGTCTCCATGCTCCAAATAATGCTGGTTTAGTGCATAGCCGGTCTCCCCGAGCCCTTTCTCAGCCTCACAGGGAGAGTGGAGGGAGAACTTGTTGAGAGGCGGCACGCCATACAGGGGCGAATGTCCGGAAAGGGAATCGTGAGCGGCGCATATGTGAGACCTGCTCACATAGGAGAGGGTGACTGTAGTGTGGGAGAAGGCATTATCCGGCTGAATTTGATCCCCTGGCTGGAGCGTGACATCTAAGGAGCCAGTTTCGGAGGAGGGTAAACCAGGGCTGCTTGTCTCCGAGTTTGTGTACCAACCAGGGCTCTCGATCGCCTGCAGGGCCTCCAGGGATGTGCCTTTCCTGGTCAGGTCGATCACAGCGGGGACCCTGGAGGTGGAGAGGTCTTGAGGCTGTAGATCTTCTAAGCTCCCCGGTGGCTGCGCCATAGCAGCTGCAATTTGTGAAGACAAAAAAAAACAAAACTTCTGTAAGCTGTGTATGAAGATGTCTTGAAGACATAAAAACAATTTAAAAAAAAATATATCATCCGGTGGTTTAATCTGACCTCAACTCTAATTCCAAGGGAAAGTTTGCTGAGCACAAATCCTCTTCCACAAACTCCAGGTAACAGTTGAAGTACTGTTGACCAAATCTTAAAACTACTGTTTGAGTGATAACTTTGTCAACATGAAAACCAGAGTTTTCAATGGCCTTTATGGCAAGATATGAACAAAACCTAGAAACTCTTGAGCTAGTAAGAAGTCATTACGTTGACACTACCAAGGAAACTGACGTGTGCTTGAATTTCATTAACACCGGAGAGCATGGATGAGGTGGCTAAAATACGTTGTGTTTTTTTTTCTCCCCGGCCAATAGTTTTGTCAGAGAAAATTCAGATTTTTAGGATTACAGATGGATTTCCAATCATCTTTCCAAGATATCGGGAGACAATTACCAAGCATCGTTGACAGGTCAGGTTTTGCTATCGTCAGTTAGCTTAGCCTAGCCTAACGGTAGCTAGCAAGGCCCGGCTTAGCTCGGTTTACGTTCATTACGATGAACTACGATGAATATCCGACAGTTTTACATAATTTGTTATTAAAGTACAACATCGTCGGCTGGAAAACGAGGCGTTCCATGTAACAACGTTAGCCAGCAATAATTCGACATTTCGGCATTTTCTTCGCCCCTAGGACACATTTAGATTCGAAGAAATGTTAACTTTTATTGCTCAACGGCAGTGGTTGATGCCGCTCGTCACTGCCCAGTGCGACTACTGGTAACTTAGTTGTAAGAAGGAATAACCCCATTTTAGAATGATTAATGCTGTTCAATATCAATTTTCTTCTTCCAATTATTAATTACGAATTGAAGATCGGATCGTGTTAAGTTGAATGTGTATACTTTTGGCGCTCCAATACGTCCGAAATCAAACATGAGAATGATATCGCCTAATTGTGGATTACTTTTCATTAAGTTTGGCACCACGTTATCTCCATTTAGGAGACAGGAACACACTGGGGCAAGGCCTGACTGGATGAAACAAAGGCAGAGCGGAGGTAATGCGCTGTGCTGAGCAGCTGATCAAAACTTACCCGGACGGGAGTGATCGTAGCGTATCTCAACGTCCAGTTAAAACTGCGTCCCACCCCGCATCTTGTTCAAGAGCCCATCTAGTGTGACAACTCCCGGCAAGAACACTAAAAGAGAAAGACCAAAATTTATTTAAGATCCACACTTTCCAGGAACACACTACTCTGATGGCAGCGACGTCAAGTTGTTTTGACTATAATCTCATATTTCCGGATGCCCCTTTCACAATAAAACGCGCAGTGGCGCGTCAGATGATTTTCTTCAATTTGGACATTCACACTAGAAGCCAAACAAAGTTAAGTGAAAGAGAATAATGTCGTAAATTACGAGACAAAACAGTTTTAATGTTTGATCTTGACCCGGATAATTCACATCTTGAATTAGTATTTCGTTAAGGTGACATCATTCCCTGTCATCCTTTCATGTGTTTTAAACTGAAATTACAAATGTTTTAATCCGTATTTAAAATGGTCATTATTGATATTCATAGTTGTCAAATCGTATTGTGGCAACTGGACCTAGTTGCTCTCCTTAAAAACATTTTACCTCTCATCAAACTCATTCAGTCCAAAAGTATTTTCACACTTAGAAAAACTCTACTAGACTGGCTACCTCTCATTGTTTACATTAAATATATGTTCATCAGTTACCTATTTGTTTGGGAACAGTAGTTTACCCTCCTCCAAAAATAATCAAGGGATTATGGACATCCATACATCATATTGTAGAACAGCAAGAAACACAAACAGCCAGTAAGGGTGCAAAAATATTTATTGCTAATAAACCTGTAATCAGTCGGTGTATATCTGCTTTATATTTACAATAAGAGTACAGAGAAATGGGAATGTGAAAGAAAAATCCCACCATTTAAATAAATACAAAGGGACTGCCACTGAACAAGACTACAAACATAACCAACTCCAACAACTAACAGCTGGAACAATGATTGCAGTGAACAAAAAAACCTACATAAATTGTTATGTATCTTATATTATACATATATACTGTATATAATATAAAATACTCAGAATCCCATCCACATGTATTCAGCTGTCGCCTTTGTACCAGTATCTCAGATTGATCCCAGGATGGCAGAGAGCGTCACTGATGTCAACTGGAAGTCAGGCAATAGGACAGTGCACACAAGCACTTTTCTTCCATAGCCCCTTTTTTTTTTCTTATTTTTTAACCGAGCAGCCCTGCCATCTGTGCTGGAATGGAAATGAAGCGGTGGGAGTGTTTCAATGTGCAGACCTGAATGCTGTACTCATTCCTATGCTTTTGTTATGAAGGTATAACTGGAATTGTGGTTGTGTTGAGCCGTTAAGACATCACCTCCGTGCCTTTGGCTACCGACAGTCTAGGGAGTTAAAACAGTAGCTTACACAGTCATAGTTTTAGCGTATGCACGACAGATGTTCAATTAAAAACACTATTTACAGTAAGACAATGGCAGCAAAAAAAAAACAAAAAATACAAAAAATAGTCACAGTTAACTGAAGTGCATGGAATGCAAATTCTAGACATGAAATTCAAACTTCATACCATGTTTCCTTTAATAATATAGGATCTGTGTTTTGTGACCAGTGTGTAATGATACTAAATAAGTAATTACAGAGCTAAAATATAGTGGGCCTCTAAACATGCAGCAAGGTAGGTGGACCTGATGCATCACTGTCAGAACTCCTTAGTGTCTTTATTTTCAAACAGGTGGAGTCTCTGCTCAGGTGTCAGGCCTTCCTTCAGGCTCTGCGGGGTGGAGAGAGAAAGAACGTTAGTGTTCCGACACTTTGGGAGCGCGCGGTCAGTCCCAAGAGTTTCCCTCACCGACACAAACCTGCTCTCACTTACAGATTCAGTACCTACACAGGAACACGGTCACTGCAAGACACACACGCACACCCACACGCACACAGAGTGAGGGTGCGTTTGAAACTGGCCAAATGAATTTGGAAGGTGTTTAATACAGCAGAAAGGCCTTATGGAGTAGCTGCCTGCTGAACAGCACCTATATTTAGTATTGAGTCAGACATCTCAAGCAGATTTAGGCGACTCCTTTGGCATGTTAGTGCTAACCTCAGGCAAAACTTGGGATAAGGGAACTGATGTAACAAGATGGAAGACAGCATCCCTGCTGAGTTTAATTAATTCTGCAGTAATGAAGCAGCAGTGTTTTATGCCAAATCCTTAAGGCTTATTGGAAAAAAAAAATCTTTATTGATTGACAAGTTTGAATGAGATGGAGAGTGAAAATTGGGATTCAAACAAATAATAAATTAGCAAAAAATTTAATTTGAAGCTTGGGTATTCACCAGTTAAGTCGTCTGTTTGCCGGGATTCAAAGACACAAGAAAAAAAAAAGAATTGGCCTGAATCTGGATCCATTTTTATTATCCTGTTTTCATATTGCGTGCATGAACCTTTAGTATCATGCCGACTTCGATGCTTCAATATCAGTGCTTGAAATTCTTCCAGTGCGTCAGCTTTTATACAGATGTCAGCTGAGTAAAACCCCTTGCCGCCATGTGTTCTGATGCAGACGAACGAGTGGCATCACAGGAGTCGGAGATGATGGAGAGAAATACTCAGACATTTTTCTGTACTTTCTTTTTAATACTGGAACGCGTCAAAATAAAAACATTAATATCTGGTGGCAGCCAGCGCCGTCACTCGATTTACGAGTCAACAGAAACACGCTGACGTTACATAACAATGCAAACGTCACACCCTCTGAGTATGGGTCCTCTCTGAAGATGCCTTTACGCGTGGATTGTATGTAGTGAAGATTGGCATCACGCCAAAGGGGCAACATTCAGTTTCGAACGCACCCTTGGATGACACATCTGGTAAGTAAACACAGACAAACGGCATGCAAATGTTACAGGACAAGTAAAAAACTGCAACCAGACATAAATCAAGGGAGACTTAAATGACGTATTTATAGACTGATTGGTTAGTTAATTTTGTCTTGTCACAGGTACAAATACCCTTACAATGTTCTTCACTGAACACTTAATTATCTTAGGTGTTTATCCTGTTCTCCCCCTTGAGCAACTTTTCCGAGTTTCCTCACGACATGTCTTAAGTCCAATGTCTCTTTGTGACTGAGGTGGATGGATCTATGTAAACCCCTAGTAATAGTCGCGACCCAGATCCCAGCTCATCTCACTGCTGTGGATGGGAGAAAAATTGACGTTAAAGAGCACAAAACTGGAAATGTTGCTTGTGTAAAACAGGAGGCAAATGAATATTTTCTGGTTTGTCCACCTCAGGAAGCACACGGGCAGTTAATCCACGCAGTACGCGGCGTGAAAAAGGTACCAGGGATGTTATTAAAATCACTCTGTCAGTAATTGATCAGCACCATGCTTCAGTCGAGTGCTTTAGAGGTGGAGGGGAAGGCGGATGAGCTCAAAACACCCGGGGTGTGTCGTACCTAAAAGGAGAGGGGAGGGAGGCCTACACGTCCTCAGCAACCCTAACTGTCCCAGGGCATGTCACGACTCACAGACTGAGGACAGAAGGGGAGGGGAAAAAAACAAACAACACACAGGCAAATGTGTGTTAGACTGCCGCGCTTTGCATCATAAAGCCATAGAGCACAGTGTTGATGGGTTCACAGGATGAGTTAACAGCAGCTCAGGGGGGGATTCGGCCTACGAAGATGTACTGTGGGCATGCAACCAGTGCATGCAACACCATGCATGGCCTGCAGATGGCGGCACATCACTAGGATACTGCTTTTGATGCGGCGACTAAAAAGGGACTCTTGAGTCCTTTATCTGTTCCTGCTTAGTGGCTGACACGATCCATGAGAAGTCCAGAATTTTGGGATGACAGGTTGATCTCTCTCTCTCTCTCTTCACGGAAAACCCACCTTTGACCTCATTGTGCGCTCTGAGCGTTTGGCTGCGGCAGCTGCCATCTTCAGGATGTCAGGGTTGCTTTTGGACTTCATGATATCTATGAGGAACAACAGGTCAAGGGTTGAAATAAAGAGGAAAGAGACAGAGTGAGAGGTTTTGTGAGGGAAAGGTGAACTAACAGTGTCTCTGTGGGGGCGCAGATGATTTACTCTAGCAGGATAGTGGTCAAAGCATCAGATATTAAAATTTAGATATATTTTGCACTCTTCCTTTCATTCCACTTTCTCAGAGGCGATCCAACTTGTTGACCACAATGTTGGTATATTCCTTTGTCAAAGTACTGACGCAACAACCCCTGCCTCTTAAAAGATTCTTTCTACTATAATGTCGCAGTTTCAAAATCAGGGTAGCAATGTAAAAGCTGTCGGGGTGCCTCCAGGTATTTAAAACAACATCAGTGGTGTTGCGGTCAAAACGTCAGCGCGTCATCGACACTGTGAGGAGGGTGCCCTGCTCCCGCTGTGGCAGACGTGGCGGAGCTGTGCATAAGAAATATATCCTGGTGCTTCAATTTTTCTCATCTGCGTGCAAATATGGTGGTGGTCTGTAAAAAGAACATTAGCAGGGCAGTATGTCGCAGGTGAGAACTGGAGGTTAATATTATCATGACCGGCCTGTATTTCACACTCGCCTTCCACTCTGTTGGGGAGGATAATGTAAAACGGGATTACCCGGCACACAGCTCAAGGGGTTCAGGGGGTCCAGAACCCATTCAATGTGTGAATATTATTGATATATATTGTTTGATTTCAGGTTCTGTATCGATTTATGGATTTCGTTCATATAACGCAGGGGGTCTTGGTGATCTTGTGCACTCTAACATGTTTTTTTTCCCATGTTTGTTTTCATTCGTTGCAGGACTTTTCTTAATCTGACTTCGATGAACACGGGAAGTGTTTGCTGGAAGAACGGGAGATGACTGCGCACGAGGCCCCGCGTGTTTTCCTACCATATCCTCCCCTCTCCACTTCCTCCAGCGTCGGCTCCCCGAGTGCCTCGTGAGCCAGCTGCAGCTGGTCTCGGAGTCGACCCAGGTCCCGCTCCGCTTTGGCCCTGACGATACTCAGCTCCGTGTAGATGTCCTTGTACTTATCTGTTGCATATTTTTTGTCCTGGGAAAGAAAAAAAGAGAAAGACATTGTTTGGCAGTTCAGGCAAAGGGCTGTTTCACTCAGTGACATCCCTCGCTAGGAGGACCTTGGCTGGACATTCAATCCTTCAAAAAAAAACAAAAAAAAACGTACTCTTTGGGCAGCTTGGAGTTCATCTTTCAAGGAATTTATTTCCTGCTTCAAGTACTGGACCTCAGACTCCTTCACCCTCAGCATTACCTTGGAAGAAACGCACAGAAAAGGAAAGGTGAGACTAAAGGAAAAAGAGAAAGTGACGTACTTTGAGCGAAGGAGCATCAATTCCTTAATAGTGCCCGACATGTCCAGACTTGCTTTTATGAGCTATCTTATACGCTCAACCTTAATCAACAACCTTGTCATTTTCATTTTTGTGCCTACGGTGATTTTCACCCGTAACCTACTTCTAGCTCGTAGAGCTCTTTTCCCTGGATTGTGGTACTTGCGTCCCCTACTCCGTCTTCGGACGTCATGGAGCGCATCTTGGTGATCTCGGCTGCAAGACGGTTGTTCAGCTCCTGCAGTTCCACAAGGAGCAGAATGAGCAAGAACCCCAACACCCAGTGCTCGACTCCGGGTAGATATTTTTGCACAGGTGTGTCAAGTGTCCGGTGAATAACAGGTTTTTTGGGGTGTGTGTCCGCACCTGGTTGTGTGCATTAAGCTCCTGGTTCTCTCGCTGACACTGCCTGAGGGCCTGCCTCTCGGCCTCCAGAGCCTGGGCCAGATGGGCGTTTTCCAGGCACTTCTGGGAATACTGCTCTGACAACACCTCAATCTCCCGCTGGAATGAACACAGCTCCTCCCTAAAAAACACACACCGTATCAGAGCGGTGGTGGTGGGGGGCATGAGATACAGGGTGACATACAGGTTTTAGTTTAGTTAACCCCCCCCTCCAATCTTTATTTTCAGAAGACATGTAGCATGTGTTTTGCAGTGTAGATGCAGCGCGGCTCGGACAGGAAAATAGACGATCGATGTAACACCGGCAAGAACAGTCATCTGGAAAGTGTTGCGGGATAAGCGTGCGCGTCAAACATAGAGAGATTCTTGAGTTCTCGGTGGCAAAAGTTGCAACATCTGGACTAGTTTAGCCAGTTGACGGTCAACGCAACATCCCTCGGAAGAGTGTGGCGACAAAGTCACACTACTGCCAATGCTGCAGGAATGGTCATTGTGACAGATCTCGGCGACAAGACATGCGTCAACTGAACCGAGAGAGCAGTAAATAGATTGTCTCCAGATGCTTGAGAAGGGGATGACTGTCATAGATTTCACACAAGGGTGGCGACATGTAGCTTTTCGGCTTTGCTACGTCAACAGATGTGGGCTCGGCAAATTGTGCTTATGATACAGTCAATCACCACTGTAGGAGTTCAAGTTAAGGTGTTCCCATCAAGTGTGGGGAAAAAAGACAGCTGCTCGTGTAGGAGAGTAAATAGACTATACTATAATTGACCGTTATAATAGGCGTTACATAAGATGTGTATTAACTGCTTTGCATAACAGCCAAGTGGCACAGATGTCAAAATTTGAGGTAGTCACAAAAGGAGATTGGAAGACAGGAATCAGCTGAGACGTTCGTGTTTGGAGCAGTGATCTAATCACACGAATATTTTCTAATAAAGTGATGTGTGTCATATCTTAATGTTAAAATTGTCTAGACAGCTGAAATCATTGAGCCGGTTCTTGTGAGACTGTTAACGTCAAAACAACAACATGGCCCCAATGGCGTAATGGAGAACGATTTGTGCGGACTTATTTTGGAAAAGCGGCATCGCCTGGTAAACAACACACACATCCCTGTAGTGTAGTTTAAATACTCTGTGACTCAGTCAGCTGGGAACTTTCCCATTTTGGAATTTGGGGCGAGTTACAGGTCCAGCAAGACCTTTCAGGTCCTTATGCTAACTAGATATTTGTAGCTGATTCCATTTGTCCTTCATATCATCTAAAAATAAAGGCCTTCTCGTTCTGTCTCGATGTGATCATTTCGATTGTGGTCTAAAACTCACTCGTGCTGTCGGTGGATCTCCTCCATGTCTGCGTTCTCCGCGTTGCTGTTGGCCTTACGGGCCTTATCAAGCTCCTTCTCCAGCTCCGTCCTATGAGCGTTTTTCATCGCTTCAATAGCTAAGACAGCGGACAAATAAACACGTTTGGTGATAAAAAGACATTATTCTTTAGCTGTGCACAGAAACACCAATTTTGCAGAAATTCTCATTCTTTGTATTGACACCTTTTGGCCTTTTTCCCATGTGCTCAAATTTAAAATGTTCATCCACAGCAGGGATTGTCAGAGGACATGGATGGAGGGTTATTAGATATATTTCAGATGCAACTTGAGCATTGTTATGAAAGAGAATTTGATAAATGGCAGACAAACAAGAGTGAGCAGACACTTTTTCATGTTTTTTTTTTTTTTTTTTTTTTTTTTTAAATCAACTTTAGAGTAAAAATCTGTTGTTGAAGGAGGGAGTCATGAGTTCATGTCTCTATTTTTGGGGTCAAGAACTACAAAGAATCTCTGCCCTAAAATGTAATTCACCGGCGATGGTGGCTGCCGTCTCCTCTGCCAGCAGCCTTTCCTTCTCGTCCTGCAGATTCTCCAACTCTCTCTGGTGTTTCCTCTGCAGTTCGTCGATCACCTTCTGATGGGATTCCTCCATGGCGGCGAAGCCCCTCTCACAGGTCGCCTGTGGCACAGGTCAACACAGAACCCGGCGTCAGTTTACCACTCATCTAAACACGGGCAAAAAAAAACCTTCCTGCCCTGGGTGAACTCAGCAGGAACCCCCCAAACCCCGGGCCTTGTACATGTGCTGTGAGCTTGCAAGATCATCCATTTATTATCCGGCGAAAAAACTCACAAGCTAATGCCAGGTTAGCCACGAGCAAGTCGAGCCTGTGTGAGTACAATAAAGGTAAGCGGGAATGACAGGACACACGCCGCACTGGAGAAATGCAGACAATCAAAGCAGGTTTAAGAGAGTTGATACTGCCATTTCCTATCAAAACACCCATTGAGAGATGTAAACTTCTTATTCCAAACAGAGCTCATTTCGACATCTACAAAATCCTAATCTGCCTGTGGGCTAATCTTTAATGGAATGTAGGATTAAGCGGTTATAATCAAGAAGAGCTGAGCGTCTATTTCAGTGTATCATCTGTTTTGGGCAGGTTAAAAATCCACAATCTCTTAGTTTTATATAGGGGCGGAAAACCCTCAACCCTATGGGGCTTATTACGCTGTTATTAGCGCCTCAATACAAATTTCCACAGCAGAGCTTTTTCCGCTGGCCTGACACAAGCCTTGGTCCGGCTTCCGTTCTCTATTCACTGCCACTAATCTGAGAGCTCAGTCAACGGCTGATCGCCTATTCTCTCTGCCTCGATCCAGACACAGCCAAACAGGGGAAATGGAGGTCCAGTCTGTTTTCACAGGGATAACCTCCCCCCCGACTCCTCTCAAACCCTCCCTGAGAGCTCAGACCCAGGAACCATCTGAAAATTCTCCCCCATGGACCAAATGTAAACTTCCTGCTCTGACGTCAGACAGGCTCAGGCTTTATTTAGATGCATGTCAGACCCCAAACCATGGGTGTGTGTGTATTTATATATATATATATATATATAAATACACACACACACACACACACACACCAGGTCAAGTAGGGGACATGGGCTCACTACTCAGACTCTTCGCAGCATTTAGCTTGTTAGCTTGGACATAAGCTGACACCTTAAACTTCAACACCATCGTTATTACCTGGCCCAATCCCCCCAGCTTACTCTTTAACTGAATATACTAGATTGAAAAAACAACTGCTGCTTCAAATACTATAAACACAGTACACATACTGATACATTATGTAAAACTTATTTTCACATCTAAATTACAACTGCACTGCACACGATGAGTCTAGTCAGTCTCAGGACCAGACTTTACATAAATTGGGACACCAGCAGGGAGATCTCTGTACCAACAGTTGACTTTACAAGCACGGACATCAGTTGGATCACATCATGCACACAAAGTAACGCAGCAACCGCAAACACACTCGCTTCACCATGACTTCAGTGTGAAAACTCTCCGCCGCGAATGAAGGAGACATGATGTACAAGTGGAGAGCTTTGTAGCTGCAGATGAGTCATGTAGAAACAAGCTATAAAAAGGTTCACAAACTTAATATTAAACTTATAAACCTATCGGGACACTTCTATCAACCTGCTTAACCTGGAATCGCATCAAGTTTGTATATATAATACTTTTCAGCTGAAAATCTGTATCAGATGGTGCAATTGTCTTAAAACGACCCAAATAAAGTTGGGTCATTTGATTTATTAATCTGTTGTATATTCTTTTGCTTGTGTTGGCTAAAAGTGACTTTCAGCTGTATTTCATTTGGAACCAAGGGCTCTCTGTTTGTTGTATTTACAGCTGGAAAAGTGAGTCATTTTCCAAAAGTTGAAAAGGTTTGTTTATGTTGTGAAATAGATGATATTTCTTAAAAAGGGAAAAAAATTGGAATAGGCAGATGTGACGCTAGAACTGCTATCAGATTATCTTGAATCAAAACATACAGTGAATTGGCTCTATTAAATATATAGTGTGCATGGCAAAATCTGTTATCTCCACTATCTCTACCTTTCCACTATTATCGTGAACACAATTCCACACTTAATTGTCCTTTAGCCAAAAAACACTTGCAGGCCTACTTTGAAATTGGTTCCCTGCAAATATACACTTTATTCCAGTTGAGTAAGTCAAAACTAAGAGTGCCTAGCAAATAACCTTGTCTGAATAGTTGGGAGCTCTACTTCCAACATCACACATGCTGATGTACGCTTCGATTTGGTCTATTTATGGAATCTGTTAAATAGGTAAAAAAATGGAATGACTTTAAATGCAAAAAGTTATGACATATACTTCGTGAAGAGTTTAGTCTCACCACAGCTTACAGGGATGATTCACTCAAATAACAAAGCTACATTTTTTGATTTTTCCGAGTGATGCATGCCACCAAATTATAAAAAGGTACTTCTAATATGCAAAAATTAAATTGTGTAATTTTATACATAATTATGGAATCTGCAATCCTGTGAAATGTATCTAACCTCATTGTAATGCGTTGGCTGAGAGATATGCAATGTGATAGAGTGTTTATTTGTGAAAGAACGTTGGATAATACTGTCCACCCCCCCCATTATTTTGAGATTATGTAACCTTGGGTAATGTGAATTTGTGTTAATTTGGGTGAACTGACCCAGCAGCATGAAGCACAGCTGGACAGCCCTTTGCGATAGCGAAACTGTTATTTAGGAAAGTAAAGGGTTAATCAATGTTTTAGTGGAAACGACAAAAGGAAAAGAGATCAGACCCGGAAAATTATGGCTTATTGGTATTGTAGACTTTTGTACTAATATTCTAACAATGAAAAAATAGTAAGCAGAGTCACCTCTTTCCTGGACACTTGGGCTACTGTCAAGTTGAAGGGTTAGCTCAATAAGCACAATACGCTAACAGAAGAGGAACTCATTTCATGAGAAGGTGGTGCGACTGCTGTTAAATTTGGACTTGGCAAAATCTGATGCTTCTGAATGCCCGACAAATAATAGAGGAGAACAAAATGGGTTCCTCTTGCAAAGAGTACTGTGGAGTGAAGAGATAAAGTTAGACCTGATAGGGGTTAGAATTCATGCAACGCAAAAAGGGAACTGGCTTGCAGGACAAAGAGCGAGAGTTGGGTGGGCAAGGTTAGGAACGGGAGTAGGGGTTGGGGGAGGGGGGATCTGGGAATGCCACGAAGGAACAGAAGGCATCACAGATGGCAGACGGCAAGGACAAGGAGCACTTCCACCTTCAGGTTTTCCAGGTCTTTCTCGTATTTCAGCCGTAGAGTGGTAAAGTCGCCCTGCTCTTCGCGGCGTTTCATCTCTTGGGTCATCACTGACACTTGGTTCAGCAGCTCTTGGATACGCTCTTTCAGATGGGACGTCTGGGCCGAGGTGCACTGGGCTGGTCTGTCCCCATCCGTAGAGGGTCTGTCTGGGTTTGCTAAACTCATCATGCTCCTCAGGTCCTCCATTTCTCTCTCAAACCTTTCTCTGAGGTTCACCTGCTCCAGCTCGTGTTGCTTTTTGAGGCTTTCCATGCAACTTGTGAGAAAAGTGATCTCTTTCATGTTTTCTTCGGAGCAAAGTCGCAGTGTCTCGCTGGCTCTGGCGATTTCCTGCCTCAACTTCTCCGCCTCCTGCTCATAGTGGTCTTTAACCTCGTAGAGCTCATCCTTATGTCTGGCTACAATGTCTTGGATCTCCCCGGTTTTATTGACTGAGTCTATGGGATTCCCTTCAATCTGAATCGCAGTTTGCGGCCTGGAGGTGGTTTTCACGGATGAATCCGATAGCTGATTTTGAATATCTGCTAGTTTGGACTGGAGATCTATGACAACCTCTCTCAGTTTGGGACAATTCCCACAACTGAAACTATCAGACTGCAGTTTGTTCTGCTCTTTTTTGAGTTCATTTTCATGCTGGACCTGCAGCCTAATGATCACGTATACCATGTAAGCTTCTTTCAAAGCATCAAGCAGATACTCAGAGGATTGTTTCTGATCCAGCACGAAATTAACACTGGCCAGAGCCAGAGAGAGAAGCTTGTCATCTTTGGCCAACTTCACTCTCGATGCAATTTGCATTAAAAAGTATGACTTTGCCTCTAAAGTCTCCGTTAACCTCTTCAGTATGAGGGTGTTTGTTTCATTATCAAGCCAGCTGTACATTGAGTGGAAATCTGGCTTGGTGACTACCTTACACTCACCTTCTGCTTTTGAACAAATATTGCTCATAAAGAGCATCAAGCGCTTTTGTGCCATCTGTTGTGCCAGCACATTTTCACAGCTGAACTTGTTTTCCTCTGATTCGGCACCAACGGTACCCATCAGTTGGCTCCAGAATTCTGCCTCTAATACAATCCACATGTCGTTCTGACCTGCACAGAGCAACCCTTCTGTCAGAGAACCAATGTCTTCTCTGGCGAATAAAGTGCCTTTCAAATCGCTGAGCATTTTGTCTACATTAACATCTACCTTCGATAGCATCTCTAACACTTGACTAGTCGCTTTACACTTCAGCTCAATCTCATCAACTACTTGCTTCGTAAGACCGTTACCATCGCGCTTTTCTCCTGCCTCATCGTGCTCACGCATCACAGTTTCAACTTGACCTGTCTTCATCTCTAACTTCTCTCGCAACATTCTGACTACATTTTCCGCTTCTCTCAGCTTGCCTTGAGTCACTTTCTCCGATTCCTGCCGTTGTGTCATTAGCTCACTGTTTCTAGCTGTAAGCTCTATACAGTGCTGCTCTGTATTGCGGAGGCTCGCCTCCAGATCAAATATCTTCGTTTGGGAGGCATCCAGTAGCTCTTTAAACTGATCTTGTTCGAGGTGTAAGGTCTCATCCTCATAATCAGCCTGGAATCCCAGACCTTTCAGAGTGGCCTCTCTCAGCTGCAGCTTCTTCTCAGTGTCCTTTAATGTGTTTCCTAGCTCCTCCAATGTAACCAGAGCTTCATGGAGCCTCAAAGACCTTTCATTCAGCTCCCTCTCATAATATTCCCGGTCGATGGCATTGGCCTGGTTTTCGGCCAGTTCAGCCTTTAGTCTTTTCAGCTCTTCCATGACAAGGTGATGCTTTTTGCCACCCTGCTGGCTGACCAGCTCCGCTTTCAGTCGGTCGATTTCTCTGTCAGCCTCGGTCAGCTGGTTCATGATTTCCTGACATCTTTGTTTCAGTGCCCCGTTTTCACTCGTTAAAAGTTCTACCCTCTGAGCAAGCATTCCAATAGTCAACTCATTCGTCTCTGAGTGATTATCAACTGTTGAGAGGGGACCGTAAGGGCTCGTGATTTCAAAGTTTTGCTTCTGAACCTTCCCCACTAGGTCCTCCACGGTTAAAAGACGGGCTTCATATTCCCGGACACTTTCTCCTGCCCTAGCTAAACTCTTTTTTATCAGTTCATTTTCTACCTCCTGTTGGTATTTCCATGACTCCAAGAGTTTCTGAAAATTCTCTGTTGTTTCCTGATAACCACTGTGGGATCGCAAGAATTTTGCTAGTTCATTTACAGTCAGAATTTTACCAGTGGTGAAATCATCTAGTTCTTGAATTGCCTCTGTGCTGTCCTGGAGCAAAAAGCTAACTGTTTTTTGGATAAGTTTGAGGGGAGGGGCTTCCAGATTGGATAGGTTTTGGGGTTCGGAAAAGTAAGGGTCCTTGATGGGGTGGTGAGAAAGCGAGAGGCCAAGCTGTGCCTGCATACTGCGCTTTTTCAGCTCTTGCAGCTTCAGGAGTTCTTTGGTCTCCTGGTACTTCTTTGTTAAACTCTGTGCTTGAGAACTAACCAGTTCTGGCCTCTTCATCTGAGGCGTCACATCCGCCTCCAGACTCAAACGGTGCTCCAGCTTGGAAAAGGGGACCAGACAGTTGGTTAACACACAGGGGACACATAAAGGTTGCTAATAATTGTCAGTTATCTATCAACCATTTTCCCCCCACTATATTAAATAGAGACATTACAATTAGAATTATCACACAATAATCTGAAATTATACAAAATGGATACACTGATTTTAAACAATCAAAACATTCTGTTATGATGGTGCATACTAAAGGGAAGGAAAAGAGATTTAATAGCTGGGGTTAGTTAATAACAGAGCATGCTCATTAAATGGTTAAGCATTATGTCATGTGTTAATGCAATATTAGTTTCAGCTTGATGGTTTACTAGAGGATGGAAGCCATACCAGATCCTACAAGCTTCTTTTTTCAGACTTTTCTTTGTCCAAGCTCATGTATAGCACCAAAACAAAGTTTTTGTGAGTGGATAAAGTAGGTTTGATTCTCCCGCTTCAGAGCTCATGTTTTATATTATCAATAATTCATTGCTGTACATTTCTAACACAAAGAGCAGCACAAAAACATGGCAATCACTCCATTTCTGTGGCCACAGTGCTGGCTGACTTTAGGGTCAGCCACAGAGAATCAAATTCTCCCTGAAAAGGATTCACTCACTCTGGAAAAACCCATCAACACAAACACTCACAAGTACTGCAAGTCATTCGGCATCGGAGAAGTGAGGTCATCGAGAAGCTGAAAATATCCATCAAACGACAACCTGATGGTCTTTGTAGTAGTCAGAAGATGAGAATTTTTATGTCCATGCAAATCATTAGAAAACAAGCCACGAGGTTATATCAAGACAAGTCGTCATACATTTAACAAGTCCACCTATAACTTCAATGACTGTGGAGGATGTCATTTGAAATGTAGAACTTACTACATTAAGTGCCACTGGTACAATCAGCAGCTACATGCCAAAAAAATATATATATTTTGGCCTCTTTTTCCAGTAACATACCTTCACGTTTCTAAGTGTTCGTTGCATCATGCTAGTTTACCTATTTAGGGTGAGATGAATTTTGACATAACGTATTAAAAGCTGACAATCTTTGCTGTCAGAACTTTCTATTTTCAATTAGAGAGAATTACTTCCTCCATGAGTCACACCAGCAGCAATACAACTGGAATACTTCAGTCAGTAATAAGTGCAACACTTTCGATACTGCCAGCATGAGTTCAGATGTACAGGAGTACAGACTTATGGAACAGAGAGAAAAGATTCGCTAGTAGAAGCCAATGAAGTAAAAAGATCTCAATGTTTTCCACATGCAATGAACTCATGCAAAGACATATCTGTAGTCATTTTGTTTCTTCAATGTCAGTTTGTTTGATATACTTAACAACTGAATACGACATGCAAAGGAGGTTACAAAATGGAGGAGAAAACATTGCTCAGCTGAGACTATATGCATGAAATCTACATTTAACTTCTGGATTCTAGCAGACGAACTTGCAAAGGCAGCACACCTGCACAGTGAGGACTCACCGGAGATATGTAGCCGGTGCGGATGTCTTGCTCTCTCTCCAGAGCTGTTCTAAGCTGCAGCTCCAGATCCTGCTTGTGTTTGTTCGAGTCGAGAAGCTGCTGGTGACAGTTCTCCAACTGCACCTTCAGGTCCTCTATCTGGAGAAGCAGCCAGGGAGAATATTTTGGTTAATGGCATTAAAATAGGAATTTAGAAAAAAAAGGCTTTGTTAGTTACTTATTTTTATAGTTTTTAGTTTTATTTGTTCTTTATCAATTTAATTTAAAAATGAATATACGTTATGGGTGGTGGGTCTGTGTGCCTTTGGAAAGATGCTGATTTTATATTTAGTTTTTCCTTTCTTCTTTTTACTAGGGATTAATTTCCTAATGCCTATAGCCATGCTTAGGAGTCTCCCTTCTTCTACATTTACAATCAAATGGTGCGCTTAGTATAGCAATGCTATTGTGTTTGTGGATGAGAGTGCAGGTTTAGGGTTTTGAAATGGCCAACAAAGTGGCTCTTATTTTCTTGAAGAACTGTATTTTTTTTAGCTATTTCTCAACAGTTGTGGGGTCACTGAAAAATAATGGTTCTGAAATGTTTATTTAAAGGGGATTTTATCTGAATGGGGCACAGTACATATTGAGCCAAACAAAAATGCAATTTGAAATTGTTAAGATAGATTTTTTGACTGGATGATTTGCTTCACAAGTTGAAAGATTTTTGCAAGCCAAAATACTTAAAAGTTTTTCCTACTACTTATTCCAAGTTATATAATGGAAACACCCCCTATAATGTCTGCAGTCATGGCACACTATTCACCTGTGGTTGTTATTACTTTAAAATATTCCATTCTAGCAGCCAGTTACTACATTTTTCTTCCTCAGCATGTATTCCACCCATTATATATAATTTAGAAGTAATCTTTTACCTGGCCACACCAAATCTCTCAGATTTAACTCTGAACTTCAATTTCAATAGAAAAAGATTTTAACTGTCTGAGTTATATAACATATATTTTACTCCAAAAGCACAGATAATGCCACTTCATACAATGTTCTACATATGTGAGTAAAACGTACCCCTTGTTTGTAGCTTTCTAACAGCTGTTCCAGCTCTGCAGTCTCTCTGGATTGTGCTGAGGTGGGCAGAGGGACCCTCCTCTCCTCTCTTATGGGCGTCTTCTCCACCTGTCGCCAGTGTTGTTCGATAACCTCCTCCACTTTCTGCTGCCTCTCCACAGACTGAGGGCCCAACGAATCAGTCTCTGTCTGTCCGACTCGCTCCTCACTGTCAAAGTCTGTCTTCCCTCCGTCTTCGATGGATGTTGGCTCCGCTGACGAGCTGGTCACAGACTCGTACCTCTTCCTCCTCTCCTCCCTCCTCCGGCTGCGCTCCAGCTCCCCCAGATCGGCCTGTAGGCTCACAGCTTCCTGCGCCCGTTGCTGAGCCAGCGCCTGGGCGATGGGTCTGAACTCTGCCCAGTCAAAGGTTTTGGATCTGCCCTCTCGCCGCCGCTCACGGGCCCGGCTCTTCGCGATGCCGGTGACCGATTCTCTGTCCACAGACGAGGCTTCAGAGGAGGGAGAGTCCTGGGTGACGTCGGGCCTAACCAAACTGTCCAGAGCAGAGAAAGAACCATGATCCTCAGTTGAGCTGAAAGGCAGTGAAAGGAGAAAAGTTCACTTTCAACTGCAATTTCCATAAAGTACCTCGCAAATAAGGTGAGGGTGATTTGAAAAAAATAAAAATAAATTGAAAATTGCTAATGGCAGGTTACTGGTCTCCCTCTTTTAATCATATACCAATTTATTTATGATTTTCATTTAATAGCTTGCTCACTTCATTTAGTTGCAAATTTTCTCAAAACTTCTTCTTTACGTGATTTTTGGAAAGTTCTTACAGTAGTTCTCGCAATTTTTCGCTGTTTTCTCTATAATGTGAATCACTGGCAATTTTCTACCACTAGCATCTCATTTGTTTAGAAACTGGTCTCATAAATCTACAGGACAAAGAGATTAGAAAAGGGCAGTAAATACTACTCCAATTACTTCACTGTCAGCGTGTGCCTGGTGACCTTTTACTGACCTTGCCACATCAGGAGCAGTGGAGGGTCTGACGTTCTTCATGACCGCCTGGATCCAATTCCTCCGTATGCCTGCTGTCATGGCCGAGAGTGTGTGCACACCCTCCTGGGTCTGACCATCAAAGACACCAGCAGATCAGAACAGCCACAACGGTGTGATACCACAAACTTTTGGGAAATCAATCCATGTATCTTTATACACACAAACTATAATTTTATGTTATCTGAGAATTTGAAAAAGTTGTCTAATTCCTGTTTGAATTCCTGTTTCATATTTTCTAAGAGATCTACAAATAAAACCCTAATGCAATGTTTTTCTTCATATACTTTTCATCCACTGGTGCTAGATATTGATATTAAAAGCCCATGTAGAAATTGTGTTAAATTTACATCAGGATCTTTTTTCCCCTCACAAGTAGCATATTCATATGGAGAAATGTAAGACTGCACTATGGGCAGTTCTGAGGGCTATTCCTGTAGTGTTGTCATATAGATATATTCAAAGCGCACAAATGAACATTATTTATGCTGGTAATAATAAAAATGCAAAATATGTTAACACACAACATGCATGTATCTTTCCTTCTAGAGAAGACAGAGCATCTTACCAGTATTTGAAAGCCATAGTTGCGTTGAGCCTGGTATTCTGTGACATTATAGCATGTGGACAGATCGATCTCTCCGTCCAAGTCAGACGCCTGAGGCAGCAGACAGAAAGGGAAAGGTTGCAATACCTCTAAAGGAAAAGCTGTGATGCGAGCACAAAAACACACCTCCTCTGCTATGGAGTCCTTGTAGTATCGCAGGCTGTGATCCGTCAGAACAAACCAGTATTTCTTCCACTGCAAAGAGGAAGAGACAAAACATAGATTTGCATTGGCAAATTCAAAGGCCGAGTTGTGCTCTGAGGGCTGTAAACTGTATTAAGTCAAAGACCAAGATAAATATGAAAAGTCCACTAAGATGCTACAGATTGCCTTACTGTTTTCCACATAAATTATTCTATAGCCTTCGGAAATGCCTTCATCTTTCAAGCGACCTCCTTAGATGATCAAAATGTTGACACGCTGTTATAGATGCCAAAGAGCATTCCAGTGATTTAGCTGCATAGCTCAAATGCATTATGAAACCTCCTTTGAGCCCCAATAGATGACATTCAATTCATTTTGAGTGATTTGTGTTCTTTTTATTATAAATGTCAAGACGTCAGGAGAATTGGCCTCACTCAGAACTGTCTGGCGGGTTCAGGGTTTGATCTCTTTACAATTTTTCTACATCTGCGATTCATAGAATCTTCCCATACATCATTTTCTCTTCACAACTGATCCACAAACAGGCCCAGATGACACAGTACCTGGCCCTGCTCATCCAGCTTCACCATCCAACCTTTCTTGAAGTTCAGTAAATCTGGCTGGAAACAAAAAAAGAAGAGAAAATAAATCAAATTGAGAAATTATCTAGTAGTAAAATAAAAAAGGGGGGGATATCCTGCAACCTGTATCAAAATGATCAACATGCGACAAAGTTTGAGAGGCATTCAGATACCAAACATTTAATGTAACAATATAATTTACCACCACTTAGTGGGTGGAGATAAAGAAAAAACAAAAATAGGAGTGGCGGATAATCACCCCGAAAATTTCAGTCGAAGAAAGTCCTAATGCATTGATGCATTCACACTACAGTTCTTTTTGCCCTGGTCCACTTTAATATCTAATTTTCAATGTTTTCCTGCATATATTTGAAAAATAGATCCAATTTCTGTATTTACACTTTGTTAATAGAAACAACCCATGTGCATATATGCTTAAGAGACACATTGGCTGATATTAGATTCGTGTCGGATTTATTTCCGTGTGGGAATGAGGCCAAAAACTTCGCTGAGATTATCTGAGCCATTCATTTTCCTACTCAATGATTGGCAACATGGGAGGAAATTGAAATAAGAATTAGGTCACTTGTCCTAGGTAGTGTAAAGGCAACCATGCATGTAAAAAAACAAACAAACAAACAAACAAACAAAAAAAAATCTGTAAACTGAAGAGCAGCAAACACACATGCTCAACCAGCCACACATCAGCTGAGGGTAGAAGCTGACCCTTCCAATGGATCGAGAAATTGAAAGCAGCGGATGAGGAAGATTCAGATAGTGGACCACTGGCCAGCGGCAACTTCTGCCTGATTTGTAGTCCTTCTAGTCTCCAGCTGAGGATGAAGAATCCAGTGCCCGATATTGTTGAAATCTGCTGTGATTCCACACGGTGGGAGACACACTAACACAAACATGTGGAGGGTGACCACGGGAAGCAGTGTGTAGTTGTGATATACACCCTCAACCCGCCATACACACACAGCTGTGTCTTCCCCAACAAACAAACATGGAGCACGAAATGAGTGCACAGGAAAACACGTGGCGGGCAAAAAGTCTGTCGACAGAAGCAGTGGAATGAGGAAGTAACCTGGAGAGGAGAGGGAGAAGAAGGGGCTGCACTGGCCTCCACGCCATGGAGCTTTGGCCCACAGCATCCACAACCTCACACATCAACCAGAAAAAAACATTAAAAGAAAGGCATTAAACTATAGGGTTAGAAATGACACACACACAAATGTAACCCCAAAATCACAACGGAGGAGTCGGCTCAAGAGCTGACAAATTGTCTAACTAAACCTGGACCAAAACTGTTTTCTTAGGGTCCATGAAAAGCCTTTTCCAGCCAGGCCTGAGCCATCCCTTTTTTTTGTAATTCTCCTAATGGTTACCTAACTGAATTTAGCTTCTCTGTACCAAAAACAACTCACTGACCTCTCCGTACACAGCTAAAGCTCTGGCACTGATGCTGATCCTGGATCCCACGGCTTAGGAGAACAGGAGAGGCTTTGTGTACGGGCCACAGACACACTGAGAACTCACCAGCTTTCACAAGGAATTGCCACATTACTGGTTTTTGGGTTCATCCGTTTATCGGACAAAACGTGTGAGCCGTGTTATTAGCAGATAGGGCCGGTCGTTCCTCCTCGGGCAACTGCCAGCTTGCAAAGTGTGCGGGAAACAACATGGCAGCAACACGACGGAAAGACACAACATCCAAAACCAGGAAGCAAAAGGAAAGGGGAATGACTACATTGTGCAACCGACTGAAACAAGCACTTTCTTATTTAGTATGAGAACATCAGCATCGCATCTCTTGAGTAAAAGCATACTCAAGAGACGCAAAAAAAGTGGGTGTGCACCTTGATTTTGGTTAAGTTTCAGTATGCTTTCTGCACAGAGAAAATTTGTTTTGTTTGTTTTTTTTTTCACCAATGTGAAGTATTTCCTCATTGAAGAGACTAGACTCCCCTACTGTCACGAGGTGTGTCTGTGAGTGGAAGTGTGGTGACCAAGAGCAAAAGGCCATGGATACAAACAGCTGAAATGATTTGGCTCAGAAGAAGATAAATATTTATCAAACCTATTTGGCTGACTAGTATTTTGTTAAGGGTGTGTTGTTTCTCCTTTTATTGTAAGAGAACCATTTAAATCAGTGGTCCCCAAACTGTGGCCCGGGGGCCGGGTACAGCCCGCATTCACATTTTGCCCGGCCCCTGAACAATACCAGAGATGAATTATGATTTTTTTTTTTCACGTAATCGTGATTTGTACATGCATAGAATGTAACATTCTATTCCACCCTTCTGTAGCCTGCGCCTTATCTGAAACCCCTCCCTCAAAAAAAAAAAAAAAAATCCTGGACACACCCCTGTCAAATAACACGGAATAATGGCGAAAAGATTGGGTAAGAGAAAAATAGATTCAGAATGCAGGGTATTTAACCTGCAGTGGACAAACGATCATTTTTTTGTTCAATTCTAAATTTTTGTTTGTCTCATCTGTCAAGAGACGGTGGCTGTAATCAAAAAATACAATCTGCGCCGACACTATGAATCCCGTCACAAAGACAAGTATAACAGCTTGCAAGGCCAAATGCGAGCAGATGAACTCCCAAAGCTAAAAAGTGGACTGTTAGCTCAGTGGAGTACATTTGTAAGCCGAGCTCAGCTGAACCAGTCCTCTATTCAAGCGAGCTTTCGGATTACTCAACTGATAGCGAGCAGCGGTAAACCTTTCACTGATGGAGAATATGGCAAGAAATGGTTGAATGCTGTCGCGGAGGAAGTATGTCCCGAGAAGAAAGATGTCTTTTTAATGTCGCGAGTCTGTCGGCGACTACAATCACAAGGCACATTGAAGAAATTGGGGGTAATGTATATGCCCAGCTGCAGCAGAAGACGAAAGAATTTGACTATTTTTCATTAGCACTGGATGAGAGCACAGATGTGCAAGACACAGCGCAGCTGCTAATTTTTTTTCGTGGCGTTAGCGCAAACTTTGAAATTTGTGAGGATCTGGCAGCCCTCCAAAGTCTAAACGGGACTACGACGGGGCAGAATATTTTTAGCAAAGTATGCCAAACCATGGAAGAGTTGAACCTGGACTGGTCAAAGCTTGTTAGCATCATGAGTGACGGAGCCCCTCCTATGGTGGCGCGTCTCACGGCCTAATCGGGCTGGTCTAATCGGGATGAACATATATTGGTAAGCTTACTTTTCTAACTTGAACGACCCATTCTGAGTCGGACAAATAAAATGAAATCTACTGGGATAAAGTCTGTTCTACAACCATACTGGTAGTGAAATGTGTTGTGTTGGTAAGTGTTGGTATCAGTTCGGTTTCATAGCCTGCTTAATGTCTGGTTTTGTCAACAAGAAAATTAATGTTCCTTGGTCTTTTTTTTTCTGTGAAAAACTTGAAAAGGGTTATTTGGTGATTATTTATTTCAAAAATAGTGTTATTTATTTCATTAGTAATGTTATTGTTTATTTTCTGATTTTTTTTCTGTCAAGACTCCAGAAAGGGTGAATTTTTGGTTATGTGTGGCTTTCTAGAAAACAATAAATGTTTACGTTTAGATACCTCTGCGATCGTCACACTTTTTGTTACGAATTGGCCCGGCCCCCCGTTAGAGTAGGGGAAAGTTATTTGACCCTCGCAGGAAAAAGTTTGGGGAATGGACAAATAGTGCTCAAGCAGCTTACTGAATCTTTGCAACAAGTGGTAGACAATGTGGTAGATCATGAGTAGTCAA
The DNA here is from genome assembly GCF_037954325.1 of Fistularia commersonii. Taxonomy (NCBI): domain Eukaryota; kingdom Metazoa; phylum Chordata; class Actinopteri; order Syngnathiformes; family Fistulariidae; genus Fistularia; species Fistularia commersonii. The sequence continues at coordinate 3,219,763 of NC_141316.1, read as the reverse complement.
AATGTTGTGAAATAAAAATCTGCAATATCTACAAAGGGTGTTTATGAAAACAAATTGTTAAATTACTGCAATGAGAAACTTGAGGGCCATTGGCAGTTGACTCCAAGAGATTTGAGCCTGTAAAACGACGATATTTTAGGGACACCACCTATTGTACTCTTTGATTCCATATACATCCGGAACACCTCAAGTACAGGGAAGATGATATTGTTCAAAGACGGTAGCTATGTTTGCACTCTGCGGGAACAATTTGTATTTCATCATGAGAGCCAAACGTTTCTCTGGGAAAATACATAAATCACCATTACATTCTGCGGGTGATTCAAGAGCAAATGCCTTTTTGGTCACGGTCACTTCTGACTAGGAGTCATACCTCATTCAACTACAGCATGTTTCTTACTCATGTAACTATTAATAATAAAGATTACAATCATGACAGTTGGCCAACCAACTAATCTGCATTCAATTTGAGCCCATTGCGTGAAATTGTCGAGAACAAGACTCTCGCCTGCTTCAAAATCGGACAGCTAATGAACAGTGGGGAACCCTATTCCGGGCCAAAGGTTAATCTTTGGGAACACTTATTTCAAACCTGGACTTGATTCTCAAACTAAAAAACTCCGTGTGGCAGCAACTTTTGTCACATTAGTCTCCTACTCCAATAGTGAGGTCATTGTGTGTCTGCCATTTTTTGAAATTATTATATACTCGTCTTTTTAGCCTTTCTTGTTTGCAGCGACACCAAATACAGAGACTTTGAATACAACTTAATTGTCAGAGCGTTAATGTTAGAACCAGTTTAAACTCCCCACATCTTAGCTCAGTTTTATTGTGCAGTTGTACAATGGGGCTTGGCCTTTGTCTTTCTCTGGCAGGAAGCAAAGAAACAAAGTCAAACACTCAAATTGTGTACATACGCTCACACACACACACACGCACACACACACGCACACTTACAAAATAAAACAGCAGGCAGAAACATCACACACTAGCTAACACAGAAGGCCAGTATAAGAGAATATAAAAACCTATTGGTATCAAAATGCTACTCCAATTCAGAGTGACAATCGAAGGTTTCATGAGGATTACTTTTCCCTTCCGGTGCCCTAGCAGATTGAAGTTAGGGCTGCGAGAACGTTTTTTTAAGCATAACAGTATTTTCCCATTTGTAACTTAATGATTAATGTAAATGACTGTTTACAAGATACATGACCAGACAAACAGACGTGCCAGCACTGAGAAAATAAACATTATCGTCGTGTTCATTCAGTAATAAAACTGATATGATAAAACAGGTATTTTCAGTTTGGTTCGATTGTGTAGGGTTTGATGGGCAGGCTGCTCGGACAGAGGGCTTCCTGTTAAGATACCGAAGCAGCAAACTCCTGTTATTGTGTTTGGCAAGTTCCATTTTAAAGTCAACACACTAGATCATTTGAATGTGTTTTCAGCTTGAAAGTATTCCAGATTCTGGATTTATGAAGCTGTTCTTTCCACAACAGAGAGGGCTGTTTGTCATAAATAGTGACCTGCGGGGAAAATACAGTGCTCCTTGTAGGAATCTTATAGGTAACTTAAGGGGGGATTGCAGCAAACATATGAGGTAGAGAATTCAAGAAATTTGTGAATGCAAAATTAGGTATTGGGCAGCACAGGGATGGGAGGGTGCCACTTCTAACCAATGTTAAAATGGCCTGTTTGGGCCATATTGACAAAATTATATTAAGGTGGGAGTGATGGTGATACTTTTTTGTTTACGGAAGGGCGTACTGCATTTCTCATCTGATTTCAGATGAGATGAGACTGGGTCCAGCCTCTGCCTGCCTCTGTATGCCCACTCAGCAGAATAGATGATGAATGAATGAGAGAGTGACGAGATTGTTTCTGCCCGAGTGCTGACGTTAAAAACGCTTAGCTCAGAGTGAGACTGTGTCGTCCCCGGGCTGGCATCCTGTTGGTGATGAGAAGCAGAGCAACCGCGGCTGATGATGGATAATTCAGACAGAACAGCATCAAAAAAACCTTTGATAATCTTCTTCAGCACTGTGACATTTTTAGAATGCTCCCTGAAGAGTAGCTGTAGTTTTATGGGCAGCTTCACACAAACACAGTGACTGTATCAGTTCCCTGCTGGCATCCAGCAAGGAAGAGTGAAGGGGTCAGAGCTGATCAAAGATGTGAACGGAAAAAAAAAAAAAAAAAAGACAACACAGAAACACATAGCAGACCAGATTCAGGCGTACTGGTGATCCTAATTGACATTTTGTTTGTGCTGCACAGATTCTTTGTCACATGTGCAGCTCCAGGTTCCTTCTTGTGACAAGGAACTTCACTTAAGCTTCTTGTTGCTCTGTTTTGGCTAGATGCCTCAAACACTTGGCTTCTTCCATTCATAACAACTGGGAGCAGCGCGGCTCAGCTTTTGATTCCTAAGCCCCTCCAAGCCTGCTGAAGTGTTGTAGAACAAGCCCTAACTGCTCCATAGGTACTGCTTTGTAGCTGCACCCTGAATGACCGGTTACATGCAGTGGCCAAAGCTAGCTGATGTTGTGCATATAACTGAATGTTTCCTTCTTCAAATATCACGAATAATGCTATACTTCTGCTATCTATTTTCTATAGCCTCCTTGCACAAATATCAAATCAACACCACTTGCTGTCTTAACAATGTTGGTCCAGCTGAAGGCTTTGTACCATAACGGAGAGACTCTAGGGCTACTTAGTTTGAAGGCAATTTTCGGTCAGCACAAATACTGAGGAAGAAAATGTCAATTCTAAATTGTTTACCAAATATCCAGCCCTTCTTTCGCATACAGCAAAAATACCCTATCACTCAATGTTGACTACAGACTCATGACCTCAGTGAACGATGACCAATAACAGAAATGCACATCTGACTGTGCCTTGAGAAATAATTTCCTCCACAACAACAAAACCCCATACATTATTCATGCGTTTATATTCATCTTAAGCTGCTCCGGTCCCTCAAGACGCTGTAAGGCCCAATTACAAAAGCAACAGGAAGAGAAATCACTCACTGTCATGACTGACTCAGTGGTCCTTCGGTCCAGGGACTTGGCTCTCCTCAGGGGCGGCAGGGTGGAGGGGAAATCCAGACCTTGGTCCAGGTCATGCCTCTGCTCCTATAGAAGGCCCATATAAACAAACAAATTACAGTGTGGCACCAAACCAAATGGAAGGAAAACAAAATCTAGCTGATAAAGTTGGCCTTTATGTGCCTGCTCTACGTGATGTGACTATTGTTTAAAAGTGTCAGGAAATTGAGGGCTATATGCTCATAATGTACACTTGCAGTAAGGCTGGGTGATGTCAAAAAAAAGGATAGGTCTCTGACAAAAGTGAGGAAAACGTTCAAATACTAGTTTTTTTTTTCATACCAATTTAGCCAAGAATTGACCATGTCAAAAATAATCCATGTAAGGATGTTGACATTCATTTTGTGTATCATGGTTTTCTATTCAAACCAAAAACATTATGATTTTTTAATGTATACAAATATAGTCTTGTGCCGGTGTGCAACAGTAAGGTGCATCGCAGACATAACCTTAGTACCTTTAGCTATACACACACAAAATCTTCATCAGAGTATGACTGAAAAACATCTTAGCACTGGATCAGAAAAAAACCCAATCCCCAACTATCAATCATTTCCAATGATGAGTACACCCCAACGTGTTGAAGCGATGCATTAAGGGGCAGGGTGGGAAAGGAAAGCATAGTTGCCTGGGGAATCCCACCACAGAATGGAAACTGGAAATGAATACAGCATATGCTGCTGACCTTTGACCTCTAAGCAAAACAAAGACGGGACCAAGGAGTAGGGAATGTGGGGAAGACAGCATGGATGAGGGGGAAATATGAAGGGGGTGGAAGGGGAGCAGAGAAGAGGGGGAAAAAAAACAAACAAACCCCTAAAGCCCTACTGGTGAATTGGATGCTGAGTTCACATCTGTCCTAACATGTGATGTTGTTTAAAAACAGTTTACAAGCCACACCGTATCTATTGTAAATCGCATCACAATGCTGCCACTGTCAGCTTTGACACGCACACACACACACACACACACACAAACGCATGTTACCTCTCTGTGGAAACGTCTGTGCTCACTTCGGCCTTGCCTGCCTCTCCCCGACTCTTCCACCTCCATTTTCTCTGGATTCTCAAGCTCCAAGGCCTCCAGCTTCTCAATAACGCCAGAGCGACTGGAAATCAAACCACATGCACATACACATATCAAGTTAAAGATGTAAACAACCCATTTTCTAATTCTTGACACAACAATTCAGTCATTGTGTATTGTTATTTTCCTTGCATTCTCCAAGTGAATGATTTATTTGAATGGGCATAATAAATAAAAACACATGCAGGTGAAAACTCCTCAAAGACCCTTTTCAAAAGAATCAATATGTTTAGCATTGTGTAATTGCACATGATTGTTTTTGACACAGTTTTTTTCACAGATATAATGCTCAGCTATCCTGACTGCATCGCATCTGCCATCATTCCCAGCGCCGACAGAACACTTTTTGAAAAGAATCCTGTTTGTGTATGCTTAATGTCGGAACGAAAAAAGCCCTTGAAACACAGGCAGCTTTGTGTATCGCTCTGGTAGCAAAGTGGTTCTCGCATTAGGTCCATTTGTTACCGCTTAAATGTTAAAAAGCAAAACAAATTAGGAACAGAACTAACTCAGTGCTTCGGACTGAGGATATCCTCTCAGGATTTGGGAAAGACTAATTACCATTTTATAGGCATATCGGCTAATCACGTCATTGGCAAAATAATTGGTAGATTAGTTGATAATTAAATCGACAATTCTTAGCAGCTCAAGCAATTTCCTTTTATACAGTCATTTGAGCTGGTTTAAGGAAAGAAAGGAGTCAGTGTCATTTCTTGCACATATGTGGTTAATATTTGTCAAACTTTCAGGTGATTTCTTGCTGATTTTAGATAAATCTTGGAATTTGTAGAATTTGTAAAATAAAGCCCTGTGTGTATCATGACCCCAAACCATATAGCACAACCCTGAAAACCACCAATGAAAACAGTCAGAAGAAATAAAAACTATGGTCTTTTAATAATATTTGTTCCAGTGACTGACCCTGGAAGATATGTAGCGATCAGAATGTAAGTTGAGTATCAGTGCTTGTTCTGTAGTCTTGTAGTATTTTCTTGTGGTGAATTACTTTTAAGTAGTAAATATGGAAGCTGTGATTCAAAAGACTCAGGAGAACAGCAACATTATGGGATATAAAGAAGTGGAAAAGAACTCAAATGTGTAAAATATTTAGGGGGCCGAACGCCTACAACTGTGGGCCTCTATATGGAAAACCTATTACGAAGATCTCTTGAAGTTAAAATGCGCCCCGGACAATAGAGCCAAACACCAACCTACACTCAGTCAGCATTGTCCATCTGCAACCTTCCCAAAATCGTGACAGTGTGCACCGCCAACACTGACATGTTTCCACACAGGCCTTCTGTTTGAGAGTGGAGGAATCTGCACCGCGCAGAGAAGAGATTTAAAAAACAGTGGGAAATATTATATTACTGTTTTGCCTTAATGCTGCCCTTATTTGGGGACTCTTCAGCCAAAGCTGCAGTCCTTAAAAGGTAATGAGGAGAGAAGGACAGCGACGGCAGGCAGTCAGACGCCAACCGACAATTCGCATTCGTCGGAACTGAGAAATCAAGATGCCGAGAGTCATCTCTAGTCCATGAAAAATGCGAACCTCTTAGTCTTAGTTCTCTAGCAGAGGGATAGTTCGGCAGCATCGGTTCCTTTTTGTCATTCAGAAGCCCCACACTGCCCAACTTTTTTTTGGCTGGTTCATTGGAAAAAGTGTAGTGGGAAGAGGAAATGGGGTAAAGTGCAAGGGATGACATGCAGCAAAGGTCAAACCAAGGACACTGCATTTTTGGTTCTGTGACAACTCCAAATTTTTCCGGCACATTTCATCCTTAACGTGTCTTGCTGGGAGCAGACAGTTCGGAGCTGACGAGAGAAAAAATTAACTATGACTCGGAAAAATAAAAAATGTGGAAGTTTGTACTAAAAGTCACACACACACACACAAACAAACACACACACAGGCACGCACGCGCACACACCTTTCCCTCTTTTTTCTCAGCCACTAGTATGAACACTAACAGCTTCCTTTGAAAACTGGAAAGAAATAACTTGAAACTCTCCAGAGGAAAACAGTCAAGCAGTTCCCTAGAAATGAAGAAATGTTTCTACAAATCAGATCATAAATTCCCTTGAAATTTATTAGAAATCGCTGAAAAAGGGACATTAAACTCCTGGTGTTTTGCTGGTCACAAGGCCATGCTTCTATCTCAAATTGGCTATATTTTTCCTTCAATACATTTATTCAATCGTACTCAAGAATTAACCATCGTAAGAAACAGGCAAGAGGAAGGATTGTGTGTAGCTGCCTCATTTCATCAGAAATGGGTTCACGTGGACACGTAAAGTGTTCCTGAGGCGGAATGTTGACACCAGTGATTCCCCGCTTCTTACCCTCTAATGACTTCCTCCATCATGGCATTGATGGAGGAAGCCGCTCTGTGAGAGGAAAAAGATGACCTCCCCTCGCCCACTGAGTTCATTTGAAATGTTGTCCTGACATGTGTGTGTGTGTCTCTCTCTCTCTCTCTTCTGGAGCAGCACACGGCCAGTAGGAAGATTACTTCATGGAAAGTGTAGATGCCGGGTGTTTCTATTTTTTTTATACAGCCTGTGCTGACAGTTAATAAGACTACTGATAAACTGCAGCAGGAAACAGCGATTACAAAGTTTAGAGATTTTCGGAGGAAATCCCACAGGAGTCATTCAAAAAACATACGAGAAAAAAAAAAAAACAACCAAAAACTCTTGCATGTCTTTATTTCACTGAATATAATTTTTCTGCTCCATCCATCAAAAATGCAACTGCTCTCAGTGTGTGTGTGTCTGCGTGCATCAGAGGCTTTGTGCGTCACAGGATTCTCTGTGTGTACATGCCTTTAATAGCACAAGCCTGGCTCAGTGCCTCCTACCACTGAGCTCCCATTTAAAAGGAAGGAATCTACTTGCTCGGTTCATCAGGCTAAATCCGAGGCTGACGAAATCCTTCACCTGCCAGTGAGTAGGATGCAGAGGTCTGATTAGGACTAACACATCCAATCCGCTGCTGTCGCACCTGTGTGTAAATCTGAAGTTCTGCTCATTCTGAGAATCAAGTGTGTCTGTCAAATAACAAAATAAAAAGTAAAGCTTCCCATGATTACTGGGAGTGTATCATCTTAAGTTCAACTGGCCCATGAACTTAATTCAATGCGTCTCAGTTTGCCCACATAGTCCTCCAGAACGCTGACCTTAGGGGCAGATTGGTTCTTTGCACGAATATTGTCGGCAGCGTGCGTTTCGGTTCAGCAGCCGATCCTCGATGAGCTATTTCGGGGCGAGAGGGGGGTTTACGCAACAAACAAGTGCCTATTCTTGGAAAAAGTAACTAAAAAACTACCAGACGTGGCAACATGCTTGAAAGATGGGCTGATGTAATCACCGTGTCAATTTAATCCACAATGTGTATTTTGAAATTGCCGAAAAAAATTACATATAAAATGAGGGATCTGTCGGTTGCTACATCCCACAAGATTCCATTTCGCTTCGTCTAAGTAATCATTTTGATGGGCTGAGAATTGAAGAAGTGACATTGTTACGGTAGCAGGGTTCATCATTTTCAGGGCTCGGCTTTTTTATGGTTGTGGAAATTAAACGGCCTCTCAGTGGCTGCTGCTGCAACAAGTATACATGAAGAATGCAAACATTACTAACTCAAATTTACTGGACTGGGTTGATAAAGAAAGTCAAATTTAGAATTCCTGTTGATCTTGAGAGGCCGGGAAAGGCCGCAGCAATAAAAAGAACAGAGTAAATGCTGACCTCCTCTCGGGGCTTAGGAGTGCATCCCTCTCCTGCCGGTCAGGACTCCGAAACCGACTCCTCTTCTCTGCCTTCCGTGCCTCGGCCTCGAGCCGTCGGGATCGAGGCGTGTCATGGTGGCTGTACGAGTGGTTGCCCCTTTGGGTTGCCGAGTGGCTGTCGGTGCTGGTCACCGTGCTGCCACTGGCATCAGAGTCGAGTGAGCTGACGGAGCCGCTGATGTGAGAGCCATTGGATAGTAGGGAGCTGCCAGAGGGGAAGGGGTCACTGGGGGCCGGGGAGAGGCAGCGCGGGATCCCTCCCAGGCTTGAGCAGGAGCCAGTGGGGGACAGCAGGTCGGCGGGGGGCTGAGGTGCAGAGCCGTGCAGCGCCACGCTGGAACGCTCAATCTCATCACCATTGACTGAGCCGGCATCAGACCCCTGCCCCACGGATGCACATTCACCTGGACAAGAGTCAAAGCAGATACTTTTACCCCCCCTTTTTTAATTTGTGTCTTGTTCCCCCCAAATTCAGTTCAAAAGGACTTCAGCATTATCAATGAGACACTTTTCCTTATTATTAACCCATACCTGTGGCAGGTAATGGTGACCCTGGGGGCAGTTCCGGTGCAGCCCAAACAGCAGGCCCCTCAGCCTCTCTCTGGTTCAACTCTTCCTGCCAGATGATGGAGCTGGAGTCTGGAACCTTCTCCACCTCAGGGATACCAGAGCCAGTAACTGCTACCTTTGCTGGGCCTGGTTCCTGCACATAAAAATTATTTAAAAAAAAAAGATTAAAAAAAAAAAGAAGAAAGTTTCCAATTATGGGTCAATACAAATCGTCCAGGAGACAGGCATCTGTACTCCCTGTTCGATTTAAGGACCAGTACCTGGGATGTTGTAGGCTCTACTTTGCGCTTCTTCTTTTGGTTCTGCTTGTTGGTTCGAGGGTACACTATCAGCTGCTCACTCCACCTGATGAGAGACACAATCAAGGGTGTTTTCAGCCTCATTTGACCTGATGCATGGACAGAGACATTGAAAACACCTTACCCGTTAATGATCTCTTTATTCTCCCCTCTGATGAAATACTCCTGGTCAGGGGTGAGGATGCACAATGAGTTCTTCTGGCCCGTCTTAGGCTCAGCATCTATTACATCCGTACAGAGGTTCATGTTCACTGTGCCCTGAGGCAGCGTGCTTGGCTAGGGGAAGCACAACAGGATATTCTGTTATTCAAAGTGCTTGATTCTACAGCTTTGCATACATTATAGTTACATTTTTATATCATTATTTATGGGCGATAGTCAAACAGATTTCAAATCTTTTTATTTAATATCTGGTTATTCATTGCTTCCATCGTCTCAGCTGAATACTAACGTTGTTGTCACAGTCAACTATTTGACAGTTCCCACTAATATTCTGCCGCTTTACAATATTAAAGTCAAACATGGTGATAAGATCGAAGTGTTAACGTCCACTAAAGTTTATATTTTTATGTCAGTATTTGGTTTTTAGTCTTACATTGCATACTGACATCAACCGGATTTTTATTTTATCACTGACTAAAATTTAATGTCTCTCCATCAGACAGAAAAACTGTAATTTTATAGATGCCCAGTCAGCTTCGTCTTATGGGCCAGGCAACGATATCATGTATTGACAGATGGGTTTACATGTAGCAGATTATTTATTAGGCAGGCTAACTGGTGTTGTGCCTCTCAGTTATGCTGTGGCGAAGGGCTGAATACCGGAAGGAATGAAAATTGTGGGCAAGGAGTGAAATAAATAGACAAGTTATTACAGTAGGAAATTGTACATAGCGAAGATAAAACCGAAGTGGAAAACAAAAAGGGGAAAAAAGGGGGGCCAAATGTGGGAATAATTGAAACTCGAAACTTGAGTCGCTGGTTTGTTTCCACAGAGGGTAGGTTAACTGGCCGGCGAAACACTGATAACACGCGTATCGAATTACAAATAGTTATAACATTCATCTCTGCCGTGCAGTGTTTCAGAGTCTCTTTCAATCTTTCACTCCTTTTCTTTTTCATACACTCATGTCGGTAAATCCGGCCAGTACTGTATGGACACTGTGTGGTTATCGACCGCTCACCATGGTTACCAGGCAAATCCTTTCAGTTGCAACACATCCAGAGTGAAAAGGGGAGATGACAGCAATGGGATGCCGAAATAAAGCCGCTTTGTGCGAGCAATTGTCCGTGAGAATGTGTGATCACTGACAACCGCAGGGCTGTCTGCTCTGTAAACCTGCTATAATGCCAAATATTTTCCTTGCAAAGTTTGAAAAACACCTAATAGACAGTTCGATGACTGATTCCTCTGTGTTTGGTGTAACAGAATAATAAAGCTTGTGTCGTTCAGGCCTGATAGCACAGAAATCCCTCCGATGCAGTATTTCTTTCCGAGCGTCTGCTCTGAATCCTGGGGCTCTGTTATCGGGCTTTGGTGGGTTAAGGCTCTTGCAGATGTAAAACAGGTGCCGGTTCTCTTTTCAGCTCCTTTTAAGGCCACTGAACACAGATCCAGCTTTATTAAGATCTGCCTGAAAACCCCTGGGGGCTGCCAAATATGGCAATTAGACTCCGTCGCACTGTAGAACTCAGACACTGTGGAAGAATTTCCTCCACTTGAAAGGAGCCGTCCGGCCAGAAGAATAAGCAGCAGCGGCTGACAAGTGTGCGGGGCCCGAAGTAGAGCGTCATGGTACGGTAAAATACAGCCACATTCCCAGCCCAGGTGACTTCTGCCGGGATGTAAATCAGAGAAGGCATAAAGGTGCTTTGGTATTTTGCGGTTCCCCGTTCTGCCCTTTTCAGGCATGTAATACACCAGTTTGGGCTTGATTTTTTTTTTTTTTTTCATTTTAACTATTACACCCAAGTACTCATTATGCAAAAGGTTGGCAAGCTTTCAGCTTTATCAAGACAATGGAATTACATAATAGACCCACCACAGCAACAATTCTATGACATTCAAGACAAAAAAACAAGACAAAAAAAAGCCTTTTGAGATGTTTCAGATCAGTTCCAAATGGGTTTCTCTTCCACTAACTCTAAACACCACGACAAATCTTAGTGTGGCAACTGGACTCAATTTTCTTTCCTTGAAAATGCTTTACCTCTCATGCAAGGATCTTTTTCCGTTCTCAGAACTTCGGTTCTAAGATGCAAAATTTTCTCTGATGGGAAGAAATCAAGCCCAGTTGTTACAAAAGTATTTGACAACGATTGACAATAACCTGGATGGCTGACAACCTTCCAGGACACACTGCAATAACGCATTGACATTGTGCTCAGCTAGGCAATAGCGTCCATGCACCCTGCTTTGCTACAAGATGGTAATTTACTCTACTAAGGCATGAAAGAACATTTAAAGATTTTATATTTTTACCTCATGTAATTTGATAAAAGGCACCTCAATTGCGAAAAAAAAGGAATACATTTTAATTAAGGTGTGAAATATTTGAATGGTGGCGAAAATCAACTTTTAAAGGAATTGAATGAATCATCAGAAATCAGAAAGATTATCAAACTACAATACCAACAGGATGTTGACAGTAAAACTCCACAACTGATACAGTGTGACAGTCTGGGTGAAGTACTGTTTAAGTAAAACTTTTTCTGTTCCATCCGAAAAAAAAAGGTACTTATAGATGCTAAATCTTTATTTCAATGAATGAAATCTTAGTTAATGGCCATTATGTGCACAATACATGCTGAACCTAGTTGTGACTTGTGGAACGTCAGGCACGTTATGAATTATCTTACTAATTTAATCCTTTGGAAATCGGAAAAAAAATCCCTTCTCACTTATGAATCAAATGTCTAAATTTTACCACTAGGAATAAAGCTATTGAACGCAAATTCTTTTAACGTTTACTGTGAGGGGATTTCCTTATTTTTATTACCACTATTCAAAGCTGTTAGGTGGAGCCTGGGTTTTCTAGTATCCAGCCTAAATGAGAACGTAAAATGCCCCCCAGTGACCGTCACTAAACAGCTGATGCGTTGAGCAGAGGCTGCTATTCTAAGGGTAAACGAATTGTGTTGAGTTCGATTTACACAACAACTGATCCAATTCCATATCCTCCAATTGTGTCTGCCTTTCAGGAGGCTGCCTATTTTTAGCCGTGTAATGGGATATTATTAAAGCTAACAACTTTCTCACAGACTCTGCTTGAGACTTCGGCTGCTTGGGCTACATGTCACGAGAGGCTATAAAACACCAGACTTAGTAAAACAGAAGCAATACAAGACACAAGAGACTGCATTTAATGGAAGTGTCCATAAAGGTAATAACCCGATGCAAAAAATATATACATTTCCTTATTGCAGCCAAGGCTCAAAAGTTAACTTCAATAAAATTGTAAAAACAACATGAAAAAAAAAACAACTGAGTCAGCTTAAAATTTAGTGGAGGACATGCTCTCTGCGAATGATACATCCTGCGGGGTAGCTTTTACAGGCTGAGCCAAGACTAGTCTCATCAGGGCTCCCCATCCACGGTGGGTTCTGGATGGAATGCTGCTGTTTTATAAGGTGCCTCCTAACATTCCCTCCATCCAGGAACTGACAGACTGGCTTCCAGTGCTGTTAATGTGAAGCTTGACATGATGATATTCGCTCAAAAACAAACTAATTGACTAATAACTCAGGAAGTGACAGAACTGCTTTATATGTTTTGAAATATGATGTAAGACAGAAGCAGCGCTGGAGTAAAATGATCCCCCCCTGACCTCTCCCTCAGAGCGTTCTCATGGTCATTGACCTTGTAGCTTTCAAGCCTTCGGGGTGGTCCCTCTCAGTAGTCTTTTGGAAAAATTCTGCATCTCTACAGCTGTCTGTCTCATTGTCTATCCATTTACAGCGTTTTATAAGAGGCATGTGCAAATGGGTTGTGCTTAAAAACGATTCCACTAACTGCTCAGATGCATTAGCAGCGCCAGCATCGGCAGAGCCGGGTGCTTGCTGTGGCAGGCCATGTGTGGAATGTCTGGGTCTGAGCATATGTGACGTTTTCCTCTGTGGTTTTTAGGGGCTAGAGCTCCCTTTCTCTTTCTCTCCACGGTCCTGGGGCTGTAAGCTCATTGCAGTTCACCAAATAAGGACATTAGGAGAGGAATGCTGTGTTCAACCGGAGAGCATCTTTCCCTGTGTTCGTGGAGAAAATACTCCAGTTTTTTAAGAGGTCATTGCTTCAGATAGCATAAGGCCGTCTAAAATAGCAGACAACGTCATGGCTCCCTGGACCTTGTTCTTAAGGATGATACAGATGCGTATGCTTCAAAAAAGGGAAGACGAGCTGCGCCTCAGGCTTATGAAATACACATGGAACATGACTGGACACCACATGTACTCATCGCTAATGAGGACATGACATTGGGCTACTATGGAATGTTCACATTAATATCATTATCCCATCTGCGAAGAAAGAAATGGGCTTTCCAACACATTGCCTTTACTTGGCCATTCTGATATACTCAGTCAGCATAATGGTCACTTTTTGTGCTCAAATCTTGAATATGAGCACAAACCATGACATTTCGAAAATTTCCAGCACACACAGACATTAATGTCTACTGAGACAACCAGAGCTAAGAACATCCATGCTCACTTCTGGGGCAGACCTTTCCCAGAGTGCCTTGCAATCTCCCCATTTTTCATCTCCCTGTGATTGTGAATTCCAAACCTTAATGGTTGCAAACTAGCTGCTGCTGAGTTTAAAACCAAATGCTAGACATCATGATGACTGATTTGTATAATTACATCCTGCTCATGATTTCCTGCACTCAACATCATATTGTCACAAAGTGCTGTTCAAAATCCATGAAGATGCTCAGTTTTTACATCACTGAAACACATCACTCGCTCATTTGTCCCCTACAGTTTTCAGAGACATAAACCCTATCAAGGTTTTTTTTCCGTAAGTTTGCGTAATTATTCTATCATAAATTTCAGGAAATACTCTTATAATATTATGAAATAATGTTGCGCTAGTTTCAGGACTGTACAGGATTTTCGCCCAAACACTCACATCTTGCAATTACAGGCTGAAATCACTGTTGTTGGGCAGCAAGCATTGGCTGCAATGACGAAGCTGCTCGGGATATTAATAATACTACTACTACTACTACTACTAATATAAATAATAATAATAATAATGTAACAATAATAATAATAATAATAATTTCATAATTAATCCTTTATTAATCCCCCATCATTAACGACATTCAGCAATTAACCCATGAGCAGTAGGTTGGTGTCCACCACTGCCAGGGGAGCAGTTAGGGGTTCAGTGTCTTGCTCAACAATACTTAGGAGGAGCTGGGAATTGAACCAGGAATGTTCAGTTCCAAAGACAATTTCTCTACCTGCTCCACGCCACCCCCAATGGTTTTATGATGATTTTGATCGATGATATGATGATCAATTTGTGTTCTTATCCATGTTCTACTGTCAGCATGTTTAGAATATACATCTTGGACGGGTTGAAGAAAAACTTGAGGGTCGACGGCAAACAGGATGACGGGAGTAATTTGCAGGACAGCAGGACAAATGCTGCTATTACTCCTTTCTGAAAGAGGTCACTGCTCAACAACTCCTTGAAATATCAATCCTAGAGGAGCAGTGGTCTCCACTGTACATCACCAGGAAGCAACTCCAGTTATACGCTAGTGTCTAGGTCACATTGGAGGACACTGGGGTCCCCAGTGGAAACAATAGGGAGAAAACACAAATGTAGAAAGGCCCTACTCCTGCACACCTGAATCAATGTAAACCTACCAGTGGTATATTGTTAACCAAGAAAAAAAAATAATCAAAAAAAAAACCCACACACATACATATATATAAAAATGTGTGTCAAGAAAGAACATTTGATCACAAAGTCACTGAATCTTTTATTGTTTTTTTAATGTGTAGACCCAGTTTTCAGAACACTTCCTTAATTCATTCATTCAGACTTGTATGAGGCTTGGCTGGGCTCAGCTATTGATTCACAGCAATAACAACTGAGATGATCACGGGGGTTAAAAAAAACAAAACAAGTGTGGGTGTGGTTTCTGCAACGGCCACATGGGACGAAGGGGATACATGAATCCCCATAAATAAACCATATCTGCCCTCTACGAGTGGCTTGAGCCACTGGGTAAAACAATGATGAGCTCAATGACATCAGAACCATTAACGCGTCGTTATCAGTTCTCTGAGAGCTCTACCCTCGGGGTTCAGGGCACAAAGCAGCCATTTCCCTGGCCCAGTTTTCCTGCCTTGTGTCGCAGATGAAAAGACTACGGGACAATGAAGTAGACAGTTTTGGAATCAGTGTTACAATGAGAGGAAAGCACAACTGCACACAAGCCTGGGTGTCACTGGAAACACTTTACAGTGGAAAACCCACACAGACACACACACCACACACGCATGTGCAAAGCACCAAGTTTCCTCCCATTGTCATCACTGACAACACAAAGAGATTCACCCAATGTAACTTCAAACGCCTATTTCGCACAGGACAGTGAGCTATAACAAAACAGACTTGTCTGCTTTCCCCTTGCTGTCACACACCTGCTTGTGCTGACACACCTACTGAGGACTGACTGATCAAAACACAATGTTGAGTTAAACCAAAACTAAAATAGCTGTTGGAAGAACCTGGACCTGATGCATTCATAACCTCTGTTTCTTCTTCCAAACACGTTGAAATGTCTGTGTGCTTCAGACAGGCTGCCAGAGAGTGTGTGGCCTCCAGTGTTTACACACAAACAGGCTAATCTAAGGCCCAAGCAGCAGATATGGGTTTGGTGACCCGTGGCAGATCGCCCTGGCGACAAACCACCACCACAAACAAAGGCTTTACAGTAGGGAGGCGACATCCTAGCCAGACTTCTCCACTGTTTGGTTCTCAGACGTTCTTCACTGCTCTTTAACACAGCAACCTGTCTCCTTGGTAAAGCCTGTGAACTAACTTTGCCCCCGTTATTAAGGCCCCAGAACTAAATGGTATATTGGTCTCCTTCATCTGTCCAACAAATCAAACTTTTTCAAAGCCTAAATTAGCTCCAGAGCTCTTTGAGCTGTACACATGACGCCTGGCTTAAATGCATATTTATAGTGTGGATGCTGCAGGTTGTGCAAGGATGGAAACAAATGGTTTGAAACTGTTGTACGCAATCATTTTGAAAACAGTCAAGGCCGGATTTTATGCACACCTATGTCGGATACACACCTCCCAAGAACTTCCATATTCACTTTTGAAAGACAACCTACACCCACCAGGGAGTCAACCACATTGATTTATTTTGTTCGTCATTCTTTATAAAACTCCAAGATGAGAGGATTGGTGGGATCACCATCTCTCAAACCAGGACATTTATCAGGACAGATGCATCAGGAAACTCTTGTTCTCATTCAGGGAAACCTTCAGCTTTCATCAACTTTATCTCGTTTATTTGGCCAGGGATAAAGCTTTATAAAATCAACACAATCCCATGGAACAACAGTATCCAACAGCACAATGTCTGTTAAACAGCTACTGCTATGTACACATTCAACACAAAAGTTCAATTATTTTAAATGTTTTATTGTTGCCCTTATGTTCTATGTATTGAACCTTGATGGAAAGGAATTCCAAGAGATTCTTTGTCAATTATTAGACTATGTTCACAAGTTAGTCAGTCAGTCCATCACTACTTCTCTCTAGTTAATTTAGTGGTCAGTTTGGATTTTGGGCGACTTCATCAGATTAAATATGCATACATATACATTAAATCCTTTCATTCAAAGCTTGAGGTTGAATTGAGAAACTTGATTTTTGAGTTCACTAAGCATTTACAGAATAGAGAAGTCCCCTCCCACCAACCACCAGTAGATCCAGATGTGAAAATTAACTTTAATCTCCGTTAGTAACGGTCTCAAAAATGATGAGTGAATCTCCAAAGTATTAAATCTTGACTGCCACAGAAAAAAGAAAATAAGTACTTACAGACTCATCCAGGGCAAAACGCAGGCAGCCATGTTCATACAGAACAAAGAATCTCCGTTGCCATTTCTGTCAAAATAAAAAAAAACAGGAAGACAATACTTGGTGATTATATAAATGACTGTAGGTGAGTTAACTAGTAACGCATATAAAACTGATATGTGGCACTCATGCAAAGTAGTTCACATAGTGGTTGGAATGACATGAAAAATGAAAGTTAAAAAAAAAACAAAAAAAACAAGTCGTGATTCTGAACTGACTTACAGTAGTACAGACATTTTTTGGAGAACCTCATCAGAATGTTAAAATATAAAAAAATACATTAAAACTTCATACATACAGAGTAAAAAAACAAACTAAACAAAAAAGCAACTATTAAGAGACAATTTAGGATGATGAGTTAGGACAAATGATTGAATGATGAAGTTGTACCTGGAGAAACTTCAGTGAGTGAATCTGGATCAATAGTCAATGAGATGGGGCCTCAGAATTTCAGCGGCATATGATTGTCAAGCAGATGAATGCACTGTTGCATATGTAAATTCCATTGAAAACATTACTGAACCAAAAAGACACCTAATGTTAACTGTGCATTGATTTACCTGGGCCAGATGGTATGAGACCAACAGCACAGAGTGGAAACCTGGATTGTAGTCAGCAGAATCAATACACTCGGTCTATTTGCAAGAAAAGGACAGCGTGTGCTCTGGACCAAAGATGGAAAGGACTGTCCAGATTGTTCGCAGCAACAAGTCCATTAGCCAGGGATTGTCATGGTCAGGGGGTGTTGCCAGTGCCATGTGCCCAAGGGAACCTGCACCTCGGAGATTTACCAGTAACGCTTAAATTCAATTGGAGATTTTGGAAGCACAATGTTGCCTTTAATACGACAACAATCCCAAGGAAGCTCATCGTATTTAAGCAAAAGAACGGTAAAACAAATCCTGCACACATTGCAGAGGGCATGGTTGCAGGAGTGGTGGACCTGGCCTGCCTGCAGTCCCTGTCAGTCTCTGATGTGAGGGATAAGAGAGACCCCTCTGCTTAACATTTGTCAAGCAGAAACAATGGTTTGAAGAGTCCACCAAAAAAAAAAAAAAAATCCCACATCATCACTTGTTGTTTTGGTGTCGGAACAACTTTAGAGTTCAAACAGTAAAAGCAGCATTTTTTATGATAAATGTATCATCGTTGGGACAACAAATTGGAGGGGAAGAAAAAGTATTTCTGACAAGTAACTCATTTTGAAGAAAAATATTTAATTCATTATTGTTATATCATTGTTAGTCCATTAACTTTGAAATACAATTGAAAGCGGCACCTTTTTCTCTGCTTTGTGTTTATTTTTATTGTATGCCTGTCAGGAACACGCACGTGTGTGTGTGTTTGTGCTTACCCTGGACCGCTGCATGGGATTGTCAAAATCAGTTCCTTCAGGGGCCAGACACAGCCATCCACCATATATAGGTTTAGCCTGTGAGAGAGTGAGAGACGGGGGGGAAAAAAAAAGAGCAATTTAGGCAATCATTAAATCTTGTAGAGAGAGCATAAGTTTAGGGGGATGGGAGAGTGAGAGAGAGAGCAAGAGAGATGGTGTCAATACGAAAGAAGCCTTTTGGGCTCCAGATGTTGCCTCTTTCCTCAAAACAGCATTTCCAAACCACACAAAACCAGTTAGTGACATTGTTTTGTGCAACTCTGTTTGAAGACATGCCTCCAAAAGTGCGTCTCTTTCCTGTTTCCACACAGCAAATGAGGCCACAGTGATGAACTGGGTGATGGATAGTATACAAAAAAACAAACTAAATAGATCCACCTGTATGCTAAAATTCAAATCAGACTTATTTGGCCACAAACTACCTCTGTTTGGTGAAGGATTGGTTCAGAAGATGTGAAAACATGTAAACACGAAACCGTACCATCTTTTCCCTCCAGCAACAGTCCCAGATTCAAGTGTTAACCATTAGCAAGCAGCTCTCCCAGCAGCAGGAAGACACTCCTGAGGAGTGTTTTTCTTGGGTCTGCAACTAATATTCCACTAAATGTTAGTCAAAGAAGAAAGGTCTCTGTGGACAGAGTTTTAAGAGGTAAAGGAATAAGATCTCTAACTAGTCTACTGTTCTTGGGACCACCTTCATCCAAGAAGAGCAGGAATGCTCTGCGGCAATAAGGTATACTATTGAAAATTCAATATGATTATCTATCTGCACAAGCAACTGCTAACTGGCCTAGCTTCTTACAATGTACTAAGTGACAAGCTGACTTTTATGAAAAAGTGACAACCTTCAATCTATGTTTTACTATTCTTATATATCAGTGTATCAATACTGACAAAGAACTGCATGGATTGTCATATATATATATATATGTGTGTGTGTGTAGGTAGATGCATAATATTGTATTTCTCTTTGCATATTTGAGGAATGTACATACCGGTACATTCAACTCATACATTCAGATACTGAAATACAGCCTCATTGTTTTTAAACTACAGACATTAAGTTTCTGCAATCAGAATTAACATATTGAATATCTGACCATTACAGACACCTTTCAGTTGCAGTCATGTCACAATGCTTTTTAAAATTTACATATCTATTTGAATAGAGCCTGAATCATACACAATTAATTTCAATATAATTGTGACCAAGCTAAAAAACAATTTCTTCTATGGCCCATCATTGCTACAGGGTGCTTTTCAGGAACTGCTTTGCAATGTTACAGATAGAAAGTCAATGGCAAAAAGTGAACACTCAGGTCAGGTTTTGAACAAATTGCTTGGTCAGCATTGGCATCACCAAAGAAAATTTTCCTAAGATAATACTTTATTGAACTCCACAGGGGAAATTGAGGATACACATGAGGAGATTAGAACACAGATTTCCTTCATGGATTTAATATTAAACAGGACAAGGTTTAAAAAAAAAAAATAAAAAAAAATAAAAAAAAAATAATATGAATGTTTCATTTCATATTGTGAGGTATTTGGTGATTCTCATTCCAATGGGGCAGCACTTGACAGCACTTTTGAGCTTGAGATTCTTTGGTTGCGATGATACAAAGGAAAACTAAAATGTCAATACAAGGTAGAGTCCACATGCTCTGGTCTTTGCTCTGGTCAAGCCACAAAGGGACAGAGGATGTTATGTGTGGGTTCATGACATTTTGTGGGTGAGCATTCGCACATGTGGACAATAGTCTCTGTGGTATTTGTCCCACTACTCCTCCACTGTGACAGGATAGGGGGTTAAAAAGGCACAGTGATGAAAACAGCGTTATGCCCAAAGTTGAACATTTTCCGACTCCAAAAATGCTCAAAGCTCAGAAGAGAATAAAAGTCAGCGCTTCGACACACTGCTGGCATTTGTGGCACCATTTCATAAGGAATACTCCCATTGGTAATCATTCAACGATCTGTTGGCCCAAGGAAAAAATGCTTCAGAGGAATAAGAAATCATTTTTTTGTCACTGCACATTACAACACTCAAATCTGCCACAGACAGAGAAGTGGGTAGCCGCATGTCTCTGCCCGAAGGTACTGGGATCTGATCATTAGCCTGCTGTTCCAGCGCTGGCCTTGTTAGTGCACCGTGTCACTGCATGTCTGCCATAAATACATACATGTCATGCATAGACATGTCTGTGAAGACACTTTTGATGAACTAAAAGCATTTTTTTGGGGGGGGGGGGGCTTATTTTGGAGGTGTAGCGTGTTGTGACCCAGATAAATCAAATCAGTCTGCTCCTGCATAGACACGGGCTGCCTGAGAAAAAAAGCACAGACCAGAGAGAAAAACCATCACAGGAAAGGAAGAAAACAGGGAGAAGTTGTTAAAGAACTTTTAAGAGCAAGAACATATGCCCGCCAATACGCACACACTAGAAAATACACAATGGACCTTACTTCCTCTCAGAGCAGTGCACACCCCAACAACCTTCAAATCTGTAGAACCTTTCTCAAAAAGCCTGTCACATACGGTCACATTCACCCTGATGAAAATAGCTATTAAAGTTTTCTTGTTCCGGAGTATCTGTATCCATTATCTGAGCTAACAACAAAGTGCACAGCGGGATGATGTTGCATCATGACATGGCAAAACCAGTGCAGTCGATCACAAACGCACATATGACAAAACAGAAGCCTGAATTGAAAGAGTTGCCTACAAAGCAGCCAGGACCACTTGGTGAATGATAGATTCCATAAAGCAGGCAAAATATTACAGGAGATAAAGTTTTAAAAGTATTTCATATAAAAGGGTCAAGCTAGCTGGCTGCTGGTTTTATAGAGGTCCACATTTCATTTCAAATGACTGTGAACAGCTCACTTTCTTGGGTCCCAATAAATAAATTCCCGTCAAGTACAAAGAACATATAACCCACACACATATAACTGTATGGAAAGAGTAACGAACACACAAATACACACCAGTGAAAACTTTTTCCTTTATACTTTCACGTGATGTGAAGGTCTGAGAGACACAAGCTTTTAGCCAATCTTTCATCGCTTGATATGGATTTCTTTTTCTCCCTCATTTAGCTCATCTAAATGCCCACTTCCTGAAAGAATTCAACTGGGTAAATGACTAACCTAACAGTTTATCCATGAGAAGAGCTTGCACCCAGACAGCAAGCAGCAGCAGCTTGATCGGGCCCAGTTGTCAAACACATTGTTGCCGCTTAGTTTAACACCTGTATTATTATATTAGCTGTAGCCAGTTGTTTGGCTGACACTCCTGGCTCCTTGGAAATTTGAATATATGAGCGAGCTGAAGACTGCTGAAGCTCCTGTTTCAAAACAAGCCTGCTGGGAATGGGCTTATTGCATGGTGGAGAGTATAGCTAGGACAAACTGGGAACCAGTTCGTCAGTGCAAGCTTAACACAACATTGACATAAAAACCCTAATTAGTCCACAATTCTTTCGAGATGAACAGGTGCTTATAAAAAAAAAGGGAACCAGAGAGCCGCTCTGAATTATTAAGAGTTCCGTTTATACAACTTAGTCCATTTAAAGTACTTTAGGTCAATAACAACATCATTTTTTAATGGCAACATTATTTACTCATGCCTTGTATCCAGTTAAGACCAGATATAAACAGTGTTCATGGGCCAGATATGCCAACAGATAATAAGGTCCACCTTAATATATCAAATCTCGTTTCAAACAAGCAGCTTACCGAATTTGATTTGGAACCAGACAAAACATTGAGGACGCCGGCAATTTGTGGCTTTTGGTGGTAGGGTTGCAAACTATAATAATATAAGAAAGAAAGAAAGTAAGAAAGAAAGGAACAATACCTGCCCTAAAAATAGAAAAGTGACAATTCACAAACTTCTTTCTTCAAAGACAACAAACTGATGACATAAAACATTCAAGCTTTGTAAAGGTTAGTGTAAGAGTTTAAGTCTGACTTCTATAGTTCAGAGTTGAGTCCATGGGTGGGGGACTGCTGTATTTCAGCGTTATTCAAACAGCACTGCTCCAGTCTGGCTTGCTGGTGACATAAACTAACAGCTAGGTGCTTAATATAACATGGAGGGATAAATGTGAAATCCATGCCATTATCAGAGTCACTACACATGCCCCTTATAGAAAATTCTGTGTTTGGTCTGTGACAGGAAAGGATATGTGCCAAAGAAAATAATGTAAGGAGTGACAATTTTGACCGTGTGAAATACCAAGGAAAGGCTCCGGGATTTTAATCAGAAACTGCTTCGGATAATTTTCTCCATTTTAAAGCTCTAGGCTCAATTAAGATTGACTCCACATATGATCTCATTACCCCGTATGGTATAGGAGCCACGAGGAGCGGCTGCTCTCATTTCCCAAACCCACACTTCCTTTCTCTCCCTGTGACTCCTTCCTCCACTCCCTCAGTCCCATCACATCCCTGCCTGTCTTAATCCATCCCTCCCACATACATCTGAACCTTATCCCTGCCTGCTTTCTCCATCTCTGTGCTGCCTCCCGTTGTCTTGACCAAACACTATATCAGCCGGGGCACAGGGTGCGATCGCCAAGGTGGCTGAAAAAAAAGCGACGGTGGTTTAAAAATGTGATGACAGAAATTAGTAGGGAAATAAAAACTTGTTTAAGAGCCCATGGATCAACAAATAATAATGCACAGAGCACAGATGCTGCCCCTCCCCCGGTGCCCCTTGTCTTATGGTTGAGCTGAACAAAGACTTTATTTACATTGGACACAGTCCTTCAAACATTTAGCTCTTCCCTTTGCATGCAGTCAATGTGTTTCAAAGCCGCATTCTTAAGCTCCAGTTCCCTTAAAGCTCTTATCAGTTTGCATTAAATTAAGGGTTTCAGATTCACTTAGCCAAATCTGCTCAAGAAAATTAACAGCATTACACAGCCTTGCTGTAGCACTCTTTTTACTGCATTATTCAGGTTTTACTTGAGGACCGTCCCCATCAGTTCCTTAACTCAGGAATTGTGGAAGAGTAAAATTATGTGAAACAAACCACAATAAGACCCTTTATTAACACATTTTTCCTAATCAATAGTTCAAAACCACCCCTTTTAGTCTTGGACAAGTCAGTTAATTTCACCCAGTAAATGCTTGTAAGGCATGTTTTTATGACATATTCCCCAAAGAAGTAAGTTGCGTTCTATCATTAGTTTGTCATCATTGAAGCAAAGCTGCTGATGCCAACAAGACAGAGCCAACAAATGGACCTCAACCATAGTTATTTACTGCTAAACGGAATGTGCCTGTCATTTGGGCACGGAGCAAAAGGAAATGTGCAGGAACACAAAAGCAAAAATCTTGATAGGGGCTTGAGCTAACACTACCTAGTCTGAGGATATTTTGACTAAATCCTACATATTCAGCATTTTGACCTGCTTAATATAGAGGAAACATCACTGCGACAACAAGGATGAGTAAAGATTAGGGATATTCTGATGGCATTTTCCCCATTTCTCTCAGGCATTCTGGATCTTTATCTAACAGCTGATAAAGTATGGATCAATACCCAAATACACACACACACATAGGCACACACACACACACACACACACACACACACACACACACACACACACACACACACACACACACACACACACACACACACACACACACACACACAAACACAGACAAAATGACTTCCCGCCTCAGCTTAAAGCAAGAAAATCATTCCTTTTTTTTTTTTATATCTAATTATATGTCTAGCAACCATATCCATTTATTCTTTGTTTGAAACATAAATAGACAATGATATGCTCTGTTAATATGCCTTAAAACATAATAAGAGCAAAGTTAAAAAGTTAAAATGTTAAAATGTTTCCATATTATCATGTGTCTGCACAAATTTGGGCAACAGATAGAGGCTTAATGTAATGTAACACCATCTATTGCTGATGACCAGAATTGATGGCTGGTTGAAGTACAGCAGACATGATGGCTGTAAAACGGTATTTTGTGAATACGGCCAGCCACTGTAGTCCTTGACAAAATGCAGATGTGCTAGTAGCACATGGTGCATAAAAGAATGGGCTAGTCAAATCTAATGAAGATAACTGGCAAGCCCCGGCGTCCGATTCAGTTAAATCATCTCTGTATGGTGTCGAGGCCAAACCCTCCAGAATAAAATGCAGATCAAACTATTCTATTTGCTTTGTTTAATAAATAAATAAATAGTCCTTTATTCATATCTGCTTGAGCAATAGAAAGAGCTGCGAGGTGGTAATAATGCAAAATGTCTAACCACACATTGTTTCATAGAATAATCCTTTCTTCCTATGAAACTGCCTTTGAATATTGAATGCCCTGGTTTAAAGTCAACATGAAATTAATATTTTAAAGCCACGCAGTTCAAGGCATAATTTCTAACTTCTAGCCATTACAAACTAGCTAGTCCAATGTACAATGTGACACTACTATAGGCAGCCAAGTGGACTCCTTCCTGGCACCAAGTGAGAGTGTTATATCTAATAGAACTTGGGACGAAAATACGATCCCATATTCTCAGTCTTTTTAGGAGCATTTTGAACACTGGTATTGGGATCTGATTATTTCTGGTGACGCTGAAGTGCAGTAAAGTTTTCTGGGGACCTGGGAGATGTTTCACAGGCTGTGGGAGAGTGTAGCCCAGGTTATAGGGAGGGATTACGCAGAGTGATGTAACTATAACCCAGCTACTCTGACTCAGGAGTCCTGTACCTGAAGGGTTAACTTGTGATAATCTCACAGCACACTTTTTAAAGGAAAGCAGGCGTATGCTCCCACACACTTGTAAAGGAGAAGAGGATGCTGACGTTGCTTTTTGGCTCTTAAGCCTCGTTCAAGGGCCCATCTGGGCCTCATCATCTGGGATCAATTACAGGATACAACTGAGACTAAACTAATGATCAGAGAATGGAAGAGCATGACTATACTGTTGTCAGCACAACCAAATGGGAGCTCTCTGCTTTTCTCATCTTTGGTATACACTCAGACCCCCGTTAACTTCAACAAGGCGACCACCGCTGTTTGGGGTACACAATAAACAAACACACTCCAGGTAAACAACAGCTGAAGGTTACACAGCATGGATCTCTTACCAAACTGACTGGAGTGCATTTCACTTTCCACGGCATGAACAAGTTATATGGAAAGGGAAAAGATTAAGGAAGCATCGGAGGGAAATTTTCTATCAAGAAATTTTACAAAATAGCTGTTTTTCACAGCACCACGGTAATTTAAGTGCAACCATGTGTCGGCTGGGGAACATTATCAATGAACACCCAACATAACTGCAAAAAAGGGAGCAAGGCGTTTTCCTAATCAAACTTAGACGTCAGTCTTTGGTCTGAGGGGCTTTGAAAGAATATTTCTTTACCGGTCCGCAGTCCGTCGGTACACAAATTCACCTGATACAAGCGTTTCATTTTTGACGGGAGAAAAAAAAAGTAAGCTCCCAGCATTGAGTAAATCGGCGTTCCTAATCACAAAAAAATCATACCTGTGTCAAATCCTGATCCGTCAAGAGATGCAGCTCCCGGGGCTTGAAGCAGTTCTGACATTTGCTTTTGTTGAAGAAGTTCGCCTGGAATTTCCTACAGGAGTTTTCCTTGGCCGTAGACATTCTCATTCACCTCTTCTTCCCTAAGTCGGATCTTCTCTGGGTGACTTCTTGAACAACAGTGGAACCGTAAATCCTGCTGTTTCCCTTGTGCGCCTCTCCTATCTCAACTTCAACAAACCTCTTAAACTCCGATTCATTTTCAAACGCGAATTAGTTTTCTAAATGTATTAGGGGGTTTAGCGTTTAAATCGTGTGCGCCTTCTGTCAGTTTAGTTGTATCCAAATGCGTCCAATAAATAATTAGCTGCCATCGAGCCTGCCTTCTCCCACTCAGATAAGTGATGAATGCTTTCTAGTCAATGGCCTGTAACCACAAAGCAGAGCGAGAGAGGTGGCTAATATCCTGTTAGCTCGCCAGCGGACCTCCGACTCAACGCGGCGACGACGTACGGCTAAACAGTAACATTTGCACACTGTTATCGTCCTCAAACTCCATCAAGTAACGAGCGACTCCACTATGAAGGAGGGCGGCGAAATAAAGCGTGCAGTCAAAAAGCAGGGCTGTTATCCCAGTCGCGGCAGTTCAGTCCCATGCGAAGTTCATCCAATGCTCATTTGCTAGGCTATGGTTAGCCCAGCTTGCTAGCTAGCGCATACACAAGCCGGAGGTATCCTCCCCTGGCCGGGCGTCTTAAAGTTGACTTTAAAAAACAAAGAAAACACACACAAAGGTCCCGAAAGCCCCGAACGGCTCCGGTGCTGTTTCCCCCCGGTTGGAAACGCAGCATGCGGGGAAAAGCACCGCACGGCCAGGCACTGGTGTGTGTGTGGGGGGGGGACTAGTGTTGAAGGCTGGGCTCCTTAACTAGCCCGGTTAGCAGCAATGGGTTTATTTTCTTCTTTCCCAAAGGAGCGAGGGGGAGCGGAGGGACCTCGCACAAGAGCCAGGAATTCCACGGAATCTCGCGATAACGCCTCAATGTCGCCATCCAGAGATAGAAGAAGCCCCGGGATGCTGGCTCAAGGCGGACATATAGTGATGGATGGAGACAAAGACAAAAAGTTTGAATACTTAGCTTCTTATTTAATAAATCTGACATGACGTGTATTCTAAAATACCAATCTAACAACACCAAAGAGAGGGCGTAAAGAACACACTCATGCACATACACGATGGATGATATTATGTAAAGTTGAATATTTCACATCTGGGTTGTTTTCTTTTCATAATGTGGCAGAGAAAAGATGATGAATTTATTTAAATCAAAAAGTAGACTTTTTTTTGTATCGAGAATGAAGTCTTATGGGACATTTAATTAAACACAACTTCAAAGTTGTTCACATTTGACTTGGAAATTCAATTTTCAGCACTGTGGAGGAAGAGTGTCCTTTTGTCCAACTATTTCTGTCTTCACATTTTGTTCATCAGAAAATGATTCATTGGATAAAAAGCACTAAGTTGCTGGTTAGGTGCAAAAACTGCACACCTGTCCATTGCTTTGCTGATGCATATGTAGAAATAAAAGGTGTCTCTAATACTGAGTTTCATGTCAAGGTCATGAATTTAAAATATTACTTAGATAAAAAGTATTTCCAGCCAAAAGTAAACATGATCATTTTGCTTCTGTGTTATACTGCTATACTGTATTCAGTTTAATTCATATATTCAAATCAGAGCGGTTAATATTTTTATGTTTCTGGTTAGAGCAAATTTTTACATCTTTTTATGTTGGAATGATGAGAATTATAACACTAATGCCACAAGTTTGTCCTGATTGTTAATACTCTTTCTATACTATGTTTCACAAATGTGAAAACACATTTTTTACACACATTATGTAAAATTTAAAAAACATAAACAAAAACATGCAAACAACACTGCATTCAAAGTCTCAAGTTTCCAGTGTTGTCATTGAGATGCCCTTGGAGTGGAAGGTACCATATTTTAGCTGAAATGTAATATACCAAAAGTATAGAAAAAGAAAAAGTATAATTCAATTGTACTTGAGTTTACAGTTAAGTGAAGTTACTGCCCATCTCGTAACAGAACAGACGCTGGCAAAACATGAACATGCCTCAGATACTCGATACGTATGTGTGTATTAATGGCTGACTGTAGCAGAGGCTATTCTGAGCAGCAGGTTCATGTGGACGCCGGTGGGCCAGAGACACAGATCTGTGTGAGGGGACGTGAGGACGGGGGAGACGGAGGGAGGAGAGGGCCGGCACTAACTAAACCTGGAAAACCAACGGCCAGTCCCGCTGAAGGATTAACTCCTCTGTGTTGTAAGTGACCCAGGAATAACATGGATTACAGGTGTGTTCGTGCGGTGTGGTTGCCACAGACATGCCCTGACGGGCTGACTAACCTACTTGGATCCAATCATGTGTCAGAACAAAGATGGGAGTGGAAATTAAAGCTCCAGAGTCAAAACGAATGCTATACTTTTAATGCGGATTAAAGTTAATCTTAATGTGTTTTCTGGAGCAAAGCGGGACATGTAAGGTCATTTCCTGTTTGTAAATCCAACCTTGGCATGATCTTTAGGATATCCAGTGGCAAAATGCTTGAGGTAAGACATCATGGCTAAAATATATTTAGCTGTTCTCCTTTCTTTAAATGGTAAGTGTGCAAAGAGGGTCACAATGATTTCCCCTCCAGGGTTTTGTACGTGTGATGGTGATAATGAAATAGAGTCTACTCGGACAATGCATCTGTTTATCGGTCACCTCTAGCGACAATGATAGGATTACTAACCCAGTGATAGATTTTAACCAGAGCAGGCTGTCAACTCTATTCTTTAACTTTGATATTCTCATTTTGTTCCCCATCCAAATTCAGATGACTGACGAATTGCCCCAGAGGGTTAAATCACAATAGCCTCTATGAGATGAAAACAATAAATTGAAAATTTCAGTTCAAAAGCAGAACAAATAAGACGTGATATTTTGTCTCAAGTTCTTTAAATTGCGATTCATACATTTCCATTGTTATTCTTGAATTATTGCATTCTAGTATCTGCCGTTGTGATGTAAGTCATTTTACCTATTGTCATTTTTGACTTATTAATGGGTTTCACTATTTGGCTTTGGTGATTGATGTAGAATGACACACCTCCCTTATCTGTAAAAATGAATTCTACTTATATATTCCTGTTAAAACAGATTCAAGTTACATTTTTTTTGTAGGTTTTGTTTTAGCTGAGGTGCAGGACTTCATTTTGTCTCACTGAAATCACTGTCAGTTGCATAGAGCAGGAAGTATCTACAGGTCAAAAGGTTTAGAGACAAGATCATCTTATTTAACAGGTACTAAATTACAGTTTTTGGTGGTGGCAAAAATGTTATCTTACATAAAAAAGGAAATTGGTTTTGCACTGAATCTGTCTCTTCTTTTAGTATCCGGTTGTAAGATACTCGTCACGTTGACATACAGTAATTAGAACAAACAAGCTAAAGAGGAAAGAAGTAAACATGACCCAGCATGGCTAATACCATTAGAGGATTCAAACCCCCGAAAGTTAACAGTGCCTTCGTTTAAACCCCCATTTTCAAAACGTTTATATGGATTAAACAAATGTCCGATCAAATAACTAACAATCTTCATCTCGATCGATAATTTCTGGATAGTTTTTTCTTTTTTTGTTTCTTAACTATGGGCCTTGCCAATCAATTACCTTTACTTTTATGCAAAGCTAAGCTACCCAACTGCGCCTCTTTATCAGTTGATACTTGAAGTTCTTGGTTGGTGTTTCTACGTCCCTAAAGAGTGGGCAAAACGCAGCTCATGGAAATTTATTCGACATTGAGGACAACTGTTTTATTTAATTTTCAAGGACAGCACTGTATTTGCTTTTCATAAATTTAATAATTTGCTTTTTTTGGAGGGAGGGAGTTAATGGCTGGCCTATATGTGATCTGGTGTTATTTCCCCAGAATAAACAGGGCGAGATACGTGATACAGACAGCCAAGATGTACACTTTTACTACAGCAGAACTGTCCTGCACAAATTTTTTGTTTCTGCCTGGTCAAACTGATATCCACTGAAATTTGTTAGCCATCAGACCTGCAGCTTACCTGAAACGCACTGATAAGGTGGATCCTTATAGAAAACAGTGTTTGATGTCCACGTCTGAATCAATAACAAGCGCAAGGAAAAGAGCTAGAGATAAAGAAAATCATTTAGATGATGGTTTCTCCTATTTCACATTAGAGGGTCTGTTCTCTACAGGGTCACAACGGTATTTGATTTTCAAAGTACAATATATATTTCAATGAATGCC
The DNA here is from genome assembly GCF_037954325.1 of Fistularia commersonii. Taxonomy (NCBI): domain Eukaryota; kingdom Metazoa; phylum Chordata; class Actinopteri; order Syngnathiformes; family Fistulariidae; genus Fistularia; species Fistularia commersonii. The sequence continues at coordinate 3,189,523 of NC_141316.1, read as the reverse complement.
CGTTTATATATTAATCAAAATATAATCACCAATTAAATCATTTGTTAATGCATGATTGAATCTGTGTATTTATTGATTCAGTTAGTTCACACACAGGATCATAAATGGAATGAGTGATGACGTTTCAGACAAAAATGGCGCCTCAGAGTCTGACATGTTTTCTCGCTCTGCAGTGAGTGGTGGCCAAATGCATTGCGGACAGCGAAACAATCATTTGATTGTACGGAACACTGTACATTGACAATAAAGCTTTTGAATCCTTGAATCCTTATTGTAACAATGAGCGAAAAAGCTTGTCATATACAAAGGCAGTGTAATCCAAAAGAGTGTAATACAAAAGATAGGCAGGATATACAGTAAGTGGCAGAAAATATGCATGTAGTTAATCTTTGATAATATTAATATACATTGATAATAGTAATATTAATACTATCAATATATATCAATATATATAATAACATTAAACATATTTTGGGGGGTAATTTTTTAGCTTTTGTTCACCATAACACAATGTTTCAGGACAAGCGAAGCCAGTTTTCACCCATTCCTGCAAACACTTTGTAGTTTTTCCATGAACACTTTAAAAGTATTTTTGACATGCTTTTTTTCTTAGTTTAAAGTTCTTAATTTTTATTCATAGTCAAATTCAAATTGGAGGCCTTTACACTGAGCTTTGGAAAGGATCATTAAGGTTTATTTTCGATTATCTCACAGTAAAAGATAATTGAGTATTCCTGTGTAGTACTTAAAAACAAAAAGATATGATATGGTTTAATAACAGTATTCCTTGCAGAGCAGTTATTAAAACCAGCAGGAATATATAGTGGTTTTAGACAATGTTTAAACAGGAAATGAACACCCTGGGAGACAAACCTGATCCAAAGTGTCCTGTCAGCGTCTCACGGGTTTGATGCAGGTCAGTAGGTCTGTGTGTGTGTGTGTGTGTGTGTGTGTGTGTGTGTTTGTGTGCTTTTATTATATGTGTTCATCTCTTGGGTCCTCTCCTGCTGCAGATCATGTCCCTACCCACTGTCCTGGTGCTGCCCATGTTGGTTGTCATGGCAGCGGGGCTCTACTACATCTACAATGAGGTCATGCAGTTCATGTCCAAGTCCCCACTGCGAAATAAGGTGGTGGTGATCACCGATGCTGTGTCAGGGGTGGGAGCGGGTAAATGATCTGCTTACCTTACTTTTTCCTTATGTTTCAACTGCACTTATCGGTTTTTCTTGTTGTCCGTTGGGTGAAGTAACCAAGCTGTTCTCTGGTTTCTTCTGTCTTCTGTTGGTCTGTCAGAGTGTGCCCGACACTTCCACAAGGGCGGCGCCAGACTGATCCTGTGCGGCTCCAGCTGGGATAAGCTGGAGTCCCTGTACGATTCTTTAACAACCGAAGCAGACCCCAAAGATGTGAGGAAATTAGACATATCACACACTTTTTTGGGGGGGGAGGGGATCAGCACAAGTCACAAACGTTAAACCGGCAGCTTACCGATCCCCTGATGTTCTGATAAACCCTCAGGACACTGAGCCTCGGTGATAATTTATTTTCTAGCGACAAGTGGAGCTCTGAAAATAAACACTTCAGTTGAAACGGTAGTGACCGACAGCTGTGCGGCGTCGTCCGTGGCAACCAGAAATGCTACACCGCTTATTGCTCGACTGCCAAGTCAATGTATTACGATTCAAAATACGTCCTCATGTGAACCTTGTGATATGCAAGAATTCTGATCTAAAAACAGTATCAGGTATGAGTAAACGTAAAACCATCACTTTATTCATCTTTATCTTTTTTGCTGCTCAAATTCTTTTAGCCTTATTTTGTGGAAAGTCCAAAAGTTGAATTCTTTTCGATATGTAATGAAAAAGTCCTCACATGTTCATAAAATGTCACGGGTGTGTTTCAATGCAAAACTGACCTTCAAACATCAAGTTTTAATGCATTTATTCTCAAGTCTAAGAGGACAATTGAGCATTGAAAAAAGAAATGATGGACAGACGGACGGACGATCCAAAAAAACGAGCAGTGTTAAAGGACCCTAACTCAACACGAGGCTTGACAAAAAAACTCACAGACTTTGAGGTCGTTTGGTTCAGTGGTCCTGGAGGAACTGTAATAACACCTGCGTACACAGACCCAGATAATAATAATAATCATTCGGAGCTACAAAGCTCAGGTCCTCCTCCGTGAGAGGCCGTTTATTTTCCCTCCACCTGCAAAGAGTTCACAAAGGTACTCATGACTCTGTCAGCACCCCCCTCCTCTGCGAACACAATGGCAGGATGTCCGCTCCGACAGACACACTATCCTCCAGGGATCGTCTTCTCAGGCCGAGTGGGCCGAGTGGGACGGATTATCTTGCACGGTAACCCCACCGGCCCATGGGTGTTGGTGTTGAGACAAAAAACAGAATAATTTCTGCTGTTGTGTTTCACATCAGGTTGCTTTCCGTGGATGAACACCACTGGAGTCAACACGTGCGCTTGATGTTATCACCGTCGCATGTGACTCAAACAATGACAACCTTAATCCCAATCATTTGGAAGCAATTTTTTTGAGCTGGGTGAGCAAGGTGGTATTAATATATGAAACAGCTCAACTGTGTTAAACACAGCTGCTTAATGTCACGGAGATCATAAATTAGTAAATATTATGTGTTAGAATGACTCCAAATGTCCACTGTCCACACTTTACATCTCAAGATTTAAAGGTGCTTTTGATTGTGAATTTTCTGATCTTCATTTTCCCCCTTTTGCTTCTCGCGCTGTTACAATCCTTTTTAAAACTTGACAGCACTGTGTAGCTCCCTCAAGCGATGAATTCTGAATTTACTAATAGTACTTACATGTACGCTTCTGTGTCTACATAGACATTCGCCCCCAAGTTGGTGATCTTGGATTTCAACGACATGGAAAGCATGGAGGACGTGGTGTCAGAGGTGCTGGAGTGTTACGGCTACGTGGATGTGTTGATCTGTAACAGCAGCGTGAAGCTGAAGGGGCCGGTACAGAGCATCTCCCTGGAAATCGACAGAAACGTCATGGATGTCAACTACTTTGGGCCCAGCACTTTAGCCAAAGGTGGGCGGCATGTTCATTGACCTTTCAGTCGAATTGCAGAGCTGGATGATTAATAATTATTATAAGCGGACGCAATATCCTTATTCAAATTTCACTATTATAAAATATATTCAAAGTAATAACACTTGACTAAAAATCACTTTAATCTTGCCTGTAACCATTTTAAGTACTCCTAGTCATTTTCTTGCAGATTTTGGGTAATAATATGCCACCTTATGGTCATACTTGCTGACTCAATTCCCTGACCCTTTTTTCTTTTTTTCTGAAACTTTCTTTCTATTTCTTGCTGAATTTCCACATCATTGCCTGTATATTTTTACTGTGCCCCCTTGTTCAATTTATTTTAGTTTTCCTGCTCTGAGTTGATTTTATGTCATGCCATCCATGTCATATTCCAATGATTTTGAAAACAGCAAACGTTAGTGGATGACAAAAGAGGTGAAGCAGATGTTAAATGATAAAAAAATAATACGAAGCCCCAGCTGGCTGTTATGCGTTGCTTATAATACCTGGCCCTGAATCCGAGGCAATGATGTGTTTGGGTCTTAATGAGGTTTCCCATTCAATGAGGCAGGTGTTCTCCCGACAATGATCCCAAGAAGATCGGGGCACATTGTCCTGGTCAGCAGCATCCAGGGCCGGCTGGCTGTCCCCTTCAGGAGCTCCTGTGAGTCCTTGACAATCACATTCTGTGCAGCACGTGGTGTCCGCCGTGAATGATTGTAGTGCATAGAAATGCAGGTTAAGAGTGAATACAACCACGACATTTGTTTGCATTTTGCAGGGAGGAAATTCAATTTCTATTATGAAACGCATACTGACCGGTGACTCTATCATCACAGCATCCATCCCAACCATCCTTCCAAAACCAGTGTTTTCACTGCTGCGTTGCCCCAATATCGCTTTTGTTCCCTTTGGCTGAAAATTCAAAATGAGATGTTGACAGCTATCTCAGGTTCTAGAGCTCGACTGGCGGGCCAGGAAATAGGCAGCGACTTGTTTGCCCCTGGTGACTTCTCTCAGTGACAGCTGCGAAAGATTCAAGCTCCTCTCTCCATGCTGGCTGAGTGGTGTAGAAACAGGATTGTTGGATGGATTGGTGAAAGGACGGATGAGAAGGATAAGGGGCATAATAAGATTCGATGGTTTGAGGCTTTGATGATAATAAAAATAATAATAATGTGGTGCTTATATCCGCCAGAATAATACATTTTATTTAAGGTGTCTTAGTTGACACTCAAGGACGACGTATAGACATATACATATTAACAAAAAATACAGAAAAAAAACCCCCAATAACAATAACAACAATTGACAAAGCGGTTGAAGTAAAATAAATAGATAAACAAAAAATGATGCGTTAAAGAATAAAGAAATGTATTATAAAATGAATCAATATGTATTTATGAGCTGAGTGCACCTATTTGACGTTTGCACATGCGTGTCGGTGGGAATTCTGCAGACGCGGCATCGAAACACGCCGCCCAGGCCTTCTTCGACTGTCTGCGGGCCGAGGTGGAGGAGTACGGCGTCGTCGTCAGCACCATCAGTCACACCTACATCGACGCCTCCAGCCCGACCCCTGCTGAAGAGCCTGCCCCCAAAACCAACCCCCTGGCTGCCTGTGAGTACGACCGTGCCGAAAACCCAAGTCGACGCCCCGTCATCCAGCGCGCAAACGTATCCACGTGCTTTGTCCCCCCAGATATCGCCGGTCACTTGACCCACGGCGTTCGCCCTGCGGTCCTAGCCAATGAGATTATGCAAACAGTGAACAGGAAGAGGAAAGAGGTTGTGCTGGCCCACCCCATCCCCAGGGTGGCCCTCTACCTCCGCTCTCTCTTCCCCCCCTTCCTGTTCGGGGTGCTGGCGGCTGGAGTGAAGGACTCCGTCCTGGCCGAGCAGATGCAGTAGGAGAGGAAAGGAAACGAGAAGCACAGCAGGGATCGTCATGCCTGTTGGTCTGACGCTTAAGAGTGTGTCAAAGCTGATTTAGCACCTTGGGAAAGCTAATGGAAGTGCCTTGAAACTTGTAGACTTCATACTCCTCATATTTGTGTCAGTTTTAAGTCATTCTTCAGGCAGAAATATGTAATGAATTCCGTATATATATGTTTTTTGTCCCTGTTAGCCAAAAGTTTGACCTCCATGGCATGAGCCGATGGACGTAAAGTCTGATACATCAAATGTGATTCTCTATGAGCGCCATAATAAAAGTGTGATTTGAAGAGACGGGGCCCGCCTGAATGATATTCCGCTCGGCAAATAATTTGTCATCCAGCCGCGCTCCAAAATCCATCAGCTGTGAGTCTGAAGCTAACTCTCTTCATAAGGTGGAGGAACCCGTAGAGGCAGCAGCTCAAATTGTCAAAAAAAAAAAAAAGAAAAACAAATAATGAAAGTAAATAATGACACATAGTATATATCTATATTTATTCATTTATAACCCAAATGTTTAGTATTCAGCTGCGAATGATATAATATGCTAATAAGAAAGACATTATGAGCATTTTGCTGATCCCAGCGCTGCAGCTTTCTGCACCGCAGGGTGTTCTCCGTTAATTATGTAACTTCATCGACCTTATCAGCACATTCGTCTGACCTGCGTATCCAGAGCAAACATAGAACCGGACAAGAACTGAGAAAGTCAAAAGGACGTTCATTTAATGGCTGAAAGGATTTATCAAAGTGACTCAATCAACTCTGCCTTTTGAATCCACGCACTTGTCTGAGATGTAAAAAGACTCACCGCCTCTGTACGACAAGGTATACACGGCACAAGCATCTACGTTCAGTTCTGAGGTTCTTTTATTTCCTTGTCATACTGCATTATTCTTCCAATTCATTTCAGATGAACAATGTGGTTTCTACTGCTCACAGATTCACTCTTGCTGTGGATTTTATGTGAAACTGTAGATTTTCGTAATGTCCTAATGGTGTTTTCTTTCTAAATGTAATATTAATATAATCAATTTCATATAATTTAATGTTTTTAATGAATTCTCAAGTACCTTTAATGAGGTGTATTACATGCATGTATAAGAAAAAAATATTAATGCACACCTCAAGGCAAATATATGTAGTGTTACACGGCAATATTGCAACAATATCACAACAATATTGCCCAATGCTTTTATGTAGTGATAAAAACAACCAATATATGATACTTTGAAAGTCTGCATAATGAGAGTGCAGTCAAGGCTTTGACTTTTTACCCAGTGGGCACTTCACTTAAATGGTTGAATAATTTTTGATTCATTGTTATCATTATTTCTCTTATGATTATGATTATTCATTGTTTCATTATCTGCCAATTATGCTGCGCTTAAGGTTGCAAGGGCTGCAGGGAACACCCTGGACAAGGGCAATGTTCCCCAATTTCAGCATGTTTTTGGACTCTGGGGAGAACCTGGACGAAACCCACCCAGACAAGAGGACAAGATGCACATTTCACACCGAAATTATGATTATGATCATGATTATGATTGCGATTATTACCAGGCTATGGTCAATCATCGCAGGGTTGTAATGTGCAGATGTTATTCTCAGTTTGTTCGCTAGATGCCAGCAGCGTGCCGTCTTCAATGCTGCTGAGAGAGAACAACTGGCGTGGAAAATCCAATGGTCAGAATAGGTATCACCCCTTGTTTTGTCTTGTTTTTTCTGTCTTGGTCTAAATTAACCAGCGTTTCTCAATATGGCAAAATATCTTGGGCTTAATACTTGTTTATACCTTGTGGCAAATCATAAAAGGAAATAAATGCAATTATTTGGAAGCTTTGATAAAAATGCACTGCAAAATACGGTATCAATAGATTGCATTATTACACTTTATCAAAGACCTTCCCCTAAAATGTGAATGCAACCCTTAATGACCTATCAGTCTCTCTGGCAGCTGCCGTTGCAGTCAATGCTCATTCACGTGTTAGCGCGTGCCGCTCCTCCCGACCGGGCACGTGTGGAATAACATAGCCAAGTTGCATTATGATTGTCTCTCAGCAACCGCGATATAAGCGGGGGAAGGAATGAAAGCGGGCCAGACCTGGTTTTGTGAACGCACAAGGACTTGAAGTCCAGCTGGTAGGCGTGAGGTCACCCTCCTCTGGGGAGATCAACCCCCTTTGTCTTCGTTCGTGGGGTCTGCCGGACAGGAATCCGCCTCTGATGTAAACATGAATAAATGAAGCTCTTTGACATTTCTACGTGTCGAAGAGGAAGGGTTTCCTCAGAGCACTCAGCTGGACTCCCCAAATTGGCATTTTGATCCGACGCATTTACATATGTCACGCAGAACTCGGGGGCGGCGTGTGTTTCATTGAATACAACTGAGGTCAACTTGCATTTGAATAACTTTACCGCGTGTGAACAGGGGTATCATGCACCACATGCCGGCAACAAAGGTATACAAGAGTAATGCGGCGACATACGAAGTGATATGGGCAAAAACGACCAAACCCCGGCCGTTCGTCTCAATCATCTGTCCCGGGTGTCCGACCAGCGATACGTTGATAAGACCCGAACGCGCCGAGGATGATTGTCCTGGAGCCACGCTGAAAGCCATGCATCCAGAGCGGAGGCCATGACTTATATATGAGAATCACCTCACAGGGACGTCTGCTGCTCAGAAATGGTCTTCCCATGAGCGAGGTGATCACCCTTATCAATTTTTAAAGCCCAGGTTATTGACACTAACCTGACTTATGGAGGTTATGCAGAGGCCATGGTAATGATTCCCTAATCTTTCACATACAACACCAGAGGGGCTGGCTCTTACTTTAAAATATTGGTTGATAGCAGACTTTATTGCCCCAATGAGTATTTGGGTAATGTCTGCACAGTGGGGTTTGCTTTGTCCATCTGTTGTTGTACTGGATATTGGTATTCTGTGCAGCGGGGGGGAAGCGCAGAGATAAAAAAAAAATCAGCGTGCCCGTACGTGCCTGTCAAACAGGAAGAATCTTATTGTATTTCAAGATTTTTTTTGAGGTCAAAGAAAAAAAAGAATGACAGCTGCCACTTGCTCCAGATCAAATTAAGAATAAGAGTAAGAATAAGAACAACTTTATTTATTTTGAAGGAAATTGTTGTGCCAGAGTTTCAAGTAAAACACAACAATAATAAATAATAGTAGGAAATTGTATAAAAAGTAAAAAAAAAAAGGGGTGAATAAGAAATACAAATAAAACTATAAAGTGTCAAAGTCAAGGCTATAAAGCCATGCTACTGTTTCATCTGAGAATTATGTGTTAAGTGAATGGCCGAGGCTGAAGTTGGGGATCACCTGAGAAAACTGCCCCTGCCAAGGAAACCTGAATGTTATTTTTCTTTGATGAGTTCTTCTGTTTAAAATGCGAAAAATTAAAATCAAGGGATGGAAATGAATGGAAGACCAAATTTCATGTTACGTTGTGAAAACATCACGCCTAAAACAAGTCGCCACTTATCTTTTTCAGAGAATCAGGCATATTAACAAGTTTAATAAGATTAAGACACCAAACAGAGATCCAGAATTACAACTATTTCCTGTTCTAAAATGGATAAATTAAAGATTATAAATGTGTAATATGTGAGAATGATAGATTCAAAGAAGCACTCTAGCGTATAATAGGTTGATATAACTGAAAATGTATTTAAATATATGCATATATTAACTACGACAAATTATGACTTTATATGACCACAGTTATGGATGCTGTTCCATTACTTTGCCTACACAAAATAACATTGATTTTAGTGATACCTACTTAAGTTATCAACCCTTTCAAACAGATAAACGAACAAATGAATGAATTCACTCATACATTATCTATACTGCTTCTTCTGCAGTCAAGGTTGCGGAGTTGCTGGAGTCTATCTCTGAATAACGACTACTGGTACTTTGGATCTTTGGTTATTGAATTGCAATTTTTGTGAGACGCTTTGGATAAAAACGTCTGCTAGATGACTGTAATGTAATGTAATGTAATGTATCTCAGCTGTCATAGGGTAAGAGGTGGGGTTTGCCAGTCGATCACAGGGCCGTGTATTGAGACATGCAACCATTCACTCCCATTAACGGTCTCTTATTAACTTATTGCACGTTTTCGGACCGTGAAAGGAAACCAGAAGATCAGGAGGAAACCCTGACATGAGAAAAACATACAAACGTAACCGAGAAAGACCCCCTGTCGGAATCAAACCGGGGACCTGCCGATGCATAAATCACACAGATTCAGTGCAAATAAAATAAAAAAAGACGTTTCACGGTAAAAGATCCGCAGACACCATCACGCCACCGTTTACGTCACGTGTCCTGTGCAACCATTCTGAGTCTGAAAACATTACCAGCTATTGCGTTCACACGCAAAAAATGCATCTTGAACGATTTCAGGGAAAAGTAAGAAAATATAACAAGATAAATCCAAGTCTCTTTTCGACGTCGGCATTACTTTTGAGGAGACTGACGTGTTCGCGCTGATCCAACCTGTCAGCCGACATACTTACACAGCATTAAACCATTCTCTCAATCTAAGCAGAACATGAGAAGGGATATTCTCCTTTACTCGTAGAAGTCTCACTAATCTCTCTGTCTTGTTTGGTTTTTAGATTACACATGTTTAATCTTAAAGGGAAAGTTTGCCTTAATCTCTCATAAATCCTGGCTCTCAGAGCTTCTCATATCCCCGTTTCTTCAGAAAGTCTTTCTCACAGTCACCCTCCAGTCGCTGCTGGAACAAGACCGCACCGCCAGACACAGATTAGGGACTTCTGACGTTGGTTATGATAATCCTGCAATTTTCTTGCTTTTGGACGGAAGAGCATTACAATGTTTCTCACAACCCTCTCGAGTCAAGAGGGACTGCAGATACAATTACGTTGCCAGCGAGAGGGAGATTCGAATCGGCGCAAACGTCAGGGAATAAGCATTACAGATAGCAAATACAATCTTTTTCCGCTGAAGGCGTCACGGCAAATTGAAGCACGGAACACTGAACCCTGGCACCGATATTACATTTGGATTCATTTGATCGACGCTGAGCTTTTTTTAATTTTGTTTTCCCAGAATTTGATTCGGCCCATTTAACTGCTCGTCGTTACAATGTCATAATGTCAGGGCCCTTATTGATCCGATGGGTCTAACTGGAGATGTTAATAAACTTCGAGTCTCTCTATTGATCGTCTGCCTATTATCAGTCGATGAACAGGGCGGTAACTTAATGTTTTAGCGCCGGGCTCTTGGCTGATGTGTTTTTTTATTGCCGCCTTTTTAAAGAACACAATTTAAATCTCATATTTGGCCACACATGCGCAGACCTTTATAAATGATTCCAGCGCTCATCGACAATTAACAGTGCCACCCAAGCCGTCCCAGAACAACAACCAGGGTTTTGTTTCATTGGCAGTCTGTTGGTTGTTGGTTGAATGCCATTTGTTGTGATTAATTTCAGAGGCCAGTAAAAAACATCTACTTCAATTACAACCAACAATCCTTGTGACAGCACATAAAGGCATATTTATGGTCTAGACATTACCTAAATCCACAAGCTCTTTTTGCTAACAAAGCTACAGACAAAAAAGGCATGTTTGATAATTTGGTATGTGTGAGATAAAAACAAATGAGCACAAAAAATAGCAGTGTAGGTTTGCTGATAGGTTACATTTTAACCCCTTTAGTGTCACATGCCCCAGCTAACGGTCAAGCCAAGTCATATTTTATTCATATATCGCTAAATCACAACACAGCTGTCTCTTAAAAATGAAGTCTACTGCTACTTAAATTGCACTCATCCTTGCACCTGCACTTTGTGAGTTGCACACCAAGATGCTCTCAAACGTCTTATTGCACTGCCGCTGTTCTATTGCAATGTTTATATTCATACCTATAATCATATTCATAATAATGTTTACATTCTTTCACTCAACACATATACAAATGCATCGCGGACAGCAAAGGAGGAATTTCACTGTAAAGGGAAACGTGTTTCTACACCGTGCATGTGACAATAAACGCTTTGAATCTTGAATTTACAGGAATGCTATAATGCTGCCTCTTACCGGAGCAGAAACCTTGGACGGATTTGAGCACAAAGCGGGCGACCTTCTGTCTCGACCTGGTGAGGTAAAAAGAGATAGAAAGCTAGAGTGCGAGCGGGAGAGGGAGGTATGAGGCTAAAAGGGATGCAACAATAGCGTTCAATATTTATTTAAGAAATAGTATTGGTGGACATCCACTGCAGTAGATCGAGCCACGCTCCCCTGGCAACCTGTGGAATGAGAGAGCCCAGGGACTCGGGAGATGATATAAGGCTCACGGTTGCTCACGGTCCCAGGACGAGACCGTGAGGTTGCTGGTGCGGGAAGGAAGGATTGCAGAGACGAAGGCGAGTTCCAACTTTATTCCTTAAACACCAACACAACTGACTTTCATGGACCACAAATTCCCATCGACCTAAACCACGCCCCCGGCCCACAGTCCCGTGGGGTGAGAGGTCGCGCCCCTTAGTGTCCGCCACAAGGTTACGATTATGCAATACTGAAGGGTCATGAGCGCAGACAGGATGGGAGGGGTTGGAAGAAAGTGTATCATGGGATATCCCTCAGCTGAGTAAGCCCATGGCAGCGTAACTGGGACCTAGCACAAATCCAACCATATGCTTTCTCACAAGAGAAGGTTTTTATTCTATTCTTAAACAATGACAGGGTGCCCGCCAACCCTGGGACAAGATTGGAAGATGGTTCCACAGAAGAGGAGCTTGGTAACTGAAGGCTAAAGCTCCCCTTCAGCTTTCAGAGACACCAGAGACCACAAGTATCCTTGTGTCCTGGGAGTTTAAAGATTTGACTGGATGATGGGGTTCTCTTTGAGTGCTCTTTGAGATATAGTGGTGCCCAATAATCTCGTTTGTTTGCAAGATTAAGTGACCGCTGTATTCCATTTAGCTGTGACCTAAAGCTAACATAGCATCTTGGAGCTACAGGCCTGGAGAATCGAGAAGTGAGAAAGTGAGGTCTTTCTGTTCTGACGGCTCGTGGTTTCAGAAGTTCTCGCAGCTTGTTCTTGACACCTCGGTAGAACTCTTTCTCGTGGGGTTTCCGAGAACTATTGTATGATCGGTCAAACATCTGAAGTGTGTGGAATTAATGTGAAAATTAATGTGAAAATGCTGACGTGTTGTACAGCGATGGAAATCGCTGGATGAAAATCCAGGGAGCACATCTGGTAAGGATGAAACGGCCCACAGGTGTGAGAACCTCATCGGCCGTTCTTTATCCAAGAAGTAGAGACCGTGAGCAGGTTTAAATACCTTGGTGTCCACATCAGCGAGGACCTCACCTGGCTGTTCAACACCATGCCTACAGTTACGAAGGCTCAACAGTGGTTATACTTTCTGATGCCTAAAATGCCTCAGCAACTTCTACATTATTGAGAGCATCTTAACCAACCGCATCACCCACAAAACTGCTTTGGATCGCAAATACCTGCGGTGAACGGTAACGACAGGCGAGAAGATCACCAGAAACCCACCGCCTTCCCTGCAGAGCATCTACTACCGCAGAGTCCACGGGAAAGCTGCCTCCATTGCCGAGCACCACACCCACCCCAAACACAGTTCACACTCCTACCCTGACCGAAGAACTCGTTCTACCGAACTGTCATTCGACTCCTGAACGTCTGACTGGAATCAAAACCATCTTCTGCCCAAGGACAATTAGACAAACCCGAGTGTTGACTTTTCCGCACTTTACATTCAGGACAGCCAGTGCTGTACTCAAGTGTTCATTTAACTTACCTGTTTATCTAACTGTCTGCAAACAACCTGCTCTTTGTGAGTTTGCACACTCAAGCTGCACTCAACTTTGAAGTTGTCAATCTGCACTTTCTCAACTTGCACATCCCGTGAACACAACTGTTTACATTTCAATTTGCATCCTCTCTTTCAAACAGCACATCCTCTTAATACTGTTTACATTCCTCTGCACTGTTTACATTTCTCTGCACTGTTTACATTTCTCTGCACTGTTTGCGTTTTTTTGCACAGTTTACATCTCATTGCAAAAATATGCTGATTATTTTTATTTATTTATTTATTTATTTATTTTTTCTTTTTTGGTACCTCTCTGGCTTCACTGTGGATAGACAGATAAGAATTTCATTGTGGGTTGAAACATGTTTCCAGAATGCACATATGACAAAAACACCTGGGTGGCTCAGTTGGTGCCATTCTAATTGGATAGTTGATGGTTTGATTCCCACCTTTCTCCAGCTTTCTGGTGTTACTGATCGCCTGGTTAGCCTCTCGCATGGCGTATGAAGACGGCAATACCTTCATAATAAATCGGCAAAGGCCAATCGACGTGTATATATAACACGTTCGTCTCAGCGGCTCGATCCTCACGTTAAACACCCTGTACAGCCGATAACATGACGCTCTGCCATTTCCACCATGCTGGTGCTACTTTATTGTTGTTCTGTAAGATCGTTCCAACGAATGGGCGAGACCTGTAAGGACTTCTCGGAGTTCCGCAAACTAAAAAATGTCAAGTCCAGAAAGAAACTTTGTTCTTGTTCTTGCCACCTCCAGAAATGTAACAAATTTCTTGCTTCTTGTGAAGTATTGAGAGGCTTTAAATTGAATAATTAGTTTAAAAAGTCGTCCATTACTATTTGTGACACACATTATGGATGACCGTACCTGGAAATGGCCTTACGGACCACTTTAATCGAAACCACTAAGACATGATACCATATATCCATGAATTATTCAGCCGAACTATTCACATGAGTCAAACAACATTACTGTCACTACTTCCTTAATTCCCACGTAGTGAAACAACAGTGATACATATATCTTTTAATTTGTTTCACTGTTTAATTCTACTTCTGAAAAACATTGGGTTTATAACGTCAGAACCCATCACATTGATCCCACTCACCTCACAGGACAACATGCCATTATCTTCCTCTTTCCAGTTTTGAGAAAGATTATTTTGTTTTTAGCGTTAAAATATAATTGAAAGAAAACAAACAGAAGATGCTTTCAACATGGCGGGTAAGCAGGATTGAGGGAAGATGGCATTCTGAGCATTATCCCGACAACAACTGACATTTATACATTAAGCCCATCGCAGATCCCTTGATAAAGAAAATTACTCCTGATTCCTTGCTTCCGCATTCCCGCATTTATCACCAGAATTACGGGTTGATGCACGCATCCCCTCAACAATTACTTTTCTCGCAGAAAGAAAGTAATAATAACATGCTCGGGAAAAAAAAAACTTTGGAGTCATGCTGTCGTGACGGTCTAGAACACAATAGCATGGCCGTCAATTTGCAAACCTCCGGCGGATTGAGTTCAACGAGCCATCCTTCTCTGTGCATATTGTATGAGAGCAGTGGGAATCCAAATGCAACAATATTGACACTGTGCAATTAGAGTGGGGGGGTGGTGGGCTGCGGGTGTGTGTGTGTGTGTGGGGGGGGGGGGGGGGGTCATTAGGTCTGTTGCTATTTCAGAGGGAGAAGACCAGGGTGAGTTGGATCCTTGGATTCCTGCCTGTTTTTGTAGATGGACAACACACACACACACACACACATACAAGCAAAACAAATAAACTTGAACACACACACACACACACACACACACAGTCCAAACAAGACTGTCACATAAGCACTCGCTCCCTTTTCCACTCTTTGTCGAAATTAGTGGGGGGTGGAAGGGGTGATAATGGGAGGAGGGGGCGGTTAATGAAACAGAAGGGGCACCGGAATCAGCAGGAATCTCTAACCCTTCCCTTGCTCGGCGCCTTGACCCTGGCTCAGCTCCTCGCCTTCTTGGCCTCCTCGGGCGGCCGTACTCTGACCCACATTGGCTCGACCGGAGGCAGAAGGCTTTCAGGAGGGACTTGATGGGATTTTCTGTGAAATGGAAAATGAGATCTGTGTAGGGGGAAGCGTGCCACTCAGCATCTCACCTCACAATAACAGCGAAGCTCTCAATCGTGTGTGAGCATTGCGATCAACTTGGAAAGGATTGAGAATATCCTTACGTAAGCTGTGTTCTAGCTGTGCTCTCTTAAATTTCAATATTTTTTGGCACCCAGGCACCAATTTCAGATCCACTCCTATGCATTTACTTGTGAAAACTGGGAAAACAATAACTAATCGTTTTGACTAGCATTACCTTATTAACATACACAACACTCACACACAAACACACAGACACATTAATCTGCACATGCCATTTTTTGAATTATATATTAATTGAGGAAAAAAAATGAATAAATAAAAATCAGAGCAGGAAATGCTGCGAAGGAATTGAACGGGAAAGAAACAAAAGGAATAATGAAGCATAACGGGAACACGTATTTCACGGTGCTCATTAATCATGCGCGCTATTAGTCACAGAAGCTGCGGCCCAACTACGGAGACAAAAGGCCAGTGGCAGTAATGCGGTAATGATGTGACTGCAGTGTTCCTCAAAACAAATCGGGTTTCCATCCAAGAGACTTTAGCTGAGTTTGTGGCCCTCAAATTTGGATGATATCATTGCGCCCCCCAGTCCCCCCGCTCCCTTTCCACTGTTAGATTGGCTAACGTGTGGTACGGAATGGAGTTTGGTGATGAATAGCATTGACATTGCTTGTAAATGTATTCATTCATTCATTCATTCATTCATTCATTCATTCATTCATTCATTCATTCATTCTCTATAGGACTTGTTTTGGCTGGAGCCTATCCTGGCTGTCTTTGGGCGAGAGTCAGGGTTCACCCTGGACCAATCAGCAGCCGATCATGGCGTAACAAATAGACATAAAACCATTCACTCTCTCTCACCTGTCATATGGAGACATAGGATCGTTCATTGTTTCATGCATCACTTAGAATCATATACCTATTCACTCTCTCATTTACATGTTTTTTGACTGTGGAAGGAAATCGGTGAATCTGGGGGGAAACCCGCGCAGACACGGGGCTGATCATGCAAACTCCACATAGAAAGGCTCCCTGTGTCAGAATTAAACCAGCAACCTTGCTATGAGGCTGAAGCGCTAACCTCTGCGTCCTGGATTTTGGTAAACCTCATTTTATTTTCTGCATGGGAGACACGATTCTCCTCCATTGCATCCCAGAACAGAATAGGCCGTCGTCTGGAGTCCCTCCAAAAATAAGCGAGGATGTAGGTAGACACGTAACACCATGTTCATGTTTATAATGAGACCCACATTAGCATTTTGCTGGGAGATACGGCCGAAGCATTAATGAGCATTTACTGCTAAACAAGGCAACTTGTTGTGTTGGCTTAATGTATCCAACTGTCACATCGGGCCCACACTTTACGATTCTTTTTGTCCTGAGAGACAACTTTCAAGAGAGAGGCAGTAAGGTGTTTCACCGACCTCGGGATGCCCGGTTATTTTATTCACTTTTATTTAAAAGTTTACTCTGGGTTGGGGTCACAGATCATGGCGACATTTGAATATTTCTATATGTTCTGCTGGTATATGAAAATAAACCTAAAATAGAGCCTTGCCTTCTGTCACAAACCCAGTTAATAGACTTAAGGGGAGGGGACCATGGGGGGGGGGTCGCAGAGGACGGCGGGGCCGAACGAGGGAAAGATCCTGATAGGACCGGGGAAAGAAGAAGAGCCCTAATTGCCTGTGAAGAAGAGTTGTTGTTTTGCACGGCGCTTGACAGCATGTCTTTATGTGCCTGCTTTAAGGTGCTGTGTGTGGGTGCGTGCATGTGAGCGTGTGTGTGTGTGTCTTTTACATGCCCACTAACAGGTCTCGCATCGGTGGTTATGAAAAGAGCGGCTGGTAGCCGGCAAGGTTCTGCTGATGGAGCTGGCCTCTTGATTGGCGGCGGCTGCAGGGAGGGAGGTGGCGTTTGCCATTTTGTTAATGGAGGCCATACGGGCTGCCGGATCGTCTTTTCAAGAATCCTGGGAAGTCGAGAGGCAAAGCGTGCAGACAGGGGCGCGCACGTGCTCCATGGACAGTGGTGTCCACGCATGGGGGTTGGGGTGGGCGTGGACCACAAGACCCCCACCATGTTTGGAAAAGATGGAGGTCCCCAAGCAGCAAACTATTACAACATTATATAATAACATTTCACCAGTAATTAAAATTTGATGTTGTGGTGTCATGAATTCTTCGTTTTAAAGTCTGTTACCTTACATGTTATACAATAAACTGACAACCAAACCGGTGTAAAATCATCATTTCCCACTTGTTTTCAGCTCTTGTATAAATTGTTATGTAATGTATATATTTGAAAAAAAAAAGTGGCAATTTTCCATACAACATGACAGTTAGATGATATTTGATGTTTATGGATATATTCCACCAGCCCTTGTTACTGTATCAGCTTATTAACATCTGATGAATTTGTGAGTGTTCCCTGTCCTGACCGAGGTCCCGGATCCCGGCACCTAAGGGACTCGGGCGGCGGCAGCCAGACTCGGGGGATTTGGGGATCGATGGAGGGGTTGCTGGATGTGATCTCCCTTGCTAAGCTCAAATAATGGCAAACTGCGTGGGTCTCTCTGGGAGTATTAGAGTATGTAGATAATGGGGAAGCAGCTTCAGGCTGCTTAGAGAGCTGGACACTCTGGTGACCTTTATACAAATTCATGCAAATGTCTTGCCCGAAAAAAAAAAGAAGCGTGGATGTCCTTTATGTAATAATCTCATTATTCATTTGTAATATAGCGCTTTAAGAACAATCCTATCATTTTAGATCCCATCTCACTGTTCCGTGACGGTGCCAGATTGGGATTCATCTCTGGGAAACATTTCTCAAAAGTTTTCTTCAGCTGGGATCACATTTGTTTCTCGCTGAGTTTTCAGAAATACGCTCAGGTCGGGCTGTGCCATCCTTCGCTCCTCTGGCAGGTGGAGAGAACTTTCACCTTGGACGCCACGGGAGCCGCCGAACCGCAGCGATTTTTCCGCTGACGTGACCGCGGATCTTTTGACATTTTCACAACAAATTTAAAAAGGTAGAGAGAATTACACCGTACTTCATCTCCGAGTGGGTACACATTTCTCCGTCTTTAAAAGTCACACATACTTTGGACTGTTTTCTATTATGTTTTTTCAAGCTATACATTTGATGAGACGTTACAGATTTCCGGCGTCGAATAATAAGACAGGGAATCCAATATGCTGTAATCTGCTGTCGTCCATAACGAGGAGGAACAGGCTCATATTTCAGAGCGTCGGACGCCTTTGTGTCATTTCGTTTCCAATCGGATTCTGATTCTAATAAATGAGCTGCGATCTGGACTGAATGGACGAGGAAATGAAAGAGTGGAGGAGATCCCGGCCTCGTTTCCTATTATTTGCATATTATTTATGGATGGAAACTGACATACACACACAACCACACACATTTGTTTTTTTTTCAATGAATGAAAAATTGGGTTTAAAATTTGTGAGATTTCCATGAAAATATGAATAGAAACCATGCGCTAGTCATAGCAAAGCAAAACACGAAAAGATTCAGAAATAACCTGAGCTTGTCATCATTTTGTCAAAATCGCTGAATAAACCAACTCAAAGCAATTAGTTGACCTAAAAATTTACAAGGCAAATAAAATTTTTAAATCTAACTGGATATGTCAAAAATGTCATGTAATCACATAAACTCTATAACAACAGTAAGCAAAATAATAAAAAAAAAAATGAAATGAATGAATACATTGAATTAATTAATGGACAAGTGGATAATAAATAGATAAATAAATAAATAAGAGTTCCTCTGTTGTTATGATTGCTACAACAATTGTCCAATAAGACGCAAACAAACAAACAAACAAGCAAACAAAAGGACGCCAAAATACCAAATTGGAAGTTTGAGAACCTCTGAGTGAACAATGTAGACCTGCGGCCTTTCCTCACACAGGGCGCTTGTCATTAGCTGATCCTGAAGACAATAGACATAGCAAATAGTCCTAAGACTGATGAGTGTGTGTGTGTGTGTGTGTGTAATTGTGTAGGTACAAGAGAGGAGCCTCTGTGTGTGTGATTGTCCCTTTGGTGAAAGCAGCATATGTCACAGCTCAGACGGGCTTCTGTTGCAGCGGGGGCAAAGGCACGCATGTGCGCACACACACACACACACACACACACACACAAATGTCTGGGGTACACACATGGGGGAGAGAATATTAAAGAAACCCTTTATGAAGTTGCCCTCCATGTTTACCCTCCTTAAATGATGGGATTATTGTCAGGGTATAGTTAGCAGTGGTGGGGTGCCGTGTGGAATCAGGGTCATTTAGCATAAACAAAAATAGCTGAAGAAGATGATATGTTATCTTGTTGCTCGGTGAATCGAGAATAATCCAAACACTTTGTTCCGAGCATCTCAGTGTTCTCGGCGGGGGGTTCGGGGTCGGTCAGAAGAAGGAAGGGTCATATGAAACCGCTCGCAAAACGATCTGCGAGTTAGACAAGCCGCATCCCGTGGTGTTGCACTCTGAATTCAAAACAGACATTTTAGTGGCTGCCATCATCAAATTAGGCTACTCAGACCAAAAGATGGATGAAGAACAAAAAGGCTCTGTGATTTTACTACTAGAAATGACATCGGGTTGATGGCGCATTGGTTGGATTGGTTTATTGTAACTCCAAATATTATCTGGAGTATACTGGGTTTTTTTCCACTCAGTGGTTTTGACACTTTCTAGATGTTTTTTTTTTTTCAAGTTTGTCAGTATTGTTACACTTGGGCTGTTAAAAAAATAAATGATGCCGCAAAGAGTCGGCTTTTCCCCAACCGTTTGCAGCAACAATGGCTGCAAATATCAGCATCTGTAGCGTGAGCAGGGGTGTATAAAATATCTAAATACACTGTCAGTGGAGGGCAGTCCACTCATTTTCCATGAAAAGCTGTTTGATATCATATATTTATATTTCATAACAGCCACATGTACAATATTTTTTCATACTCTTGTGCACTCCTTATCTTTCACTTGTTACTTAAGACCTTGAGACACGATATAGTTTTCACTTGTTACTTAAGACACTTTGTAGTTTATTTGTTTATTTCTTATACTCCTTTTTTTTTTTTTTTACTTTTTATACAATTTTCTACTATTATTTATTATTGTTATATTTTTCTTGTACTTATGGCACAACAATTTCCTTCAGGATAAATAAAGTTGTTCTTATTCTTATTCTTATTTGCAAAGAAGGTGGACCTTAAAGTTTTGTGTTCCACATTGGGGAGGGCAGAGAGCAGGGATGTAACCTTTAGCTACTTAAATGGGGACAAAATAAATGATTAACATACTATATATGCCGTTATGTTGGTGATAGGGACTCCTTCCAAGATGCATCTGCAGAAAAGTCTCCTGACAATAGATTACATTTGCAGTTCCAACCACTAGAAGAATTTGTGGCTAGCATCATTAAAAGGGGCATTTTGCATTGGGGCATTGTAAGTATGTCTAAAAAAACAAAAAAAGGTCCATTCCTATGAGAAACAGAAAGGATAAATGTTAAGGTTGAACTTAATGTCCCCATGAGGGTAAATTTCTTTTGCTGCCAGCGGAGAAACAAAGGGAAACAAACAACAACTTGTAACAGCAACAAATACCCTATACCTTCAATAGAGGAGTAATGTCCAGGCTACATGTTTCGGGGGGATCTACAATGATCTGATCAGGAGGCTGAGAGATTTATAGTAATAGTTAGAAATGAGTGATATAAATGTGATAAAAGGCATTCATTCATTTATTCATTCAATCTTTCATTGTTTATCCTGGTCATCCTGCAGCCAGTATCGCAGGGGCACTGGACCCTCTCCCAGGTGTCACTGGTCAAAACGCAGAGTTCATCGGACGAGTCGCCAGTCAATCACGGAGCCACATATATAGGACTGTCTCAGAAAAGTAGAATATTGTGATAAAGTTCTTTGTCTTCTGTAATGCAATTTCAAAAACAAAAATGTCATACATTCTTGATTCATTACAAATAAACTGAAATATTGCAAGCCTTTTATTATTTTAATATTGCTGATTATGGCTTGCATTTTAAGAAAACTCAAAAATCCTATCTCAAAATATTAGAATATCATGAAAACGTAATCTTCGTTTTTTTTAATTGCAAGCTCTTTCTAAACTAGAAGCCGTGTTCCTCTGCAGACACTGTGACCGAAAATTCTCACTTGAAAAAGTCGAAAAAATTACAAGAACGCATGTGACGCAGGCTTGGGAGCGAGAATGTGTAGCATATAGACACATACAACTATTCACTCTTATTCAAACATCTGGGAAATTTAGGGTCCCAATGAACACGCGCATGCTTTTGGACTGTAAACGACAAACCTATAGAAGCCTCTGGGGTGAAATGTCTTCAACTGAAGAAAATCAAGTTCCGTTTCCACGACAAGAACCTAGAGAAAACACGCAAACTCCAAAATCAGGATTGAAACAGGGACCTTTTTTTCTGCTAAGTGTATATGCTCACCACAGTGCTTAGTGCACAGAATTTAGTTTTAACACAATGCCATCCGCATTGATTGATGACGACCAACCCGGTTTGTAATAAAAAGAGGCAATTTGACATTCTTACTCCTGGCAGCCCAAGAGTCAACTACACTTCCATTCAGACCAAATGCAAATGCACGCTTCAGCATAAACAGCATCACACCTGACTGAACACAGAAGCCATGTTGTGTTTCACATCTACTGCCCCCCCCACCCCCCCAAACGTCCGGCCCGGCCCTCTGTGTGTGTTCACTGGTGTGTCTCCATGTGCGTGTCCTATTAGGGGCCGATGAAATGAGGGCCCCCGGGGACCGGCTCAATGAACGGGGTCATCAGTCTGCGACTACTTGCTGCGGCGGAGAAAACCGGATGGTGATTTTGGGGGATTGTTTGGGTCGCGGCGTAGACACGGGATGACAGTAAACGAGTTTAAAGAGTAATGAGTATTGAATAATGCCTGGGGGTATTAATAATGTTGGAGCGCTACAACAATAACATCAGGAGGCTAATTCAAGAGAAGCAGCTAAGAGGAGATCGTGTGTTTTTCCCGCTAACTTTCGCTAATAATCCCGTTCCGGTGCATGAGAGCCCTTTGGGGCACATGTCTCCCGTCATCGCCCAAAATTCAGATAAGGAAAATTCAAGTAAGGAAATGCATTAGGGATGTAATCCTGTTTGAGATTAGGCATCTGAGAGGGCGCTAATCTAGTGGTGGGAGATGTAAAGGGAGAATCCTAATCCGAGTTCAGTCACGTGTGATACGTTTTGATTAAACACACCGACCTCCCGTGATCGGACATGCAAATTGGGGGGGAGGGCGAACCTCGCTCACAAATGCGGAGAAATATTCGGCGAGTGAAAGCTTTGAATATGTGCCGTCACATCATTTCATTCCGCACCAGGGGTTCTCACATGTTTTTTTTTTTTGCCGAATTCCAGACGCCAAAGTTAATCCTCTGTAAGTTCGACAAAAAAAGAAAAGAAAAAACGGGAAGGTGCGACGTTGATATTCACTTTAAACGTTATGTAATCCCGTGACCACCCAAGAACAATCTTGTGACCGTACAATGTCAGAAAAGAAACGTCTAAAAGAGAATTATGGACTAGAACTCTGTCTTTCTTCACATTTAAGACTTTTTCTGTTTTTGCCCTTGACACACACCTCCAGGTTTTGTGAAAATAAAACAAACGCTGTGCCAACAAGATGGTTGACATTTACCCCCTCCTTGCACTGAATGATCAAGCAGGAGTCCTGAATTCGCATTTGAAATGTCAGAAGAATCCAGTCTGCTATTCTTTAATCGGATTGTCCAGTGACAGAACAAATGAATACCACACACGGGTGTAAGGACCTTAAAGAAACCGTTTGTTCCCAAAAATAAACATTTTATTATTATGTACTTAACCCCCAGGCCCACACACAGTCAGGGGGAGAATAAATCACAACTGGAGTTTCACAGGAAAATACAATGTCTCCTCAGCAACCCGCTGAAACCATTTATGGAAGACTGATTTATGGGATGTTAAATGATCTCCACTGATAGACCGCATTCAAAGCGGTTTGCAATAGATTGCATTCATCCATAATTGCACACCTGATGATCTGGCACTAACCGGACCATTAGGAGTGACTTGAGGGGGTTCAGCGTTTTGCCCAAGGACACTTTGACATGCTGACAGGGGGAGTCGGCAATAGAACCATCAACCTTGCGATTGGAGAAAAGCCCAAACGGCCGGACGTTTCTGTGATTGACAGGTGACCCGTCCGGGTTAAAACCCGGCTCTCACCGAATGTCAGCTGCTGTGGCAGCGTTTAAGGGACTGAATGAATGAATGGATATTGACTAATCAAAATTATGGGGGAGGATCGACTGATCTGGTGTATCTGTCTCGGATCCAAATCATTTGATTGATCCCAGATCTAGTACACCGAGTCTTTTATTGTTTTTTGTTTTTTTCAATCTTGCTCGTATTTGTTTTGCCCTGTATATTTGGAAGCCCTTGTACTGGGTTGATGAATAAACACGGCAACAATATTGAGCAAAACTTATCCATAACTTGTGAACCCATGCTCATTGCAGCTTTTGCGTTTAAATGTCTGAGAAACCGAACACTCAACCATTTAAACCGAGAACTCGGACGACCGACAACATGTTGCACACAAAAGATGCAATCTTAATTACTTCTAATTCTATTTAAATCAGGATTGAAGGAGGGGGAGGGGGTGACCCATTGGAATGATTGTTTTCCATTGCGGGGCGTTTGTGCACCATGTAAACATACAACATGTTTTTTACCCCCCCTTTTGTTAAAAAAAAAGTCTGTCAGACGGAGAGCAAACGGGTCACTTGAGACAAACGAACACAAAACAACGATGATCCCAAAACAGAAGTCCCTTTGTGCGAACGTCAGAAAATCCACCGTATGAATCGCACTGTTATGTCTGGGACGAAGGTATTGAGTCCAAAACGTCCAGACACTTTCATGCGCTTATTAAAGTCCTCATTCATCAGAATCAAACGTGAGCAGATTGAGCGCATAATTATTAGCCGTGCGTTACGACGGGAATGTCATGGGAATTTTTCTGCTTTTCGACATCCTGGTTTAAAGGAGAAAGGCGGAGATGAAGATTGTAAAATGAGCCTGTTGATTTCAAATGCACAGGGTGGGGTGGATGGGTTGGGGGGGGGGGTCTTCTGTTGACCACAGTGGCTTTTATAAAAGGTGAAACAGCAAACTGGATGGGATTACTTGCATATTGCTATACTCCCTCTCTGTCTTTAATCCCCTCGCAGAGAATATCCCTGTGCAAACGCTGGATAACAGATTTATCTGGGATAACGTCGATGTCGTTACACGGCCTCCCCTCCTCTGAGAGGCCGGCGGGCGGGGGAGGGGGTACGGGGGCAATAATCCATCTCTCTTTACAACAGGATGTTAAACAATGCCAGCAGATGTGTCTGGAAGCCTCCGGAAATGAGGGCAGGTTTTTTCAGCAGGTAATCTTAATCTCTATTTTTTTTTTTCCATGAATATCTTTCTCTTATACACAAACACACACACACACACACACACACACACGGACACGCACATACAACACTCTGCCCCCTGAGTGCTGGGACATCAACCTGTTGTCTCTGGAGTCTGCTGGGGTTGGTGACAGTTTGTGATGGTCTTAGTGTGCGTGTGTGTGTGTGTGTGTGTGTGTGTGTGTTTGTGTGTGTATGGGCATGTGCATGAGTGGGTGAGAGTGTGAGTCCTTGTTGTTTGGTTGCAGGGTTCATTAATGCAAACGATTTGGGGCATGTAGAAAAATAATTTCCTTTCCTCCACACAAGATGGAGAATAAATATTACACAGCATCACCGACTGAAACAGATTTTTATCCATCCATCCATCCATCCATCCATCCATCCATCCATCCATCCATCCATCCATCCATCCATTGTCTGCTGCTTATCCTGCACTCAGGGTCGCGGGGGAAGCTGGAGTTGATGCCAGCTGTCATCGTGCGTGAAGCGGGGTTCACCCCGGACTGGTCGCCAGTCGACTGCAGGGCCACATATACACACAAACAACCATTCACTCCCTCAATGGAATGGAATTTTCCCATTTTTTCCAATTAACCTGCCTCATGGTTTTGGACTACGGGAGGAAACCAGAAACCCACGCAGACACGGGGAGGACGTGCAACATGCAAACACAGAAAGGTCCCCGTGTCGGAATCGAACCAGGGTCCTTTGTGCTGTGAGGACGAAGTGCTAACCACTGCCACCACATATTTTTATATAACTGTTACATTAAATTAAATGAAAACATTTAATAACAAATGCTTGATGTTAATCTAATTTAAAAAATATATTATGATGCACAAACAGCTCTAATAATCAATGCACAAAACCCCAGTTTGACCAATTGGTTTATATAGGGCTCTGTTATGAGTTCCCCCCCAACAAGCCTGCACTCCCACATCCAGAACATGATAAATCTGGATAATGAAGTTTGGATCAGAATCATCATGCATTCCAAACCAAATGACGCCATTACTCTATGGAAACATTTGCGTAAATATTTCAGTAATCAATGGCCTAACATTTATGATTTTTCTGAACCCCGGGGCAAGTTCCACAGTCGCGACCGCCCCCTCCCTCCACCCTCCAACACCCCCAAAGGACCGGGCTTGGTCATGTGCATAATGACCCTCGCCTGGGCATAATAACAACGTCTGAAGGCAGAAAAAAAACACAAAATGCTTCTCCATGTAGCGCCGGAATCAATACAGAGTGTGAGGTGTTCCCGCTCGGACTGACAGCTGGGCCGGTCAATACCGAAAAAAGGCGAGGAGAACTGAGTTTTTTTTTTTTTTTGTAATTACAATTCATTACTATTCTATTAGGATCTACCGAGGAGCTCGTGCGTCGATACGGAGACACGCGGCACCTGCGGGCTGGAGGTCAACGCCTTCCGATCCGTGTCGCAGGGTTTGGTTGAGCTGATTAGCTAGTCTTTGTGAAGCGGCTGCGTTACTTGAGCGGCAGGGGTTTAGGCCAGATTGGGGTCAGTCCTGCAAGAACGTTAAAGCGGCCCCACCTTTGCTTCGGCTGCGCGGAAGAAGGACGAGGCGGGGTGGAGGATTACGGAGCCTGGACAGGTGGGCCGCGGCAAAGCGGAGGAAGGTCAAGATAAATCTGTCACGATAAGTGTCAAATGGCAGCGAAGTGTTTTGTGGGGTTTTTCTGTTGTTTGTTTCTGAACACACACATACACACACACACACACACACTCCTGTGGTACTGTCAGTTCCGTCCGGCACCCATTACAATTAACTACTAACTTTTAAAAGAAAAAAATCCTTTTGATTAAATTTATGATTATTTGATAATTAAGAAAAAAAACAAACAAATAAGGCATTTTGTGTAAGTGCAGAAAAGCATCCTTAAGAGCTGATTATTCCAAATAAGCAGCATCAGTGGATTAAATTTTCTTTATATATGATATAAACAGGCTAAAATCTGTATTATTTTATTTGTTTGTTTTTTTTACAACCTATTTTTCAAGTTTCTTTATTTATCTTTATTTTTTTTAAGTTTTCAGCAAGTGTTTAAATTTGGTCAGAAAAGTTGCCTCAAAAATGAAGAGCAATCTACATACCAGTAATTGGAATTACGATAACAGGTATGTTGCTATTTGGCGCAGGCAGTTTCTTGATTTATTGCAAAATTCGGAAAACGTTGGCAGTACTTTTGGCAATTGAGAAACTGCTGGTCGTAGTTCATGGAATGTGCAGGGCTGCCAACACACAGACTCAAATGATGGGCGAGCACTGTCGTAGACGGGATGAACATTTTTCGAGAATGGATGCCAACTTGGAGAAGTTGACGGCTCGGCTTGAAGGAAATTGGCCAACATATTCAGACGATTGTATCAATAGCACCGGTAAAAGCAGAAAGACTGAAGGCAGATGGAAAATAATCAAGTCTTAGAGAGAATTGGGTGAGACTGAGAGGAGATTGAAGTCCACGGGCTCATACATACGCACACATGAAGACACATAACGATGGCTGGAATGCAAAACCTCCCATCTTCAAATTTTTCGATTTTAGGTTTTTGCATCGAATGGTGAGAAATGGGATGGCTCCACATTTGCAGTGTATCTGCAAGATAATCCCGCCCTTTCTTTTGACATAAATGTCACATGACAAAACTCCTATGTGCACAACGAAGCAGAAAAAAATAGGAAAAAAACACTTATCTGCATTGTCAGTGGTAAACATACATGCTAGACATTTTTAAATTATGACATATAAATATAGTCTGTGAACAATAGAATATTCTTGAATATCTTTAACTAGGACCATACTATAATCACATGAAACGATTTTTTTATTTCCCGAAAAAAGTGTTTTTTTCAGATAGGAGGTTTTGCATTCCAGCCATCGATAACACACACACACACACACCCTCGACTCAATACCTTCTTGGCTCCCACTCGTCTCCTCCTCCACGTTGCAGAGCAGCACGTGGAGGGACGGCGCGACGCGCCTCTGTTTGGCAGCGTCCGTGGTCTTTCCCACCCCAACACCCTTCTTCCAGTATTCTTGTAGTGTCTTTTTATCATGTTGCCAACATGCAGAGGGTTTTTATTACTTAAAAAAAAAAAAAAAGAAAGAAAAAAACCTTTTACCCAAAGTTTTTACCCAATGATCCTGTTCTCCCCCGTTATGTCACATGTTTCTATTATAAATCTATTTTGTTCTCTGACATGCAATTACAATAAAGACCACCATTCATTCATTCATTCATTCATTCATACATTCATTCAATCCATTTCAACCAGAACAGTAGTTCCATCCTTTCCAAGATGACATCGGCTTGTGGACGGGAGACGCCGAGAAACGACACCGACTTATTTAATTGAAATGGCTCAGCTGACGGGTGAACTGTGACCTGTATATTTTTTTTACGACTACACAATAACGCCGTTCTGGCTATGGCGCACAGGGGTCAAAGCAGGACCTCGCTCATTAAAGCAAAAACTAGATGAAAAGACCCGGCGGGGGGGGGGGGGGGGGGGGGGGGGTTCACACAAAGAAGCTGCTCCAGCATATGCAAGTGTGTGTGTGTGTGTGTGTGAGTGAATGTGTACACGCACACAGGAACACACACACACAACCTGAAGTAGAGCTTATCCCCTCTCGCCTTGCTCTAATCTGATCTGGTACCTACCTCCCATCTCTGTCCACCCCGCGGGTCAAACTCGGGCAGGGGAGGGGAAGTCGGTGACAGGTGGGGAGGCCGAGAGCGGGAGGGGTCGGATCAGGGTGTGGTTCTGGCACCAGGACCTCCGGGATCATGGCAGGAGGTGGAGATAATAATTAGGCCACAGCTACTGAACATCTTGCGTCGATTTAAGGTCGGGTTTAAATGAATCCTCAGTTACGCAGAGAAATGCGCCGACTGTCTCTTTAACCCGAGGAGAAAATACGGGCTCACATTCCTTCAGAGGATAAACATATCGCGCTTCGGGAAATGTTTTTGTGATGCGTCTGAAAATGACATTATCGAGTTAACCGGAACGTAACTCGAACAAAGGTTCAATTCAGTTCCGTATAATTGGGTATTTTCTCTGTTCACTTTTGAAACAGGTCATGCTCTGGAAAGCAAAATCAAACACAAATCAACTGGAAAATAAAACAATACAAATACCAGAAACTGTAGAAAGAAGGGGGGGGGCAAAGTCTTTCCAACTTGGCTCATGAAATTCAAATGATATGAAGAAAAATGTGAACAAAATGAGTTTTTGGTACCGATAAGACAAATCTATGTTGAATGATCTTTAGCATTTAAATAAAACTTTTTTAAACACAGTTAAATAAATAAATAAAAAAATAAAAAATAAAAAATAAAAAATAAATTAAAAAAAAAAAATAATAAAAATAAAATAAAATAAAATAAAATAAAATAAAATAAAATAAATAGCCAATAGTGTAAAATGCCCATGTAAAAAGGGGAATTGGCTGTTGAAATGCTTTTTTGATTGTTGAAAGTTAAAAATATGCTGATGCTAATAAGAGACTCAAAAACGTGCCAAACCATTGATGACTGTAAAAGACAACAAATTGATTTCTTTTGAGAGAGAAATAAACTGAAACTGGCCTTTTTCTGGTACATGCACAACCTTTTCTCGCTTTCTTTTGGTCTTACGGCCTCGTGTACGGCTTATAAGCTTTTTTTTTTTTTAAAAAAAAAAGGTCACATTAAATTGGACCAATGTGATGAAACCTCCCGTGACCCGAGCCGCTCGGGCCGGATCGGCATTTTAAAGGTCAATTGAACCAAATCACACGTACGCACAAAAGCATATTTCCTCTCCATCTGCTTTCCCGACTCGATGCCGCCGAGCCAGAGTGAAGACGGACATTTTTCTCTGTGACTGTGCTTCGGCTGACCCCGCCAAAGAAACGGCGTCGAGCCCAGTTCACCGCGTGGTCAGCGGTCAGTGATGGAGGTTCATTAGTTTGCAGCTGTGATTGGCTTTCAGATGGCGACATGTGACTTATGGCTGTAATTTAGCCTTGATTACATACACCATTACTTTAACTCTAATTGGACTGTCAGTCGGGGGGGAGGGACAAGAGAAACCGGCGAATCACAGATCCATGTTGGACGGATATCCCTTTAAAGATCCGCGTCGGGCGCCGCATTAAATCAGAGCGGCCGAGATGATCGCGCGCTCCTTAAATGTGACAAGCGGGATGTTGAATTACATAGTAACACACGCGAAAGTGGGTCCCAGCAGATGTGTTCCTGTTCGAGAAAGAAAATGAAACCTTCTTTCCGCGAGGGATGCAGAGATGCATTAATCAGGTCGTGGCGCGGTATAATAAATCAACCGCTGAGGCTCCGGCCCTGACCCCTGGGGTCAGGCTTATATAGACGACCACTTCATCACACCGCAATTTGCTGAGCGACCGCAGACAAAAGACGCGAAGCCTCACCTGGTGACCTTGTCTCATGATCGACAGAGTAAAATAAACAGGAAATAACCAGAAAGAGATGTCAGATACGTTCCGTTCCCGTTACGCGTCTGTGGAAATGTCGGGGGGGGTTAAAGCGACCTCGGCGGTGTTATTGACTACATAAGGCTGATAATATGTTCACGTCTATTGCATTCCTGAGCTGAATATATTTCTGCTTAATGGAATGGTCTAGAAAAAAAAAAAACGGATTGAAAAAAAAATCTAATTTCAATATAAAGTAGGATCTCAACACTTTCAACTGGCTGTAAAAATGCCAAAATACAGACATGTTTTATATTTTTTCATTGGTATAACACATAAAAATGTGACATATTTTCCAAAAAGTAATTTTCTTGAACACAACACTGCCTCAGAGACGCCATTGTTTTTATATCAGCAGAGACAAATAACAGTTTAATCAAACACTAAATTCAAGAAGTTATTGCCTAAATAGTAATAGTCATACATTTAAAAAAATCAATATACAGATGAGAGCTGCAGCAAAGTTTATTTGTATGATATCTTTAAAACTTTGAATTTTTGTTTCATTCACTTCCATTTTTGTTTAATTTTTACACAGTCATAACAGTTTTACTTTCATTTTTAGACTAGATTTACAGTCAAGGCTAGCTCACATGGAACTGGCCCACCAAAATTAAAATAATAATAATAATGATAACAACAACAACAACAACAACAACAATGATAATAATGCTAATAATAATATTAATAATAGGTAAATAAATAATTTGTTATAGAATATATCAGGATCAAATTTCTTCACAGACTAGTTGTTCCACTACCTTTTTCCATGATAGGAATTAAAAAGTGGAAAGTTTACTTTTTGAATTTATCAAAGAGACCTGAAAAAAATACACAAATTGCTGGCTATTTTCTCAGCATAATATGGTTTAATCATTATGATGATTTTTTTTTTCTGAAAGAATAGAATATAATGATAAAGTCAGTAATTGTGCATGGTTGCTGTTTAAGTAGGAAAAAATGACATTTTAAAACACGGCACAGTATCACAATCCCAATTAAAGTCAAGTTTTTTGGTGATAAAGTGTGTAACTGTACTTTGTCTCACAAAGTTGCTGAAAACAGTGATGTTGGGAGTCACAGCAGGACAATGCAGAGGTTTTATGGCGAGGGTCACATCTGCTGTGGGATAATGACAGGGGTAAGCCAAATGGAACATCAAGTATTTGTGCGTGTGTGTGTGTGTGTGTGTGTACACGTGTGTGTGTGTGTGTGTGTGTGTGCATTTGTGCACGTGCGGTTGGATGGGGGAACTAATGAGTCTCCTATGAGCTATTATCTGTACCTAAGGTACGCACTCTGCAATAATAAAAGCCAACACTGCAGAGTTCCCTAACCGGTAACACAACACTGGGCCTGAATTACACGTGTCATAAAACCCTCCATTTTTGGACGTGCAAACGTGCATCAAAAAGATTTGTGCCATTAATAACGTTCGGCATTTATTGAAGATCGAGTTAAACTATTGCAATCCTAGTTGAAAAGGTGCATGTTTCACCGTTTGAAACTTGCAAATGGAATAAAATAGAAAAAGTCAAACCATTGAGATCCTTAATAAAGCCTGATATGGAAATATATAAATGTCTTACATGACAGTAAATCAAATTTCTGCCTGCCTGTTTATTTTTCAGAGTTGTTATTTATGAGCAACACGGCAATTACACAATCTGAGGGGACACATATATTTTTATATACACACACATACATATGTATGATATAGTAACAAATAAACTATTTGTAATGACACACTTATGAGGTGTATCAGGTGCTGGAAAAGTTAGAAAAGCGAGTTGAAAGACGTGAATTTGGCTTAATTTTTGGATGATGATGTCAAGAAAACTCAGCTCCAAAAAAAATGCAAAAAATGCACTATGTGCTGCAACACAGTAATACAATTGAATATGAATAACATTCATGTGATAATATTGTTTTAAAGGCAGTTCTGTGTAACGATTCAAACACTCAAGATGAATAATTTAATAAGACATTTAAACACCAAACAACCTGAGAATTAAAAGATATCAAGACTCCATCCATGTACAATACAGAGAAAGTGAATAAATGACACGCAGGAAAAGCTGCAAGATTTACTGTGGATTTTTTTTTTTGGTGGTGGTGGTGGTGGTGGTGGGGTGGGGGTGGGGGACTGTGATTTTTCCACACACACAGGAGGCTCCATAGACAACGAGGTCATTGTCACGGTCCGTGGGCTTCTGGAGGAGCATTGGTGGTCGTCCGACCACTAAGCCAATTATGTAATTATCCCGGAAGTGATAAGCGCGGAGGGGGAAGTTGATCGAGTGACCCGTGGAGGAACGTTGAACACGCGTGGGTGGGTGCAGGGGGGTCCCCGTCCCGTCTGGGGTCCCTATAATAAATAACACTGGAATTAAACGCGCCTCGGGGCACGGAATTCCAATCAAAGGTAGAGATGGGAAGGTGGGGGTTGGAGAGAGAGAGAGAAATATATATATAGAGAGAATTAAAGAGAGAGGAATAGAGAGAGAGAGAGAAATAGATAGAGAAATAGAGAGAGAAAGAGAGAGAGAGAGAGAGAGAGAGAGAGAGAGAGAGAGAGAGAGAGAGAGAGAGAGAGAGAATCCCCTTGGGATAAGCCACGGCGCAGGGACGCAGAGTAATCCCGTGGAGTGGAAAGAGAGGAGCATATTCCCGCCGCCCGGCTCGGATATTAATCATTTATCCCGTTGACCGTGTGAGGAAAACCGGTAGCTCGGAAGTGGATGCAAAAGATTAAAAAACAAAAAAATAGAAATACATAAAGTAAAAAGTTATTTGTTTTCGTGAGCGCCGGCTGGCTGACGCGCGTCAGGGGCGCACCATGACGGAGGAGGAGGGAGAGGCGGCGGGGCTCACTTGGAGTGAGTATGACGGGATGTGAGGAGAACCTGCGTTACCATGGATCTTGCGTGGATCTCTGAGGGATGGCAACCTTCGCTCACCACCACCACCACCACCACCATCAACACCACCAGGCGGACCTGCGGCGCCTCTTCCACCGGCTGACCATCGCGTCCTCCCTGAGCATCCTCTGCTTCTCCCTGGTCTACCTCCTCACCGGATGCTGCGAGACGGCGGTGACGGACAACTTCAAGCCTCCCGCGTCGGGATGGCCGGACGAGAGGAACGCAAGCGGGGTTACCAGGGACGGGGGTGCTGCCGCGGAGCCGAACGGCTCGGCTAAGGAGTGGACGGCCGCCCGGAGGTTACCCCAGGCTCTCATCATCGGGGTGAAAAAGGGAGGCACCCGGGCGCTGCTGGAGTTCCTGCGCCTCCACCCGGACATCCGCGCCCTGGGCTCCGAACCGCACTTCTTCGACCGGCATTACGCACGCGGACTGGACTGGTACAGGTATGATTCCCCCTGGCTGGATGTGATGTGTGTGTGTGTGTGTTTTTTTCCTTATATTTTGTCGCACCTCCAACTTTTTGGGGCCAATTATAGGAGCCTCCAGCTTCCTCCTCCTCGGTGCGTTCCTCATGCCCAAACACATCCACAGCTATTTCCGCTGAGCTTTAGGTGACAGTAAAAGAGACCGTGCCATCTGGCTCGACCAATCTGTGCATGTGTGCATGCATGCGTCTGTGTGTGTGTGTGTGTGTGTGTGTGTCTATACTGTATAGGGAGAGGCCTGCGAGGATGAGTTCTCTCCAAGCTGCAGAGTAATCATCTCTGGTACTGGAGCCAGATGTTACTGTTGTCATGTGGCTCTGTTCCTAGGCTGTTTCACACAAAAAAAACAACTTGAAAAACTCTGAGAAAACACACACACACACACACACACACACACACACACACACACACACACACACACACACACACACTTAAGAAGTCACGCAAACTCCTCGGCAGTCAGCCAGAGAGGGATTATTCCTGCAGAATTCTGTCTTTTTGTTTTGAAAAGTGCACACAGTGAGCGGATGCAACCTATAGCCCAGCTCCACACACCACCCGCCACCCGCCACCCGCCACCCGCCTATGACAGACATGATCCTGATGCAGAAGATTACGGATTCATCCAAATCTGGAGCGTTCGGCCAAAACGTTAGCCAGCTTACGGTATATTACCGAGGCTCAGTCGTGGCCTTGGCGCCGCGCTGGGAGCCTCTTTGGCACATCTGCAACTCTTAAACCTGTGACAGATCACGTGAAACCAAAGCTGCGTGTGTGAGGTGGGGAGTGGGAGAGGAGCGGCAGAGCTTCTGCGCTCTCCCTGTGTGTTTATTGTCACACCAGGTGATGTGAGCGTGACACCGGATTGTCACGTCTTCTCACCCCCCCCTTCCCGCCCCGGGCCAGATGGGGCCCGCTGCATGTCGGGCCACTTGACATCCCTGTCAGCTCCGTCAATTGACCTTTGACTCGGGGTCAGTCTGCACTGGGAGTTAATGATGTGTACGCGACACTTCATAACTAACACACACACACACACACACACACACACACACACACACACACACACACACACAAGGGATGGACGGACAGATGAATGAAACTTTTCATTTTTTTTTTAGGGTTTCTAGAAGTGAAAAGCCCTTTTTTCAGCCTGTTTCTGACTGACTTATAGGTCTGATCATGATTTACATCTGAAAGTGAGCGACCTTTTTAAAGTTAGCCAGGAAAAACACATCCAGGCCCAACAGATATTGGATTAAAATGTTTTAAATTGTCTTTAACTTTTGATTCCACATTTCTGAAATAAGGCTGTCAGTGAAGTCGGCGTGAAAAAGCAAAGCTCATTGATGTCGATAGACGGCCTCCATCTGTGAGCCGGTGACAGTGAAAACAAGAATCTCTCGAAAAGATCTAAATTTAATCTAATCTAATCTAAAAAAAAATATACAATTGCTGGATGCCCAACAGTTAGCGAGGCAGGACGTGACGGACAGTAAGTAAAACATGTTGAGAACAGATTGAACAGACGCAGGTGGAAAACACTGGGGCTGGAAAGCGAAGCTCTGCGGGGGGGAGAAAAGCGTGTTTTTTTTTTTAGTTACAACACCATAAGTGGATCTAATCTGAGAACGATGAATGGGAAAAGTACGTCTGGAAATTAAACAAAACAAAGAAAATGCAGAGAAGACGATTCTTGAGAGTTTCGGTCCTTTTCCAGGACAGTGTATAAAACAAACCAACAAAAAAGCCATTGCTTTTAGCAACCCTAGATAATGAGCTGTCAACTTGACATTGTTTGCTCTAAGGAGAAGGGCAACACTAACGTCTTTTTAGCTTTTACCCGAGGTTGAAGCTCTCGGACTCTTGGACTCTCGGCCTTTTAAAAGAAGCGAGGCTCCGTAACGCTTGGAGAATAGGGGCACCTGCGGATGCAGGAGCTCAGGAGAGAGGATGACGTCGAGGCGCCGCTCCTCTAGTCTGCCGACGCTCACCGTCACCCCTGCAGGAAGATGTGGTACTGCAGAGCCGGCTGTACCAGAGCTGGCTCCGTCAGAGTAAATCCCCCAAACAAATCATCTTTTTAACAAATTACTGTGTGTTTGTAAGACTAATTTAATGTTCTTTTTTTTTTTATCTCAGCAAAATATTTTCAATATATATTTATTCGCATTGGCCCCGAGGCGGTGACTAAGCTAATCGCTTCATGGCTACAACTTAACGGACAATCAGATTGGTATTGATCTCGAAACCGACCGAAATGTCAAAGTGTTTGTTTGCCATCCGTTTCGCCGTTTGACTCAAAGGTTCTCAAAAGGAAAACAGCGGTAGTGATTACTAAATGATTTGATAATTTAGATAATTTTAAAAAGCAATCATCTTTCTTTTAGGGGTTTCCCCGACTCCTCCAAATTCAGCCACGATAAAGTTAACACTGGAAAAGTTCCAAATATGTAGGAATATGTGTACATACCATATAACTCCACACACATTCATACAAGTTTGTAAGAAACATATGCATATACATATACATATACATATACATATACATATACAGGACTGTCTCGGAAAATTATAATACTGTGATAAAGTTCTTTATCTTCTGTAATGCAATTAAAAAAACAAAAATTATTTTTCATGATATTCTACTATTTTGAGATAGGATTTTTGAGTTTTCTTACGATGTAGGCCATAATCAGCAATATTAGAATAATAAAAGGCTTGCAATATTTCAGTCGATTTGTAATGATTCCAGAATGTATGACATTTTTGTTTGTGTAATTGCATTACAGAAGATAATGAACTTTATCACAATATTCTAATTTTCTGAGACAGTCCTGTATACATAAAAGTAGTAGGAAGAACATAAAGGAAAGCCGTCAGTTGCTCACACTCCCCAGATCTTTTAATGTTTACATAATGCAAAAATAAGAGCTAGTTGTTTGGATTTCCAATCCAATTTTTTTTCTTTTTTTTTTTTAGCAGGGCAAAAGTTGTGTGATTCTTCCTGTCATATAAGATTCCTTTTATTTTTCCATCTGACTTTCTTTATTTTATTTTATTTTTTGTAATGTCCCTCTATTTTCAGGAAGTGCAACTCAAATAAATTGTACTCAACCGGAATGACATTTGAAGGCATCTTGGGCATTTTCACATTACAGACCCACATGGGGTCGGCCGGACGGTCTCCTCTACGTTACTGTATCGGTGCTTTTTTTCCTAGAGAGGCGATTGGGCGATGAGACATTTTCCCCCCGGTTTCCCCCCTCCTGCCTCCCTGAGGGTAAAATAACTTTTAGCTCCACAAGGGCAATTGAGATCAGGGCCCCCGACAAAGATGCACTAATGGCGTCGACCGGGGGAGATTGGATCTGGAGTAGTGCTGCGATGAACTGAGAGATGGACTGCGAGTTTCCTGCTCGCCATGATGCCAGGAATCAATACCCCTATCTCTCCGTCCTGACCTTGGTTTGACTCCAGCATTAGAGCGGTTAGCGTTGGTCAGCGCAGCTTCTGTTACAATTAGCAGGAAGCTTTATCCTGCATTGGCATAATCCCGCCGCTTAGGTGCACAGGAGTCAGGTTACACACAGCTTTTTTTTCTCTCAGGAGCTCGCGGGGCGTCCATTAAAATTTCGCTCGGCTGAAATTTCACATCACCGCCGCGATGCCTTCATTCTGAAAAGCGGCGAGGCAGTTTGAATGGAGGAGGAGAGAGGAAGGGATAATAGATGGAGGGATGCGAGATAAGAATCGGATGAAGTGGAGGGTTAAAGGGTGAGCAGTGTTACCACAACGTCGCACATCTCTGCTGACCTTTGCTTCAACCCAGGGGGGATGTCATCAGAGCTGGTCTCATGCATGTGTGTGTGTGTGTGTGTGTGTGTGTGTGTGTGTGGGTATTTGTATGTGAAGGCTGACTGCAGATTCTGTCACAGTCTGGAGACAGTTCTGTCCTCCAGACAGTCGGGCTGCTTGTATTTTGTTCTTGAGGTACAATAAGATTTATTGATACGGTATTGACTCTGTTCCTGGCAGAGCTTTAACCTTTGGAGGTTGAGCTCTCTGTTTGCTGCCAAGTTTGAAACACACTTGTCCGACTTACCAGATGGCAGCGTTGTATCCTTTTCTCTTTTCCCGGAGAGTCACTGTGGACTTCTTCCGATACTTTTACGTCCCGAGCTAACATAGTCTACCATCATCGCAAAGAGCCACTCCATGTGCATCACGCCGTATTTAATGTCGTGAAGAAAACTGATGGACAAATGTTTAATGCTGACGGACGTTATGGTTGGCGGTGGAAGATGAGTCATCTCTGATATAAATCGCGTTTATATTTGGCTTTCCGCAGATGTCTCGGGCGGCCATATTGAGAAAGCATCGCATAAAGCCTATTTCCTTGGCAGTAGCAACTCGGGCGTCGCGACGGAGAGAAGGAGGGAGAAGTGGGGGTACGGGCGGCAGCACTGACCCCGATTGGTCCTTTTAAACTCATAACCTCAGACATTTGAGATTATGAAGAAGATGAGAATGCGATGTTCCTGACTGACAGCACGGTCTGATAATATGAAAACAAAGACAAAACCGCTTGATTGCCTGAATTGTTTTGAATAATTACATTATCAACTTATGTTGGGCTTACACCTAACGATTTTGATAGTCGCAGATTGTTCAAATTCAAGAGTTTTACCGGAGTCAAACCGGAGTCGCAGTGTGCTCCCATTGTCTTGGCCATAAAGTACAAGTTGGTAATCTTAGCCATTTTAGATCAGTCCATTCCTAGACTCGGGCTAACGACAATATGAAACGTGTTTTAAGTTATCGCAGGTCTTTCAGTCTTTACGATTACTTAACACAATCAACGACTAATAGATGAGCTTTAACACAATCTGAAACGGGAAACCTGGCAGACAAACAATCATCAGAGCGGTATTGGCAGCAAAGCCGGTATTTCTTTACGGTACAGATGAACGGGAACGGCGAAGCACGTCCCGATCGGTATGAAGCGTCCAGAAAGAGGAGCGGATGGTGGAGCTGTGGGCAGAAAAAGCCTGGCTTTTACGATATCAACTCTGCGACCGAGCGGAGAAGGAAAAATATTGGACCGAAATAGCAGAGGGTCTGAAATTACCCGGTGAAAACATTGCACGGTGGGAAACAACTGCTGACTCAAGTTGTAGCCTTGTAATAAGCGACCCTGTAAAATCTCAGTGTAGACTTAAAACTCTAAAAACTTGTCTTTAGATGCGAGCAGGTGCGAGATGATAGTTTTCCACACGTGTTTTCCAAATCTTTTCAAATTCATCTAATGTCCAGGTAGCTGTAGATGGTAAAACTTATTTTTAGCTGCCATGACTTGCCACAGCCATGGCCTTAAATGTGTTCAGGTGAAACTTGAAGATATGATTTCAGAGTGATGTTTTCAAAGGAAAAAAGTTCGACTAACATGCTAATTTACCAGTCATCACGTGGGCCGTGTCTTTTCGTAGTCGGCTGCTTCGACGACGCTGATTCATCTGCAATTCATATTTAACCCATTAAGAGCGGGTGGAGGTTCAATTCATACCCATACATAAGTGGTTTTGTTCGACGCCTTTTTTTTTTGTATCCGTACAACAGCGTGTGATCGCCATGCAAATCCCACGAGAGCGGCTGCCGAAACACCGCTGACGTCACGGTTGGATCACGGGAAATGCAGCGAATGTTTCAATTATACCATTTTATCAATTTTTTTTTTTTTTATTAAACTGCCAAAGTTGGGCTGTGCACGTTGTAAATGAGTGGGTTCAGGTGGGGTTTGTCCTATCCCTGTACAGTACCGGCGGTGATCACCATAAGGCCCAGACGGGTGGGGCGATCAGCCTCTCATTAAGGCTCTCCCCTGGGATCACGCAAGCTCAGGCAGGGGGGACGTCTTGGCACCTCTATGATGGATGTCTCCTGGAAGTGGACAGGGCACAGCCACAATAGACCTACCCCTTAATGGTCCCCAACACTGAGGAAATGGATGAGCGACCCCCCCCCCCCCCTTAACACACCCATGAATGCATACCGTCTCAAATGTTGCGTTTTACTCATAAATAAGCAGTAACGTGTGGATAATGAATAAATTCAATACTCGGCCCTTTATTGTTTCCCCCTCTGATCAAACATCAGAGGTAAAAAGAGTTGAGATTTTGACACATTTAATCCAAGGCACCCCAAAATCCCCCAATCCTCTGTGCATGTGCATGTGATGAACATGGCAATTGCGACACACACACACACACACACACTACATGACACAGCATGCTACTGATGGGGATCCAAAGGCTCCTAGCCCACCCCAGTCTCCACCTGCCACTCTTGGTCCCAGCTGAGGCCCAGTGCTGCGTTATTATTATTATTCCCAGCCCTTCCCCTTACATTTACACCTCCTTGCGTCATTTACCCTCCGCCCACACACACACACACACGCGCACACACACACACACACACCCTACTGGTCTTCTAGTACAGCCTGTCTGTACTGACTTACCCCCAAATATCCCCCCCCGAGGATCAATAGCCAGTGGCCTTGGCTGGCCACCAGGGAGGCTGGATGAAATATTGGGAAGTGAATGACAAAAGAGATGTTCCTCAAAGGCAAACAGAGGCTTATAATAAGCCCCGGGATAATCCCAGTGTTCATCATACTGGATGTTTGATCTCGAGCTCGGTACCAAATGAGCATTGTAGGGATGTGGCTAAAAAAGGATGTGTTAATTGTCAATTAATTTAGCATTTTCTTCTTTTTTTTTCCAAGGGATTTCTGAGCCGCCAGCTGGTTTCACTCTCCTGCTGGCGGTAAAGTCAAGCGGTATTCAGGGGTTAACACGCCCGGGTCCCAAATCCCCCCCGACCCTCTCGCTGGCCCACACCAACCCGAAGAGCAGCACCGAAGGAAAATCCTTCGCTTGCTGCCCATACTTGGGATTTTGGTTGATGGAGTTCAGCTGAGGTCATTTTGCATGACAGACCTCATTAGAAAACAATGTTATATCTTTTAAAATCATGATGTTCAGCATGTGATCTGAACTGCAAAAGTTGGGAAATTTGAAACCACCTTGTTCAGAAGTTGGCATCAACTTCAATGAAAAACTCCAGCCTAAAAAAAGATTGATGTCTAAAAATGTAACAATCTATAATTGACATACTGTATT
This sequence comes from Fistularia commersonii, assembly GCF_037954325.1. NCBI lineage: Eukaryota > Metazoa > Chordata > Actinopteri > Syngnathiformes > Fistulariidae > Fistularia > Fistularia commersonii. The sequence continues at coordinate 3,148,810 of NC_141316.1, read as the reverse complement.
AGTAATAGAAGTACTGAGTCTGACGCTTCTGCTAGCAAGTTGGCTAACATACATCCAGCTTGAATGGGGACGTTGTAATATGATAGTTAGGAATATGATAGTTAGCTTAGCATGAATGGTCGTCTACAAAGTCCAACTTTGTCATCGAACATCCTCATGCTCTCATATTCACGTTGTGACGCTATAGAATATTGACGTAAAATGACAGCTCATTTGAAGTTTTGAGGTGTGGAGTTGCTTGCTTTTAACTTACTTATTTATTCATTGATTTGGGTTGGCTTATTTTGGACCTTAACTCCTAACTCTGAACTCCTAGATACGTGAACTATTCTACTTGATCGTCCAAAAACATACAAAAATATACTCAATGGAAATTCTGTCATAACTCCTGATGAAGCTCAGCTCATGTCTCAGTGTCTGATATAATATTATAATACATACAGTGATACATAAATGTGTGTGTGTTTGTGTGTGTGTGTATCAATATACAAGACTGTCTCAGAAAATTAGAATATTGTGTTATCTTCTGTAATGCAATTACAAAAACAAAAATGCCATACATTCTGGATTCATTGCAAATCAACTGAAATATTGCAAGCCTTTTATTATTCTAATATTGCTGATTATGGCTTACATCTTCAGAAAACTCAACAATCCTATCTCAAAATATTTGAATATCATGAAAAAGTAATTTTTGTTTTTTTTACATTACATTTTTAAATTACATTTTTGCATTACAGAAGATAAAGAACTTTATCGCAATATTCTAATTTTCTGAGACAGTCCTGTATATTTGTAACATGATAAAATATGGGCGACGCAGAGGTTCAGTGGTTAGCGTTTTCAGGAACTTTTCGGGGACCTTTCCGTGTGGAATTTGCATGTTCTCCCCATGTCTGCGTGTTCTCTGGTTTCCACCTACAGCCCAAAAACATTGGAAATAATTGGGAAAATTGCCCCGAATGAACAAGTGAGTGAACGGTTGTTTGGCCATACGGTGATTGACTGGTCCAGGGTGTAAGGCTGCTGCCCAGCTGGGATAGACTCCAGCATCCCCTGCGACCCTGAGTGCAGGATAAATGGAAGAAGATGGATGGATAAAAAAATATGGAACAACATAATACATAATACACCTGGTGACATTTGTTGAAGTCAGATTAGGAAGCGTTGGCTCCAAAATCAAATATCTTGGGCAAACATGGCAAAACTCAAAATCCAAACAGACACTTTAATGTGTACACATGTTTTTATTTGCTTGGTGTTGTTTGTGCATGTGTCTATATCTTCAGGATGACATTTGAGTTTAGGCCGCGTTTTTTCACCCAGGAGGTGACCTTTGGGGTAATAAGGGGCTCAGTAGGCATAAGAAAATCGTCCTGACAATGTGTAAACAGACATGACTGTTAGTAAATAACAAATCAGATTACATTTTACATTTGAAGGTTGATAAAAATTCAGCGGTACAATAAACTGAAATATAAACTTTAGAGGAGTAAACCAACAACTCAGAAGCTTTTGTTCAACTCTAATTCAATCCATTCTACTACGAGGCAGGATTTGGAGGGGTATCAAAGCGGTCATCGCTTTATCTTTTGTTCCAACAGTCAACATGTAAACAAGAGAAATACGTCGTGCGTGGTTGGATAACCTGGAGTGGCGCCAGGTCGGGCCTAATTGAGCTTCGGAAGTGTGTCGACTGTGTCCACACAGTGTTCCCATTGAAAAGACTCATAGGCCTAAAAAGCAAAGCTTCATGTCTCAGGCAACCCACCACGTGGAGGAAAAATCAAATTTCCATCTTTGGTTTCACTCTAAAAGTTCTCAATTCACCGAACTGATTATACAAATATTAGTTAGTTTCAAATACACGGTACATACAAGTATAAATCCTTTCCTATGAATAAAATGGGCTGAAATACAGTACATGGATGGAATTCTTGCTAGTTAACATGAATAGGCTACTTCCTGGCATTCATGTGCTAATGTTGCGAATTAAGCTGCATTTGTACAGTTAAGAGCAGATACACACGCATATGTTGTAATTCTGTATGATGTTATAATTTCAGCCTTCATGGAACGGGCTTTTGACGTGTCAGAGGGTGTTCAGGAATAAGAGTGATGAGCTGCGTTTTAAATTTTCGGTCACTTTTTGGCGGTGGGCGGGATCCAAACATTGGAGGTTGCTGATCAAAACATCGAGTGGACTCAATTACGGGAACACTCTGAAATGCGGCATGTGAAGGTTTTATGTTGTTTTTGAGTGTGATAAATGAGACTTTTTTTTTTTAATTAATCCAGGGGGATTGACAGAATACATTGTTTTAAATGCCACATTCAGTGCTGTGAACCAAGTAACCAATTTACTTTGTATAACTCTCTTAGAATGTACATCATGTGACAGTTTGACTTGCATTTAGTCTCAGTATTCCCAGGCTAGCCCGCTATTCTTTTGTTTTATACAAAGGGAAAATCAATGACATGAGTTCATTTAGCATTTGGAAAAAGAAAAAAAGACTCCAAACAGGAGCTCAGGTCTGCTTTTGTGGAAAGTTAGCAGTTGAAAGGAAATTGCAGACGGCGCCTCAGTATCACGGTGCTTCAAGTGGAGCTATAACAGCATTTAGGTATCAGAAAAAATGTATCTTATCAATTAGTCTGTCTGTAAAAACACCATGGCTGAAATGTAGTTAAAAGAGACCTTTTCTTGGTGGTAATTAGCTCTTTGTGCTCAGGTAATGGCTTTGGCTCTTGGCTCTGAGGCTAAATTCACAGACAGATTGCTAATGGAGGTTCGTTTGTATCCACTCCGAGTGTTCCTTCATCTGTCACCCAGCCCCTCTTTCATTTCAAATATAGCAAACAGGAACACACACACACGCACACACACACACACACACACACACACACACACACACACACACACACACACACACAGGCACGCATGCACTCACACAGAAATAGATAGATGAGTACACACTTTAAAGGGTCTGGTAAAAATCCACCACACCCACCTCTTATGTCCTGAACTTTGTTTTGTGTGTGTGCGTGTGTGCGCGTGTGTGTGTGTGTGTGTGTGTGTGTGACTTCCGATTTCTCCTGGGTCCACCAGGAGGCCAGAGGCTTGATAGCAGAATGCTTGACTAATGACTGAATAATGAGTGTATGTTTATTGTTTGGCTTTGTGTGCCTGCATTTGTGTGTACCTCTAATACATTTGCAAGTGCATTGTGTGTGTGTGTGTGTGTGTGTGTGTGTGTGTGTGTCGCAGACTGTGGCTCCTCTTTCTCAGGGTATTGGAGTTAAAAAAAAGGAAGTCACTGGGCTAAGTCGTGTAAGCTCTGCCGAACACAGTGATCAAATGAGCGTGTTTGTCAGATTCATAAGCGAGGAATTTGGGATATGCAGGCGCACGTGTGTGTGTGCTTTTGTGTGTGTCTATTGACAGGATCTTCTGTTACAACTGTATCTGAAATATTAGCTGCTGGCACAGAACAGTCGGAGCACCCTGTCCTCACCTCATCCATCCCGCGTCCTCTCTGCCCTCAGTCTGTCCTTTCGATTTACGTCTCATTTCTTCCACTGCGACATCTTTATTGACTCGTGTATGATGTACAATTAAGATAAGAGCGTAAAAGTGTCTTTCTAGATTTTTTTTCCCTTGCTTTGGTTTTTATTCCTTCAAAAAAAAGTCACACATAATAAGATAAATAACCAAATGAATGAATAAAAATGGGATTTATGGAGTAGGTGTTTTTGCATAACTCTGAATACTTAAAGCGTAATCAAAAAATTATATTTAATTTTTACTCTGTGCAGAAAAGCCCAACACGAACATTATATATTGCTTTTATCAAGGAAATTATTTTGCGATTTTTAAGTCTGACGCTCAGGTATTAAGTCCCTGTGGATCAAAAACCGGAAACCTAAATCCATACTTACTTTTCTTTTTTTTCTCCGGCTGAAAATCTTCAAATGTTTTATGAAGTACCTTTCCATGAAAAATGTATTGGACGTCACCCGGCAGAAAGCATCAGCTCAACCGCAAACTCTTGAATCTTGCATGGCTGGCAATCATCGCAGGCTGTGTTCGGTGCGTGTTTATCTCCACACACATGGAATAAAACATCACCACGGAGGCAGTGACCACAGTTTCAAAGGCCTCCTCTATTGATTTATAAATCTTTAAAGAAAAATGCTCGTAAATTATTGGCTGTTAAAGAGGACGGGGATCGTATTTGTCCGTGGCACAGAGACAGCGTGTGTTTCGGTCGGTCAGTCAGGTGTATGGCAGGTGTGTTGGCAGATGTCCCCGTGTCTCCGGCTGGTCCTGCGGGGCCTCTTGAGTCATTTATTGCTAAATGAGTCCCATCTGCTAGTCTTCTTGTGCAGAGGTAGAGGTAGGCAGGGAGAGGGACATTCTGTTTCTGTCTCTCAGGCCGTCATCCGGCTGTGCGTCTGAGGCTCCGCTGTATACACACACACACACACACACACACACACACACTGGCCGGTCTGTCAGGCGGGAGGGACAACGGCGTGTGCCAACCCGCCATAATTACAAGCACGAAAATAACAAGTCAACATTTGGCAAATGTATGTCTGTGTGTTATAGCCGTGGCTGGCAGGAAGACCGGAGACTGGAGGAAATAACCTGCCTTGGGATCAAGCACAAGTCGTCATCGCCTGCATTTGTTTTTTTTCCGCTTTTGCAACAAAGTCAGTCGTTTCTGCTGAAATACACCAAAATTCTGGGCACTGTGCAGGTTGTGCATCTCTAGCTCTCCCTAAGGAGGCAAAAGTGTAGTTAAGCAAGCTGTTCCTGGATTAACTTTTTAACATGGAAAAGGACGAGCAGGATTGCAGAAATCGAAATCTAATTCTATAGGTTGACAATTCGTAAAAGACACACAAGGGGAGAATTAGGAACAACAGAAATACACACATGATGTCTGCATTGGATTTAAAAATGGAGGATATAATAATCGAAATTGGGAGAAAGAGTAAATGTTGGACGAGGCAAATCTGGATGAAAAAAATAAATGAAAAAATAAATGTACGAAATAAGATAAATATTCATTATTGCTTATGTGAATGGTGGTTCTTATCTGTGACCTGTACCTCCAGGAGTATGATGCCCAAAGCTCTGGACGGCCAGATCGTGATGGAGAAGACGCCTCGTTACTTTGTCACCGTGGAAACGCCGGGGCGAGTCCACGCCATGTCGCGGGATGTGAAACTGATAATCGTCGTCCGCGACCCCGTGACCCGAGCCATATCTGACTACACACAGATCATCTCCAAGACGCCGGACATCCCTCCCTTTGAGACCCTTGCCTTCAAGAACCGGACATCAGGTACATCAGGATCTTTATATTTTGGCATCGCATGTGAAATGATTACTTTGACGTTTAATGCCACCTTCAAAAAAAAAAAATCCAGGTTTTTCCAAGAGGAAAACCTCTGCAACGCGAAAAATAATAATATTTTGAGGCCTGTTGTCCGTTCAACCTCCAGGTCAGATCGATTCTCTGTGGAGCCCGCTGTGGATCGGTCTGTATGCCCAGCACCTGGAGCGCTGGCTGGCCTGGTTCCCGAGGAGCCAGGTCCATCTGGTCAGCGGGGAGAGGCTAATCTCCGACCCGGCGGGAGAACTGGGAAAGGTCCAGGATTTTCTGGGACTCCAGAGGATCGTCACGGACAAACACTTCTACTTCAACAAGACGAAGGGCTTCCCCTGCCTGAAGAAGCCGGAGGGCAGCAGTAAACCTCACTGCCTGGGGAAGACCAAGGGGAGGATGCACGTGTCCATTGACCCCGAGGTGATGGAGAAACTGAGGGAGTTCTACAAGCCGCACAACCAGCGCTTCTATCAGATGGCGGGCCAGGACTTTGGATGGCAGTGAGAGAGGGGACTGTGACAGCAAATTTGTTTTATACGGCTCGGCATGGAGACTTTAGGAAATCGGCTACAGGGCGGAGAAAAGATGGCACGTCTGGTGTTTTTCTAGGCGGATAAGACGTGCCGCATTACTTCAATCCATTCATTTTCTTCGGGTGTGTGAGCGCGATGGATCGAGAACAGCAAGCGGTTCGAGCGCTTCACTTGTATCAATCGACGTAATCGTGACCGACCCTCATTGGGAAGTTTGTCCAGAGCAATGTGGCCAGCCCATAATAACAATCACATCAAATCTAATGTGAAGCAGGTTTCTGGCACCGCGTCGTCCTTTTCCTGCCGGACATCAGCCATCCCATCACTGGGTCATGACTGAGAAGTTAAGATTTGAAATCTATCGCCATTCCACGAATCTATCGTCCAGGTCTTCTTAAGACAGTGACGTGCCCTATCAAAGATGCCGTGCCGCTAACGGTTTTAGCCTCTCATCCTTCTCGTAATTCTACCGCGGTTGGTTGCACAACATATTTGTGCGAACGGCAAGTCGTGCACCTGCGGTTGCTATAGGTTAATGGTTACCGGAGAGATAGGTCTTGGCGGTGTGCGGATGTATCCTGACACGGAGTGTCCGCCACGGATGCATTTTTACATTTTATCCTCCAGGACGTCGTCTTGTTCTCTCCTCTCGCTGGTTTAGAATTTAAGAGCAATCAATGCCGACATCTTGAGAATCGTATTGTTGCCCAAAAGGGGGATGAAATGAATCTTTTATGCGGTGAGCAGTGGAGGACTGAGCCAGAGAATCCTTACATGAGCTCAGATTTGACTGAGTGGTTTTGTATTCCTGAATAATGAATGTGGATGAGTGGATGTAGGTGAGCCGGTGTGGATCCCTCTCCTCTTAGGATTAGATTAGCAGCTAGCCGGAAAAACAAAACGCTCTGCCGTGAAGCGAGTCAGCGAAACTAACGTGAAAGAAGACGACCAAAGGAGGAACAGGGCGGAGGGGGAGGTGCGGTCGAATCCCTGCACCTCCTGAGTGAACCCGGCCTGCTAACAGGGTTGCTATGTTTTCAGTTTGCATGCATTTGCACTTCTTTGGAAGCATAAACAAAATAAAATTATTTTTGAGCAAATAAAGAAAAAAAGAAAAAAAAAAAGAAACAGAAAATCAACTTGCAGTTCATCATTTCGCTCACCGGGTCTCTTTAACCTTGAAAAGTTTCGGAAGGTGCAAATCACGCGAGCGAGACCGGATTGCGAATCCCCAAAAACCCCTGCAGCAATGTGAACGCCATTGACGCAGCAACACTGTTCTCTTGAAATGTGTGGATGATTTTGAAAATCTGAAATGGCAATAAAACATCCATAAGTCATCGTCATTCTGTGTGAAGTTGTGAAAGCTGCCCGCCGCCGCCGCCGCTAAAGCGTGACAACACCATCACCTTGTGGATGCTTCGGAGAATGCTATGACAAATAATCCCCGTCCCCAAACACGGTACAAACGAGTTCTTTATTATGATGTGCCCTTCTCATTTCCCATTAACCGATCCATCGTTTTAGAAATGGGTCAAATTACTCGTGTTGTTACACCAGATCGCAAATCATTATTCAGCAAAAACGAAAGGACACTGTATTTAAATCTGACACAAACGCACTGTAAAAGACACGACGACTCATGCTTCGGTTTTACTGCGACCCAGCGTGGTGGGATAGAAATGAACTTAAAAAGTAAAAATAATTCAAAAAAATCAAAAAGCAGCGTACGTTACATTTCACTTTGAACAGAACAAATCAATCGAGTACACAAATACATAAGATACGTTTTAAAATGCACTTAAACAGACCAATACTTTTTACTGCTCCGTCGACATTATCCCGTGTGATCCCGAACAGCTGCACATGTACCTAAAATATCCATAATCAAGTAAATATGACACATAGAGCCGTTTAAGCGGGCGCGCTCTGCTTGCCGAGGGGTTTTGGCAGTTTGCACTGACGCCGGTCGAACAAACAGAAGTCAAACAAACGGTGTTGCCGCGAGATGAGAGCATGCTGTCAGATGAGAGGCGTGATGCTGTGACTAAAGGCACTCCACATGACCTGCGACTGCCTCACACCCATGTTGCCCTTGTCCTTTACGTTTAAATACATTTCCTCAATGGATGAAGCAACAACACTCAGGCCCACCTGCTGTCACTGCTGTTACAAAAATTCTTACTTCGCCTGACAGTAAATCACAGAATCATACTTTTTTTTTTTTTCCCCAAAACAGGTTCTTAAATGTATGTTTTTGCAGGTTTTTCCACTAATCATAGGCAAAATTCAAATAAGCTACACCACAAGCTAAGGGTGTCCTTGTGCTTGTTTGGGGGTGAAACTGTCAGCGCAAGGGAAACGCTTCGCTTTTCTTTCCAGATCTACATGAGACCGTGAATCAGTCTGCCTCTATAAGCAAATCTACAGTTCAGCACAAATAAACATATTCAGTATTTCTTTCTGATTTTATCAAAGACCAAATGTATGACCCTGACAACACTATTGTCAAATTCCCAAATCGCAATCCTACCACTGACTGAAAACACCTGAAGCAGTGTGATGGGATTTAGGTTCGGTTCAAGTGTGTCCGTAAAGTGACGCAGAAAGTTGACACTGTCCTTCTCAGAAGAGCTGACAAAAGCATCTCAAACTGGCGGTATGTTTGGCGAAGACTTTTTCCTCTACTCGCCCCGTCTCAATGTTCAGGCCACGCGAGCAGCATAAAAGGTTCAGCTAAAAGTGTCACTGGAAAAGCTACATTCGTCATCGTAACACAAACGCACCTCGAAACACTATTAGCCTGCAGATGCTATTCCAAACAAACCGCCCTTTTCGGTTTGAAGAAGAATACGCAATATTCACTTCGATCTCACAATCCTTTTCCAAATCAAGCAATGAAAACAAGGAAACGACAGCGAGTAATTCACATACGGTTGCGAGCAAGTAACCTTTTTATATATTTTTATCGTTGTAAACCAACAACAACAACCCTAGGGCAAACATTATATGTCACACTAACAGTGAAACAGTTGAGCTTAGCTTTGAGTACGATATGAAAACCCCATTCGAGCTGCACCTCCTCGTCACCCCAACATGCTAATCTGCTAATGCTCGTTTGGTTGTGTCTGTGTGAACATTAGCTTAAGGGGCTGAGATTAGGATTTCATACATGAACACTGTCAACCGCATTTACGTCGATATATCTCTCTGCCCCTTGTTTGGCAACAGTTATTAGCAGACTAGCTGCTAGCTTGGGAGAAAAGTGAAACGTTTGGCAGTTAAACACCCGACAGGAGATGTCGGTCAAGACATAATGAGACTTGTGTTTCCCTTGTGCCTGGTGGACGTACTCGATTATTCTTTGCTAATGTGTTAGCTATATTAGCGTCATAAGACTGTTGATTTTTGCCTCATAGTGGTTAAAAATAAACCAGATTAAAGTTACTGTTTTCACGTCTCGGTCACAGTAGTCTAATTTTGTTTACGGTAATTATCCAACTGTGCCACATGGAGACAAACACCGACATGCTAATGTGTTCGGACGCTACGTATCGGCCGTCTAGCAGTATTCCTCTCCCTGCGGGTCGGGCAGGTCATTGAGGTCCAGGAAGATGGAGGTGTTGGACAGCTTGCGACCGTTCGACGAGAGGTCCAGCAGCTCCTCGGCGGTGCTCGGCACCGAGCTGATGTACATGTCCCACACCTGCTCCGGAGAGTCCAGCTCCAGCAGCTTCTGCTTGATCTTTAGGTTCTTCTCAATGTTCCTCCGCTTGTGCTTGAACTCCAGGATGGTTTTGGTGTAGCGGTTGATAGTGGTGACCGAGGACGCCATGCAGGCGGTGAAGGAGCTCCAAGCTAAACTGCAGAGATACAAAGAGTTTACATCTGAGGGCCGATAAATGCGGCTTCACATAAGGAAGTTAAAGGTAAAAGGAATGAAAGCATCATACGGGATCCAGGAAGCACAAGATTAAGAAATAATTGTTGATGTTTCATTTGGTGGTCAATGGTGGCTTTCTAAAAAATAAAATAAAATAAAATAAAATAAAATAGAATAAAATAGAATAAAATAAAATATAAATAGGGGTGGTGCAGTGGCGCTGTGCTCATTGCTTTGGCCTCACTGGACCCTGGTTCAATTTGTGCGGGTTTCCTCCAGGTTCTCCGTTTTCCTCCCACAGTCCAAAAACATGCAGCGGGTTCATTGGAAATGAATTGGAAGTTAATTGGGAAAAAAGGCCCCGAATGAGAGAGTGAATGATTATTTGTCGGTATATGTGTCCCTGTGATTTACTGGTGACCAGTCCAGGGTGAACCCCACCTCTCGCCCCATGACAGCTGAAATAAGCTCCAGCATCCCCTGCAACCCTGAGTGCAGGATGAGTGCAAAAAGATGCATGGATGGATGGATATATGATCTTATATAGACAGATATATAAGAATGAGAGGGGCGCAAGTGGAACCATGATGCTACAGGGATTAGAGATAAGGAAGGTGGAGGATTTTAAGCACTTAGGGTCGATTCTCCGGAGCAATGGAGGCTGTGGAGAAGAAGTGAAGAAACGCGTTCCAAGCAGGTTGGAAGGGGTAGAGAAAAGTGTCAGGGTTAATGTCTAATAAAAAGACTATCACGTGGTTGGATGGAGGCTGATGATTGGGCAGAAGAAGTAGAGAAAGCGATTTTGTTTTGGGTGCAATTTTAAACCAAGCGATTGCTTTTTTTATTTTTTCTGCCTCATGTCTTACCGCAAGTTACACTTTCTCCTCATTTCCTTTGTAACACACGGAGAGTTTTATTATCAATTCATTCCAGAGAGCGAGAAGATTTCGGGGAAGCAAGAGTTTACGAGTGTTTGACTTCTGTGAAGTCACAGCAGTAGTAGAGACACACTGCAGATGTGTCACGATTTGATTGACAGCTCAGAACACACTCATTTGCTCCGGGTGTCTATTGACCATATTAATGTCTAGATCTAGTTCTTATACTGAATCCACTACAATCGAATAATACAAAAGATCAAACAATTCACTTCTTCCTGCACAAACTCACATGTATGACCAACTGTAGTCCCACGTCTGGGGTTTCCAGTCCTCGGGGCCGAGGCTGACCGTCAGCTGGAAGGCGGTGGTGAACATCATGTGGGCCACCATCCCCAACAGACCTGCCACACAGGAGGACACAGATGACAAACACCTGCTTGTGTAGCTTAGCAACCACCACTTGGTGGCAGTATTACATAATTTGAAGTAATAGAGTCATTTCTGCTGGCCGCTGCTAAACCCATACTCCCTGGGATTAGTATGCAAAATGATATGATTGAGAAAAAAAAAGGACATATTTTATATTTCACAAAGAAAATCAAAAGGCAAGGCAGCTTTTTCCTCCGAATTCCGATGTAATGATGATAATCAGATAATTTGGATTTTTTTTGTATGTGACCAATAACTGTATTTTTGTTATTACTTGTTATTATTTGTTATTATACAAGAAAATTGGTGTTTTAAAAATCGAGGCCTTGCAAAAAGAAAAGTACAAATTGAAAATTAAATTAAATCCTTCATTTCTCTGTCATTACTGGATAGGAAATTAACAACAACAAATAGTAATAAAAAAAGATTTTAGAGAAGAATAAGCCCCATCCTCTCCAGTGTCAATTACTTTATGAGGAGAAACAAAACCTCTAAAACACAAAGATTTTTGAAGTGAAAAGATTAGAAACATTGAATACACCCTGGTACTTGAATCACCTTTGTTATAACACGTTAGTAATACAACACTCCTCACTGCAATTCTGGGTCAGAGAGGATTTTTACAAAATATCAAAATTCCATTTTTGTTTTTCCACAGTTTGATTGGATTTCAAAATAACATTAACATTTTAAGGAAATCATTCTAGATATAAACATGTGAGAGGCTGTTATTCTAAGACCCCTAGCAGCATCAACAAACATTCACCAGACACTCCATTTTTCTCTTCCCTCCTGATTTCTTTTGTGTTTTTTTTTTTTTTTTTTTTTTTTTGCCGGAGCTCAGACTCTTTGTCGCCAGACGTCTCATGGCCCCGAAAAAAAAACAAAAAAACAGACCGGGAATGAAACACAGCATTTGTAGCCGACCAATCGGATTACCCTCCGTAAGCCTCGGAAATGCCTGGACGGAACAGGAGTGCGCGCCAAATTTAGCGCAGAACGCCCGAATTTCCATCTCATCCCTTCAAAACGCTCATGTTTTTTCCTAAAGATATCCCCGCCGTCATGTTATCGTGTTGCCATGCAGATCAGACGGACAGCTGTGAGCCCGGGGATGAGCGCGTCCGGGCCCCGGCGTGTTCCGCCCCGTAGAAATGATGCCTTTTCTGTTCACACAAGGTCAGGTTCCTCACCATTAAGCCAATAAGTGTCACAGCGGGTTGTTTATTTTTAGCGGCGACGTGAAGGTGACACACCTGGTCGCTGGGAAACGGTAGAATATTGACCTCGGATCAGCGGCATTACGGGACAACACCGCCGATTAATGACCACCAGGGGGACACAAGGTTAATCGATTGTGGAAACTTAGTGGAAAATAATCTATAAGGATCTTCTGGCGAAACAGTCCGAGTCCTTTCAGTGATTATTTTGGTTTACGTTCCCTATTTTGGCATCAATCCAGGGATGAGTCTTTTTCTATTTTTTTTCTGCTTTTCAGCATGATTCATCATGTTGCTGCCCCGGAAAGCCGGGAGATGCATTGCCACGGCAACCCGTGCCAACTTTGCATTTAACCTCACGTCGCACCTCGGGCGACGCGCCCCCATACAAATAAGTGAATACGTTGAAAGTGTAAATAATGAGTTAATTTAATCGAATAGGATGCCTCAAACTTGTCACTCCTGAATTGCATTATGGGATGTCTGAAAGAGCGGGGAAGTGTACTGCTGTGCTCTGGTGGTCAGAAAGCAATAGAGGCCAAACATCGGATCAACAACAAGGAAAAACCAACTCTGAGCATCATTACAAGTGTAATGAAATACATTGACAAAGTAAAAGGAGGCAGAATCAGACTGTATTTTATAAAATTCCTGAATCATTTTCATATGGAAATTTAGATAGCGAGGAAAGCTCGCTCGGCGGTGGGACCGAACCCGGACCATCTTCAATCGGTGGCAGTGAGGAGGGTGAAGGACAAACTGGGAGCTCTCCCGGACAATCCTTCCCACCCCCTGCACGACGAGCTGTGGCTGATGTGCAGCTCCTTCAGCCGACGGTTCATCCCACCCCGCTGCAGAGCTGAACGCTTCAGACGCTCCTTTGTGCCCACGGCCATCAGACTGTATAACGGCAGTCTGGACGGCACACAACTCTGACCTGAAGTGCATCTGTGCTGCTTCCACAATCTCACTATCTCACCCACTTACATGTCATGCCCTTACGCTGCTGTCTTTCCTATCCTTGTTGTTCTCAGCCTGCTCACATCCTGCCTATTTTATTCATTTATTTCATTCTTGTCATTGCCATTGTCATTCTATTTATATTATTGTTTAGTTCTGGCTGTGTACTTTTCACCCTTGCTGTTCCTTTATGTTGTCCATTATCATCCCTGAGTCGTTGTTGTTGTTGTTGTTGCTTCTGTCTATTTATTTGTGAATGTCTTGCTATCTCCTGTTTTCTGTCTATCTATTCATATCTATTTTCATTTTACTTTTATTAGTTTTTTCAATAACTGCTATGCTGCAATGACAAAGGAATTTCTTATCTTATCTTATCTTATCTTATCTTATCTTATCTTATCTTATCTTATCTTATCTTATCTTATCTTATCTTATCTTATGCACACTGCAGTGTGAAGGTGTGTGTGTGCATGTTGTCAGGAGAGGCTAAAATATTGGATGGAATCTGTGTCAGATCGCATGAAATACAATCTGGGCAAGCTGGTAAATTGAAGCGGCGTCGCCAAGCATCACAGCATAACCGATTTAGAAGAAGAATCATCTCACATTCGTCGCGGCGCCGGCAAAACCGAACCCCGCTGCGATGTTCACGACCTATCAAAGGTTTGATTACACCGCTCCGATTGACGTATAATGTTGCACAAGTTTGATCAATATCACATCCCTATGTAGATGAAAGAAAACAAAGGAGTTTCCTGTCGCAGGTTTAATAGGCTCTAGATAAGGGAAGATTTGTTTATAAGGGCGATCTGGCAGATGCACCACCAATGCGCAGAAAAGATGGTCTTTTTAAAATCCCATTCTACCGCTGTTACAGCAGTTCAAGCTAACACCAGCTAACACCACGTTAGCTGGTCCGCTCTACCACAAAAGATTTATTGTTTCTCATTTTTAAAAGAACGGGGATGTAATATTCTGTGGGAATATGTCTACAATATCTGCATTATTTGGATACGTGTTCTCCACTATGATTGGTCATATGTCATGTGATGCTTTACGCACACTACGTAAACTGTTATTAAGCTGTATCAACCGCCTGGAGAACGCTTTTGCCGTTAAAGCACATACACGCTCAACTGTCATACTGACCGTTCTTGTACACATCTTGCATTTCTCAAATCGAGAAACATAACACTGACCATTGTAGCTGCCTCTGAACGTAAGATCCAATCACTGTGCAGTGTCACTCTGTGGGGAACCGCCCCTTTTTGGGGCAATTTTCAGTCAGTTGAAATCGCCCTGAGTTCTCTCATTTACTCTCCTGTGAATCCTTTTCTATTTATATCTATATATTTTTTTTTTCTAACAACAGGCACCTCCAGGCGCCTCGAGACTCAAGAGACACTCGTTGTAAATGGGTCTCTTGAAAGATACCATTTTGGGGTCTTTATACACACACAAGTGGTGCGGGACTGGAATTCCCCTTTACCGGTTTTACTGCTAATACTTTGGCGACGCCCCGTGACTACGGTAGCCATAATTAACCAATATTGATCCATATATAAGGCGCATTGGATTATAAGGCGCACCGTCGATTTTTGAGAAAATGAAAGGCTTTTAGGTGCGCCTTATAGTGCGGAAAATACAGTATAAAAATAGAATAAAACCAAAACGGCGTATCTGTTTCCCCGTGTATCTATTTCGTCTCCATTCCTTCCCTTCTCTCGCTCCGTTAACACACAAAGAACTCTGTCCTGGATTCACACCTTCTTATACAAGGAGAATCAGCCTCTTTTAAGGGGGTTGGGGAAGGAGCTGGAACGGAACCAAACAAAACAAAGAATTAAAATGATTTTTTACACAAGTATAAACCCGCACTCTGTAGGAACTTTCAAAGCGTCCCATCTGCATCTATAAATAAAAGATGCCGGATCGGGAAGCAAGTTCACATACTGTCGGGGTCGAACGGCTGGAAAGCGACTTAAGTCGAGCACAAGTTTGACAGTCTGCGGCGTCACGGGGGCAGCCGGAGTTCAACGCCTGTCGGATTTGAAAATAAAAACTTAGAATCCTCCGACCGGATGACTGAGCTTGACTGTGTCGTGACCCCCGCCGAGGGCATACGCCTGGCTATCACACACACACACTCACACACACTGGATGTGTGAGTCATCGTGTGTGTGCGACCTGACAACTTTTTTGAGCTGACATATGCTTTATCAGTTTAGTAAAACATTTATGAAGCCTTTTTTGTCATTTGTTTTTCCACCTGCTTTCAAGGCGTGATTATCTTTTGTTCCAAAAGATCCTCAGAGAATTGGAGGGTTTTAAATGTATTTAAATGCATTTTAATCCAAATGAGAAATATCTCAAAGCATAAACTACTATATTATAATAATTAGATATTTTCCTGGGAGGGAAATTGGTCATCGAGTATCAGTTAGGTGTATGATGTCCATGTGTTTGTGTCTTTTTACTTTTTTTTTTTTTTTACGAGAAACTTATGAACAAACTCTTTCTTTTATAAAATAAAATGTACATCAATTTTGTACAGCAGCGGATATTTTCTGAAGTAACACACGCACGCACACACACACACACACACACACACACACAACCACTCACACATTCACAGACACACACACACACATTTAGACTCGATCCTTCAGGATTGAAAGATTTGCTGTCCCTACAGTTTATATAAAAAAAGCACTGATGTTGAAAACCAAATAAGAAAAAAACATCCAGTACATCATTCGACTCCGAATTGGAATATACAGACTTGAAACTTATGCTGGGTTTACACCTTAGGATTTTGCAAAGGTTTTTAAAAGACTTTTGTCAAACTATCATCTCACATCAACTCAGAAAAAGAGACTACTTTTTGGAGTTTTTGCAGTGAACTCTGAGACTAAAGACTGTGGAAAACTACAACCCTTTCAACAATTTTTTCCCACCATACAATCAATGTTTTCACCAGAGCCTCTCCTATTTCCGTCCATCGCTTATTTCTTCTCCACTTGCTAGTGATACGTTGGAGAGTTGACAACAAGCTGGGCTGTTCCACTAACATCCGCTCCTCTTTCGGACTTTTCATGCTGATCAAGACGTCCTTCGCCGTTCCCGTTCATCCACACCGCAGGGAAATACCATCTCTGCCGCCAATGCTGCTCTGCCGATTGCTTGTCTACCAGGTTTCCTTTGACAATTTTGTTGGATCTCAGCTATGGGATGTTGATTCGGTCTTTACACATAGACTTGTGATAACATCAAATATCATAAGGCCCAAGATTAGGCAAAGACTGAGCTAGGACTGTGCTAAGACTTGAGACTACCAGCTCAAACTCCACGACCAAGAAGAAGGGAGCGTGCTGTGAGTCCGCTAAGACTCCCCTTCAACTCCCTTCAGATTTCCAATTTTGAGTCTTCGACTGCGAAAATCGTAAAAGCGTTATCCTCAGGAGTGGAGGCGTACACACTAGCAGGTCCCGTGAATGCATCTTTTGGTGTGTTGTTGGTAAAGACGCTGCTCTGATCCATTAAGGAGTTTTTCCTTGGCGGCCTCAAATGGCAGGTCGACTGAAGGTGGGCTTATCTTATTTTATTTCTCAAGAAGCTTGTCTTTCCATTGGATGACAGGCTTTTACAACAACAGTATGAGTGTTTAAGTTTGTTTTTTAGTGTATAATATTTGAGTATTATGACGATATTGACAGTGATAGAATATTTACAGAGGATGTAATTCGTGTTGAAAGAAAAGTAATAGTGCAAAGAGCGGGAATCCGTCATTTTAGGAGAAAATTGGCAACCGTGACCTGCCCCTCAACACGAGGAAGGGAGAACTGTCTTCGCCAGCGATTTGTAGGAATAGATGAGCGTCACATGACGCAACTGCTATGGCGAGCGGGCAATCCAAAAGTTTGCAGGATATTCAGGGATTCGACTTTTCTCGGCACACGCCGACCGAGATCAGAGGGTGACTCACCAGAATCTGCGCTTCATGCTGAAAATCAAAGCTCGGCTCAGACCGGGAGAATCGCGCGTTGCGCTGTGGGCTCATTCGTATGCAGACTTTGGCTCGGGGCCGCTTTAAACACGCCGCCGCTCTGATCAGATGTGGAGTCAGAGGGCAGTGATCAAAAAACTTTGCGTACGAGCCTTAGTCTGCGAGGCACCGTCCTTTTTTTTTACGGGTACGACACTCGTTCGGAATATATTTCAAGAAAATTGCCTTCAACAGAAAATTCCACTGTACGTTCACCTTTACTCCAAATCCCGTGATTCACTTCTTAACGGCGAAGGTAATAGCCGACTTAAATCACAGAAAATAGTTATTTGGACAACAGAATGATAGCACAGCATCATTACTCCGCCCCGACCCCTCCCTGTTACGTACTCCTACATTATCTTGAGAAATAAATTCTCTGGATTTTGTCACTATTCTCATGTCTAAGTTGTAAACATCTGGAATTTACGATCCAGCCTCTGCATTTTGGGTAGCGAGAAGGCAAACCCTCGGAAACTGGCTGCTCAGTGTCGCAAAATGCAATGCTAGAAACCCACTTCATCTGGTTCAGCCATTTGACTTTGAGGAGTTCTGATATTCAAGGATATTTAATAAATATTGTATATTTGTATACTTTCTGTATAATTTCTTTACATGCAGGACTGTCTCAGAAAATTAGAATATTGTGATAGAGTTCTTTATCTTCTGTAATGCAATTAAAATAACAAAAAATACTTTTCATAATATTTTATTATATTGAGATAGGATTTTTGAGTTTTCTTAAGATGTACCGGTAAGCCATAATCAGCAATATTAAAATAATAAAAGGCTTGCAATATTTCAGTTGATTTGTAATGAATCTAGAATGTATGACATTTTTGTTTTTGTGATTGCATTACAGAAGATATAGAACTTTATCACAATATTCTTATTTTCTGAGACAGAACTGTAGAGGTCAACAGTTCAGAGCATAGGAGAGTGTGAAAAAGAGGTAAAGAAATGGCTTCAAGCAGGTTGAAATGGGTGGAGA
The DNA here is from genome assembly GCF_037954325.1 of Fistularia commersonii. NCBI lineage: Eukaryota > Metazoa > Chordata > Actinopteri > Syngnathiformes > Fistulariidae > Fistularia > Fistularia commersonii. The sequence continues at coordinate 3,130,469 of NC_141316.1, read as the reverse complement.
AAAGTGTCAGGGGTGCTGTGCAATAGAAGACTATCAGCCAGAAGGAAAAGAAAGGCGGACAAGACAGTGGTGAGACCAGCGATGATGTATGGACTAGAAACTGTTACAATGACCAAAAGACAGCAGACAGAACTAGAGGTTGCAGAGATGAAGATGTTGAGGTTCTCTTTGGGAGTGACCAGGATGGAGAGGATCAGGAATGAGTCTATCAGAGGAACAGCACATGTTAGATGTTTTGGAGAGAAGGTCTCAGAGGCCAGACTGAGATGGTTCAGTCATGTACAGAGGAGGGATAGAGAATATATTGGTAGACGGATGCTGGAATTGGAGCTGCCAGGCAGGAGGTCACGAGGAAGACCAAGGAGAAGATTTATGGACGTAGTGAGAGAGGATATGAACGTAGCTGGTGTGAGAGAGGAGGATACAGAGAATAGGGTTCGATGGAGAAGGTTGATTTGCTGTGGCGACCCCTGAAGGGAAAAGCCGAAAGGAAAAAATAAAAGATGATAGTAGCGTCTATTTTGAATACAGACAGACCTTGGTTTACAATGTCCTCGACCTACGGCGTTTCTTGGTGACATTGCCATCTCCCATAGGGTTTTAAGAAATCAATTGCGAAGTCTGTGAAGAAACAAACTCTGTGTGTGAACAAATGTGTGAGCGAAGTGGAGGAAAATTACAGGTTTTTTTTAACATTCCCCAGTTGTAAGGAATTGAGTTGTGCTACATTTACTTTCTTGCACAAACATTTACTTGTTTGAGTTGTTTTTTTGGAAACCTTTTGCCTTTCATTTCAGCTCCCAACATAAGTCTTTATTATTTTTTATTTTTACTCTATAGTGTTTTTATGTCATTGATTACTAGTTTACCACTGTGTAGGTGAGTGACATAGGTACTTACTGTATGTACAGTATATGAATTCCGATATACAAGACTGTCTCAGTAAATTAGAATATTGTGATAAAGTCCTTTATCTTCTGTAATGCAATTACAAAAACAAAAATGTCATACATTCTGGATTCATTACAAATCAACTGAAATATTGCAAGCCTTTTATTATTTTAATATTGCTGATTATGGCTTACATCTTAAGAGAACTCAAAAATCCTATCTCAAAATATTACAATATCATGAAAAAGTTTTGTTTTTTTTAAATTGTATTACAGAAGATAAAGAACTCTATCACAATATTCTAATTTCTGAGACAGTCCTGTACGGCGACAATCATGTTGCATCGCACCGGAGGAACGGAATTCTGCTGTCAGTCGAGCACCGCTTTTATCTTTATTTCACTTCTATCCTGTTGTGCTGCTACTCGCCGTCTACCAGGCCTCAAAGAAACAAATTTAGTTTCCGTCTTAATTCATTGTCCACAGTGACCGGGCCTTTTTGCAGCCGGGGGGCTCCTCATCTTTTTTCTTGACAAAAAAAAATAAAAAATGAGATCTTAATCTCAGTGAGACCGCCCGATTGAAACAAGATTAAATACAATAAATAATGTGCAGTACTCGAGCCGGACAGAAGTTGATTTATTGGATTTCCCGCTTTCCCGGAGCTCCCTCTCATTAGCTGTAAGATTACAAAACTAATTTTGCTGCAGCTTAGGTATTGTGAAGGCGCCGCGGTATAATGTAAGCTAATTCCGCTGAGACAAAGTTTAGGAATCAAAGAGCGAGCGTCGGAGCGACAGGTACCAGTCTCCAGCGTTTTGGCTCCTTTTAAGACGTTTCCTCAATCTGACCGGTGGAGTTACCGAAAATGCTGCAAGTCATTGCTCCGGAGCAGAGTCTCCCTCGCTGCTGATTCACAGTCTGGAGTCTCGCGGTCAGTATCATTTTCGTAGAGTGCATTAGAGGTCATGGATAATTCCTCCGCCGCGGGGCTGGGAGGGAGGGAGGGGGGAGGCAGACTGCGAACTGGCTCGAAATCTGCTTTGGGGGGGAGGGAAGAGTTGTGACCGGCTTGGATTTAGTACTAATGCAAGCGTGGAACGGGACCAACCCACCTTTTAATGTGTTTATATGTAAAAAAAAAGCAGCGTGATTGAGTGGGTTTGTCGGCCCTGAAGGTAAAAAGAAAAACGAGGTTGACTCACGAAGGACGCTCGCGTCACGCACATCCTGCTTCGATCCGTTTCGGTTTGATGCATCGGACGTATCGGCGCGGTGACTCACCCGAGAGCACGGTGAAAATGGCGGCAAAGGCGTTGAGCTTGAGGCCGTCGATGACGTTGCCGAAGTGACACACCTCGATGGACATGAGGAGGCCCCCGGTGGCCAGCAGGAGGATGTACAGGCACTCGGCGACGATGCACAGCCACAGCACGCCTGCCGATGGAAATAAAAAACAAAGGGGCGACGGGCGAGGAATAACAAAGAGGAGGAGGGAGAATAGTTGGAAATAAAATGAAAACGCATATTTATGTTGCGGGTGGACACGGTCGACCGGATGATGGAAGGGATACGTTTCAGGAGGGGGTGAAGGGGTGGCGGAGAAATAATATAGGTGAGGAAGGTTGAAGGGACAAGAGGGAGGAAGAAGAGGAGGATGTGGAGCAGTGACCCTGTCACCCATATGATTAACCTTCACAGTCGGAGGAAGGATGCGTCCTTCTGCATGGCAGGATGGAAAACGGGATGAATGTATTCTAGTATAGATGCACATTACATGTTATAATGAATGAAATGGGGCAGGAGTGATTTTACAAGAAGGTCCCCGGTTCAATTCCGACTGGGTGGCTTTTCCGTGAGTTTGCATGTTCTCTGGTTTCCTCTCGGAGTCCAACAGCATGCGGTAGGTTCATTGGAGACCAGATATGCTCAGATAAGTGAATGGCCGAGTGAACGGTTGAATACCTTAATATAATGTGTGATTTAGAAAGCTAATGGGTGTGTCAATGTGACGTGAATGAGAGAGTGAATAGTACTATGTCTCCATAAGATGTCAGTGAGTGGGTGAATGGTTCGATGTCTCTAAAAGTGGTGACTGGTCCGGGGTATCATAATGAATGATTATAAATGACGTGAACTAAATGAACCTGCTACCTTGTACATACTGCATACATGACAAGTTTCCTGACGTCCTTCAGATTATAAAACAGTGGCTCTTCGTTTGATTCAAATGGGAACAAATGAGTTTTTCATTGAAATGCACAAGAGGAGGGGGAGGGGGACACGTGGTGTTAATGGAGTTGTTATTCCAGAATCATTAAGTGCTCTTTACTGGCTACAATTACAGCGTGTTCTGATGGTGCTTCTACCCGCTAATATTCCAACCCACAGTACATTTTTGGGATTTGGAACTAATTTAGAACCAAATAACAAAATGAGAAAAAATGTTACTTCAGTTCCGCTCAGCGTTGGCAGCATAAACAAGGATCTTCCTTGGCCGAGGTGGTGTGATCAACAACACGGAAAATTTGACAGACTATGGAAAGGACTGGATGTGGAAGAGAAAGACAAATCTGAGGCAATGTTCTGTGACCTCAAAACATCACGCGGTGTTTGACATGTTGTGTTTTTGGAAACCAAGTGTTAGGCGTAAGAGTTGGGAAACAGTGAGTGAGAGTCCTTTTGGCGGTGAAGTGGAAATAAGTGACCAAAACCCCCCAAAATGCAAATTTTTGTTTCGGGATTTTTTTTTGGATCGGATTATGTGCTTTGGTGGATGTACTTGTTTGACCTCCAGGTGGCAGGCGGCGCGTCGAGGCTTCTACAGCCTCTCAGCTCCCGGGGCGGCGAGAACAAATGCTAAGTTCCTCTTGGCTCGGCCAGCGGATCCTCAAAACTATCCATCGCTTTCCACGCCAGCACAAAAACGGGGATGAAAACATTTCTGCAAAATTCAAATTTCTCACCAATCACAAAATGGTTCTTGGACGTCCAGCAAGAAAAAAGGTTCACCGTGGACGATGTGTCAAGAACAAGCTGCAATAATCAAATTGGCATCATTAGCTTCTTGTAGCCCAAACAAAGAGCCAAAACATCTTCAGCCTGATAAGATGCTAACTTTGCTGCTAACCTTGTTAGCATCCGCTCTGTGTTCCGTTTAAGGTATTGACTTGTTGACATCGAACCTGGGATACACCGTCTGCCCAGGACCGGCTGTTGTCATGTGGAGGAACAAGCCTGGGCAACCTTCTGCTCTGACAAAAAATGCGAAGCGCAACGATTTCCATGGGACTCAACTAAAATTTAATATTTGGGAAATTGATTTTTCCATTATCTCTGCCCCATATTTTCACGCTGGACCGGTCATGGTGGATCTTCACCTTCCCGTTAATTATCTTTGCAAGATGGGGGTTTGGAGGTCTAATAATGTGCTCTTGTCTATCATATTAAAATCAACTTGGTGTATGAAAATGAAGAGCGACGGCAGAGCACTGAAATGAGCACTGAAAACACATTCCACCACTGTATGGCTTATTTTGCCTGAAACGTCTACGGAATCACATTTGACGGACATTTTACAGCCAAACTACCATCCAGGTTTGGTTTTAACACCCAAAAAGAGAAAGAACCTTTCACCAGCATTAAGAATAAAAACAAACTCAAGGTGAAGAGTTAGTTGGTGATGATGATGATGATAAGTTGAAATGATAGAAACACTAATGCAGCATAATAAAAGCATAGATTGATATTGGGCAGGTCAGTTTATTCCATTCTTAGCATATGCTAAGCTAAGCTAACAGCCCTGGCGCACTATCGTCTTTCAATCTGGCTCCAACAAGAAACTGAACTGATATTTCCATGTGGTCGCTGAATCGGCCGAAATAAGATAATGACAATTCTTTTTTAACCACAGAAAATGATTTGACAATCAAACAAAAGCAAACAGTACTCGTGACGAGGGGATGTCGTATTTTTCAGGAAACTCCCTTGATTGGATTCAAAAGTCTCCTTTGTAAGCTCAAAATAAAATATCTAGGAAATGAAAAAGGAAAACATGTTTGTGAAAACAAGCTGGAGCATAAGATGCACTCACCCAGAAATTGATAAATTGGCAGTAAATCGCAAAACCATATTGTTATGGACAATACCCAACAGTTAGTGGGAAAAATGAACCATAAATTTCTTTAAAAATTATTTAAAATTTAATATCATTCGTTGTTCACTTCAATATTGTCCTTAGCCATTATTGCTGCAAAATGTGTAAATCAGTTCAGTGAAATTCACATTAGTGGTCTGTTACTATTTTTGTGCTTATATATATAGATATATATATTGTATAATAACACACACACACACACACACACACACACACACACACACACACACACATATATATATATATATATATATATATATATGTATATAATTTATTACTTTATTTATCCCTCATGGGGAAATTCCTTCTCTGTATTTGACCCATCATGGATGAACCATGCGTGGTTGGCAGCCGTCCATCAGCAGCAGGGCAGCAGTTAGGGAGCAGTTAGCACTTCGACACACGAGGAGGAGACGGGAATCGTACCAGAAATGTTTGGTTCCAAGGACAAATGCTCTTTATAAATGCATTTTATTTTCATATAAATGTATAATTATATATATCTAGATCTAGATCTAGATCTAGATATATGAACCTACACAAGGGGTGGGCAGTTATTTTGATTTCTTATTTAATTTTCATGCACGGGCCGACTAGGTATCGTGTAAATTGAACCAAACGAAAATTTAAATATTTACATTTTTTGGCATTTTATTTCAATTTTAAACTATTCATGACCATATAGATGTACCGACACTATGTTGTTCGGAATCATCCAAAAAAAAAAAAAACAAAAGGAAAAAATAAGATATTGATTGAAAATACTTACTAAAATATTCAAAGAAAATAGTTTGGCTGGCCGGATAAAAAAGCAAAACGAGCGGATGTGGCCCGCGGGCCTTAAAATCCCCAGGTCTATCCTACACCCTAGTCCTGGTCCTATTGTTTAAAGTTCCAACCTGTGACATCAATGAAAACAAATGTACTCACCTCTTTCATTTGAAGGCGCCACGTAGATGAAACTCCTGCAGTTTTCACCTGCAAAGAGAAAGAGGCGCTCAGTGGAGGCGTCTGGCAATGGACAGGCGCTTGATTTGGCCTCCACCTGAAAATACTCCTCATTCCGGAACTTTGCGGAAAGGTCAGGCTTCACAAGCCGGGTTGCAAAAGTTGGCTAAGTTTGGTCGTTATGTGTACTTTTATGTTTATTTTCCACCTAAAAATATGTGGGAGGGAAAAGGTCAGAGACTTCTTTGAAATAAAGAAAGAATGACAAGGAATCGATGAGGGGCCGCTCGGCATACGTGTCGCCGGGAAACGGCACACTCGGCAGTTAACGACCGCCGGATAAATCACGCACGTGGGTTCCCGCGGCGACCTCAGCCTGTCCCCGAGACCTTTTTATACGCAGCAATAAATAAAGCGAAGAATTTTATGAACTCTATCGTCAATGGATTGAATAGCAGGTGTTGCTTCCCCTTTAACTGCGGCAGCGAGGTGAAGTAAATGAGGAGAAAAGGCTGGAAAAAGACGATGTGTGTGAGGCGTGTTGACGGCGAGCGTGGTAGCGGACGTCCCTGGTGTTCAGATGTGGAACTGTAGCTACGACGCTGAGAGCAAAAAAAAAAAAAAAAGCTCTCCAGCCAGCTTGGAAAAAAGCTGAATTTATATTATGTACTGACTGCCTTTTTTTTAAAAATATATTTCCTGTTCTGATATCTACTTTTAATTCATTTTATTGTTATTATTTTTGCGGGCTCTCCAGATTCAGGACGGTGGGAAACACTCCCGTCGTGGATTTCTTTAATTTGGTGTTTTCTGTTTCAATAAATCCCAGAAGATCTCACTTCATGGCTGTAATTTGGGACTTTTTTTTTTTCTTCTCCAAAATCTATGGCCTTTTATGTCCTCTCATTCACATTTCATACGTCGATATAAAACCATTCACCCTCTCATTCCCATTTCATATATAGACAAACAAATCTACGGCCGCTGTTGTTTTGTAATGGATAAAACACAAGGAGATTTTTCCAACAAAACAAATGACCATCGGCCATGTGACCTCCGAGCCAGGGGTCGGCGGAGGGTCGGGGGACCCCGGAACAATCCAGCACCTTAAATATCCAACAGTCTGCTGCAGGTGGGGGTTTAACCTGGATACGGTAATCCCTTAATCCTTCCTTCCTTCCCCATTTCTCTGAGACATAAAATAGAGCGGGAGCGATAAATCAACGACGGACATCCCGTCACTTAGTGAATCGGTTGGATTTCAGGACAAAGGATGCTCTTGATTTCTGACTCCGAAAACAAAAAACAACAAAAACATCCGGGTTCCCCTTTTTTTGTTTTTAAACCCAGAATCGAGAATTTGTAGGACTTCATTTTCCAAAAGTCGATTGAATGAAATGAAACCGCAACCATGAAACATATAAAATGGGATGATAGTTAAAAAAAAGGAATGTACACAATGTGATAAACCGTGATAAAACACAATGTTTTTTTTTTTTTTTTAATCTGAAAGTTACTTTAAAAACAACACACTTTCTCCTCACGAACTCACCGGTCATGTTGATGTTCTGCTCGCAGGAGAACCAGATGCCGGTGTGAAACTTCCTCATCACGTACTTGTCCTCGCCGGTCTCCCAGATGTACTGCACCAGCCGGGAGTCGTTGAGGTTGGAGCTGTTGAAGCGGATGCAGAAGGACTGCTTGGCCGACACCGGCCCGCTGCACAGCGGCTTCACCACCTTGCGCGTCCCTTCGCACCAGTAGCTGGTGGTGAGCGCGGACACGGCGAGCAGCAGGGCGACGAAGTTCAAGGTGAGAGCCAGCGACGCTCTCCGCCGCCGGTCGATGCCCATGGCGGAGGAGCCGGCGAACTTCGACCCCCCTCCTCCTCCTCCTCCGATGACACCGGATAGCGCCTCCGCCTCAGAGCCTCATAATCCGGTTATTCCTGTCAGAACGCATCCAGAGGGCTAATCCCGGTCCGGCCGCCGCCGTGCGCCGCGCACATCTGCTTCCCCGGAGCCGCCGACTCGCTCACTTTGTAGACTGAAGCCCCCCCCCACACACACACACACCCCACATGCACACACACATCTCACCTCCCCCTCCCACTTTCCCACTCCACGCACGGAGCTACAACACGCCTTTTCCTATTCCTCGCGGCGCTCCATCCCATCCTCCACGCGTGTCCCCGACACGCTCATTTATGGAAGGGACGGACGACGAAAAGAGGTGGCCTCCCATACGGGGCTTCTCCTCTTATTATTAATTTTAATTTTACTTTTACTTTTAATTTCAATTTTAATTTCAATTTTAATTTCAATTTTAATTTCAATTTTAATTTTAATTTTAATGGGGGTCTGGAGTCTATCCCATCACTCTCTTATTCACATTTTAAATACAGACATGTGACAACTTACTTTCTCATTCACATTTCATACATCGCAAAAAACCATTCACACTCTCATTCCCGTTTCATATATAGACAAATAATTATCGCTGTCATTCACGCGACATGCAACCATTCACTCGCTCATTCAGGTTTAACACATACAGGCTTGTCTCAGAAAATTAGAAAATTGTCATAAAATTCTTTATCTTCTGTAATGTAGTTACAAAAACAAAAATGTCATACATTCTAGATTCATTACAAATCAACTGAAATACTGCAAGCCCTTTATTATTATATTATATTATTATTATATCATATAATAATACATAATATATATTATTATATTCTAATGATATTATTATTATATCATATTATTTTAATATTGCTGATTATGGCTTACATCTTCTTTGGAGCCTCCCCCACTTCCCAATTTCCAGAGAGTTCCATTCCTGTTCCAAGGAACAAATGAATTCCTTTATCGAAGTGCATAATGAGACTGAAAACATACTTTTGATATCAACAGTCAATCGATCAATCGATTGGATATTGGATGTTTGATGACGCTATTTTGGGCTTTTCTATCATGCAAAGGCAAAAGTAGTACGTGGTAATTGACATCTAAGCGTTTAGTTTTTGCATCCCTGTAAATGAATTAATGCTATTTAAATAAAATATTTTTATATATGTTAAAAATGTCACTGCTTAAGATGGATCCATCAGTCCAAATGATAAACAGGAAGTGACTTTTCAAATGTTCCTGACGTAACAAAGCCCGCTGTTAAGTCCCGCCTCCGGGAAACCAGATTTCCACAGAGCGCGGAGAAAGTGCACTCTTTGATCAATAGATGTGAAAATGGGCTTCTTGTGTCACACACACACACACACACACGCACACACACACACACACACACACACACACAAATACGCACGCACACACACATGCACACACACACATGCACACAGCCAAGCTCATCCCAGAAGAAAAGCACATTTTTGACTGAAGTTTTGGTTTTTCATGTCTATAGATATGTGAACATGAAATGGGGTTGAAAAAAAATAAAATAAGAAAATCTGGAATAAGATTAAAAAAAATGTGAATATAAAAAGCAATCATTTGGGCTCTTTTTTTATTCAATTGAAGGTTTTGTATAACTTTATGTGGGGACTGAGGCGTGATGAAGAGAGTGCAGGAAGCAGACGTATCTTTTATCGCCCCCCCGTCCCTGTCAGACTTTGTAAGACATGTTCCAAATGGGCGAGACGCGGCGGCAAAGAGTTTGTCGCACAAATCCAATTAATCTCAGCGTGTGTGGCGGTAAGAGGGGGCGGGGGGTTTGGATGGGGGTGGGTGGGCTTCGGGCTCCAGGTTACGGTTTGGCAATTAGTTTGTGCTTCTTTAATGAATTGCAAATGTGATTTATTATCAGAGGAGCTGATAGTGTGTGATGGAACCCGGAGCGACAGGTGTTGGTCGGGTGTCACGGCAACGGTTAAAATAGTGACGCGTCGCCTTGTCCACGGCCCCAACTAACTTTCAGTCTGTCTCGTTTCTGCATGTACAATTCATCAGTTCAATGCCACATGAGGAAATAATAACCATGTTATAAGCTTGAATGCCAGCCACAGCACAGCCCCCTGATACATACTTACGATTATGAAGCACGAATAAAAGGTTTAATTTAACAATTTGTCTTTTCTTTCCGATTTTGCAGGGCACATTAACCTCCGGATAGGCGTCTCGTCGCAGTTCCCCCCGGTGGATTTACATTCACCTGCTTTTTTTTCAACGCCTCCACCATTTTCTCGACAGATCCATCTTCCCTGCGTTAAACAGAGGACGAGATCGTTGATTCTTTTAACCGTCGGTTTCATATGATGACGGCGTTATTGACGGACTTGCCCCGGCTTCAGCCCTCAAAACCAGTTTATCACTCGACCTGTGGATTTATTGCCTGTGTCAGATGTTGCTGTCCATTGTGTCCTACAGGAGAAGGCTGCTCGTCCTTCTGCTGCTGAAATGGGCAATAAATATTGTTTTTTTTTTCCTCCTGGACACAGGGGGCGGAGCATTCGGTTAGCGAGCCCCTTTTCTTCTTTGGAACCATCTTCCAATCTCGATCGCCTAAGAATAGGCTTAAAAACCTTTCTTTTTGACAAAGCTTACGTTAGCCCCTGGTTATACTGCCATATGTTTATTACTCTGCACATCTCTCGTTCCCCCCGGTCTTCCTGTCCTTTCTCCACTCACGTTCCTTCACCGATGCATGATAACAACCTCATATCATCTCCCGAGACCTTGGGCTCTCTCTCCCCCTCTGACACTGTCTAGACCCGTCCTCTCTTGCACTACTTTTGCACAACTTTGCACCATTGGCTCCTTTGCACTCCAAATTACCCTTGCTTTGACTTCACTTTTGTATTTAATGATTATTGTTTTCATGAATAAGCTGCGGCAACGATTGTATTCGAAAACGCATTTGGCGAATAAAGAATTTCTGATTTCGCTGCATCCCTAGGGACGTGAGTCAGAATCACAAATACTTTGTATATCCCGGATGATGATCTTGATCTTGATCTGCTGCATGGGTCCTGCAAGGCGCCCACTGTTGTTATTTCTTTTAAGAATATCAAAGCTATTTTTGCATCCTGTCAACTGCTACCGTGTAATTGGTAGTGCAACTGTTACGATTAGTACCACATCTATTTCTACCGCAACCGGTCCAGGCAGAGGGCTGCCTGTATTGAGCCCAGATCTGTCCAAGTTGTTTGCGCGGGCAAAAGGTATTTGTTTCCTTGTCGCTGTCTACTTGCTCAAGGGCAAATTCTGGGGTTCTGCCAATCATTTTAAAGAGTGTCGTCCAGACCTGCTCTGACCGGGGAGAGTTGGTGCTATTTAAATAAAATCTGACTCGACCGGACTCATTGGTCAGAATAGTGTCTCGATAGCAACGTGAGCATCCAGCGATGCTTCAATCAGATGACTTTTAATCACAGTACCTCAGTAAGCGTTTGTAGACCGCTGCTTCTATTTGGCAACTTTGTTCCGCTTCACGCGGTTCCTCTTGTGTTCCTCACATCTGCAGATAAGGGGAACCTCCTTGGCGAGCTACAGAGATGAAATGAAAAATAACTTGAACAAAACCTCGGGGGAAATTGGAAAATTCCGCTGAAAAGCACAAACCATCACACTTTTCTTAGCAGTGACAGACATAGTCAGTCTTGGACTTTTAAAAATTGGTGTTGGATTAAAAGAAACACTATGTAAACCTTATCAAACGCTTGGCAGCGTAAAAAAATAAAACACACAGACTTTCCAAGGCTTTAATTTTAATGTCAAACATTAAAATTACAATATGATTTACCTTTGGACGAAAAGAAATGTCTTGAAAATCGTGTTTGACAGAGGGAGGCTTATTGGATGGAAGATTTCAAAGAAATACAAACCTTCCCCTCATTATTCTTTCCTGCTCATCCTCCCCCTTCTCTCCTGACCTATACCATACAATTTCACACACACACACACACACACACACACACACACACACACACACACACACACACACACACACACACACACACACACACACGCAAACATGGCTTTCATGCTACTGATACAAGAGTTCTATTTCAGCTTCCCTCAGATTTTCCCCCAAATCGAACTCTAATCATCATAATTATTATCAGTGATGTATGTGTTGCTTTCATCACTGCCAGTGTAAGTGTGTGTGTCACTCCCTCAGCCCATGTGAGATAATCAATAGTGGGCTGCAGTGTCCGCAATACATGTATATGACACACACACATACGCACATACAGTTTGATACCGCGTCCCGAGGCCCGTTATCCCGATTCGAGGCAGGCACTCCGTCACCTTCGGCTCGATCTATACGGCGGCGGCAGCGGTGGAGGCGGAGGCGTGTACACTCCTGGCAATGTACCGCCGGTCCGGCATCGTTTGCCGGACTCATTTTCCACCCCAAAGCAGGGACAATAAAAAGTCCAAGGACACGATGAAATCTCATCGCAGGTTACAACCTTGCCAGTTAAAGACCGCGAGCGTCTCTGGCAGTGTTTATGAATATGTAAGGATGAATAGTCAGAGCGGGGAGATAAATATCGGGGGTCAGATTTTATATCCAGCTCAGGTGATAGTTAAGGGGTCCTTCTTTCTCCTTGAGGACAAAGATACTCGACGTGTCCACTTTGTAATATGTGATTTATATGCATTGGATATGTATTTCTTGGCAGGAGACTTGGGTTATTTTTTTCCAGCAACATGTTTTTTAAACACTAGAAGTGTCCCGTTTCAGGGCTCCGAACATCATTTAACATTCTATCGATGTCGGTGTAGACGCTGCCTGGGACCCGGTCGAGGTTGAATTCAGGTTCAAGAACGAAGAGATGAACTTTGCTGGCATTTGTGTTCAAGCACCAGCTATTTTGTATAATAAACTAAGAAAACCCAACACAAACACAAATTGAGCGCGTATGTCTAGACCCAAGCGGCGCCAACACTCCCAAACAAACGTTGCGTCATGGTGTATTCTTTCGCCCTGCTTGCAAACAAGTTCGCCCGATGTGTTTGGATTTGACATCAAAAGTCAAAAATAATTTTTGAAATTATTGGATGGCATATAGGCATAACACTGCAAGTCAAAGACAACCTAAGTTGAGGACCCCCCTGTACTCTGCAGCCTTCAATTATGTCATAATCATACATAAAATATACAGAAATATTGAAACTTTTTTTCGGTTTCGCATTGTTATGGCACAACATTAGTTGCTAACTCAGTCCCAAAGGAGATAAAACAAGACCCAGAAACAGTCAAATGTGTAGGCACAAGTAGAAAGGAAGAAAATAATCATTAATTTTTTCAGAAAAAGAAAAAGAATAAGTAGAAAAAGTTTTAGAAAGAACTGTCTGTTTCTGGTTCACATACTTAACATCTGTGGTGACGGTTTGGGGACTGTGTTTTATATTGCAGCCAGTTGAAAGGCTTTCGGATGGGACGTGTGTGTGTGTGTGTGTGTGTGTGTGTGTGTGAGTGTGTGTGTGTGGAGCCTTATAACATTGATGTCTCCCAGGGATCATCTCCCGTACATGCGTCACACCATGTCCCGGACGTCTGGATCTCGCGTTTTTGTCTGAGGAGGGGATCCTCATTACACTACCTATCAGACACTGTCATCAAGATATGTACCAGTGTGTGTGTGTGTGTGTGTGTGTGTGTGTGTGAATGAATTTAATTTATGAAGCGCCTCATCAACTCTAGCAGTCCGTTCACACACCGAGGGTGGAGGAAACCACAGGAGGTGCAAGCCCGCTCACCGGGAGGCACTTCCTGTTTTGTCCAAAGGTACTTTGAGATGAACTGGAGAGCCAAACCTATGTGCTTCTCACTTCTAGACTATTCTTTCAAAATGAGGCAACAGATTTTTCTGGAAGACAAACAAAACTGTATATAGCAGGGTAAAATTGGATGACCCCCTCCATGAGCTGCCAGTGTGCTGTGGTGGAGGGGTGTGCGTGTCCCAGTGATCCTGGGATCTATGTTGTTGGGGGATTTATGCCCCTGGAAAGGTCACCCAAGGCAAACAGGTCCCAGGTGAGGGACCAGACAAAGTGAGCCCCATGAAGAAGAAAATCATTGGACCCCGTTTCCCCTTGCCCAGACGCGGGTCATTGGGGCCCCCCTGGAGCCAGGCCTGAGGCCGGGGCTCGGTGGTGAGCGCCTGGTAGCCATAGGGGTCTTTACCCATGGGACTCGGCCGGGCACAGCCTGAAGGAACAACATGGGTCCCTCTTCCCCTTAGCTCACCCCCCACCGGAAGGGCCAACGGGATCGGGTGCAGTGTGAGCCGGGGAGCGTGGGACCTTGGCGGTCTGATCCTTGGCCATAGAAGCTGGCTCTTCGGACATGGAATGTCACCTCTCTGGCGGGGAAGGAGCCCGGGGCTGAGAGATTCAGACTAGATGGAGGACCACCTCGACACACAGCGTGGCGTCTGCAACCAGACCTCTTGAGAGGGGCTGGACTCTTTTTATCCTGGAGTTGCTCCCCTGGTGAAAGGTGCCTGGTGTGGGCATATTCATTGCCCCTGTCTCGGCGCCTGCATGTTGGGGTTCAGCCCGGTGGATGAGAGGGTAGCCTCCCTCCGTCCTTAGTTGGAGGGGCGGGTTCTAACAGTTGTTTGTGGCTATGCACCCAACAGCAGTTCAGTTTACCCACCCTTCTTGGGGTCCTGAGCACTCCTGCTGGGGACTCTCTCTTTATACTGGGAGGAGACTTCAACGCTCACATGGGCAACGACAGTGCGACTTGGAAGGCCTTGATTGGGAGGGATGGCCCCCCCCATCTGAACCGGAGCGGTGTTTTGTTATTGGACATGTGTGGTCGTCACGGATTGTCCATAACGAACAACATGTTCAGGCATAAAGGTGTCCATATGTGAACTTGGCACCAACACACCTTAGGCCACAGTTCTGTGGCCTATGTCGGCCCAAACATAATGTGAGGGTGTGCTGGGGATGTCAGGCAAAATCCCCTGTCAGAAGGAGTTTCAACTCCCACCTCCAGCAGAACTACAACCATGTCCCGTTGGAGGCGGGAGACATTGAGTCCGAATGGGCCTTTTTCCATGCTTCCAAAGTTAAGGCGGCAGACCGGAGCTGCAGTCATAAGGTGCCTGTCGGGGTGGCAACCCTCAAATCCGCTAGTGGACTCCGGTGGTGAGGGATGCTGTCAAACTGAAGACGGAGTCCCATCGGGCCTTTCTGGCCTGTGGGGCTCCGAAGGCAGCTGACAGGTACCGGTAGGCCAAACGGTATGCGGCTTCCGTGGTTGCAGTGGCGCCAACTCCGCAAGGAGGAGTTCAGGGAGACGATAGAGAACGACTTCCAGTGGGCGTTGAGGAGATTCTGGTCCACCATCCAGCGGCTCAGGCGGGGGAAGTAGTGCTCTGTTAACACTGTGTACAGTGGGAGCGGGGCGCCGCTGACCTCAAATCGAGACGTTGTGGATCTGCGGTAGGAATACTTCCGAGACCTCCTCAACCCTGTTGAAATGCCTTCCAATGAGGGACTCTGGAATGGACATACCTATTTCCGGGGCTGAAATTGCTGAAGCGGTCAAAAAGCTTTTTAGTACCGGGGGCCCATGGGGTGAGTGAGGTCTGCCTTGGGTTCCTCAAGGCTATGGATGCTGTAGGGCTGTCCTGGCTGACACGCCTCTGTGGCCTTGCGTGGATGTTGGGGACAGTGGCGCTGGACTGGCAGAACTACGTGGACAATGAAACGAAAACTTATTTTAAATGGATTTTACGCATGGCTAAACAAATATCATTAATGCAATTACACATCACAACTTTGCTTTGGAAGATAGATAATACAGGAAAATCTAAAGAACTGCAGTTGTAACAGGATCTCCCGAGAGATTTTTTTCGACATATATTTTTACAGCAGAAGCGGCGTGTCCCCGGCACGCACTTATATCTCATAATGCATAAATCAAATCCTGCATACAGGTCAGCTGTTCAATGGAGCATCGCACTAATACTCCCCCAACTCATTAAGCTAAACCAAAAACAAGCTGGCATGTGAAATTTTGCGCTAAGGCTGCCATCAGTCACTGCCAGATGTTTGAAGTGGTTGACCAGAAAATATAAAAACGACACCCTATGTTCTGCTGTTTTTGAAAAGCCGGTATGTTGCAGATTAGTGCGCAAGAGCAAGTTCCACAGATTAATTACAAAGATCTACTTTAAAATCACTGGAGATCAGGAGAAATTGAAACCTTTACCTCCAGAAACAAGGTTTTGCTGGTAAATGGATGGCGTTTGCCGTATCCTGTGATTGACAGTGCTATATTTGACTCTACATCGACGGAGATGAACTCGATTTGAATGGTGTCACTGTTTAGGGAGCAGATTTTCGATTGTGGGGAAAAAAAAAGGCAAAAATCACAACAGCATGTCAGTCCTTCGTCGCAGAGAAGTGCAACGGCGGGTCACGCTTTTGTTCGAGTAGAAAATGTGAGTGACTGGAAACGGAAAAAAAAAAAACGATTGGAGAACAAAATACCCTAACGTCATTATCATCAAAAATGGCGAAGCTCAAAAATGTGACGACCTGAAATGTGACAGATGTTGCTCTGATTGTAAAGCCTTGATTTTACCGGCAAAGAGTGGGTTTGAATTAACAAGGCTGTCAAAAATTGACTGGGTTCTGATAGAGCAGTCGTTTTTTTTGAACAAGTAAAATAGTAAAAATAATAGAACTTATAACCGGAGTTAGATATCTCCGAGGCTCCCGCCTACATGTGTGAAAAATTCACATCCAGGATTTGACATTAATTACTCTATTCTCATCCTCATCACATAGTCGCTGAAATTTCCACGGCGATTTCTGTCAGGTAGGCCTTGAACCCACGACCTTGAGTGTCCGTGCATAAAGAAGTACGTAGGATAATGACTGATACTATGTGAGCGGTTACATTAAATTTCGGTTTTAATTGCATGGGTCATATTAGAGCGAGACTCTTTTACATCACGAAGATTGCATCCGTGGTGCGCCATGTTCTCCGGACCCATTTTACTTCCATTATCTAACAAGCTCACTTTACGCGACCTCAAAGTTCTTTTAGCTGATTGAATCATACCGCGTATTTCGTTACGCTGCGGCACGTTTTTTTGCGAAATAGATTACCTGGTTTGGACAGTTTTGTTTGTTTGATTAAAACCTGGCCTCCAAAGACTTTTGGAATATGTATGTGTGTGTGTGTGTGTGGGTGTGTGTGGGTAACCGATGCATTTACAGGTCACTGAGCGTCGGTCATTTCCCCTCTCTCTCCACCGTGTCTCGGTTGATTCATGAATCTGCTGAATGAGCCCGAGCGGTAACTTACGGACACGGCGTGACGGATGCTGGCAGCCCCCTCGTTCCTCTCTCACCTCAAATACATTCATTTACATAATAACTCTCTGGCTGCACATGCGTGGTGCAAGGCACTAAGTGCACGTGTGCCGGTAAATACATTCACGACAGGAGCCTGTGCTCAGAATCACCGAGGAAACCGGCGATGATCTCATCACGGGTGTTTGTTCTGGTCCCACCGTCTCGTGCCGCACCCAGAGGACCGACCACCCGCCCCCCATAATCTACAGCTTTTGCTGCGTAAAAAAAAAAAAAAAACTTCTGGCAGCCGTCCACGGCGAAAGAACTGCCAAAAAAATGTGGCGTTAGAGGCCGGTGGCATGAAGGTTAGAGACGGGAGCTCGCGACTGGAAGGTCATCTGCACGGATGCATTTTGAGTGGAGGGGCAATTCAGTAGCGTCAAAAACCTCCCAATGAGACCTCGTGGTAGTGTTTATGCTAAACACCCAATTTTAATAAACTCGTATGCAGCATGCAGCATGCGGCAGAGGGGCGTGTATTATTATATTATATAGTTATTATATATGATTCAAATCTGCGTTTATTTTGATGACGCTCCCATGGAAAGGCAGGTACACAAGAAGGTGTCTGAGTGCAGTGGTCGTATCACCAGGCGGAGGACATGAGGACATAAAGAGCGTGCAAGATAGTTGGAGCTAACCGATGCATAAATATTTATGTTTAGTATATCAATAAAGTACACAGTGCATCGATTTATTCTAATTCTGCATAACCATTAAGGGTGACTTGGTGGCGCAGGTGTCAGTGTTTCCACAGCAAGAAAGTTCCTGGTTCGATTCTGACTGGGGGGGCTTTTCTGTGTGGAGTCTTATATTTATTGTATAAATGCAGAGTGCATAGCACAAATGTGCAGATATACAATTATTTAGAAATGTGAATGTTTACTTCATGTTTATTTTCACTCTATTTTTTTTTTTTTTGTATATTTATAGATGTTTGATCTGCTCTAGGATGCTATGCTACCCCAATTGTTCCCTCAGGGACAAGTAAAGTTTCTCCAATTCTGTTTCTGATTCTGAGTTTTCATGTTCTCCCCTGTGTCTGTCAGGATTTCCTCCAGGTTCTCAGGTTTCCTCCCACAGTCCAAATGCAAATTCATTTGATTCACTGTGAATTTCCCAGACGTGTGAGAGGGAGAATAGTCGATGTCTCTAGATGACGCATGAATGACAGAGTTAATGGTTGTATGTCTAGTTATGATATGAGAATGGGAGAGCGATTGGTTCAATGCTCCTAATGGATGGGTGAATGAGAGGGTAAACAGCAGGTTTTCTGTGTGACGTATAAATGACTGAGTGAATGGTTGTATGCCTTTATATAACGTGTGAATGCACAGTTGTATGTCTCCATATGAGAGCCTAAAATTGACTGGCATCCGGGTCCAGGGTGAACCCTGCGCCTTGTCAAATGACAGGGATAGATTCCAGTACCCGCTGATTGCAGCTTAAATTTACTCATAAAAGGCTATGCATTTTGTGAGGACACAGAAATCCTGGGATTTCCCATCAGGGATTTAGTTCTTCAGAAATGCATGCACGTCAATTCATAACAGTGACTCAGATGCGTCGCGGATTTTTGCCATGGCTTCCTCGGGCAGGGAAAAGAAACGGGTTTGAGTTGGGTATCATTGGTTTTCGCTGAGTGTTTGTCACATGAAAGGAATCCTTCACCTGGAGGAGTCACCTGCTTCATCCCTTTGGTCTTCAAACTACCTTTTATTGTGGAAACACACAAGAAGCGACAGCGGAAAGCGAGCGGCGCAGAATCCTTTCCTAGCAGAAGTGAATATCTCAGTGAGACAAAGCAAGCCAAGCAAAAAACAGAAAAGGAAAGAGTTATCGCTTGTCCTCACCTTTGCCTGTTGACAGTATTTACAACCCGCGTCTTTTTCACAGTGCTGGTTTCTCTGGTGACACACATCCCTGGACTACTAGTTTAGGACATGCAGCAGCTGAGCTAAATAAAAAAAGAATCCGTAAATAGGCAACATTGGTGAGAAGATTATAATCTTGAGAAGATTATATAAACAAAAAACAGAGGAATTTTACTGCCACAATATTACCTGCATTTCTGCCCTTCAATGCAATGCATTTACGTCAGCTTAGCTTCTATTAAGACCTTAAAACACTTGATAGCCTTAATTTTGACACTTTATATTTTATTGTATTTCTTATTCTCCCTCCTTCCTACTATTATCTATTATTGTTATATTTACTTGAAACTCTGGCACAACAATTTCCTTCAGGATAATTAAGTTGTTCTTATCTTATCTTATCTTATCTTATCTTATCTTATCTTATCTTATACTTCCAGAAAATGGGATTAGCTTTTCAACTGTGTAAGTATAGCGTCGTGTGTAAATGTCAAGGGATTGTTGGTGACACACTCATACATTTGGTTTGGAGCAAAATAAAAAAAAATAAAAAATCAGGAAGATCAAATTGAGCTGACTTGAAGAATTCCTGTAGGTCCCCGCATGCTCCACAAAAAGCAGAAATGTTGACAAAATGTCGCCTGTCGGTTCTCACAGCTTGATACGTCATCAGGGCAGGACATATTTCTCACGGGCAGTCCAAGAACTATTGTGTGAAATTTGAAGTGGTCGGTGTGAAGTTTTCACACCTGCTTTTTAAGGTCGTACGGATAGTTTTTAGGATGAAAGGATGAAGTATGCAAATCCATGTAACTCATCGGGTAAAGTTCGGAAGACGCACAAACGGCTGGTACTCTTTGGAAGGATGTGGCCCGGCATTGGGCACAGAGGAGAGCGTCTATCACAAAAGATGGCGATACCTTAGCGACGAATTGTCAAAATCCAAACGGCGGGAGGAAATCCACTCCAGCACACCTGGATACAACGGATGGAACCTCACATTAAAAGAACACCAACAGGACTATTTCCCTCTCTGTCACTAGCCCCCTCTGCACTGTAGAAAGTTTTTGAAGTTCCTGTAGCCTTTTCAGGAACTAGACCATTTCTTTGTGCATCGGTACAGCATAGGTTTGTAGAATTTAGCTCCTACTCCAAGGCAATGTTCCCTGTAATTTTTCATATGTCTGGGCATAGGAACAACCTCGCTGAGCACACTTAAGACCACTGTGAGCAACATTAGATGTGCACGCTGTGGCCACACATCAGTATCACACCTGGGATCATAGCTTCCATTTAGTCCATAATTTTTCCACCAGAAAACTCGCTTCGCTATTTTAGCTACGCCGCATGTTTTGCAGAGCAGACCTTTCTCACTTGAAAAAGAAAGAAAAATTCTCACCCAGTTCCACCGCTTGTTCTGTTCGCACAAACTCCGACAACCATTCCAACTTAAAAGAACCACATTTTTTTTTCCCTTAGTTTGGTGAGTGGACTTATCACATTCGCTGCTCGTTTTGCCATGATAAGCCGGGTTAACAGTTAACAGTTAAAACAATTCATATTTCATTGTATTTCTTATTCTTCCTCCTTTCTACTATTATCTATTACTGTTATGTTTTTTACTTGAAACTCTGGCACAACAATTTCCTTCGGGATAAATAAAGTTGTTCTCATCTCATCATCTCATCTCATAAGGGGTTAGCATGTTAGCATTAGCATCACTTAACTCTACCAGACTGTTATTATTGTTATGTAGCATGTATGGGCAGAGCACGTGCGCAAGTACTATCAATGCTGTGATTGGCTGTGTAGCGTAATTGCATCGCATGATTGGCTGGACAACTGTCACTCACCGAGTTACACAGCAATATGATACAGAAAAAAATGTTACGTATCTAATTCATTTGCAGTGCGCTCACTGGGCTGGATAGGTTTTCTTGTGCGCTGAGAGTGTGCAATGGCGCAGTTGCGCAGCTTAGAGGGATCATTGCTCCAAGGGCTTCTTTACGGTTCCATAGGAGCTTGTGACGTAGGTGCAGTCCCAACACTAGAAACTTCTCTCGAACAGTGGAGCACCATTCTCAAAAGCTATTGTGGTCGCCGGTTGTCTGTTTTCTTGTGACAAAATGGTCAGAACCAGTGAGTAATGCTCTGATGAAGAGGGCTCGCATAGGAACATGCACATATGGGACAAATAAGCACAGCGTTAGCTAATGGTGGGGTTCTTCACGCGGTGAAGCAGTCCAGGGAGAAAATAAAAAAACACTATGGTTATTATTCCTGCCATGCAGAACATTAACACTTTGGCAATTTCACTCTTCGTGTTGTCCGTGTCATCTTCCTCTTTATCGGGGTGGTTTGTTTTTGAGTGTGGTTTTCAAGGTGCACTTCGTAGATGCTCACGTCCCAGCGGTCCCTACCTCGCTCCCTTACTGTCTGTGCAAACGCAAAGCTAAAAACTTCCCCCGGGGGCAAGGAACATCATTTGAGCTGAATTTTCTATCCAAAAGTAGCTTTTGTCAAGGTTCTGCCGCCGCATTGTTGTTGTTTCTGTCAGATTCCTCCTATGCTTAGCCTTGTGCTCGACGGGTGGGCAGGGTCTGTCAGGACTTTCTCTGGAGTTCTGCATCTGAGTTTCTCGTGGAGAATGAAATGTCATGGCGAGAAAGAACTTTGTTGTTGTTCTCGCAGCCCTTGGAGCCAGAACTTTGTTCTGGCTTCTCATGGAGTACGCGAGGGGGGGCTTGAGGCCGGAGCCACGGTTCCTCTTCAAAACAAATTTTAGTTGCCCAGTAAGTTGATATGCGCTACAGTTGGGGAAAAATGATGCAGTTAGTGGGTTTAAAATTACCACTTATTTTGAATCTCAGTCATATGGTTAATTTCACGCATGTTTGCCTCCAGAGGCATTTCAGTTATGAAAATAATTCATGTGGGATGATATACATCACCGCGAAACCATAAACGTGCCACAGCTTGCAGAATAATGTTTTAAATGCCATAAAATACATCACGCCTCAGTGAAAAGAAGACAGTAAGGGAAGAAATTACCAGAAGCTGGGAAGACTAATGCTTTAATAATTGCATTTAAATATCAATTTCTACAATACGGGGGAAGATGCGGCTATGACATGATCGTTTGGGACTCATTTCAACAGGAGCGAAGCACGTTGAGAAAGAATGTGGACGTAAATGTGGAGGGAAAAAATACGATTAGTATTTAATGGGATTAAAAATGATCCTCAAGGCTAAGTGCTAGCTGCTATCATCTAGTGCTAGACGGTGGATGATTGTTGGCTGTATTAGCACAATCTGCTGTATATTCACAATGTGATTGATGACTCTTATGCTCATTAAAAAAGTACTTATCTTAGCTCTGGATTTTTAAGGTGAGAAACATGGTGGAATTACTGTATTTTTTTTTTGTTAGTTGCATGTTTTTTCTAAATGAATTCCCACAAAATTTGCAGAGCATTTCCCACTTCTTTTTAAGAAATTATTTTTACCCTCATTTATCAATTGTGACTTAAAAATTATTAGCTCATAATCCCCACCATATCTCCTCAGAAAGCACATACTCTGTGCACATTTCAAAAAGGCAAAGAAAACAAATGAAGTTATTAATGAAGAGTTTGAAGCTAGCAGTTGTTTACTCCAAAAATTATAACTAAATACTATGACCACTTCCTGAAACGTCATCCTCCCGGGCCTCTCATTCGGCGACAGATGACATACTTTTGTCACGTAACTTTTCTCAATAAATGTCAACAAGAAGCTGCAAACGGTAAACGAGTGCAACCATGGCAGCCGCGGCGGCCTCAAGCTCAGTCTTAGCCGAATGTCATCTCTCCTCTTCCTAATAAACTCCTCTCACCTGAGGTGGAAACTCATCCCGCCTTAAATGTGATTTACAGCCGACAATAACGTCGAAAGTGCATCACTGACTTGTTACCTCCTCGGCTAATGGAGACACTTTCCGCCGCTGCCGCTTTCCTCCAAGCCACTTTATGGTACTCATTACTCCTCTCGCCCCGGCTTGTGTTCTCAGTTCTCAATGCGAATCATTAATCAGTTTCAAAGAAAAGAAAAAAAAACACGAACGCAAATGCAAACGCAACCCCTGCCGGTTTCAAGGTTCGGCAAAGAATTAGCTGCTGATTTGATGAGTTTATCGTAAAAAAGAAGTAGATAAACGTGGCTCGGGGGGCAAACGAATACACGGTAACACATTTAAAAGCGGGGAACAAAAAAAGGAAAGGCCATGCTCTCCTCTAGATTCTCTTCAGCTGCTTTTTTTTGCCAAACATGATGTGGTGAAAGGAGGGGAAAAACATTAAGCCTGCCTGGATGATGTTGCTGTGGTAACAATGGTCGAAGATGCCAGCTGGCACTAGACATCGATCCAGTGTAAGAAAACACATTGGCGTCCCTGTGAAATGGAAATCAGGTTGGGGTGATAAAAAAAAAAAAAAAGGGTCATGTAAATGCGTCCAACATTGTTCTGATGTATTTGCAGCAGCACGGTGAGAATCTAACAATAACAAGAAGCACGTAACAAAATAACACTTGATGGATCGAGCACGAGTCTTAACAATATCAGCTTTGCTATCGCTAAAAATATCATTTTGTCACTTCGGCTGATAAAATAGATGATCTATAAAAGAGAGAACAAATCATTTTTTAAATTTATGCAGAGATTGTTCCTGAGGCAGTAATAGCCTTTTAGGTACAGAACCAGGATGACTTGTTCTGGTAATGTTCGTCATGTTTGTCGTGTTCGTCCACCGAAAGGGTGAAATTCAGGGCAGCCGCGACGGAGGCCCTGGAGGTGTGCCATCTACGGCACGCTGGTTCAATATTGATTGCAGGAGATGATTCGGACCACAGGGTTGGAAGCATCCAATCAGGTCAAAGCCCTGAGTGCTAAGCTAATGGAGCCACCTGCTTAACGTCAACATAGGCCGTAAGCGGGGGCGTCATTAATATAAGATTTGTCGGCGGGGGGTGCTTTGATTCTTTGTCATTTTCTCTGCAAAAATATTTTTACATTAAAATTTCACCTTAATCATAGAGGAGCATTTTACCATGTAGGTGGGGGTCGGTAAATCACAGCATCTGGTACAATCTGAGATGGTTTCTCAACAGGAATCCTGATCCGCTGCCTCAGAGAAGCAGATCTGGAATATTCAGGTTTCCGGAGGGAAGAAAACATGGTGCAGCGTTATTACTATGAAATAGACTGATTATTCCAGTCCAGCATAAACCCGATTCTAATGACTAACAGCAATTGAATAGAAATATTAGTCACTTTACTGTCCTTTGGGGACGTTCACTGGTTAGTGAACTCTGACTGAGATTTCAGCGAGTGTACTCTGTGGAAGCAGCATGCCACACAACTGTAATCTGAGGTTCCAAGCATCAACACACAAAAAAAAAAAAGTGTACAGCGACCTACTTTTCAATGAGCTGATTTTGTGGAGAAAGAATCTCATCCCACTCTCTTCAGCCTTTTTTTTTTTGGACGCCGTGAGGGGGGTCTCAGGTGGTGGAGCACGCTCACCAATTACACGGCAGATAGGAGTGGAACGGGAAAAGGCGGGGACAGTCATGGGGCTTGGAGGAGAAATGAAATCGGGCTGTTACGGGGTAGCGAGGGCAGAGGCAGATGGAGCGGGCGGGGATTAGGACTTGGAGACCGTGTTTGTAGCAAGAATATTCCTCTGCGATAATATCTGATGTGAGTGGCGGATGGCTGAGCCGCGGTCTCAGCACATTTTGAGGACGGGGACACCTGGTAGGCGGCTTTGTGAAAATGGCGAGATGCTGAAAGTACAGCTTTTACATAAAACATATTTACACTGATTTAAGAACAGACGTCCATTCTTGCCGCTATGGGGTCAGTGTTGCTTTGCAGTCAGCATTTTTTCAGACCGTAAATAGGCTCAACTTATAGCACTTCCACAACACATGCATTCACACTAGTCGCAGAGTTGCCATGCAAAGCGCTAACCAGACCAGGACTTTAACTGCCAACCTACAAATTGGAGGAATGCCTCTTCAACCAGTAGCTGCTGTATGCGACATTTTCCAAATTGTGTGAATATAAGAGGGCTCTATACGAGCTATGAATAGGAGTGACTGGTTGAATGCCAGATGTGTCCCGGCTTGGAGAGGAAGGGTAGCAACATAAAAATCAGACGTTATTTTTGGAATTTATTATGGCAACTTGGAAAATAAGATGCAGAGTTACAATTGTAAAGGAAAAAAAAAAAAAAAAAAAAAAAAAAAAAAAAAAAGCAGGTCAGTTGCTGTTCAAATAGACAAAAAAAAAAAAAGTCTTCCCAGGGTGAACGGTCCATAGACTGAGCCAAAACCTTCGCTACCTGAAACAGCTGGAAAGCGTAACAAACCAACACAGTAGGTCACGTCTCAGAGTGTTCGATATCGTTTGCTTTCTCCTGGCTGAGTTTCTGAACAGGGACCTGATTCAAAGAGAGTTGCAGGCTGAGCTTGTTCTCGCTCCTTCTGAAGCGAACTCAGCTCCTGCTCCAGCAGCCAGGGAGTGGCTCTACCACCTCCAGAACTGGGGTAACTTTACCTCCAGCAACATCATTTCCCCTTAAGAGGTTGACACCTTTAATGGGCAACAGGAAGGAAACCCGTACTTCAGTTAAAAGGCAAATGTATGTGGTGCACAGGCTGTAACCAATCCCAATGCTGCGTAAAACATCACCTCAGCCATATGTGGACTGTTCAGAGAAAGGTAACGTAGAAGCAAGAAGCACTGATTGGGAGCCACGGGTATCTCTTAAAATAGGCACCGGCTGCTTCGTGGCTTGGTCACCAGTCAACCATACTAAGCCGTCAAACAAACGGCTTAAGAGGAATCAAACCGCTCTTCCAGATCGACCAAGAGGCATGAGGCTTCGCTGTTAAGCCGATGCCTTCTCGGCATGCTTCAAGGAGATGCTCACTGTAATGGGAGTTTGAAAGTCTTCTAGTTAGCTGTGACATGCCGAGGTGTGTGGCAATAAAAGCAAGTCTTGTTTTGTCCTTCACCATGAGCTTTGCCTCTAGTTGCCAAGAGTCGGTATCCGAAGCATTTTTGGGGCTTCTTAGTCGGTACCGACCAAGAAGCGAGCTTGTGAGAAGTCATACTCGGCTTACAGATGCGTCTGAGAGGGACTTTCTACTTATTTAAATACACAACGATGAAGTTGCACAGTTTTTGAACTCCAACAGATCAAGCTCTTAGAGAATCGAAGTCATTCACATGTGCAGCAGCCTTTCAGAAAAGGTTCCTCCCCCCCCCCTGTAAACTCAAAATGGGCTTTTATAGTTCTTTAACTTCTGTCGAGAAGCGGCAAGGACCAACTTGTAGGCCCACAACACAGCAGTTTTAATGCAAACAGTCTATAATGGGTTCAAATGAAAGCAACAGGAGTAAAAGCCACCAAATGTCAACTGAGCACTGCAGAGCAGAAGACAAACACCAAAGTAGGAGCCCACTTAAGACTGACAAAAAGGTCAGCATTAATCGCTGTACTTACTTCCATCCAAGGCGACAAAGTAAAGCCGTGAAAATTTGAAGGGTCTGTGCTGCCAGTGGAAGCATGGGATATGCACGTTTCCACTCAGAGACTGAAGCTCTCGCTCCTGCAGTCAGATGGATTTATCTGCCTTTATCTCAATGTGGAATTTGAGTTGTGCCTCACAGCTTTTCCAAGGTGGAGTTGGGCTATGCAGACTTTAACCTGGACCGCTGCTTCAGACAAAAAACTGCCTCGCAAAAGCGAATCAAGCAGTGTGCGTGTGGTCTTGACCCACATGCTCACCCCGGCGGCCATCTGACCAGCTTGAGGCTCCACCTCCATGCTGTAGTCACCCAAAACCGCACTCTTTGTGCCGTCACTGAGCTCATGCAGGTCAACTTCTGACTGCTCAGGCACCCCTTGCAATGGCACAACCGCCATTGGACAGCTAGTGCCTTGAGATCTCACTTCAGCATAGATCCTGGGTAAAACAAACCAAAGCAGTATGCTATCTTAACCAAGTCGTCCTTCCTGCAGCTGTCCATCAAGGCTGGGCGTGGCCAAACATGATTGACACTCGAACACAGCTGCACTCTATTTATACAGTCCCTTTTTTACCCCCTAAAGTCCATAATCTTGCTAAACAAAACAGATTCATTGCCGGGGCCCATTAAATGGTGATGCGGGCAGGCCAACATTTAAGTTACATCCCAGTTTGGAGAGAAGAAGCAACATTAAAATGAGATGTAATTGTTATTTAATGAAACTATTAATGAAGCTTGGAAAAGACAGTGCAGGTTGGTTGCTACTGAAATTGACAAAATGAATAAAACACAAAGCAAGTCATCACAAATCAAACAGTCCACAGGTAGAACCACAAACAGAACAACAACTCTCTCTACCTGAAACTGGCAGGGGAAGAAAATGTCAACAACCTCAACATATTTATGCTCTCAAACCACATAGTATGACACAACATTTCTCTCGTGGCGTGCTGCACATCAGCCGCCCCATTGAATGGTTGTGACGAGCTATAAAGAACTCGACGCACCGTGATTGGCCGCGGTTGACTTCAGGTGTTGTAATTGACAACACAGAACACCTGCATGGCAATTTGAAACACACAGAAAGGGGATGTGGGGCAGGCGCCGCCTGTAACAGTCTATATGTGGGTCTATATGTGATTAACTAGTGGCCGGTTCAGGGTGAACCCCATTTCCCGCCCAATGACTGCTCCTGACATACCCCTAACAACAATGAAAGACTCAGTAAAGTCAATAAAATGCTTTTGAACAGTAAATGGTTAGCGGCTCTCTGAATTATAATGTCCGGCTAACAGCGGCGGTGACAGTCGCTGTACGTTTTCTGTTACCTGACGATGAAGAACTGCTCTGGTCAGGGGTCATGTGATGCTTCACGGTCCAGGTGACGCCGATGAGATATCACCCAATACGGCTGTTATGGGAGGTCAATAAGCTTGGAGTTACGGTTCACTTGGACCCCGCTGTTGGATTTATACCGTGTGTCAATCTTGCCACTTGCCGATGTTCGTCCAATTCAATCAAAACCACTCTGATTTTTCTTGTTCCTCCAAAAGAAGTAGAGATAATTCACATTTTTACCCTTTTAACTTTGAACGGTCGTCTCTGAGCAGACCCCACTCGGAGTTGGTGGATCAGGCCAAATATGCAGACATCAACTAATAAATTGATACGAAATGCTTTATTATCAGCTTGGAGGCAAACTCAAGCAATGAAATGTCCGTCAAACAAATGGACATGTCCCAAGAATAAGAATAAGAATAAGATTAAGAACAACTTTATTTATCCCGAAGGAAATTGTTGTGCCAGAGTTTCAATTAAAACATGATAATAATAATAAATAATAGTAGGAAATTGTATAAAGATTAAAAAAAAAGGGGGGAAACTAAGAAATACATATAAAACTATAAAGTGTCAAAGTGTTTTAAGGTCGTAAATAAACATCTGATGGATAACAGAGA
Source organism: Fistularia commersonii (assembly GCF_037954325.1). Lineage (NCBI taxonomy): Eukaryota > Metazoa > Chordata > Actinopteri > Syngnathiformes > Fistulariidae > Fistularia > Fistularia commersonii. The sequence goes on along the minus strand of NC_141316.1, from coordinate 3,101,722 downwards.
ACAACTGGCAGCAAGCACACGTACTCGACAAGATGAAAAAAGAAAGACGTCCTTCCCGACATACGACCAGACCAGGCGTCGGCAACCTGCGGCTCCGGAGTCGTATGTGGCACTTTCGTCCTTAAACTGCGGCTCCTCGTGGCTCGGGAAAATAAATTATAAGTATTTAATTGAAGTGTATTTTATTTGTGTTAGTTCTACTTTTTAATTTTAGTTCTAAATTGGAAGATTGTTGTGATCTTGAAATATCAAAATAAAATTATATCCATTATTTTTCGACGCTCAAAATATACGTCACACTCACGGAAGCCGGTATACCCGCCAGGACGCCGTCAATTTGTCAAAACGTTAAACCACAGGTAGGCAAAATATGAAAAAGCAATATATACAATGGTACTATAATTTCAGACGTCAAAAAGTAAATGCGGCTCCCAGTGTTTTCTTTTCCGTGGAAACCGGGTCCAAATGGCTCTTTGGGTGTTAAAGGTTGCCGACCCCTGGACCAGACGGACACATCTATCGGAGGCGGACAACACATTACATTCCAGTCATTTTCACCAAAGCGACTTACAAGAAGTGCAATTCACTCACCGAAGATCCAAAGTACCAGTAGTCAGAAGTCAAAAGTGCCCACTCAACCAAATAGCCATGTCAGATCCATATAAAATTCATACAATAATTTCTTTTGGGGGGGGGGCCTAAGTGTGATTAGTAGGGTAGTGCTTGGTGAAGAGGTATGTTTTCAGCTCACGGCAAAAGATGGGCGGCGACCATAACACAATTACCACATGAATGAGGGAACGCATAACAATCCACAAACACAAACAACGATGTATCAAAGGGTCATTCATAATGCTGAAACAGCAGCCTGCCACTAAGGATATGACAATGTAACACATTACAACCACAAATGATGGTATTAAACAGAGGGCCATCTCCATTATCCCCATGATGGAACAAGTCAGACTGGAACACAATAAATACTCTGCTTTTCCTTCACGGCACACTTTTTCCAAAAAGTTAAGCACCTCCACCCCGTTTGCCCAGTTCCGCAGTCAACATACGAAACAAATTGTCCACGCGCACATGCACAAGGGCGCTCGCATGTGCGAAAGCGCCCACACATGATGGGGAACATGTGCGGCCCATCCACGACTGTCACTGTCTCCGCGTTGAGTCTGAGATCATCTTCTCCGCCCAAAAAAAAAAGGTCTGAAAAAAAAAAATGTGATAAATACCTTTCCCAATGCACGCAGGTGAAAGGGTCATTTCAATTTCAAGGGGCGAGATGAAACAAACGGAAAACCTCGGCTGCGTAAGTGTGCGTTTGTGTGTGTGTTTGTGTGTGTGAGTCCATTCGAACATCTTAAAGACAAGGCTTACATAATGAAAATTACACACTTCAATGTCGAGCACTTTCCCTTCGCCCTCAAACACCCCTCGGCTGGTTTTGATTATTACAAGGACCCGACTATTAACACACCTCACCTCTGCCACACGTTGGCTTTTCAGCCATAACACACTTTTGTAACGACATCTGTTACACACATATCAGCTGTGCGGCTCCGGATCTGCATTGGTCTTGCGTGAGGTAATTACTGTAATGAAAACAGTTTTGCTGTTATACAGATGCAAACACCTGAACCGCTGCTCCCTCGAGTGAAGCAACTCAACCTGATGATATTTTCAAATTATGACAATGCAGTGATTTTGTCAGGGTGTAAAGAACCGCGAGAGAAAATGCAATAATCAAGTAATTATTATCACTATTTCTAGCTTTTGCTGCATCATTTTTCCCAATTGTTTCCCATTAATTTCACAAATTTGCAAGTTGTCAGGTGACCCCTTTTATAAGTTCCCTCTGAGCTATGGAATAATCTTTATTTCCTAAAAGATTTTTAAATGGTAGGAAAATTAAAATAAATGATTGTGCCTTTTGCCTCCAAGCTTCCAAGCTTAGATTTTTGCGCTAAATCAAGATTAGAAACCAAACACGAGCGCGCTCCGGGGCCTTACATTATTGGCAGGTAACATGACGAGGCTGTTGTGTAAGGTGATTCATCGAGAGAAACGAGCATTGCGACAGTTTCGATGCCAAAAAATGCGTAAAGAATAAAAGGCCGGGTTAATTACTTCATAAAGCTGATCTATGTGTCAGTGTTAAGTAATGACTCAAGATGAGCAAACACTTTTTCGGAAATGGAATCTGATCACCCGCCGCGATATAAGTAGGGCTGGGACTTTTTTTTTTGTGCATTTTGATTAATTTTGATTAAAATGTTTGCACTTTAATGGCACTTTAATTTGAACCGCAGAGCATTTTTTAGGTCACAAGTTCCAGGGAGGACGGATTACAACAACGCACGGTGTGATAGCATGATGGATGAGGTGGTACAGACCATGCTGGTAGAAGAGAAATTTAAATGTGAGAAAACCTCAAGATGGAGGTATAAACAAAAATGCTGTTTTTTGCACTTTATGCAGGAAGGAGTTTGCATAGCACAAGAGCAACTACACCCTCCGATAGCTAAACATTATGCGATAGCACGCAGGCTGATAATGTTAACCGCAGAGGCTAACTGCACTGCTAAAGCAAGCGGGGAAGAGCATTGTCAGTCAAGTATGATTTCAAGTACTTAGGGTTAACAGTCCAGAGCAATGGAAAGTGTGGTCCAAGCAGCTTGGAATGGGTGGAGAAAAGTCTCAGCGGTACTATACGATAGAATACTATCAGCCAGAATGAAAGGAAAGGTGTACAAGACAGTGGTGAGACCAGCGACGCTGTACGGTCCAGAAACAGTGACATTGATGAAAAGACAGGAGACAGAGTTGGAGGTGGCGGAGATGAAGATGTTGAGGTTCTCTTTGGGATCGACGTATAGGATCGGGAATGAGTCCATCATTTGAGAGTCATCTTCTCTGACTTTTCCAGTGCCTTCAACAGTGTTCAACCCACCCTCCTCAAGGACAAGCTGCTGAATAAGCAACTTCACCCTGAAATCACTGCCTGGATCCAAGACTACCTCCCATGACAGCCGCATGTCACGTTGGATGGTTGTGTTTCGAGGTGTGCAGCACAGGAGCGCCCCAAGGTACCGTCCTGTCTCCATTCCACTTCACCCTCTTCACCTCCGACTTCCGCCATAACTCCGGTTCCTGCCACCTGCGAAATCGATTGTTTAGATTCAAGATATAAAGATGAGAGGCTCTTTATGAAACATGCCATTATAAATTCTCAAATTTGTTTTGGCGCAGAAACATTTAGAATATGAGTCATGCTATCATTTTTTCAGCTTTATCATCTGGAGAAGCTTTATTTAAGAGGTGCAATGAGAATCAAATGAATGGGTACTCTGTGGGACATCCCACACGTACCAGCCCGTCGTTCGACCCGGGAGCAAGCGGCTAAAAAAAGACGACGCGGCGAACCCCGCACCAGCTGGACGATCCCCATCGAGGATGACCTACAACATCTGGGCAACATCTGGTCTGAACTCAGGTGAAGCGGATTGGCTCCACGCTTAGGGATAAACCTGTCGGGCCAGACCGGGCCCTCCCCATGTAAGAGCATCCCGAGTGTTATATGTTGGCATGAACAGCGCTTGTGTATGATGTTTACTTGTGTATTGTGTGACTTAACTTCGGGTTATCGATTTCCTTCAATCCCCACCCCTCATTTGTTATATTTTGCCATTTCCCGCTGAAGCGAGGTACCAGAAATATTATTTCAGGTATTCGTTCGGCGGCATGTCAGGCCTGTCACCGCCTCTCCGGCAAAGTAGCTGTTAGGCAGCCAACTCTTTCCTCGCTCCCAGCAGACGTCAGCACATTAACTCACAGAAGCTGAGAAGTATGAGCCGCCTCTATAATACTCTGTCTCCTATGGTGGCAATTCAGCATCCACGCCGCCTCAGTGATGGGGCTTCAGCGTGAGCGCTGTCAATAAAATGTGCAGCGGCGTCAGCTGTTGCTGTTATGCTGCACCGTAGAGGACAGTTAAAACGTCAGTTGGTTGTGCGGGGCCAGTAAAAAAGTCCAAATGCCAAACTGTCCCCAAGTGCAGGAGTATTGTATCTTGAGGATACGTGGGAAATAATGTAGTCAGGGCCACCCATTTGCCTCATTTCAAAATCTGGACGGATCAGCTAAGGAAAATTCAGGGGAAGATTGTGTGTTTTGGGTGTGATTTGTAGATTCCTCCCTTTTTTTTTTTAAAGAGATTTGGACTGAGGTCAAGCAGGGTTTAGATTATTTGCAGCTGAGTAAGAAAATCAATCCCCTTCTTTCTTTCTCTGGCTTCTGTCTTTGAGAGGATTTTTTGGATTTTGTGAGATGTTCAGAGGCAGATGTCTTTGTTTGTAACCTGCCAACAGTCGAGGAACTATTTAAATGGAGTTATTGGGAGCACTTTCCCTGTTCCTTCTAGGAAATAAAATCCATTAAATTGTAAGAGCATTAAGGTTTTCGAAAGCAAATGTAGAAATCGTGACGGCAGGAGGGGGATGAAGCTAAATGCAGCAGACGGAAGGCGAAAACGATTTGCTGTGTGAACAAAAAGGCACCTAATGAAGGCTCAGCGAGGAGACAGACAAGAGTAACACATAGTGAAAATTGAGAAAGGAGGTGACTGGGTGACATAAGAGGGCAGATGAGGGCAGATGATAACAGATGGAAAAGTACCGCTGACATAACAGACAAGAAATCACAGACAGAAATCGAGGTTCCTAAACTTACAGGATCGATTCCGTCTTGGGTGCCGGGCACAGTCACGGTCATCTTAAAGCTCATTAATGTTCAAAATCGGTCAAATGGAGCATTGTTGTGCAGTATACTCGAGTGTGATCAGTGAAAGGAACTGCTCCTTTGGGCTCTTCCCTTAAGGAGTTGCCTCAGCCAATCATCTTCCCCCAATCTCACCCTTTCCTCTGCATCTGCTTTTCTTACACCAACTAACTTCATGTCCTATTTCCCTCCATCCATCAATATTCTCTTTGGTCTTCCTCCAGACCTCCTGCCTTGCAGTTCCAACCTTAAGCATCCTTCTACACGGATCTCCACAATCCCTCCCCTCCATATGTCCGGACCATCTCAGTCCGATTTTATCTCCATAACATCTATCATCTGCCGATCCCTGACCCTATCCATCCTTGTCACTCCCAAATAAAACCTCAACATCTTCGCCTCTGCTACCTCCAGCAGTGCTTTGTGTCTTTTCCTCAGCGCCACTGTCTCTAAACCATCTTTCCCTTCATTCTAGCTGATACTCTTTTATCACAAATTACCCCTGACACTTTTCTCCACCTGTTCCAGTCTGCTCTAATGCGTTTCTTCACCTCTTTTCCAGCCCCCCCATTACTATGGATTGTTAACCCTAGATACTTGAAGTCCTTCACCGTTCCACTTGGGACCCTCTCATTTACAAACATGTATTCTGTCTTGCTGCGTCTAACCTTCATTCGTCCCCTTTCCAGAGCATACCTCCACCTCTCTAGATTTCCCTGCATCTGTTCCCTTGCTCTCACTACAGATCACATTGTCATCTGTCAACATCACGGTCCACGGAGATTCTCGTCTAACCTCACCTTACAGGCTGTCCGTCACTGAGGGGACAAGATAACAAGATAAGAAGACAAAATGACGGCCATAGAACCGGGGAGACAAATTCTGTCCACATGCTGCGATGTACTTATTTATATGTGTAACGTGAGCATATACAGCAGAACCTCGGCTTACAGACACCCCTGATCACCGTCATCATTAAGTTAGCCCCCATTATAGCGTCCAAAAAGGTTAAAAGCACCAGTGATAGTGGTGTTTAGAAGTAAATAAGAATTACAATTGATCTGAAGAAGGATATAATAGCTTAACATGAGATTGGTGTTCATGTTCCAGATCTTGCCAAGAACCATGACATGGCTGAGTCAAACATCTGTATAATCCTGAAGTGCAAAGATGCGCTTAAGACGGCTGATGTGGCTAAAGGGGTGACTATGTAAACAAAGCAAGTCTTAAAAGAAGTAGAAAAGTGATTTTTACTTTGGATTAATGAAAGGCAGCTTGCTGGAGATAGCGTTGGCAAGGGTCAAATGAGAGAAGGCTTTACTTTTGCATGTAGTGAAGGAAACAATGAGTACAAGTGCTAGCAAGAAGAGAAAGAACACCAGAAAAACAGTAATAATTTAGGTAATAATTTAGGTTATTTTATCTCTTATTCCTTTCTGCATTTTTGCCACAAATAAACCCATAAAAAAATTCAGAAGAGTAGTTTCTTTCTGGAGAATGGATCAATGGGATTTACAGTGATTTGGTTCGCAAACATTTTAGTGTCAAAGAACAACTTAAATAAAGTGATGTTTTACTAGAGCAGCTGTCCGCATGTTGTGAAAAAATCTGGATTAAAAACATTCAAGACAGGAAAAATCCCCAGTAAAGGTGGGGCAGCGCTTACGTGCACCCCGTCAGGTGCTTCATAACCTTCATGTCGAACCCGAGCACGAGCCATTTTGAGCACAAGCTGCATTTTGGCATTAAAGATACTATCTTGTGGGTTTTGAGGCGCGTACAGGCACGCACACAACAAACATACACACACAGAGTTTATACTATTATAGACTTTAGCCGGACCAAGTGTGCATTAAATAGTCTGGACACGTACTCGCTGGCCAATCAGAGAAGAGTATTCTCCAAGACCCTTGTTATTTTTAACAAGGGTGCTCAAACACAACTCAAAGTACCCGAGTGCATGATGGCCCTCTGTTTATTTACCCATCCCGACGTCTGTCATTGAGACTTTCCCGTTTTTCCCCGTCTCTGTCAAACAAGGACAGGGCTTCTTCACACTCCTCTCTAAGACTTATTATCTCACCTGGAAACAAACAGATCGGCCATGTGCTGCTTTCAGGGTAGATGATACACAAGCTCATAAGTCACCTTGAATTACAAAAGCAGGCGAGACATTGTCTCGCGCAGAGCAACGGAGAAGTGCATTTGACAGGGTCGATTGAGTTAGAGAAAAGAGACTGGAGGGAAGATTGTGAGTAAAGGCTGCGCCGCTCTTAAATAACAGTCGTGAAACAAATGATGGGAAACCGAAGGAGGCATCTGAGCTATGAAGTGATAGGTTCGGAGACAGCGGGTAAAAGGGATGCGAGGAAGGTAGCGGCACGCTGCTTTTTTTTCCAGTTGTGTCAGCGGCTCATCTCCACCTAAGCTCCGAAAATATCATCCCGGCGAGGACGACTACGCTTCGTCTCAAAGGGGCCGTCCAATCAAAATGAGGATATGAGCAGACATAAGCTATGGATGGAGGTGACATGAGTGCCGATCAGTCATGGTTGTCATAGCAATGACAGACGTGGGATAAAGCGACTAATGTTATTTGTGCGGTACAACTTATGAAATGGAAATTAGGAAAAAGACGCAACTGTTAGAGAGGCTATTAATTTAGATGCGAGAGGTGTAGAATTTCGGTGCTTTTTAGTTGATTATTCACATCTGGTCCGCGTGTCTTTCCAGAAACGTGACTCTAAACTCACTAAATAACCTCTTGTATGGACTGGGCTTCTCTCAGCACTTTAGAGGGGAGCATAATACATCGGTTACAAAAAGAAGTGGAGAGCCATCATCCAACTTAAAGATTTCACATTGATTTTTGAGATAAAATAATTCTCATAATTTAATATTTGTATTTTTTTTATAAAAATATGAATTATTGTAATTAAAAATGCAAAAAAAATGTTCAAATACTCGTCTTTGTAAATACCCCTCCCGTTCCACCAAGGTCGCCTGTCTCCTCTTACTTTGGCCTGCTTGTTTATTTATTTCTAATAACCTCTTCTGGACCGCCGTGCGTCCTTGCACTTGACTTCGCTTCTTAATTGATTTGCTGCACAGTAAAAAAAAGTATTTGCAGTAAACAGTTTATGGGTGTATAAACCGGGAACGTAGGCATCGGACCCTGTCTCCAAAAAGATTAAATGTATCCTGAATAGACGAGATGAAGTTAATGAAGTATCCTGTGCCCCGGCAACAAGTACTCCAAAGTGATTAATTTGAGTATTTAATGATGGCGGTGGACAGTTTCTCACGGTATGATTGTTCTGGAAAAAAATCGGAAATTATTCTCCCGCGCGAATTCGACTTAACTTTGGGCTGATGATGTGTCGGCCCCTAATCTGAGAACGATGAAATGTGAAGACTCTTCTCTGACCTAAAAAAAAAAGCTGCTTTAGTCCATCTTCATTCTGACACCGTATAACAACCCTGACATTCGGTCTGAGGCCCCGGACCCCGTGACTCGTCTGCCGGGGGGAAACTGAAAGTTGATATCGGGTCTAAAATCACCCGGATTAATGAGGCTTGACTGCGTATGGAGACGTTCGGCTCAGTCTAGAAGGCATCCTGGCAGGATGGGTTCCTGATAAAAGTGTTGCGGTGAAAAGAGAAAAGCAGATCAAGTGAAGGATTAAGTTTGAGTGTCAGTCCGGGACAGGCAGCTGTGATTGACAACAGTTATGTAATAAGCAATGCTTCCCTCTGTTGAATATTGGAGTGTGTGTGTGTGTCAAGGAGGAGGGGGTTGGAAATGGCTTCATGCGTTATAGAGATTGATGTGTGTTGAGACAGCTCACACTCGCAAAAACACCATTTCCACCTGCTGATGGAGGTCCTCGGTGCACAGGGACGGCGCGGACCGGATTACAGGACCGCATTGCCATCTGGCCAAGGCGCGGATGTGTGGCTGCGCCTCGGAGGTGGCGTTCGGCGCCGCCTGACCTCAGAGGAGATCTCATCTATCAGTGACAGAGAAGGAGCGCGACTTCATTGCGGTCTTGAGCACATGGCCATATGATGACAGTTAATGTATGGAAAGAGAAGGGGTGATTTTATCCACATGAACCCCCCTGACTCCCCCAAAAAAGTGAGAGGTGCCAGGAGGTGCTGGAGGGCTCTGCAGGCGGCACCTCCCTGCACAGCTCACCAGCTGCTCACCGCTGCTTGTGGCTCGTTCCCAGCCAAAGGGTATGCCGGCTTGCCAGCTTCCACCTTCCCATTGCCGGTTAATGTCAGCTCTCTGCGCCTCCAAAATTGATTTTTAAGTGTTATAGCTGCTAAAATCCTGCGTATATTACTAGCATCATCGCAGCCCCGGTCATTTTGTTTTAATTTCCTGTACACTTGATATTGACGTTGGATCCACTCTGCCCTTAAAACCGTTGACGGATGTGGTTTCATGGGTTTCAGATGTCTGGAAGTGAATCGCGCGCAAAACAAGAACAGCCAAGAACAGACACTTTGGTGTGAATCTTTCTTTTGTCTTTCTTTATGTAACATTATAAAACTGCTGGCTCTAAGCGGGTCGAAATGAAAGATGGGAAATGGGAGACGGTGCAAAACAACGCTTCAAAAAAGAATATGGAGTTTTACAAGACAGATGGAAGATGGTGCTGCAAAAGGTTTATTGAAATGACCTACTGACCCACAACCCCGAGCAGGAAAGGAAGCGTCGCTTTGTATCCCGACAACCGTGCAGGGATCCGGTCATTTCACTGTCGAAAAGCACGCAAAACATTTTATTTACAGTCTCATTGGGTTACAAATGAGACTGCCCGTGAGATGCGATTTCGCGGATCCACTGGATTATCGTCTTGCAATTAATCGGAGACAGAAAGATAAAAACGATTCCACTCGTCCTGAAAATATAGAGTTTTGAACATAAACTGGCAAACACATGTTAACAGGCAAGGTGTTTGGAAAAATAGTTTTATTATAATTTTGCCTTGATTGAAACACAATGAAATACTTGACAACATCCGGTTATTTTCAGTGTTGCTTTCATTGAACGTAACGTTAACGATGTTAACTGAAATAACGCTTTAACACGCTTATAGCCGAAAGCGGAGCCGTTGACCTTGGTCCGGTTGAAGACCTGCAATCCCGCCTGTTCCCTGGGACTAGAATAAAGAGGCAGCACAATTCAAAAAGCAAAAAAAAAAAAAAAAGGATCAGTTTTGTGAGAAGTGAAAAAAAAAAAAAAAAAACACAGACAGATTTGTGATCGGCCATCAGTGGGAGGTGAAATGGGTAGCTGAGCCCGGATTATCTGTTCGGGTCCACAAGAAAGTAATCAAGCTGTGTTGACAAGGTAAAGAGCACAGCGGTGGCTCTGGGACCGCCGGGGTGTTTGGACGCAGTGGGCGTTGCGATCCCGAAAGATGCCATCTGCAAACGGAGACCCGGTAATGTATTCACTGGGACGCTGACCTTTCAGCAAAGCATTCTCCAGAGCCCCGATCGTCCCATTATGGCTCGGAGGCTACAAGTACACCCGGAGGGTCCGCATTTCCCCCCCCACCCACAGGCTGAGGCATCAGTCTGAGCAACAGGAAGTGTATGAGGGGCTTAATTTTATTTGTTCCACCAGGTGAGCAGGGTTTTAAGAGTTAGGTTGGTAAATAGCTTTCCCGCAGCGGCTCTCATATTTGCCATTTTATGCCGGTTATTTCCGACTTACGGATTTTATGCTCCGGCAGTCACGACTACCGTTTCCGGGGACGGCATTAGCTAAGCTCTTAGGGTCTTTGACTTTTTAGAGGTGGGGGCTTAAAAGATTGTCAAAGAAGCAAAGCGAGGAATCTGCCTCGCATCCAAAAGGGATAAACTGTAGGATATTTGAAGTTGAAAATGAAACTTGAAAATTGAAGCAAGAAGAAGAGAAGTCCAAGGATATGCAGCCTCACTGTATTCCTAAATCAAAATAAATATTTGCACTAGTGGTCTTGCAGATCGAGTCAACTAGGAATCATGGAGTGTGTGTGTGTGTGTGTGTGTGTGTGTGTATGTGCTTGCCAACTCCAAAGAAGTTCATCTTGCATTGTGATGAAACCTTACGGAAGGTGAGCGGGCGTGTTGAGCCGGATTTTGTAATAACAGTGCATTTTGTAATAAACCTCCAAAATGTAATCATTTTTTCATTTAATTTTGTAAAAAAGCTGCATTTTGTAATAAACTGCCCCAACGCATTTTGTAATAAATTTTGCCGCATTATGTAATAAGTTATTACATATTGAGAAGATTATTACAAAATGCACTTGCAACTTTTTTATTCTCTAGGAAACGTAATTACATGGTGCATTATGTAATAACAATTCTAAAGCATAGTTTATTTGTTTGTTAATTGTATTTTATTTTACTTTAAAGTATTTGTAAAAGCTAGGCCTATAATTAGTATCACTGTAGTAGCCTAGTAGCAGTACTTAGTAATTACTATCTGTACACTATTCAAAGGTTGCATTAACAGAAAATATTCTATAAATTCCACATCCATGTCCATTTCTTCGAGAATAAAAAAGTTGCAAATGCATTTTGCAATAATTTTCTCAAAATGTAATAACTTAGTACATAATGCGGCAAAATTTATCACAAAATGCCTTGGGGCAGTTTATTACAAAATGCGGCTTTATTACAAAATGAAATGAAAAAGTTATTACATTTTGGACGTTTATTACAAAATGCGTCTCAACAGGGCGTCCACGCGTATCTATTGGAAACGTCGAGCGGAAACTCAAGCGGAAGCTATGATGTATCACAGGGTGGTTTAAAATGAAGGGGGAGGCTGATGAGGATCTAAAAGGGGAAGCATGATGCCACATAGGAGAAGAACATTTCTGTGATGTCACTGTAAGAGAGGGATCTGTGATGTATATGAAATTTGGGATTTTTTTTTTAATGTAATCAATCTGCAACAATAAGTAATGCAACCAATCCTGCAAGCCATGGAACTGGTCAAACCACCGCCAACACCAACAACAACAAGAGTATTATTGACAACCGAACTGAAAATTCCGGACAAGAAAGATGCTGGTAATGTAGTCCCAGAGATTTCTACTTTTGTAGAGCCTCACGTAGGATGAAGACCAAGAGTCATCTGACACACCGCCGAGCGAAATGGATGGATGTCTACCAAATGATACTAAACGCACTTGATTCCTCTGTTTCCTCCACATTCGAAAATACTTTTTCCACCGTTCCGAGTTACCCGCGCGGTGATCGCCGCAACCGGGTTTTGTCTCTCCGCCCCGAGATGAATCCTCACGCACTTCCGGTCATCTGTCCGCCCGCGGACGCCTCCGACGAGGCGAGGAAGGGCTCCGGGAAAAGTCCCCAGAAGAGTCACAGGAGCAAGATCCCTGTGAAAGTACCGCCCACGAGCGAGACGTGGATGAAGCTCTACGGAGAACAGTCCTGCGTCGCCAAGAAGAGAGCGGGGCCGGGGGCGGGGAGGCAAAACACGTCGAGTACTAAAAGAGAGGCCTTCCAGAGGGGGTGCGCCGAAATCATGAAGATGAAGAAAGCCCTCAAATTCGAGATGGAGCGAATCAGCAAGGAGCGAGCGGCACTGAACAACATCCAAAAGACCAACCTTGAAAGGAAGACCGCTTTAAACGACGTGTTGCGCCGAGAGAAGAAGGTCTTTGTTGCGGAGAAGCGTGAGATGGCGAAGAAGAGGGAGGAATTTGATAAAGAGGAGAGAGAGATGGAGAGAATGAGGAAGGAGTTCCAGTCGGAGAAGGCCGGCATGATGAAAGAGCGGGGGGTTTTCGCCAAAGAGCGAGAGAGGATGAGCAAAGAGAGAGAGCTATTCAAGTTGGAGCGGGAAGAGATGGCGATGAAGAGGAAGGCGTATCACCAGGAAAAGGTGGCCATACGGAAAAAGATGGAGGAGTTTAAACTCGAGGGGGAAGATTTGGACAGGAAGAGCAAAGCTTCGGAGAAAGTCCGCGCCGAGCGGGATCTGAGGTTGAGGGCCGAAGCGGAGCTCGCGGCCGACATCAGGGGGACGTTGAGGTTTGAGCTGGAGGAGATGGCGGCGATGAGGAAGGCTTACCTCCTGGAAACGGAGGATATCCAGAAGAAGACGGAGTCGTTCAAACGGGAGGAGGACACGAAGAAGAAGAGGAGCGTGTTGGATAGGACGGTGGCGGGAACGGACGGGATGAGGGCAGAGGCGGAAGCCATGGGCGAGGTCCGGGAGCTCTTCAAGTTCGAGCTGGAGGAGATGGCGGCGGCGAGGAAAGCCTGCCTCCAGGAGAAGCTGAGCACGCAGAAGATGAGCGAGGCCTTCAAGCTGGAGGAGGAGGACATGAAAAAGAAGAGGAAGACCATGGGCGAGGTCATCGATATCTTCATGTTCGAGCTGAAGGAGATGGCGACGGTGCGGGAGGCTTTCCGGTTGGAGAAGACGATCATGGAGAAGGAGAGGAAAGCTTTTGACCACGAATGGCTGAGCGATTTGTGCAGGAAGAAAGACAACTCGCCTAAAAACAGAGCCGCTCTTCACACTCTCTCCATGAGCGAGGGCTCTCCCCTTCCCTCCCTCCACCCCTCGCTGCCCTTCTCTTCCTCCTTCCCCCACCTCCCACCCATCTCCCCTTCCTTCCCCGTCTCCCACTCGCTGCCGTCCCCTTCCTCCCCCTCGCTCTGCCCCCTCAGGGACGCCATCAAACTGGTGGAGGAGGACATGAGGAAGAGAGGGAGGTCTTTGGGCAAAATCTGCGCCGAGCAGGACGCGGGGATGAGGGCAGAAGCCGAGGCCATGAGCAAGGTCATTGATTTCTTCATGCTCGAGCTGAAAGAGATGGCGACCGTACGCGAGGCGTTCCGGCTGGAGAAGGAGATCATGGAAAAGGAGAGGAAAGCCTTCGACGAGGGATGGCTGGAGGACTTCCGCAAAAAGAAAGACACCAAAGACGTCCATCCGGTCGGGTCGACCCGCGACAGCGGTCCGCTCTCGTTCCCCCTCTCCCTTTCTCAATCTCGCCCGCTCGCCGCCTCCTCCTCCCTGTCAGTTTCTCCCCCGCGTTTCCTCTCCCCCTCGCTCTCGCTCTCGCTGTGTTGCATTCAAGGTGATTAGTTAACCGACAGTAAAAAAGTCTGCTTTTGCCGCCCTCCGTCTTCCCTCCTGCCGCAGAAGTGATCATCTCAGTGGGGTTTTACTGCCCGGACTTGACATTTGCGGTTTATTGAGCGTGCGGGTCACCCGATGAAAGGTCGTCCGAGTGGGACACGAAAGAAACCGTCCTTGTTTTTCTCGGTGAACGAGAAGAGGAGGGGAAGCTGTGATGTCACAAAGGAGAAGCCGAATATCCTTGACGCTCGCTCAGCGATATGTTAAATTAACATGCCAGCTAACGGGCCAAAGTGAGAATTTAAATGTGTCGCGTATACAAACATCGAGACGGCTTCAAATTAACATTTGAAGATAAATTAGCTTTAGGCAAAGCTAAGTGGAGTTGTTTACGAACGCCTATCCTGAAATAGGGATTAGTGCATAAATTGATTGTGATTCAAATTGAAAGGAGATTCTGGCAAAATAACTTCAAAATTGTATTCCAGTTGTAAATATTCAAATAGCTAAATCTTTCGGCCACCAGAGGCAAGTCTAAAACAGCACGCTGGCTCGTGCACTAAAGTGAGAATTAAAATGACGGGAACGTACAAACGTCGGGACGGTTTGTTTGATAACATGCGGGAAATTAATGCTTGAAAATGAATAGCCTTAAGAAAGAGGCAAAACTGAGTGGAGTTAGCATTGTGCTAATGTTTACAAAACGCTAGCCAGACATAGGGATTTGTATATAAATCCGTCGCCATTCAAAATAAAAGGAAATACGAAGGCTAACTTTCCACAGGGTAGTATTTTAATAGTGAATAGAGGAACAGTCTAGGTTGCCGTTTTTTTACTCATTCATTTGAAGAGACAAAAAAATCTATTGTAGACCCGATTTACTGCAATACACTTACACTTGCAGCTGGACAATTTAAAAAATACGTGTTTAGACAAAACTGGTGTCCGATATACTCAACATTGGGAAAACAAGCAATGAAAAAACTTGACATTTTGACACACTTTCATACTCTCATATATCTTTTTATCAAAACACTGGGCTCCATATGCCTCCATTACACACTTTGAATTTTTTTTTTTATAAAGACACCACACTAATAACATCTAAAATCTATATAAGTAGTCGCACATTGTTAATTTTTGAATTTTGGCAGATATAGCGTGTAAAGTCGGGGAACATCTTGCTTTGTTTCTTCCTTTTAACAGCACCGGAGCATTGAAGAAACAAGACTGAAAGTATTATTTATTTGTATTGATACTAACAGAGTATTGATAAGTATCTGTTCCTAAACTTGAAGGAGAGTATAGTGCCGGGGGAAAGCCTAAAGCAGATAGAAGCATTTTAAAATAATTCCCTATTGGACAAATTTATCTGATAGTAAGTGTAAGTCCACACTAGAATGTCACAATTGTGCCACAGTCCACCTTTACAGTACTTTCAGTTTTGATGAACCAGAAGATCTAGTGCACGTGGCTCATCCACCTCACCGCGAGGACACAGAGTTCACATTTTCAAGGAGGAGTCGGGAGCCGGGGGTTGTGGGAGAGCGGGAACATTGGACCCTTTGTCATTTTTCTATTAGGTGCCATATAAATCAGGGGAACATTGAACCCTTGGTGCACTGATGTTCCCCCATCTGGAAGAGCAGGTCATTCATAATGACAGTTTGCGTCACAACTGCAAGGTGTGGAAAATAAACAAAAAAAAAAAAAAATCTCTGTCGGTATGGAGAGACATTGTCCAGTAAGACTGTGTTCGTGTTTATACATCACTTTGTACATAAGATGTTGTAATGCTACTTATTGTGCTTCATAGTGTTATAATGCCCAACTCACCAAAAGAAAGCCTTAGAAGATGACACACTTATTTGCATCTGTATGTGTGTACATATGTATATATGCATATATACTGTATATACAGAGAAATGCCTTCAACTGCTGTATTATAAAATAAAAAAAATGGTGAAATTGACCAAATGGCAATTTTTGTGCTGATATATTTTCACAAAAGTTGTGAATAATTCCATCAGAGTTGCAATGAAACTGTGCTCCGGACATTGTGATTTCTTGGTAATTGAAAGTGTAGAAAAATAATTGAACAAAAAAGAAAACAATTGGGAGTTGTTTACAGTTAAAAATGAGAGGCCGCAGAAGCATTAGCAAGGTCGGAAATTGCCATTCGACGTACACAAAATAATCCAGTGACTGAACAATTTTGAAAGTCACACACACACACACACACACACACACAAGTAATACAATAGTATTCATAATATGCCTATCATAATTTACTGTGATTAGTCTGATTTCTCCGTTTGGTGTTGACATGCACTATTCACGAGAAGATGTAAAAGAGGCCAAAGAAATCAAATTAATTTGTGCACATAAACAGGATTGGACAAAAGTTCGGGATACTGGATTTTGAAGTTTGAAAAACATCCCCAAAATACCTGCCAACACCTGAGATTTGATCATGATAGGTGAAAACCTATCATTGCTTTTTTTTTTTTTTTTTTGAGAATCCGCCCACCGCCATAAACTATTAGCCATGAAATTCTCCTGACAGGAGAGGGGATGATGAAAAACCTCACCGCTGCTGCGGGGGCGGGAAGTTGCACACCTGGAGCTGGTAATCTGGGTATCGACAGGTGTTCAGACTGGTTTCTGGTCACCCTGTGGAGCCACTGGAACGGGCGCTACGAAAAAAGACCACGTGATCGCCGCACAGAGGCGTCCGGGCCTTCAGAATTTTTTTTTTTCCCCTTGGCACACCTGCTGCCGCCTGATGGGAAATATTTGGATAGTTTGTGATTGAGGAAACTAAAAGCCAAGTTCTCCCATGGTGTAACTTTTATGCAGGCTGTTATGTTTTGTTTTTGGAGGAAAAAAATCCAATTGGGATTATTTAGATCAGCCTCATCTTTGAATTGAAATGGATCTGGACGGCTCATCTGATTGACAATTTGATGATACTTTTTGAGAATTTCTCAGAAAACATGGGACAGATACATCCCAGGTTCGGGGGTAAATTGGGAAACACACCGCGGGTATAAACAAAGACGATTTGGCAAATATTGTTACCGGCTTTGTCCCGCCTCCAATGTTGGTTTCTAAGACCTGGTCAAATGAGGCCGCTTTTGATGAACGAAAAGCGTCACACTGGGAGGAGGAGGAGGAAGAGGAGGAGGCCTGGCCGATGCCGCCGTAGGCCAAAGTCAATCGAATTTTTTTCACTATGTATGAAAGCAGCGGGAGGATATTATGGATACAATGGGCTCGGCAGGCTGAGCTACATTAGCCGGGCCGATGCCTCTTCGGTTTTGTCGGCCGGCCGAGCCGAAAGTGGCTCCGGATGATTGTCTGCGGCCATTCGATTTACTTTTTTTTTCTTCCCCACAGCAGGTCCCAGGGAGGGAGGGAAAAGTATAAACTCACACCCTGTAGAAAATAAAAAAATGTAATGGCGCATTGCATGCAGCTCTTAAGTAAAGGTCCGCTATTTCTCTTTCGGCGACCGATTTCGCCGTTGTTTAAATGTCGAATTGATCGAGACAGGACTAAAATGACCTCAGTAACTGCTGTATAGATTTCGGAAATGCGCCTTTGTCAAAAGTTCCTGGTGTGGACCATTGGGGGAATCAGAGCGGTTCAAGCCCTATTATGAAAAAAGAAAGGGTTGGTTTCAGGTTGCTCAAACGACACACTGCAGCTGATGTTGCAAGCACGGTGTTCGATATTTTGAACACCCTCATAAGATTTGCGGGGTTCGTCGCACGATGATGTCATACGTCGGCAATAGAAAAAACATGAACCGCGTGAGCGGAGCGGCAAATTTACCTTCTGTGTTTCAGAGCTTCAATCTCAGGAACAATGTTGAGCAGATTGAAGAATCAATCATGGCGGGGCTGAGATCTCTAAACGTACGATGTAAAATTTCTCATTATTTAAATATAAAGAATGGTCAAAATTAACCCGAACGCCATTGATGTTACACTAGCTGATGATATTAACATAAAAAAATACCCGTCAATATTAGTCAGGCAATTTAACTTTAGTTATTTTTATAATTCATGCGAGGTTCATTTGACCTTTTTTTTTTTTTTGCTGGGTTATGCTGTCAAAAGATGGCCTGGGGGGCCCACGACAAATTTATCAGAAGCAATTCTCTCATGGATAAGGAAGCTGAAAAAGGTAAGATAGAGGTGAGAAACAAATCGGATGATGATGAATTTTTTTGAGGGTATTTTATGACTGTTTGAGACACGAGTCAAAACCCACCCGTTGACGTAATAGATCACAATGGAGAACTAACACAAGGGGCTAAACATAATTTACTGACTGGATTCGCGGCTTCAAGCCTGGCACGTTTGATATTTTCTTTAACGCGGGAGCGCATTAACGCAGCATGCAGCCTGGCAAGAGCGGGAAGACGGGAAAATGCGGGGAATCAAACCGCGATCAGAAAACCGTTCGCCCCGAGGGTTGAACGCTGCCGTTCTGACCCAGATATGCTGTTTGAGCCGCAGATCACCGGGGCAATTACTGGAAAGAAGATTCCACGGGCACAATGCCTCCATTAGACATGCGGGTTTTAGCTGCCGACTGATACCGGAGGAATTGTTCGGAATAAAGAATGGGCTGGCGGAGAGGTGTCGGCGGGGGGAAAAAAAAAAACGCCGAAGAAGAAACGAAGGAGGCGGAAGAGGGGAGGGGATTAACAGAGACGAGAGGGAAAAGAAGAGAAGCTATAATGGGATCAGAGTCTTTGTGTTGTGCACATTTTACTGTAACTAACACCCCATTTACACACCAAACAGCCAGATAATAAACAATCTCGTCTCACCTTCAACCTCTCCAAAATCCTCTTACTCCACGTTGCATTTTTGGCTTTTTTTTATTTAATCGGCTGCATGTTTTGGGATGTTTCGCGTTCCGCCGGTCCCTCTGCTCTTTAGAAGCAACAGGAAGCGGATATCAGAGAAAGCTCTCCTAAACCCGCTTAACTTTCATTCCCCAAGAAAATCTTCAGTTGGAAGACGGAGATTTGTATTGTATTGTATTCCTATACAACAGTTAGTAGAGGTGTTATACACTGCTTATTACAGAACTTTGGTTACAAGTAGTGGTGTTTTGGTTCTTCCGATGCCGAAGTGTTAAAAAAAAAATGCTTTTGATGATGTCACCAGATTTTCTGTGGGTATTTAAAGATCATCTTTATCTGTATCTTTCCCAAAAAGCCTGATGCCGCTTTCACCTCTAACCTATAACTTTTTTTTTTTTGGATTGTTATTGGTGTCGATCCGACTGGTCCACTGTGTAAACGTTAACCGGCAATAGTTGTGCATCCATAGAGATGAGGCGGCAGCTGAAGAGAGATTCGTTTTCTTTTAATTTTCCTTTGCTTCAACATTTATGGTTACCCCCTAATGTGCAAAGAGCAGGCTTCATGAAAAATTCATAGATAAGATGGGCAATTATATTATAAAAAAGATATTGTATAACATACCGTGGCTGGCTCAAGTTAGCCCACAACGTAATGTCATAAGGGGTTTCCTATATATTTTTTAATTGAGCGGTCGGTGATGCAGTGTTTGCCGCCTCAAAACAAAAAGCTCCATTGTAAGTGAGATTTTAAAATTAAACAGACCACAGCAATGTATTATGGGTATAGCATCAACAAGCGATTTAAAGAAAAAACAGGTGTTTTTGCTCAGAGTTCTTCTATTAATTGCACATAAAATGATCACAGTAAACTGGCTCAAACCCCAACCACCTACCCTGGACCAGTGGCGTCAAAGGCTTTAGGATGTAAACTGCATGGAACACATAATGGCAAACCTACAACTTCAGACAGACCTATATCTTGACAAATGGGCACCCATCAAAAAATATTTGGATAGTTGAGGATATTTTCTCTATTTGACTGAGCTAGATGTTTTTTTTTTTTTTTAACTCTTTGTTGTATTTTATTTTTTTTCCCTTTTTTTATCTCTTCTTTCGCTTGCTATTGAGGAAATAAGTGAATTGCTAAATTAATGGTAGAAATAATTATACCTATGAAGAATATTGTATAATGTGTATCTCGTCATGAGGTTTTGTAAGAATCTTTGTGACTGTCAAAAAACCTGTTCTAATAAATGTTCAAAAAAAAAAAAGGTCCATTGTTTGATTTCAACATACCCGTGTGGGTTTCCTCCAGGTTCTCCGATTTCCTCCCACAGTCCAAAGTATGTAGTATTGGAGACCCTAAAAAGAGAAAAGGAGTTTGAATGGTTGTATGCCTCTATCCGTGGCCCTGTGATTGATTGGCGATCAGTTCAAGGTGAACTGCCTCTTGCCCAAAACAGGTGAGATTGACCCCCCGGTAAAGGTAATGAATAAATGACTATTAAAAAGAGACTTGCGCCGTCATGTCCATCTCCGACCAATGTCACCACAGGAGTTCTGTGACACTCACATGACCTCGGATTGGAAGCACAGCGTAGCAAATGTGCTCCTGCTCTTTATTTTTTAGACAATTGCTGATGGGATAAAGTCATGCATGATGGGATGTAGTCATAGCAATGCGAATGGTGCTAAAGCTAGCCGGGGTTAGCCCGCTATAGACGGTGCAACAGTCCGCTCTGCAGCTGCACGATAGTCAACAATTTGGCTTTTTGATATCAGATTTTAGGGAATATTCCCATAAGTAGAGAAATCTAAAAAAATAATTTTGGGACAAACATTATATGGATTCACTCAAGGTCAACATAAGACGGAGACAGTTCAGAGAAGTGGTGATCTAAAAGAATTGAGAATTTGAACGCGCATGGCAGCACGGGATAGTTTCTTATTTTGTTCTTCACAATATTAGGCTGACGTCCCCGCTGAAATTCATTGATGGGAAATATTTGTATTTGTCTTCCTGAGGAGGAGGAGGAGAGCGACGAACAGGTGTGAGCGGCGGGCTGGAGGGGTTTGAGCTCGCTCTCTCTCTCCCTCTCTATGGCCTCATTCATCTGTTTTTGTCCCATCCAGCTGTGGCTCCATCGCCGCCTCATTGTCATTCTGAAGGGAAATCCGTCCTCCAAACTTACTTTCTGGCCGGGCTCTTACTCTGATTATACAGAGGAACCGTGCCCGTCTCAAATAGGATCTCCGGAAGGCGGGCAACAAAATGATGCTACTGATACAGATGTAGAAATAAACACCTGTCATTGAGCTTAATTAAGTTAGATGTTTTCACAAAACACATCCATGCAGATACAACCGGTCCCTCTTGAGATTCATTAAAGCTTTTTAATTGTCGTGGGAGGTGTTCTCTTGACCTTATCACCACTGAATAATTTGAACAACTAATTTTGTCATATTTCATCTGTAGCTCACATTATGCTGTGTCATCCTTGAAAGGTTGGAGTAAAAAAAATGGGCAAATCGGATCTTGTTATGGATTTATTTATTCATGTCAGGAATCTGACCACCACCCTTCCAATGAGGTGGAGCAGCCAAGGAGCAGCCGACCTCAGGACCACACAGGACATACTTTATGTACTTTAAAAGTCTGAATGAACTCTAAACAAAAGTTTCTTTCACTCACTTCCTCCTCAAGCAATAAGGTTTTGGGATTGCATGCCACCATGTTAGCGTGCTGCTAGATCTAAACATGTTACTTTCTGTTATTAGCCAGTAGTGCAAAATCCAAGCTAATAATCACACCTTCGTTCTTATAAATCACAGTTACGGTATATTTGTTATTGTTTATTCAATAGCAATCATCGTGTTGGCGAGTGACATGGACATCTAGGCGATTCCTATGTAAATAAGATCTGGTAGTTAGTTTTTTTTGGCATATGGATTGCAATTTTCCTGCCATTTGAAAAATTCAAAACAACTTGTTAATTTGTATTTCAGTCCCCACCCACCACACAATATACATATGAGGTTAAAATCGGCTTGCACGCGTGCATTTTCATGTGCACACCGACACACACACAAATTTCCTCCGTAAGCATATAGTGTCTGATAAGCAGGACGGGTGATGGTTCTGCGGAGCGCGACCCGCTCGATATACAGTACCTTGACCTGCCCTAATTACATCCCATCCTCGTGCCTCCTCTCCTATCAGTTCGACACAACCGGATGGATTGTGCCATCAGCACAAATGTATCAGCGTCCAGTCAGCCCGTTTTCCCAAAACAGCATTTTTGTACAATTTGTTTCTCATGTGCTAATGGACAAATATTTATTCCCCGTGAGAGCGTAATGATACAAACCACTGGATGGAAGATTATGCATGAGATTTCTGCTTTTTGTGCCATCAATTATTCAGCGACCGAAGAGAAACCAAGCAGTAGGTCTGTGTCCACTGGGTTTACTTGTAATGAGAGGTACAGAGGTTTCATAATCCTTAAGAAAAAAAAAAGGAGTGAGAGAGCAAACGCGATGCTCCGTGAGCACTGGTTGGTGCGCCAAGAGTTCAAAGCTCACAAGATGGCCCCTTTTTTTTTTTTAGAACAAAAATGATCTATGGATTGCATTGCAGGCGGACCGGTGCAGGATGTAGAGCAATCGTCTTTGGAGCGGAATATTTTTGATTCAATTCCGGGCTCGTCCATGTGTTGTCGAGCAAGACGATGAACCCCTAACTGCTCCCCTGGCGCTGGTCGACGACACGCCTGCTGCTCAGGGTTCATCCATGGTGCGGTAGTTTTAGAGAAAGAACTTCCCCACAGGGATTAATAAAGGATAAATCATAATTATGCTATCTTTTCAAAGACATGTGGCAATGTGAACAAAAAAAAAAAAAAAACAACCTTGAGCTGATAGTCATACAAGTCATTTTGTAATTTCATTAACTAAAATCGCCTCTCTCAGCTCTCACTGTGCGAGAGGTGGGGTTCAGCCTGGGACGCTTGCCGGGCTACATGGGGATACAACCAATCGCTAATGGTTTTCAGAGGATGTGCCTGACCCAAATGCAAAGACACTAAGGAGATAAGGTAGTAGAAGGGTTTATTTACACAGGGATGAACGGACGGCTTTGCAGGGTCCAGGTGGTCGCTGAAACGAGGAAGGGGCATCTGGGACTCAGAACTTGAGGAAAGGTAAGATGTAGAACTCTGGAACAAGGCGCTGGCGCTCCAACAAGAAGGGAATCAGCCACCGTAGTTCAATACATCTGAAGGACCGGCAACAGGCTCCTTTTAAGCTCGGCCTGACAAGACCCGATGAGCCGCAGGTGTGCAGCGCAACCCAGCTGAAATCCATTCTCCCTCTCAATCAGGCTCACTGGTAAAGAACTGAGGTGAAAAGACACATTCACACGTCATATGGAGACATACAAGTAATCACCCTCTCATTCACACACAAAGGCCCCCCCCTGTTGGAACGAACAAGGGTTCTTCTTGCTGTAAAGATGACGTGCTAATTACTGTGCCACTCTTATAAAATGTCTGAAAATAAACGCAAGGTTGCTACTTATCTACTTACAAATAAATATTGCTGGCATGAGTCTGAATCACCTCCATCGGTGAAGCATTTGTGTGTGTATATGTGTGTGTGGGTTTTCCAGGAGGGGGAAAAAAAAAAGAAATCAATCCAGAATGGAATTAGAATCGTTTTGACAAATCGGTATGAAATAAATGCCGGCGTGTATCACAAAGAACGCCCACAATAAAAAAGAACTACAAATAAAAGTGGATCCGGAGAAGCCCATGAGGACGCGACGATTTTGCACGATGACAAACATCGGCAGTTAATGTTGCCGCTTTTTTAAAACCCATTCTGCTGATAAATGAGCCGTGCCCCGCTGCATTACAAAGCCCATATATTTCCATAGTTGTCTCCCGGCATGACTGAAATGAAAAAAAAAAAAAAACTAAAAAAAAGAAATTTTATTGTCTTGGCACGGCCTCAATATATTCTGTGCATCACCTGTGCAGTAATTCTGGTTTTACATCTAACAGCCCGTTCCCTGCTCCATCCTAGTTCTGCGACATTCAAGGGATGAGGAGCCGGTGGAAATAAATACGGAGCCGGATGTGCGAACGGATGGACGGGGCTCCCGCCCTCTCCTCTGCGTAGCAGGCAAAGACACCGGGAAATTAATCCGATAACACCGGCATTACCTAAACTTGGCGAGGGGCCCCCAAAAAACTCCAGAGTCTCCGTGGCCTGACCTATTTTAATGATGCGTGCTTTGGCAACGGGAAATCACTTAAAAAAGAAAGGTCAAGCACATGGACCATTATTTCAGGTCAGACTGGGTGAGTGTGTTTCTGCCCAGACCAAGGCGAGACGGGAGGTAAATGCTCAAGTGGGGCGACAGGAAGCCTCTACCTCAGGGGTGGGCAAACTTTTTGGCTCAGGGGCCGCAGTGACTTTTAAAATTTGACAGACGGGCCAGATCAGCACGATACAAGATATGATACATATAAAAAAAAACATTTGTTAACAGGACATATCAAACTCCCCTGACATTTGTCTGAACATTGTCTGACATTTGCTTTGAAAATGGAACCAGCTTGGTTTTGAGGTTGCTGACATCTGCTTGCATTTCATGAACAAACTGTTTTTTTTACCTTCACGTCCAGCTCATACATTTGTGTCGGTGTGTCCGCAGTAAAAGCTAAATCACAAAGTCAATCGGTGTCATTCAGCTCAGGAAAATTCTCAAGTGATCTCAAGTAGCTCCAAAAATGTAATAATCCCCTGTTTGAGCTCCCGCATTCTTTGATCCGGTCATTCGATGGATCTAATCTTTGGCGGGCCGGATTAAGAAGACCAACGGGCCGGATGTGGCCCGCGGGCCGTAGTTTGCCCACCCCTGCTCTACCTCATCATCTGAAGTTTATATTGCAAAATCACGAACAAACGTGAACAGTTTCTGATCGACCCGCAAACAAGACAAAGTCACAGGCTTTCTGCATTATGGCGTTGTAGCATTGCCTCATTGTAGCGTTGTGGTGCAGCAGCAGTTGTTTTTTTCACCTTTTGGAACGCTTTTTGGTCTTTTTTTTTTTTTTTTTTTACTGTCATCACTTTTACCCTCATTACGGCTCATTACGTGGTGTTAAGAAAGAAGCTAAGTATTACAGTCGATCTGAGTGCTGTTCATACATTTCTCACCAAGCAAAAAAAACAACAAAAAAAAACATATCTCACCGAGCACTACAATATGGCTAAGTCAACCTTCTGTACAATCCTGAAGAGCAAAGATGTGCTAAAAATGGCTGATGGGGCCAAAGGGGTGACCATGTTAATGAGGCAAAGGTCTCAAGTTTTAGAAGAAGTAGGAAAGTGATTGTTAGTTTGGATGACTGAAAGACAGCTTGCTGGATATAGCGTCAGCGAGGATCTCATGTGAGAAAGCTTCACTTTTGAATCCTGATTGAGTGAAGGAAACGCTGAGTACAAGTGCTGGCAAGAAGAGAAAGACAAGAAAGAACACCAGAAACCGAGTAATAATTTAGGTTATCTTTAATTCCTTTCAGAAATTTTTCCCCAAGTAAACCTATAAAAAAAATTCAAAAGAGTATAGTATGTTTTTGGGGGTTGGAAACTGGGATTTACATTGATTTCATACACATTCCAGTTTGCGAATGGATTCAAATATTGAATTAAATTTGTAAGCTGAAGTTCTACTGTATTTATAGCTGCTTGAGTAGATAGTTCATTCATAATTAACCGTAGGGAAGCTCCACAGCTCCTCGCAACTTTTCACAAGCATCTGTTGTGAGAAAACTCAAACAGAATCCTGTTATTAAAGAAATTGTCTCAGCCACAGTAAGTTCTGCACATATATAATATATGCTCATTTATGAGTCACAAAAGCTGATGATGTTTGTATGAATATATTAGATTGTAGACGGATATAGAAATGATTTTAATCAGAGATGAATCAAAGAGACTTTTCCTTGCAGTTTGATTGAATTTTCATTCTTAATTCTTAAATTCTTGTCAAAATGATGATGTTTCTGTTTGCAGTTTGTCATCAATCTGAAAATCAAAAGAGATGAAAACATGGGTATTTTACTCAATGTCAAGATCCCTCTGCAGTTCCGGCACGCGTTCGATTATCTTGGACGAAATAACTGATGACGCGTCCCGTCGATGCCGCGTCTTAGGCCCGATTTCCAGCTGCGTCTGGTCCTCACAGCATCGAAGCGATAGATATCAAAGGGTGCGGATAAAAGAAGAAGGGTGCAAAGTGCAGCCGAGGCATTTTCCGAGACACGGGGCTTCAGTCATTCAACAGTAAGTCGGATAATGAAACGGCAGTGAAAGGTTTGACAGATCCGCTCCTCTTCAAAGATGCCTCGAGGCTATATCGGAAAGGGAGGGGGTGTTCAAATCCAGCTGTAACAGTTATTAGCATACGTTAAAGCCCTTCAGACATTTAGACTGGTGAAACAACAGCACGCCACTCACCAGTTCACTGAGCTCAACCAAAACAGTTGGGATATGCAGTCGAACCGCTGCTGTTCTCAACTCTTTCAAAATAAAGGCAAGTTACACCCAAACTATCAATACAAAGTAGATCATAGTGATACATCATAGGCACTACTTGACTAACTCTTGGATTCAATTCAATGTATCTATTTATTTATTATAACAATTATTTATCAGAACTGTGCTCATGTCTCGATTCTCTCTTGTCACAAATTTCAATGGCCCCCTGGTGTGTGCTCTGCGAGCTCACCATCACTCTGTGCACGTCCAATTTATGTCCGAAATATACATTTTTAAAAGATTTGTTCCCATAGTTTTGTTCAGTTACAGGCAAATTAGAGATGGATCTATACAATAGGACATAAACACATACAATATAAATGGATTTATTTGTTATTATTATATTATAACATATTATATTGTATTATATTGTATTATATTATGTTATACTATATCATAATATATTATATTATATTATATTATGTTACCATTATTGTTGTTATTGTCATTATCATTATTATTATTATTAGTAGTAGTAGTAGTAGTAGCATTAGCATTAGCATTATGAATTCATTCCATTATTTATTTTATTCTATTTCACCCTATGTGTCCTCTCAGCATTATCATGATTTGCAAATGTTATAAGTAAAAAATGCAGTGCGACTTCAACACATCAATCATCAATTATAGTTATAATAATAATGATATTCAGTTTGAAGTTGTGTTTTGTTTAATTGAAATGACACATGGTAAAAAAACTAATTGCAATGCTTCTTTTATTCATGTGGCCTGGATCTGATTTTTGTACCTGCCGGGAACAGTCATCAGATTGCTTCAGTTATTTTCACTGCACAGATTAAAAAAAAGAATCACGCCTTGTGCTTTCAGAGCACCAACGATGAATGTTTTCCATCGTGTTCGTCCATCCATCCATCCATCCATCCATCCATCTTCGTTTCCCCCCTCAAATCCATCCAAGGATGGACGTTCAGATGGCGCTGGGAACGGATCGATCCTGATCTGAATGCAAAACGTTGACTGATGGCACCCCTGAGAATTCTCGAGGCCGACCTGATCATAAACACGGCGGCGCAGCATTTTTTTTACCCGGGAACAATTTAAGTTCTTTATTCTCTGTCCCTCTTGTTAGAAATGGATAATCTGCCCGACGGCACTTCTGTTGCTCGGAACATTTTATGAAAAACCCTGGCAGTTTAAACTTGGACTCGTTTAAACTCAGAGACTCATATAAATTTGGTTCTGTTGGCGACGAGTGTCAAACAATGAATGAGGACGCGATGGCCGCCAGGAGGGCTCTCATTTGTCCCTCCGTCGGGGGCTTAACATGAAATAAACAGGCGAGAACCTTCGTTTTTTTTTGTTCCACAAATGATTTATTGCTGACTTCATTTTCACTCGACTGAGGAGACACTTCTGGGCGAAACACATTTTTTGACATTTTCTTTTGCTCCATAATATTCAAAGAATGCCTTTCTTATCTTCAATGTAAGAAACAGCAAAACAGAAATGCAGACGACCCGGAGCGCGAGCGGGAAAGTGCATCGAGGAAGACGCGCGCCGCAGGAGGTGTAGTAATCGTCCATGCTCTTATGTAATTTTGATCTTTTGTTTGTGCTGCTCTGTGTGTCTGCACATAAAATCGGACTTAATCCACCGGTCTAGGATTGAATAAAACAAAAAAAAAAAAAGAAAAAGAAAAATACTCTGTAGCCCCTCAATGTTGGATTGAATATGTTTTTAAATTATATATACATATATATGTATATGATTAAACTAAATGTAAATTTATCTATATTCAATTATACATAAAAATTTACATATATATAATTTAAAAAATGTTCAGTCTATCACCAGGGGGCAACAGAGAATTTCTTCATAAATATATGCATACATATGTATAAAACAACCAAATGTTCCAGTTTGCTCTTCCTTATTAAATTCACAGATGAGCCCTCGGAGACGAGCCAAACCAATTTTTTGACTAATGCTAAAGCACTTACATGAGTCTTTTTTACTTATTATTTAGCTTATTCCCCATACTTTATGACTACGTTTTGCCCAATTACTTCAATATCTTCTTCATATCTCAAGGAAATCTCAGAACGCCATCAACCTGTCAGATCTCAACACTTCCAGGAAGTGGAGATACTTGCGATACTTGCTGAGTTCCTTTTCTGTGGAAACATCTTCCAATCTCAATCCCGGAGGGCGGAATAGGAAATATATGGGATTAAAACCTCTTCATAGTTAGCGCTAGGCTAACCCCTAGTTATGCCACTATAGGCTCTGCTGTGGGACATCCCATAAGGCTCGGCTCTCATTCCTCTATTCATTTCTGAATATAAATATATCTTTCATGAATATAAAAGCTTTTTTTGTAACGCGTCAGCTCGATTTACGTTACCATGAGCTTGACCGGTCGAGACAGAAGGTTGTCCGCATTGAGCTGGGATCCAACCATCTGTTGTGATTTGGCACCTTATAACCTGTGTTTTTATCACTGAGTTAAGTTTTTCTTATAACTTATTTATCTCTAAACGTACTGCAATACAGAGCTGTCACGCTACGACAGATGACTGTGTAGGTCATACATTTGGCCAATAAACTGATTCTGATTCTGATTATAAATAAAAATCTGACTTGACAATTGCCATTAACTTGGTTGACAGGACTGTCTCAGAAAATTAGAATATTGTGATAAAGTTCTTTATCTTCTGTAATGCAATTACAAAAACAAAAATGTCATACATTCTGGATTTATTACAAATCAACTGAAATATTGCAAGCCATTTATTATTTTAATATTGCTGATTATGGCTTCCATCTTAAGAAAACTCAAAAATCCCATCTCAAAATATTAGAATATCATGAAAAAGTAATTTTTGTTTTTTTAATTGCATTACAGAAGATAAAGAATTTTATCGCGGTATTGCAATTTTCCGAGACAGCCCTGTATATTCGCTCAAAGGTCCTGACAATTTGAAGGAAATAAATTTAAAATGCGTGTCCGTTGCAGCTGTAAAAACGGGATTTAACACAGTGGTTTATTAACGTTTTATTTTTTTATGGCCCATCACAGCGGTGAGGCGTTCAGGGTCCCGCAAGAAAGACCACACCTAAAGATGATTAAAAAAGATGGCCTTTCGAAAACTTGGCAGCGTTTTAAAAAAAAAGACCGAAAAAGGAAAAAAAAAAAACAAATGACAAGATTGGTCAGACTGTCAAAGTGATGTGGCGTCTAGGGTCCGCTGCGTGGCGACGGTCAGTAAAGTCACCTGTCAAGACACAGCCAGACTCCGTCCTCGATGGAGACGAGAGAGCTCGCGGGCGTCTCCTCCGCTTTCCCAGATCTGAAATCCAAACTCCCTGCCGCCGTCGTCTCTCCACCCGCCGAATCCGCGGTGAAGGAATCGAACCCCAAACCTCAGCGTTTTGGGCTTCCCAGCTAGCGTGCGCTTTGGCACACTGTGCCGACCTTTGACCTTTCCCGCTCTGACTGGCCCTGAAAATTCACGGCGTGTCAAGGAGACACGGGTTCAGCAACAATCGGAGATGACAGCTCATTCATCAAGGCTGAGGTATCCGTTCCGGCGGGCGGAGCGCATTCTCCAACCACCGCTGCTTCTGGCTCATTTAATTAAACCTGGGAAGCCGGTAAACAACTTCAATGACTCCTAATCCTCGCCGTGCCGCCTCATTAAATAAAAAACACGCGCTTTTGATGTTCGGGAGCCTTTTCTCATGAATGGGCTGTTAATTTTTCGAGGACACGCTCTGATTATTTCTTTGTTTTGCGCTGAGCGTGAGACCGTTTGTGAGCGGATGAGATAACGGCCTCGTCCGTCCTCTTCGGAGAGAGAACCCCGATGTGTTTGTAGCACACACACACACACACACACATATTTGACTCTCCCAGTCTAGCATTTTATCTTATTGTACACTACTGATTTGTTCTTGAAGGTGTTCTGGAAGGTTATAGAAAAGGTTTTACAAAAATAAAAGACACGTGACTACAGGAGGGTCTTAACCAGCTTTAGCACTTGAGCCAAAAACAAGAATAGCACTGCTGCCCCAATACCAAACAAATTATTTTCCTCAGTCGGGCACAGAAAACACACTTTTCTGCCGCCACCAAAGAGCGGTCAGCTGGATCCTGACAGAGGAGTGAGGTTTTTAAAGTTTTCCGTCCCTGCAGTGAACTCCCGATACACAGAGAGCATTAGCATTTTTCTTGCATGTAGAACAGTGCCGATACTGCTCACAAGTATCCCAAAACATTGTTTTTTTCCCCTTTTTTTTTGCGGTAAAACCATCTACATTTTTCAGAGATAGGAACGGCGTGCGCTCATCCTTGGAACCGAACATTCCTGGTTCGTTTCCCGGCTCCTCCGAGTGCGTCGAAGTTTTTTTTTTCAAGACACCGAACCCCTAACTGCTACCCTGGCGCTGATAGACGGCAGCCTGATGCTCATGGTTCATCCATGATGGGTTAATTATAGAGAAGGAATTTCCCCATGAGGGATTCGTAAATTATTATTATTATTACCACCATATCTATTTTTACCACCCTCATCCATGCATTATTTATATTTACATTATGCACATATTCCTCAGGACTAAAAATGTTACTTCTACAGCCATTGTCTTGCACAAGGCATTTCTTTTTACACTGTTTCTTCTTTTTATATCATGTATTATTTTGTATATCCTGTAAATGGTCTCTGTACTGTGTCTCTGTCTATAATGCTGCTGTGACAATTGCCAACTGCTGCTTAAACAAAAAAGTCTGTCTTATCTTAGCTTATCTTAGTGACCCGATTGGTAATGATTGGATGTTACAACACTGTCTCACGCTTTCTTATTCCACAAAATATCATTTTTGAGACTTTGTGGATTTTTCTTTTCTTTACTCTTCTTTGCTTGTAAGCACCACAATGACAGTGGTCTATACTGGGGTTTTGCTGGTGAATTTGTACACACACACACACACACACATTTAAAAATTCTCACACAAACACCACCTGGGAGCATCCTGGAGGGCCCTGATTCCGAGTGAATGACAGGTGATAAGATTTAGATAACTTTAACACTAAATAATAAACAAATACCTTCAATTGATACCAATCCTAAAAGTTACTGCTTTTTTTTTTTTGACAATCAAAATCTTACAACTAAAGAAAAACGTGTAACAAAAAAGGTACCAAAAAAGGTTCATCGGTGACATTAATGCTTTTATTTTGCATTAGTATCGTTTCTTCGATAATCGGCATTTTAATCAGATCGTTCAGGAAGCTGGGCGTTTTTGCAGTGAGAGACTCTTTGAGGCGAAGGTCCTGCCCCTGCCGTCGTCCCGTAGCGACGCCATACCGTGCAGGTGTGTGCATGTGGTTGGGAAAAAATGACCACATATTTCAAAACTAGCTCGAAACCATCTCAGTCACCAAAGTGTCAATTAAATCTGATTTTGTCATTTTGATGGTGTGATTATTAAACCGAGTAGCTTCTAGGGCCTGCACCCATGGACTCGCTCCTCGCTCTGCTTTAACATTATTTCTTTTATTTACTCGCTGAATTAAAAACAATTCCCCCGATTGACATCTCAGAGTAAGAGAGCGTTGACGCCGACACAAGCCCATCTACCCACGGGAACTCTTCGCGTGGTCTCGGCGAGACCGGCCACGTTTCTCCGCCGGCTCCCGGCAGCCGAAATTGTCTAAACTTGCAGAGAAGTAGGCCACAGCTGAGCCAAGAGCTCAGACCCACGGTGCATATTGATGAGCGCAGATGAAACCGGTCCTCTCCGAAAACTACAACCCCCCCCCATCCACCCAGCCAACCACCCAGGAGGAAGCCACCGCCGCTGCTGCTTCATCTGCCGCAAATCAACAGCTAATTTCTGATCCGGCTGCCAATCAAAATGGTTACTTAAAAGCACCGGCTCTGATGCATTTATCATTAGTTTTTGTTCTCCTTATACTAAATGCTTTTTTTAAAAAAAGATTGTCATTAAAATTAAAAAAAAAAAACATCTGGCACTTATTACACGGTAATAATCAATTTAAAGCTCACTGAGAATGTGTGAAAGCTGGACGTTGTTTTTTAATAAATAATAAAAAGATTAATTCTCAGCGCAGCTGTCTACTCTGTGAATTTAATGAGCATTGGTTCATTTCCTTCTTCTCTTCTGTTTCACGAGATTGGGTATTTGGCCAATGAGAGGAGAGCTTGTTTCACTGGGGACTGGTTGTAAGCCACCGACTGTCCGACTAGCCAGAATGGTGGCCAGCATTCACTCATCTGGACTAGTGGCGAGATGATTACCGAGCCGCATAGAGAGGCAAATGTGATACACCCAAAAATTACACAGCCACTTTTGTCCACTTTTGAAATTATCCTTATTTTTCCATCTTGGAAGAAAGATGATGAATGAAACAGCACCCTTCCAGCCAACCCCACGGCTCGCTTCAAAATAGCTAACAGAGCGCTTCAGTGGGGATTGCTGTGCTCTTCTGTCTGCATTCGATGGATTTTTATTTTATTTTTTTGTTTTGTCACCTAGATGCCGTATTCTGGGACGGGTAGCGTTTTTTGTTTAGCTTTTCTAGTATCACTAACTCTGCGAACTTGGATTTATCCAGACATTACTGCACTCTGGGACCCGTAACACAACATTTAATCTTTCATACAAAGGTCGGATAGAGACCTGCAACCATTCAGGTCACATCATTTAGAGTTATTCAAACGTTCAGTCCCCCTGGGTTTTCCTCGATGTCACTGTTTCTAGTCCATACAGCATCGCTGGTCTCACCACCGTCTTGTCCACCTTTCCTTTCATTCTGGCTGACAGTCTTCCATCACATAGTACCCGTGACACTTTTCTCCACCCATTCCAACCTGCTTGGACCCGTCTCTTCTCCTCTTTTCCACACTCTCTGTTGCTCTGGACTGTTGAGCCCAAGTACCTGAAATTCTCCAACTTCTTGATTTCAACTCCCTGCAGCCTCACTGTTCCACCCTCATTGTCCCTCCCATTCACATACATATACTCGGTCTTGCTGCGACTAACTGTCATTCCTCTCCTTTCAAGTGCATACCACCACCTCTCTAGATATGCCTCAATCTCTTCTCTGCTCTCACTACAGATCCCAATGTCATCCGCAAACATCATGGTCCATGGAGATTCCTGTCTAACCTCATCTGTCAGCCTGTCCATCACCACTGCAGCCAAGAAGGGGCTCATCCCTGATGGAGTCCCACCTCCATCTTGAACTTCTCTGTTACCCCTACAGCTCGCCGTACTACAGTCTCACAGCTAGCATACATGTCCTGCACCAGTCTTACATACTTCTCTACCACTTCAGAGTTCCTCATACAATATCAGAGCTCCTCTCTTGGCACCCTGTCATATCTTTTTTCTAAGTCTACAAAAACACAATGCAGCTCCCCCTGGCTTTTCTGTACTTCTCTATTAGCATTCTCAAAGCAAATACTGCATCTGTAGTACTCTCTCTAGGCATGACGCCATACTGCTGTTCACAAATGCTGACTTCTGCTCTCAGTTTAGTTTCCACTACTCTTTCCCATAACTCAATTGTATGGCTCATCAACTTTATCAATCTATAGTTGCTGCAATTCTGCACATCCCCCTTATTCTTAAAAATGGACATGTCATCACACATGTATAAACTGCATCTGCATACTTTCTGCAGGAAAAGTTTTGTTTTGCAGCTGCTACACCGGTACATTGACAGAGAAAAAAGGAACTGCATGTGGTTCCATGCAGAGCGAGTTGGCTTTGCAGGTCTGAAAATGGATTTTGTCATCGGACATCTCGGTATCAGTGATATTAATTTTCAAACGCAGGCTCCTGGGGATGGTGTGTGAGCACCTGGACGTGGTTCAGAAACAGACAGATCCAAGCCAGTTTGTTCGGTGGCCAGTCAGAAGATGGGCCCTGACCAACAATGAAATAGGGCAGGAGGAACATGGCAAATCACACCCGTTTATCCGAGGAATACAGAAGGTGGAGATCCTGTCAACTGTTCTTTGTTTAAGAAAAGCCATGAAAGCTCCTTTTTTTGGAAAGATTGTAGTTAGCGCCGGTACAGCCCCAAGTTGCACTGGGATCCGTCTGACTTGACACGTGTGAGTTTCAAAAAACAGGAGCGCAACCCTGGGAGACAGGAAGTGACAACAACCACCCCTACAGTCAGACCCCGAGAGACAAAGGGGCCTCAAGAGGGGTCCGTCATGTTTAAGGCAGAGACCAAGGTGTAAATACTTTAATAGCTACTATAAGCTACTGTTGGTGTGTAAATGTTATCCCCCGGATGTATCCATTTCTCTTCTTTGCCAGATTCCATCTCTTCGATGTGTTATAAACTCCTTTGAAAAAAAAAAAAAAAAAAAAAAAAGAATACGCATTTTTAGTGTCTCCTAGCTATTTGGGATTAGCAGAAACTAAATAAGCATACAAAACCCAGAACATTTTCCATGAATATAAATGAGTTTTTCCCCCAAAACTGTGTCTTGGCTTTTTTTTTTTTTTTTTGTTTATTCCGAGCCGAGGCGACTTGCAGTGTCTCACAAACACACCTGGTGCAACACACACCCGCTGGTCTCAGGTGATTATACATATAAAAAAAAAAAAAAAAACACAGTCATGGCAATTAAATTGCATCCCAAATTCCCAGAGTGCATTGTTTCCCACACACTGACAGAGGTATGTGTGTGTGTGCTAAAAAAAAAAAAAAAGACACAACTCAACTTCTAATTACTTTTTGATCCGCGAGGCAGTTTGAGATGTCTGTTTGTTCTCTGACAGGCGTGACATTTTTCGCTTCTTATTCGGACGGACGCTTAGCGGCTGTCGCTCCACCTCGATCCTCCACCTTGCCTCGGAGACAGAGGTAGGGGAGAATGTCAGTATTGTGTCTGTCCTTGGAGCAGAGATACAGAGGGGACAAAAAACCCATCATATTCTCAGGTAATGGAATAAAATTGGTCTCATCCCTTTCTTCCTCTTTCCCGATCCCCCAGACCTCCTCTGACATTTTGATGAAGGTTAAAAGCAAATATGAACACTCCATCCTGTGTTCCAGCGACGGCATCTCACTGACTGAACTAACTAACTAAGGCAATGTCATATTTATTTATTCTTCTGCAGACATAACAATCACGTCTCGTATCTCATTTAGCCCGATTATTACGGGTATTCATTCGGAAGAAAGTAAATTTGAGGGAACAGCAGCAGAATTAGCATAATAATTAATAATTACAGCATAATAACCGTGTATTAGGATAAACGCCCTGAGACTTCTTCAGTGAATTTACTTCGTACAGCACATAGCAGTTTTAGTTTGTTGGAGCATTTTTTTTTTTTTTTTGCTAAACATGTAATATTCATACCACTGTGTGTGCTGTGCGTGCGCTCGCACATGCACTATGCCCTACTTTGAAAAAAAAAAAAAGTGCAAACACACATATAGAGTCGATCCTGCAGAACTTTATTCATTATGTATTTGATCGTGTAACTCGCCCCAAAACCGACTCGCATCAAACAGTTTCACTTTTGAATATTTAACGGACATGTTGAGTTTCTACCATAGTGATGGAAAGCGGGCATGAATTCTAACACTGAGCATCAGCGACAACATTCGGTCAAAACCGAATGATACTGAGCAGCAGCTGAGTAGCGAAGGAAAAAGTGACTCCCGGTCCCGTCCATTTGACTGCGTCACAAAAAATAAAATGGACGAAACTTTCCAAGCAGAATGAGATATCATATTCTGCTTTTGGCTTAAATAAAGAAGACTCATGTTTTGGATTTATTCCATGAACCCAAGTCATCATTTCTCCTGTTTTCTATGGAGCAGCATGCATTTCAATGATTTCTATCCAGTGGAGATGGGTGCTCTAAATTAGTATCTGCTCCTTATCTCAGCTGCTGGAGAAATAGCTCCAGGTCTGCTTTAGGATTGCCAGCAATCAAAAATTAGTTTAGTTAGGATTCTTTCTTTTTTTTTTTTTACATGTTTTTGCCGCCTTTGGCCTTCTCCAGACATGTTGTATCATTAACTTGATGATTGAGGGTGCAGATGTGCATGTCTGAAAGTGCTGGCTGTCATCTTGTTTGGCAAGATGTTTTCCCAATTATCTCTTAGCGATGACCCGGAGGTGCAGTGTCGGGATTTAATAAGAACAAGTATACATTTTTTTCGCAGCGAGAGATCAGATGGCGGTGCCGCCGAATGAGCAAACATTTCTTTTAAACTTGGCTTGAAAAAGCTCTAGTCATGTCAGAGTTTATCTTTACAATACCAAATCACAGCACGGTTGTGAGCGAGCACTTGGTGACAGTGTCGAGGGAAAAATGCCTTTTCAAAACTTCGGCCAGATCCCAGCTCATGAAGAGCGGCATTCCGTCTCGCCTGGTTTGCGGGAGAAAGCGAGAAAGACAGAACAATGATCTTATACTAATAATAGCAGTAGCGCTAGTGTTACTCAATAAATGCCGGTCTAATATCGGGTTTAATGTTGCCGAGCCAGGCTCATTGTCTCCCCCTCAGCTCAGAAAGTCTCCGTTTACGACACAATCTGCAAACGGCTGACCGTGTCCAAATAAAAGTGTTACATTATGTTTTAATTAGGCAATTAAACAGTCGTGGGGATGCTCTTGATTAACTTCGCACGTGTCCTTTTCTATTCAAATCCCTGATGTCAATCAGTTCTGGTTAAATCGGGGTGTTTGGATGTCTGTCGAACCGGGGTAAACGTCCGTGGTTTTCAAAACAGCACCGACAAGCGCGCCGCAACTGTGTCCGGACCGCTCCAGACAAACAAGGCTCCGAAATTAGTGGAGCCGAGCTTGCTAAGGGCTGCACCGCACCATCCCCGGATGTTCGACGAGACCAGACAACCATTTTAATCCGAACCCCTGGCCTCTGCAAATTAGACCCATCACCGCTCAGCAATTAACAGCCAGTCAATGACCCGCCATGTGTTACATAGGTGTTGTGTTGAAGACCGAGGGGGAGGTGGATGTGTAGCCCACGAGAAGAGCAGCGCCGCGTCCTCTCACTCTTACAAATCTATTAGCCGTCGTTAATGGAATGACTCACACCGAGCCATTACCAATGAAATGAGTGGAACACCAGCTGAAAATGGAGCTCCAAATTACAAGGAATCAGTTCAGTGTGTGTCTTTGTGTGTGCCTCATGCGCTCCCTGATGTGAATTCAAATGTCTGGAGTTTAAAAAGGCAGGTGATGTCAAGCTCACGGAAAAGCTCGGTAAGAAGGAGTGTCAATATTTACAGGCGTCACAGTGCTCTGGGGGTCCCCGCTGGGATGGGGGGGCTGAGGGGGTGCGAGGGGCTTGTTGACGCAGATCTGTAAGGCTGAACTGGAAAATCTGTTTGCCTAAGGGATCCCATTATTTCAAACAATTAATTCCTCAAGTA
The DNA here is from genome assembly GCF_037954325.1 of Fistularia commersonii. NCBI lineage: Eukaryota > Metazoa > Chordata > Actinopteri > Syngnathiformes > Fistulariidae > Fistularia > Fistularia commersonii. Next base: position 3,063,906 of record NC_141316.1, on the reverse strand, counting down.
TGAAGACAATCATTTACAAGTTCTGTTCAGCAAATGGTTCGTTTGTCATTTTATGATCTCCTGTGTACTATTGACGTAAATCAGTGGTTTGGTATTTCTTTTTAGGGTGGCGCAACCGTTAACACTTCCGCATCGCAGCAAGAACGTCCACGCTTGATTTCTGACGGGGGAACTATGACTGACAAGCGACGGGTCAAAGATGAACCCACCTCCCGGCAAATGACAGCCGGGATAGGCTCCAGAATGAACGAAACTAAATTTCCTATTTACATAAATACAGCACACAATCCAGACAATAGCGGGGCTTAAGAAAAATATCGATTAAATTGGGGTTGGAGCTGTTTCGACATTTGTTCTCCCTGTTTATGCTTTGAGAGACCAAGGCACAGACAGAGCTTGGTCGCCGCCCAATTGAAGAACTGTAGCTATGGTTTATTATGAGTCTAAAAGACTTTTCACATTGGCTTGAACTGGGAAAAGAGACTTTTTCTGAGTTCACGCAAAAGAATAACACATGAAGCTGAAGTTACAGAAGACTTTGTCACGTACCAGTGAGGACAAGCAACATAAAACCAGATGTGATTGGTATTTAATAACTTTATTATCGAAGTCTGGAAGAGAAGGTGACGTAGGAAAGTGAAGTTGCGATTAGAAAGGAAAAGGTTGGCTGCTCAAATCAACGAGAGGAATAAAACACAGGGAATGATCATAAGGAGATGGTCCACTACCCAGGTAGAACAACAAGTGGAAGAAAATCTGCTGTACCAAAACAGGAGGAGATACATACACATCAGAGTCAGCAAACCCAACACCCTTACATAATTAGCCTCAAACTGCACAGTATCGGTCTTTACAACCCACACAGTAGAACATAGCACTTAACAGTATTTTAGGCTAACAAACCACACGGTTGCAGCCTTAGCACATAGCGTTTCTCATTGACATGCTGCACATCATCTGCTCTGTTGAATAGTTGCGTCTGCATTTAAAGTCAGCACACTGTGACTGGCCTCAGTTGATTGACCTCACGTGTTGACACCATAGACACCTGCATGGCAATTTGAGAAACACAAAAATTGAGGGGGCAGGCACTAGCCATAACACCTCTTCCCTTAAGATATAAACCACATTCATATTCCACAACCCATTAAGGCACCGACCCTTGTCTGGCGCAGTCACTATAACAGTTAGCAATGACATTCCCAGGTGCATGGCAATAAAACACGGTCTCTTCTATTCGCCTTCACCATGGGTTGTGACTTTGGTTGCCTTGTGTGGGTAGCCGGAGTATACTTGGGCCTCTCAGGGGTTTGTGACATCAGCTAATATTGTGCAAAGAGGGACTGCACTTTATACCACGATGCGGTCAGGCACACCGTTTTTAAACCCCTCCAACAGAAGTAGCTCTTTAAGGGAATTGAAGTAATTCAAGTTACGTCTGATCCAGTGATCCAAACAGACGCAGTTCCTGAACTTCTTTTGATAAGCCTTGGGGACCAACTCATACGCCAACATCACCCATTTTAACACACTCATAGTCCACACTAGCTTCCAATGAGCAGCTCCCTGAGTTCTTCCAAGGAATTTGCACGGCAGTAAGAAAGGCCACATATCAACTGGGCACTGCAGAGCAGAAGCTATAGCTATCATGCAACAAAATAGGAGTCCACCCCAGACTGAAGAAAGGTTGGCACAAATGCCATGTACTTACTCACATTTAAGGTGATGTGAGGTACCCACGTGGAAGTTGGAGTATCTGGGCTGCCAGTAGGAACAGGTGGTCGGCGCGTCTCTTTCTGAGACTGAAACTGCAGCTCCCACAGTCAGACGGCTTGATCCGCGTCAATCTCGAGTTTGTGGACCTCAAGTTGGAATTTGAGTCGTGTCTCACTGGCTTTTCCTGGGACTCAGTATGAAGTTGGGCGATGTGAACTTTAACCCGGACTGCCTCTTGAGACCCAGTGCTACCTGGCAAAAGGGGATCAAAACAAGGCAGGGTGTGTGGCGTCTTGACCTGCACGGTAGCCCAGCACTGGTGGCAGTCGCCGTCTGATCAGCTTGAGGCTCATCCTCCGCCTCACTGATTGTGCCAGGTGTTTCAGCTCCCGACTGATCAGGCGCCCCCGGCAACGACAGACCCTCTATATCCACTAACTCTCTTACAACTAGTGCCTTGAGCTCTCATTTTAGGATGGAGGTGGAGTAAAGTAGGCTGAAGTGGTCGGTTATTTTAACCGAATCATGCTACCCGCAGAGCCCACCTGGTCAAGGGTGGGTGTGGCCAAAAACTCTGTGTCAAACATGATTGCCATGCAACTGAACCCAGCTGCACTCTATTTATACACTCTTTTTTTTTTTTCCCAACGCTCCACAATCTAGATAAACTTTTCTAACACACAGATCCATTAATGGGAACCTTTTAACGGTGCTATCGGACGAGCCCCCATTTAGTCAAAGTCTAAATCAGCTTTATTGTTAATTTCTCGGCATGTACTGGACATGGTGTCTGGTCACATGGTGGCAGGAAATTGATGATAATAATAATAATCAAGTGCAAATTAGCAGTAAAGTGCATTGTTACATAGAAGTAAACATTCAACTATGAAGTATGAAGTATAAAGTGCACACAGATACATGCTAATATTTAATTGCATGAAAAAGTAGCAGTAGATTTTTTTTTTTTGTGTGTGTGTGTGTGTGTGTGTGTACCGTTTAGTGCAAAGGTCAGTACGTAGTACCATAATGGTATGTCGCGCACTAGCAGGATGATGGTTTTCTCAGTGCAAAGTAGCACAAGTGCTAAAAGAAGATAAAGTGGCGATGTTCCGATATGTTATCAGGGTCCAACACAGAGTGGGGCGGAGAGATTGGCATCCGGGGCGTGCGGGAGATGTTGGGGGGCTGAAGAAAGAGAGATATCAGCATCTTAGGGTAGAATGTAGGGAGTTGATAGTAGAAAGAGAGTTCAGCCTGGGATATGAAGCTGTCCAAGCTACATGAAAGAGTAGCGGCAGGTTTTTTTCGTGTGTGTACCATAGTGGTATATCATGCAATAGCAGCATGATGGTTTTCTTAGTGCATAGTAGCAGTTGTAGAACAGGCTGTGCGTGGGGAGGCTGGCATCGCTCACAATCGAGGACAATTTACAGGTGAGGCGGGTGGTGTGTATGTCTTTCAGGGAAGAGAGGGGGGCACCAGTCATCCTTCCAGCTGTGTTCATGATGCGATGTTACGCTCCGGCTTGGAGAGTTGAAGGAAAACCGGATGTCATTGGTATTTAGCAAAACTGTTTATTAAGGAAGTCCATAGAGAAGGTGGACGGTTACAATTATAAAGGAAAAGGTGCCGGTTGGCTGATGCCCAAATCAACGGAAGGAATAAAACGCAAGGAGTAAAGAGAACGATCCACAACCTAGTTTTTGGCAGGTAGAACAACAACAGAATTAAACAAGATCTGCACTACCTGAAACGGGAGGAGATACATAAACACATCAGAGTCAGCAACCCCAACAACCTCACAATATTTAAACCCCACACGGTAGTTTGGCTCTCAAACAACAGAGTAATAGCCTTTACAACCCACACAGTATGGAGGCAGGCGCTGGTCATAACAATCATTGAAAAAGTAACAGCCATGAAGTGGCTGACGCATACGTCATTTCGAACCTTGGTCACGTTGCAGTTCATAAATCAGATCTCATAGATCAGAAACATGCATGACCAAAAAAGATCAGTATCACAAAATGATTTTTATGACAGCCCAGCATAATGATACAAACAAGAGGCTGCAAGAGAGACAATTTCCTTTTAACTTCAACAGAAACGAAAAGAAATTCAAATGTAGTCTCGGTCAAACAATTTAATGGTTCACCTGCCTGGGTGAGCAGCTGGATAAAAATGTTTCTATCCGAAGTGTTTCCTCTGTAGATAAGATTAATCATGTGCCAAGAGAACTACAGCATGTTGTGACTTCTGATGTTCACCCTATAATACAAATATGATGTGTATCTGTAGCAGAAACTTGATTCTTTTTACTGACTCGAGTCTCTAGAGAATCGGGTCAGTGAGTCATTTGAGTCCCCCGGTCAGTCATCGGTTTTCTGAGTTGGCTAGTTGCTCTGAGTTACCGAGCGAGTCGTTTGTTTTGCAGCTGGGGACGGCTACCCTGAGCTCGAGAGTGATCCAAACATTGAGTTACTCAGTGTTCGTTTTGTGAATGGGGAAAGCTAATGTGTGCGACTGAGTGATTTGTTCAGTGAGTTACAGCATGAGCTGTTCGTTTTGTGAGGAGGCCTACAGTGAGTACTTAAATTCTTTATTTACATGGAGGGCTGGAGAAGATGAGTTGAACAAGAAACAAGAGCCGTTGCTGCGCTAATGCAGTGACTAACTTGATATATTTAAACATGCTGTTAGACAAGCAGTCATACAACAGTGACATTTTGTCTGGTCCTTTATCTGTAGTCTGTTAGCTCGCAGGGACGAGTTAATGAACAAGTTAATGGGGACAAGGAGTCACGACTCACGAAGAAGTAAAATGAGTATTAAATAATTCATTCTGGACTTGCTGTTGCTGTTTTATTCTAGACCATGTTTGCTACATGGATTGTGTTTGGCGCAGGAGGTGGATTCCTGGTTCGATTCCTGTGTTTCTCAAAGTGTCTCAAAGTGTTTTTGAGTAAAACACTAAACCCCTAACTGGCGCTGCTGAGTGGCAGCCTACTGCTCATGGTTCCTCCATGATGGGTTAATTGCAGAAAATAAATAACCCTAAGGGGATTAGTAAAGGATGAATTATTATCAAACGTTAGCTTTCATCGTCTGAAAGTTGGTAGAATCTAGATGAGCTAGGACTCTGCTGTTGTCATGACATAGCTATTTGGAAGGAAGAAAAACAGGATCCTTTTTGAATCATACCCGACAAGACTATATAAACTATTGTTTCTTATGAAACTGCAAAAGGCTCTAAAAAGTCACTTTTAATCCTTTATTTCAGTTTAAGGCCAACTGCCTAATCGATTCTCTTTATATTTCTCAGCATCTATTCTGTCCAAAGCTAATACACACCATTATGTAGTGTCACGGTCTGCGTCTTTTACAAATCTGGTTTCAAGGCCAGAGTCATAAGGCAGCACAGAGCTTAAATTCAAGTATAAAAGAAAAAAAAAAAAAAAGAAGACATTACACCTCGTAAATGACACTTAAAGGTCCAGCTCTGGGGAGAAGGTTCTTCACAGCTCATGTTTGCACTTAAAAAAAAAAAAAATCTTTATTTGGTTTAACAGCCATTCAGCAGCTATTGATCACGCCAAATTTCCAAAGTATGCAGCTTTGCACCACCTGACCTAATAAAGTCTGATTTCTCCTTCTCTTTTACCCGACTTTGCAAACGCTCTTGTTCCATCTGTTATTCCTCTGCTGACCAGGTTTTCCCCGCTGAGTGATTTGTCGTCCGGCTCTTTGCGGTTGCAGCTAACTGTTAGCCACTGATGTATGACCGTCAGACAGCTACTGATTAATGCATTTTGGTCTTTGTATGTGGGATAAAGTTGTATGTTCGAGGCATCCGCGCAATGAGGATGATTTATTTGTGCACCAGAGGCCACGGTTCCCCTTTGTTATCTCCATTGTATGTCTGCCGATTGGGTCATTTCACACCTAAGCTATCAGAATTGCAGCTCCTTACAACTCATTTCGTACAACCAAATTAAAAGATGGTTTCAAAGGTTGCTCTTACGAAAGGACGGCAACACTACTTTTCACTTCAAAGAGTGAAAGTCAGCAAAGGAGCTGGTTCAAATGTTGCTGTCGCTAATATTAGCTTTGATGCGTGATGAAACCGTGAATGTTTTCCATTTATATAGGGGTTTCAAAGCACTTTAGACTAGATTGCATTCACCCATTCACACATTCACACCATACTGAGCCATACCATTGGGAGCCACTTGGGGTCTTGCCTAATGACACTTTGGCATGCCAACAGCAAAGCTTCTAAATGAAGGGAAACAAACTGACCAACTGAGCCACATTCCGCACTGTAGCTATTCTTAAAGCTTCCTGATTTACATAATCCATTACATGAAAACTATTGAAAATGAGATACAAGGATGGACTGCAGTTCAACTGACTCACTTGATGTAGTCTATGATGAAACAATGAGATAGATTGAAGCCGGATGAAGATGCATTAAATCACGTGTTCTTCACGGCGATTATTTTCAAACGGCTTCTCATTTACCACCAGGGCCAACGCTTATGTGAAAGTGGGATAGGGGTATGTCAGGCTATGTATAACTTTGGCTGGCATGTCTTTTATAGCGGCATTGGGTGGGAGAAACACGACTTCAGAGCACAACTTTCTTCCGCTTAAACTTCGCCTCCTTTGCTGATGAATCTAGAGACGCAATTGAGGATCGTCTCCAGTCAGGCGGGGAGATGGATGACTCATGTTTAGCAGTCAGAGTTCCGGCGCACAGCAGAGAAATAACCCATATCGCCCTGTGAGGACGAAACTTTTGTGAGGACGCTTTTCTTTGCATTTAAAGCGCGACAGTGACAGCGAAGCCCCCCCCCCGGTTCCTTCTTCTTCCCTTCACCCTTTGGTTTGAGTGACGCTTCTCCTCCCGTGGCATCCTTAGTGGGCACCTGACAGACCCCATGAAAGGCGGGTGGCGGGACAGCATTGAAGAATGAAGTGAATAATTTATCTGAGCATCTGCGCCCGTGTCCCTCATTCATCTCAGCCCTCTTTCCCCTCCCCATCTTCTTCATCTCCCTCACCCTGCACCCCACACATCCATCACAGCTTTATTTTTCTCCCTCTCCTTTTTTTAGGTCTGTAGAAAATGAAAAAAAAAAATAGGCGATGTTCTCCGCAGACTTCAGCCTGTCAACTCCCTCATTCATTTTCAGCATTGAATCAGCGCCCATTTTTAATATCTGGATCTGAAGCGAGAGACAAAGCAGGTTAGCTTTATCACAGCGTCGGGTAGAAAAGGTTAAATGTTGATGCAATTGTTGTGTCTTTTCAAAGCAGCAAAACACAATATTCCAGCTGGAAAAATGGGTCAAACCAGTTTTCTTGTAACAGCCTTTTTGTCAGAGGCCATTTAATTCTGGATTGGGCTTCACCTTCATATTGCTTGATGAGTACGGGCCGTTCAAAGCAGCTTCTCAAAAAAACGGGGATGCCAGGAATCCTGGAACGTCTGTCAGTGTCTTCAAACGCCTTGAGCTTGTCTCATTCCCATTCCTTATCCCGAAAGAGTTTTCGTGCCTGACTGGTAGTTTTGGGCGATTCCTTTCTAAATTGCACGCGGCAGAAATCGACAGAATTCGCAGAGAGAGGCGAATGAGCAGACAGGGAATGAATAAATACTCGACAAATAGTGGAAGTTGTTTGCACATGAGGGTAGCACAGTTGGCGGCTCAGTTCTCAAGTCTCAAGTCAGAGATGACGAAACAACCAACCAGCATGTCGTAACGTTGTTTACTAGCTCTTCCTGATGCAACTTATGCTTTAAAGGGGGTTATATTGTGAAGAAATAAACAAATCTGACACTTTTTTAAAAGCTGAACAGCCATTTCTGACAAATTCCAGATAGTGCTTTTCAAATGCAAGTAGGACGCGTTATTCAAAACGATAATGGGAGTCAACAAATAATAATGAATCATTAATTAACGAATGCTTCTTAATCACAGAGATATCGAGTGTTTGAGTAACGTCTGTGCGAGTGAAGACTTATTAAATAAAAGTTTTCTTGCATCTCCCTCCACTCTGGCCTCATACGGTCTTGGAGAGAGACAGTAGTGCAAGAGCACTTTTATTTCAGTTTTTTGATTTAATTGCCTGCAAGGGACTTTTGGATCAAGCTCCGCACTTTCAAAAGAAATTTAATAAAGGGATTCTGACACAGCATTGCTGTCTTAATATCTTGTTTATCTTTATGGATTTTTTTTTCTGTGTTATGGTTACCGCATGCCAGTTTGGATATTGCATTTTCAGAGACAGGTGAGGAAGTGCACTGTCTGGAAAAAAAAAAAAAGATAAAAATTTGGACGAAAAAGTCATTTTTGACAAGTCAAATAAACGGTCTCAATGAAGGGTTTGCTTTTCCCACCTTGCATTTTTAAAGAGCTTTAGACCAGCAAGCATTCACTCTCTCTCTCTCACACACACACACACACACACACACACACACACACACCAATGGCAACAGGGAGCATCTTTGAGTTCAGTGTAGATCGGATGAGTCTGGAATCAAACCACCAACCCTCCTTTTGGCTTGGCACCCCGTCCATCAAATGAGGCATATCTTCCCCCAATAGTTAATCTTTAAGCCTCTCAACTTAGATTATCCAACATGAAAATATCAAAAAAATTCGATTAAAAGATGGATATGCGGCTCAACTGGCACGCTTGATGTAATCTATGGAGAAACAGCGCATGATTCTAGTTATTTTTAACTCGCCACCCCCCCCGTCACCACCAGGCAAAAAAGAAAATTGCTCCTCGACACCCGGCAGCAAACTCGTTCTTTCGGGTAAAATGGTCGATGGCATTCAACGCAAAGTGTTCAAACACCCCGGGAAAGAGATAGCTGTGTTAGACCCGACACATAACTCCCCGTGACCCAAACGGAACGCTTCTATATATCAGTTAACGTTATCCATCGCCTCTGGCCGCGTCACGTTACTGGGGTGATAAAATGTTCAGCTTTTGCAAACACCGGCCATATTTATTTCCGTCTGGGAGAATAAAACCAGGCATTAAGTGTGTGAAAACCAATGTTATTAGTCGCATTAAGAAGTAGTTTGTCCTAACAGGGCTCACCTTTGGTGTAGTATTGTAGAAATGAGGAAGGAGCAGCAGCAGCGGGGTAGATTTTTCTAGCAAGACAGCTGTGAATACTTTGTTGTAAACCCTTGGTGATAAGGCCACCGGCTCCCACTCGGAGTCAAACATCAGACACCGGCTTTTTAATGATTTAGGTGGTGCCACCTCCCCTGCTCTAAAGGAAGCTAACGATGTATTTCCCTCCTGGCTGAAGTAGGTTGGAACAATTCCCTACAGCTTAACTCATACTGCCACTTTTTAAAGGGTTTTATGTTCCCATGGTGCCAAGCCTTACAAAATAAAACAAAACAAAACAAAGGAACCGTGAGCTTGCAAGTCACACCTTTGCCTTTGTGAGTTTGGAGTTTAGAGTGCCACTTTAAAAAAAGAAAAACAATTCATTCGATGAAGTTAGCAGTTATTAAATTCTCATTAGGAACAATGGGCGATTTGTTAATTAGAGTTCTATCAGTGCCCAGCGGTGGAATCGAATATCATTAAAAAGTAATGATAAATTGCAATGAATTAATAGTCCATTAAAGAATGACCTCCAGAAAGGTTGGCACTGTAAATTTGTCATGTTGGTATTACAAGGATGCTTAAATCCAAACAAAATAAAGCATTCAAAAACAAAAAAGAAAAAAAAAAAGGAATTTGTTTACAGAAAAAGGAAACGTTTTCTTGGTGTTAAAGAGGAGGGGATGAATGAATAGCCTTCCATCTTTTTATTTTTTTCTTCATTGAGTATAGAATAATTTCAGAGTTGCACATCTTGACTATCAAAGTTGATATCGGTTTGCTGCTAGCATTAAATACCATTGTTCATAAATCTTTTAACTGGTAATGACAGTTTTCATCAGATTGATCAGAAATACGACAAAAACTGAAGAGCATTAGATTTCTGGATGAGCGGTCTGTTTGTTTGACTACCGTAATTTCAAGGCCTGCTTGTTTTCACTTGAAATATTGTTTCCTTTCAGTTTCTCATTCCCTCCTGCCCTAAAAAGGGTTAATAGTAAATCAGTCTGACTTGGCTGAATAAACAAAAAAATGGCCAACTTTGTCCGTCCACGGAAGGCTGATACCAATATTTTCACTTTTATGTCACAGGTGGATATTTGAAAGGGGAGTATTCTTAAATTCACAAGTCCAAAAAGCAGTTGCCTGCTGCACAAATAACACATATTTACGTAAACAAAGATACAAATTACCTTTGATTCAAGCAGGCTTCTAAACTGGACACATTACGTTATTTGATTGGTGCAGTTTGCTCTTCGTTTTGCAAAATCTGCTGAGAAACAGTGCAATATCCAAGAGCTGCATTCCACATGGACAAGAAGGGAAGTGAGTTAAAGAAAAGAGTGGATCCACTGAAGCAAGCTTTGACTTGTGCCTCAAAGAAGTGATGCTCTGCAGTGTCTGCGGCACGTACTGGGTTTTGCTCCACCAGGATCCATCTTCATGGAATGTGTTTCCTTCTTTGCTTAAAGTTCAGTTCAATGCGGCTTTCAATAAACCAGAAATTCTTTTTCGACCTTTTTCCCCCCAAAGAGTCGTAGAAGCCTTACGTACGCGAATATAACTTCAAGTTGTCACCGTTTCAAAAGATAACCGATTCCATTTTCACATCGGATCCCACCTCACATCTGCATGTGAAGGGTGATGAGACAGATATAAAAGACCTGTCAGATATTTCATTGACTACGTACTACAGTGGATTATTGTGTCGGACTTGGATGGATTTGTATCCACAGCGTGGAAGCTGCTGAATACAGAACTGCACTCCTGCCTTGGCACGGCCAGCGCCTGCTCCTCCTCTTTCTATGCGTTTCAAATTGCCATGCAGGTGTTCTGTGTTGTCAATCAGAACATCTGAAGTCAGTTGACTGTGGCAAATAACAGTGTCCTGACTTCAAAACCATTCTACATGGTGGCAGGTGTGCAGCATGTCAAGGGGAAATGCTGTGTCCTAACTGTGTGATATGTTGGCCAACTTCTGGCTAAGGTTAAATATTACTCGGTTGTTGGGGTTGCTGACTCTGTGTTTATGTTTCTCTTGTTTAGTGTGCAGGAAGTGCAGCTTTTGCTCCATTTTTTTGTTCTACCTGCAGACACCTAGATAGTGGACCACTCTCTTTATGAGGCTCTGTTTATTCCTTTCGTTAATTTTTAGCAGCAGCCAACCTGCCTTTTTCTTTATTGTAACTCTTCACCTTTTCAAGACTTCTTTCTTTAGTAAACAGTTTTATCAAATACAAATTAAATCTAATTTTAAGCTATTTCCCTCTCCAAGCCAGGATGTGACATGCCCAAAGACCAAAAAAAAAGTTTGCATTTGTTGAACAAGTAGTCCAGGCAAGAAGCAGGAGTTTGTATCTCTATGTCATTCAGCTCTTGGAAAGCATTGAACTGTAAACAGGGCAGTGCTGTGGAAAAGCTGCTTTTGATCTACTTTGTGTTGTAGATAGGCCACAAAAACATACGAAGGCGCCGCCAACGAGCCTCGTATCCACAGGCTCTGACTAAAAAGAAATGGCTTGTCAGCTTTGTGTGCACACTGCTGAGCAGTTGGACAAACTTTGCAAAACAAGAAGGCACCCGTGGCCTCCCAGAGCAATAAAAGACTGACTTGATCGGGCGACGCGAGGAGATGTTTCATCAGATTGTGCGAGTGCTCTGCAAAAAACATCTCTGCCAAATCCCAGAGAGTGTTGGACGCCGAGCCATCTGGTCTGCCCTCACGAAGGACACGGCGGACCTCTGCTAATGGCCCGCAGCAGCAGTTCATGAAAGGCAACGCTGCACTGGAGTCTCCGGGCGGCAGTCACTGGGATGTTGTAATCGTGTCTGGAAAAAAAAAGAAACACAGAAAATCACTTCAGACTTGAGAAACCGCTTACAGTCCCAAAACACCTCTGAAAGACTTAGAGTCACAGCTCCACTTGGTGGTACGATCAACTCCTCTTCACAGCTGTAAATTGACTTTTTTTTGCATTTAATTTAATCAGAAATGGGCTCAGTCTGTGATTCCACTCTTTATCCCAAGCATGCCATATGACAGCTTACAGAGCAGTTTAAGTTTGATGAGACATAAGGCCAAATGCCAAAGAGAACCTTGCTAGTATCTCTAGTGCCAATAGGAAAGTACGTCACTGTCCGGTCAAATTTGATTTCTATAGTGCAATATCACAAAACCGTTGTCTCACGGCACTTCCCCCACAGAGCAGCTTTGGACCGCACCCTTTCGGCCCGAGTGCACCTGAGCTGCTTCCGCAATTCCACAATCTCACCACCCTTCCCCATTCACTACCTCAACCATTCACGTCATGTCCTTACCCGTGCTGTCTCTCTTATCCTTGTTTATCCTAGCCCGCACACATCTTGCCTATTTTTGTTTATTTATTTTATTCACTGCTGCTCTATTTATATTGTTGTTTAGTTCTAGGTGTTTTTCACCCTCACTGATGTTGCCCATTGTCATCCCTGATGTTGTTGTTGTTGTCATCTATTCATTGATTTTTTTTATCTTGCTATCTTCTGTCTTCTGCCTTCATAGGAATTTTCCTGATGGGGATCAATAAAGTTTATCTTGTCTTATCTTAAAATGATCGACAGAATCCCAACATTTCCCCAATGAGTAAGCACTTGGCGACAGTGGCAAAGCTAAAAATTCCTATGTCACAGGTTGATGTGGGTGGCCTTCTGTCTCGACCAAGAAAGACAGACAGTGAGAAAACAATAGACAAGGGGGTGGGTATGGGGGCTGGTAAGAGTAGTGCAAATAATATAATACAGGGGTGGGCAAACATTTTGGCTCAGGGGCTGCATTGACTTTTAAAATTTGACAGCCGGGTCACCACAAGATACAATACCTATAAAAAAAAGCATTTGTTAACAGTACATATCTGACTCATCTGACATTTGTCTGAGTGTCGTCTGACATTTGCTTTGAAAATAAAACCAGCTTGGTTTTGAAGGCTCTGACGTTTGCTTGCATTTCATGCACAAACCGTTTTTTTCCCCTTGTAGCGTCACATCCAGCTCATTCATGTGTGTCAGTTTGTCCACAGTAAAGGCTAAATCACAAAGACAACCAGTTTCATTCGGCTCAGGAAAATTCTCAAGTGTTCTCAAGTTGCTCCAAAAATGAAATAATCTTCTTTTTGAGCTCCCACATGAATTGATCAAATCATTCACATCAAGTATGAATTCTCGGCCAATCTTTGGCGGGCCGAATTAGAAAGACCAACGGCCTGGATGTGGCCCGCAGGCCGTAGTTTGCTCCCGCTTGATATAATACTTTATTGATCCCCATAGGGGGAATTTGGGTGTCGCAGGCGACAGGTAGCCAATTCAGTGACAATGAATAGGACAATTAAAAAGGACAGAGACAACAACAGGAAAGGGATAAAGGTAGATAACCAGCCATCCTGACCCTTTCCTGTAGATTGCATCGGTGTTATGTATCCAGTCAAGTTTATTGTTAATGCGAACCCCAAGGTACTTTTCCACCATCTCCACCTCCTCCCCCTGGATTGTGATCAGCCTCCGGTTCCTTCTGAAGTCCACCACCACCCTCTTGGTCTCAGTGATGTTGAGTTGAAGGTGGTTCTGATCGCTCCGTTTAAACACAACAGGGAAAAAATTGCTGCACGATTGGAGACATCAACCTTCCTGCTCCAGCCCAGACACTATTTCTATTCACTCCATACTTTTCTATTTCTCCATATGCATATGTTAAAAAGTTTTTTCTAGCTTTCTGCTCTTATCTCTCTAATAAGAGACGCTGCTCCGGTGAAACAGCACATTTTTTGCAGAAGATTGCTACTTCAGGATGATGTGCCTGCCATTTTGCTCTAAATGATTTATGGCCGGAGGATAAATTTGCCACTCAGATTCATCCCCAAACATTTAAAAAGAAGCTAGTCATTTACTCACAACTATACACCGAACAAAACTAGTGAGCGAGAGGGTTTTTGTGAAGGGGAGGAACCGAGGGTTTGTTTAATCCCTTTGCCTGCTTTCATTAGTGTGCTGTCATTCGTCTTCCACCACTGGTCGTCATGGAGGATATGTGGCCGACCCGAGCCCATCGGCTCCGTTCCATTCGGTTACATACTGGGATCTTAATGGAATGATTCACTTCTAGAGGAAGTCAGAGAGAGCAAGAAAGAGAGACAGAGAGAGAGAGAAATACAGTGAGAGAATGAGACCATTGTGCAGACAAAGAGAAGTCAAAGAACTCCGCTGGTGGTTGGTGAGATGTCACATTTTCATTGACCAGAAAAATAGGGTGAAGGTCATTTACAGCTGTTATGACTGCATGTCCACATATTACATCAGCCTGAATCTGTTTTTATACACTTACTGCCATCTAAAGTTCCAAATGTCAATAAAAGAAAATAGTAGAAATTAATAATAGTGTTGCGGGATATTGATGTTGCAGAATACTTGAGATATACATGTAGAAATAGATATAGATATTGATTGCATAAGTGTCGGTCACTTTACAAACAGCCAAATCTCACAAATTTTTTGTTTTCTTATTCAACGTTTTCATGACGAACCCAATTCAGATATTTTTATGAGGCAATTTGTTGTTGCTCTGTTTGTGTTTTGTGCTTTTCAGTTGGCACCTTTTAAAAACAAATGGTGGGACGATTATTACAGAGCTGTTGCAGGACAGATTATGTATTATGTGGGAACTGCAATAAAGTAGATTCAAAACAAGATGAGAGCATCAAATAAACAAAGAGGAAAGTAATGAAATCTAGTTCAACTCATTAAAACCCAAATTGGCTCTATGGAATAACAAACACACATACATTGAAACAAAGACAAATAGTCCTTTATTTGCCATTGTGAGAGAAAAAAAACCAAAGACCATATTGGGTGCAAGGAGGTGGTGTACATAACATAACATAACATAACATAACATAACATAACATAACATAACATAACATAACATAACATAACATAACATAACATAACATAACATAACATAACATAACATAACATAACATAACATAACATAACATAACATAACATAACATAACATAACATAACGTGACCTGACCTGACGTGACCTGATGTGACATGACGTGAGTTCACGTATCTAAGTATTTGGTCACCTAAAGACCTTAAAGGAAGAAGTTACAGGTACAGTATGTGAAAGACAGAAATCCTGCTTGTTTGCAGGTGACCAAATATTGATTCTCCACAATAATTTGCGAATAAAAGTCTTTACAAATTAGATCATCTGATTTTCTGGATTTTTTTTTTGTTACTTTCTTTCTCTCATAGTTGAAGTGTACCCTGATGAATATTGCAGACCTCTCATATTTTTAAGTGGGAGAACTTGCACAATTGGTGGCTGACAAAACACTTTTTTGCCCCACCATACACACACAAACACACACACACACACACACACACACAAGCGCACGCACACGTACTCATGTACTTGCATGCATGCATATGAAGGATATGTCTGTTATGTGTCCTTCCACACATACCAAGTGAAGGGCTGCGCTTTTTCCAAATGCATTTGCCGCCAGGATTTGCTAAGCTTGTTATTTTAATCCCATCGCATTTCATATGGAGAGAGGACAGGTCTAATGCTTGGAGTATTCAACTAATGTATTCATTTTTAAAATGCTTTCTCACGTAGCTCTGAGGTCAGCCTCTTACCCTCCTACACACACAATATGATTTCTTACCAGCTGCTCCCATACATTACTGACTTAAGTCTTTTAAAATATTTTTTTTTTGTTTAAAAAAACAACCTTTGATTATTTGAAGGCTCTGGCTGGTAGTGCGTTGTCTTATAATTCTGAGCTGCTCTCTCTTTGAGCGAGCCTTGGCTGGAAACCAGAGGTGGGGTTGCGTTTGTTCCCGAATCGGGTATTTCTTGTCAGAAGAGATTAGATACTGATTAAATTTGATCCCTCAAAGATTTACGATTCTTTTTTTTTTTTTTTTTAACCATCTCATCATCATAATGATTATATTGGTTATGATTGTACCTTTTTTTTTTTTTCAATTTTCCAACCATACTATGTTATATGTGTCCCATCTCTGCCTCATACTTGTATCATCACCTCAAATTACTTTGCTGTGTTTATGTTTATGTAGAAGGAAAAAATAATGGAATATAGAAAATGAATAAAATAAACAAATATAGAAAATATAATTCATATTTTGAAATTTCCAAAACCTCCTGCAAGTGGTCTTTTTTTTTTCTTTTGTTCTATTTTGTACTTTAGTAATCTCTTTCAATTGATTTGTTACAAAATACAGTTACAGACTTGATTGTATCTTGTCAGCTTCTGCTCACTTCTGGACACTTTTGTTTCGGTTTCTTTCCCCGAACAACCGTGGTTTTGTTTCCTTGTCATATTTGCGAGTGTGAATAAACACTAATTTTGATATATTGTACAAGACCGAGCTTTCATTTTCAACATATTATTCTTCTCCCAGTGAATGAATGATTCGTCTTGTGTGAATTAAGCTGTCATTTTCAGTGAGTTTTCATAGTGGCCATAATGAGGCCATTATGACCGTGTCATAAAAAAAATAAAAAAAATAATTGAAGCTTAAATTAAAAACATTGATTTAGATGCTATTATGGTAATTACACGGTCAAGTTAGTGCATGGTGTCAAAACAATAACCTCAAACAGTTTTGAAGTTAAATTAAAAAGTAATGAAAGCAGGATGTCGGTGATGATAAAGAATTCTTCAAGTCCATTAAAGTCTACAGCGTTGTGTTATAAAAGTGTCATTACCGCGAGCGGTAGTGTGAATGACTGCAGGAGTGAGGCCTGCGTGCCTCCGTCTAGATCCGCGTCAAGAATCCACGTTCATTGATGGAACTGGAAGGGATTTGAGGGTATCGGCTTTACTTTGTGGATTGATTGACAGCAGAGGCCACGCATACGCCTCAAAAGCCAATTTCCTTTTTTTTTTTCTTTTGCAAAAATACTTTCCTTTTCACATTTCAGTGCTAAATATCTTGTGCATATGTATATTTTTGCTTTTGTTTTCTGCCTCCTATCACTTTTGTTGTATAATTCACGACCTGTTTGGCGTGCTTCGGACACCTCTGGATTCTTTGGAGCCTCCGTGATGTAAACTGCCGAAAGCGTTGATTTAACGGAGGTGGGGTGCAACATTTAACCCCCGCTGGAAGATTGCGATGCGAGGCGGCTCTACCTTTCGAGATGAAATATGCAAAAGGGAAAACAAGAGTCTGATGGAAAGACTTAACGCGGCGGATGAAATGACGCGGGGAAGGGAGGGAGATTCAATCCCTCACAGTAAGACAAATTGTTCCATTAGCCGCTTTCTGTCCTTTCAATTTCTCAGCCTGTTGATTAATAGCTAAAGAGCGCTATCAGCCACGATGGGAGTCTCACTTGGCATGTTTTCTGCGGCCACTCCTCAGCCGAGGCCCCCGTCTAATGGGCTTGCCGCCATGCTGCCGCCACCTCCTCGCTACCGCCACCGGCAGCAGATTGCTTTGATGGTCCTATTTACCCGACCTCTGTTAGCACGCCATCCGCAGACGCACAAAACCCGACCTCTCGCCAGCAAAAAAAATCACAACGTAGTACCGACGATAATGGGGAAAAAATGAGTTTGAGGCATCACGGCGTATGCAAATCGTATTGTCACTTGCTTTAACCTGGTCGGGCTGATGAGTGCCTCCTGCTGTCACCTGAGCTAATCGAGAGCTATTATTTTAGCGAATGCGGAACAGGCGGACACGGTGATGCAAAACTGAGCCGTGAGGATGAAATAGGAAGCGGGAGAGAAATAAAAGGTAAAAATTTTTGAAAAATCAATTGGCTTTGAGCCAGGCATGTTCGGAGTAGAATGCCAATGTTGTTTCCACTCTCCATGAGTGCCTCCTCGATTTACCTGTCCCCCGTCTTTGCGGATTTTTGTGTCGGAAATGCAAGTGACATACAAAAAGTAGCTCGCCTCGGGTCATCTCTGAATATTAGCTGCTTTCTCACAGAACTGTTTTAAGAACCGAGTTCTTCGGTTCCAGGAACTACCCTCCTTCAGGGACACCTTTTGGTTTTGCATTCTCACAGGCAGTAAGGGACCACATTGGGAGCCGGTGTGATGTGAGTGTCTGCACCTTTAGTGCGGCACTAAAAAAAAAAAAAAAAAAAAACGCAGTGAAGAAGACGACATGGGGAGCAAAGGCACCAAGGTGTTCATCTTCTGCATGACAGGATTGATAACCACAGAATAGAAAATGGGTTAATGTGTTTTTATTTCCTCCCTGCACTGCGTCGTTGTGTAGGAACCCCTGCTGTTAGCGAACTCTGTACTTATGTTGACCATTATGTTTATATCCTGCTGGGAGCTCTGGAAAGTGGTCTGATTAAGACCTGGGACCTCAACATCGGCCTATTTCGCACTGGTTTTGTCAATATTGTCCCCAGAAGAAGGCCGACCTGTGAAAACAAGTTTTAAAAAAGGGCAATTGGCAAGAAGTATCTGGTAATAGGGGCAGCTTATGAGTTCTAACAATCTCCAAGCATCGAGATCATATGAGTTTCTATGGAACCATAAAAAGCTCCTGTTTCGGAGCTAAAATGGTTGTTAGCATTGAGGTCCCTGGTCCTATGCGCGGAAAAAGGTCCGTCTCCTGAAAAATGTCTTGGAACCGGAAAAAGTTCCTACGGTGGGAAAGTGGCAATTGACTAAAAACATATTTTCACATCATGTATGGATTTCAGTTCCTTGGTATTTTGGAGAAAAGGGTGTGTGTGTCCTGGAGAACTTCAAAGAACATGTAGCCACGGACCGGTTACACCCCCACTCTTTACGGAGTGAAGACGAGTGCCTACATAGATTTCTCCTCCCTGAGAGACGATTTCATGTGCTGAACCACCAAACTATCACAGTGTTTTGTCTCCGAAATTTTGCCTGTGGCATCCACAGCATGGTGTGCAAGAACCAAGTCAGGGCTAAGTACTCCATTCCCTCAGGGTAACTGACAAATAAACCACCACATTATGCTAATATTACAGAACATAAAGTACATTTCTTTGGAAGTCATCCAGATACTTCCACATTTATGGAGGAGAACTTTGTCAACTGTCAGTGGGGGACAGATTGGGTTCATAATAGATTTGTCAGCAGTGGATCACAGAAACACATATAGAGACAGACAACCGTTCATTGCTTTGACAATTTAGGGTTTCCAATGAGGGCTGCATGGTGGCACAGAGGTTAGTGCTTCTGCCTCAAGGCGTGAAAGTTCCTGGTCTGTGTGGAGTTTGCATCTTCTCCCTGTGTCTGGATGGGTTTTCTCCAGGTTTTCCATTTTCTTCCTACAATCCAAAAACTGGTTGTGTCTTTAGCAGGTTAATTCGGCAAATTGCCCAGATGCGTGGCGCCACGATTGACTGACAAGAGTCCGGGTATACCCCGTGTCTCGCCCGATGTCAGCTGGGATAGGCTCCAGCATCCCCCGCCACCAAAAGTTGGATAAACGGTAGTTAATAAATGGATGGATGGTTTTCTAATGAACCTACGACATGTTTTTGGACTGTGGGCAGAAACTGCTGAACCTTCAGGTACGGGGGGGACATGTTGGAACATGTTGGAATCTAACCAATGACCGTCTTGCTGTGAGGCCAAGCCCCATTGTGTTCCTGTGTCTCTTAATAATGCTCACAGTGTTTGAAATACTAGTATTACTTGCTTACTGATTTTCCTCCTGGCCCTGACCCAACCCCGCATTTATCACTGCCATTGCAACAGTTGTTTTCTGGTCCACACTTTACACTTCTTTCAATTCTATGGATAGAATAGTTATATAAAATCCAGGAGAATGCGATAGTGTGCAAGCAAAAGAAGGGACGACAGGCATGAAGTGTTGTTATGAACCTGGATTCATTATAGCACGGGGTGAAATGAACATCAGATATTTCCAACGACACGCCAAGAACATCACCTTATTTGGAGTTGGCGCTATCTGTTTTACCTTTACCCTACAGGATATCTCCACATCTGGTGTGTGTGTGTGTGTGTGTGTGTGTGTGTGTGTGTGTGTGGGGGGTCTATGAGGGCGCGTACCATAAATTACCGTAAGCTATCTCTCCAGTTGTTTATGTATCGACCAATTTGATACAGCTAAAAAACCAAAGTCAATGAAGAAGAAGACTGAAGGTTGTATGAGTGAAGGTCACAATCCTATAATCTCATGGCTACAGTTAGAAAAGGAAAAAGATGCGATAGGAAAAGGCAGGTGAGACCCGGGTTCTTTCAAGACTCTTGTTGAATCAATAAATATTTATTTTAAATGCAAGGACCTTGTTTGGAGACCAGATTTGGAACACGGCCTGCATCCGAAGTCGCTCCGTCCCGGTATCCCTGCGTTGCTTTAGCACCGGCAGTAATGAAGACTGACAGCACCAGCTGCTCGCGTGTGAGGCCGATTCTTTCCATGTTGATCAACCTCTGTGCGCTCGTGCTGCGTGATTGATTGTGTGAGGCGGTCGTAACGACTGCTTCGACTGGTTCGGCCGGAATGGAGAATAGAAAAACCGAAGGCGGAGCTCAGATGTGTGCGGCCTTAATTTGCATGTAAAGACGGTAAGCTTGAAGATTCAAACAGAAAGTGATCGAGGGGCTGTTTGTATCACCTGTCACGCGTGTGACAGGTCGTGAGCGCGCTCAGTGAACTTGGCAGGCATATTTAGATCTGGCAGAGGTGACATGTATTTTCTGCTTTGACATCAGGAGAGCCTGTGAGGTTTGACACCTTTTATAGTCTATCTATCTTTGACTTGTCCTTAGACATGCTATTCATTGATTCATTCATTCATAGTTCTCTGTGGTGCTTATCCTGCACTGGGGGTTACAGGAGCGTTGACGAGTTATTGTTGGAGTGATTTTCCTATGTGTGGCCTCATAGCTCAGGGGTTAGAGCACTGGTCTTGTAAACCAGGGGTCGTGAGTTCAATTCTCACTGGGGCCTAATCATTTTAGGCGTGGTACAGGCGCTCCTGGTTCTGTTCCCGTGCTCCTCCTCGTCTGGCAAAGTGTTGTTGACCAAAACTGTAAACAATAAACCCCAGGCTGCTCAGGGTTGATCCCTAACGGGCTGAATTTCCCCAATGTTGTGCTATATGAAAAAACTGAATGTGACACATAACTTGTCTTCCATGCAGTTTCTCACAACTCCAAACAGAAAGGTCAACTGTCAGAATAAAACCAGGGACCTTCTTGCTGTGAGGTGGAAGTGCATATATATAAATATTCGTTTTATACACACACACACACATACATATATATATATATATTTAAACATGTGTGTGTGTGTGTGTGTGTGTGTGTGTGTGTGTAGATATGTAACATATTAACATATAATGAACTCAATTTTTTCTGAGATGAAATTTAAATACATTTAATACAAAGATTGATGAAGTTTGTTAAATTTCTGTTCTTTCTTTATTCTTTTTTTTTTTTTTAAACCAGCTTTGAAATACTTGTAATACAGAAGCAAATAGGAGGTGTTGCTGCTGCCTGGCATAATGAAGAAACTAAATAATAAAAATGTCAAATAGATAATAGCCTGATGGGAAATCATTGAGGTGATTCTTGTTCTCCAATGAGTAATTTGTGTCCTGAGCGTAATACTCTGTGTTTGCAGTTTAATAATACTCCCACTCTGCTGAGTAATTCATCCATATTGAAGGTGGGAGGAAGACCTTCAGCTGTGAGCCTGGAAGCAGCCGTTCACCCAGAAAGCCTCTGCCCATTTATCATCAAGCGACTCTGTGATTTTTATTTTTTATTTTTTTTCTGCTTGGTTGAGAGATGAAACACGGGCCCCCTCAAAAAGGCTCCATCACGGCCCCCGAAACAAACCAAGTGTGTGTAAGAAGTAACGTGCGGGTATGAATTATTAAATTGAAAGAACAAATGTGTTTCTTTTTCCAGGGTGGCTTTGTGGGTGTTTTATTGCTGCTAGCCGCTCAGATGAAATGGTTTGTCTGGTTGAGTCCAGAAGGCAGCTGCAGCCATGGAACAAATTCACCCCCCCTGATTTGATAGAGCTCGACGTTCTGGTTCAAGCAGTGGGAAAAAAAAAAAAAAAAAGTAAATCTAATTTTCTTCATCAGGGTTTTTAATTAAGAGCCGTAAAATCACAGGCAACCAGGGCTGATGCACTCCAAGCTGGATATTAAATCATATATCATAATACTATTTAATATGGAAAATAACAGCACACAATATGATATAATATAATATAATATAATATAATATAATATAATATAATATAATATAATATAATATAATATAATATAATATAATATAATATAATATTATATAATATAATATAATGCATCGACAGATACTGTATATGTGATTTGTGTCTGTGTGTCATCCTGGTTTGTGGGAATGTGGTTCTTCCTATCTCAGTTTAATGTTTACTGTGCACACACACCCACCCACCCACACACACACACCCACACACACACACACACACACACACACACACACACACACACATAAAACATATACACACACATATATATATATGGACATAGAGAGAAGCAGTACAATTATATGTATATGCATGAGCACATCACATACACACAATGTCAATTTAAACACACCTTCCAGTTTGCACCTCTTCTGATTTATTACATAACGAGGTGTCATGCTCAGGTGCATCCGCGATCGATCATATCAGTGAAATATGGACGTCTAGCGGTAGATGTGTCCAGCTTGGTGTTACAGAGCTGACGTATTACAGAGTAATAACACATACACTCCCTGGAAAGATGTGTGACCGAGCTCCTGCCTTTAGATTTCTGCTGACTCTCTTCGCCTTCCTCCGGATTTTAAATGATTTTTTTTTCTTTTTCTGATTTCCCCCATGACAACAAAATGGAAACACCCCCCCTGATTGATTGCAGGGATGCAGAGGCTCTTGCGGTCAGTCACGAGCTGTCACCCACGGATAAACACTTTCTCACCAGCCAGAAATGGAGGGCATGACAGGTGTCAGCTTGGTATCAGGTCAATTCTGCTGAAGACAGCATGCCTCCCCAAAAAACAAAACATTTATTATCCACAACCTTTAATGAAGAGAAGGCTTCTTGTTTGAAACTACATTTTCAGTAAAGGTGCTGGAATTGTTGTGGTTGAAAGGTTATTCTGTCACTTTCCCATTTGACAGTGATGCCCTTATTTGGCGCGCTGTTACTAATCCAGTGCATCGCTCTCTGTTAGGTGTTTGCGTTGGTTTCGGCGCCCCTAGTGGCTATGGTCGTGCAACTCCTTATAATAACATCGAAAGGTAGAAAAAAGTCAAAATTTTATTTATAAAACAACTTAAATGATATATAAACCAGACTTGCTTCGATAGTTTCATTGTAAAACAGGGTCAGGTTTGTTCGTACTTTCATTCAGTTGACGAGAAAGAAAAAAAACAAAACGGTATTTCAATTTATTTTCTTTAAATTGAGTGTCAGGTGTGTGTCCATGAAGGGATTCAGCCATCCAGGTCATGATGAGCTGTCTTCAAATCTTGTTGTGGAAAGTGGACATAATAATTTTATTTTATTTTATTTTATTTTATTTTATTTTATTTTATTTTATTTTATTTTATTTTATTTTATTTTGCAAAGACTATGGAACACCAAGACACAAGATCGGGACGTTGGTAACCCAAATCCAAACACCAAGCGTAACCCTATCTTTAACCCTAACCTGAACCACAACCCAAATAACTCCCCCCCCCAAAAAAAAAAATGTGGAGGGGACAGAATAACAAGAAAATAACACTTTAATAATCAGATATATTTAACGGTCAGAATTGTTAAAAACTAGTACAAAAAGAGAACACAAACCACTCATCCCTTTTTCTTGGGTAAATGTTGAGGATATAATTTCCAAATGTTTTTTGTGAACCTTCAGTCAGCCTTTCAGCCCGACTTGGAGAGAGAAAGAAAGAGAGAAAGCCAATTCATCTGCCCTTTTTTAATCCAGCCCATAATCTTGTCGCTTCTGCTCGACGGCGAAGTGCCCTCTCATTCACATATAAGTTAGTAAAACTGTGATCGGGGACGCGGTGAAGAGAAACGCAACTTTCCTCCTCAACCAGGGTCCTGAGCTATTTTGGAAACCGAACGAATACTAAAAGAAACTCAATAAAATGTGGATTAAAAATCAGAAAAAAAAGTAGGACAGACTTTCAAGAAGCAAGGGTGTAACAGGACTCTTGGTGAATGAAAATGATTGGGTTAAGCTTTTGGGAGGCGCCGGCTGAATTCCTGATGACATCGACGCTGACGGGCCGCTCTGCTAGGAGAATCACTGCTGGGAAGTCATCTGATATCTGCTTAGTGACATAATCCAGCCAGCTCATCATATACAGCCGAGTAATCCAATTTCTCCTCCTCCTTTTTTTAAAAATGGTAATCATCCGCAACTTTGAAGCTGCGTTAATCACACACGACAAGAGAATGGTCACAAAACCGATGCAGTGAAAGAATAATAGCTTTGTAATAAACCTATTATTAAAAGGACGTTTTGATGTTTGTTTGTTTTTTATCCTTCAACATAATGTGCTCTCCAGGTTTTAATAACAGTGGATTGTGGCATAATTATATTTGGGGTTGGATTTTCAGCCTTATTTTGTGTATGGAAATTGAATAGAGGCCGATGGCGCCCGGTCTGATAAATATACAAGTATACAAGGGACCCCCCAACCTCCTCCACACTCCCTCCGTCTGCAAGAGATAAGGAACCCCCCCCAAACGGATGGTATGTGAAACTTCAACTGAACGTCTGTGTAGCAACGATCCGGACCTTTTGCTGTTGAATTGGAACTTTTGACTGTTGAGGCTCCTTCCTGTTTATTAAGTCAAGAAAAACAAGTTAATTTGGAGAACGTTGCAGCAGTCGCACATTCCTGCAGATTCCTCCTCTACAACATCAGGAAGATTCGCTTATTCCTCACGAAGGATACAGCGCAGATACTCATTCGGGTTCTAGTCATCTCTCGTCTGGACTACCGCAACTCCGTCCTTGCAGGTGCCCTGGCGGTGACCATCAGGCCTCTAGAGCTTATTCAGAAAGCGGCAGCCCGCCTGGTGTTCAACCGTCCCAAATTCTCCCACACAACTCCCCTCCCTATGTCCCTACACTGGTTTACCGGTCGCCGCCCGCATCAAGTTCAAGTCCGTGGTGCTTGCTTAGCGGGCGGTGAATGGGACAGCCCTGTCTTATCTCCAGGATATGGTCCAGCCACATGTCCCTATCCCCTCCGATCCGCCACCTCTGGCCAACCATCCACCCCATCGCTCGGAGCCCCCGGCTGCCGATCAAACCGTTCTCGGTTCTTCTCGGTCTTGGGTCCTCAGTGGTCGAACGATCTCCCGGAGAAGGTCAGAACAGCGGGGCCGCTGCCCATCCTTGGCTGTGAGCTGAAAACATACCTCTCTACCAAACACTACCCCACTAATTGCACTTAGCCTCCAACTCCCCCCATCCGGATAAAAAGCAAACAAAAAAAGGGATGAAATGAATGTATTTATGTATATGTTTCTGAGATGGCTATTTGGTAGAGTGGTCACTTCTGACTTCTGACTACTGGTACTTCGGATCTTCGGTGACTGAATTGTACTTTTTGTAAGTCACTTTGGATAAAAGCGTCTGCCAAATGACTGTAATGTAATGTAATGAGATTGAAGTCTAGCTGGTCGGCCAATAATGACATTTTTGTTTTTTTCAATCCTGCGGCAGGACCGCCACCCATCTGTGCGGTTCGAATTGCCATGTAGGTGTTCTGTGTTGTCAATCAGAACGCCTGAAGCCAATGAACTGGCGGTCAACTGCAGACACGCAATATGCCAAGGGAAACGCTGCGTCCTTCAGACTGTGTGGTTTAAAAGGTGAAATACTGTGTGTGCGTGTGACGCGAAGGCCGACACTGTGTGTGTGTCGCTAAGGCCGGTATCGTGTGCATAGCTGAGGTCGACGCTGTGTCCGTTTCGCACGAAGGCCGATGCCGCGCGGGTCACGCGAAGCCCGATACTGTCTGGGTATTGGGGTTGCTGACTCTGAGGTGCTTATGTTTCTCCTCCCGTTTCAGGTAGCGCTGAGATTGTTTCCCTCTATTCTGCATGCAGACACCTGGGTATTGGATTTCTACTTGTGCTCCTCATGCGTCCTTGGTGTTTTATTTCTTTCGTTGATTTGAGCAGTAACCAACCTTCCCCTTTATTCTTTAAAATTGTATTCTGCACCTACATTTCCAGACTTTCATAATGATGGATGTATTAAATACCAATCACATCTGGTTTTATGTTGGCTCTCCAAGGCTAGGGCGTAACCAAGTTTTATTCAATCAAATTAATTCTGAAATACACATATATGGACAGATACACTGTTAAAAGCTAATATGCATATGTTAATAGCTGGATGAAACAGTTCCAGGAAAATATGCTATTTTTGTATCATATGCCTCAAAAAATTTGTATATTTATTAATTTAGTTAGAGCAAAAAAAAAATTGCTGGTCCAGAGCAGCTCAAAAATTTTGATCTGAGAAAAACTAAAACACACACACATTCCTTTTACCCATTTTCCTTTTTTTAGTTTGAATTGATTGTTAGGCTTTTATATCATACCCTTCAAGTTGTTTTCAATACAAGTTATTTCTGTATTGATCCACATCAACAGCTCTTTAGGCAGGGCCCAGTAAGCCTGAATTTCTCCTGGAAGCTGCAAATTTTCAGGAGAAGGCTGTTTAAATGTACTGACCTGTGTATTTCAACAGCATAAATACAAACAAGGTAAAAAAAAGTTTTATACAAGGCTACTTTTGCAATTAAACCTGCGATAGTTGTCCAGGTTTTATAGCTTGTGTTTTTAAGAGAAGCAGGGGATTCAGTTCTGTGCTGATCTTGAACTTATTCCGCAGAGAAATATCTTTAAAAGTAACCATAAAATGTGTCCAGTAAAACGTGAAGGTCACGACTCTCCACCCCGCCAGACTCCGACTCTTTAACCGACAGGCGGTTCATCTTTATCGCAGCTCCCAGGCTACCGTTTCCAGCAAAACACGAT
Source organism: Fistularia commersonii (assembly GCF_037954325.1). Lineage (NCBI taxonomy): Eukaryota > Metazoa > Chordata > Actinopteri > Syngnathiformes > Fistulariidae > Fistularia > Fistularia commersonii. The sequence goes on along the minus strand of NC_141316.1, from coordinate 3,036,962 downwards.
GCAAAATCATTTGGCTCTGGTAAATTTTTGATTTTTTTCTCTCACAGTTACAGTCATGTGTTATTTTCAAACCTCATTTTTAAACAGTCAAACCTGTTGAAATATTTTCGATTGGACATCAGCCTGTTAGGGCGGCAGGGATGGGGCAAAATAAGACAGCGGGTGGTTGAGTTCAGTTCGAAATTCAGTCGACGGCAGGGAAAGATCTGGACCCGGCAATTGCGCTCCATTTATTTCTATTACGGCCACTAAATGATGCATTATGCAGAATGTGTGGCTACTTTGTATAAAACTATTGCAATCCTCCTCCTTGCTCCTGCATTTTTGCAGCTCATTTAACAAGCACGCAAGAGGCAGCGCAGCCCCGAAGCCAACTCACGCTGAGGTTTTCATCAAGACTTTTATCGAAACCAGACAAATTCAGTCAGTGAGGAGGATAATCAGGCGTGTTGAAGGCTGTGATTCAATCTTTATTTTAAAAGTGAAGCTCATAAATCATCGCAGACTCACAAAAAAGAACCTTGAATCATTTGGAGAGACAACTTGTGTCAAACTCAGCTCGGAGAAGCAAAGCTCCATGCACAAAATATAATAGTTAAAAGCGCGGTGGTCAAAATGCACAGGAATAATGCCAGCGGCTAAGATGCTAGCTCGGGTTTTTGCGGGAGCAGCTAACACAACCAATTGGATGTTATTGAGCATAAATAACATTTTCATTAAAACTTGTTGGATATAAAACTGACCATTTGTATGATTAACGGTTTAATGATTAATTCCTATGGGGAAAATGAAGGGGATTCCAAATAACACTAGTGGATTCACAGAAGTGATTCTAGGGTCTTATGTGGCCATCGGGGGGAAAATTGAGTGGGGGTCCCCTCAAGGACTATTCATCACACCATTGTATGATAAATAATCTGATAATAAAAATGAATATGAAAATAAACATTGTTATTGCAGATTAGCGTCACGTTGATATCAAAGTAAGACTATAATTATGAACTTGCCAGAAGGATCAATGCCTTTTGCAGTGACTGTTCACTCTCCACACTGTGACTGCTGTAGTGACTGGAAGTGGTTGGCCCTTGGAGGCCCCTCTTCTGCTCTGGGGCCCCCAAATAATTGCCCCACTTGTTCGTTGGGAAGTGGGGTCTGTGAGCGAACTCCTCCGCTTTTTGCTAATTCAGCGTCCCCTGGTGGGTTAGAGTGTGTTGCTATTGTCCTCTTCCCTTAATTTCTTATTTTCTGTATGTGAGATACCAGCTGCTCCGTTTCCATCTCCTGGGAGGAGACTAATCAAATCAATTCAGACGAGCGCAAGAGAAGTAAAAGCGTCACACTCGCACTCGACTTCACGATTGTGCCTTCATTGTCCGCGACCAAAGTCACGGCCGTTCCCGTCGCCTTCCAACCCTTCCCTGGTTTCATAATCCTGCTCTATGAGATGCGTTAAATGAGCATTAATCCGCTGGCATACGGAGGAGGACCTGTTAACCAACTCAGCAGGGATACGTGCGCGTGTCGAGTGGGAACGTGTCGAGCCTCTGTGTTTTTTTGGAGTCTCTTAACCGGCGGACGTTTTTAGCGAGAGAAAGCTCGGCAAACGCTCTGCTCCTGACCGGCGGTCTGATAATTCACCTCCTAAGCAGACGCCCCGCTGTCAGCGGAGGCCCCGCATTTGTCGGATTAAGGGACCAAAGTGAGCCATGCCTCGTTTCTGAACGACACGTTTTGTATTTGTGCCTCACGCTAAATTGTACCAAATTAGCCAAGATTGGCGCACCATATTAATTACAAGCATTTAAACCCACCCTCACAGCCGCTGTGTACCATCGCTCGACGGATTAGTGGCCTGTCACTTCCTCTTTGGAAAACCTTCTGTCACAGTTAAGGGGATTAGGGTTTGACCGGGCTTAAGAACACTCCTACATTAATAAGTAACGCAGGCGGGTGAGCTGCAGTCGGGACCCCCGCGTGCCCCCAGACCTGAAGCTGCTGAGTACATAAATAAAAAGGAAACATATTGCGGGTCAAACCAGGCGCTGTGGCGTCCTAATGAGCGGCAAAATGTCAAAAAAGGGCTGAGGAGTGGACAGGATTCCGTCCGGGCGCCACGGCACCACGACTCGTCTCTTTGTGAGGGGATTAGAGGACGAAAATGCCATTTCTCAGAGTCGGAGTGATTATCCATCTATGTATTTTTATTGTGTGTGGTGTTGTGTTGTGTAGTGTATTTAAAAGGCACGCTTTTCATATATATTACAGCAGGGGGAGCGACATTATTGATTCTTTACACAAAGATATCGAATACATTCATTTCTGTGGTACATGATGTTCAGCAGTGGGTACAGATTACACTAAAGTGGACTTGTAAAGAACAGAGAAATAACTTTTTCTTTTTTATATTATTTCTGAATAAGGGATAATGGTCTTGATTGCACGCTGAGGGATGGTTTGCACCCACGGATCAGAATCCCTTTCATATTGGAGATGTTGTGTTATTGATTTGGAGCGCGGACGTCAAATTTAGAGCGCCGTCAAGTCCGAGGAGAGTGTTTTTTTTTTTTTTAAAGTTACCCTCTGGGGAAAAAATGCGTTTCCCCGCTTGTTGCTTATGGTTAAAAGTTTGAAAATCACCGAGTTGCAGGACGTCTGTGCGGAGCGGGTGTTTTCACACACTCTGATCAAAGTGCACGACGGGCTCTCAGAACTCGCTGAAACTGGATTTTAATTGGCAGGCTTACTTTTCTCTGAAACGTCAAGTATTTTCAAAGGCGAGCCCAGTGGTGAGACCTGAGACCCTCGGGGTCACAAACACTTCACATTTCAAGTGATTGACAGCTTAATTTTGGTGGTTTACACTTAAAGTAAATACTACATGTATAGTCGCATTGTCTGAAACTTGTGGTAAGATAAGGAAGTATGAATGGATAAATCCACATATTTGGCCTATGCGATTGACATGTGACTGTTCAGAGTGAAGCCCCGCCTCTCACCTAATTCCAAGCGGAAGTGGGGGGACAGAGGAGGAATTAACAGATCACAATTAAATAAAGCAATATTCAAACGTCGCAGTTTGTCCGCAGTATGGCCGGGCAGTAACCCAAGTAGCACATAGTGGGACTGCAAGAGGCACATACAGCCGAATCCTGAATTGCAAACTTAATTCCTTCTGTGACCGAGCTCGTAACTCAATTCACCCATAGGTCAAATTAAATTTCCCCATTAAAATGTACTGAAACGTTATAAATACGATCCAGATCCCCCTTTTTTCGTGACATCTTCCAAGTAAGAAAAATGTACCTTATAAATAACAAATAACATATAGAAAATAATAAAACATAATGAAAGATAATTTAAAGAAAGAAACTGGTTTTATTGATTTACTTGGAAGATCAGAAAAAGATGGTGGCGGAGATGGAGGAGGTTCGGTTATTTTTTTCATTTGGTACTCCGCTCACTACACACTTAATGCCACAATGTGTTTATACACAGACATTGCGCTACACTTTATTGTCTAACTTAGGATAACGGTGGAGTGAATACCTGTCCACTTTTTAAAATGATAAAACTGTTCCCAAACATCTTTGAATGGCTCTTTCAATTCCTCATCCGTTGACGTTCCTGCCGTGAATGTGTTGTTCCCTCTCACAGATGACGTGATCATGGTTTTGCACCAAAAATGTCTTCATCTCTTGATGTACAAGTCGACAACACGCACAACTTGCTCAGTATTTTATGATTTTTGCCAGGCTACCTATTGATGGGCGGCATGTCTGACTGTTTTTAACGTCAGTAAAAGTCAGTGAGTCAGTCAAACGCTCATCCTGCTCGCTCCAAACTCAGATCTCAGAGCGTTTCACGAAGACAAACATTCACCGACAATGGCTCGTATCTCAAATACACTTTTAAGTCAAGGTTCCACTGTAATCTTCAGTGAGATGTTATGGGTCCGATCACAATTTCAGCTTTAATTTTCAGCTCAAAATTTTTTTTTGCAGCGTGACTCGGACAGCAACCAACTCTCGGGCCAAAGTCAGGAATTGGTCATTCAGGCACGCTCTTGTGTTAAGTCACCAGTGAAAATCCGGTGCAGTCGGTCATAGGGTTGCTGGTGCACGTGTGGCTCCCGCACGCGCCACCGCCACCGGATGGGTGTTATCTGCACCTCACACTGAAGTGTGTCGGGGGAAAACCGAGCTTTACACCCACGTAGCGTCAAGATGTGTACTTACCGTGCCGCAAATGTGCCAAGAGCGGAAGCAGCCCTTGGAGATATACGGCCCCGAAACTCTAGGCCGACTTTGTCGAAAACAAATGGAACATCTGTTGGTGTTGATGAGTGGATTTTTAAGATTGGAATTATATCCAGATACTGTCAAAGCAAATTGGCTAATTTTTAGCTAAAGCCTGCACAAGGGAAATTGAATATAGATATATTGAGTAACAGATTGCTAGATGGTAAACGTCATTTTCAATACTCGCTATTTAATTTAAACACCAGAGATAAACAGCGTGCTTCAGCTGGCTGGGTTCGATGGCCGCGGCCCAGTACCAGCGCCCTTCTGCATTCACCATTAGTCAGACAGAGCCCGGAGTCATCATGCACAGTGTGTATAATCTACCGATCGATCACCTAAATGTTTCATTTAGACACGTCCGGCCTTTTCACGCTGACACACACTGAGGCTGTCTGCAGAATTCCCGGGGAGGGAGTTGTGATGCTCATGCTTTTTTGCTTTTCAATTTTTTTATTAATTTGTTGTTCAGGATTGAGGGGAAAGTATGAGCAGAGGAAAAAATTAAGGCGCAGTTCATCGATTAAGATTTTGATTAATTTTTTGATTAATTTTTAATTGATTTTAAATGCTTTAAAATTGCAGGGAAAACAGCAGCTTTATTGTGAAAGGATATATACGCACGTGTGTGTATATGCAGGTATGGGTATATACAATATCTATAAAAACCTATGCAGACAACATGCAAGCTCATGCAAGCTCCTCTCAGAAATGCCCCCAGTTGGAATCAAACCAGGGACCTTCTTGCTGTAAGGCAAGACCAATCCGGTATGATATGGTTATGGTTGACTCACACGTTTGGTTTTGGCAAAAGTTTTACGCCGAATGTCCTTCCTGACGCAACCCTCTGCATTTATCCAGGCTTGGGACCGGCTCAGGAGACACTGCTCCGTGCCCCCCCCCGAAAGCGGGCTTGGGGACACACGGGCCAGTGCCGCCCTGAGGCTGCATTATTAAGTGATAATAAGAATGAGATCTGAAATTGCCCACCCTGAGCCACATCCCATCATGCTCAGGTCTCCTTGCTCTTGTCAACCGGCTCCTTCGGGTCCTCACTGTGACGCCTGCCAGCGTGGATCTCCAGTCCTACACCTCTAATTAACTGTAAAGGAGCTCACAGGAACCAGGAGGCCTTGTAGAGTTGACAGCAGGAAGCAGGGTCTGTATTTAATTCTTGTACCCTCAGGGGCTCAATGCTCCGGTGCCATTCTTACTGACTGCTCACTTTTTCTGAGTTGCAAAAAAAATATATTATTTCTATTTTTATATAAAACAAAATGTATTTTGTTACTGATTTATTTAAATTTAAATTGTCACAATGTTGTATAGCCAATTTCTCTGTAAAGTAATACAAATTAATTTGGACAAAAGTGTTTTTATAGTTATAATTTCCAATTTTTTTTATTTTCTCCCTCATGTCATATCTGATCGGACAGAAAATCCATTTAATATAACCTTAGGGATATAATGTATGTTAAAAAATCAAACAGGAGCAAAATAAATGATCATATGCAACTAAAAAGATAGCAGTTAGCCACAGGGAGCATCGACTATCTTGTAAATGGGATATCTGGGTTTTGTAATTCTCTTTTTCTGACAGTCTCTTTTGATTGCATCCCAAACCATTTTATCTGTAATAATATACTCACAATCAATTTATTGCTTGTCTTTTGTCCAGGCTCTTGGACTTACACACTGAAGTGAGCAAGCCCACTCAGACTGGGGGGTCCTCAGACAGCACTTCAGACTTGCAGATAAGGCAAATGAGCTGCAGCAAAGTAATATATATTTTCAAAAAGAAAATAAACAAAAGAAAAACCCAACAAAAACCAATACCCAGCTGAATCTGCTGAGCATGGGAAAAAATGCCTTAAAAGGACTTAAAAACTTCTCACACAACTTGCCATAAATGGGAGTTCTTTGTGCGGTAACCCTTAGCTGGATATACTTATCCAACACACCATTTATAGTTTTATACATTCACAATGCTTGCAGAATCTCAGTGAGACACTGAGCCAAACACTTCATTCTTGAGTACACTCATTATGATTGGAGCAAAACAAACAATCCAAGAAAGAAACTGATGGCAGCCGTGTGAACTGGGTCCTCAAATGCACTCTCAACCGCAACATGGATTGAAGGGGGGGACATGCCTGTCAATTCAAGTCCTGTGAGGCTGCAGGGAGAAAAGAAAACACAGGTAGAGACCCCAAGAAAGAATATACCATTATAAATTTGAAAAAAAAAAAAAAAAAAAAAAAAAAAAAGAAACAAGAAAATTGGAAAGGAAGATGTCTTACTTTGGGTTACAGTGAGAATTTGCATATCCATTTTTTGGCTCCGGTAATCAAGCAAAAAAAAACAGTTATTCTTCTGTGTTTCTCGCTTAAAACAGAGCCAACAGCCTGGGCTATTTATTATGGCTGCACATTGTTCCACCTCGTCCAAAGAAAGGAACTGGCTTGACAACCTGCACCTTACACAACCATCAGTGTGACGCTCTGGCACAGAGGTCGGGAACCATTTTGACTGGGAGAGCCATAAAAGCCAAATATTTCTAAATATATTTCATGGAGAGCCATATAGTATTTTTAACGTATAATAAATTAAATACGTCTTACTTTTAATGCGACCTCTGCCGCTGCATGGATTTGTTCAAAGTGCCGCTTTATATTTGACCGTTTCATCGATGCAATTTTACCATAGCATATTAGACATACCGCAGATCCAATGCAATTCCTCCGTCCACGCAGCCTGGAATGCACGGTAATCATCGTCTTTATTTCTTTTCGACATCTATTCCGTTATGAGGGTTGACGCGGATAAACTAGTTGGCGATCTGATAAAATTAATTTCTTCAGGTTTACAACGACCCGGACGTGCTCGGAGGCCAATGGTTCCCGACCCGACCGACCGTTGACCCGTGAAAATTATCTTCAAAACTAATTTCTGTTTACTTTAAAATGACACAGTATAATGAAGAAATATCACAAGTATTCTAAAATCAGTTCCAAACTAATTTTTTTTTTTTCAACTCAAAATTGTCTGGGAGCCATATGCTGTCACCAGAAGAGCCATATGCTGCTCTAGTAGCGCTGATCGCAAACCTTTGATAAATCAAGTGAATGTTAAAATCAAGTCAAGTCAAGTCAGATTTTATTACTATCGTGACAAAACCCTAAAAGTTGTCGCGTGACTCTTTTAATAATCTGGACCACGCTCTATGGAATAATATCTAGAAGCCCATGCCTTAATTTTTCAATTATATAATTAAATACTCTATTATATATTGAAAAGAAAGAACACACCATTTTACAGGCTTTATCATTCGTTTCACAAATAAAAGTACTGTACTTTAGAAACATTTTTTTCTTCAACAAATAACTTCTGTACTGTACTGTCAAATAATAATTTTAATCATCAATGTGAACAGAAGGCTTCAAATTGCAGAGATTAGCACCGCCCACCGCGACCTTATTGCTGCTGCAAAACTTATTGCTGCCGTCGTCCTTATGTCTTTTTCTTCCTTCTTTATGGAACGAACGGAAGATTCATTAATTCCGTAATGCCGACCTACACCCGCATAGCTTTTACCTTCCCTTAGCATGTCCAGAAGTTTAACTTTATCTGCGATAGATAGCATCTTCCGCATGCCTTTTGGGCCCTGCCGCAGGTGCTTTTGTCGGTTCAGAGTGTTTTGTCAATACTATGGGTTTTAGAGAAACTCGAAATTGCAAGAGAATTTGCACGTACGTAATGTAAATTTGGCAAGCTGTTTTACGTACGTGTGCATATTAAACTGCAACGTTATTGACGCACAGGTAGAGAAGAAGCGGAGTGACTTTTTAGCCAATCAGAATGCAGAACACAATGCACCATGCAAATCCGTGAAGTAGCGAAACCGTGAAAAGTAAACCGCGTTATAGCGAGGGATTACTATAACTCAAATGGTACATTATTAGCTTTAATATTTATGAAAGACATGGTGGACAGCCAGTGAAACATTAGGTTGCCATTATGCACCGATGAAGGGACATGGGTGAAGAGGAAGAGTGGGGACATGAGAGAAGTGCATTATGGGATGTCCCTCAGCAGAGTAAGCCATGTTGCTGCGACACCGACATTATCTGACAGCTGCTGCTCGCCTTGATGACGACGCAAACATCAACCATCTCTCCCCGAGGTCTGCCTTCAATATGCCTTCGATCGAACATGAATCGGTATATTATCAATATTTCGTGGGGAGGGGAAGATTAATGGGGCGGGGTTCGTCCAATCCCCCCGCGACGGCAGTCAGCCCACGGAAAACATTGTCTAGCAGAGTTCGGGAACACAAACAAAGTCTTATCGGTGGCCATCACTCAAAAGGATTTTCAAATCTGCACTGAGCGCCAACGGACACGGTGACGGATCGTTACCAATGAGCTCTATATTGATTCTACAACACACACTCACAACACACACTTGTTTAAGCTCAAACTATTTCAGAGCATCAGCTCCGCAGGGTCAAAATCTTAACAGCTCTCTTCTACCGGAAACCATCCAACCAAACAAACAAAGAAATGTTCCTAATTGTTAGGATTAGGCCAGCCTCTTTTTATGAATACTTAAGCTGTTTTTGTATTCTGTCAGCTGTTACCACATAACTGTTAGCATTGCTCCTCATATTAATATATCTCATCTTGCTAGCGCTCTCTCTTTCAACCCGAGCCGGTCGAGGCAGAAGACTGCCTGCATTGAGCTCGGGTTTGTCCGAGGTTTCCGCCCCAGGTTTATCAGAATTGATTAGAATCAGAGTACTTTATTGATCCCCGAGAGGGAAATTGGTCTTTATTGCGGCGGCTCCTGCGCACAGGGTACAGGTGAGAAATATAAGGATCAATGTGGAAAAACAGAAATAAAGGTTTGTAAAGTATCTCCAAAGTCTATACAATTATATTCATTAAATATTCCAGGTTATTGCACTATTAATATATCAATATACAATTATTGCACAGTGGGAGATTAGTGCAGGTAAGTCCAAAGTACTGTACACTCAGAGTGAGGAGTTAAACAGTTAAAGGCAAACGTTTGCGAAAGGGCGAATTTTGGGTTTCTGTCAATTATTTAGAAGAGAGCGTCTCATGAGACAACCACGTTGTGCTTTGCCGCCATCTAGACAAAATGTGACTTTACTTGTCCAGAATTGTGTTTATGGCTGCTTTATTATGCTTGATTTAAAATGTCAGCTTGCCTTCTTTGGGTTTTCAAACCTCCCTGCGCTCCATCTTACCAAACCTACACTGTGAGCGCATTCTGGCACTGTCACCTGGTGTGCAGGCACCTGTGCACGGGGTGCCGTTTTTTAACGACGCTGAGAAAAGAAATGAAATCAACATTCGGTCGTGTCCCCGGGGGCGTCTCCATGGAGCTCTGCCATCACCAAGCATCGATATTCCACCCCCCGTGCCTTTCACTCAGTTGGACTCGTGCATGCCTCCATCCAGCGTTTACAAATTGTTTTTTTTATTCTCTTTTTACCCAGCATCACCATGAAATGTGCATGATCACCGTTTTTGGTGTGAACTAAATATAGGCCGCTAAGCCCTGGGAACTGGGTGCAGACACTTTCAGACCCCCACTGAAAAATTCAACTTTTCCCTTTTCTTGCACTATTCTGGATGAACGAGGGCTTGAACTGTGAGAAAACTGCAACATTCTTCTCACAGCTTCGCCCCCTCGGGAGGTGAGCTGTGCTGTTCCAGTGTGTATTAGTTATTCATCACGCCTTCATTATCAGACCCGCATATGTACGGGTTTCTTCAAAGTGCATTTTTAACGGTTTTGTTGCCATTGTGCCGCTATATTCCGTCAAGCACCTAAAAAGCCAAAATAAACATTAGAATTAAAAAAAAAAAAAAAAGATGTGGGTCGCCACCTAACATGCCATATGATTAAAGTCCAAAAAAGTTGGAATGATTGAAGCTGGTTCTCTTCAAGACGTCTTTATTAAACTTTTACAATTTTTTTTCATCACAAAGAACTGAGTGAGCGCTGGAATTTTTTGTAGATTTGATTCTCAATTATATTTATTTCATTTGTCAGACCCTGAAATTGATGATTGAAAATTAATTCCAAGGCTTATTTTCTCGGTGAAAAGTTCACAAAATGTAGTTTAATGGTAGTTGATTGACACCAAGCATTTGCTTATCATATTTTACACTGTTTATTCATCTCATACTTTCATTCCTGGGTTAAAACATCCCCTTGTGAGAACAACTAAGACGCTTTCAGAGTTTGACCTTGAAGGATTAGGTTTGGAACTGAAGCGCAGAAAGGAGTGCATCTCCGTTTCAAGTGTACCAGTGATTCTTTTTGTAGGAAAATGTCATTCACAACTCCTCGTTGTGTTACAATGAAAGAAAACGGGAAGTTAGAATCCCCTGTGGCTGCGGTTTGAATCAACGAGAGATAAACATGATGGAGAAAGTCCCTCCTTCTCTTTTAGTTTTGTGGATAATCTCCTCCTGCCTCGGCCATCAGGCCTCTGGGGTGAGAAAAGGTCTTGACCCCAGATCACTCGAAAAAATTTAAACGCTTGAAATAGAACAATCTTTGTTCTGTGAAGCTGCAGAACCAGGGAATGCCTGCAGGCACACTGGAGCCTATTCATTCATTCACTATCTATCGCCCCACTTATCGCACCTATTCCAGCAGTCATCAGGCGGGAGGTGGGTTTCACCCTGGACGGGTCAGCAGTCGATGGTAAAGCCACATATCGAGACTTACAACCATTCACACTCTGGTTCAATTGTCTGGACAGTTTAGGGGCTCGAATGAACCCACTGAATCTTGGACTGTGGAAGGAAATTGTACAGCTTATGCAGACGGGAGGAGTACATTCTGAATCCTGTTGGAATCGAAACCAAGGAGCTTACCTCTGCGCCACCATACGGCTCCTCTCATGATATAACACCCGTCAGAATTAATTTCCTTCAGGAGACAATGCTTATACTGCACTTTTTTTTTTCCAGCTGCTCTTTTTAGGGGTTGCCATAGGGAATCATCTTCTTCCACCTCACCCTCTGCTCCTCCTTCTCTCACACCAACAAACTTCATGCCATTTTTCGCTCCATCCATAAATATTCTCTTTGGTCGACCTCCTACCTTGCAGTTCCAATCTCAGCACTCTTCCACTCAGATCTTCACTATCCCTCCTCTGTCCGAGTCCCAAACCACTGAATTCGGACTTAACTCTAGAACATCGAACATGTGCTGTCCCTCCGATGGACTCATAACAGATCCTATTCATCCTGGTCACTCTGAAAGAGTACGTCAATATCTTCATCTCTGGTCCTTCCAGCTCTTCCTCCTGTCTTTTTCTCAATTTCTAAATCAGACAGCATAGCTGGTCTCCCCACGGTCACCTGCAACTTTGCTTAAACTGCAAATACAAATTAAAAAAAGTAATCAGATCATTTTCTCAGTCATATTTCCATACGCTTATTGATATGTGTGAAAGTGGTTCAGGCCCACTTTCAAAACATTAAACATGATGAATAAACCCCAACAATAATAACGTCACATTCTTACCACTGCAACCGTGTATCTCTCCCAAACAAGCAAAAAAAAAAAAACAGGCTATTTCAAATTTCTCCTGGGAAACAACGGCGGCAGTCTGATTTCCTCCCTTCACCTTTATTTAAAAGTCCAAAATCGTCATTCACTTAACTCCATTCACAAAAAGGGATCCCCGGCTCATAAGACGTTATTGTCCTATTTCATAAATATTTACACTAGCCGCATAAAAATTATGATAAAACCTTTCAGCACATCTTAGTTTGTATACAGTCGCAAAAAAAACCTTTTCATTGTAAGTCGCCTTTGTCATTTACACCCCAATGCTGTCCAGGCAGTGACATCACGATGTTGCACTGTGCCATGTCCCGTTCATTTTACCCGACAGTGCAAATACATGTCATCTATGCAAGCCTTCCCATTTGAGATGTGAGCGAGGAGGATAACGCTGACGACAGAAGTCCAAATGAGCTTTAAAATGAAGGCCAAAAAAAGACGAGAAGAGGCGAGACTCAACAAAAGTCGCTGGTGTGTGTAAGACAACGGTGTTGCTATGCTAACAAAGATGCTACTTCTGCAGTAGCAGGCTATTGGCATCCTTGCAGGAGAACGTCCAGTGTCCCCTGCCTGGGGCATTTCTGCCAGTGGGCTTCACACATTTCCTGAGGACGTTTTGCATGCTTGTGAAAGAAAACTGTAAGCGCTGCGTTTTGCCTCAGTATCTGCTTATAACTCACAGCACTCATGACCTTTTTCAGCAGCCGAGTTTGGCTTCTCAGGAAGTTGTGTATGTCCAAAAGCAACTTTCCACTCCTTTTTTCTCTTCTTGTCCTTTGGAAAGCTGTGTACATTAGCATCAGTCCCTTTGTTTCCCTTGGACTGGGAATTGAACCCAAAAGCAGCGCAATCTGGCATTATTACCATATATACCATAGTGTGCTGATCGAAGTCAAATTTAACATGAGGAACCTGTATATGTCATCAACAGAGCATGCATGGCGATGCCCCTGGGTTAAAATATGCATTTTTAATTGGGATGTTTAACAAATTAACAGTGATTTGTGCTTTTTTTAGCAACATTCTGTGTATGAGACAAACACTATAGCATATCTTTTTCTATTAGTCCTCCAAAGCAGGGTTCCTGCTAAAATGGCCATAACAGCTGACAGGACCGAAGCAGGTAAAAAATAACAATGATAAATACATTTTTAGGCTTTGGTGTAAAACAAAATATGTGTGCCATGACTGTAAACATGAACTTCCTAATGAAGGCGGTGAAGGAAACCAAATCTGCAATTCTTTACCTTTCGCAAAATACACCCCCGGTTGAAACTGACTAACATTTCAGAAGTGACAGACCACCTCGGACTCAATGCAGAAAGTGCGTGGGAAAGTTAATTTTGAAAGTGACTTGGAAGAATCTCGTGCGGTGCAGAGTCATGCGTGGGCACGACGTTCATTACTGCTGGGGGTGCCGGGGCCGGCGCTGTGTGTCGAGAATCTGAATGTTCCCCTCTGAAGAAACAAAAGCAGTTCAAGGCAAACCCGGGGGGGGGGAGGGGAGCGCTTGAAAGCATTGCTGCGTTGCAAAACAAACGCACAAATATGGAAAAGTAAACAGAATACGCAGTTTGCATTCATGCAATAAATGTAAATTTTGGTTAAAATGCGTGCACGGGTGAGCAGAGATTAATTCATTGATTTGACACGGGTGGTCCAAATACAATTTCATCCCGGAGAGCCGGGGGAGGACATAACAAGCTCCTCTTCCAATTAAACACGCGCACCGTCCATCTCGGTCGGACGATATGCGACTTGTCAGACACGCCGCATATATTTGTCTAAATTGAACACGACGCGGTGTGAGGGTTCCCCTGGTGAAGAGCGTCCTTACTACAAATGAGCCGCTGCCGCTGCCGGGATTGGGATTATATAATCAGATGAGAGGAGAGCGGTGTGAGAATTGGATTGAGCTGCCGCTGGAAACTTTGTTTGCATTAGAATGACCCTTTGTGCTGCTCCGGAGTTGTTTTATGATTCTGCAGTAATGGAGGACACGGGAAAAGCACGGATGGTTTCAGTGTCTTTCCTGAGTACACTTTTGCATCCAGACAGCAAGAGAAGGGAATCAAACCGGTGACCTCCATAATATCTTTTGAAAACACAGATTTTTGTTTCAAAGGGCTGAAAGGGCTTTCCTGTCATTTTTCTGCAAATATGGCAGGTCAATTTTCAACGAACCTAGAGTGGCGTCTATTCTCGGGTGCAGCGTCAGCGGAGGAATGCAATTTCTCATTCCAAACAGAGAGATGTAATGCAAACTGCTTTTATTTCTGTTAGGTTTAGATATTGAAACCCATGTTGATGTAGACGTGACACTCCAGGTTCAGGGGTGTCTGATGTATCGTGTATGTGACTCTGGGAAAATTCTCCATTCATGACGCTGTTGGCGCACCAGGAGTGAGAAGAAGTTGGAACAGAACCAGCGATTGAGCTAATATTTGAAGTACACATATTCAAATAGTTATGTAAAACAACACCAATACGTGCAAGTATTTCGTACTACTGCTCCCCTTGAATTTGTTCCTTTATTACTCTTAACCACATTGACGTTGCCTTACGTATTAAATGTTTGCTTTCAATTACCACCCGCTACGAGCTCCGTCCAAGCTAGATGTCCATACGGGAAATAAGCCGAGTGAAACAGTCCTCTGTTGGCTGTTTCACGAGGACTTTGCTGAGCAAATGTGGCTCTGCAGCGTGTGATTGACTGCTCGTGCTTGTGGTGTTTTTGCTTATCAGAGGAATAGCAGGATGATGGCGGTCCTCTGGGAGTGCTGCAGTCAACAGAAGTTGAATCACTGTCAGGAATCATTTCTACCCAGCTGTCTCACAATGCTCTGCAAAATGACTCGGAACATTAAATTTCTCTATCTGGACTGAACATGTTGTTTTCTCTCCGTCACTTCCTTGTTGCAACCGGCTGTCTGCCGTACGACAACGGAGATTGGTTCCCCAAACTTATGAATCAAACTGGAGGAGCAAGTTACAGTGTAATCACTTCATGATTTGATTCTCTACAAAACCTGCGCGGGCAAACACACGCCTCTCTGAAATGACTCGATGTAAATCCAATACTAACACTTGCTCGAGCGTTGGATCGGCATCCTCTGGCAAATCTGCAGAATTAGCGTTCAACAGCTGGTCAGCGGAGAATGGATTCATCGAACCACAGAAGCGGTACAGCTGGGCCGTATTTAACTTTAAAAAATCAAACACACCGAAACATATCTTACATGTGTCAAATAAATTGAAATAGATTGGGGTTTAGTCTGCCAAAATAACTGGACTTTGGGGGAATCAAAGCTTCATCCATTTTCGGTTTTGCGATCCAAGCTGCCTGATGTTGGATCCGATCCACTGGTTGAGCTTGCGTTTTTTGACCTTGAGCAAAATAAAAAACCGAAACCCCCGTATCTTCTTGAGCGACGTCGACTATTTGACTTTGTCTATCCAGATGTCTATGTCGTTTCTCACAAATGCAATTCAGCTGCATCGGCATCATCGGTCGCGTTGACGACGATTCAGCTCCCGTAACCAACCCTCCATTGTCTCAGGTGCACAAGCTGATGAGGCTGTCATTCCACTATCCCATAATTAAGTCCCAGCTGTGAGACGCGTCAATGCCGAGCAGACCCCATCCACGATAACAGATGGAGACGGTTTCTTTCATAGTATTAACCCCCATGCCAACCTTCAAAATGGTACTCTCCCACTTCAAGAGCATCAACAAATTGATATATTCAAATTGTTTTACAATTTTTGGTGGTTGAACCTCTCAGACGACTCCTTACTCTGGAGATAATTTTCAATTTCAGGTTCAAATTCAGAATGTATAACCACTTGGAATGCCAATTTCTTGATATAGACCAGCAGCAAGTGGCACAAACCCAAAATGTTAATAAGCTTCCTCATAATTAATTTATTTCTAGTGGTTACGAGGGTGGTGGGGTGGGGGAGTAATGGTCTGGGCTGTTTATATTTTCTTAATTATATATTCATTAGTTCAGTAATGCAGTACTCTAGTAAACTGCTGTGATCAGACCCATGGTATTTAAATGTTCCTTTCAGCTAAAAGCCAAAAACATCACTTAATGATAATATATATGTGCCTTTTACCATTTTCCCTTCCTGATAATAAGCACCAACAACTATTTATTTTCATTAATTCATACTTATGAATGTGAATTAAATAAAACTGTAATTGAAAGTTTGAGCTTCTATATATGGAAATGAAATCGCATTCACAACCAAATGTCAAAAATTAGCGACCTGTCTCCAATAAATACATAAATGAATACAAATTCAAAGCTATCGAAGCAAACACAAAGTAAAAAACAGTTTTTAAACCCGGAGCTGTAATTTCAGCAAATTTCACAAAACTCTGAACACTTGAACATAAAATAATGTACTGTGCAATAACCCTATGTGACTCCGATGCACATAGCTACATATCTATTGTTTTTTTTTTTTTTGTATATTTTTATCTATTTATCTATTTATTCTTTTAACAAGTTTTCTTCTATTTTTGTCTTATATTTTTTTTGTCTTACATTTTTAACTAATAGTTAAAGCTGCTATTGTTGTGCTCTGCCTTTTTAATTTACTTAATAATTGAGAGCTCCAAATTTCATTGCAGTATATATGACAGCTGCAAAATTGTTTGAATCTTTAAATCTTTCAATACTGAAATCAAAAACAAAAAAATATATATTATCGAGTGAAGAGAGCATCATCGTTCAGTCAGTGTTCCACATGGTCGCACCCATTACTCACCCAAACAGCTCAAATTACAGGTTTCTGTGTCAAATTGAAGATGGTGAGGAGTAAACAAAGCACAGCCTCGTCGTCTTCATCATGACAAGACAACCAGATGCATCCGCCTCATCATCAATCATTGCCGACGTGTCACTTCCTGTCATGATTAATCTAGTTTTGTGTTTTTAGCTGTTATTGATGACTCTTTAGCAAATTGCTCCATTAAAAGAACAACAAAGATGGGTTTTGCTTTCGTACAATAATAAAACACCCTTTTTTAGATGTCGCAGAACACGCACGCACACACACACACACACACGCACATACACACACATACACACAAAATCTGTCTCCTTCCCCACTTGTTTCCCCCCATGTCCATCACAATCTCCCACTGTGAGATACATGTGTTAAAGGCTGCGCCTCCACCCTGATCATCTGATGTTGACAAAAACAAACGCAATATGCGCATCGCTGTGTTTAGTATTCATGGCTACAGCTTTTCTGCCCTTACTTGGGTTCAGCGGTCTCCAGCTATCTCTTTTATTATAATGAGAAAAGTGCATTATCTATCAAGACTTGAATGAATTAAGTAAATGAGCTGACAGACTAGACTAATGTCGATCACGATAAAAAAACAAAACAAAATTGAATTTAACAAAAAAAATCACAACAGCTGCTAAAACCTCGTCTTTATAGAATCAAATTGAAAGATGTATTGTCTTTTGCCAGACAAGAGATCTGGAAATACATGACCGTTTTAATGTGTTGTATAAATGTATCAGTTTTGATGTATGAATAGAGCTGGATATATAGTCTATGGACTCATCATGTGGTCCAGTAATTCTGAGTTTGCAACTTCCAGACGAAATCCAGCCAGCGTGTTGCAAGCTGAATCACTGTGGTGCCCATAATGCCTCCAGGCAGGCAGAACTTTTGACAGAGGGTCATGTGCGTTTTACTTGGAAGACCCGGCTCCACTGGTGCAATCACTTGTAGTGCAGAACAACAGGGTCAGACGGCAACGGCCCTTATATTCCCAAATATTTACTTTTGCATAATTTCTTTTTTTATCAAATAGCATGCCTCAGGGGTTGCATCAGGAAGAGCATCTGGCTTATAATTTGTGCCAAAACCAAATATACAATTCAAGCCTAAAAATCTCATACTGGCTCGGTCGGGGATTGGAGTAACAAAGACTGCCATTGGTGCAGATAACCTACAGGGTACCAGTGTAAATTGGGCTGCTGTGGGTTGAGAAGGAGAGGAGGTAGGCTTGTTTAGAAGCAGAGAGAAGAGGAAAGGCAAGACTCTGGGACTGAGAGTAGGGACTTTAAATATTGGGATAATGACGGGAAAAAGTAGAGAGTTGGTTGACATGGTGCAGAGGACGAAGGTAGATTTTCAGTGTGTCCAGAAGACCAGGTGGTAAGGTAATAAGGCCGGAAGCTTAGGAGCAGGTTTTAAGTTGTACTATCATGGTAGTGACAGGAAGAGAAATGGAGTAAGAGTAATCTTAAAGGAGGAGTTTGTGAGGACTGTTCTGGAGGTGAAAAGAATGCCAGATAGACTTATTAATCTCAGATTTTGAATTTGAATGAGTGATGCACAGTGTTGTTAGTGGCTATATAGCAGGCTGCAGAGCTCGCAAACAGTGAGAGATGAATTTAAATCTCCTGGGCAGCTTCTCAACTTTTTGGCCCTGAGGGATCTCATTCAAACTATTCCTGAGTCGACAAAGTTGCTCCGGCCGCTGATCACCGTTCCGGCTACGACAGTAATCGGCGGAGCGCTCATTCTCGGCACCAAAAAGACTCAAAACATACTGTCGGAACAGGACCGATTAAGGACGAATGTCTTTTTATTTATTCATTTTTTAAATTTTTTATTTATTTATTTTTTTACTTTTTTTTTTTTTTACCGTTTATACAATTTCCTATTATTATTTATTATTGTTATGTTTTACTTGAAACTCTAGCACAACAATTTCCTTCGGGATAAATAAAGTTGTTCTTATTCTTATTCTTATTCTTATTGTTCACTGGCAGTGATTTCCATCGAGACAGAGAGTCTTTTAAAACTGAAGAAAGAAACGGACGACTTCTACAAGCAAGTTATCGATGCGTCAGAAGGCGCGGCGCATGGACTTCATTTATAAGTAAAGACAAGAGATAATAAGGTTTTTTTTCATGTGTTTTTTTCTACACTATAGTTTGTATATGTAAAGAATGCGGATATGATATTTTAAACTAAACACGTCAACTGCTGCCAATATAATGGTGAATAAGCTGCTCTGTAGGGTTCATATGTTTGTAAATCTGACTGTGATGACGTCAGTACCTCACCAGCCATGAACGTCACCGCACATCACTGAGTGGAAACTAGAGTGAGAGCAGAAGTCAGCATTTGTAAGCAGCATTATGGCTTCATGCCTAGAAAGAGTATTACAGCTACAGTATTTGCTTTGAGAATGCTAATAGAGGAGTACAGAGGAGGCCAGAGGGAGCTGCATTGTGCGTTTTTAGACCTAGAAAAAGTATACGACAGGGTGCTGAGAGAGGAACTCTGGTTTTGTATGAAGAAGTCTGGAGTGGCAGAGAATTATGTTAAACTGGTGCAGGACATGTATGCTAGCTGTGAGACAGTGGTGAGGTGTGCCGTAGGGGTAACAGAGAACTTCAAGGTGGAAGTGGGACTCCATCAGATATCAGCTCTGAGCCCCTTCTTGTTTGCAGTGGTGATGGACAGGCTGACAGATGAGGTTAGACAGGAATTTCCATGGACCATGACGTTTGCAGATGACAATTTTATCTGTAGTGAAAGCAGAGAGGAAAATTTTGAGAGATGGAGGCGTGCGCTGGAAAGGAGAGGAATGAAGGTTAATCGCACCAAGACAGAATATATGTGTGTGAATGAGAGGAACTCGGGTGGAACGGTGAGGCTACAGAGAGTGGAGATCAAGAAGTTGGAGGATTTCAAGTACTTAGGGTCAACAGTCATGAGCAACAGAGAGTGTGAAAAAGAGGTAAACGGATTCAATCAGGTGGAGAAAAGTGTCAGGGATACTATACGATAGAATACTATCATCCAGAATAAAAGGAAAGGAGAGTGAGACAGTGTAGAGACCAACGATGCCGTATCGCCTGAATGAGTTGCAATGACGAAACAGAAGGGATAGTGAATATATTGGTGGATGGATGCTGAAATTGGGGCTGCCCGGCAGGAGTTCTAGAGGGGTGCCAAACATACCGGCCCGCAAAGGGGTTCGACCAGGCCCGTAGGATAATTTAAAAATGAAAAAATTAATAAAAAACTAGGATTTATTTTTTTAAATTAAATTTTCCACTAGGGGGCGCACTATTTTGGTCAGCGTAATCGACAATCTGCATCACTGAGACGGACCAATCAGCGGACGTTATCAATGCACCACCTGCTGCTTGTTATGACGTTGGTTCTACCTTGTTCTCTACCTCCCCGCTACTCCCTCACTAGCCAAAATGTCAATCAAAACAGAGAAAAGTAGTTAAAGAGTGTAGAGTTTTCAAAGAAAAATGACCACGTCCTTTTTATTTACGGAGACGCACAGGATACCTTTGTGCTTGGCGTGTTTGCAACAAGTTTCGGTATTTAAGGAATATAATATAAGGCGCCGCTACATGACTCATCAGAGCGAAAAATATGACAGCTAGCAAAGACAACTGAGAAGAGATCGGATCAACAAATTGCTGGAGGGTCTGAGGAAACAGCGGTCAACCTTCACCCATAGCCGAGAAATCAGTGAAGCAACGGTAAAAGCCAGCTACCAAATTGCGAGCGAAAATGTGCAATTTAATGTTAGTCAGCAGCTTCACTACAAACGAGTGTGTTGAAATTCTACTGTTCATGCAACTCCATATTTTTTCAATATGTATTGTATGTGTATGCATGTTTCATGTATGAAGTTTACACATTTACAGGACAGGTGAATACTCTCATCCTTACACATTTAATAGCACCCTTTTTAGTTTGGAGGGTGTAGGCAGGGATTCAATTTAGATTTTATATGCACATGTGTAAATGGTTTAAAAATCCCTCTTTATAAATCACATTTAATCTTAAAGTGCATTACTGTTATTTTTCAATACCAATTACTTGTTAAAGTTTTGTGCCTTTGTACGATCAGTGGATTGCATGATCACATGATTGCAATGCATACATGTGAATGATAGAAGTAAATTGCACTTTTGTCTAAGGAAATATGAGGTGTGTCATGAAATGTTTTTGTAAAAGGATTGTTCATTAAATTACAAGATTTTCCTAATGTCCTTGTACTTCTTTACACCAAAACAGAGGAAAGACATGATATTTTGGTTATTTATTGCTGAGTATGCTATCATTTTAAAGGCCGGCCCACTTGACATCGACCTAGGCCTTATGTGGCCCGCCATGAGAAATGAGTTTGACACCCCTGGTCTAGAGGAAAACCAAAGAGAAGATTTATGGACATAGTGAGAGAGGATATTAAGGTAGTTGGTGTAACAGAGCAGGATATATAGAATAGGCTTAGATGGTGAAGGTTGATTCATTTGGAAAAGAAGAAGAAGATCAATGCACAAGTATCATGATGTGAAAGTTTAATGAGTCTTTTATGGCAATAGTAAAATGTGAATAGGGTAGATGGCCTCCCATTTTTGTATTTTACAATTAGATCGAATGACTTAACCGCGTTGAAGGGAACGCAAACGTGTGACTTGGGTCTGGTGTTATTTGGGCAGTATTTAACTAAAGATGTAAAGAAAAACGGTATCAAAACCCAGAAAATCCAATGAAACACGAAAGTATGTATAGGCAACACCTGAATTTGGGAAGGGCACTGGCTATCAGCACCACAAACATTCTTGACAGCCCCCTCCCCTCTTTTAGTCCCCAAGCCAGTGCGTAGTGCCGCCGAGTCTCCAAGCCAATGAACCAAGTTGCCATAGCCACACTGCTTCACTCCACAATGCCGCTTCCTCCCAAATCGTTGATTTGAGGGATACCTGCACCCTGACAGTGGAAGGGATGAGGGAAGCTGCTGCTTTCCTCCTTCTGTTGGGACATCAGGAGCCATCTGCAGATGAGAGGACACTGTTATGGATGTTGGTTGATTGTTGCCACCTATTTCCCCCTCCTCAGTCCCTTCTTGATGTATCCACATGTTCCCCAGTCCAGTGTAACCTCAATGTGTATCCCTTTGGAGAGGATGGCGTTGCAGTGATTTCATTTTTTGCGCTGTTTTTCCTTTCCATCGTCAGATCATTACATTTTCATGTTTTTTTAGACTTTACTCTCTTTATTAATATAAAAAAAATATGGCTGCATGAAGAGCCAGGTATTGAGCCACTTGGAAGTTCATCCCCGAGGAGCTCAAACAAACGGTAGCACAAACCTGAATGGACTCATTTTAAAGCTCATGAAGTTCCTCTTCTGCATATGTCAAACATCACTTAACGCCCCCCTGAAGTCTTGAAGTGTCCGTACAATAAACTTTTCACCTCGATGATTCTCTGCCTCCGAGTGGGAGCATGTCAACCTGAATCTCTGAGGTTGCTCTGCTTATCTCCAAGCTGCAGTTGTTTTTATCGGCGGCCTGAAACATACTCTAGAGCCAAGGAACCCGGCTCAGCAGTTATCTTCCCGACAAAAAAAATGGCGCTGATGAGGAGGCTGCATATGAAGATTTAGGAAGGCCCACGTTTCCTGCCCAGATCTTCAAATCCCTCTTATTACCATCTCTGTTCCTTTGACCTTTATTTAAAAAGTATTGCGTCTCTCAATGAGCCCCGTGGCTGATGTAACATTTAGTTTTTCCTCAAGTCATAAGCATCAAAAGACTTTAAAAACATTGGGGGCAGAACCCGCTACATAAAAATAACCTGTTTTTTTCTCTTCAGAAACTCAAAACAACCCCAAGTAAATGTAAATAAGCAGATTATTAAGTTACTCTGACTTTAGCCTTGCTTATTATGAAATGTTTTTGCTGCTGACATTTTTCTGCTAATGTTTCTTGTCAAATATACTGTGTCTTTTTTTCTACACTTTTACACACTTCAACCAAAGTTCATTTGTTCTTAATGTTTTCCGGTGATCTTCTCCCAAGATGAGGAGCTGATACCAGCTGAGAGGCGGGACCCATCCTGGACGGGCCACTTGTCAATCACAGGTCAACACATTTAAATTGCCTCTTTTTGAAAAAAAAAACAAAAAAAACATCCAATCTCATAAAGATGAAACCAATGGCATAAATATTCTACCATGCAATGTATGGTCGCTTATCCCCGCAAGATCAGACTGCATCCAAACACAATTGCCATTAACTCCATTTTTGCACTCTGACACTTACATTTCATTAAGCTGATATCCACACCCGGGTCCGAAGGACAGAACTCATTATTCTGAGTGGAAGTCAAAGAAAGACGGAAGCACAGTTGTACTTCCGAAAGTCTTCTCATAGAAATATAATGTCGCAAAGGCATCTGACAGGTTTATTTTTACATGACGACAGATAAATCAGGCGGAGTTTCAAATCAAGCGTTGGACTTGATTGTAATTAGAAAAACACATATTAGATTCAGAGAGCATTTGCCTTTCCCTCCCAGCAGAGAGGGAGCGGAGGGGAGTCAGCCTCTTCACTCAAGCACAGTTGGACGTGCAGGCTCAGGAAAAGAGCACTAATAGTACTCCTGTTTAGTACCTTGTGTCTGTTTTTGTCAATTGGACCTCCTGACAAACGCTATATTCATACTGCTCTTATTAACTTGTCCACAATGAGGCCAGAAACAGATGCAGGAGTGTCCGAGCCTATATGGGTTTCATTCTGCCTATATTTTAATGGTGAGCTTCTGATTTTTTTGCCACGTGAGAGGAAAATAAAGTGTAAGCTAGGCACTTGAACTGCATTAGGCGGCGTTAGTCACCAGGCATCTTACATCATCAGTGGCGGCTACTGACAGAATAATCGGGGGGGGGGGTATACTTTTGCAATAAGGTGACCCATTGAATTGGTAAATTAACAGTTGTCCAGACAGTTGTCATAATTTATGTTTGTCTTGTCAAAATTACATAGCAATACTTGTAAACAATCGGTGGCGAGATAAACACAAAAATGTTCCCTCTAGCTACATAGGCAACGAGGAATTTACATATAGGGACTTCAACATTAGCCCCTCGTTTATTGTGGGGATTACGTTCCAGAACCACCTGCGATAAATGAAAATTCCCGAAGCGGCAACCACATTTTTATTTTATTATTTATAAATGTTTTAAAGCATCATGATCCTCCCCACACCCTTATCAACCTTTCCCACACTCTTATTAACCTAACCAACCCTTATAAACACTTCTTTTATTATTCACACTAACACAACACTAAAGAGTAGCACTATGAAAAGTGATCGTATGTCAATGTGAAATAAACGAGGCGAGATGCTGAATGTGTGCTTTGCATATCAAAGTGCTGCCCCTCCTTGGACTGAGCAGGTTATGTAACGGGGAAAACATGTATTTGCAAGTCCTCCCGGAACCCAGAGGGAATGCATTGAAGTGCCTGTTTTGGGGGAAAAAAAAGAATTTCCCATGAGAGTCTATGAGAACTAAGGGCGAAAATCGCCCCAGAGTGTCACGGCATATTGACTGGACGTTATAGTCAGAGGCAGCGACATTGGTCAGAACTGCTGTAACATCTGTACAATGTGATTTTAAAAAGTCATTCCTTCTGCCCAGATTGCCCTTATGAACTAACAGCCCGTTTATGATATACTACCATGTAATAAATTGGAATCCATCTTGTAATGATGTACATCTCTGTAATAGCTGTTGACTATTCTAAACCTATTAATGCCATCTATTTTTTTATATAGGCCAGTATTTGGCTAGTGCTTCTGCCTCACAGCAAGATGGTTTTCGTATCGATTCCGATGGGGGTCTCCGTGTGGAGTTTGCACGTTCTCTCCGTAGTTCTTCGGTTTCCCCCTACACTCCCAAGACATGCAGTAGGTTTATTGGAGACCTTAAATTTTCCAGATATGTGAATGAGAGCATGAATGGTTGTTAGACCCTCTAGGAGCCTAACAATGAGAGAGTGAACAGTTGTATGCATTAATATGTCGGCCAGCAATGCAGGGTGAACCCCCTCTCTCACTCGATGACAGCTGGGATGGGCGCCAACCCCCTCCTGTAACCCTGACATTAGGATAAGAGGTATAGAATCTGAATGGATGAATACATTAATGACTGGATGAATCACCAGATGGATGGATGAACGAATGACCAAATGAAGGAACAAAACAAATGAACCAACTAACTAACCAACCAATCAACGAACAAACCAACAAAGGAACCTACAAACGAATGAAAGATAAACAAATGGATGGATGAGTGAATGGTTGGATACCGTGTGTGAGGACAAGTCAAAGTTAGGTAGAGTTCAGTAAAAGGTGTTAAAACTTAAAAGGTGACCCTAATGAGACTCTAACCCCTCCTGTATATTCTGGCAATTAATGAAACTTCCTGGAAGGATACCACCCACCTCTTCCAAACCACCTACAACACCTACAGCTCTTCCCATTAACTATGTGTATGTTCTATGTTTTCTGTCGCCAACTTGTAAAGCGTCTTTGTGTTCCTTGAAAAGCGCTATACAAATCGTATGTATTATTATTATTATTCATTAAAGAGCATTTGGCAAGATAACTTAATAATTGCACATCAATGTCACCAGTCCTGTCCACGGTTGCTGTTTCTGTAAAACATCACGATGGGTCCAAGCCTCAAAGATACATTCAGAAACATCAGCCGATCCCGAAGCCCAAAAGTCAAGATTCACTGGATCCTCAATGGTCTTGTGTTGTCTTGCGGGTCAAAAGTGACCCACTACGATATTTAGCTGTAGAAAAAAAACACCTTAACCTATTTTTTTCCCAAGTTGAAATTTTATGACTTTTCCTAAAGAGACCCCATAATTAGAAAAAGTGATACTTCTTTTTTGTTTATGTTTCCATGTGGGCTGTACACCACTAGGGTACAAAGATTGTCTTATGGGTCATTTTTGATCCGTAGGACAAGGGGAGTAAACACAATGTTGAGATCGCACGAGGGTTAAGCAAATATAAGGAAGACGTGTGATGGTGACATTCAGAATCTATGCAATGACCTTTTCCCGGGTGTTGATGGCGAGGTGAAGGCGGCCATGGCCGACATTGGGATGCGGCCAAATGACAAATGATTGCAGAGATAGGAGTGGCTTTGTGTACAAAAAAAAAATTGTAAAAAAAAAGGGGGATGACAAATGAATAAATGACCCCTTTTTCCAGTCGAAACCTCAGCGAGTCGCAGTTGTGTGATTGTCTCTCCGTCTCTGTCACAATGTAGTCTGATTTCACCTCCCCCTCCCACACACACCCACAATAACACTTGAACACGCCGGCACACAAGATGATTGAACGGATAATGGGGGGAGGGGGGCACCTGTAATCAGGAATGATTTCAAGGATGGGAAATGAATTTGTGACGGGATTTATTCCCCTCGTCTCGTCTGGGGCATCCGAGATTTTCGCCCTGCTTGCCAACCATTCTGCGCTGATGTAAGTGACCACGTGTGTCATCTGCTGTTCAATGTGTGATGTGGGATTATGGGAGTAACACATAATGTCATTTTGTCAGACATAAACGAATGTAGCTACGTAAGCGGGGGGAGGGGGATGAAAGTGAAAGACAAAAAAAATGGTACCCTGGTCTCAGAGGCCAAAGTAACAAAGGGAACAACATACCCCAATTAAAGCAAAAACAAATACAAGAACCCCTGGGAAATCCGGCGGAGAAACAACAGAGTTTCCTGATCAGAGGATGAAGAGAAATGGCAGCCCCCCCAAAACCCCTAACCCTGCAGTGCTGCAAAGAGCTTGCATTAAAAAACCCTACCAGTCGTCTCAAGGTGGGATAACTACAGGAAAAATAAACTTGTCTTTATATAACATAAAAGGCCTGAAACAGGAATAAACAAACCTCGCAGGTACTTTTTTTTTTTTTTGTTGTAAAAACAAGATGGCCGCCGCCACCTGGTGGTCCAACACAAACACAAGCACAGATTTTTCATCCGCGGAAAATGGATGGAGGACAAAACATCAATGTTGATTTCATTAACTACTTTTGTACTTGTTGGTACTCCGAAATTAAATTTCAGACCACCCACGCTCTTTATCTACCATTGTGAATGCATGCAATAAAAGTAGTAGTACTCAAGTACTTGCATTGTTGTACAATCTATTAAAACAGTGGGCGGTTGTGGATAGAAACCCTGTTATTTTATTTTGAAATGATGTATCTGTCAGCTCCACTGTTCATTCAAGTTATTACCTGAATAACTCAGTTATCAGTACTGACCGCTCTGATAACCCCCCCGCCATCCCTAGTCACACTTTGCCGCCCAGCGAATTTAATTTCTTTGCCACCCAGCTAAAATAAAAAAAAAAACAAAAAAACAGAAAACGCCTATCACAACGTTTTCATTTTCTCATGTTGGTTATTCTCTGCTTCCCTTTCATTTCCTTGTCTGAGGCAACCGGCTGCTGGTTGTAATAAGCTTGTCTGGCACATGTTGACGTGCATTTAAACACAATCACTGACAAGGAAAAAAAAATTAAAAGTCACATTTCACGGTTAAAGCATTCTTTTTTAAATGTTACAAACATTTTTACATTTCATACATATGCGTATATATTTGTATTCAAGCGGGAGAGATTGAAAACCATGCAGATGAATGACTTGCACCCTTCAAACTTGTTTTCAGGGCAGTTGTTGGAAGACACTTTTAGAGAAATGATGCAAATATGATGCTATGTTGTGTGTGTTGAGGGTCTGGGCGTGCTTTGTTTGAAAATGAAAGCATAAATCACAACCTGGAAAACCTGTGCGGTACCACGTGGTATTCAAAGCACAGCATAGTAGCAACTTTTATTATACGGGTATTAAACAGGTGCAATAAAACTAATTACAAAAGAGTTCCCCTATAACAGACATTTTGCAGGGAATTGTCTTGGATTGTGAAATTAGCACCGGCAGGATTATTGCTCAACCTGCAGGTTCAAGGGGAGGCGTGTAACCGCCTCTCACCCTGACGACGCCGAGATGAAGTAAGCATCTCTTCGAATAACAAGAGTGCGTCATCGAAAGAAGATTTAGTTGACATGTTTCAAGTTCTTAAACTGTGATCCACAGACATTGTGAATGGAATGAGGATGGAATTGTGTGTTAAGTGATTCTGGGGTCAATTATATTGCTGTGGCGCAACATCTATCGCTGCGTTCCGCATTTCTTCAATTAACACCGTCTTTATCTCGCCGTTAAAGTGGGATTTGCACACCGTTGGACTAGGAGAACATCTCAAACACCATCTCTAGCTTTCGCCAGGGTGAAAACACGCACACACACACACACATTCAACCTCATGTGATTTGCTTTCTTTCATCCATCATCACTTTCATTATCCTGGCAGCACCCCAGGGATCAAGTAATTACACCTCTGGTGCATCGTGGAGACCTCACCCTCCCCACCGCCTCAACCTTACTGGGAGAATTTTAATCACTTTACAGTCTCTGCGAAGCCACTGGGTTAAAAAAAATACATAATTCCTGTGTAAACCACCTCCATTTTTTTTCTCGAGGAGTCTCGCTGCAAATTGCTACCATCGTGCTACATCAGCAGACTTTGAAAAGATTTGGGAAAGACTTGTGGAAAACTATCATCTCACCTGCTCATATCTAATGCCAAGTTTTAAGAGTTTTTAGTTGCAGTCTAGTCTAGACTAAGATTTTACAACGACTATGAATTTTCAGGATCGGCAAGGGTAGAAGAAGTGATTATTGTAAACCACAAAGTAGCAGAGATTAGTAAAAGTGAAGTGACAGAGGTATTGAAGAGGATGAAGATTGGAAAGGCAGTTGGTCCTGATGATATACTTGTGGAAGTGTGGAAGTGTCTAGGAGAGGCAGCGGTAGAGTTTCTCACTAGATTATTCAACAGGATCTTAGAGAATGAGAAGGTGACAAAGTGTGATGGTGCCCATTTTTAAGAATATGGGGAATTGGCAGAATTGTGGCAGCAATAGAGGGATAAAGTTGATGAGCCATACAATGAAGTTATGGGAAAGAGTAGTGGAAACTAGACTGAGAGCAGAAGTCAGCATTTGTAAGCAGCATTATGGCTTCGTGCCTAGAAAGAGTACTACAGCTACAGTATTTGCTTTGTTAATGCTAAAATAGAAGTACAGAGTTTGTTGCGTTTGTAGACCTAGAAAAAAGTGTATGACAGGGTGCTGAGAGAGGAACTCTCTGTATGAGGAAGTCTGGACTGGCAGAGAAGTATGTTAGACTGGCGCAGGACATGTATGCTAGCTGTGAGACAGAGGTGAGGTGTGCCGTAGGGGTAACCGAGAAATTCAAAGTGGAGCTCATCTATTAGTTATTGATTCTGTTACGTCACCATAAAGACTGAAAGACTTACAACAATATGAAACACGTTTGATATAGTCGTACGCCCAAGACTTGGAAAAAAATGATCTAAAACAGCTTAGATTATCACAGGAGCATGCTGCAACTTGAATGAAACTCCTAAAATATCCTTCAGTTTATTGTCTGTTACCAGGAAAATCTTCAGGTGTAGGCCAACAAAAGGCGGCGGGCGTCATGATGCGGCTTCGGGAAATCCGTGGCGTGTGTGAGCTGCTGTTTTTGACAATGTTTTGTACGCAATTGCTCGCTGAAGTGGCTAATTATAACAAAATTAAGAAGCAATGATTTAAATGTCAAAGATGAAAGGTGGGGAAATAAATGATTATTCTGTTCTCACATATAGTTTTTAATTTTCCTTTTTTTTTTTTTACTCTCTGCTCTGCAGTATTGTAATTGTGTGCCATGTCATTTTCACACACGCCCCTCCACTGTTCACTCACAGAAACAACAAATGCAACACTGCCTCCCTCAGGCCATCCTTGTTTCCTGCTGTTTTGAATTCTCGCTTCTCGTCCCCCCCTTTTTTTTCTTCCCTACAAAGAAAAGACTGGACTGACCCCCTTGTCATTTTATTATTACTGCTCAAATTCCATTATTTTTTCAAATGTATTCATCTGAATTTTTATTTCAAAAATGTTTATTTATACAATTTACATTTCACTATATTATGTATTGTATTCTAATTTTAACCCTGATGCGTTCTTACATTTGGCATATTGAAATGTAGCTCCCTTCTTATATTATATCTCATTCTCTCAATGCAAACATCGTATCTATTTTATTTGGAAATAAATGATTTCTTGCTTTGGTTATGATTTGTACTATTTTGTATTCAACCATATCCTGACTTTTTTAAGTTTGCGTTTTTCAAGAGGAGGTGGTCTTTGTGATCCCTCACATCCTGCATTGTTTGTTATTCCGATGGCTCTTTTCTGCATCGCTGTATCTGCAGAAAACAAACTGTGTGGAGAAAAGGAAGGGATTTAAACTTGGTCAGAGGCAAATTACACATTGTCACTTCCCAGATGCTGAAGTGTTGGAAAAACATGGTGCCTTTTTTTTTTCCCAAAACCTAGAAATACAAATATTTTACCTCCATATTCAGGTAAATGCACTCATGTCAAATAAAGCACCGTAAAAGGAGATTAAAACAAGTGTGAAGGGATTTAATGATTTGATAATAATATAATAATTCGATCATGATTTCTGTGCACGAGTTTACATTTCTCATGTGTAATCATCAATAGCTCCACTCTCCAAAACCCAGTTTTCCAGGTGATGTGGTGACATCTGCAGGAAGAATGCAATTTAATCAGCTGTATTTGTCTCCTGCCCCCTCCCCAC
Source organism: Fistularia commersonii (assembly GCF_037954325.1). Lineage (NCBI taxonomy): Eukaryota > Metazoa > Chordata > Actinopteri > Syngnathiformes > Fistulariidae > Fistularia > Fistularia commersonii. The sequence goes on along the minus strand of NC_141316.1, from coordinate 3,006,420 downwards.
TGGGAATGTGCACTCTTGTAGAACATGGAAAAATACAATAAAATAAAACTTAAAAAGTTTTATAACTTTTCAAGTTTTATTTTATTCTATTTTATATTCAAACTTTATAGTTTGTGAGCACTCCTGAGGTGGGAAAGCGCTCACACAGTAAAACACATCCAAAAGAGATGTTTTTATTCTCTTAAATTAAATTAGGCCACTGGATGGTTTCCCAGGTCCCAGACTGGTCTATTAAGTACAAGTAATTTCTATCGTCAAGAGAAAAGCAGTAGTTTTATTACCCTAATCCCTGAGACGGGGAACTAGCAGCCCGTGCATGCGCATGCACACACACACACACACACACACACACACACACACACACACACACACACACACACACACACACACACACACACACATTTAAAAAACTAAAACCATTCTCCTAAATTGAACCTAAACTTGATTACAACCCCTAAAAAAATAAAACCAAAAAAGTCAAATTGCAACTAAAAGATGTCTCAGAAACTCAAATTCTAACTCTGATGTACAAAGATGTACAGATCCAAATGTTATCTCATTTCGTTGCTGTTTTTTAAAATGTCCCCACTGTTGGAAAATTAAAGGAATATTCTATTCTATTCTATTCTATTCTATTAATTTTTTTTATTTGATTGATTTAATCAATTTCTGGAATGATTTTGGAAGTGATTTCAGTATAATTTCCAACATCGTTCCATCCATTTTTTAAACTAGAAAGTCTGTTCTTAAAGAATTCACATCTTCCAGATGATTTCCTGCATACAAGTTTATACATAATTTCAGCAGTTTGATTTGTTTATTCAATTGGTTTTTGTTGATTTTGTTGTTTATACATCCACTTCATAAGAGTACAAGTGACCTCCCCATTCATTTACCTTATGCTATTATGTCATCCACTCATCCAAGATTTATTTCGATTTTTGTTATTATTTTCTTAGAGAGCTTTTGAGAGCTATGAGACCTCACCGGAGGGGGTGTTTCGTCAAACTCTGAAGGTTATAATCGAGTAACAGAAACATGCGACTGAAAACCAATACCTGAGGATGTTGTTTATCTTCCTCTGCGCCTTCCAAAACACACCAGATGTTATGATGGATGTCTCAGCTGATGTGCCTCAAAACGACATGTAGCAATTAAGCTCAGCTTTTAAATATTTCCTCATGAGGGATATTGGTGTTACAAAACCAGCGTGTTTTTAAAATAAATATTTTTTCTGCTTTTGGAAATAACATGGTAAGGAATGGTTTTCCTTACCAGGTGGGTTTAAACCACTACCGTTATTTTGATTTGAAAAGGAATGACAAACACGATTGAAAATTATGGAAACGATATTTAAATCTACAATAAATGTTCAATGAGTCAATTTTATTATTATTATTATTATTATTATTATGATTACTGATAATAATAATAATAATAATAACAATAATGATAATAATAATAATTCATATTATTATTAACAATAATTGATAATTATGATATGTGATAATAATAATAATAATTTCTAGAATATATACAATATCCTAAACAATATATAATATGATATCCTCTTAATAATCATCATCATAATAATAATTATTATTATTATATACAATAATAATATTTTTTACTTTTATTATTTATTATCAATAACAATAATGGTAATTATTATTACTATTTATTTTGATATTAATAATAATAATAATAATAGCAAAGTGGAACCTTGACGTATGAGTGCCTCAATCAATTAGTTTTCCGAGATATGAGCCAGGATCTGAGTTAGGAGCAACTAGGATGAGCGTTTGACACCTAGTGGCTGCCGCTGTCTGTGATGCAGCGTTTGAACAGTCTGACAGTTTGATCATCTTAAAAAGATTATCGGTCATGAAGTGTAGCTTAGTGTTGAAGTTAAATTTAGCAATAAATTGTAGCATTAGGTTTGTAGTAAGTGATTGAGCCATAAAAAAAAAAAAAATCTGATAAAACAACTTAATTTCGTTATATTCTCTTTTATTATGTATTGTGTTTTATACATTATTAGATTTGAAATTTGAAACAATTTGAGTTACGAGCTCGGTCACAGAATGAATTTAGCTCTTAAGTCAAGGTATTACATAACGGAAGTCCCACTAGCACTTTCCTTTATTTGGTCTGACTTCTCTTTTAATAAGTCAGTAATAAAGGTGTCCAAACCTAATATGTTCGCTCTTCATTTCATGTGTCCTCATGCATGCATCACCTTTCTGGTGGAGTTTGACCTGTCTGACGAGTTCTTTGAGATGCGAACATCTGCAAGAACATACTGTGGCAAGAGAGTTGAAAAACTGCTGGCCATCTGCTCTGTTTCTCTGCCGTCAGTGCGTTAGGTGGCGCTGCGTTCAGTGGTTTCACCCGGGGCGGGGGTGGGGGCTTGACATTCGACTCTATTTCAGGTCTGCACATCGTCTTTTTCGGGTGAGAGGCATCAGCTTCTTTAGGAAAAAATATATATTATATGATGAAAGAGGGGAGCCCTTGAATAGATGGGTCGGCGTTAATTCCTCCAGGAGGAAGAAGAACGCAGCTTCATCCGGAGCTCCACCTTCAGTTCCAAGTGGACGGATTCCTGCGAGGCCGCTCGTCCTCGCTCATGTCTGGGTCAGACTCTGGACAAACCCGGGGTTAGGAGTTGGAAGCGGCTTTGTGGCCAAATCTGGCAAAGACGGGGGGAAAAAGGAGTTCCAATCGAGGGGCTTTGGATCAGAGCCCGAGAAAGAGACACAAAATTTATTGTGTTTACATTGGGGGCTGTAGGGGGAGATTCACTGTGGAGGAATCCTGAGGGGATGCAGGATGTGTGTTGATTCGTATCAACATTTTTCCAAGCATTTTTGAAACGGGGTAAATCCATCTCCGGAGACAGCGTTGGAGAGCCTATCGAAGGGGGCGGTATTGTGCGCTGAGAACGGGAGCCGGTGAGGAGAGAGGGGCGGCCGTCGCGCCGGCCACAGTTGGAGGACTGCGAAATATATGCATTGATTCGCAATGCAGGAAAGATGTCCGACAAAGTATTGCATTTAACATAGCGAGGAGGTCCCGAGTGCGTTTCCGACTGGGGGGCCCCTTCTGTTTAGGGTTTGTATGTTCTCCCCCGCCCCTGCGTGGGTTTCCTCCAGGTTCTCTGGTATCCTGCCACACTCCAAAACCATGCAAGAGGAGACCCTAAATTGTGTGAGAGTGAACACCGCCTTTCACCCAATGACAATGAATGGATAATGAATGAATGAATTAGGGGGTTTGTAAAAAAAAAAAAGTTTCGACTCCCATTACCACTTTTAACAAATTCTAAATTGCATTGATCTTTAAGTATAAGATGCGTTATTTAATGCAAGGAAGATTAAAAAAAGGTGAAAAATGATGTGAGTGGGAGCACACAGTGACATGTGTTTGTGCCCGGTGATTGATGGGTGACAGTTCTCCAGTCCACTAGAAACTCACCAGAAATAAACCAGAGCTGGTGAGCGGTAAAAAATAACAATGTGAATCCAGGGGAAATATATTAAATATTGAAACACGGCTCTTTTGTCACCACTTGAGAAGCGGGAAATTCTGAGAGATGAACAGGCTGAAATTCTACTTTATAAGCAGATGAATGATTTTTGTTTATCTACTTGTCAAAGCTATGCACACTGATTCCACACTTCAATCCTTTTTATAGTATAAAATATATCCAGTATTATTTTTATTGTCAGACTGGGTTTGATGAGCTTTGGTTAAGTTTTGTTAATATGCCTTTCAAACCCACCCCTGTGTAACAACTCGATTGTTCGCTTCAGAAAGCGCGTTGCCTTTAAATTATAAATACAACTTGACACTTCTGTGTGAATTATTTGGAGAAATTCTCAAGGCAACGGTTGCTTGTTATATAGCTGTTACAAAACAAGGGTATTCTAGTGCAGGGAACATCAGCCTGGGGTTGCGTTCGGATTTTGACAAAATGCATAAACATGAAGGAGAACAGGCAGAACGGACACACTCAAACCACACTCTCATCATGTTCTCCTGTCTGGGTTCTCTCCAGGTTTACATGAATCGTCCTTTGGTGTGAATGAGAGGATTTTTGATGTTAGAAAGGATGGAAGCATTTTGATGCTTAAACACAAGCTCATATTAATGTTTCCATGACCTCATCTGCAGGTTGACAGGTTTCTCATTACGTAACCCCCAGCCACCTGAGATGTGCCATGAGCGCCATGGCGACACATTCCTCACCGCAGCTTTCTCGTCTGAGCTCCTGTGAGCTGCTGGAGTAGTGAAATAAAGCCAAACATAGTAAACTTGGCGAGGCAAAACAACGGACACTCACAGTAACATCCAAAACTCTGGATGTATCAAGTGAGCGCGTACACACACACACACACACACACCCCCACACACACACCCTCTCTGATCCACTCTGTGAGAGTCTCTGGACTCTCTCATTGTTGGAAACGGCTCCGCACTGAATTCCACCACCGCCCTCCGCTTCGGAAACCCGCACATGTTCAGGTGATGGCCATTAGGCAAGTTGATCACCAGCATGAATGGCATTGGAAAACACTCTGATCACACACACACACACACACACACACACACACACACACACACACCCGCACACACACACACACACAGCGGAGATTTTTGGGACTATAATGGAAGATGGGACCTGCGCATAAGACATTCTGGGAAAGGTTATTTCCTTAAGTCTTCTTCTTCTTTGTCGTTAACTTTTGTTTTTTCCCTTCAGGGGTGGCCACAGCCAATCGGTCGCCTCCAACAAACCCTTTCCTATCCTCTTCTCTCACAGAAACAAACTTTTTGGCCTCTGTGCATCCATAAATCTTCTCTTTTGTCTTCCTCTAGGCCTCCTTCCTCAGCATCCAACCTCAGTTCCAACCTCATCAAGTTCCCAACCTCATCATCCATCTACCAATATATTCACTATCCCTCCTCTATACATGATCAAACCATCTCAGTCTGGCTTCTCTGACCTTCTCTCCAAAACATCTAACGTGTGCTGTTCCTCTGATGGACTCATTTCTGACCCTATCCATCCTTTTCTCTCCCATAGAGCACACCAACATTTTCATCTGTGCTACCTCCAGCCCTGCTTCCTGTTTTTTCTTCAATGTCACTATTTATAAACCCTATATCAATCCCTGGTCTCTCTACTGTCTTGCACATGTTCCCTTTTATTCTGGCTGATACTCTTTTATCACACATTACCCCTGACACATTTCTTCATTCCAAGCAGCTTGAATGCATTATCCCCTGCTCTCAATACACCTCACAATGTCATCTGCAAACATCGCGGTCCACAGAGATTCCTGTCTAACCTCACCTTAGGGGGGCGGCGTGACGCAGGAGGTAGAGCAATCCTGGCTCCTCTTAGTGTGTCGAGGTGTTGCTGAGCAAGACACTGAACCCCTAACTCCCCTGGTGCTGACGGTTGGCAGCCAGCTGTTCGTGGTTAATCCATGATGGGTTTAAGTGCAGAGAATTAATATCCCCTAAGCCTGTCCATCACCCCCACAAACAAGAAGGGGCTCAGAAGTCATCCCCAATGTAGTCTCATTCCCCCTCAAACTTTTCTGTAATACCTACAGCACACCTCACCACTTTCTCACAGATAGCATACATGTCCTGCACCAGTCTAATATACTTCACTGTCACTCCAGACTTCCTCACACTATACCATAATTCCTCTTTTGGCACCATATGCTTTTTCTAGATCTATAAAAGCACAATGCAGCTCCCTCTGACCTTCCCTGTACTTCACTTCCAAGTATTCTTTCAATAAATTCTTCATCCCTACTACCTTTTTCTTCACATTAAACCACACTGTTGCTCACAAATGCTGACCTCTCCTCTTAGTCTAATTTCCACTGCCAAATATAACTGTATTGTATGGCTCATCAACTTTATTCCTCAATTGTCACCAAAATTCTGCACATCTCCCTGAGCTCCATCACACTTCTTCTCCATTCCTCAGGCATCCTCTCACTTACTTGGATCATGTTGAATATTATAACCAGAAAGTCTACTGCCACCTCACCAGATGCTTCCGCACCACCACAGGTGCAACATCAGGACCAACTGCCTTTTCACTTTTCATCCCTTTCACCTTATCCTACTTATCTCTGCTACTACTTTGTGGTCCACAATAGTCACCCCTCCCACCCCTCACTCTCTTTCATTATCCTCATTCTTCAACTCTTTTAGCGTCTTTAGCAATCTTTTAGCGTCTGTCAAGACATTTCAATCCTTTATACTTAATGTTGCACATCATTCCCATATTTTTCTCTTTGTTGCCAACCTGCATAAATCTCTCCCTCCTTACTTTCATACCTACCATACAAGTCATCATATGCCCTTTGTTTGGCCCTTGCCACCTCTACCTTCACCTTGCAATGCATCTCCCTGTACTCCTGTTGGCTGCCTTTAGTCCCCTCAATGCCCCAATTCTCATTAACCTCTTTCTCTGTATATGCTCCAGCTATTCTTCATTCCACCACCAAATCTCCTCAAATGCTTTCCTGGCTGTAGTACTCTCTGTGCTGTTTCCCTGATCACATTAGCTGTAGTTGCCCAGTCCACCGAAAGCTAATCTTGACCACCCTGAGCCTTTCTCAATTCTTCCCTGAAAACTGTACAACACTCCCTTTTCAGCTTCCACCACTTTGTCCTCTGCCCTGCTTTGCCCTCTTAATCTTCACTATCACCAGATTCATTCCGCAGAGCCCAATCCTATGCTGTCTGGCTACAATTTCACCTCCTTCAGATTACATTGTCTATATGAAAAGTACCTGCATGCTCCCTCCTCAACTCTTATAAGTTGCCCTATGTTCCTGTCTTTTGTGGAATAGAAGTATTCACTAGAGCCATTTCCGTCCTTCCAGCTGTTCAGCTGTGTTCTTAGATGCCAAACCTGCCCATCACTTCTTCATCCCCTCTTTTGCCTGCACCAACATGTCCATTGAAGTCTGCTCCAATTACCATTCTCTCACCTACGGGGATAGGCTGCAATCGCTTCATCTAACTTACCCCAGAATTCTTCCTTTTCCTCTGACTCACATCCCACCTGTAGGGTACAGCCAGTAACAACATTTAGCATCGCACCTTCAATTTCTGGCTTCATACTAATCAGTCTCTGACACTCTCTACACCTCCAAAACATGCTGAGCAAACTCCTCTTTCAAGAGAACCCCTGCTCCATTTCTTTTCCTACCATAACCATGATAGAACAACTTGAAACCTGTTCCTAAGCGTCTCACCTTGCTGCCTTTCTGACTGGTCTCCTGGACACAGTATATCCACCATTCCTCCTTGCAACATGTCAGTCAACTCTCTAGCTTTTCCTGTCATTGTCCCAATATTCAAAGTCCTTACTTTCAGTCCCTCATTCTCTTTCCTCTTCTCTCTCTACTACTGAACATGTCTCCCTCCTCTTCTTCCTCTGGTATCGGCACCAAATGGCAATTTTTGTTAACCCAGGCCCTGGACAATCTAGCATGAGAGTCATAGCTCTGATTCTCATATTTTGGTCTAGCACAAGTTTCATGCCAGCTGCCCATCCTGGTGCAACCTTCTGCATTTATCCCAGTTTGGGACCGGCTCAAAAGGACACTTGCTTGTGCCCCCCTGAGGCAAGTTCTTGAGGAGATTGTCAATATCCCAGCATCCCAGCAGCATGTGTGTGTGTGTGTGTGTGGGAGGGGGCAACCGCCACCTTTCATCTCGAATAGTATCGAGTGTAAAGTACCTTTTTTTTTCACTTGACCATAACTCTGAAACATGTGTGATAACAATTTGTATCACACATAGATAATCATTGAGCTTATAGCTTGACTTTAATTTGACCATATAACATTTTACTGCCGTATTTAATGTGCCACGACGTGCTCATCGAGTGCTACTGCGGACACAGATCTATTTGTAAATTTGATGGGGTGCAACTTCAGAGGGGCTGTTGCCTTGTGTTTGTGCAGTTGTGTGTTTGTGTGTGTCTGTGTGCGTGTATCGCGTCTGGACATGTTCATATGGGAATAATGTAAATGAATGATAAATCTCTTGCAGCTCCGGCTCAGACGGCCTACATCCATCTGTTTTATTTCCCCCCTTTATACCTGCGGTTATCTTGGCCCTCATCTGCAGAAAAAAAAAAACTACATTTACCAGTGTTATTCTCACATTTTTATATAACACACTAACACTTTTTTTTTTCATAATGACAGGGTCACCTGGGGGGGGAGTTGATGTGTTCGGGATGATAAGCACCTCTGGTACGGCTTCAGTTTTGCCCAAGGACACGTTGAGGAGGAATTACAGGGTTGAGTCCTGTGTCACAGCCCTGTTAACTTCCATGATGGCCTGCGTTATGACCCGGACCCCCGCGCTCCACCCCCTTCCACTCCACCCCCACCACCATAATGGAAAAGTACCCAAGGCCAGTCATTTTCAAAAAACAAACTGCCTGTACGTGAGGAAAGAAAGATGCCGTCCAGCAGTACAGCGGCGGGATTCAGAAATGGCATGGCGGTTTATCAGCGGCTTAACTATCGTGGGTTTGGATAAGGCATGTTCCCACCGCCCTTTATTTTTCCTTTCTCACGTGCTGCTAATGAGTCAGACGAGGAAATGTGGTGTCATGACAACCCAGGGTCAAGGATGCGTGTGTGCGTGTGTGTGTGTGCATGCATGTGTGTTTGTGTATCCGTGTTTGTGTGTGAAAGAGAGTGTGTGTGTGTTTGTACAGCCTTTCATGTATACCGGCCCATTCCAGTGTAACTCATCAAGAGCTCGCAGCACTGTTTAAAACATATGTAGGGTCAAAGGGGAAGTCCAGCAAACTCACACGATGCTGAACTCTCTCCCCACTCTCTCCACTCTGCTACCTCCCCACATCCCCCTGCTGACCCCCAAAACACTGGACTCTGACAATATATTGCACTATTTTACACTTTAAAATACAGCTATTTTTGTACGGTTTCAGTAAAATCATCATGCAGCGATTGAATGATATACTTTTTGAGCATTTAAGTCACCTTATGGTGACAACAGCTGAAAATGAATAACAAAAAAATAAAAACTATAGAAATATAAAAATATTGTAATAATAATAAGATAAAATAAAATAAAAAGGTGAAAAAAAATTAAGGGGAAATTTGTAAAAAAAATCATTGTTTTGTCGAATGTTTCCTGGAGATTGTTTGAAAACAACTTCGTAATCAGCTTGACAATTAACAGGACTATAGTTCCAAATCGCAAATCCCACTCTTTACTTGATTACTTACATGATTGTTTGCTTTATTTACTTATCCACTTAATAGCGTCCCAAAGGTGAAGGAAATTATACATATTATATATGTTTTATCAATTGATAATTGATTAACATCCATTTTAATTAGAAAATTATTATATAATGATATGATAGGTTGAAATTTTGTATATATTTTTGCAACCCTTTAAGGTCAAACTTTGTCCAAGAGGCACCAGCGGAGTCAAACAGCAGTGGGACTGGGTTACTATGGGTTGTAAAACATCAAATAAAAACACATGGCCTGTTCTTTGTCTTCTTCTCCTTCTTCTTCTTCTCCTTCTTCTACTGCATCTCCGGTTGCATTAGGAGTTTCCGTGGAGACATTCTTGAACATCTCATAAAATCAATAGATGTGTATCACTGGCTCGTAGATGGGCTTCTTGCAGCACTTAGACAGAGCAGGTATTTAATCTATGCAAGGTCAAAGGATTCCCAGCCGCTGCCTGATGTCAATTTACATAAGTTGGATTCCCCTTAAAGCAGATATTTAATGTGGAGGGCGATTAAATAAAAAGCTGACATTATCATTAAAATTCAAGGCAAATGTTGGAGCGGGCGGGTTTCCCCAATTGCAAGTGACGGGACACAGATGGGGGTTATATGGTATTAAAGAAACAGTGTCTTAAACATCAGAAAGAAACAAAAGATAATCTAAAATTAAATTTGCAAATTTTCAATTTTGCAAACAGCGTGTTGTCACTTGATTGAGTTCTGATCCGCTGCAAGGGGTCTAAGTGCATTTCCCTTCACCTCAGTTCTTCACCAGAGAGCCTGATTCGGATGTCAGCTGGGGTCAGTGCACCCCTGCAGCTCATCAGGCCTTCTCAGGCGGAAGCTAAGAGGAGGCTGCTGCCGGCCCATCGGTGCTATATCTCGCCTTTCCTCGGCAGTTGCTAGTCCCAGAAGTTGACGCTTCTCCTCGAAAGTTAACTTGTCAAATAAACCTTTTAAGACGCCTTACCTCCCAATCATGACGGAATACGGTTTTGATATTGGACTGCAGGACCAGAGAGCGGTCAATCAGGCTGCAACTGGAATCTATGAGAGCAGTGAGGGAGGATGAGTCGAGGAGAAGTACCTGTTCTGAGATGGGCCACGAGCCCTTCTGCATCTTCTGGCAAACCCTCTCTCCTTGGCCGAACGGGACAGGAGGCTATGATATGAAAAGAAGATCCACAGTAGAGGCACTGGTTGAATAGTATTCAACCCTGACGGGCAGGTCCGACCAACCTGCATTGGTTCTGGACCCAGAGTGATGGACTTGTCTTGGATGAGGTGGAGAAGAGGAAGAAGAATGGTTAGTACCATCAAGGAGTCACCGAGGTTGTGGAAAAGGCGTTCTTAAGCACGGGGGAGTTACACCCAGAAGCAGCAGCAAATGTTCTAAATTCTATGGAAAAGTCAAACAGTTTTCTGACCTTGTTTAAGCATTCCAAGACTTCTGGATCGGGCAGTGTGGTTGGAATCCTTGCTGAAGGTTTGCTTGAATTCTTGAATGAACTCCCTAAAGGGACAACCAAAGCTGGAAAGATTCTGCAATCGGGCGTAGGCCCATCTTAGGGCTTTGCAGGAAAGGAGTACAAGGATGAACGAAATTTTGTCGTCATCATCCTTGAATTTAACTGGGTATCCAGACAGTAACTGGTAAGAACCCAGAATTGAGTCCATTATCTGCCCCTCTGCGGTTTGCCTCCGCGTTCAACTGACCTTCCATGTGTCCCAGGTCAACTTCTCCTTGCTAGTACCTTGTACCATCCTTCCGAGACCCCGCCGCCTGCCCTGGACGTTGGTGGGCATCCTGCGTACACCGTCCGATCTTGCAATCTTGAAATCTGCATGACGAAACGTGTGCAACAAAAAGTGGAAAGTGAGAGCCTACTTCTGCCTGATTGATTGTAAAAAAAATTTAAAAAAAGTGTGATGTCTGCAGGGAGGACCATGTTAAAATGAAGGCACAGACAAAAGGTTATTAACTTTGAGGCCATAGACTGAAAAATGCAGGCATTAAGCAGGATTTATATTTGCTTTAATTTGAAATATTATGAAAAAGGCACATCCTTGCTAATGAGACAGGGAATGGTTGTATGTCTATATAATACATTAATGAGAGGGTGAATGGTTGTATGTCAATATATGAGGCTCTGTGATTGACTCCAACCTCTCACTCAATGACAGCTGGGATGGGCTCAAGCAGTAAAGTTGATAAATGAATCAGTAGCTTGAATGGATCATGAACCCACGCCTTCCAAATGAAACTTATTTACAGAAAGATTTAAATCACAGTGAAACACGTTCAAATTTTTCCAAGATGCTGAGGGTTCATCGAACTTTGACTTTCAGCTCTCAGTGGAGCCGTTCGCACCCGAATGTGAAGCAGTCGGGATGAGGACCGGCACTTCCAAATCTGAGACCAGGGGAGGAGGTCTTGCCTCAAGTGAAGAAATTCAGATATCTCGGGGTCGTTCATGAATGAGGGAGGGATGGGACTGGAGGTCGACAGGCTGATCGGTGCAACGTCGGCAATGATGCCTTGACTCTGTTGTCTCGGAGAAGAAGGAGCTGAGCCAAAAGGCGAAGCACTCAATTTACTGGTTGATCTACATTCCTACCCTCACATATGGTCACAAGTTCTGGGTTATGACTGAAAGAACAAGGTCATGGATCCAAACGGCTGAAAAGAGGGTACGCTCTACCTCAGAGATAGGGTGGGAAGTTTCGGCCACCCAGGAGGAGCTTGGAGTAGAGTCCCTGCTCCTGATGTAGTCTGATGAGGCGGCATCTTGTTAGGAGGCCTCATCGGCGCCTCCCTGTTGAGGTGTTTGGGGTATTTCAAACTGGAAGGAGGCCCTAGGGAAGACCCAGGACACGTTGCTGGGACTTTGTCTCCAGGCTGGCTCAGGAACACTTCAGGATCCCCCCAGAAGAGCTGGACCAAGTGGCAGGGAAGAGGAAAGTCAGGGCTTCTGTGCTTCAGCTGCTGTCCCCCTGACGCAATCCCAGATAAGCGGTAGATGGATGGAGGGGTGGCGAAAGCATCAGTCACGATGGCCGTGAAGGTCAAAACGTGCAGTAGATTTAAAGAAAATAGTAGATCACAAATTCTGTAAAGCAATCGTCTTTGGAACCGAACATTCCTGGTTCGATTCCCGGCTCCTCCTAGTGTGTTCAAGTGTTGTTGAGCAAGACACTGAACCCCAAACTCCTCCCCTGGTGCTCATGGTTCATCCATGATGGGTGAACGAATTGCAGATAATGAATTTTCCCATGGGGATTAATAAAAGAAAAATTATTATTATGACACTTTTCAGCCTTTCGGGGCCAGATTTTCCTAAAATAGGCTATCATCAGATGTGCCCCCATCCCATAAATCATCCTCCAGATATTACACCCTACTGATGTTCCCTTTCTATCTCCACACATAAACAGGCTGTTAGATTCAAAATGTTATTTCAGACTAAATAGCGGGGGCGTTACTCATCGCTCCATTGTATCCAGACTCTTCGTCCAATTATTTAAGAAGTCATGAAAAATAACTAAATAGTTTAAAAAGTGAAGAGGTAAACAAAGATTTCGGCTCTCTCACAACCCCTCCATCCTAACGTGATGTGGTTGTTAGGCTACGGAGCGATGCAGCGCTGTTGACCCAGCCGCCGTGATGGACAGGATGTTCCACCCGTTCCCGGGGCTCCAGCCTGTCCCTCTCTCTCTCTCTCTCTCTCTCTTTTTCTCTCTCTTTTTCTTTCTCTTTCTCACTCCCTCTTTCTCTTCCTCTCTCCCTCTCCGTGGCCCTCACCCTGTTTGTTTTTCCGGGCTCTGAGAGCTACCATGTGCCCCTTCCCTTCCCCTCCTCCTCCTCCTCCCCTCCACCACCACCACCACCGCCATCGCTCCGCCTTGCCAAGAATGTAAACACATAAGGATGTGTGCGCGTGTTAAAACACACGTCAGCTCTCCAGCATCTAAAATATATGTGATAATCCATCCCATAAATCCAACAGTAAACAACCAATATTACAATTATATCGCATTAACCTGTAAGTTGGCACTGACTCAATAGCAGTAATTTACTAAACGGTAGATGTTTACTCCTCTCTAGGGCTCCCTTAATGCTTTTCTAAACTTCCAAGAAATATTTGTTCTTTTTATGAGAAAAAAAATTAAGAAATTAGGTTAAAGTGTCCATGAGTGCTTAGAGGCAGGATGAGGCCCGCTGGCATTGGAGACCCAAACAGTTTACGAATCCCCGCTCGAGCCTTTCGAACCCCCCACATAGCACCTGTCCCAATCCGCCCAAACACTCCCTGACCTCTCCGCAGGAAGACGTAAACATTCGGAGAGCCATGTTTACCCGACGCTTTTCGGTGAAATATGACGACCCTCGGCCGAGGCGGCGGGGAGGCCAGGGGCACCTAATGATGTGATTGAACCTTCTCAACTTTCCCTCCAAATATATAGAGACGTGTGTGTATACATATATGTATATAAATGCAGATACATGTATAAATTTGTAAATATATGTATATGTATATGTATATGTATATGCACATGTATATGTATATGTATATGCACATGTATATGTATATGTATATGCACATGTATATGTATATGTATATGTATATGTATATGTATATGGGGTTATTTCTATTGGTAACGGGTAACACAACCACAAATTATGTTCAAAACAAAAAAGTGGTCGTTCAATCAAAGTGGGTGATGTAACAGGTCATGTGACCACGGCTCAAAGTGCTAAAACTATCTATAGGAGTAATAATCTTTAAATGTACAAACGCACAAACACACACACGCACACAAGCACAGGTGACTTGAGGGCCAGACAAGCGCACACATCTACTCAAGATCAATAAAAAACGCCAGTCGTGCATTTTGGGATATTGTTATTACTCGGTTACAAAGCCTCTGGCTATGAACTATCATTCATCCTCATGAAACCCTAATAAACCTAACCTAATAAAATAATAATGAAGCATATGGTGATTCATTAGCTTTTTCCTCCCTCCACCCACACAATAAAAGAGCAAATGTTAGGATGTCTCTTTATTTTGCCACTTGATTGACAGGCAACCAGTTAAACCTGCGGGTCACCATGAACCCGTGAAGCGTTAGAAAAGGATGAGCATTTTGATATCAGAAGATCAATACATTTCCATTATTTTTTCTCAATTTAATAGGTGTCTGAATATGTATCAAAATAGTCAGTAACCATCATACTGTTATGTCATCAATATGTCTTTTATGCTGGAATCTGGTCATTAAGGAGAAAATGGCCGTTTTCACGTTTGAATATATAGTTATTGATAGGTCCTTATTTCCAATGGGGCCCAGTTTCTTCCTGGCCTCTCCATTATTGATATCGTCTTGATTGGTTTTAAAGTCCTTCCACCCCAATGTTTGCCTTTGCACTCGCCAAACTCCGCATCACAGAACCCGGAGGGAGATTCGATTTCGCCACTTGCAAACGCAATCACACGCTTATGAATTTCCCGCCGCGATGGATCCTGACATGTTCATATCTGGAGAACATTCAGAAGATAAACCACCGCAGTGGGAAAATGCAATCGGATCGTCTGGGGTTCCCTTTTCGGTATATTCCTTTACACACACACGGATGGTATTCATTTTTTCAGGCATCATTTTCTTGGTTTGAATTTGTGTGTGTTAATCCAGCCTCATTCGCATCCGCGGTCGAACATCGAGCTAATTCTATTTAGCGGCAACACAACAAACATCCACGATTGTTCTTAGAAGTCCCGCTAATGGGCCTGTTGTTTGTTTAGGCAGCAGCAAGAGTTTGCTCGCTCTGCGCCGGAGGTCAAAACTCACCCCTCCACCCGTCTCATTCCATCTGCACGTATCTTTTACATCATTTAACCACTCAGATTATTAATAAGATTATTTAGCACCATCTCAGATTCTCCATCCCATTTCCTTAGAAAACCCTTAATTTAAGGCTTTTGGGTTTTTCTGTCCCTGAGAAACAGCGATGGAGAAACCTCCTTCTGAGCTGGGGATTTGTATGTGTGTGTGTGTGTGTGTGTGTCCCCTCTTGCTAGCCTGCCTGTGTTTGGCTTGAGTTGACTTGGTTTACACTGGCGCCCCATTAGTGTCAGAAACCCCGGGTGATGGCCAGTGACTGTGCGATGGCTAAATAAAAGGGAGGGGTCGGTACCTCCCTCTCTCTTTTTTCTCTTTCTCTTACTCCTTCTCTCTTTCTTGCTCCCTCTCTCTCTGGCACAGGTGGCATCGGAGTGTATTATGATCTCCAGACAAAAGTGTGTGTGCCTCACATCGGAACTTTGTTTTGAGGGGGAAGCGACGGGGCCAGACCCCCCCCCCCCGGGGGGCCTTATCCTGATTGAATGGTGGAGGACACTGGGCGGGGAAGAGGCGATACGAAGAGGATCCACAGGCTCTCGCTTGCAGTTGCGCAGATCCATCTCAGCTGGATGTGTCTTTACGGACAGCAGCAGCAGCAGGAGCAGCAGACGGGGAGGGGATGCGAGGTCGGGCGCCCGGAATGGGCGTGATTGATTGACAACTGGGTCCTTTAACCTATACGGAAACTATTAGATGTTTCCCGCAGAAGGCTTAGTCTGCGGGATCGTCTTCGATAGCCCATGTTGAGCGCAGATCAGGCGAAGGGGCCCCGATGAGGCCGGGGGCGAAGGAGCGGCAGCGGAGCTAGACGTCGGAGGATTTCGACGTGAGCTTGCGGCGCCATGCCGACACCGCCATCCGCGAGGCACAGGAGGGCCTGGGCCACGACGCTGCTCCTCCTCGGCCTGTCCGGCCGCCAGGTAAATCCGCGGCACGCGGACACTTTGACAAAAAAATTCTCAGCTCATGTTTAAAATCCCCATCAAATTTAAATATTGTATTTGGTATATTAGTGGGCTTTTTTGTAAATCTAATATCTATTTTGAAGAACGTTAACCCGCCTTTTCTCTAGATTGGACCGAACCTCAAAGGAGAATTCTAATTTCTCCCAATGATTTTGTGATCTAAATATTTCTTGCTCATCCTTTTAAATGTAATGCCTATAATTTTTAGATTTTATTGATCGCTCCCTGCTATTTGGTTTGCCAATTACCTTTGATGCGAGTCTTTGTGCTGGAGAGATGGAAAAATACTGAAATGTAGCAGCTTTACGGCCCTTTTTTTTGCAAAAACATCTTTGAGGCCGGATGGAAACCTCCAACGCACCACGACAGCCGTGATTTGAACCTGATCTCCTTGAGTCCGAAATGTATATAAGTTCATATACATATATATTCCAAAAGGTCAAACATCGCCATTTTTTATTTTATTTATAATCTATATATATATGTGTGTGTGTGTGTATATGTGTATATTTAATATATGTATTAAATATACATATATATTATATTATATATATGTGTATATATATATATATAAACAGTTGTGTGAAGCAGTTTTGTGAAGAGGCTATTTCTTTTTCGCTTCCTAACATGTTGAGCCTCTGTGGGGCTTCGTGACCTTTTGTGTCTGAAATCTGCGTGGCGCAGGCGCCAGGTGAAAAATCACCTGGCGGTCGAGCAGGTGGAGTGTTTTCTCTGGACGGCGAGTGTTCTGAAGGAGAACGGGGACGCGACTGTGAATCTGAGATGACGGACACGGCTGCCTCGGGTTTTACTTCACATCTCACTTAGAATGTGAGGGAAAGACATCGGTTAGAAATAATCGTGTGTGAAACATGAATGATAATAGCCTCCAGGAACATACAGTCCTTTGAGAACAGATGCGTTTGTGTGTGTGTGTGTGTGTGTGTGTGTGTGTGCTTATATTCGTGCTGAGAACTGGTGGACCAGGTTCACGTTCATGCCGCAACTTACGGATGATTAAACACTTGATTAAATACTCCCACCATGTGGGTAAATAGAAATATTACAAGGTTCCCAGCACACTGCTAACCACACCTTTTTCTTGTTGCTTTTCTGGAAAAAGTTTTAGTTATAGTGACCTGATAAGAAGAAATGGAAAAAGTAAATAAATGAAAAGTTTCACCACTATGTGTTTAAAAAAAACAGGGCAACCACCTTTTTATTTTTTTTTTTGGGAAGAAATAGAAAAATATACCAGACAAATATACAGTACCAGAAAAAGGATTTTATTTTATTCTATTTCTTACATTTTCAGGGGCTTACTGTGTCAAAGAATTTTAATATGTTAAAAATGTTACAGCTCGAAATTAACATCATCCCAACATACTGTCTAAGCCAAAGGAGTATGTGTTTTTTAAATTATTTTATTATTATTATCATTTTTCTCCTACTGAGTTGGTTTTCTCCACTTCCCTCTGTGAACATTTCAAAACTATTTATATCCTATTTAAACACTTACTTCAAGTACCTTGCAAATAGAACAGTTACATTCAAAAGATGTCTAAACTCATTTTGTCAAGTTTACTTGATAACTCCACGATCTGATTAAGATAACAAGCAGAAAAAAGAATAACTTCAAGAGACCTTTTCCTTTTCAATTGCAAGAGCCTCATAAAACGATTATACGTGTGTATTACACATATATGACATATAGGATCATTTTTGTGAGTTTTAAAACCTCATTCTATATGTTTGTTCGCTAATTACCCAACACATCTGTTCCCAAGTTTAATATGAGCATTGTGAGTCTTCACCGAGTCACGTGGTTTTGTTTTAGATTGGATTGGAAATGATCTCCCGTACTGTGAAGACACAACGTCCGGAAGATGAAACAGAATACTCTTGTTTTGCAAAGCACGTGTCAATGAGTGATATCCACAAAAAAACAAACTGAAAGGAGGAGGCCTCCTGAACAATAATCCATCCATCTGTATAGAAGAATGAGAGATTTAACATGACAGCATTTCACTAGTTGCTATAGATACCTCCCCTTCATCCTTCTTGTGAGCTCACTTTAACATCCCCACTCTGTAGTTTACATATGAAACACCACTCGATGTGGTGATATGTGTGTTGAGATTAAAAAAGCATGACCTGGAAATCCTGGATTTTTGCCGGACTAAAAAAACTCAGTCAGCTCAATCCAACATCTTTTTTAACATTTGAAAGATAATAGGGATTATTTATAATGACGTTTTCTAGTTTTAATATCGCTTTATCAACTATTTATAACCCCGGGGTTATACAAACAACTCAAAACACATATAGTTTCATCTGACACCAATTGCTCTATCACTTTTTGTCACATGTAATGATTTTAATGTTATTCTTTCTTTTAAAATACGCATTTTGCGCTATTTATATGCCGGCACTCTGTCCTTGAGTGTCAAGTAATGCAAGTTAAATAAAATGCATTACTGTCATTTTTAAATGTTGTAATTTTCTTCATGCATTCATGAAAGTATGACTTTGGCGCTTCATAGAATTTTAATATCACTCTGCTTTAATTTATTTATTACTTTCACCAAACAAAGGGCGCTAACTTCATGTCTCAAGCACCTGTTGATTTTGTCATGCCAAATAAAAAAATAAAAAACACACCCAGGGAGAAATGATACTGAAAATGTATGAAAATGTATGAAAATGTATTTATTGGTTTATCGGTTATTACATTTTTCAATTTTTCTTTTCTCCTCTGACTTGGCGTGGCAGGTAACCAGCTCACTGCTGGAGACTCTGATCACCAAACGCACCAAGTACTGGGAGGCCTGCAACAGATCCCTGGAATCCAGCGCACTCTCGCTCTCCGGTGAGTCTCGTTCCAAATCCTACACTAGTCCTCTTTATGTTTCTATTATCTGTGAGATTTGATTTACGACACCTAACCCTCTTGTTCCTCACAGGAGTCTACTGCAATGGTACATTTGACATGTTTGTGTGCTGGCCCCATTCCCCGCCGGGGAATTTGTCGGTCCCGTGTCCCTCCTACTTACCCTGGATCACAGATGGTAATAGAATAAAGTGGCTCCGAAATTTAAATCTTGTATTTTTATCATTGATTTAGCTGTTGTAACTGTGTTAAAGCACATGAGAAGGCCTTTACGGGGGAATTATGGTGTGGAAATCAACATTTACCTCTCACTGGCCTGCAGAGAGTCCTCGAATGGTCTTCAGGGAGTGCATGGAGAACGGTCAATGGCGGCCGAGGGAGAACTCCTCGGAGCCGTGGAGGGACGACTCCGAGTGTCAGGGGGAGGATTACTTCAAGGAGCAGGTGTGCGTATCAAACCGCGCCGCCGTCGCCGCAGCTCTCGGACAGAGAGCGAGTCAAGCGTCCGTTCTCCCCGTGTCTTCCAGGAGGATGAGATGATCCGTCACACCGCCCTCCGGCTTGTCTCTGTCGTCGGCTACTCGCTCTCCCTCTCCTCCCTCCTGCTCGCCACCATCCTCATGGCCATGTTGAGGTTGTCAGCCGACTGTCCCGTCCCCATTATCCTTCTGGTCTCTGTGGAAACTAAAACAATTCAAATAGATTTTTACCTTGGGGGCTTCCTTATGGATTTTATAACAGCATGTGTGTTTGTGTGTGTGTGTTTGTGTGTGTGCGTCTACATGTACACTATTGCCCAGTAACTTAATATAATCCTGTTAACCTTAATGTTTTTCATATACTTTACTTGTGAAAAAAATGGGCTATTGGACTGATATGAGTCGGATTTTCCAGCAAGAAAACATTTTCAAACTGAAGGGATCTGATCTGCACATGCACAGAGATAAACGTGCACACATGTCTATTAGAGTTTTCTGTTTTAAAGGGCTTTACTCTGGACTGCACTCATCCATTCACATACACACACACACACACAGACACACACACACACCACGTGCACACACACACAGTGGCACAGCTGCGATGTTGGCGCACCAACAGGGTCAACTCGTGGTTTAGTTTCTTGCTCAAGAAGAAATATGTCGGGTTAGTTATTATCGGGATTGACAAAAGGAGGCGTAATTTGTCAGCCAAGTTTCTAATTTCACACTCAGAAGTGTGTAAACGCACAGCAGTGTGTAACTGACGCATCACATTGCATCATGGGTAACGTCGACCGTAAAGTAGAATGGGTGATATCTGTGCCTGCATCGCTGCAGTAAATGTGTAATGGTTGTAGTAATGGAGGAAATACAGATTACATTTGAACTTTAGTAAATGAACATTTAAAGCATCCGAGACTTGTCATCTCAAACGATCACGAGACGAAGTCACACGAGGTCACAGATTCATGCAGGTCCTTTTATTAATCCACAATGGCACATTAATCTAATGTTTTTATCATTTAAAAGCCGTGTGTCTTCCTTTTCAGCACACAGGGGTTACTTTGTACTCTGCAACAACCTGATGATTCTGATGCCCTCGCTTACTGATTTCTATGCTTTCCAGGAAGCTCCACTGCACCAGGAACTACATTCACATGAATCTCTTCGTGTCGTTCATCCTGCGAGCGGTGGCCATCATTTCCAAGGAGATTGTTTTTTATGTCCTCTACTCCAACCTTCCCAAAGATGACCTGGGATGGAGGTCCCACTCCAGCTCCGCGGTAACGTTGCCGACTTACAGTATGCACTTTTGGTCGTCGCTGTTGGTTGTGACCAAAATGGAAATATGATGTCATCCCCTTGACAGACGGCACTGATGTGCAAAGTGTCAAATGTGGCTATGGAGTACTTTGTCGCCTGCAACTACTTCTGGCTCCTGGTCGAGGCTGTTTTCCTCCACACGCTGCTTTTCACTGCTGTGTTGACCAAGAGGCGTCTTCTGAAGAAATTCATGGTGCTCGGATGGGGTATGTTGCAGCGAGGCATCTGCGCTTGCACTGGATTTCATTTGTTTTTCCCCGTCATGTGGATTAACGTGGAATGTATGGCAGTAGACTCTCGGTAAGCGTGTGCATTTGAGGCAGTACGGCATCACCAATCAGGCCAATCAGCTTAACCGTAAAGAATGAGATGTGAGATCATAGGTCTGTCATAAGACCTCATGTCACATCTACATATACCAACCGCAGACCACAATTTCCCTTCATCACGTAACTTCTTATCTATTGAAAACTGTCAACTCTTGAGTCTGTCCCCATGACACTGAGATTTACACCCTTCAATTTCAGGTCGCTTTAGGTCACCAATGTACATATTGTATGGTTATTCAGACCTTTACCTTGTTTGAGATTGCCTTCTTCTTCTTCTTTTTCTTCTTCTTCTTCTTCTTCTTCTTCTTCTTCTTCTTCTTCTTCTTCTTCTTCTTCTTCTTCTTCTTCTTCTTCTTCTTCTTCTTCTTCTTCTTCTTCTCCTTCTCCTTTAGGCTTCTCCCTTCAGTGGTAGCCACAGCAAATCAACCTTCTCGAACTTTGTGGTCTACGATAGTCATCTCTTATACCATTCTCTCCCCTTCCATCTCTATCTCTCTGTTTTACCAACCTGTTAAATCATTCTCTCCTTCCTTACTGTCCAACCGAGCATACAAGTCATCGTTTGCCCTTTGTTTTGCCTTTGCTACCTCTATATTTACCTTACGCTGTATCTCATTGTATTCCTGTCTGTTCTCTTCAGTCCCCTCTGTGTCCCACTTCTTCTCTATCCCACTTCTTCTATATACAGTCATGGCCAAAAGTTTTGAGAATGACACTTTCACAAAGTCTGTTCCTTCAGGGTTTTTTGGCAGATGTTTCTATGGTTGTGTCATTCTCAAAACTTTTGGCCATGACTGTACTCCTGCACTTCCTCATTCCACCACCAATTCTCCTTATCTACTTCCTGCCAGACAACACATTAGGAACTCTTCTACCTGTCTCCCTGATCACATTAGCTGTAGTTGTCCAATCATCTGGAAGCTCTCCCTGACCACCCAGACCCTTTCTCAACTCCTCCCTGAAAACCATACAACACTCCTCCCTTTTCAGGTTCCATCACTATGTCTTCTGCTCTGCCTTTGTCCTCTTGATCTTCCTTGGCACCAGAGTCATCCTACAAAGCACCATCCTATGCTGTTTGGCTACACTCTCACCAACCGCTACTTTGCAGTCACTCATCCCTTTCAGATTACCTCGTCTATACAAGATATGGTCTACCTGTGTGCTCCTACCTCCACTCTTATAAGTAACCCTATGTTCCTGTATTAATTCCCTACAAAAAAAAACAAGCTGAATGGTGCTCTGGTTAACTCTTTTGTTTCACACCATAAAGGACCCCAGTTTTCACACTTTCTGTATGGAGTTTGCATCTTCTCCAGGATACTTCCCAAACTCTAAAAACATGCAGAAGATTTATTGGAATTTTTTTTTTCGAAAATTGCCCCGAATGGTTGTTTTTCTATTTGTGGCCCTGCGATTGACTAGTGACCAAGCGACAGCTGGGATAGGCTCCGGCATCCCCTGCAACCTTATGTGTAGGATAAGCAGAAGATAATGGATGGAAATGAAAAAGAAAAAGGTGGTGATGGGAAACTTTGCAGAGGAAAATAAGGTCAAAATTTTAACAAAGGATTGTAGGTCTTTGAAATGTGATCTGGGAGCCCAGAAGCCTGAACAATAAAATTGGGACAAAAGTTTCTGGTCCGAAGACCAATTCATTGTGGTAAGAATACCGACCTAAATAAAACCACTTGAATTTAATCTCGATAACAAGCAGTGCCTGTAGACAAAGACGAGAAGCTCCACTGCCGTCCAGCTTTTGTGACTCAGTCCTTGAAACAAACGCCTCTCCAGCGCTCACTAGATTTTCCTTTTAAATAACTTACATCCATAACTAGAAAAATGACCAAATCTATTATAATAGCAGAATATAGGATAAGTGATCTAATATTGATGCTGCTCTTCCATATTTTCTCACTTACAGGAACTCCTGTGCTCTTTGTGATGCCCTCGACTGTGATGAAGATTTTATATGAAAACTCATTGTGAGTAGTTAAGTACTTTCTAAACCATAATAAAGACAGTAGATTCTTTTTGTTTTTCAATAACTCCCAATTGGATGGTTTCCAATTCAATTTGGGCGGGGGGGGGGGGGGGGGGGGGGCTGTTATGAGTTGGCATGTTCTCCTGCTACAGTCCAAAAACATGAAGTAGGTTCAATAGAGATCCTGACTGGAGAGAGGGTGCATAGTTGTATGCCTATATATGATTGATAAGCGACCAGTCAGAGGCAAACCCCACCTCTTGACAATGACATTTGGGAAATAATCTGTCTCTTGTGGTAAGCATGGTGAATGAATGAATGAATGAATGATAACTCCCAATATTGCTTCTCAAGGTGCTGGTCAACCGTAAACAGATGGGTCTGGTGGATCATCAGGGGTCCGATCACGATGTCAATCCTTGTAAGTATCTGCTCCTTGGATATTCAATCCAAGCATTGCATTACTGAGAGGATTTCGCTGCAGTCTGCAGGACCTGCATGCCTCTGGTGCAAGAAACCGAGAAAATTGTACCCTGTCCATTTCATGCCGCGTTTAACGGTTCCAATCTTGTGAGGCCTTGTGATGTTATAGCTCTCGTGTATTGTCACAGTCACAAGTACGACCAACCGATGGAGGCCTGTTCAGTTGCACTTTTGATTGCGAATCCCCCCTTTTAAAGTTATTCCCCTCAATTTACGTTGCAGATCATTTTCTTCATATTCATCAAGATTCTAATGCTGCTGCTGTCCAAGCTAAAAGCCGACCAGGTGAAATTTACAGATTACAGATACAGGTAATTCCTCTCCAAATTTTTGTTTTACTACCATATAGAAGGAAATAACCCAGAGGGGCTACATGAGGTTCTTCTTAACCTTAATAGTCAATCACTTGTCTGTTCTGCACTAATTCTAATTTTCCCCCCGTTTACCTCTTCGCTCCACTGAATGTCACTGCAGGAGGGAGTCACACACATAGTTTTCAACAAAGCCCTGTCCTCCCGTAGCCTCTCCAGCTCACGCACTGGGACCAATTTTACAGTGTGTTTCCTGACCCTTTTTCCTCACTCAATGAGCTTTGTGTATGTGTTTGTGTGTTTGTGTGTGTTCAATTATCAAGCCTAGCTAGAGCAACACTGGTTCTGATTCCTCTGCTGGGAATCCACGAGGTGGTGTTCACCGTACTGATAGAGGAGAGCGTGGAGGGCACCGGTCGCTACGTCCGGAACTTTATCAACCTCACTCTCAGCTCCTTCCAGGTTGGATCAATAAAGACGATTTCCTGCCTGACTGTTGGGAATCAATGCGAATCCTGATTATTTTTCAATGTCATTCCCTCTTTCAGGGCTTCTTGGTCGCCGTGCTCTATTGTTTTGCCAACGCAGAGGTAGGTCTGTGCAAAAAGTTCAAACTTGTTAGGTAACTTACTGGCAAACACAACGATGGGAGTTCTCCTCCATAGAACAACAATCTTGGGTAGAGAACTACAAATATTTCAAATAGTTCATAAAAAAACATAATGATTTGCTTATCTTTGAGACTGGAAAATACTGAGTGAGATTTTTGCAGTTCTCAAACACCCCTGAGGTGTGAAGCTAACAGAAACCATTTGATTTCATTGACATTTAAGAGTTAAGCAGCAGCTGTGAGTTCTTGTGGAGCTGCAGGGGTGTCTGGACCCAATGCTTCAACGCTAAAGGAGGCATGGAGATGATGGCACTGATAGTACTCCCATAAGATGGCTTGAATCAAAAGTCTAGAGGTTCTCCAGAATGCACAAAAAAGAAAAAGGAAAAAAATCCCATTTAACCACTGGTTCTGGATCGCAAGAAAACAATGGACCAATGACAACAATAGCAGTCATGCGTGAAGTATTTCGTAATGGCCGTGGCTTACAAGTTCTGCCAGTCACCAAGCACTTACATCATATGGGTTCCTTGGTAACCATAAGAAGACCCTTCCTTGTAGCAGGTGCGATGATTGTTTTAGGAACTGCAGCCTGTGGTCCCTGGTTTCTATGCCTCTCTAATGCACAAAAGCAGCCTAATTCCTGAAAAAGTTCAAGGAACTGCAAAATGTTTCTACAGTACGAAAGGAACTAATGCAATATTCACAACAGCGTTATCACACTATTTTAAGAAAATTTGCGGAATTAAAGAAGTGCCATGACAACCATGACCTCGTCTAACAAGGTATGCTTCTTCCTCCACAGGTACAGGCTGAACTGAAGAAGCGCTGGCAGCTTTTCCTGCTTACCAACAACTTCCAGATCCGAAGCTGTTTCGGGGGTGGTCCACTCAAACACCTGTGGCAGCGCACCCGGGGCCGCCACCCGCGGGGCCAGCAGAATGAATCACTCGACGAGGGCGCCTCAACCGCAGTTCGCCCCCACTTCCTGCAGGTGGCTGTAAATATAGGAAGTGGGATACATGGCCAAAGAGAGGCCAAAGGTCAGGGGTTGAAGGGGTGCGAAGCGGCAGCTCTGGACTTTCTCACCAGGAAGAGCTTGTCCAGTAGTGACGGGGAGATGACACTCGGTGAAACCATGGAGGAAATTCTGGAGGAGAGCCAGTTCTGAGCCCTTTCAACATCTTGATATGACCACGAGGGAATCCTGGGCCTGTTTACAGGCAAAACTACTACAACAGCAGCAGACGGACATGATCCTGCTCTTGTGAAAGAAGTTAGCGTTTCCTTTTTTCATACCACAGCAGTAGAAACCACATCTTCCTGTCATATGTTTTTCTTGGCAGTTTTGGAGCCTGAAACGTAAAGTAGTATCAAGTGCTCAGACAGGTTGTGAATGGTACTTTCAGAGCTTCTTGGATGCGCGGTCAAATTTACTACCCGATCATAACAGCAGGATTATGGAATTGATGATAGGTTTGGATGAGGACGTTAATCAAGCCTCCCTGAAACTGTGATTTTCACAAAAGCCGATTAACAATTACGGCTCCATGAAATCTTGGACGGGTTATAAGAAATCCCAAAAAGGTTCTACATACCCCTGTAGTTTGGTCACTGAAGATCTTGGATCTCAGCTAATGGAACAGTTTCTGAGAATTCACCAACTCTGTGATCGCGGCAGTTGGAATAGTTTACATCAGTGGTCATTTCAGGGTTGGAGGGGTGTTTTTTTTTTTTGTGTGTGTGAAACCAGACCAACACCACCACCATTTAAAAAAAGGGCCTCGTGTGGACGTGCATCGAACACGTGTCTGTTGAACCCCGGGCCAAACTTCCTGGTTCTGCTGAGACTTAACATGTGAAAAGGTGACGGTGGCATCAAAAGGTCGGAACCTTTGGGCCAGTGTTGCCAAGTGAGGACGACGACTGAAATATTTTTGCCTGGCCACTCTGTTCAGCTTTCATAGTCCTGGAATGGTACTGTGTCCAGACACCTTCACACCTCCACAAGAGAACCAAGAAATCTAATCGCTGCTCAAAAAACATTTCTTGTACACTTGTTAAAGTTAGGGTTCATTTATGCTCAATGTTAAATATGGACGGAGCCTTCTGTCCGTCCTATACGTTTCTTTCCTGTGAAATGACTCCAAGGAGCTTGTGGACGCTCAGCCAAAGACAGACTTGTAACCCTAGATGAGGTGGTAGCAGTGTTACGCAGTATTCTCAAGCGCTCCAGAATTCTCCGTCCAAATGTTGACATGTATTTTTTGGCTGCATGGATCACTGCCATCTACCATGCTACATCTTTTTGTTTCTCTTTCTGATGTCCGAATGGAACGCGGCTCTGTATTGCTTAGCAACCACGGCAACATAAAGTAGTCAAGTTAGATCTTATTTGTACATCGCTAAATCATAACAGTTGTCTCCTTACACTTTCCATGGAGTGCAGGTATGGGCCATACTCTCTAAAATGATTGACAGAAACACAATATTCCGCCACAAGCAAGCGCTTGGCTACGGCGGTGAGGAAACGCCAGCTTAAACCTGACGGAAAACTCGCATCTGGGGACAATCTGGGCAACCTTCTGTGTCGACCAGTTGGAGTAGAAAGAGAGGAAGCAAGAGAGAAGGACTGAGAGATACAGTAGAAAGCCAGATACCAAAAGGTGGTACGAGGGTTGGGAGGGAAAGGCGCACGTGATCTCACACTAATGATGATTGTAGCCTTAACAGGTAGACGGTTCTAACTGATACGATACAGCAATCGCCTTTGTTTTCTCAAACGGAATAACAATGGTGAGCACCTGATCAAACTAAATGCCAAAGCCCAGGTATTTGAAGAGTATCGACAACTTTTGAAATGGACATACCTATTTAGGTATGTAGCACGTTTATCTGAAAAATATGTCTATCAGCTCAAAAATTAATTACAACAGATAATTGTTTACCGGGGATCTTGAATGAGAATGTTGAGAACACTGAGTGATGTTTTCTTTTAAGGATTTTAATGCGGTGTTATGAAATGTCACCCTCATACTTATGAAAGGAGTTGTGTTTGTATAATGGTATTTCTGTACAGTATTGAGCCGTAAAGCTCAGCGGCAAGAGGGGTCAACGTTAAACTTGACAAAACGAGGTGTAAAGAGAAAAGGAGAGACGTTTTTGGGGAAAAAAGGTTGATTCATTTTGCCCCCAGAGGTTAATCCAGTCCGACGCAGTTTCTGCTCACTAAAGCTTTGGTTTATTCGAGGCGTCCTGTGGGTCACAGGAGCCCCGTGGGTCTATAGTGGAGTGGAAATTAATTTCACCCCTTCATCACAGGACCAGGATTCAAAAGGGGAATGGACAGAAATAAAAGCCCATTTCATATTAAACTTACTGTTGCTTCATGCCGACAGACCGGATAGATGATGAGAATGATAGCAGTTTGGAAATGAGTCATGAGCTAATCTTATAGGGAGCTATACTTTACCTGAAAGTATTTTTAGCAGTCCACATGTTGTACTTTTAAAGTATAAAACTGCCTCTTCTTGTTACCAAAAGCAACTTTGCAACTGTTTTCTCCATAAACTTTTGAGGAAGAAATCCTACATTTGTGTGGTGAGTCAGCACCAACAATCGAACATGTTGCACTCGCTCTGCAGGATCGTGGGTAATGTAGTACCAATGTAATATCACAGGCGCATACACCATAAAAATGCCAGCAGTGAGAAAGAATGGGATTTTTTATCCCCGGAACAAGAATAAGGGGATCACTTTGGATATGTATACAGAAACCAGGAAGTATCATGGAGGATAAATGATGGTTGAAGAAGAGATGTACATCTGTGATGCCTGCTTTCTTTTTGGACTCCTGGTCTGTTAGGAATTAAAAGTAACTGTCTTCAAATCTTTCCTAAATTGAGACTATTTTAAACTACTTTTCAGAGTGTAACTTTTAATTTTTTTTTCCATGTGTCCATATCGGTTCTGGGGAGCCACAATATAAAAAATGCAAGGCCGGTGTTTTTCCAATGTTTGCTATATATTTACCTTGCGAAATGTACACAATGGCAGTCAGGCTAGTTATAAATATCCAAATGTCTTTACTTCTGCATTCTAGTGGTCTTACAAATACAATGTATTTATTGTCTGGATGCAAATTCTGCCAAATGCAAAAAGCTCTATGTGCAGAGTGTTATGTATGTATGTCTGTATGTATGTGTATGTGTATTACACAGTATTTTGTACAGTCGGAACATTTACGTGCAAGTGAAATCCCAACACAAAAATATGTATGTGCACAAAATAAAACCAATAGTCGTCTGCTTCGTTGTGCTTTTTCCGAGGCGCAGCTTTGATTTGTGTCGAAATTTGGTTTCACAGTGATCATATGGTTCTGTGTCAGGACAGGTCATCAGTGGCCTTGGCCTCAATGTCATGACTTCTAATTCTGACTTCTATCTAATTACCAGAGTTGGTGTGGATTATCAAAAATAGATAAATTAATTAATTAAATAAACAAACAAACATATAAATAAATAAGTATCTAAAAGACAATTTGAAAAATATATTTATATCTATATTTTAATATCAATTAATCAGTTATTTTTTTTCATATATATATATATATATATATATATATGGTTTAGAAAAAAAAAAAAAAAATCTTTTTCTGAACCACCAAGAAAACGATAGTTTTTAAGTACATTTAAAAAGATTACTCTGCAGTGTTGGTTGTGACAGACACACACACACACACACACAAACACACAAACACACATATACACACACACACACACACACAGTACTGACGCAGGCTCTGTAGAAAGCACATCAATCAAAGGTTATAGCATCATAAACAAGCAGCCTGGAGGCCGATCATTCTTTCCAGAGGGCGGAAAAAGACACCGGCGTGAACCTCATCTGTGAAGACACTGACTAATAAACCTGAATGGGAGCTTCACCCCACATGAAGAATGCTCATCTGGTTTATTCAATCTAATTACGGCAGAAATTAGATTTTCGCATCCGCGTGGAATCGTTATTTATCCATATATTCTGCTATAAATCTGCTTTTTACTGCTAGTTTACAAGGAGTCTCTGAGCTAAATGCTGCTGACCGAGACAGTTGTAGAAAAAGAAAAAAAGCGATCCGTACAAAATGAATCACATATGGAGATTATTTTTATTATTTGTAGTTCACTGGTTAGGGGATGAGATAAATATTTTGGCCATAAAATAACGGCTGTGTCGGGTTGTTTTTTGTTGTTTTTTTTGTGGTTCATATTTTGGCCAGTGGCCACGATTTTGATGGGAGAAAAAAAAGACCTTTCTGAAAATTACAAAACTCCCCTTAGCGTATGTGTTCTGGCAAAGATCTCTTCGATCCTTGTCCGCAGTCTCCAGAAAACTTCTGCGGATGACAGCTGTGGAGGTTGAAGAGGAACAGGCTTCATCACTGCGGGGGACGACTAAACTCACAAGGGCCGGCAATAACAAGATCTCGGTTCTAACAAAATCAGCAAATCCAGGATTGTGCCGTCTCTGGTGCGAGTGAGATGCCCTTTGCATGCATTTTACGTAAAAGGAATATTTAATGTTTCTTTCTTTTGCTGAACAATTTCTTTTTTTTTTTACGTTGCAGAAAGATTTAACATTATCCCCCTTTGCCATTAAACTATATATAAGTATTCAGGGTGTTCAATGAGACCTCTTGTGGCTGGAGCTAGGAATTAATAGTAACGTTGAAAATACGACAAATTGTTACAGCTAAGCGTGTCCACACACACAGACACACAAGGGAGAGAGAGGGACATAGATAGGTTGTTGACATGTTGCACTCCTGACTTTGTGAAATGTTAGCAGTTTGTTAAGCTTCATTTTTTACTTAATTCATTCATTATCTATTTAGCTCATCTTGCACCAAGAGTTGAAGGGGCGCCTACCCCAGCTGTCAATGGGCAAGAGGCAGGATTCACCCTGGACCAGCCACCGGTCAATCTAAGGGACAAATATAGAGAAATACAACCACTCGCTCTCATTCACACATCTAGGCAATTCAGGGTCTCAAGTGAAGTATTTGTTGGAATGCATAAAGCAATTTTATTTTAACAATGAGAATAATTATCATTATTTGCATTATGTTTTCTATTTATTTACAGCAATTGTCACAAATCTAAACATTTCCCAAGAACCCTATCCTGCTCTGTCTCAGCCTCCTGGTATTTGATGTAGGGGCCAACTATGATAATATCAATATTTCTATATTTTCGGTTGATATTTTGGAATCAATACTTTTTACATTGCATTACATCTACACAACTTACATTATTTTTGAGATATTGCTGCACAGGCTCAGTCAAGCAAAACTCTATCCTTACTTTGCTCAGAGTGAGCTCTATGAGAATGTCACACAACGAGGTTGTGCGATATTTAAGTGACACTAGCAGCCTCTTTGAGCGCAGAAGCTGAAGGTTGCCATGGAGACTGACAGCATGCCTCAATGTCCCCTACAACACCTGCTGTCCATCAGAAGATGCTGTTGGAGAGTTTCATGAAGGCAAAGAATACCCAGGTAAAGGGGACAATGTGTTATAAGGGACTCAAAATTGAATGACGCGTAGTTTTATTAAACTTTTAAAAATGCGTAACTAAGCGAGGTGAATGTTGGAGGAAGCCAAGTTCTCTAATCTGTCAAACGTTCATATGCTTGCAGTCCATCAGAAAATTTCGACGGACATTTTATTTTTCTGGAATGTTATCAATGAAAGCTAATGTTCTGTTTGTATCAGGTTATAAATTATACATTTTCAGTTGCACTTTAACTTTTTTGGACATTGCAATAGCCTCACTACCTCGTAGTAGCTTGCTGTTGTCTTTGATACTATTTATACATTTTATAAAAGTACAAAAATTATTAATTTTGATCTTAGGGAAATGCTATTTCAATCCTCTGTATGTGTAAAACATATGGCAGTATTCACAATGAAGTTGACTGACTTCAAGATGAACAACATAGACTGTTAAGTAAATTACAGTTTAGATTGCAGTTTAATTATTTGTATAACTATAATAAATAAACAAATGTGATTGTTAACATTATTGATTATAATGTCTCGCAGTGTAAAAGCTTTTTTAGAAAGGTGAAAAACACAGCACAATACTTGTTTAAATTATACTTATAAATCATACTTATATAAAGAGTTTAATAAAATATATTTGTTAATAAAGTATTTTTATTCAATTCACTTTGATGTGATTTTAATGCCATTTTATGAGCTCTTTTTCAGAGTAATTGTATTCATGAGTTTTATTCACATTTCATATTGACCTTTAAATGATGTTATGAAAAAACACTACAAAAAAAAAAAAAAAAAAAGGAAATCTGTATCGATATCGACGAGGAAGTCGCTTAAAATCAGGGAAAATGTTGGTATCGTCCATCCAATCCGCCGCCGAGAATACCGGTACTTGTCACGTGATCCCATCTCCCACCCTGCTTTCAGCCAATGAAGGACAGTCTTGCGGAGCCGTGCTTCCGGTCACCAGCATATTTGATCCGTTCCTTCCGGGTTCCGGAGAACATCGCCATGGCCGGATCCGCAGCCGCTGCGGAGCGCATCGGATACCTCACCCGCGTCCAGTGCTTCAGCGCCTGCCATCGCCTCCACAGGTACCGTATTCTGTCGCGCCAGCGGGATTAGACTTGTGGGATCAGCGAGGATTTTGCGACGGGTTTTCTTTTCGTTGAAAGGATGGTAAGCGATGGGATGTCGACGACGTTTTGGTCACGAAGGGACTAGTTTCTTGATATTTAGGTGAGCGAATGGGGTTTTTGCTGCGTTCAGAACCGTCGGAAATTACAAAATAAACGTAATAAGAATTTCGGGACACATATTTACAGAGAACATTTGCAGGGTAAATTTACCTCAAATTGGAGATCATGTACTTTACTTATAGTTTGCAATATAGTGACTATTTACCATTATTTGTATATTATTAAAACTCTACTGATGTTAATTTATACTGCTCCCTTCATAACAGTGGCAAAGTCCAGTTCCCAAATACACTGCCCGCATTCAACAAGCTACAAGCTGAAGCACAAACATCTTAATACTTTTTAACAAAGTTAGCCAACAAAAGAGATTCAAGTTTCTGTTAGTGAATAATCTCATTATCATACTCTTTTCAGACTGTATAATTGTAATTAACTGCTTCTGACTGTGTGCTATGTCCTAAATACACTAATTTCACAACACTGTGAATTTTAAAATGACTATTTGCCAAGACTCACACACATGGGAATGTTTATTTACAAATAATACTGTGGATAAGCAGAATATATTGACAAGGAATCTTATAAAATGGTAATTTCTGTCATAACATGATGACAGCCTGAGCAGTCCGCCATTACAAAAAAACCCAGAACATACTACGAGCAAGTAGTCTGATATTATCTAAGAACATCTAATAAGGTCTGATTGCCTTAAAATAAACTAGTCAAACACGTGCACTGACCATAAAGTACATTTGCCACAGTTCATACTGGTCATGTTACCTACAAAGTGACAGCATCCCACCATTAGATTGCAATGCATCAACATCAATGCTATTTTCAACAAGTAGAATTGAGAAATATAAATGATCCCTAACTGTCCAGGAAGAGAAAAGTTGAGGCAGATGGAAGGCTGTTTCAAGAAAGAATGGAAGGCGAATACATGTTTGTGTTTCGAGGAGAAGAAAACGGTATGTCTTTTGTGTGGTGAGGCAGTGTCGGTTGTCAAAGAGTACAATCTACATCAGCATTTTGACACCAAACACAGAGCAAAGTAGGCCAAAGTCAGCCTCCCAGAAAAACAACAAATTGTCCAAGAATTAAAAAAAATAATATTATATGCATTTGTATATGTAACATTTTGGAATTGAACGGGTATTAAAATAAAGTTATTTCACATGAAGGAGTAGTTACATTTATTTATAAATATTAATTTTTTATTCAGTTTTTCCCTGATGGCAATGCTGGCAATCCAATGATCTGTCATTTCACATTAAACAGATGGAAATCATCCATCGCCTATCCGGGGTTGGGTCCTCTGCAGTATCAGTATCCAATCCACTTTATTGCTCGGCTTCTGACACGTATTGGTCTAAAGAGACTTCAACATTTTTACCACTGGTTTGAGCTTTCCTAATGTTTCATACATTCTATATTTTGATTCCATCACATTTCTTAAACTTGAATTTATGTCCATTAGAATTCACATCAAAATTCCCGAAATGGAACTCTGCAGTACCTCATATGCGACCTTCAAAACTGTACGATAGGTCTCCACAAATTCAAATACCTGCTTTATGTTTGCTAAGTATCATTTTATTTTAGTCAATGCTATATCAGAGATATAGTGATATGAGTCAGATTAATTGTAGGAATCTCCTGATCAGGAGTATCAAAAGCCTTTTATATCAAATAATACTGTTTAAATGCCATTTCCCATCTTCCTTTTTTAATAAAAACAGAAGTATTTGTCTTGTGAGCTGTTCTCATTGATATTATTAAAAGTAGCTCATGAAATGTAGCTTTTCATGAACAGGAGAATAATCTGACAACCCCAATTTGAGGACACAATGTACCAGATGCTCCTGAAAGCAGTGAATGTCAATAACCCCTTGTCACAGTTCTGTTTGCACCACAAGTGAATGAGTAAACATGAAGAGAAAACCAGAAGGTTTATATCGAACTCAAACATCTAACTGTCTCCTCTCTAGCATCCACCTGAGTGACAAAGAAAATCTGGAAGTCTACGGAAAATGCAACAACCCTTACGGCCATGGACACAACTATAAGGGTAGGTAACACTCACCCATTTCTTTCTCTTACGATGTGAAGAGTGTTGGGTTTTTTCATCAGCTTCTTGCATTTTCTGTCCTCAGTGGAGGTGACGGTGCGGGGGAAGGTGAGCTGCTCCCAAATTCTTCTGTCATCAGGTGGTTTAGTCCTGGTGATATTTGATATTTTAATCCATCATTTTTTACTTTGATTTTACGAGTATGAAGATGTAAGACAGTTTTTTGCACTGCCTGGTTTTGGGCCCAGATTTGATCAGTTATCAGAGTTTGCTGAATGAGCCTCACTAAGACAAATGATGACTTCAACAGTTTAAAGCATTATAAATATATGTACATCTGTGTCTTTCTCTCTCATTCATTCATTCATTCATTCATTCATTCCCACACACACACACACACATATATTTCCCAGTCGAATGATTACACAAAATGTGTTTACTTGAGGACCTAAAAACAGAGCATTTTTGCTGTTTTTAAATGAGACTTGAAAAATACAAACTCCTCTTGTCCACTCCCATGTCACATGATCACACATACAGGATGTGTCTTAATCTCATGTAAGCTTGCGCTTTGTCCACAGATCGACCCCTTCACCGGGATGGTGATGAACCTCACAGACTTGAAGAAGTGCATTGAGGTAAGACATTGAGATTTTAATGGTAGTGCAAATGGCGTCTCATGAAAATCACAGAATATTTGAAAGGACCCGGTCGAATTTAATATTTTTAAGAAAATTAGCGAAACAACTGAAGAAAAATGAGATCCAGTCCTGATTTGTCTGCTCACGGCAGAATAGTCTGACAGTATCTTCATCATTTTTGTCACTTGCGGCGTATTAAACCACAAGTGTTTGCTCGTAACCCAACTGTGTGCGACTGCTGTGTTCACGTGGAAAACCAGCCACACTCCAGCTCAGTTCAGCATGATTTTATGTGCAAAAACATCCATAATAAGCCCATGAAGAGTTTTTATTTTAGGAATTTCTACGAGATGACGGCCCTACTAAGGACAAAAAAAGTCAATAGACACAAATTTGACAACTTCACCTGAAAACCTACTCATATTGATGTTGCAAGTGATTATAACTGCTTAATAAGCCTTTCCCAATTTTTAAAGATAAATATAAGGTGCTTGCAGAGCTGCAGTAGTTAATAAAGTTATAGTATTGTGTCTTTTTAAATACACTGGTGGCTGACAATGGCTTCCCTCTCTCAGGACGTCATCATGGCTCCTCTCGACCATAAGAACCTTGATAAGGACGTTCCCTACTTCGCCAATGTTGTGAGGTTTGTATTCATCTCGCTACACACACACACACACACACACACACACACACACACACACACGCACGTCTACTATCTCGCTAATAACTTGCGTTCTCACTGTTAGCACCACTGAGAACCTGTCTGTTTACATCTGGGACAACATGGTGAGGGTTCTACCGCCGGGCCTGCTCTACGAGATCAAGATTCATGAGACAGACAAGAACATCATTGTATATCGAGGGGAGTAGAATGTGCAAACGTCCCGGTTCACACATTCCTTTCATTCATTGTCCCCTTTTCCCTGATATGAAGTCAGAATCTGCTTTTTTACCTGTGTGATCCCAGTGTTTGAGATATAGAGACGATGCTATGGGTTGATATGGTTTATATTTAAACCCTTGAAATGTTTTATACAAAAGCTTTGTGTATTGCGGTTCTTGGTAAGGCCATTTAGCTTTTACTTTTTTCGTCTGCGACAGGACACATCCAGTGAAGTATCTTATTTATATGAAGAATAAATTAAAAGATGAAAAGAAAAAAATTGTTGTCTCAGAAGCATTTGCATCTTCAGGTGTAGAGCTTAACAGGATGCTATGGACTTCATGAAGACCCCCAAATCATTTTTATATGTCAATCAAATACCATCCAATAATAAATAATAACTAGTATTGATAAAAACACTAATATCATTCCTTTTTTTAAGCTATCTTATGTAAATAAATGAGACTGGAGATGGATGACTAAATTAAATTAAACAATAAAAGGGGAAGTATAGAAGATGGAAAACCTGTGGGTGTTCTAGGAAAAAAATGATTACTTAACTCTAGTAAGTCAAGATCATAATATTGATAATAAAATCACATATATGTGTAAATGTGGGGAAAATTAAAAGGCAAATACACACTCAAAAAAATAATGTTTCCATTAAACAAAATTAAATCAAAAATGGTAAAGTATAATTAGAATAGATAAATGATCACATTTTTCATTAACATCATAACTTCATCAGTGAGCTAGTTCGCTCGATATAGCAATTTACAAAGAATGGTGAGTATATGTTATTTTCCGTTGTATGAGTAGGTGGATGCACTTAAGTTACAAAAAGGATAAAAAGTGATGATATTTCTTACAGTAAATTTTCGTAAATGTTTGATAAAAAATTCGACCATGCACGTGTGTTAACACATTGAAGTGACTGAATTTATCTATACACTAGAAATACACAGGTGAATCTATAGGATAATTTCAGATTGTGGAAGAATATTTTTAAAATGCATAAAAACCTCTTGATAAGCGTTACCCTTATTCTGAAATCGATCGAAGAAAAACAAAAGAGGAATAATGTGGCCTCTAGAGGGCGACAAATCTCAGCGGTGAACCCTCAGATATTAAAGCCTGCCGGCAGCAGCGAAGGCGACCTCCTTTTAAAGAGTTGCTAATAAGGTCAGATGAGAAAGAGATCTGCTCCTTCGGCCCTTTTCCATCACTCCCTGCCTTTCCCAGCTGTTCTCTCCCCAGAGCCGTATCGGTGTGATTTATGCAGGCGATCGTAGGAGTGCGAGTTTGTGCTGGAGCCCGAAGCGGCAGGTACTTTGTCTCCCAGACATACGATAACAAATGCTCTTTGATTCATTACCCCTCAGCAAATGCCCGCGTAACTCCGTCTCTGAGCGGACGGGAAAAAGCTACTTACAAATCACAATGCAAATGAAACTTAGAACCTAGTGTAAAAAGGCATTTCCTGGAGACGTCGTGACACGACGCTTTATTGTATCTCGGCCGAGCGCTCGCACTTGCCACATCTTGTGACCCGGTGTTATCACTTGGCTTGATGAATAACAGGGGGTTTGTTGGAACCAAACAAATCAACAGATTCAAAGCAAATAAAGAAAAAAGAAAAGCCTGTGGAAATATGGAAAGAGTAAATACATTCAAAACAAACTTCCTAGATGAAGGACATCTGAAGCATAAGGGCAAATAACTCATCATCAGAAGGCAGGGTTACGACCTGTATAGACTTTGCAAGTGCATCAAGTCAGATTTTATTGGATGGATCCAAGCTCTGTGCAGGCAGTTTTGCCTGGTTGAGGTAAAAAAATCTCTATATCCACCGGGATATTGAGATATGAAGATGCTTCCATGGAAGAGGAGTTCATTAACTGAATGCTCCGGCTCCCGTTCTGCTTTTAGAGACTTCCAGGGTCACAATCAGCTCTGGAAGGGTAGAGATCTGACTCTGCAAGGGAAGAAAAAAAGCTTGAATGACGTTCTTAATAGCGTTGTTAACCCAGGAGCCATAAATCAGGTAATTTGTATGAAACTTAAGGTCAAGATGTCAGTGAACATTTTTTTTTCCAAAGTCACAATGACAACAATGGGATACAAACCAACATATACTGTTGCCCCCTTGTGGCTATACCTGGAATTACAGACTACCATTTGTGCTGTGCTGTGGAGATGATCTGTAAGAGAAATAAGGGGGAAAATTTATATATATAATTACATAATTTTTTTAAATCCAAAATTGGAACCACTCTTCAACTGTATAATCTAATGACAAATATTCCGTTTTACAGAATCATTTGGATTAATTTGCTGCCTTTTTTAAGAACCATGTGGGTTTTAGGCTGATGTCCAAAAGGAATATTCAAAAAAAAATCCCCCTTTTTCCTAAATATGCCGCTTATGACTCAAATTTTATTATTCACCTCCTTTAATTTCATGCTTCTGGCATAAAATTTAAATTTTACCCCTTCGTGTAGGTGGATTTTTTTTTTTCTCGCTAGAGACTGAGCTGAATTCGCCCAACCATTTATGGAAACCTGCGGCTTTAAACCCTAATAAAACATAATTATATAATAGCGGTCAGTAGCCTCTTATCTCGCTCTTGGCAGGGGATGTGCAAAATGTGGATGTTTTAACCAGACCGTTTCTCCGCCTCACAGCCGAGGAGGGTGTGCGAACGCAGCTCGCGGCGGCTGCGGGACTGGACGCACACGCATGGCTGACAACAAGGAGGCCCGCTATTTCTCCAGAGTTGTAATCTTTATGTCAGACTTCATCTGACGAGTCAAACCTTTAATTAATCAAATTCCATGTACGTGTGTCACGCACTGGCAGATGAACTGCCGCGGACAAGTCACGGCACGATCCGGGGAGCGAACTCCCATTTTAACATCCAAGCAGGCCTCCTTTTCCCCCCCTCCTGCATCTTCTTCCCGCTCCGGTCCGAGTCCAACCGATCCCCGATCCTTTCGATGGTTAAGTTTGTAGATGTACGACAAATGTGTAATTACGCGATGAGAGAAGTAGCGCGGATTACTGCAATTATCCCAGTGCCTCATGGAAAAGTGTTTTTTTTTCTGAAGCGACCCGTGATCCTGAATTGACTTTGTGTTTTATGTCTCCAACGGGAGCCGCTCGGCATGTTAGCACCCGCGGAAGGAGGGGTGTGTGGGTCACGTTGCGTCCTCTAATTGTCCTGGCAGATTTATCCACACGCCTCGCAAATCAAAACATCGGAGAGTGGAACGGCTTATGCCGGGTTGTTCAAATGCATTATCGTCTGACAGACACGGGGATTAGCGGTGCCGTGCCAAAATAAAACCCTTCCGAGGATACGCGGTTTTGAAAAAAAAAAACATCGACGTCGACGATTCGATTAATATTTTATCCCCCTTTATTGCCGTGCGTCAATGACACCATATGGAAACGGCAGCATTGTAAATTTTCCACGCCATTTTCTGTCATCGGAACTGAGGCGTTGTGGTTGTCAGATGTGCATCTCTGAATGGAAGGATTCCAAAACAATTACCTGGATTTAGACCAGATGATCGATGGTCTTTCCATCTCCGCCTTTGCATTTTGCGATAAAAGTTCCCCCTCACAACCCCTGCCCCTTCATGCTAATTAGCTTAGCACAACTGCAGGACTGTCCGCTATCTGTGGCCGCCATCAAAAGTCGACAGGTATACATTCCAGCAAAACGTTTGAGCACTCCGGTGCGCATGCATGTCGTAACTTGTTCTGTTCACCGCGTTCTAAGACAAACCACTGCAAGTCATTTTTCGGATCTTGTAAAAGAAGGGACTTGTGTATTTGAAAGAATCACAATGCCGCGATGGCAATATTTATGAAGCTCAAAAACCGATTGCCTTTGTTAGATTTTGGTTCCCTGTCCCAAATTCACATAATGATAATAATTATAAATGACTTATCTGTGCTAAGCTAATTTCATCTGGCCCTGTCGTGTGGTGGGAAGAAAACAACACAGTAGAACCTCAGCTATTTTGACTCCATTCGCAAACCGAAATGTTCACGAACTGAATTAATGTTTCACATTCTAATCGATGTAAATCGTCATTGATCCGTTCTTCAGCACCAAAAATTCATGCACACATAATTGCACTCTTTTGAAACTTTTTACGTGTTTACCTATGGCAAAAATATGGAGAGGAATTAAAAATAACGTTAATTATTGCTTTCTCCTCTTGGCAGCACTTGTACTCGGCGTTTCCTTTGCTAAATCATTAAAAATAAAGCCTTCTCACATATGAGACCCTGTCCAGCAAGCTATCTTTCATTAATCCAAGCTAAGAATTACTTTGCTTTGTTAACATAGTCACCCTTTTAGTCACATCTGTCATCTTTAGCATATCTTTTTCTTCAGAATTGACTTGGCCATGTCAAAATGCTTGGTGAACTCTGTAATACAAACAGCGCTCTCGTGTTCCCTCTTCAGATGGACTGAAACGCTTAACTTCTTCTTGTCACCAGCACGTTTGACCTTTTTAGGAGCCAACTTGCTGAAACACACACAAATAAGTTTTATAACAGAAGAATACAATGATTAACGATGTAAACAACGCAGAGTACCGTGCACGACAGCCAAACTGTTTGTTTGTGCGTTCGTGCACCAAGGCTTGTTC
Organism: Fistularia commersonii; assembly: GCF_037954325.1. Taxonomy (NCBI): domain Eukaryota; kingdom Metazoa; phylum Chordata; class Actinopteri; order Syngnathiformes; family Fistulariidae; genus Fistularia; species Fistularia commersonii. The sequence goes on along the minus strand of NC_141316.1, from coordinate 2,965,790 downwards.
GCATCTCAATTCCAGATTAGATCGAAAAGTCTGTCTGTGGCCGGTTTGTTCATGATTAGGGACGTTCGCAAGCCGAGATTCTTTCTATTCCTACCAGCAGATTTACAGCAAAAAGGGTTGACTTATCCAAAATAAGTTGGTTTAACCCTAATCTTAACCCAAACCCAAACTCTTTTTTGGCCATTCAGAGGCGTTTAGACAACCCACTACTATAACACATGTAAAGCTTAAACACACTATATCTGCCATGTAACTACCAAGATATAAGACAGTAATTCACTCGCCTGATCGGTTGTAATAAGATTCAGTTAAGGTTGGTTTGCAATCCGAACGAAATTTCCCAATATCCCCCTCACACTTGATATCGGTTTCTCAATAACATATTTCAACTCAAATGAAATGTTTCGATATTGTAACAAAAAGGATTGAAATCCGAGCTGCAGAGGAATAACGCCGCCGGCTGAAACACCCCGTATTGTAAAATTTTGCTCTTTTTCACTGGGGTCAAATTCTTGAGCTCCGCACACACGCTGACATCCGCTCGACTTGGCGCTCTGTCAGGGTGATTAAAACCCAAACGGCCTGTTCTTTTCCGATGCCAGAGATGAAACAAGATAAATTACCCTCAGCTGTCATTTCCCCCCCCTCCGATGCTGTAAGGTAAACATATTTTTTTGCATGATTTCCCGCTGCCTGCAGGCAGACAGGCAGGTAGTGCGTTGAAGCGAGCAGAGAGGTTCTGAGCTGCAGCCTCACTGATTCCACATGAATGATTGGACGTCTTGGGGTTTGTAACGGGAGTTTCCTCTTGTTACATAAGTTGCACTGATGCTTTGGTTCTGGTGACGCTAAAAAACGGAGAAATGTATTTTCGGTTGGAAAAAAGATATGAAATACCAAATAACAATTTAACAATGTAAAACATGGATTCAATGGAAATCAACTTTAGAAAAATCAATGTATTTGTATACGTGTGTGTGTGTGTGTGTGTGTGTGTGTGTGTGTGTGTTTGTATCTTTATCAAAAAATCATACTGTGTATATCTAACCATGTATAACAGCATATATTACCATACATAGACACATAAACACACATGCATAGACATATCCACATACATGTACATCTATCTACCCATGTGCATATAAACATACATAAGCTTATACATACACATATACATACTCATACTGTATGCATATGTATTTTTCAACTATGTAATGAAATTGTATTATAAATACTATAACCATCAGCTTTTCTGAAATGAATACCTAAATTGAAATATTGAACATCTGTTGAATCCCGATCAAATTTTTCAAATAAAAAAAAGTTTTTCAAATATTTACAGAAGCCAATGTTTTCTTTAAGAAATAGACATATCCATCCATCCATCTTCTGCCGCTTATCCTGCACTCGTGGGTCGCGGGGGATCCCAGCTGGTGCAGGAAACCGGAATTGGTCCAGGGTGCTTCGTGCCGTGAGAATTTTTTTTTTTTTTTTTCGAATTGCACGTGCTCTGCTCTGCTGCACCGATGACTGACAGTGACAGGCAGTGCAAATCACAGTGTGCACCAAAGGGTGAAAGTCAGTGTCGCTTCGACTCCGGGTCGGTCTCTACGGCTCTGACCGCATGAGAATTAGTGGCTCAGTGGACAACAATGATGGTCAGTGTTTCTGCCACTTCCAGCCTGCTGATGTAAGCCATCTTGACATCTACTAAATTAAGTGCATATAATTTGGCACAAATATCCATGGTTTCCCACGCTGATGTTAGTGACCTTTTTTTTTTATATACTGCTGCAATCAAATTCAAATGTTGCATGTGAAAGATATGAAGCTTTGCTTTGATTGTTGCTTCACTGATCCACTTTTCTAGGGAAGCCAAAAATGAATCCTTGCTCGGGAAAGTCAGTCCTGTTTATTTTATTTTGTTAATTATTCTTGCTTTTATAAATGGGTTGACAAAAATAAAATACAACATGACAGCCAATCAGGGCTCTGAGAGTTCAGTCCAGTAAAGGCAGCCATACTTAAAGTTTGTTTCGGCATTTAAAGGAAATGTATATTTGGGTGTCATCTGCATAATAGCGAATATTGATACTTTCGTTTCCACACTCAACGATCACATCTGAGATACTGTCAGTGTATTGCTATATAACGCTGCACGACTGGGTAAAATGTTTTAATTTCTTATCGAACTGGCCACGATGGCTTGGGCTGAGTAAAGTTCTACAGATGAAGTTTGATGGGATGTGGTTTCAAATTAGCCTGCTTCAAGGCAGCGCTGCTCAGGAATGTAAAAGAAAGTGTGTGGAACATAAGGTGAAGCTGGGCAGTCATCTGTGTGCACTGATGTCAATCGCTAGTGGTGTGCGCGTGTGTGTGAGTGTGTGTGAGTGTGTGTGTGTGTGTGTGTGTCAAAATAAGAATGCACAAGCTTTTCTTCTTGCTTTTCACTCCCCTCCCTCCTCTCAGGGTCAGGTAGCAGGCATAACACACATTAACACACTCACACACCCTCTCCTCTCTCTTCCTATCTGCTCTGACTCTCTCTCACACACACACACACACACACACACACACACACACACACACACACACACACACACACACACACACACTCCTATTGCCTCAGGAGAACACACACACAAGCCTCACTTCCTCCCCGGAGTCCGCTCGGGTGAAGACAGCATGGGGAGCTGCGAGCTGTGAGGATGGAGAAGAGAGTGTGTGTGATCCAGACAGACTTCCACCAGTACAGACCCAGCATCACTCTTCACAGCAGACCCCTGGCGCACGTAAGGAACCCACCTGACCTCGTCTCTCTCTCGCTGTCGTTCTGTGTTGTGTGTCCACCGCAGTCCTCTATAGCGTTTCTCGCCGGGGCTCCTCCTCGCCGGAGGCCGACACCTCTGAAAAAGAGGAGCTCCTCACTCAACAGGGGGCGTCAGAGTGTAAAGGAACTTGTGTGTGTGTGTGCATGATATGCAGTGGGTGGTGCTTTCGTAGGATTTTTCCTAGATTCTTCAGGTTTTTGAAATTAAAATGGTAGAATAGTGAGCTTTGGTTTGTGAAACAGTTTGTAAGACACTATGTTATCAGGGATTCATCTACGCACACACACACACACATATACACACACACACAATGCAAAGGAATGCAAACAAACCCAGACCAGGACATCATTGACATAAGAAAGATAAGTGAGTCTGGATGCGGGATTACAGGTTAATGATAATAATCTGAAAATTGTACAGTTATTTGTCACTAAATCTTCCTCTCCTTTCGGCCTTTCACTTCAGGGGTCACCACAGCGAATCAACTTTCTCCATCTAACCCTATTCTCTGTATCCTCCTCTCTCACACCAACTACCTTCATATCCTCTCTCACTACAACCATAAATCTTCTCTTTGGTCTTCCTAGAGACCTCTTGCCTGGCAGCTCCAATTCCAGCATCCGTCTACCAATATATTTACTCTCCCTCCTCTGTACATGACCGAACATCTCAGTCTGGCTTCTCTGACCTTCTCTCCAAAACATCGAACATGTGCTGTTCCTCTGATAGACTCATTCCTGATCCTATCCATCCTGGTCACTCCTAAAGAGAACCTAGACATCTTCATCTCTACAACCTCTAGTTCTGCTTCCTGTCTTTTTGTCATTGCAACTGTTTCTAGGCCATACAGCATCGCTGGTCTCACCCCTGTCTTGTACTGGGACGCCCTTAGGCTGCATTAGTTATTTGTCACTAAATATATGGCAATAAAGCAGATCAAGTACATCAAATATAGTAAATAAAATAGTTAAGATCCGTCATTGTCAATGGTCAGGTTCGAGATGTTTATTTGGCTTTCACTGCATGCTATCCATCAGCCCAGTGGATGCAAAAGTCAAAAATACACATTTTTTTGTTTGTCAAAGTCTCCCTCCAGGCTGGATTGTATTTTCCTTCTTGTTTATACAGCGAGATATTCGAGCTCTCAAGTGTCAAAGGCATTATTCTGACGTAATATTCTAAATTTTCTTTTAAATCAGCTGATGGGAGCGTATGGCGTATCAGCGTTTCTCTTTGCTCACCACATTGGTTAAGTCAGGCCCAGGCCAAATAAAAAAAAATTGCAACAATATCGTGATTTGAAAACTCTGTTGCTTGTGTGTGTGTGTGTGTGTGTGTGTGTGTGTGTGTTTGTTGTTAAACTGGCTGTAATTGTACAACTAGCTCAGTTAATAGCACGTGAATCAGTGTGTTTATGCAGTCCATCAATCACTCATCCTCTAACCCACGAGCACAGACATCCAAACGTCCAGTTATACTACTGTCTATATCCGGAAGATGTTATAAGCCATTCATAATTTGATTTGTAGAACGCATTTATCCTTAAAACAAGGTTAAAATTCATTCCTTGGTGGTCCTAGTTACAGATTTATGGAGTTGTAAAGAGGCCTCTTTAAAAACATTTGCCAAGAAAAAAATGAGTGGACTATACTCTTAAAAAAAATGAATTTCCCTTTTGTAAGTTTTAGATGTATGGGTGCAGATATAATGCATTTATTATACTGTAATAAATGATGATAGAATTAAAAACAATGACATTTAGTTTCCAGTTTAAGGATGGACACCGGCGTTAGAATATGCATGATTTAATTTTATTTTATTTATTTGAACCCACCCCCAACCAGACTCCCCCGACCAGTGTGCAGTCTGAGGTCATTGCCGGTTTAAACGCTCCGAGGGTGACCAGTCACCAGAGTTCTTTGAGGTTGGAAATTTAGTTTGGCTGGCCGCAGTTTCAACAGCTTCTCTGTCCAATTTTCCCACCATGGCTACTGTCAGTAGGTGATATATGCTAGAGCAAAGCTATATTTCATGCATCGGTCTAGAAAGAAACTGCTGTGATGTAAAACAGATCGCGGTCTTCCTCCCTTCTGCAATTACACATCGTCCTCTTTTCTCTGTGACTTTTAGGTCGGTACAACTTCGCCTGTCTTTTTTTATAGCTATCCCCAGCCATGTCGACAAAGTTGGATAACTCGCAAATGATCTCTCCGTCTCAGTGATCGGGTAAGAGAGGTTACCTGGGGCGATCACATCCCATCATAATGCCTCACCCGAGTAACTACGCTCTTTCAGGTGCAGTTATGCTCCATTACTTTTGCCATCACGCCCTCCAATATCCGCCATCCTGCTACCATTCACTGAGCGTGCTGTCTGTTATAAACATTTGCCCTCTATCCGCAATAAACACGTGTATGTTAAAAGACTTGCAATATCATTCTGATCAATATTTGCTGTTCATATTTTTTTTTTTTCTTATACCTTTAAGAATCGGTTTGTATATTATGAGCTACTTCTCTGTTCTTCTTCTGCTTTTTGCTTTTCCCTTCAGGGGTCGCCAAAGTGAATCAACCTTCTCCATCGAACCCTATTCTCTGTATCCTCCTCTCTCACACCAACTACCTTCATATCCTCTCTCACTACAACCATAAATCTTCTCTTTGGTCTTCCTAGAGACCTCCTGCATGGCAGCTCCGATTCTAGCATCCGTCCACCGATATATTCACTGTCCCTCCTCTGTACATGACCCAACCATCTCAGTCTGGCTTCTCTGACCTTCTCTCCAAAACATCTAACATGTGCTGTTCCTCTGATAGACTCATTCCTAATCTTATCCATTATCGCTGGTCTCACCACTGTCTTGTCCACCTTTCCTTTATTCTGGCCGATAGTCTTCTATCACATAGTACCCCTGATACTTTTCTCCACCCATTCCAACCTGCTTGAACCCGTCTCTTTACCTCTTTTCCACACTCTCCGTTGCTCTGGACTGTTGACCCCAAGCACCTGAAATCCTCCAGCTTCTTGATCTCCACTCCCTGGAGCTTCATTGTTCCACCCGGGTTCCTCTCATTCACCCACATATACTCTGTTTGCTGTGCCTAACCTTCGTTCCTCACCTTTCCAGCACATACCTCCACCTCTCGAAATTTTCCTCAACCTGCTCTCACTACAGATCACAAGGTCATCTGCAAACCTCATGGTCCATGGAGGTTTCTGTCTAACCTCATCTGTCAGCCTGTCCATCACCACTGCAAACAAGAGGGGGCTCAGAGCTGGAGATGGAGTCCCACCTCCACCTTGAACTTCTCTGTAACCCCTACAACACACCACACCACTGTCTACACTGTCTACCCTACGCCAGTCTAACATACATAGCATTCTCAAATGCTGACTTCTGCTCTCAGTCTACTTAGTCCACTACTCTTTCCCATAACGTCATTGAATGGCTCATCAACTTTGTCCCTCTATAGTTGCTGCAATTCCGCACATCCCCCTATTCTTAAAAATGGGCATCATCACACTTCGTCTCCATTATTCAGGCATCTTTTCATTCTCCAAGATCCTGTTGAATAATCTAGTCAGAAACTCTACCGCTGCCTCTCCTCAACACTTCCACACCTCCACAGGTATATCATCAGGACCAATTGCTTTTCCACTCTTCATCCTCTTCAATGCCTCCCTCACTTCACATTTATTAATCTCTGCTACTTTGTGGTTTACAATAGTCACTTCAATAGTCACCCTTGCCTCTTTTTCATTTTCCACATTCATGGGCTCTTCAAAGTACTCTTTCCATCTTCCCATCACTCTTCTAGCATCTGTCATTACATTTCCCTCTCTATCCTAAATCACCCGGACCTGTTACACATCCTCTCCATCTTTATCTCTCTGTTTCGCTAACCTGTTCAGATCATTCTCTCCCTCCTTACTGTCCAGTCAAGCAAACAAGTCATCGTACGCCCTTTGTTTTGCCTTTGCTTCTTCTATCTTGACCCTATGCTGTATCTCCCTGTACTCCTGTCTGTTCTCTTCAGTCGTCTCAGTGTCCCACTTCTTCTTTGCTAACCGCTTTTTCTCTGTATATACTCCTGCACTTCCCCATTCCACCACCAAGTCGCCATATCTTCTTTTCTTCTTTTCTTCCAGGTGATACACCAAGTACTCTCCTAACTGTCTCCCTGATAACATTAGCTGTTGTTGTCCAATCATCTGGAAGCTCTCCCTGACCACCCAGACCCTTTCTCAACTCCTCCCTGAAAACCATACAACACTCTTCCCTTTTCAGCTTCTGCCACTTTGGCCTCTGCTCTGCCTTTGTCCTCTTGATCTTCCTTGTCACCAGAGTCATCCTACAAACCACCATCCTATGCTGTCTGGCTATACTGTCACCAACAATTTTTCGCAGTCACTGATCTCTTTCAGGTTACCTCGTCTATACAAGATGTAGTCTACCTGCATGTCCTACCTTTGCTCTTACAAGTCACCCTATGTTCCTGTTTTTTCTGGAAAAAGGTGTACACTACGGACATTTCCATCCTTTTTGCAAAATCTACCACCATCTGGCCCTCTGCATTCCTATCCTGGATACCAAATCTGCCCATCACTTCTTCATTCCCTCTATTCCCTGCACCAACATGTCCATTGAAGTCTGCACCAATTTCCACTCTCTCATCTCTGGGGATATTCTACATCACTTCATTTAGCTCATTCCAGAATGTCTCCTTTCCACAAACTTACATCCCACCTGCAGGGCATAGCCACTAACAACATTGAGCATCAGACCTTCAATTTCCAGTTTCAGACTCATAAGTCTTTCAGACATTCTTTTCACCTCCAGAACAATCCTAACAAACTCCTCCTTCAAGATTTCTCCAACTCCATTTCTCTTTGTGTTAGTACCATGATAGTACAACTTAAAGCCTGCTCCTAATCTTCTAGCCTTACTACCTTTCCACCTGGTCTCCTGGACACTCAGTATATCTACCTTCCCTTTCTGCATCATCTCGACAAACCGTCTACCTTTTCCTGCCATAGTCCCGATATTCAAAGTCCCTACTCTCAGTCCCAGACTCTTGCCTTTCCTCTTCTCTCCCTGCTTCCGAACACACCTTCCTCCTCTCCTTTGACCTACAGTAACCCAGTTTCCATCGGTTCCCTGTAGGTCATCGGTACCAACGGTGGTTGTTGTTAACCCGGGTCTCGACCAATCCGGTATGATGTGGTTATTAGTTTGATTGGCATGTTTGGTTTTGGCAAAAGTTTTACGCCGGATACCCTACCTGACGCAATCCTCCGCATTTATCTGGGCTTGGGTCCGGCTCAGGGAGACTCTGGCCTGTGCCGCCTTGAGGCTGGGTTATGAGATACTTCTCTGTATAGGATGTACAATGCACTGTAGTTCATGCAATGCTTGTGTGTGTGTTTGTGCTTCCATCTGTGTGTGTGTGTGTGTGTGTAATAGAAAATATAATACAGTATGATTGCACGTCGAAAAGGATGCAGTCATCTGTGAAATAGCTGTTTCTGTGACAGAGTATAATGGGCTGTGAAATGGTGTCCATGCAGGCCAGTGGAGGGATAAACTGAATATTTTCAAGGTTTAAATGTCTATTTTATCTCTCAATAAAGATCCAAACCTGAGATTGTGCCAGACTACTGTCCCGATACAAAGTCAGCGGCTGCTCAGCTATGCCAGGTATTTCAGTGTAATAAGTTCTTGAGTCAAGAGAAGCCCTCCTCTGCCCTTTTTAATATCAACAATTAACTTGGCAGTGTAATTACTCCCTAACAACCGCTTCATTGATATGATTTATTAGTATCTGACCCGGAGCCAGGCAACCGCACGGCTGCGATTGAGCTGTCAGGCGATCAAAGGTGGGTTTGCGTGTACCTCCGTGACCCGGGCCCCGAAGTTCAGCCAGGGGCCGGGCTTCACCTGGGAGACGACGCGAGCTGTCCTGCGTGGTGGGTGAAAAAATCCATCGACGGAAAACATATAGGTGGTCTAGACTCCCCAGACTAATATTTAGGATTTCAGAATGCAAGGGTGTGTGTGCGAGCGTGTGAGAATAGGATTGTGACGTCGCAGTTTACATTTAGTTACGCCATCCTAATTTTGCTTCCTACCCGTGTGCAATTGTTACCAGATTTACTCCAGATCATCATTCATATCATTCTACTTTGCACGACTTTGCATTTTGTCTTTTCTACTTTGACCCCTGGAACTGATTATGACGCAGAACTTTCAATAGTGAGAAATTCTCAATTCAGATTTCAATCAATATCTGGTCTTTCATCACATCACATAGACATGCAATCTGCCACTCTCTCATTCACACACACACTCGCTCACTCACCTACTCAAACGGACATACGACCATTCATAACTCTTTGATATGCAACCATTAGCTTTCTCTCATTTACAAGTCTTAAACACATACAACTGTTCACACTCTCATCCACTCACACACCCACTCATTCACTCACACATCATACGGACATACGATCATTCACAAGCCATTGACATACAATCATTCACTCTCTCATCGTGACTTTTCAATAAGTCATAGCAGCGTTCAACAGTCGGATCAGAAATGATTCGATGCAATTGCCGAAAGTGCACTTGCACCAAAATATTGTCTTTTCACGGTTTCTGGTCTGCGGTGGTCAGCCTCCACCTGGAATCTCCTCGCTAAAGGAACGTTAGAGGACAAAAGAGCAGGATTCTCTAGATCTCGTGATTTTGTTGATCGTGCTGCTGAGACCGAGACCGCATGAATCTCGTCGCAGGGAGTCAAGATGCTGGCCGCGTGTTCCTCTGAGAGAAAGGGGTGGGAATCACCCACACTTTGGTTAGCAAGTCAGCGAGCTTGTTTCACCGGCAGGAGAGGTTCAGCAAGGTGGTTGGGCAAACACCATCCTACCCTGCAATCAAAACATTGTCAAAAAAAACAGGGACAAAGAGAGCATTTATTCCAGCTACTCAACAATAGGCCGGTTTAAGGGGTCGAGCTAAAGGTAAAGGTCCGTGCTAAAGGTAAAGCATCGCATTTATCTTCCTCTGCTTTCTTGTCATCGGAGCGAAGGCTGATCTCGAGTACAACGCTAAGTCCTGCACTGACAGGTAAAATATAACCCGTGTTTGAACATCAACTTTAGGCACCGAGAATCCTCGTGGAAGTTAAAAACACACATGTCCTAAATCTTATTTTGACAACACGGCAATTACCTGCACGTACTTTAGAAAGATGATACCATATTTCCCCATCTAATTTCCTGCTGACAAACCGTATGGCGGCGGCGAGGGGGGCTGAGGAGTAAACCCGCTGTCAGGGTTCAGAGAACCGAGCTAATGACAGCTTATTTCCAAAAGCGCAGATACCAGCACTCAAGCAGCAACAGGTTTGTCGGTATATGTGTGTGTGTGTTTGTGCATTTTGTGTGCACTCAGCTTTCCCTTTTAAACCTTTTTCTTCTTTTAATCTCACTGTGGAAAATCAGCTCACATCTGTTTTCCCAGGGTAAGAAACTGCTTTTCTTTTTTTTTTTTTTTTTTTGCTCTGCAAAGGAAAGCCAAAACAACTTGTACGATCATGTTAGGTGCAAATAGGAAGAAAAAGAGTCCTGACCTGGTGATAGGTGCGATCCACACACCACGCGTGCAAATGTCAAAAGTGGTATTGACGGAGGTCTCTTTTAAATTTGGAAGACTCAATGAAAATCAGAAGCGTCAGAAGTTTTATTTTAGGGATCTGCATATACAAGTTGGTTCACTGCAGGTGAAACGATCACGTCACCAGTATGCACCGTAACCATGAAGACGAAAGATGGTCAAAGTTGGTCAACTGCAATGCTCGTTCATAGGTCCATGCAACAGATGGCTGTTACTGCATCTGGAGTAAATGAAAGGAAATGTATATTAACAACAATTCTTAAATAGTCTGCCTTTTTTTTTTTTATAGCCGGTGGAGCAGCATAAACTGGTGAAGCAGTTTTGTGCAGGTGAGACAGTGATTTCATGTCTCATGATATTTTACCTAGATCTATATTTAGATCTAGCAATAGATATAGATCATATGTCATTACCAGACTGTTTACATCCAGTAATAACATCAGACCATCTTGCTTCCTTTGGCTATCCACTATTTTGTTGTATTTTTCTCTTTTATTATATCTTAAAACCTTGACTCCACTTACATTTTAACAACTTTGTTTTATTTCTATTCATCTTATTTTATTTTTTTTCCCATTTTTTTACCTTATTGAGCAACTGCAATCACTCAGTTTCATTCCCAGTCAATAATATATTTCTGATTCTGACATCTATGGCTATCTATGGCTATCTATGGCTATCTATCTATCTATCTATCTATCTATCTATCTATCTATCTATCTATCTATCTATCTATCTATCTATCTATCTATCTATCTCTTTGTATATACATACATATATATATATATATATACATATATATATATATATATATATATATATATATATATATATATCCTTCCAGATGGACATGCATCCAGTAGGCATCCTGACCAGATGCCCAAGCCACCTTCTCTCTATGTGGAGCTCTACTTTGAGCTCCTCCAGGATGACCGAAATTCTCACCCTATCTCTAAGGGAGAGTCTGGCCACCCGGCGGAGGAAACTCCTTTCAGCCCTTTTGTATGCGGGATCTCGTTCTTTCAGTCACTACCCACAATCCCTTGACCATAGGTGAGGGTGGGAACGTAGATTGACCGGTAAATTGAGAGCTTCCGGCTCAGCTCCTTCTCGACCACGACAGACCGCTACAGAGTCTGCAACGCTGCAGACGCTGCACTTGTCGACCTCCTGCTCCATCCTTCCTTCACTTGTGAACAAGACCCCAAGATACTTGAACTCCTCCACTTGGGGCGGGACCTCGGTCCCGACCCGGAGTGGACATTTCACATATTTCTTGTTGAGCACCATGATCTCGGCTTTGGAGGTGCAAATCCGCTTCTCGGACGCTTCACACTCGACTGAACCACTCCAGTGAGGGGCAGAGATCATGACCTGATGAAGCCAACAGATCCATGACCTGGCTGTGCCTGGAAATTCTGTCCATAAAAGTTATGAACAGAATCTGTGACAAAGGGCAGCACTGGTGGAGTCCAACTCTCACCGGAAGCAGGTGAAGTTGGAAATGGGAATGGGACAAAACGCAAAAAGCTCTGTTATATCTACCAAAACATGCAAATCAAACCTAATAATATATATACAGGACTGTCTCAGAAAATTATAATATTGTGATGAAGTTCTTTATCTTCTGTAATGCAATTAAAACACAAAAAATTACTTTTTCATGATATTTTAATATTAATAGTTTTCTTAAGATGTAAGCCATAACCAGTAATATTAAAATAATAAAAGGCTTGCAATATTTCAGTTATTTTTATTCTTCCAGAATGTATGACATTTTTGTTTTTGTAATTGCATTACAGAAGATAAAGAACTTTATCACAATATTATAATTTTCTGAGACAGTCCTGTATATATTTCATTTGGAACTTGAACATTGTGTCTGCTCGATAGTTTTGAGCTTGCTGTGCTTGCTTGAATCGATTGGTTTACGGGAATGTCGTTCAGTCATCCATGACTCCTCTTTTGAATTGTTTCAGAGCCGTCTGGTGGTCTGAAATTATTTTTGGGATTCCAAATCAATTGCACCGTGTGTCTATTTATCCACATCAGCATTTTTACACTCATCTATTCTTTTGAATATCTTGTTCAGGTTGAAAAAAAGCATAGCCTTAAGAGCTGCGATGATGGTTTTGTAGGCATTTTCTTGTTCTAATTACACACAGTTATTAATAACACTTAATAACCATTAATAACACAGTCATAAGCCTTTTTGCGGCAAACGCTCAATATCCAAACTGGAGATATGATGCATCTGGTGTATTTTAGCACAAGTCTTGGTTGAGTTTTGTTCCTGATAGGTGGGATGACTTGTTAATCCTGCATTAAATGATCAAGCTCCTTAAGAAACATCACGTCTGCAGCGAAAGACGTGCGCTTTGCGAATTTCACCCTCGCCGCAATACCGTTTATTATTCTAATATGCAAGCGGCCCTCGGTTGGATTAAACCACTAAGGTTAGGTCTTTAATTCAAGAGCCAGCCGTCGGTGGTTTCGGGGGCGTCATATTAACACAACGTAGAATTATTTCCTCACACCGAATTTCATTCCGAGAAACCGCTGCCAGTGATCGGGCTGGAAACACCTCATGGGACAAACGTTGCGCGTGTTCATGATATGTTTTGGAAAAAGCATGACGTCATTGCGGATTCACACAGAGGCCGCGAGGAGAGCAGAGCTCTTTGAGAGGGGAAGTCACGCACCAAAGCAACACAATCCACATTTAGGGACGTCAGGAGATAAAATGCTATCTTTCACTCCGCTCTCCCTTTCAAGGTGCCGTTATAGATTTATATCTCAGCTATAAGCATACCCGTGTTATCGAAGCAGACTCGCATCCATTCAATCATCGCTTTTGATGCAAAGATGCAGGTGTGGATAGGACACTGGACACCGGGCAAACCAAAGCGGAGTAGTGGAGCCTTTTTGCTCAGGGCTGATGCTGAGCAGGAGATTTAAATAATCGAAGGGGGTGTTATGGCTGGCAGAGGGATGCAAAGAAAACAGACAGTTTTCACAACCTTTCAGGGTGAAAAGCGACGATAACAGGGGAAGCAACTGCTGGCGGTTGACTGAGGCCGCTACCATGTGCTTTGCTAATTCATCATATTTTGGTTTCACATGGTGTATTTTCTGTCTTGGGTAAATGCCTGTTGAAGCCAGGGGGGTCTGGTTTCTTTTTTTTTTTTTTTTTTTTTTCTTTTTTGGAATCCCCACACATATATCACTGCGTAAATGTATGGCGCTGGCTCCTGGTCGGGGATTAGGTTGAGACCAAAATTAATGGCTGTAAGTTGAGGCTCCACTTGGCAGTTTTTTTCTTTTTCTTTTTTCAGATATATGTGTATGTGAAAAAAAACATAGACATGAGTTTTGTGTTTATACAAATAAAAAGTTCACCCTAGCTTATGTGAAAAATCGATAATAAACAAATCATGGATCGATATTTGTGCACTGGCCCGGTTAAAGATTCTGAATCTCATCTGAGCTTCCAACTTTACTGTAATTTCCGGACGATAAGCTGCGACTTTTTCACGTAAGCAACGATGCAGCTAATATATGGCCTTTTTTGGGTGGGGGACGCTAACGAGCTTCACGCCGCTAAAACGTTTATCCTCCTCACAACGGACCGATGAAATGACCGTAAAATTCTGAGTCTGTTAAACTCCGACACCGAAGAAGACGACTTTGACGGTTTTAGTGCGCAGGAGGAAGCCCGAGATAGTGATCAACTAGCCAGTGCGGCTTCGAGGTGCGCTCAATAGTCCGGAAATTATGGTATATAACTGCATTTAAAGGTGCATTTTTGGCCTATTAAATCATTTAACCCTACTTGTTAAATTAGCTTTGATGTAAGATTTTTAAAAAAAGGAAAAAAAAAGGAAAATAACGCTCATCGAAACAATATCGACATCAAAATGGGCTGAAAACAGACCAGATCACCGAAGTTCCCACAGCTCCAACTGTCGTATATTGTTTACAACCAACCGGGCTGCTTGGGGGTTCTTGGAAATGAAGTCACCTCCCTCCGCCGTCGTCCAGCCGGTTCGAATGAATCCGACACTCGGCTGTTTCCTGTCAGCCGCGGCCGACCCGGCCACCATCACGCCGAAGTGAACTCCATTTCAGGATTACTTCGAATTGTAACGCACCACTTGACCCCCCGCAGAGCCCCAATGATGGTGAGCGTCTTCTCGTTAAAAAACAAAAAAAACAATACCAAACTATATAAATTAATCGTAAATGTTCATTTCCAAATAATATGACCTCATATACTGCTAACTTTGTTATAAGCAAATGCTAGCGTTGTTGTTAGATTGGTTATCTTTTTAATAAACAAATCTCCATCAACTTGTCTTGAATGTTATGCGCTTGAATCATTGCATAACTTTTTTTTTTCTTTTTCACCTTGACCTGAATCCCGCCATAAAAGTCCAGATTGGGCCTGCTTTGACAGTGTCTCCAGAACTTTACCGCATTTACGTCGGTCTGTCAGGGATTTGACGGACATCTGTTTAGCCTTCGAGTCTCAGCTGGATGCGGTCTGGTCGACTCCCCGCCTCCCGAGGGGGATCTCACACTGCTTATCCTTTGCCGCGACGCCCGGCAACATTTTAATTTCACGCCCTGCTTCTGAATTAAACTCTGCGTGCAGGAGATCCGTGTCAGATCTCCTGCCTCCGTAGCTCGCAGACATCGGGGCCTCATGCTGTTTGTTTTTGTGAACCTTAGCCGTTGAGGAATTCACTCAAGGAGCCGCTTTGTTTGCGTATAACGGCATCAAATGGACTTTCAAACAGTCATGCCCGATATGGCGAAATTATTTTTGAATTGTTTGCCATCTCCTGCGTAGCAATCTGCTGTCATCTGGAACCAACTGGAAGGATTAGGGTATGACAAACACTGAACATATTTGAACAGATGACAGGGTTTGGAATTGCAGGAACTCTACCTGGAGCGTTGACTCGCAGACTCGGACCAAGTGAGCGTTTTGTGATAGTTTTGACATCGTGTCATTTGCCTAGTCGATAAATTCATTGTTTAAGATCAGTAATTATAAGTCTTTGGAATCAGTCCCATTGGCGCTGATACGCTTGTTTTGAAGTTTTGTTTTCTTTTGTTTTTACCGCACACAAATTGCTAATCAAAGAGATGCCTCATCTGATGCAAAAAATATGTGATTACAATAATAATAGTCTGCTTGGGTTTACTCTCACACAAAAAGACTAAGACCCTAAATTCACACTCATGTAAATAAGAGAGTGAATGGTCGTGTGTCTCTATGTGTGGCCCTGGGATGGACCCAGGGTGAACCCCACTTCCTTGCCCAAAGACAGCTGGGAAAGCCTCCAGACCCCTTTGGTGACCCTGAGTGCAGGACAAGCGGTACTGATAATGAATAAATGAAAAAATAAACACTTATGTTGACAAAGCGTGTTGAAATATGGGTCCCATCCATAATATTTAGCCTAACAGCAAACAAAATAAAGGGGTTTCTGAAGGAAACAAAGCTTTGGACACACATTGATAGATTCTGAATTGCATTACTCATGCAGTTTAAATGCTAACTGCATTATTTATTGCAATGTGAATAACTTTTACAGTTATTCAGTTGACGGTTTTCCGATCGGCTAAAAAGTCACCGGAAACAAATGGGGCAGGTGAGCGGGAGTATTTATATACGGTTTATATTGTGTGTGACTACAAAACAAAGTCCCATGTAAAATCAAACAAAAAGATGTCAATGTTATTATTAATATAGTATGCTCATGGTGATCTACATCTCTGAATCAATCGATAAACACACAATGGTATTTTGGGTGATTCTGATATTGTATCCAAATAAAAAGTTAGAATATACCGTAGAGTTGTAGAGTTTGGGTTGGTCTGTTCTGAAATCAGAATCAGAATTGCTTTATTTGCCAAATAATTTTACAACTACAAGGAATTTGCCTTTGTTAACGGTGCTAAACATGTAACAGGCATTAAATAAATTAAGAGTAAAATCAGGGTGATCGTGGTTGGTGGTGCAAAATGGCAAGGTGTGCAAAGCAGTGCAATAGAGAGGTTGGGACAGTGTCAAAAGGGGACCAAGGCATTATTGATGAGGTAGGCTGCAGATAGGAAGAAACTTTTTATGGCAGGTAGTTTTGGTCCTGATGTACCGCAGCCTTCTGCCAGAGGGGATTGGTTCGAAAAGTCTATGTCAGTAAGATCCTGGAAGAGAAGGGTCTCCCAGGATCTTGCCCGCGGGCCCCAAAGGCATACAGGTCCTGTAGCAAACGTAGTGCTTTAGATACCCAAGACGGGATCTTATTTAAAGATGGGATGGCGAGGGCAGGTGCGCATTTTCCGAAATGCGCACGGCAGAATGCAAAAGCATGCAAGCTTGATCAAGAGTTCAGTGGAAGTGAGAGTTGTGCTCATTGTGCTTTGTGTGTGTGTGTATTCGCAGGTCGCATCCCTGTCTTGGCAGCAGCAGATTGACAGACAAGAAGTTGGGGTGAGGGGCGCATTTCTGTCAGGGTTCCACGAACTGGAGGAGCGGAACACCCTGCAAAACCGTGAGAAGAACGCTGTAGCCGCTGAGCACCGTGCCGTAAGTCCACCGGCCCTTGCCTCCCTCTTCTACTTCTCTTCCTTCGCGTTAAGTTGCAGAGGCGGCCCGTTGACTTCCGTTGGATTTCATCCACCAGCCCCCGGTGGATGAAATCATGATAATGATACCCCAACACAAAGGAGACAGAGACACAGCCAGTCGCTGTGTGGAAGTGGATTTAAAAAAATCTTTTTTTTACATTTTACGGCCATGTTGACCACCTTCCAGCAGATCCATACCAGCACACAGCAGGTACTGAGGCATCCCTGCTGTGTCCCGACCCTAACATCGCCGGGGGTCCCGTCTCTCTGTGCGCAAATACGTTTTTCACCTTAACTGCCAACTTTTGAGAAATATTTCCAAAACAATACGTTGAGGCTGCAGCTGCTAATGCTCTACACGGGTTCTAAAACCGCAGGTATAATTTGAGAGGAGTCTGAAAGGCCTGCAGTTTCCCCTCAGTGCTGCAGAGCTCTTGAGCCTCTGCAGCCTCATTGTTTTGATTCTGTGTAATCACATTGTGCTGCCTAATTTAAAAGGGAGAGAGAAAAGAAAACATGAAAAATCTACAATGGTGGAACACTGCATATAATATAATATAATATAATATAATATAATATAATATAATATAATATAATATAATATAATATAATATAATATAGTATAATATAATATAATGTGATATGATATAATATAATATAAATGGAAAAAATAAAATGAAAAAAGGCTAGTACATTTAATATCCCAAATGGTATGAGAAAAAAAGAAGCTAAATTACATTTTTTTAAAATCTGTTTCCTCATTAAGGATTCCACAGAAACCAACAATGCATGTGATGACAAATAATGAAAGTCACATGTGGTGATGGTAAAAGCGATAAGCATCAATGACAAGGGCAATCATTAAGAATGAGAAATGAAATTGTCTGGCATCATTTAACACTTAAAGAGTTTGGGACGGAGAACATTTTTAAGCCGGTCATCAGACAGGCCTCAACATAGTTGGGCTGTCTGTCAGCAGAGTAAGGCTATGGCAGGGGCTAGTCTCAGTCTAACTTTAAGGTTTCATAAGATGATCATATTCATACAATACACCAGAAATTCTCCTGTTAATGTTGTTTTGTTGTTTTTCCCTTCTTCGAATTACTGAAAAATATAAAAATCCTGATTTGGTCCCAATCGTTGCAACACAACATAAAGGCAACATCATTGAATTCCCATCCACATGTAGGAGTCTTTCAACAATATGAAGCACTGCTGTTTTTGAGATTGTCACTCAATGCTGTTTTTAAACTCTGATATAAAAGAAAGAGTTTTTATCTGTATTTTCCTTTGTGCTCTCACAGCAGAGAAAAAGCATATATTTTATTGCTCAATAAAACCAGGTCGATCTCTTAATGCTAAAATGAATGCTGGGATCACGGTGTCTTAAAATCTGAAACCAATGTTCTAACGGCTGTGGAGGAAATGTTATGTTCATGAGTACAAACGACTCTCCCATATTCTTTAACGCCCACTTTTCCAAAGTTAGCATCTAATACACAAACAGAGAGATAATTTCAGTGTTAGATAAAATAAAATAAAATAAAATAAAATAAAATAAAATAAAATAAAATAAAATATCAGAAATTGTGTCTGACAGGATGTAAACTTTAATCAAAAATATGTTATCCTCCCGTCTAAAAGATCTATATTTAGAGGAACTAACCTTTCAAGAAAACAAATATGATAATAATAAAAATGATTAACACTACATTTAAAATGTGTTCAAAAAGTCGTTTTTTTCATGATTTATTTTTCTCAATTTTCTTATTATTATTTGTAATATTGTTGCCGTTGTTCTTGCGAAATATGAAAATAAAAAAAAACAGATCCTTTAAATCAAAAAGAAAAATCAAATACACTAGCCTGATAAAGGGGTTCGCAAAGGGGTTTCCAAGGGAAATGTTGAGGTCTTGACCTGAAAAGCTAGGGACCCTCCACTGTAGAACAGCTCAGACAAATAACCCTCCATGTGACCTCCTGCTCCAGTTTCACTAGATAAGACCGGACCTATAAAAGAATGAGGATGGATCTCCAATTTCAGCAAACGACTCTTTACTGGGCTTTGGATTTCTTGTGAGAATGCTGGGAAGACACGGCCGTCGCCAAACGTGGTGGAAAGTCGCCTGTTAGATTTTGTCATTATTGCCTTAGCAGACCCTTTGGATGACTTCAGTGGAACAGGCCCTGGAGCTCAGCTCTCATCACGCCGTCAGTGTATTACCGGATTAAAAAGACCTTCATTTAACGATGATCGCGAACCAAGTCTCAATAAAACTCATTATGTCTCGGGAAAACCTTTAGGAGCCACGTAACTCTGGTTATTCCAATAAAATAAAATGGTTAAATCACCCTTCATATTGAAACATATGTTTTCTGACGAAAAGGTCCCCAGTCTAATTAGATTAGCCAACTATAAATACAGAAGCTAATCTGTGGAATAAATATACACCAGGCAGGATCATTCTGATCGTCTCGCAGCGAGATATGTGACCTCTTGCTTGAGTTATTTGCTCCTGCCTTGAAGAGACCATCCAGTTTTCCGAGGGAAATTTGTCACTTTCCTCATTATCCCATCAACCTCCAAAGCTTGAGAGATACCTTGAATCGTTCACAAGGGGCGCTATGATTTCCTGCTTTTCATCTGACCATTGTGCATCGAGAGTAGAGTGTGTATACGCTATCAAATGGCGCCATTTTTTCCCCCAAGAACTTTTTCAAATGTTTGGAAAATGACCGGTTTCTAATTGGCTTCTTCTTTTCCTTTCAGCTGCTCCCTTGAGGGGTTGATACAGAGAACCATCTCTCTCCATCTAACCCTGTCCTCTGCATGCTCTTCTCTCACACCAACTTGCTTGATGATCTGCTTCACACTATCCATAAATCTCCTCTTCGGTCCTCCTCTAGGCATCCTGCCTGGCATTTCCAACCTCAGCATCCTACTGTAACCCCAGAGTTCCAGTTTGGTAACCTTCATTCCTCTCCTTTCCAGAGCATACCACTGCCTCTCTAGATTTTCCTCTACCTCCTCCCTGCTCTCACTACAGATCACCATGTCATCTGCATACAGCATGGTCCATGGAGAGGTCTGTCTATCCTCATCTGTCACACTGTCCATCAGCACTGCAAACAAGAATGGAGTCAGAGCTGATCCCTGATGTAGTCCCACCTCCACCTTTAACTCCTCTGTTATACCCACATCCCCACTATCACACAGTTCTCATACATGCCTTCTCTACTTCTGTATCAGCATTCTCAAAGCATTTACTGTATCTGCAGTACTCTTTAACAAAAAAAAAAAGTTTTTTTTTTTTTTTATTCAGGCTGCTTTTACATGTATAGAAAGACCTTTACTAAAAATGGGGCACTAGCTGCTGTGAGGTGATAACACATTTGCAGGTGAACTCATAGGTGGTAAAGGACGCTGGAGCAGGTCAATGAACTCTCTTGACACTGAGTGCATAATGAATGTCCACCTTCACCTTTCCGTTGCTTCTATTGGGCGTGTTGTCGGTAGTACCGGTAATTTAACACTGTTGTCCCGTGCTATGAACTCCAGCTTTATACTTGGAAAACTCAAGGAGTTCCCAGCACCTTAACTTAATCTTCTCCTGGGAAACTAAGCAGAGTAACCCTCCATGTGCAAAGGTAATATTCCAGCCCTCATTCTGAAAATGAGAACCACACTTTGGAAGTCCAAAGGCGCCCCCCTTATCACTTTCTTCTTCAGTTCTGCTTAAAAAACAGCCTTGTTCAAGTCCTTCTTTCCTTTTCTGCTTCAATGGAGACTTTTCTGGAAGCTCTTAGATAATTCCTAGCATCCTATCACACCAGGGTGACACGCTTAAGTAACAGCCAAGCCTCTGGTAACACGTACTCAAGAGCCAGGAGGCAGCCCCGAAAGCTCTGCTTGGAAAATCAACTAACACACCTGCCATCAGCCAGGAGCTGGTGAGAATCCCCACACCTGTCTATCTGTGGGGAATGTTTCAAGACCCAACAATCAGTTTGCCACACCTTGTGTTTACACACTCAGGTGTGTGCCTACACCTGCCAGGCAAATGGCATCCAACCAAACCCTCCTCCCAGTCACCTGCAGGATGTCAGCGCCCAGGTTGACGCTTCCTGTTCTTTTCTCAGCACGAGTTCCCCCTTATCCAACAGACTAAAGCCTGGATTGTGTTTGCTCGCAATCTTTCCATCGTTTCCTCCTGTTCCGGACACGGTGATCCGATCACTTTTTCCTCCGAAGACCCTTTGAGAGGGTCATATATTCGTTGCACTCTCACAGTGTCAACGCAGTGTCATTTCTTTCCTGTTGTAAATGCAATTTTTTCATTCATCTATGATGAATGGTGAGTATCCTGCTCTGCTAAGTAGCAATGTCAATGCAGTAGCTCCTTTAAGTGAAATTATTTCCATTAGCCGGCTGGGCGGCAACCTCCGCTATTGTGGTTGTGTCCAAGTCCATGAGAAATTATTTTTTACCAAATTTCCTGACTCAGTACATGATTCCCGGATGCTGGGATGGAGTCTCAGTTCTTTGGTCAAAAGTCTTCTTTAATACAGTTATTTTCAGCAAGTAAACAAATTTCTCATCTGGTTGTAGTTAGAGGTCACACTTTATAAAAATAAATAAGTAAATAAATAAATAAATACAAACTAATAAAAAAATAAATAAAAAACACATATACATTGATTGAACTATATTTACTGTAGTAAAAAAGACTTCTATTTATATGCTATATATATGTTTATGCTATATATACGCTATATGGACCTATATGGACTTATAGGGACTATATATATATAAATAAGTAAATAAGTAAATAAATAAATACATAATAATAATAAAAAAATAAAAAACACATATATAATGATTGAACTATATTTATTGTATTAAAGAAGACTTCTATTTATATGCTATATATATGTATATGCTATATATATGCTATATGGACTTATATAGACTATATATATATATATATACACATAAGTATAATTATAATAATACATACCTTTTTTTTAATTTTCTCTCTCACAACTAAATTTCACTCATCAATCATAGATGATTGATAATGTATTCGGTATATAAGTAATTGATTCACTCACATCCAGTACTTCTACCCACCCAGTAGGCTGAGAAAATAAATCGAGATACAGTAGTTATTTCAGGTTTCAACTGAAGTTAGTCCCATTGACCAAAAGACAGGCAGACGCTGGAAAAGGGCCATTGCACGGTTGAAAAGCGGCATCAGCTGACACCTCATTCATCATCTGTGTAAATGGGAGATAATGACGTGACAGCGCTGACCGCGATATGACTGAGAGCCCCTTGAAAAAAACAGGCAATAAAAAAGGAGTTGTGTTAGTTTTCGGCATGACCACGGACAAAATGTTTTTCTTTACTCTTTTTTTTTATACCGGAGTTAAAACACTGAAGGGCATAAGCCGAGAAAACGCCCCCATTCACCCCCAATTTTCATTCAACGGGGAAAGTAGACGTAGAGCGTTCCAGCAGACCAATTTCGGACGTCCCGGTTTTGCATGTGGGAAAAACATTCTCTCCGGACTGACGTTTGCTGGGCCAACGGCTAAATCTGTGACAAAAGACACGGGGGGAGTGGACTGAGAGTCGGGGTGGTTGGGTCGGGGGCCGGATGGCGAGGAGGCCAGAGGAAAAGGGAGAAGGGAGACTGACATGGCACTCAAAGGACGGGTGGGAAGAAAAAAAAAACATGTGATTATATGAACAAATTGGCGAGACGGGATAATGGCCTAGATACTGTGGTAACAACTGTCAGAAAATAGATGCTTTATGTTTAAATTCTCCAAAACTATTAATAATCATTAGTTTCACAGAGCTTTTTGCATGACAGTTAACTTCTTAAAGCAAAAGGGGCTGGATTTCTGACTCTACCCTCAGGATTCCCAGAGGACCGGTCTGAGAACACACACTGGGATATCTCAGTTACGAGGGGGATACAGTGTCCAGGAGGAACCTTTTATTTATTGGCAGCTCAGTCTTCCCTCAAATTTCGGATCTCAAAATCTCTTTCCATTCATGTTTCACACAAAACATTGCAACACAACCGGGTCATTGGTTGCACAACATCTGAGGTGATACCAACTGCGTGGTGACACACCTGTTTAACCTTAATCCCCTTGTTAACTTGTTTAGTCTGTATAAATATGCACAACGGTGCAAAGCATTCAGTTTTGTACTTTTACAATGTAGGACTCAATATTTGATACATATCTTACATAGAATATTTATTATAATGAACAATTTAATTCAATTGAAAGAAAAATCTATTCAGCTTGACTCAATTTCTTTTCAGGTTACCAAAGCTCCAGTGAATACCACACATTTATCATTCAGTCATTACAGCAATTTATTGGTTCACATCTTTTATTTTTATATATAAAGACTGTAATGAATGGGGATGTACACCTTGGGTGCAGGATCCCTCACACAATTGAGCTTATGAATGAAATGCCAGGCATTTTCCCGGCTGTACCCCCTGCTGCTGAGCGCCACTTGCAACCTGCATTTTCCTTCACGTACATGTCCAAACATTACCTGGAACGACAACGAGCCACCATTGTGTGTCATTTTGTAAATCAGGAGTCCTGCTCCGGAGTTCATCCGGTAACGGTAATTTGCATATGTGACTCATGCCGGTCTGATAGGGGAGTGTTGACGTTGGACATGAGGGGGTGTTTGGGAGAACCAGCCAGGGTGAGCTCAGTGTCTGGTTTCTCCGGCTCAAGTGGGAGTTACATGAACAGTCGGTGCCGTCTCTGCGAACCCAGACCGCATTGTCGAAAGAAAACACTCCGAATTCTCAGAAATTCCTGTGTTTTCATGTTTTGTTTTTTGTTTTTTTTTGGTGGCTGGATGTGTTCCACGCCTCAGTGGCACTGGCAGAGTGCTTATCCTCACTCATATAGCTCCATCCCTCTGCAGGCTCTTTAAAATTGAGAGTTAGTTTAGCCTTAATGCAATCGAGGAAGATCACGATTGGTCACCGCGTTACCGTTACCAATTATCAATAACCGTGGTATAACTACCAGGTTGTTCTTAAACATACATTCTTAAAAGATCACCAGGTAAGGACCGAAACATATAAAGAAAATAATTCTGCCCATTTAACCCCCCATTCACAGTGCCTATAGTGGTTGTGTTTATTAATGTATTGAAATTGACACGTGTTTGTGTGTGTATAGTGTATGTGCATGCCTTGGTGTGAGTGTGTGTGCCTTGGTGTGCCGAAGGGGCAAGTGCTTCCTTGCATGGAGTCAAGTAATTGATGCGGGGGGACGTTATGTGTGCAAACGTCACAAAATGCTGGATTTCTACTCCCAGCCTTTGCGGAGGATGCAAAGTCATACAAGATCACATGAAGCCACACGAGGTCGCACAGGGTTATCAGGAAGTCCCAGTGAACTTTCACTCGGTGAAGAGAGTTATATATGCACCAGCTTCTGAAAAAACTGGAACAAAATCCATGTTTATGCACATTCTTAGATTCTTTTTTTGTATATTTATATTTTAAGAGAGAGAGAGAGAGAGACCAGCTTTTGTCAAAATGCTGGCAGGGTTTTTGAGCAATGCACCAGGGAGAGATTTCTGCCTCTGCACAGAGTGTGAAGGTATGTCAAGTTGTTTTTGGACTTGGACGCCACACGCAGGGAGGCTAGCCGGCTATTTTAAGTCCCCCTGCCTGGAAGTCATTGCGTTTGAAATCAAACTTTGCGAGGGAGAAAAGCAGTGACCTACTATTCGCAGCGCCCGGCGCGCCGCTGACTTCTACTACCAACGCCATCGTTTCCAGAATTTCCGACAAGCGGTGCCTTGGTTTGGAGTTCCGGCTTGCAAATGAACAACCGGAGCGGCGCTGCTGCTCTTATTTGAGCGAATCTCAACAGTCTCTGGCAACTGGGGGTTTCTTATTTGGGGAATCACATTTTTTTCCCCTTTGTTTACAGTTCATTTTAATAAATAACACCATGCGTATCATTATCATTAGTGAGCTTTTAGATCTGTTTGTGAACGAAATTCGTAAGACAGTAGTGACGAGTGCGTGGCGTGTGTGAAATCGGATTTCTGGTTTAACCACAGTCCGCAACAGTTCAGTTGCAGTCTGAAATAAAAGTATTACAGATCAATAATTATATTTATTGTGCATTCTTCCTATATAGGGGTATTGTGAAGTCTCGTGTTTGTGGTCTCAGCGTTTTCATTTGCAGAGAACATCCACACTTGATGCTAAAACACAATATGCTACATTGTTCCTGCCAACATGAATACCGTGGCTTTGTGGGGGGGAGCATGTGGGCGCAAAACATTTACGACAATTATAACATAGCCTGGAAGAATAGCCCTTTTTTTTTGTTTGTTTTTTAACCCTGAGTCTGGAATCTTGTTTTCTTGTCCCTGCGGTCCGCTCTCTTCGACTGTACGGATTTCTTAAACAAATCTTACCCTTGAAGAAGGCGTGTTAACACCAGGGGAGGGGACTACCGTGCAGGGAAAGGTGGCGGGATGGGTAGTTTGGTTAAATAAACCTGATGGTCACCTGCCTTTGGCAAGTAGCCGGGGCCGAGAGCGGGCGAGTTGGAAGAACATGCTTGGGTGTGGGTGGGTGTTTGGAATTCAGTGGAGTCTCTGAGAACCAGAAAGGGAAATATGTATGAATGGTTGATTGAGAGGAGAGAAAAAGCTAGTGAGTCAGTGAGGAAGAGAGACAGAGTGAGAGGAAAAGCCGAGAGAGAGGATTGACAGATCAAGTAGCGTGACTGAGGCGGAGATAGGTGAGCGGAGCAGCAGCGGAGAGGAGCTGCCGGGGGTAAGAACGACCGACAACACCTGGATCGAGAACAGCTGCGAGGAGAGAGGGATCGCGGGCGAGTGTGCAAACGCAGGAGGAGGCAATGTCTGCGAGCCGTGGGCCACGCCACTCCCTCTCAGATGGAGAGGACGCCGGCGGCGATCCTGGTCAGGAACTGGAGCCGGAGGATCTGGATTGGGATTGTTACAGTGTCTCCATGGAGCAGAGATTGGCACTTGTGGGTAAATCTCCGTTGGTCGGCGCGTGTCGCACATGGACGGTTGTGGATTTTTGTTGATTTGCAACTTGTAAAGGGTTTAAAAACATTGATTGGCTTTTTGTAGAACTTGAAAGTCAAAAAAGGGTTTTGAGAAAAGCACTGAAAGTACGAACACATTCTGTCAAATATTGTTTTGTCGACAAATAGGTCGATATTGTCGAATTGTCGAGTAACATTGCAGTGCTTTTCCCAACCAATGTGGCATTTAGAATCCGCCTCCAAACCATCCAAGAAACTCGTTTCACACTTTCATTGGCGGCCATTTTTTCTGCTTTCATTGGAGGGGCTGAAGATCTGTGTGTCATCAGTTTTCATCATAGTTTGTTTTTATTGCACTAAGTCCATTGAGATTTTGTCAGTAACAGTTATCTTAACCTGTTAGCACATCTGTCTCATGAAGGTCCCTGGTTTGATTCCAACTGGGAGGCTTTTCTATCCGGGGTTTGCATGTCGTTTCCTCCAAGTTTCCTCCCACAGTCCAAAATCACGCAGGAAGTTCATTGGAGACCCAAAGTTCCCCAGACATGTGAATGAGAGTGACCGGTTGTTTGTCTGTATACGACATGTTAATGTAAGAACGCATGGTTGTTTATCTATATCGACTTATGAATGACAGCATGAATGTTTTTTTTTTTTTGTTTTGATGTGATGTATGAATGAATGAGTAGATGGGTGTATGTTTGTATCTGACATGTGAACGAGAAAGTGAATAGTTTTATGTCTCTATACGCGTCCCTGCGATTGACTGGTGGCCGGTCCATGTTGAACCCAGCCTCCTAGAACCTGGCCTCCTGCAGCCCTGACACCCTGAGTCCAGGGAGAACGGTATAGATGATGAATTAATGAAAAAAAATGGGGTCAACACAGGAGGGTGAAAACCATGGTGGCGCACTGGTTAGCGCTTTCGCCTCATGACACAAAGGATCCTCGTTCCATTCCCACAGGGGCCCTGTCTGGGTGGAGTTTGCGTGTTCTCCTCTTTCCTGTGTGGATTTCCCCCAGTTTTTCAGGTTTCCTCCCACAGTCCAAAAAGATACCTGAAGTTAACCGGACTAAATTGGAAATAGTGCCTAGATGTGTGATTGAATGAGTGTATGGTTGTTCATCTCTATATGTGGCTCTGGTATCGGACCGGAAACGGGTCCAGGGTGTCCCCCGCCTCTCGTCCAGTAACAGCTGGGATGGATGAGTGAAAATCAGATGTATGTCAAGCCCCATAAGCAAGGAAAAAAATCAAGAAGCTAAGCAAATGTAGGCGTTATTTACTTTCCAAATATCTCGTGCTTTGTCTAAATGTGATATGAAAACAGGTCATGATGCGAATGAAAAGAGAACAGTTGATTTAGGCTAGGACCTCATTTAGGACAACATTTAAAGACACATTCATTTATTCTTTACTGCTTATCCTGCACTGAAGGTCACGGGGGTGCTGGAGACTGACCTGGCTGTCATTGGGTAAGAGCTGGGGTTCATCGCTCAATCGCTCCTTCGATCCTGGTCACAAGTCACAACAAATCCAATAAATGAACAATCAAAAGTCCAGTTTGGAAGATCCTGCAAGCGCTGCTATTGGCCCCTTTGTTGAGTCTGGATAGAGCCCATTAACAATAAATCAAAAGTTCTTCTGGTTTATTTGGCATACCGAAAGTAAGGCATTTTATAAGTAGCTTTACTTGCGTCCATACGATAAGCCGGGTGAAATCAAAGCGAGTGAAACAGCGGAGGGGGAAAAATAGCGGGAGGACGTGCAGAGAAGGCCGGGACGGAGAGCAAAACCGAGGACTTTTATGGAAATAAACGTCGATGGAAATGTGGTCGCTGATAATTTCACAAACGCCCAGATATTTAGGTATCCTATTTGCTCCTTCCAAATGCCTTGCCCATGACTGACTGGCTGGTAAGAAAGTTAAGACTAACCAGAGCAGGCGCCGCGATCCCGTCGCTCCTCTCCTCTTATGGACCGGGTCTGGTGTTTGGTCCAAGTCGCCTATCGAGTCAGCGATACACGTCACTGCGCGGCTGAACTATATTAAGGAAAAAAGGTTTTAACTCGCAAAAAGGACCTTTTCTTCATCGCAGAGGGGTCGGATTTTTATGGCGTAATCTGCGGTAAGATCCCTAAATGGACCAAAGAGTCTATTTTCACTGCTGTTTCTGCTATTGCTCTAAACCCTCTCCGGTTCACTGTTGATCTCTGGGACTTTAATTGATTTGCTCTCTTTCAACCGCCGGCCCTCCTTTTCTTTTCCCGTCTCACTTCTTCAAACCAGTTCCTGTTATGACGAGTATAGTATATCCATCTGGACATGCGAAGGTGAAATCCATTTGGTAGTTCCCATCCTTCATGTTGATGCAGCTACTCTTGTATCCGTATTGTGTTACCGATCAACAAAGCATTTCAAAATAAGACTTGAAATTAAAACGATCATATCTGTGATTTATTTCAATTTATTGTTCTTTATGCATTTATATTTCAAAGATGTTCAATCATTGACAATAACACACATTTCACTTTATTCACGTATACATTTCATTCTCCTAACATGCTCAAAATGGAGTAGTACGAAGAAGTACATCCTTTTATATGCCTACCCCATTATGCTGATTCATTCAATTTTACAAATTTACTATGTAAATTCAAAAAATATATATAGTTATTATATTGTTCACAAAAAAAGCAAAATAAACCAATAAATAATAATAGATAGTAAATAAATAAAAATCAAATACGAAAGTCTATGACCAACTTTTCTATACTTCTTATATAGTTAATTTTATATTGTTTTTTCCACTCCATGGCACTGGCAAGAACACCTACAATCTGCAGGGATTGGTTGATTATTAGTTTTGACAATTACTATATATATAATTTGTATAACATTCATTGCAAATGCATTGACTAATAATGCAATCAAATGTCGTTTCTTTCATAATTGGTGGATGGTTGGGCTCAATGCTGGTCTACAACGCACTCCAGAAGACTGCTTTGCTGCAAATGACCCTTTTTTCTTAAATTTCGGAGCGCATTTAGCTGGACTTCCAAAAAAATCCTTTAAAATCGCAGATTTTACATAAACCTGGTTTTGATTCAAACGGATTTGGCCCTCAAATCTTTTATTGATTAATTCTGGATTTGAAAAAAAAAAAACAGAAATTACAGCAGAATGTGACGGCTGGGCAGAATTATGGAAGACGATAAAATGCTTTAAAGAGCATTAAACCAAATTTACTTTGTTAAGATATCCGTAAATCAGTACCAGGACGTGCAGATTCAGCATTTTTGAGATTTTTAAGAGATAACACGTGAAATGTTTTCTCTTTGCTGGATGTCAGGAACAGGAGAACGAGCAGGCGTCGGAGGAGCGCTGCGTCCAGCTGGAGCAGCAGCTACTGGACCTGTCGGAGCGTCTGGAGAAGGAGGAGGTGTGCTCCACCCAGCTGGCCCTCCACAGGGACAGGCTGCAGGCCGAGTGCAGTGACCTCAGGAGAGACCTGGAGGAGCTGGAGGGCGTCCTCACTGCATTTGAGCAGGCCAAGCAGGTAGAATATTATGGGCTTTTCACTACATAACTGGAAAGTGAGCCGATAGAACTACCATGTTATGCAAATTAAAATTAATTTGCATAAATTGCAAATTAATCCTACTTAGAAACTGAGATAAGAAATGTGTGTGTATGAAATTCCAAGAAAAAGGAAAATAAAAAACAAGATCATTTATGAGGCTTTCTAACATAACAGCAGAAATATGTATCTATATTTGTCTATGTGGGCTTGCGAGCTTCAATTCCAAATAAATGCATGAATAAATAACAGATTAAAAATAGTGATAATAATAATAATCAGACGCAGTTGTTTGGTTTTAGAAATATTATTTTTGTTTCCTGCCAAGATGGATATATGTGCAATTAGATTAGCACCGCTAAAACTGTTAGCCACACACCCCTTCTGTGAAAGCTCAGCGCTGTCACTGCCGAGGAAAAAATAAACACAATTAGAAATGTTTCGATGGGTTTTTGAGGCGGATTTGATGTCTGGTCTGGTCTTAATTTAAGAAAAAAAAGAAATGAAAAAAAAAAAAACACTTTGACTGTCAGACATTTCAAACCGTTTCTCCAGTTTGGCTGTTTTTGCGCCCAGGTTTATTTCATCTTTCTCTCAGATTTCTGTTTCCACCTTAATGCATCGCGGGTGTTGAGGTTCAGTGCTGAGCCGATGTGCTACATGCAGCTACCCTTGAGCCCCCTTTAATAAAAACAGGGCATTAAATATATCTGAAGTGATGAAGCGGATCAGTCAATGGCAGAAACAAGCTTTGGTAAACTGCCGACATGAAACCATTGCCCGTTTCAGGTGGCGATCCGGCCAAATCCTGCACCGGCTGCAGTCATTTTACCCGCCATGAATCATTTCAACACCGGCGGATAGAAGAAAACTTAAACTTTCCTTTATTGAACTGAGGACGCGGGAAATCTGGAGCGTTCTCAAAATATAGATGAAAAAAAAAAACACAATATAAGAACCGCTTATCCAAAAGACCCACTCGGGTGCAATCGAGGATTGATAAGCTATCTCCTTCAGTGATGCACCGCAACTCCATTTGTGTGCCGGGGATAATCTGATCGTCTCTCGTTGATCATAAAAAAGCAATCGATGGGTTGTTGGATGGGTTATTTGGCTATTGATTTAAGATAACGTGAAAGAGGGAGAAGGTGGCCGCGGGATCGGGCCTGTTTGGCGGCACCCGAGCCGACATAGAGCTCGCGGGAAAAAGAAAAAGATGACTTTGCGTGTCGTTGCCGTGACGGTTGTTTGTTTTTTTATTCACGTAGAGACAAAAAGCATTTCATCCAAAGAAGCCAAAGCCACGAGCGGCATTGGATCATCTGTTTATTCTGAGGTTAACGGTAACAGATATTCCCGCTCTTTGAACAGCAAAAACGTACAAATAGTACTCGTAGTTCTGGTGCCCGCAAAAAGAAGCATTTGAGCCAGATACAATTGAAAAGGAAGGCCTTTTTTTTCTTTTTTGAGTTCGTGATTTTTATTCGTTTATCCTGCTGAGGATAAAACACCGAAACATCCACAGCTGTTTAAAAAAACACAGATAATATCAGATGACATGCTCTAATGGACAGATGAAAACAAACTGAGTGTAACTTCTGACTTTGGTCCATCCATCTAATCTGATTTGAGATCAACCACTCTCTCTTTCTTTCTCTCGCTCCCTCTCCCTCGCTCGCCAGTCATCAGAAAGTGAGGTCCAGAGGCTGTCAGAGAAGCTCCTTCAGAGGGAGGAGGCTGTGCAGAAGCTCCGAAAACAGAGGGAACATCTAGAGGAGCTCGGCCAGGTAGGTGCACGCTGGCGCACAACAGCTTTTTCACACACTAATAGAAGCATCTATTTCAAATTCAGAAGAACACACCCTCACAGCTTTGCTTATAGAAGGACTTTCAGTGGCCCAACTGGCCAAGAACAGAGTCCTTTTGTTGGGTCAAAATGTGTCTGATATCTTTAAAAAATACTAATTCTCAGGGTGTGAATGACTTTGCTAGAACGTAATAAACGGATGTGAAAGCACGGTGGCACCTGATATGCTTCCTGCAGGACGCCGTTCCCCCAGAAGATCCTCCTTGGCTCGTATTCAGAACGGTGGACAGGGAGATAAAAGGAAATGGATACAGTTTTTAGAAATAGTGATAAAACAAAGCTGCCCCACTTTTGTATGAGTGGGTCGCCAAGACGACCGGGGACGCGTCGGCCGGAGCTGCTGACCGAGGGGTCTTTCCTTATCTCCAAGCTTATGGATGGTCACCTTATTTATTTATCTTTTTCACTTCATCTTTTTATCAACACAGGAGAGAAATGGAAGATGAGTTGTTTGCATTGTGCATTGTAATTCTTTTCTGACACAGACTGTGAGTTTGGGTCGTAGTTGTGAAATGATTGATTGCAGAACTTAGAACCTACAATCATTATCTGGGACTGGCATAAGACACATCCATACCCAACCCACATTTATCCAAATATTTAATTACAGTTGTGTAACAAGGATATTGGATGTATATGTATATGTATATGTATATGTATATGTATATGTATATGTATATGTATATGTATATGTATATGTGTGGTTGTGTATAAATACATACAAACACACATATACAGTATGTATGTCTACATATATACATGCATCTACAGTATGCATATATACTGCTCAAAAAAATAAAGGGAACACTTGAACAACACAATGTAACTCCAAGTCAATCACACTTCTGTGAAATCATAGTGTCCACTCAGGAAGCAACACAGATTCATTCTGACTTGTTTTAAGGACATTACATCAAAGTTGGATCAGCCTGGAGTTTGTTTTTACACTTTAATTTTGAGTGTGATTCCTAATCCAGACCTCCATGGTTGATACAATTGATTTCCATTGATCATTTTTGTGTGATTTTGTTGTCAGCACATTCAACTGTGTAAAGAGCAAAGTATTTCATAAGAATATTTCATTCATTTAGATCTAGGATGTGTTTTTTAAGTGTTCCCTTTATTTTTTTGAGCAGTGTATATATAAGCATATATGTATATGTATGTATACATATACATATACATATACATATACATATACACACACATATATATATATATATATACACAGTCATATCAGTGGAGATTCTGTTTTATTGGACATTGATTGAGTCAAGCAAGGAACCTGAGCTTCAGATTAACTTTTGTCTCCGTTTTTGACCTTGAAACGCAGTTTTTTATTTTTTCATAACTTTCATTATTTGTGTTTGTACAACTAAGAGTATTATTCAGGTAACGGGATGGATTATTCTCATATAGATTTGGACCTGGTTCCCAGTCTTTTATGAAAATAGGTGGACAGTGAAATAATTTTGTGTCTTTTAAAAAACAAAAACAAAGACAGTGAACAGCAGTTGTTATCTATGGTTGGAGTTTTACATGTGGCTCCTGGCTATAAATGGACAAATTCAAATTTCATGCGCCTGGTTGCCCAGACAAATGCAAATAATGTCAAGAAGCCATTCAAAGTGTTGCTCCTCGCTGGCAAAGGCTGCCGAGGGGGTCCTACTATAGCCAAAGTAAAAGACGGCGTTTCACGTAAACACTTTTCAGTGCCAGTTTTCTTGTTCCTTATTCAAAGCAATCCCACATCCCAGCCAGAACTCTTATATTTACTCCCATCTGTCCTTCAAATGCTTTTCTTTAAACAACCGTCCAGCTCTGCTAACCTCCGCCCCTCAGACGCCATGGAACGATGTTTGGCTTTATTGGTGATTGTTTATTAGTGTAATTGATAACCTTGTCCCGTTTATCGGGCCGCAGACCGATACCTCGCCCGTAGGTCCACTGACGTGCAATTTTTTTTTTTTTTAAACTAAACCATATGGCCCGCCGGCCCCGAAACATGTGCTCCCCATCTACATTTTTTTTTTTTCAAAAGCGGAGCAGATGCCGCGAAATCTAGAAGAATCGTTACCCCCGACAACCCCATCGCAGTCTGCGGCGGCAATAAGAGTCTCTAATTTCTCTCAGATGTTTTCGGGGGCAGCAGTAGCCGTCCACCTCCCATGATCTGTGGTAACGATTTAGAAGCCGGCATCATTATCATCCTACAATTTGGGCAAATGTTTCAGATAATGGAGAAATTATCGCGGGGGCTCTAACAGCTGTTCCGTACGATGAGACGTGGCTTTTAGTTTTGATTCCTGTCGATGGAAAGACCACGTCAAGTTCAACGCGCAACAAGACAGTCATTGTTCCAAATCCCGATACAAATGACGGCAGGTTTAGGAGGACACATGCAGTTCGGTCTCATAGGTGTTTTGTGTGTGTGTCTGACAGCAGGCCGTCCACGACCTGCAGAGCGAGGAGGAGAAGGTGGACCTGCTGACCAGAGAGAAGACCATGCTGCACATGCAAGTGGACGACGTAAGTGCAGCTCCGCCCAGGAGACTTTGAAATCACTCACGGGGGCTGCTTGAGGCTCAGCCGGAGGAGCGGACCGTCCCTCTGGTCCGAAGGTCGGCAGTTTGATTCTTGGTTTCCTCCCGTCTGCATGTCGGGTGCAATCGGCCAACACCCCGAATCCAAAATCCCCTCCGATGGCCCGGTTAGCAGCTTGAGCGGGTGACTGATTGTCATTTTTTTTTCATTTCCGGCCACATACTACAGATGTACGGTTTATTTACAGATGTTACTTTAATTTTCACTTCATTTTCACTTCTATTTTTACCTTAGTTTTATCTTATTTTTACCATAATTTTGTATTTTATTTTCATATATCAATATTTTTGCATGTTCTCCAGGTTAATTGGAAAAAATTGGGAAACTTGCCCCGAATGACTGAGTGACTTGTATGGTTGTATGTCTGTATATGACCCTGTGATTGACCGAAGAGGTGAACCTCGCCTCTTGACAGCTGGGATATGCTCCAGGATAGGCAGGCAATGGATGAATGGATGGATGGATGGATGGATGGATGGATGGATGGATCTGCTCTGGGTTGCTATGGTACCCCATGTGCCCTTAAATTGCAAATAAAGTTACCCTTATTCTGATTCACCCACTGGGGCTGCATGCTCGGGACAGTCAAGCAAGGCAGTCCTAAATACAATAAAAAGGTTGAAACATGAATACAAACTCTTTTTTTCAAGAATAGTTTTTACATTAGAATGACACGGGGTTGGTTTGGTTCACGTTTTAGCCTCACAGCAAGAAAGTCTGCAGTTCAATTCCCACAGGGAACCCCCTTTCTCTTTTGAGTTCCCCTGTGATGTGTAAATGGTTGTAGTGCCCCCTTCAGTGCATGATAAGCGGCATCGATAAAAAAAGGAAAGAAGGATTTAATTCAAAATTAAGATTTTTTATTCAGAAATAAAGCAATTACTTGCATCACATGTACATGATTCTTCCATTATTTTCTGTTTTGATAAAACTCCGAAATAGGTATCAAGGCGACGGCGAAATATTCTCCGCCCTCAGTGTTTGAATCGCAGTTTGATCTACCTGCCCCGCGGGCGGAAGGATCAGACAGACGCGCTGACAAACTGATAGACAGGCTGCTTGCTGTCATAACATTAATGTTATGCACAGACAGAGTAACATGAGGAATGGAAACTCAAGGTTAACCGAGTTAATTGCAACTTTGCATGCCAGGGGGGCCCGAGCACATGTAATTTTATGCATAAAATGGTTTGCAAAATGATGATTTCGAAGATATTGATTACTGGAACAAAACTGCCGTATTTAACGATTGGCAAATATGGTTAAAATGCTTGTGTTAGTTTATGAGTTTGCAGGGTAATAATTCTGGAATTTATTTATTCATTTATTTAATGGGATATATTTTCCCATATTTATGGGGTTCCGAATGATTAATGGGGACCCCCAGAATGTCAAGAGGTCCAAACATCAGTGTTATTACCAAATTCTGACGATGTCGTGGAGGAGATCCAAAGACAGAAGTAGACGGCGAGCCTCTCAGAGAGCCGGGGTAAAGTTACAGTAGATATTCATGAAACCGAATTTTCATGAAAAACAGTCACAGGAAGTGAGTAAAGACCGAACACGGCCAGAGAGAGATCATTCTGTCTCCTTCGAAATTCACTTCATGAGAAATGGAAGCAGCTTTTACAAGCGAGGTCTGACACACTTAGCCTTAAACTCACATTATGAAATAAAATGATATAATAAAAAAAAATGCATCCAATGGAAAGAAGGATTTGATTCTGAGCAAAAATTGCAAAATTGACGTGACACTGTGGAATATTTGAGGGCAAAGCCACAGAGAGAAATGTCTTGATGCGCATAAAAGTTGTAACATTAGATCACGGTTGAGTATATCTGATGTGAGTTTCGAAAAAAGACTGGGCTGAGTCTGCTGGAGAACGGGCAGCTTTGACGCTGTCACTTGGATTCGCTCCTCAAAATCCAGCAAAAACAATTTTTTCTTCTGATGTGTTTTCAAACCAAAAAAAAAAAAAAAAAAAAAAAAAATTTGAAGGCCGTGATGTTAGACTTACAGATCTGGACTTTTTTTTTTTTTTGCAAAGTTTCACCCAATTCTAGCACAGAAAATAAAAATATCTGTCTGGTTTTCAATGCCGATGACCTCCGGAGTGAACTTCATGACACTGTGTGTTTTTTTTTTTTTTACATTTCGACCCTGTCTGTGTGTTCCACGCTCAGCTGGAGCTCCAGCTGGAACAGGAACGCTATCAGCGGGGCGAGCTGGACCGCGGCAGGAGAAAGCTGGAGGGCGACGTCAGATCCACTCAGGAGAGTTTGGGAGGCCTGGAGAAGATGAGGGGTGGACTGGAGGAGCTCATCAAAAGGTCACTTAGAGTCACCGCTTAAAGATGAATGACGAATGTAGAAATCTTTATACATGTTATATATATTTAAGAACCAAATAGTGGGAAATGCTGAGAGGATGTATTATTAACACTAATACTATTGTTATGAATAGAGGTAGACGTAGCATCTATCTATTTTATTTGTATATCTCCTATGAGTGTCCTGTTAATATGATTTTTTTTTACTTGCATACAAAGGCAGACGACATTCACTCATTTATTCGTAGCAAGTTTTCCCATTTTTTTCCAATTAACCTGCTGCATGTTGTGGGAGGAAACCGGAGAACACGGGGAGAACATGCAAACTTGGAATCGGAATCGATTCAGGGTTCTTCGTGCTGTGGGGCCAAAGTGCTCACCACAAAAGATTGAGATTATGTTTTACACTTCATTATTATTATTACTATTAGTAGTAGTTGTAGTGGTAGTAGTGGTCGTAGTTGTATCAGTAGTCATAGCCATTGTAGTATTAATATTAGTAGTAGTAGTGGTAGAAGTGTCCTTGTCTTGGTTGATTTGCAGAATTTTTTCATGACTTTTGTCGGAATCAGATGCTTTTCATGTTTCATGTTTCCACGTTTTCATTCAGATTTCACAAAGACTTCACATAGACCATGTAATCTCCGGATTCCAACATCCTTGCGTCTTGCCTGATGGATAATTTGTGTGAAAAATATACTAAATATGTATGTGTAGATTACTCTGAACTGTATATGCATTACCACATCCAGACTACTCAAAATGGCTGGTATAGATACTGGCATATACAACAACTCCATTGCAACAACAACAAAAAAAAAAAAAATACAGTATCTAGTTATTGGAGTTTATGTTGCTGGGTTGGAGCTAATCCATGCCACTTAAAAAAATTGCTCAGGTATAAAATGTATATGGGTAGAATCTTAGGCTTGAGGTGGACTCTGAGGAAACATTTGCAGAAATGTGACTGTTGCTTTCTCACAGCGACCTGCCATATTATTTCAGCAAAGATGGTCTGATAGGCAATAATGGCAAATGCTAAGGGCGCTGTGGCCTTCAGTGGGCACCACAAAATTGGGGAAAAATTCACCTTCTAAATATAATTCCATTAAAACAAATTATTATTATGACCTCTTGAATTTGAAAAGCTTACATTGATTCAAATGTAAAGCAATTCCCAATTAATATTACTAAAAATGGTAATACCTAGTAAATCCACGTTTAATTTGTTGAGCATGTGAATTGGATGACATGTTGGTTTATAAATTAGATTAGGTTTAGATGGTTTAGGTTTAGGTTTAGGTTCAGATTAGGTTTAGATGGAGAAAGCTGATTCACTGTGGGAAGGGAAAAGCCGAAAGAAGAAGAAGAAGGAGTTAGTTTATAAATTTGATACAATGATAAAAAGAATGATTTTGCCATTTTTTTTTGTAAGCGCATGTAAACGGAGGGGGCGCAATATAAAATCTTGCCAAGGGCTCCACATTGCGCTGGGCCAGCTCTGGGCGCACCTCAGTATCCCCAGTCTGCTGCGGCAGAGTTTAAGCCATCACATATTAAAGTTTGGATTCAAATATATGTACACTCATGTTTCTATGTGCGCTGGAAAACAGTACACTTGCAATTTTGCCCTCACGGGTTGCAAACGGCAAAAAGATGAGAAGGCATTCTGGAAAATGGTCACGCTCAAAACACGTTCCTATTTCGTAATCTCAATATTATACTCAATTACGAAAATAATCGGAAGCTGAGGCCTTAATAGAGAGTGACCTGCTTCGGCCCCGATGAGGAGTGGAAAACATTACGTTGTATCTGCAAGGACTCGGAGCAGCCCGTGTGCTTGAACGCTGCATAGCGAGCCTGAATCTTAGGATATTTTTTCCACAGGTACGAGGCACCGGTGGGAAATATAGTCTTTTCAGACACGCTCGTGCAGCCGGGCGCGCAGCTGATGCGGAGGAGAGCGAAACCGCCGTTCATTTTCACGCCTCGCCTTTGGTGGCATTGTGCAAGTGACCCTTTTAAACCCCTGACGTGTGAAAATAGATCCGCGCAGAGCCAGGCGTTCCATCGAAGTGAGACTTGCTCGGATCGCGTCACACCAATTTTCCACATCCACGAGCTTTTGAGCGCCTTTTTGACATTTTTGATCCCGCACCTGTCCCGAGGCTCAGAGGAAATCGAGCGTTCCGTTCGCTACGTGTCGGAATCGACCCCGTCAACGTAAAAGTTGACGGGGTCACTCATTTGGAGAAATAACTGTCGGAAAAAAGAACTGAACAAACACGAGTCAGCGAACAATATCATCGTGCTCCGCTTGCTGCGTGATCATCCGTCATCAGGATCACAGAAGCCGAGTGTGACTCACTCTTTCTGATCGGTTGCTAGGCAGCCGTGTTTCACATAACAGGCCGGGACATAAGATCTGTCACTCACTGCAGATCACTTGAGTTTTATTGGCCTGATGTATTGACAAGAACCGAGCTGCAATGGAACAAATACATGAAGGGTGAATTATGGGATGGAAACAGGTATGAACAGTCTACTAGCTGTAGAGAAAAGATTGTGTCATATCACACAAACGTGTTTCTCGTTAGTTAAAACGCTATGTTTAGCTCACGAATGCGGTCGCCGTCTCACGCGTGAGTTCGGGGCTTAAATATCAAGGTTGACTGGGCCAAACCTCAGCATTTCTCCTTGAATCATCTTAAACATCCAAAAAGCGGAGGTTATGAATATGGATACAGAATCACAAGCGAAGACCATTCTGTGCTCATGAGTGCTGGCATCCCCTTGCTAACATCTGGTTTAGCCCTGAATTCATGTAAATGAGGAAAAATGGATTCAATCATCCAGTTATGTTTGTTTATAAGTGGGATAGTTGGTTTCATGTCTACCGTTCTGCATCATGTGACCCATGCCGTACCTGCAAGTCCCGAATTTGGCCAGTGCTCTGAATCCGATTCTTTTAATGCCGCCCATACATCTAAAGACTTTGAAAAGAACTCGTGGAAAACTATCATCCCACACCCGCTTTACATCTAAAAACAAGTTATTAGAGTTTTAGTCCCAGACTCAGCTGAGACTGAGAGTAAGTTAGACTGTGAATCTTACAGAATCATTAATTGCGGAAATTTTTCCCTCCATGCAAACTTTTCAGGGGGTATTTGCAGAGCTCTGCTATTTCAGTCCATCTCTTTTCCTTCTCAATTTGGTTACGATACTTTGGAGAGTTGACATCGTAAAAGCCGGGCTGTTCTGCCCACAGCTCCACCATCCAGTCCCCTCTCTGGACGGTCCATACTGATCGGGACGTCCTTCGCCGTTCCGCTCATCCATACCGCCGACAAATTCTGTCTCTGCCAACGTTACGGGTCCGATGAGTGTTTGCCTACCAGGTTTCCTTTTTCCAGTTTTGTTGTGGCTCATCAATGGGATGTTGATTGTGTTACATCACCGTATATACTGAAAGACTTGCAGTTGTATCAAACCCGGTTTACGTTGTCGTAAGCCCGAGACGAGGAAAAGATTGATCTACGACTGCTGTAAGTCGTAGATGACCAGAGTTTTAAGTCTTTTACTGTGAAAATTGTAAGGTGTAAGCCCAGCATAAGACAGACGGGAAACCAAAAGCGAACAACAAAAGTAGCCACCTGGAATGGTCGCCATGGTAACTTGTGTGCGGGTTAATTCATAGGTGTGAGGTTGTGGATTGCTGTCAGGGCAGGGTGCACTTGGAACGGGAAGAAGGCCAGGGGAATATAAAGAAACCTTTGTCTTTGCTCTCGAGGTTTCAATCTCTGATAGTTGTGTGACTTGAGGATGTGAAAATAGAGGTAAAAATTCAGAACATTTGTTTGTTTGTTTGTTTTGCTCTTTACATTTTGACTTTTATTTTTCCATTGCAGGAAAGACCTGGAGCTGAACAGCACCAGCTCCAAGCTGGAGGCAGAAGAAGCTCTCAATATTGGTCTGCAGAGGAAGAGCAGGGAACAGCAGGTAGGGCCGCTATTCAATCATGCAAGACAGAAATAACATCTACAATACTGGGTAAAAACATGACAAACTCTGTCACCGCGTTAGTGAGCTTTAGGTTATTTGAAAATGTGCTGAAATTATCTCATGAATTCCCATATTTTAAGCATTCTCAACAAATGAAGGCAGTATTTTTGTATACTTAGATGTATTGGACTCTTTTAATCCAAGGAATTAGCTTGATTTATGTGTGAATTACTATCTATGAATTCTGGATATTCGTCCGAGCCATGAGGCCAATCGGATGTCAGGGGTATCTTGGCGTTCTCTTGCGAGAGAGTTGAGTTAAGTGATTCGAGTGCGACTCAAATCCACATCGCACGGCACCAGTGCACGTGTCTTCCTGTCGCCACACCTTTCTTGTCCTGGTGGTCACGCCACCTTCGCGTTCATCGCTGCATCCGGTAACATCACGCTTTTGCACACGTTCATCGATTGCCTCGAATGCAACCAAGCATCGGTTATGAATCCTAAGATGGCTCCGGTTTCCGTCGGCGCGCACCTCTCGTCTGTAGACTGCAAGAACAATTTTTGAAAGTTGGCATATTCCTGCAAGTTTGCTTTTTCCGAATATATTAAACCTTTAAGATTAAGGTATTGAAACATCGAAGGATGCACCAAATGCAGTCGCCCGTCTGGAGGATAGCCGGGAAAAACCGCAAATTGTAAATACATTACAATTTTGAGGGCGCAGGTTTCCTGTAAAAACCCATGATCTACTCAGTAATAATCATATACCATTTGACTGCAATGACAGCTGAAGCTTTGGCACACGGCTGGCAGTCTGTTTCCGAGCAGGACATGCGGGGGAGCTCAGCTGTGGCTCGCAGACGAGCAGCGGGATGATGCATTCCTGCTTTTCAACAGAGCTGCTGGCCTCTGCACTCGGATTGGACGAGCTCCGCTCTGCGGCTCCTTTTCTGTCGAGAGACGTTTAAAAACACGGCCTCCGTTCAGACTGATAACCATCTACCGCTTCCCTCAGCGCTGAACGGAGGGCCGGGAGTGTGTGAGGTAGCTGGGGTCAGGAGTAACCCCATGACTCTCCACCTTACATCAAACCCCATCCCTTAACAAACACTTCACTTTTATGTATCGAACATTGACATTTAACACCTGATTATATATTGGTAGACAAGCATGGTGGTTAGCTCTTCCAGGCCACAGCAAGAAAGTCCCTGGTTCGATTCAGACAGGGGAGCTTTCAGTGTGGAGCGTGCACGTTCTCTTTGCATCGGTGTGGGTCTCCTGCCGAAGTTCAATAACATACAGGAGGTTCATTGGAGACTCCAGGTTTGCATGGCATGTGAATGAGAAGATGAATGTTTATGTCTCTATATTTGCCCCTGTGAACGATTAGCAAACAGCCCTGGGTGAACCCCCGAGGAATGAAGAGAACATCTGAATATATTCCCAAAAAAATTGTAACGTAATTATTGATATTTAATATCTTATCTACTGCTTTTCCGAATGCCGCTGTGACAATTTGATTTATTTAGGATCATTAGTGTGTGACCCTAAATGTGTTTTTGTTTTTGTTTTGTTTTGTTTTGTTTTGTTTTGTTTTGTTTTGTTTTGTTTTGTTTTGTTTTGTTTTGTTTTGTTTTGTTTTGTTTTGTTTTGTTTTGTTTTGTTTTGTTTTGTTTTGTTTTGTTTTGTTTTGTTTTGTTTTGTTTTGTTTTGTTTATTCTTGTTGTGTAATGTTTTTCAGCTATTTGTTTTTGCCCATAGAAATAAATGAAAGACTGGATACAGACATTTAGCTATGTTGGCTGTCGCATTCACATGTCAGTGGCTGGTTGAGGCAGATGGCTGCCTACCTTTAGTCACTGTGTGTCTTTCTTAGACGCATATTCATTCATTCATTCAAAAAATAGATTAAATGCATATATGATCAACAAAATTAAAATGCCAAATGGGCGACTGCCTTTTCCGTCATTTACTTACATTAGTAATTGATTGCAGGCATATGTTATCATTCCTGGCTCTCTGACAGGACAAGTTCTTTAGTTTGCTTTTTATGTGTGGTTTTATGGATATTTTTCTAAAGTTTTTATACAGTGTGTGAGTTATTTAGGATCCTCACTGCTCAGGTCACATACCTCGTTGCAGTATCCATGGCGATCACTCAGCAACTACGCCAATGCTACGTTTCCGCTGCGCACGCTAACATTAGTAATTTAGATTAGAATGTGTGTGTTGGTTCTTGGAAAGGTGAAGAATAGACCATATTTCAGCCGGCCTCTACGTTTCCGTCTTATAATTATAGCGTTCCAGAATGCTGAGAAACCCAGAGCTTCAGGGAGTCAGAGTAGCATTGGCTTTAACAGTGGAACAAAAGACTTGCCACCAACCAAATCTCAAATAGCCACAAAACCGAGGAAAAACCATCGCAGCGCTGGCTACACCGATTAGTAACAAGTCATTTTTGGGAAGTGCATGTGGAAAATCATTGCGGCGATGACGACCCGCTGCCTACCGCCGAAGAATCTGCCATTAAAAGACCATCTTGGGATCAAGGAAGCCAAAGGGCACAACTGTCATATAATTAATATCAGGACGTCATTATTAGTTAGGATGACACTGGTCGTAATGCTCTATTTAGCCCTGCTTTCGGTACATGGGAGATATTTGTGCCTTCCTGTAAATCTCACTGTGCCGTCCAGATACAATCAAGCATTTCTGAGAGCTTTTATCCGTGTCACTGGTGCATG
The DNA here is from genome assembly GCF_037954325.1 of Fistularia commersonii. Classification (NCBI taxonomy): domain Eukaryota; kingdom Metazoa; phylum Chordata; class Actinopteri; order Syngnathiformes; family Fistulariidae; genus Fistularia; species Fistularia commersonii. The sequence continues at coordinate 2,922,420 of NC_141316.1, read as the reverse complement.
GGGCAGATAATGTGTTTTGTCTGCCTCCCTTTTACGGTAGAGAATCAGATGGGAGGTTGCAGAGAGGCAACGACGAGGACGGGGGGGGCGTATTAGGAAATTAGTGATTTCAAATCTGTATGTGCAAGTCCCAATGTTTGTCAGGGGAAAAATAAGGGCGTCTTTGTTTGTGACCAAAGGAAAGAAAGACGATCTGTGTGTCGCCGGCATGATTTCACATTTTCGTCCAGCTTTGGCATTCTCCCTATCGCACAAGGGCGGCCTTTCTGTGTGTCCCAGCATGTATGTACAACCCCCACCTCCCCGCTCTTAGAAATGCAGGTGGACTGCCAAGACGGCTGACTAGAACCCGTCTGTCACCCACTCGCCCCCTCGCCTTTGACGTAAAGGTCACATGAATATGTCCACAAACTTTAATCAAAGATGACTTTGTCCATCTTCTGTGACGCCGTCGCCCGTGGAGGGTTTCTTGATGCAATTGAGTCGAGATGAGTGTTGCAAAGATGCCGTTTGTCCTCGCAGTTTCATCGCAGGAGCTCTCTGAGCCCCCCTGTGGCTGAGGCTGAAGTTGTCCAAGGTTGTCTTTTGAATCCACGTACCTGTGGCGCCGCGGTAATGTTTAGCAATTCCGAGAACCTTTTCAGGAACTTGGCCATTTCTTTCATGCAATGGACCAGCATGGGAGCTGGGGAACATGGATCTCAGTTTTAGCTCCTATTTCGAGGCAGGGTCTTTTTACGGTTCCATAGGACTTCATGACGTAGGTGCTTGGTGAGTGGTAGTCATGAGCCACGCCAATTTTTTGGTCACTGGTCAGCCGTTTTCTTGCAGCAAAATGGCCAGACCTGGCGAGAAATGGATCGACTAAGAGGTCCGAGGTCTTCCGATCTGCTGTGCCCCAGAGGGGTTTCCAGGGTTTGCAGCGGAGCCTAGACATTTCAGCCAAAATAAGCAAGGAGCTAGTTAATAGTGTTTTTTTTTACATGGCAAAGCAGTGCATAGAGAAAATAAAAAATCCACAATCCACGTGATAGTCCGCGGTTATCATTCCAGCCATTCAGAACATGAATGATGTGGTAACTTTGCACTTTTTGATGTCCATGATGTCTTTGTCTTTTTTGCTTGAGTGTGGGGTTTAAGGAATACATCCCAGACGCTTGCATCACACCGGCCCCTTCCGTGGTCCCTTACTGCCTGTGCGAATGCAAAACTAATCTAAGTCCCTTCTAAGTCCCTGGAATGAAATTCGAACCGGATGGATCTTTGTCCTTTTTCCTTTCATTCAAAGAAGCGAGCATCAACACAACATCAATCTGAAATGAGCAAAAAAACAGAGGCTTTTCAGAATAATTAAATGCGATGATCAAGAAATTACCCAAAAATTATCAATTTTAAAAAAAAAGTAGACCGCAGCATTCAAACAGCATCAAATCTCGGACTTTCAGCCCAAAACAGTTGGTGGGTTTATCAGGAGGTCATGAAGCGCTGGCTTCAGCCGCAAGCGGTCATCAGTACGCAAGATGGTGCAGCTCAGACTTTCCCTCTTGGCTGTTTGTTTTTGTGCCAGATGTTCAAACTGGAAGTGGTTCTGCATTTTATCTTGTAGTCATTTTGGTGGAACTGAGGGTATTTTTAGAAAAAAAAAAATCAACATATGGGAATTTGGACAGTGTCCTGATACCACCATCTAAATAAAAATAGACATAACATTTTCTGAATATAAGATAATAACGCTGCAACAACTGAAGTGACATCAAAGTGACATCTTATGTCAGAAAAGACACTAATAAATGCTTTTCCACCCCAGCCCCACCATATTTTCATCCGTAATCCTTCGAAAGAGTTAAATATTCCAGATTTCCTTCCGCAGCTTGACCAAATCAGTCGGACGAGGCACAAAAGGCATCCTGCTAACCAAGACCAAAGGCAAATAAAAATCATAATTTAAAAAACACAAACCAGGGAGGTGTGTTACTGATGTCCTTTCCATCCCCTATAACAAATCAAGTTTTTTTAATACATTTGTTTAAATGTATTGAAATGTTTTATTTCATCGTCCTTCAAACGGGGCCTTTGCGTGACTCCAGTTATTTGTTGTTGTCGCCATCAGCCGACTCTGATTTGGAGCAACGTCGTACGCTTCGCTCGATTGGAACTGTTTTTGTGGGGACGAGATCAGGAAGTTCAACAGCTGAGAGTCGGACGAGGAAAAGGATGCTTGGGTTTCTGCAAACTATTGGCGTTGATAGTTTTCCAGAAACCTGGTTTGGCGTCGGTATTCCCAAGTACAGAAGCAGTGACCTTGAAAATGTCCAACACGTGTCTTCCTGTAGTCCTAATCCTTCCACCTGCGCTCCATGAAGTCACATCCCCTTGAAATAAAAGCTATGAACGATCCAGAGTGGGACGAGGTTCTTGTAACTAGCCACGTCATGTTTTTAGCTCGTTTGCCTGCAGGGTTGGGAGTCCAGCCGTTGCCAGGGCAACACGTAAACTACGGAGGGGGGTTTGCAGCTGTCGTCCCCGTTACTTTCATTGTGATAACAATGGGGTCCAGTACATTGTATGTTCATTTCATGCAGGATACGGGGCAGTACGGTTTTGTTATTGAGTTACTGATCTTTATAATTTCACACTGTGGGAAATTCCCGTGGCTGCTCTCTGACATCTGAATTTCAATGTTAAACGCAAGTTGTTTATGTTCTTTCGAATCGAGTGACCTTCGCTGTGAGTGGCCTCGGTTATGTTATGTCCGCGGTGAAATCAAGAAGCTTCATTTTAGATTCCTCTCTTGTATCCCAATCATTGGTTTCCACCTTGTTTGAAGTTCTAGTCAACTTTTTAAGCCCCTTCAGGCAGAAGCCGCGGAGGTGTTGACGCCGTCTTTCCGGAATCAACTCAGTTAAAGAATAACGGCCTCTCAAACGGTGCACAATTATCCCCTTTACTCCTTCCTTCCTTCCCTCCTTCCTCTGGGGATTCCCAAGCGTCTTCATCCTTTAGCCCTATCATCCTACGGGGCGATAGTAGGCTTTTTGATGATTATTCACCTTTACTAGATGACAACTATTGGAGTTTTGATAAACAAACTGCTGCGTGGCTCATAAATATTATTGGATAATGACAGATGAATTCTAACAGGGTGGTTGCTGCCGGTACCAAAAAAGATGTTTAAAAGTTAATTAAGGTCAGGAATCAAAGAAAGACTGAATATTAAGGATGATTAACTTCTTTAGATGCTACTTTTAGCCAAATCAATCAAAACTGAGGTTTTGATTAAAGGACAATCAATAACAGACATTAGAAATAATAATCCAATAAATAAAATAAAGGGGCTTTACTCTTTGTGATCTGTTGCACCGCATTGTTTGGCGAAGGTTTGATATGGCGGGATTTATTGACCTCCGCTCTCAGCTGGATCTCATCTACAACCTGCAAGGCTCTCTTTTAGGGATTCGCCTCATCCGAGGCTGGAAAATCTGGATTTTTTTTTCTTTTTTTTTTTTTCTCCGTCTTCAATCGAATGCGTGTTTATTCAATCAGATGTACCATATTTCTTGGAGAGAACAAAAAGGAGCCGGCGTCTGAGTCAGCGTGTCAAACTTAGAAAACATCAGACCGTGGAAACAGCCCATACGATAATTGCTAATCATGATATTGTATTTACAGCTACTTCTGCCTTCATATGATGGGATTACAATTTTATAACAGTTATGAGCTCTGGATACTTGAGTTTGGATACTTTAATGACCCTTTTGGAAACCAATTGTCTGGGCTCATGCAACCGAGGGAGTCTAATGACTGACAGCTCCAATGCCCAATGTTCAATGTTGTTAGATTAAAAGAAGTCTCTGGAGTTTGGGGATGGCTCACAATGTCCTGGAACCACCCAGACTCCCCCTGTGTACAATTAAATGAGATTTCTAATACGGATAAATCATAACCAAAGATGTCCTCCAAGGTGCCACCGGCTCAGCTCCATGGTCTCAACCAAAACCATCATCTACACAGTTAAAACCTTTAGCATTTCATATCAAAACCAGAGCGCCACACAAGTGCTAATCAATCTCCAGGGAGATTCATACCCGGTCATTTGAAGGCGTTTAAAAAAAAGAAAGAACAAAGCATGCAAAGGCCCTGAGCGATGTGAGCATATGCGGCCAGTATGGCGGACTCATGTTAGCGGGAAGCCCGAGATCCACGCCATTTGGTTCAGAGGACGGACTTCCAGTAGTGTGGCTCGTGTTTTCTCCTCACGCAGGATACAGCTACCCATGCTGTTGACTGTCTCCTCAGACACATGAGAGGAGACATCATCTAAGAGGCCACATCTGATTGCAATTTATGAACAATTATTATGGTTTTGGGGTGCGTCAGGGGTGAGGGGATGGAGGGTGGGGGACTTCAAGTGCACAGAAATAGAGAGATCAAACCCGCTAACCATCCTCGGTCACAGCGGGCTCATTTTCTTATATCCCCGTGACGCCCGAAGGTGAGCCAGAGAGGAAAAGTTGATAATTTAATGTAACTTAAACTTCATTGCGAGCAGTTTGCGTCTGTAAATGGCACATATGTGCTCAACTGACACAGCGATGGGAAGCTGGCTAAGATCGGCAATCAATGCTAGTTGCCGTGCTCCGATATGTAACTATACAGATCAATATGTGACGATATATTTCCAACTTAATAGCATCCCCAGCTAGACACCAATTGTAGCTGGTCAAATGCAGCACTTTTAAAGCCTCATGGTATATATGAGCTTATCACCATATTTCCCAGGTGATCAGAATTCAGTATCCAGTATTCACACTTTACAATGGTACTTTGACGTAGATACAGTAAAAACAGACATTTAGCCTTTCCCATGACTTTCTGACATTGCGCTGACATTCGATGCAGCAGTTATTTGAATTTTAAATAGACAACTGACCTTTTATCCACTGCTCAAATGGAAATGAAGATGCAAATATCTGATTGAAGACAAATTTAAATGTTTTTCATAATAATAACCATTACTTCTGCTACATTTTAAACATGGCTTGCAGTACTTTTACTAAACAAATGCAGAAAATCTTTGCTATTACATGTCTTTTTTTTTTGTCACTGGGTTCAAAGATCCAGTGCCCTGCAGTCTCTTCTCTGGTCTAGTAAAAATTCGTCCCAATTCTGATTATTCATGAAATGTGGCCCAGACATCGTGACACTGTCGGTACATAATGTTTTCTACAACTGTATTATTGCCATAATATTTATTTTGGGGCTAGTTTGAGGCTTCGAGAAGTAACAAGAAACAGATATGCGAATGTGGGACGTGTTCGTGTGTGTGTGTGTGTCTGTGTGTGCTAGGAGAAAGAAGCTGTGCATGCGTAAGGGGGTGTGGACAGTAAAGTGCTGGAGGGGTTCAACCGTGTGTGTGTGTGTGTGTGTGTGTGTGTGTGTGTGTGTGTGTGTGTGTGTGTGTACTGGAGTGAGTGTGTGTGAGAGGGAAGAGTAAGTCAGTCAGGCTGCTGCTGCCTCACCATGGCTGTTCTCTCTGCAGAGGTCCTGCGCTGGCATGTGAGTTTATAATTATCACTTTTCCTTATATTTTTTTATTTGTTATTTTCAGTATTTAAAAAAATCCAATGACAAGAAATCAGATATGTGAGTAAGTTATCTTCTAAAAATATTTCTTAATGATGAGCCCAGTCAGTTTTGTAACTTATACGTACATACATATATATATATATACATATATATGTATATATATATATATCACCACATATATACATATATATGTATATATATATATTTTTTTTTTTTTTTTTTTTTGCGTTATTACCTTGTATGATGTGAGTGACTCAAAGATGATGAAGGAGTTAAGATGAGTCCTTGTCGGTGTTTTTAACACGACTGATCGGCGGCCACAGCTCCGTCATCCAGGCGGTAGCTTTCACCACATCCCTGATTGTGCGCATGTATGTGTGTGTGTGTATGTGTGTGTGTGTGTGTGTGTGTGTGTGTGTGTGTGTGTGTGTTGCTCTGGGCTATGAGCCTTGTCAGACACACTTCCTGACAGCGATGCACGGATCGCAGTGGAGATAGAAGCACAACGTGACACAACTTGGAGGGATGAAGCCTGATTGGGCGTTGGTGTGGGGGGTCGAGGGGGCAAGCTGTATGTTTTTATTCTTCAAATTCATCCAGGAATGGCATTTAATGTGTTTTTAACTAAATTAATTGATATGATTTTATCAATGATACAATTAATTGTCACAATCTTTGCTGGCCATTGTAGATGTGATCAAATGACTTCACTAGCACACACTAGAACATCACTAGCATTTGGCTTGCATGTTCCACACATTGCACCAGGAGGATAGTTAAATATTAAGTATTGAAATTATATCCAGGTCCCAAGTGATTTACAAACTCATAGTTTAATGGGCCATTTATACTGTTGTTAACCACTGAATATGGCAAGCGTAAGAGAGTTTGAATGTAAAAACTGACTTATTCAAGTCATAGAAAACATAGGAGTTTGTGTAAACAGCCCAGCCTCTTTAGGGTGATCAGAAAAGCTGATTTTTGGGCATTCTTCCATTTGTTTGTCACATTTGTTAAACTTTATCTGACTTCTGCATTGTTTTAATCTGTCCGTATCATTGGGGAGAAATCCAACCGCAGAAGGTCTCCATCTTTAACAGTTTGTAACATAACACATGTTAAACACCGTGATTTAAATCCAGCTGAAACCCTGACGTTTATGTGGAGCCATGGTGAAATATTGACAAAATATCTTACGACAGCCACTGTGTTGGTATGTAGCGCTGGCTAGCGCTGGCCACGCTTGACAGTATACACATTAATGCTGTTTATATCTTCTACGGTTCCTTTTTTTTTTGGTTGTACCGGTAATACTCGCGTGCAGTCGGCCAGCCGATGACCCCAGTCCACCTCGCGTGCATTTACAATGTTCACTGAGTTCACATCCGCCAAGTCTCGCTGTATTCCAATATAGTAACACATGTTGGACATTGTGCCTACAACGGGAATTAACGTTTTTTGAATAAGGACGGTTTCTTATTGTGTTGCAGTTGCGAAATGCTGCGTGTTCTGCATTTTGAAGCATCCCTCTATATCACCATGTCAAGCCAATAGAAAGCATAAATTCCTGACATGTCAGGGAAATGGCATCCGTGTGTTTTGGTGTGTGTGACTGAGCAGACACAGTTGAAGCAACCCTGGGTCAGAATACAGATAATGACCGTGGATACAGACATTCTTGTTCTAAATTGCTACCTGAGGGAAAAGCCAGAGGCGTGCCAAATCCCCCGGAGACAGGCGATCATACGGAGCTGGCTGACCACACATGCGCTGCCTTGAAATAGCAAACAATTCGCCGAGGTGACGCCCCATTTGTTCTGTCACCGAGAAACCGCAGCGATGGCGACACCGTGATATTCTCGGCGTATTTCGGCGTCTTCCTCAAAATGGAACGAGCGGCGGCGCTAACGCATTCAAACCCGTGCGATGTGTCTTTGTCCAGGCCCGGATCGAGGAGCTGGAGGAGGAGCTGGAGGCAGAGCGGGCAATAAGAGCCAAGGTAAGGACGCGCACTTTTCCTCCTATCCCTGCTCACGAAACGAAACAAAGAGCAGACGCATCTCGGTTCTGCCTGATAAGAAAGTTACAAGCAGCCAGGAAAAAATCAAGAATGCCCGAGGCCCCCCGGGCATCAACTTCCAAAGCCTCCCCGCCGCCACCTTCAGGCAATTTTCACTTAATGTGCTAATTTAAATGTGCTGTTGTTTTGTTTCTTTGCTGATTGTCAGTTAACTCATCTTAATGGCCCTAATCCTTGTTTTTCTCTTTTTTTTTTCTAATCCATTCATTTCTAGATAAGAAAATAGCAACACTTGTGTCATAATTCAGAAGCAATGGGCGGGAAATAAAGGGAGAAAAAAATTGTGAGAAGTCACATGAGGACTTTAAGGATGATGAAATGATCCAATGATGAGAAAAATGACACGGTTATTACAAAATTGAAATTTTAAAGGAGTTGGAACGCCGGAGTAAAAAAAAATGGGATCAACAACTGAATATTACAGTTTGTGTCGTAGGATTGTTAGGGAGGAGGAAGGGATGTGGATGAGGGTACACGTGTCACCCCAAACTATCTTCACCTGTCATAATAAACTGGAGGGGGAGACCTTGTGTTCCTGATTAACATGGAGGGCAAACCCAGAGGCATAGAGGGACCCCCAACACAACCCCTTTTTTTTTTATTTCTTATTTTTCTCTTATCTCTATCTCCTCCACACACCAACACGCCTTCTGTTTCCAATCACCCCCACCCTCCCTAATTTTCGCTGAGTTTTCCCAGGTCGTATCCCTTCGCCGTGTTCGTGTAGAAGCCAGCATACCGAGGTGGGCGCTTTAAGTGCCTGTTGTTCCACATCAAAGTCTCAAGAGCAGCTCGCTCCTCTTCAGCCCGACAGCTCCCATGTCGCGTTGAGGCCCGAACGCAAAAGGAAATACACATTTTAGGCCCCCAGTGTTGAATAGAGTGACAGTACCCCCCTCCCCGAGGGCATGTTTTGCGCACTTCACCCCACTCTGGGTGGTATTCCGAAATAGGAATACCCCCTCATCAGCCCCCCCACCTCTAAAGCCGGAGAAAGAGGGAGTCGAGGGGAGGCAGGCAGAGACACGCCGGAGCTTTATCTGCTCCGCAGCATACCTCTGCAACAGACAGGCCGGCCATTGTTTGGATCTGCTCAGGTCGCTCAGCCAGATATTATCGGGGAGATAGAGGCTGACAGACAGCGCCTTCCTCTCCGGGGTCTTCTCCTGAATGGAATGCCATTTTGGTGTATTTACACACACACACACACACATACACAATCGACGTATGCGGTTTGGATTTCCGCCGGGGAATACACACACACACACACGAGTCACATAGCGAAAATGAACATGAACTTTGTGTTGCCTGCAAATGGAGGGGTAGAGATCAGTTATGCCGCCAGGAGGGAGTTAGCAATTTTCAAAGGTGATTGCTAATCCTTTTTTGGATTGATCCAGAGCGATACTTTTTAGAAAGCCTAAGTTAAGAGTTCCGAGAAAAGGAATATTCAATTTATTTTCTTTGAATTTCATATATGACATATTGCTAGAACTAGTCATTGTCAATCATTATGAGACACACGTGCACCATGTCCATGTGAGTATATACAGTAATAATAAGAAAATCATCAATAACTCCAACGTTCCACTTCAATCCTCTTATAAATCTCACAAGCTGCTGATGCTTGGAAAATTGTAATTACAACTAATATTAAATTAAAATTAAAAATATCTTGTTTGGAGATGATCTTTTAAAAAAAGAGATCTTAGAAGAAAGGGAAAAGCAATTTCTCATCATCTTTCCCCCTCGTGGCCAATCTGGTCTGCTAGTCTTGGGTTGTTCCAGCATTGTGAGGAGCAGGATCTTTGGAAAACCACTCTGGGACTCAACCAAGCAAAGCATTTTATATCCACGTTCTCAAACACACAAATAATAACAAAAAGCACATTACATGATTATAGGTCATATTTTGATCCGTTCTTGACATCTGAAACAACAAAACTTGGTTTCATACCACTCAGTTCATATTTGGAGTTGTGGCCTAAGAGATGCTTCAGCTCCAGGTTGCTTGTCAGAGGTTTGCAGATCCACTTCCCCATCAGTTGTTCATATGTTGATTTGTGAAAATGCTCACATTAATGCATCACTATTTTCACCTGGCAATATATCATTTTTGATGTATCTTTGTTTTTGTTTCAGATAGCATTAACATGCGTTTCAAACAGCGCTGAATACTTATCTTGTGATACCCGAAGGAAAAATGCTTTTCCTGTATGTTATGAAAAACTAAGACACATAAATTTGACTTCTCGGCTATTGTTATTATTGAGACCGGCTTCCACAGGACAAAGGCACAATACTTGTTAGTCCCTGAGGATCTACCTCACCCTGTGAGTGCCTTAAATCGACATCTGTTTATAGCTCTTTTTTAGAAAGTCATTAAAAAGTCCCCCTGTTGTTGTTGAGATCTGGCCAACAGTACTTCCTCTGTGCGCTTCAGTTTTGAGGAGGGCTGGGCTCAACCGGGATTGTGTAAACTGGATATTTTCCAGTAAGAGATGTGAAATCACAAGAACGCCACGGGTCGGAAGGAACCAAGCGACGGGATCCGTCTGAACTGTCACAATAGATGAGTACTTCAGAAATTAGCTGTGGAGAGGTGGTAGTACATTATTTGACCAGATCGTTCAACAGCATCTTAGAGAGTGAGAGGATGCAAGAGGAATGGAGTGGGCTGGTGCAGGGAGATGTGCAGAGTGATGTGCAAAGGAGTAAAGTTGATGAGCAAAGTTTTGGCAAAGGGTAGTGGAAGCTTGACTGAGGGCAGAAGTGAACATTTGTGAGAACCACTATGGTTTCATGCCTTGAAGGAATACTGCAGGTGTATTATTTGCTTTAAGAATTCTGGTACAGAATCACAGAAAAGGTCAGAGGGAGCTGCGTTGTGCCTTTGTAGACCTAGAAAAAGCATACAACAGGGTGCCGAAAGAGGAACTGTGGTTCTACGAGGAAATTGGAGTGGCAGAGAAGTACGTTAGACTGGTGCAGGACATGTATGCAAGATGTGACACAGTGGAGAGGTGTGCTGTAGGTTTGACGGAGTTCAAGGTGGAGGCGGAAATACATCAGGGATCAGCTCTGAGCCCCTTCGTGTTTGCAGTGGGTGGTGAAGGATAGGCTGACAGATGAGGTTAGACAGGAATCTCCATGGACCATGATGTCCGTGGAGGTTCTCAGTCATCCGGGTCATGGTGAGTTCTTGTCAAAATCTACTTGTCTAGGCAACTTGTCTAGGAGAGTTTCCAAATATAACTGTTATACAGTGAATATAACTGAATATACAATTATATTCGGAAACTCCCCATAGGTCATTGGAACTGAAGAAGCCTCTCGGATAAGGGGTGAAACGTCTTCAAGAGAAGAAACACAAGTCCAGTTGCCGGGACAAGAAGATTTTGACAAGAATTCATGGACCACGATGTTTGCGGATGACATTTTGATCTGTTGTGAGATTAGGTAGCAGGTTGAGGAAAATCTCCAGAGGAGGTATGCTCTGGAAAGGAGAGGGATAAAGATGGGCTGCAGCAAGATGGAATACATTTGTGTGAATGAGAGGAGCCAAAGCAGAACAGTTAGTGTACAGGGAGTGGAGATAAAGAAGGTAGAGGATTTTAAGTACTCAGTGTGGTAAAGTGAAGAAATGCATTCAAGCAGGCTGGAACGGGTGGAGAAAAGTGTCAGGGTTAATGTGCATTAACAAAGTATCAGCCAGAATGAAAAGACAGGTGTACAAGACAGTGATGAAACCAGTGATATTATCTGGTTTAGAGACACTGAGGACAAGACAGGAAGCAGAGCTGGAGGGAGCAGAGATGAAGATGCTGAGGTTCTCTCTGGGACTGGGGAGGAGGGATAGGATCAAAAATGAGCCCATCAGAGGGATAACACATGTTAGATGTTTTAGAGATAAAGTCAGACGGAGATGGTTTGGACATGTACACTGTGTTTGCAGGGACCTCACCATATGAAACCTCATTTTCTATTTTTGTAGTTTTATGTCCCAAAACAGGTTGCATTTTGTAAATATTTTACTGCAGTATGACAAAGCTTGTAAACATCATGTGTTAATCTCTCCAAGTTTTTGCTTTTAACTCGAAGTGTAACCACATGTTGGCAGTGAACCACGAGGGGGGGAGGGGGGGGGGTCTGTGTCTGCTACGCATCTTCAGCCAGAGGTCCACCATAGGGCGGGCCAGGAATATCAACGGCATATTGTTGGTTGGCTTGTTGTGTTTTCCCAAAACAAAATCTGGAAAATGGTGGGGTCAGGAGGTGGGAAATGACAGAATGAGGAACAGTAATAATACCGGGCCCCTGAGTTCGGGAGAGTGTGGGAATGTAAAGCAGCTCAAGGGACATGAGCAATCTTAAAACAAAAGACATTTATTCAAAAATAAAAAAGACGGAGATGTTTACTGTTTTTGTTGACAAGCAGCCAGCAGGGTGAGATTGTCATGTGCGGAGTCAGAAAGCATATTTTTAATCATTTACCCTCATCCTAACGCGACACATTCAAGACATGATAGCTTGGATGGGACGGGTGATGGGATTCCAAATGATAAGTCCAACCGCGTGTGGATTTCAGAGTTTTATGTAGCTTGGTACCAGATAATAAATTATTCATGGCAAAGAGAAGATGCTTGACAAAATGTCGGACAGACTTACATCTGATTTAACGCAGTAACTAATGTGTGGTTAATGAAATATCTCATTACTACCAAGTAAATGTCATTTCTGGTCAACCATTAATTCAAACAGAGGATTGGGCTGCATCTTCGTGAGCGTCTCCAAAGCATCGCAAAGATAGTTTTCATTGTTGCTATCTAATCAAAGCTATATCACAGCAACAAGGTATCCACTTATGGGTATGCACAATACAATTACAATTGGTCGATTGGTTGAACACAACACAATGGTTTTAGTCACCTGAAAGGTAGCTTCACCGGAAGATCAAGTGGCCATATAAGAATGTAAATATGTCACACACATTGGAATGTGACACCGCACTGAACTCACTTCTCCATCACTCTTTTGTGCAAACAAACACTTCCCCATCCAACAGTGGCACAGAAAGGAGCATCTATTAGCATGTGAAGAGCAGTGAGTGGTGCCGAGGCGGTGTTGCTGTTGTCTCAGTCAGTGGTGCGGAGGAGAACGATGAATGAAGCTCTCAGACACCGGCGGGTTGTAAACACTGTGGGTGGGGACGGTGGGGGCCCCCCAGTGAGTATCATCTATTTGGTTGTGCCCGAGGTGAGTTTGACAGCTCAATCCGCCATCGCGGAGGCTGGAGATTGGGCGTTTTTTACAGACCCACTGCATCTGTCTTTAAACCAGTTGTAAAAAAAAAAAAGAAGAGAAAAGAAACAAGAACGAAGGCTGTTTGTGCGTGTAATGACACAACGCTATAAACCCCTAACATGTGCGTCAGCATCACGTTTCGTACGTGAGAAGTATCGCTTTAACCACTTTGCTTCAGCGTTCATCGGAAATAAGCCCTCTGTGTGACTACATACTCATTTTACTGCATTTCATACTGCACAAAGTCTATCCCAGAAGACCCCGAGCTGACTTTAGGCGTGATAAAAATACTTGCGTGCTGTAGCTTGAGACTGTCAAACAAACAATCCTTTCCAGAACAAAATATTTTACAGCCTCAAAAATTGATTTTATAAGTTCATATGGAGATCCATGCAGGGCAGATACATTTTTGTAAGAACTTTCAGCAAATATCTGCCTGTGGAATGATGGGTTTGACCAATGAAATCCTCTGCTTTTAACTGAACAGACCATGGCAAATTAGCGTTTAACTTGCTTGTATATAGCAATATAAGTGAAAACTCTACAATGGTATTGTCATTTAGAAAATATTTGAGTGAACAAATTAATAGTTGTGGAGATAATACAAAGATGCTATTGTGGATTAAGCTAATATTAGCATTACTAGTTATGTTAGTGGCTAAGCCTCACTGCTCGCTAAATCAGCCACTATAGTTAGCATGTAGCCAAGTTAAAATTTTATGAGCCTTTTGCTGTTACCTTCAGAATTAATCCCTTCTAAGTAAATGATGAAAAAAAAAATGCTTACCAGGAGCTGTTTCTTTCACCCTTTTCTGGATGGGTTTTTCACATTTCACTGTGTTTGCACTCCCAAAGTGTCCACCAATCAATACGGCTGTAAAAGTCGTCATCGGCCCGATATATCAGACTGAAAGCAGCGAGAGAGATAAGTGAAACGATAATAATGTGAGGGTGATGGACGATCGTGTTGTGTAAACAGTGACGTCAGACGCTCACACACCGCACCTCCAGCTGTCTCAACAACATCTTTCTGACTCTCTGGTTCGGAAAGACGGCAAGCGGCGCCTACTTCCCAACTGTTCTCCTTATTATTGTAAGAATAGAATAAATAAAATGGATGTAAAATGGAGGGATTTTGCGAGGCCGTCTATTATTGTTGACAGATTGACCATTACTTTTGTGTGTACAGTTGATTTTCCCTTCTGTACAAATAACTGCTTGGGCAAAAAAAAAAAAACTTTAATTATGGTCTGTAGTAATTAAACATTAACCATTAACACATCAGTCAATGTCTGGCATTAGTCGTTGTTTCTAGGTAACCCTTGTCTCACCCCGAAACTTTCTTGGCCTGTTCTCGCCAGCAGGATATCCAGTCATTTAAAATGCCCAGGACACATCCTGTTCATCATCATCATCACAAGACGGATGATTGACAGGCTGCCATGTGTGGAACATACATTTGTTTGACATATTGCACTATTTTGCTGTCTGAGTGCTGACTGACGACTATTTTCTGAGGTGTATCTCAGAGGAAACTAAATACACATGAAATACGATAAAAAAAACTACTCATTTTCATTATTTTTTTCTGCTTTGTGTTGTTAATTTTTAAGAATTCATAAAAAAAGTTATCTTGCAAATCACTCAAACCAGCGCTTGTAATTCTGGTTAAGGCCACCAGGATGCCCGACGAGCCCCTTGAATCTGTAGAGACGTGCATCATTATGTGACTGGTTTCGTGGACATTGCCACAAAATTATGTCGCCTGACTCTGAAATCACACATTTCTACCTCAACAAAAAAAATATTCATGCAACATTCTATTTTATTCTAACATATCAGGCAAACAATGGAGACACTTTTATTCCTTTTGCATGTCTGGGATCTGGGCTTAACGGGATCTTGTTAAGAGTCATATTAAGAATCCATCCGTTAGCAAAAACAATTGCTTCATCAGATTTTAGGTGCCCACACAAAGGTTTTGCAAATCTAAAGACACAATGCAATAATATGTATTCATTGACTGTTCATTTCTATTTAAATAAACAAAGAAATAAATAGGTGATGAACTTCTGCTGGTGTAGGAGGACGGCAATCCACTTTAACTGAATATATGACACTATATTTACTCTTTAAGGCCCCTAGTTTTAAAATATGTGGAAACGGCAGTGTGAATACATTTCTTCTTAGTACAATATTGCAGTACATTGAATGCATCCTTGTGTTTTCTTTGATTTACAGGTTGAGAAGCAGAGAGCGGATCTTACAAGGGAACTGGATGAGCTCACAGATCGACTGGAGGAGGCCGGGGGGGTCACCGCTTCGCAGGTAAACTACCGGCTCTATTACAAAAAACATGCGCTTTGCCCTTTAAAAGGCATAAAAGCGGTTAAAAAGGAGCAGCTTAATTCTGGCGGTGGGGTTATGTCGGTAGTGAACTGCTCAGATCAGCGTGACGCCTGGAAACGGGGGCGGGGGGGACGGCTGAGCGTCACTTTCTCCAAAGTTCATAAATATGGCCGCTGACGAAGGTAGGAGGTTGAAACGGGTTGAAATGAGCATAAAGTCACGGCACCGTGACAACAGTCGGGGGCCGACGGGTCATGTACCCACAGAATAACATAAAGAAAAAACTTTAATGGTGCTTTCTGGCGATTTTGTGGAAACAATTCGCAAAATTGAGACTCAGCCACGAGAATTACAGTCCTGTGGTTTCCCCCCCGTTGACAAATCCACTTTCCATCCTGTCCAGACTTATGCAATATTCAGAAAGCAGTGCAGGTTCTGAAGTAACTGGGGTGTCTGTTGGTTGGTTGGTAAAGCGGATATCGCTCCGATCGGAAGGTTGTCGGTTTGATTCCCGGTCCCGCCTCCTGCCTGCATGTCGAAGCACCCCTGAGCAAGATACCCAGCACCTTACGCGGCATTTCTCCCACCATTGCGGCAATCTTTGAGTGTGAACGGGTGAATGCTTTCTCAATTAAAATGCTTCAAAACCGCAAGATATAAAATTGCTATACGGAGAAAGAGTGCGAGAGACCCTGATTCAGCTCTTGATAATTAATAGTTAGCATATATGTATTATTTCATTAATGATTAAAGTTATTTTGTACTTTTTGCCTCAAAGTGAAATGTTTACTTAGCTTTAGCCTCTTTCTTGTCTCCTCATCTGAAGTGATTAATATATTGAGTAATTGTGTTTGTTGTTTCACAAGGGTTTAAATCCAGTAAACATCCAGCAACTGGAAGGACGCAAACATTTTATGCCATGAGATTTTTTTTCCTATTTTTTTACCATTTTATTTTCCTATTATTTTCCTATTTTACAATAAATTTCCTCTAGGAAAGAACCCGAGAGATAAACTCACCAGAATATCACAAATTCACAACATAGGATAAAAAGTAAAATAAATAGATTCAATTTAATACTAAGCAATAATGACATCAAAACAATATTTATAGTCATTTTATAGACAAACACTTAAATGACCAACATGAATGGGGTTTCACGTCGTCTCAAAAACAAAACACAAACATTGCGGGTACCAAGCTCACATCCCTGACCTTCTGCACACACAGCAGATGTCGGCAGGGTGCCAGAATCCTGTCCAGTTATCTGGCAACAGGCACTACAGTTACCTGTTTTTCAAGCAGCTTCTTTGTCCGTTCTGTGATTTAAAGTCTGAGATTTAAGTCCACACGTGAGTCCGTGAGAGTTAGATGTTCCCTTGAGTCAAAACGCCACATGTGATGAACAGATGGAGGTGAACAAGAAACGGGAGGCTGAGCTGATGCGTCTGAGGCGCGACCTGGAGGAGTCGTCCGTCCAGTCGGAGGCTCTGGCGGCGACGCTGAGAAAGCGGCACAGCGACGTGACGGCGGAGCTGAGCGAGCAGTGCGAGGCTCTGCAGCGGACCAGGGCCAAGCTGGAGAAGGAGAAGCAAAACCTGAGGATGGAGGTGGACGAGCTGGCCGCCTCCCTGGACAGCCTGCAGAAGGCCAAGGTCAGGACGCCACGGTGACACACAAACACACCGACCTGTGTGACTGATCAAGGGCCGGGTGTGTGTGTGTTTGCGCGTCTCTGTGTGCAGACGTCATCGGACAGCCAGATAAAGAAGCTGGAGGAGCAGCTGTCGGAGGCCAACAGGAGAGGCGACGACCTGCAGAGGACGCTCACTGAGTTCAGCGTAGCAAAGAACAGACTCACAGGTAAAGTGCACTGAACTGAAAACAAAATAGTTTTCAGTAGACAAATCATCACAAATAGAAGTTCAAATTGCTAAATATGTAAACATAATGGAGACATATGGCCATTCACTCTCTTATTCATACATCTGGGCTATTTTGCTAAATTCTCCAATGAACCTCCTACGTGTGAACTCCAAAAACCCAAGAGAAAACCCACGTAGACACGTGGAGAACATGCAAACTCTACATGGAACAGCTTTTCTGTCAGAATAGATGCAGGGACCTTCTCTGTGCTAGCCAGTTCAACGATATTATTCAATTGAATAAATCATGTTGTTGTTTTTTTTTTACATACTCAGATTCTTCTACAAACCTGATATGGAAAGATGAAAGTTTTCTGCGGTCTGTTCAAGTTTCTCCGCAAAATGAATATCTCATGTTTACATTAGCATCCGGTCTCTCCCTAAAATCAACTTCTCAGATGTCAAACATCCGCTCAGGTCAACGTGTCTGTATTCCCAGCTGGATGCCAGCATTTTTCAGATGTTAATTTTTGGTTGTCTGTGATATCGGGCTGGTATATCAAAGTCAGACTGTGTATGTTAAATAAAAAAAATGTATACAATTTTATACCACAAGTACTTTTTTATTTTTTATTTTTGAAATTTTTGCTCAGCAGTCCAGTATCTTTCCGGCTTTCATTTCCACCTTATACAGGACTGTCTTAGAAAATTGGAATATTGTAATAAAGTTCTTTATCTTCTGTGATGTATTTAAAAAAAACAAAAAAATACTTTATCATTATATTCTAATATTTTGAGATAGCATTTTTTAGTTTTCTTAAGATGTAAGCCATAATCAGCAATATTAAAATAATAGAAGGCTTGCAATATTTCAGTTGATTTGTAATGAATCCAGAATGTATAATATTTTTGTTTTTGTAATTGCATTACAGAAGATAAAGAACTTTATCACAATATTCTAATTTTCGGAGACAGTCCTGTATTTTTTTCCACACTTCAAAGTTTCCTACAAGTGTGTTTTACACATGTTCTCCCCCCCGCGTGTTCCGACAGCTGACAACACAGAGATGAGTCGCCAGTTGGAGGAGGCGGAGAGCAGAGCCAGCCAGCTGGGCCGCTCCAAGACGCTGCTCCAGTCCCAAGTGGAGGAGACGAAGAAACAACTGGACGAGGAGCTCAAGGTCAGCCTTCGAGCATGGAGATACAAGACTATAAATTTTCAAATAAATTAAAAGCACCATTTGATCTGGACTTGTGTTGTTTTTTTTTATTATTACTTTTTTATTTTATTCTTTCTCTTTGGCTGGCAGTGCAAGCAGGCGGTCAGCGGCGGCTTGGTCACGGCGCGGCAGGAGTGCGAGGCGCTGAGGGAGCAGCTTGAAGAAGAGCAGGAGAGCAAGCAGGAGTTGCAGCGCCTTGTGTCCAAATTAAACGGCGAGGTGACGCACTGGAGGACGAAACACGAGGCGGACACCCTCCAGCACGCCGACGAGCTCGAGGACACCAAGTACGTTCAGCTGATGCTGAGCGTCGAGCATCCGGCTCGAAAAGCTCATTATCAGTCGGTCAACGCTTGATAAGTCAATCCAAAATGCCCCTGGTGTGCCCGGTTAGGATTTCGCAATGATGTAATGCTGAGGTTCTGTCACCATGGCAACCCTGTCCAATTAGCAACTGGTTACTACACTGCTCAAAAAAATAAAGGGAACACTTAAAAAACACATCCTAGATCTAAATGAATGAAATATTCTTATGAAATACTTTGCTCTTTACACAGTTGAATGTGCTGACAACAAAATCACACAAAAATGATCAATGGAAATCAAATGTATTAACCCATGAAGGTCTGGATTAGGAATCACACTCAAAATTAAAGTGTAAAAACACACTCCAGGCTGATCCAACTTTGATGTAATGTCCTTAAAACAAGTCAAAATGAATCTGTGTTGCTTCTTGAGTGGACACTATGATTTCACAGAAGTGTGATTGACTTGGAGTTACATTGTGTTGTTCAAGTGTTCCCTTTATTTTTTTGAGCAGTATAGTTACTGGTTGTTAAGATAACATGTCACCATATCAACATGCTTAATAAATTAAAAAATCTAAAATGCAATATAGATACTCTTGCCACAGTGAAAATCCTGTGAATAAATCAATAAATCATAATTATAATTAAAAAATTGTACATTTAACAGTCAACATCAAGCAATTTAAATAGCCATAAGGTTTGCATGCAATAACGCTACATAAAAATGTTGCAATAACTATATACAAAACAAAATAAAATAACTACATAAAGCTATATAAAATACTTATGTAGAACTATATAGTCCATCCATCCATCCATCCATCTTCTGTTGCTTATCCTGCACTCAGGGTTGTGGTTGCACCCTGGACTGGTCACCAGTCAATTGCAGGGCTGCATTCAAAAACAGACAACATTCACTCACTCACTCATTCGGGGCAATTATATATTTATATAATTTAACTTCAATTTAATTGTTATATTGAAGGTATTTTTTTTCCTGGTTTTGTGGCGCCTCCCGGAGGCCACGGCGCCCTTAGCATTTGCCTATGTTGCCAAAAGGGCCAGTCGGCTCTGGCTCCGCCGACTGCATGCAGCCTTACTGCAAGGATGCTGAATTCCTTGCAGAAAGAAGTTGGCATTGCGGCTCCACGAGGCCGAAGAGGTGGTGGAGGCCACCCAGGCCAAGTGCTCCTCGCTGGAAAAAACTAAACAAAGGCTGCAGGGAGAGGTGGAGGAGCTGTGCATGGACCTGGAAAAGGTAGGGTAGGAGTGCGGTTGGTTGTCACCCGTGGATGCTGCGGTTGCTGATGCTGTGTACATTCACCCCAAGACCAGCAGCTGTGGTCAGGCGCTGGACAAGAGGCAGCGCGTGCTGGAAAAGCAGCTGGGAGACTGGAAGCAGAAGTGCGAGGAGCTGGTGGCCGAGGTGGAAGGCTGCCAGAAAGAGAGCCGACAGCACGCCAGCGAGTTGTTCAAGCTCAAGACGACCCACGAGGAGTCTCTCGAGCAGCTGGAGGCGCTACGCAGGGAGAACAAGGCCTACCAGGGTACCTGATTGCATGACTGATAGCCGTGGTTGCTGACAGCCAAAAGAAGCGAAGCTCACTTCATTTCACTGCGACTCGTCTTCAGAGGAAATCGCCGACCTCACGGACCAGCTGTCAGACGGGGGGAAGAGCGTTCATGAGCTCCAGAAGGCCAAAAAGAAGATCGAGATGGAGAAAGAGGAGCTGCAAGCCTCACTGGAAGAGTCAGAGGCAGCCTTAGAGGTATGCAGATTCACCTAATGCAAGTACAAATGTTTTCATTTTATTATGGAGGTGCAGGTTAAATGAACTGTTTTGATATCAAAAGTGTATTTTCGATTTAGGTTGGCCCAGGGATTGCGAGCCAAACCCTGCACTAAACATTAATTCCAACTTTAACCACAGGATGTCACTGCTGAGCCCATTATTGAAAAGAACTGACTGGAGTTCAAAGTGATGCTACTTCCAGGGAGCATTCTTCCTGAACAAAAAACTAAGATAGATTATATGCTGAACTGAAAACTGTTTATTCGCAAACTGCTCCGGTATTTAATGTGCTTATGAGTGTTTAGCCGTGAAACCCATGCTGTTTAGGCCTGTGATGCATTCAGATGCTTGGGTGTGGAGTCAGAAAATATGAAAAAGTGAGCCTGTGTTCACTGTTGCCTTCTTTATCTATTCTTCTATATTTATTCATTTATATTATATAAAATATATCGTTAATACTGGAGTGGAAACATTTAGTTACATAGGTAAGTTTTACGTTACGTTACGTTACGTTACGTTACGTTACGTTACGTTACGTTACGTTACGTTATGTTATTAGATCAAGTACCATCAGGTTGTGAAAAGCCTGACAGGATCTCACTAACTCCTTCAGATTAAATCTAAAACTGAGAAAGGGTGCCTAATAATAAAGCATGGAGCAAAATGGTCATATCTGTTGGATTAAAAGCTGGAACAATATAACAGTAGATTCGAGTTCAGGCAAGAAAAATCTTTTGTAATAATAATACCATTACCAGATGATTGGGTATGATCATTTTTAGTTTGAAGATTATTTTTCAGATGGTACAATGTGTACAGTTTTTTTAACCTCGTGTTTGCATGGATGTATGTTTGTACGTATTTATTTATTTATTCATCTCCTTATTTATCTATTTTTTTCGATTTAGTTCTTATTTGTCTAGCTGACCTCAGTGACTCAATGCACCATCTCCATTTTAAATGACAAACTTTACCTGCACCGGTAAAAATGCAAACACAAGTGGATAATGTTTTCTCAAAGGCCGAGGAGACCAAGGTGCTGAGGCTGCAGCTGGAGCTGTCCCAGGCCAAAGGAGACCTGGAACGCAGAATCCAGGAGAAGGAGGAGGAGGTCGAAGCTGCTCGGTACCTCTCACTTTTGCTCGTCTAGACACTTTTGACTCTCAATCTTTCCGTTTTTCATCCTTTCCTCTGTTTCCTTTTCACTCCTTCAATGAAGGCCATGGTCCTTCCAGGTAAGGCTTCTTCCCTCAAACCTCTGCTTTGCGGCTGTTCCTATGCACGGTCCGTTACGCTTCTCTCCCCGCCCCTCGGTAGGAAGAGCCACCAGAGGGCGCTGGAGTCACTGCAGGCCAGTCTGGATGTGGAGGTCAAAGGCAGGGCGGAGGGGTTGCGGCTGAAGAAGAAGCTGGAGGCCGACATCAACGAGCTGGAGCTGCAGGTGGACCTTCTCACCAAGAGTAACGGCGAGCTCAGCAAGAGCAGCAAGAAGATGCAGCAGCAGATCAAGGTTCCACGATCGCTCCGGGTACTATTTTTCTTCCGCGGAAACTCGGCGCCGACCCCTGTCATCTGCACCCAGGAGCTGCAGGCTCAGCTGGAGGAGGAGGTGAGGGGCCACGAGGAGCTCAGGGAGGAGCAGGCAGCCATGGAGCGACGCTGCACTCTACTTGTCGGCGAGGGCGAGGAGGCACGCTCTGCTTTGGAGAACGCCGAGAGGGCTCGCAAGGCTCTAGAGGTGGAGCTGCAAGAGGCCAATGAGAAATCCAGTGACCTGAACAACCAGGTGACTTCGTGGTGTGTGTGTGTGTGTGGGGGTGGGGGGGGTGGGGGGGTCTTCACCCGTCACGTATGATATCATGACCTTGTGGTGCTTCAGTTCCAGACTGTGCTGAGCGGCAGGAGGAAGCTGGAGGTGGATCTCCAGACTCTCCAGCAGGAGCACGAGGAGCTCCAGGCGGAGCTGAGAGGATCCTTGGACAAAGCCAAGAAGGCCGGCTGCGAGGTAAAACACACACCCATCGGGGAGATGACGGGCTCACAGCACAGTTTTTTAGAGGATGTGTAACGGCACGTTGAAACGTCTGCCAGCTGGCGCGGGTCGGCGAGGAGCTGCGTCTGGAGCAGGAACACACGCTTCACCTGGAGAGGGTGAAGAAAGGCCTGGAAGCCCAGGTCAAAGACATGGGCGGGCGGCTGGACGAGGCGGAGCAGATGGCACTGAAAGGAGGCAAGAAGATTATCCAGAAGCTGGAGGGGAAGGTAACACTCTCGTCCAGGTGTTTGCCACGACTTCTCGACCCCCCCCTCCTGAGGAACCGTCACCGGTCCTGAGTTTTGTGCGCGGTGCAGGTGAAGGAGCTGGAGCTGGAGCTGGACTCGGAGCAGAAGCGGCACACCGAGACGGTGAAGACGCTGAGGAAGAATGAGCGGCGCCTAAAGGAGCTGCTGTTCCAGTCCGAGGAGGACCAGAAGAACCAGCAACGGATGCAGGAGCTGGTGGAGCGGCTGCAGAACAAGATGAAGGCCTACAAGAGACAAGTGGAAGAAGCCGTACGACAGCCCCTCCTCCCGTCGAACCCGGAAATTGCACGTTGGCGTCCGTGTCATGACATTCACATTTGCTTTTGTCTGACCGCTGCAGGAGGAGCAGGCCAACATGAACCTGGCAAAGTACAGGAAGACAGTGCACGAGCTGGATGATGCCGAGGAGCGAGCGGATATCGCGGAGTCAGCACTCACCAAGATCCGAACCAAGAACAGAGGCAGCTTCAAGGGCTACTCCTCTGTAAGTCACCATGGCAACTTAAAACCAATAATTATCTTATATTTTAGGAAAAATAACACACAAATTGATCTGTTAACCGTCAAGACTGCCCTTGAGATACTCCAATATGACACGGTTCCTCTGGGGAGAAAATATTTACAATTATCTATATATAATAGATTATATATATTTATAAAACATAAATAAAATTATGAAAATAATTTACCAATGGTGGTCAAATCTTGATTTTTATTTACATTTTTTTTTAATCATTTTTAATCCATATATTTCTGTCTATCTCTTGTCTGTCCATCCATCCCTCTCTCTCTATCCAGCTATCTATCAATTTATCTATCTAACCATTTATGCATTATGAATGTGTAAATTCAACTGATGCTGTCCATAACACAATGAGATGCCAAATTTGACTTGGATTAAAATCAGCCCACTTTGAGCAATTCAAATGATAGTAATAAAACAGATGAGAATGTTATTCCTTGGTGGTTGTGCGTTCGCAGGGTTACAGCACGCCGTACCCCGGCATGGTCCGATCTCCCAGCTCAGCGGGTTCCGAGGGTCGAGGGGAAA
Source organism: Fistularia commersonii (assembly GCF_037954325.1). Classification (NCBI taxonomy): domain Eukaryota; kingdom Metazoa; phylum Chordata; class Actinopteri; order Syngnathiformes; family Fistulariidae; genus Fistularia; species Fistularia commersonii. The sequence continues at coordinate 2,898,560 of NC_141316.1, read as the reverse complement.
AGATCCTCAATGACGACAACGAGTCAGTCAGCTCCCTCATCCCGGCGTATCTCGACTCCCTCAAGAAGCTCATGATTGATTAGCCTGGTAGGAGCGCATCCTTCCTCCTTCAGATGCAGCGCAACAGAGACTGATACTGGATATTCGCTGCACACACATCAAATACACACACACACAGAGGCCGGCTTCCCTTGCCGTTTTTCCGGCTCCATTTATTGATCGATCTGTATCTTCAAAATTGAGTTCCTAAATTCCCTCACTCAAAAGAAAATTGGTCGCATATTATTTACAACAACAGCTTGAGAGCTATTTATATTAAATTAAATATGAATAGAAAACTAACTAACTAGCAAACTTGCTAAATTTTGCAAACTGGGCCGGATCAGACTGCTGTATTCATATCTATTATGTCTAGACCGTACATGAACAACATGCAATTTTCAGCACTTTCAGGACCTCAAAAAGTCAGTTTTACTTCTAAAAATGTCAATATAATTTTAAAATGATCCTGAGACATAAAACCTGTATAGATATGCACGGATAACTGTTGTTTTAGTTAGCTGATGGTTTAATATAAATACTCTCCTGCAGCAAACTCCAAACAAATTAATATTTGAAGATAACATATAGCTCATTCTACATAGGGTGCAAGAAGCAAGAACTTTGTCATGACTGGGGGCTGTGGGAACGTGAATAAAGTTTGTTCTACCCATGACATTTCATACTTGCAAGAAGTTGCAGAGCTCCAGGAGGTCCTCACGGGCTCAGCCACTTGTCACATTGCCTGATCAGTGGTTCTCGCAGCCCTGCGAGCAAGAAACAAGAATGTTCTCACAGGCCTTGAATGGCAAAACAATTTTTATTGGTAGCCAAGAGAGCTACATTGGCTAGTTAGCTTGCTTATGTCGCTGATTAGTAGTAATGCTAAACAGCATCATGATTAAGCCACTCATTATCTTTTATCTGGTCCAAAATATTTAGCATAACTAATTTTTTGAATGAAAGAAATAACAATCAAAGCAAATCGACATTTAGCCCAAAAAATAACCAATTATCCCAATTTTGGGAGAAAAAACTGTGGCTTGGAAGTCTCACAACTCCGCTAGTAATAAAGTCCACACGACACCTCGATCATCTAAGTTAAAAAAAAGAGAAGCAACATCGATGTATCCTACCTGAACATTTAAAGTTATATATGTGAACATTTAAGTGCATCTTTCTTGCAGCCACATGTAACAAGGCGTGACCGAACCGTTGTAATATTGAATGTGAATTTTTTTTTAAGGAAATAAAGAACTTTTTACATATACTCCACAATTTCTTCAATCAGTTTGTCTCATCAGCGTGCGTCACACAGGAAAACAGAAACACAAGGCAAACAAGGTTTTGTTTTATGATATAACATACACATTTGATGATTTTATTAATTTAAAATGTTCATCCTTGAGTTGTTAATTTACAAAAAGCTGTTCATAGTGGTCTAGTAACGCGGGACTAGATGTAGCCTTACACTGAACACAGCTAAAGTAGCTATTTCCCAAAGTTCAGAGTATTTAAGAAAGCTGGAGTTTCTATTACCTATAAAACACCTCACGTGTGTCGTATATTATCCGTACCAAGAGTCAGCATACTATCATGAGCATACTATTTACCGTATCTTACATCCTTCATCACAGGGCCTCCTCAGCAGATCAAATCACACTCATTTATGTACATCACAACATCATCAGTCAACAAACACAACATCCTCGCAGGCTGACACGGTGGCTGAAATTCATTCAGATCTGAGTATAAAGTGCCATTTTGAATCTTGTGAGGGGTCAAACCTTAGGTTTTGGATTGTTCTTTCGAGTTGCAAAGGGTTTCATGATTCCGATCCTTTGCCAGCACACACACCCCATAAATGTGCAACCACTGTAAACCACAACTTAGCAGCCTCTGGAGGCTTTAGAAAGCATTTCGCTAAATGACAATGAACGCTCGAATATGAGACAAGAGGGGGGTGGAAAAAAATTGAAATAAATCAGTGACTGACAATATTTTGTTAGCCAAAAAAAAAACAAAAAACATGTAATTTCCCATCTCTTTCTTATCTTTTTACAGGTTCTTTGTTAAACATGCTCTGTGGTTGATAGGCAAGCAAAACTTGAATTATCCCTTTCCTCCTTTCACATGCTCACTGCCTCGGGGCAAGCAATGTGATGAAAATAAATATCTCAACATTCAGGAGCCAGTTTTTCAAAATAAATGTATGAAATACAAAACAGGAATAAACCATTTGCCATTTCTGGCAAAGTTTCAGTGACTTAAAGTAATTACAACATAAAGGCATTTGCATATTTTTATTTACCTTAATTGTATGGGATACCCTGGTCATTTATTTATTTTTGTTAATTTTGTCACAATTTAACAAGGCTTCAGGTTATGTCACTCTGATTTAGAGTGATGCATTGATTTTTGAGGACATTTAAAAATAAATGTCATATTGCAATGGTCATCTGATTTGAGTTTCTGGCTAATTCCAGTATATTTGTTGATAATTAGAAAAATAATTAATGTTAATTTCAATTTATGATTTAGTTATTTTAAGATTCTACATGAGGTTACTGAAGAAAAAACACCAGAAACACCAGAAAATCAGATATACTTAAAAAATGAAATTAAATCCGCAGTTTGATTTATCACAGTGGGACATGTAAATACAGTATATCATCACCAGCACTCCCAGTGGTGATAAAATGAGTGACAGATGAAAACAACCAAATGTAATGTCCTGAATGTTGAAGTTAGAACAATGTCACACTGTAATTAAAAATGAAGATATAGAGGCAAAAATAAATACATTTGGCAAGACATTAATAAAAATTGAGAGTTTATACAGGGTTTACAACGTATTTGAGAGTTGATTAGGTTCTCCTGAGGTTTTCTTCCTCAGAAAGATTAGTTAAAATCAATTTTCATTTAGATACTTGTAAAGCCTTAAAACTCATTGTCTGACACAGCATCACTGATCTCACCATTTACCTTGTTGTGTAAATTAATGAAAAGTTAATTTTGAGAAACATGGTGGAACTGTTTGTCCATGAATTTCAGATTTATCGATCTATTTTTGATCTATTTATGATGTCACTATGATTTTGTTTTGAGTTTTAAAAAAGGAACATGGATTTCCTGTGTGTAGCAAATTTACAAACTAAATGTTTACCAGCTTACTGGTAGAAAAAAAAAGAAAAAAGGCATTCATTTCAATGGATAAGTGAGGCTCGATCATATTATATATTTTTTTTTCAATCCAATAATATAGGTTCCCAACCAATATTACTCATAAAATAAAAAGTTCCAGCAGAGTGTAACTATTTTTTGATGGACATCTTGAGATCGAGCACACGAAGGAGGACAGGCCTGTTGGAGAATCTGGATCAAACAGTTTGACCGACAGCTTCCTGTATTTTCAAAGAAAAAGCATCTTTTGGTGTATCAGTCTCCTGCTGTCCCATCCCACCCCCTGTGTTTCCAGTGTGACACTCATTAGTATTTGGAGAAAAAAAAACGAGAGAAGCACACACATAAATGCAGTGATTCTTCCTTTAATAGCGATATATTTCTGTATTTGGTTTGAAACTCCAGTAACTCCAGCTAAATTAGCATTACGTCGCCCGGCCAACATTGTCCACCTCCTCCTAATAATCCTCCCGGGCTCGTAAATTGAAGCAGACTGTTAAAAAAAGCCCCATAATTAAAGCTCGAACCACTTTACGCTTGTGATTTTTTTCGTTTTTTTTTAGCTAATTACGGTAGCAGCATTAGCCTATGCTAGCATGCTAACACCGATGATACGGGGTTAATCGTTTTTTTTTCCAATGGCACATTTCATGCTGTTTGAGGAAAGAAGACCGGCTTTCAGGGCGAACTGACGGTTTAGCATTGCTTCATCTGTAGACGTTTATTTTTAGAGCTGGGCCACATAGCGGGATTCTAAGGCCAGTATTCACGATCAACAAATATTGCGGAGCCTTCAAGTACTAAAATAACAAAGAGTTTGGAAAGTAATGAGGAGTACTTTAATTTCATTTATATAACCATTTTCTTCTAGAATTTTAAGAAAATACTTAATCTCATATTGGAGTTTAGGAAAGTTTTTTACAGGTGTCCAATTCAACTCATGGCTAATTTTTTGGTCATTTCGAGATGCTTTTCGGATCATTTCCAGGCAAAGGGTGTAAATACATCATGCACATCGCCTTTCAATTTGAACTTTGTTAGCGTAGCCGTCGTTGGACGAGAGGCAGGGTTCACCCTGGACTGGTCGCCAGAGGATCGCAGGGCTACATGAAGAGATTTAAAGTTATTGAGCCTTTCATTCATATATCTAGGCAATTTTGGGTCTCCAATTGAACTATTGAAGTATTTGGATTATGGGAGGAAAGTGGAGAACCCAGAAGAAACCCATCGCACCACCGTGCCGCTATTTTACCGTGATCCGGACAAGATCAGGACAGGGAGCTGATATTTGGTTTGCAGCTATCAGTATATCGCCCAGCTCTAATTGCAATGTTGTGCCCGATTCTGCCTGACCGAGATGCAACACTCTTGGGGAAGGGGGGGGATGCATTTGGCTTAGCAGCATCCGCTAAATCATTTTGCGGCTTACGTGTGTGCGTCCACGGACACAAACTTCCTCACAGAGCAAAAAAAATAAAGCACAGACAAACAGGCAGCCGCGGGACCTACAGCAAGTCAACATTAACACTAAAGTCCACTGTTTGGCGCCTCTTCATGGTCCGCCCGCCTCAGACTGGGTCCAACACAAGTCACGTCAACAGTTCCAGACCTGTGTCCATCAGCGGAGGAGGGAGGAGGATCAGACCGCCACCGCCACTGCTGATGTCATCGTCCTCAACAGGTCGCTGACGGGTCGGGCTGCCGGGGGTCACGCGTGGATCAGTGCCTGGGGGTCGGTGTGTGTGTGGCTGTGAGCTTGTAGGGGTAGGGCTGGTGCGGCGAGGGGGGGGTTAAAGTGAGTGGTAAGCAAACTGCAGGTGTCACAGGTTAGATCTCTATGTCCACCGGCCGAATCTCTCCCGTCTTGTTCTCCTGCACCCACAGCTCCCGATCTCTGGCCGGGTCCACGCACTGCAGCAGCTGGTCCACTGGCTCCATCGTCTGGACACACATGGGTACTGAGCTCAGTGTTGGCGTCACATATTTCAATCAGGATTTATGAAAACTGCTCTAAAATGACACCCTTGAGTAAGAAATCACTGTCAACAATCATTTCTACCTTGGTATCATCTATCGTGTCAACAAAGAGACTCCTTTTCCAATGCACAAAATATTAACGGTCACTTGAATGGGTGGAGAAAAGCGTCAGGGGTACCACGTGATAGAAGACTATCAGCCAGTGGTGAGACCAGCGATGCTGTATGGACTGGAAACAGTTACAATGACGAAAAGACAGGAGGCAGAACTAGAGGTCGCAGAGATGAAGATGCTAAGGTTCTCTGTGGGAGTGAACAGGATGGATAGGATCAGGAATGAGTCTATCAGAGGAACAACACATGTTAGATGTTTTGGAGAGAAGGTCAGAGAACCAAGACTGAGATGGTTCGGTCATGTACAGAGGAGGGATAGTGAATATATTGGTGGACGGATGCTGGAATTGGAGCTGCCAGGCAGGAGGTCTTGAGGAAGGCCAAGGAGAAGATTTATGGACGCAGTGAGAGAGGATATGAAAGTAGTTGGTGTGAGAGAGGAGGATACAGAGAATAGGGTTAGATGGAGAAGGTCGATTTGCTGTGGCGACCCCTGAAGGGAAAAGCCAACAGGAGAAGAGGAAGAAGACTTTCCCGCAGAAACAAAGTAATAGATGGGGCACAGAACAAAAGTTCCTTATAGTAATCCCACTCTGCTTAAAGGTTGAAATGATCACATGACGATATCAAGATATAAGCCTCGAGGTGTTCCCAGATATTATTACAAAAATCTGAGTTATATGATACAAATCAATATTTATATGTCCCGAGCATGATAATGATGTGATACTCGCTAAGATGATACAACATCGCTGATATTATATTTGTTGGTCAGCTTTAGCATATTTTGTATTCTTTCATTCGTTCATTAATTCAGGTATTAATGTATTTTGTATTACATTATTATTATTATTATTATTATTATTATTAGTTATTATTTATTTTTTGACAGATTTTCATTCAACATTTTCCAACACTTTAAGAAATGTCTTTTTTTTATGTAAGACATTAAGAAAAGAAAGATAAAAATTGAAATATTCAAAATTCTAAATGGAAAATGTTCAAAAAAAACATGAAAAATTTTATGGTTTATTCAAAAAGGAATATCAGAGTGATTGGTATACTGTATGTCAACATTGCTCGGCTTTACTTATAATCATTTTGTTGTAATTGAAAACACGGGGTATGATATATAAAGCTATGATGCATCAACCGAGGGCGACTTACACTTTGGTTAAACATGTCTGTCTCGTGTCGGAGGGTGGTGTACTGAAGCAGGTGCTGCCGTATCATCTCCACCCGCTCCACCTCCAGCCGCTCCAGCTCCTGAAGACAAGATTCATCCGTGTGTCAGAAACAATTTGGCGTCCACCTCCCATCTGTCAGCGCTGACGCCGCCACGACAACGGCAGATGCCTCAGCAGACTGTACATTATTTATCAGTCTGCTCCTTTATGTATTTCAGGGACGGGATACCAGCTTAATGAATCCCCGATTGCAAAAATCTGAAGTCAAAGTGGCAGTTTTAGGACAAATGTCGGGCTTCTTTTCCCCGAACAGCCAATCACGTGCTTTGAAAGTGAAGAGGCAGAAAACATCAAGCCGGTCGTGTTCATGCACTGAAGGCCGTCTCAACCAAAGACGTTGAAAAAAACAGAAGGAGGGAAAAACCTGCGCTCTCTGTGCTGGAAGGCATTGACAGGAGGGACGGGTTCAAAAATATTCATGAGAAAAGTTACCTTACTTTGCCTTTTTTTGTGAAAAAGTCACCTTGTCTGCAATATCCTTAAAAATTACCTACAGATATCAGCTGATCAGTTGATATTTATGATTAACACCCTCCTTTGTTTAGGAATAGGATTAAAATCTTGGAGGAGTGTTTCAGTTGATCGTTTTAAAGAGTGTCGTCCAGACCTGCTCCACACTGAAGGTGTCATCAGACAATCCAGATTTGGCACTTTATAAAAAAATCCGACTTGACTTGACTTGACTACTGTCCAGGCTCTCTTTGTGTTGTTCAAAGCTTTAGGGCTTAAAAAAATCCAAGATTATTATTTTTTATTGCATATCTCAATGCTTCCCTTTCAATTTCATCAATGTGTTAATCTGTTGGTTATTATCAGGAGCATCTTCTGTCATATTAAGTTCCTGGCACGTGCACACACACACACCAGTGATGCTGTCTGATTTGAGAAATTGAACACTGACATGAAAAGGCAGCGCTTCTGTGAAACTGTAATAACGAAACATATATCATAAGAATAATTATAATATTGAAACTAATATCGAATCCTAATAGTTTCCAAACAGGCACTTTGGAAACAATAAAAAACAAAAGTAAAACAAAAAGTAAACACAACTGTAAAATAAAAATAACGACTTCAAAAATACATTTCATCATTTAATGAAGTTTTTAGGTAAAATATCCAGTGACTTGCCCGAAAGTGGCACGAAAGTAGCAAGAACTCATCAATGATTGGAAATGATGAGATAGAAACCTGCTTTAGTGTGGTGGTGGTGGGTCATGGTGGTACGGTGTACGTTGTGTGTGTGTGTGTGTGTGTGCGTGTGTGTGCGTGTGTGTGCGTGTGTGTGTGTGTGGCATACAAGTATTTTGTGAGTCATGACCTTAACGATTGAGATGACTTGACTTACCAGGCTGGTGGTCACCATCTCTTCAAACCATTTGGACTGGGACTGGTTATACAGGTCGACGCACCGCATCAGTTCGTCTCCTGATGCAAAAATAAAATAAAATAAAATAAAATAAAATAAAATAAAATAAAATAAAATAAAATAAAATAAAATAAAATAAAATAAAATTAAATTAAGATGATTAGTTCAGAATATTTAGTTACTTTTCAGATAAGTACTGAGCAGAGTTAACAATGATAATAACACAAACGAATGAACCTGTAAGCATGAGCATCCAATATACAATATGTCCACTGGATGGTGCAATAATCCAGAGAGAGATTAAATCCATATTCTACATTTATTCCACTTTCACAGTGCTGACAATCTGGACTGATAAAATTATTAATCATATTGCCACAAGCCAAGATGAAATGAAACTTTCATTAATGTTACTGCCTGCAGCCTGCTGCCTGACACATACACACTGACACACACACACACTGACACACATAAACACACCTACACAAACAGTGGCACACAGAAACACACACACACACAAAGATTAGATCAGAGAGGAAATGATGGTCGTCATTTAGTCGTTCAGCAGATGTCTCTCAGTCTCCAGTCTGCTCGGGTAGCTGATGTATTATATTCGCCGCCTTCTTGTTTTGAATAATGTAAAAATGCTAAGTGTCCCACAGAGAGCACCCAGAACAGCGTTGCTCAAAGCGGCCTCTGGAGGGAGCGAACGGGGTTCCGCGGTGGGTTCAGATGAGTCCACAGCCGAGCACAGGGTTGTCTCGCGAAGTGCGTTTGATTTCATGTTGTTTGCACAAACGGTCTCAGCCGTGTTTCCTTTCCCGTTTCCAGGTCTTTAACTCAAAGCCCTGCATTTGTTGAGCAGCCTGAAATGTTTCAGGATGGTATTATCAGGGCGGGGCTGAGGCCACAGGGAAGGACCAGTTCAGCTATGGGACTTTGGGGGGCCCGATTGGTCGAAACCCTGCAATGTTCGATTCTAACCGTCATGTTTGAAGCTCGTCGTCCAAAGTGTTTTGTGTCAGAATCACATCTCAAAGGAAAGGCTTGGATTAACTAAGACGATATTTAAGATTCGGTCATAAACTCCAGTGACTCGTCCCCCTAAATCTCTTTCCCGAGGTTTGGTCCTCACCGACAGAAATGTCAGGATCTCCAGGTCACCCCTCTGAGCCGAAAAAAAGATTTGTCTGGCATCTTTTTTCTTCGCACCCCACAAAACGACCTTCTTTCCACAGTAAATGTTAATCTCCCTCCTCCCAAGTCACATGACATACAGCCGCCGCACCGTCACGCCAGATCACACACGGGATTTGGATGCTGCTTTATTTTATGTCCATCTTATGTCACTCGCCTGCCCGTTTGTGAGACTGACAACTTCATATTTGGAACGCAAACCGGCCGTGGCGAGTCTGTCAAGACAAGCCATGGGTTGCCAAAACTTTTCTGGGTCATGTATGCTTTCTGTTACGAAGCAGGTATGGCCCGTCCACTGAAAACAGAAGCTGCTACTGATAAATGTGGAGATGATTAAAGGGACAATTAATCCAGAATCAACCACAAATATTAATCTGATTCACTTTTAAAACCCAGAGGAAAATTGAATCCACCTCAAGTAGCTTCAGTCTGCTCCTCTATGGAATCTAGAATTTAATCTATACATGATAATCTATTGCTGTAGAGATTAATATTTTTTTTTTTTACATAAATAACAGTTTTTAGACTTTCCTAAAGTTCAACAAGAGGCGTTCTCAGGTTGTTTTCAAATAAGCGACCAGAAAAGCTTGGTAGTTGATTCAATTTGTTTTAGGGAATTTGGAGGCCCCGCCATTGATCAGTCCAGGGTGCAACCCGCCTCTCGTCCGATGACAGCTGGGATGGGCTGTCCCACGCAACCCTGAGTGCAGGATGAGTGGCAGAAGATGGATGGTTGGATAATACAAAAAAAAGTTAGTTAAATTTAATAATCAAGTACACATGCGTGTAGAATCATATAATATTGTGGTTGACACAAGTAGAACAGGGTTGAACTTGAGCTCCACCCCTCAACTAAAATAAAGCAAAGTATCAAAAATAAAATGTGCTGATATTCAATTTTGCAACGTTCGGGTGATGCTAAAATGCACCGCCTATACTCAGACGCTTAAATTTTAACCTTTCCTCACGAAGATCGTGTCTGGTCACCTGATGTTAACCTGGGTTACGCTGGCAGCCTCCCTTTCCATCAGTTGCATCAAGGGGCTCAATGATTCCCTTGATAAATACAGGAAATACAAATTCACACAGAACTGAAAAAAACGCAGATTGTTATATTTCCACTGATTGGTGTTTGTAACCCCATAATGTTAAACAGCACCTGTGAGCTAAATCTACAAAATCAATTTTTTTTTTTAAAGTCCTTTCATTCAGATACGTTCTATAATATAACCCTTGTGAGTTGCGCCATCCTGGATAGAGATTTTACGGTAAAGCGGCCTCCCCCGTTCCACTCCCAAAGTGCTTCTAAGAATAGGAAGTGAAAAAAAAAAACCTAAAGCGAAAGCTGATTAGATAAGATCTTACATTTGCCCTCAAACTCTGCAAAAGGCAAGGAAACCCTGGAAAAGGAGAAGCAGAATGCCGTGTGTAATCTGATACGGCGAGGAGCGATAATGAGTCTTTGTTATGTGCAGATAAACTACTTTGGTTGTTTTGGCATCAGCCATCGTCTCTGCAGCCAGACGCTGTCAACAACCACCGCTGTTTTTCTCCTCTGTTGCATAAGTAACATCGTGGAGGGGTGACTGTAGATGTGTGTGAGTGTGTGTTTGAGAGACATCGTGCGGCGGTGCCTGGTTGAGTCATGACATCAGGCACCAGCGGGGCATCTGCATCTGTTTACTCTTAACCAAGGAGCTTTTCTCAGGTAGCGAAAGGCTTCCTGACTTTTAACCGCGCCCTTTTTCTCTTCCCGCAATGCTTTACATTCATCCTGTCGCAAAACGTCCAAACTCCTAGCCAAGCTCATGTCACAGCTGGAGTTCAGGATTTGAACACACACCCGCCCCCTTCTCCCCACTGGACATATTTTAACAAATTCGGTGTTCTATGTGGCATCTGTTCACATTAAGGTAAAGACATGATGGTCTGTCTTAAAGACGTGCTGTTGTGTTTGACCCAAAATAATCATCTAAGTCAGTGGTCCCCAACCGTGGATCAATTGGTCCAATTGGCCGTCCAAGAAATAAATTATTTACTATCCAACGGATAATAAATCTGTCTGAACAATCTCAACAATCTTTATTTTGAAAGATCTTTTATTTTGAAAAATGACCGGATTCTCTCGGTTACAAAAATTTAACCCACAAGCTAGCAAAATGAGGAAAAAACAGACGTTTTTGCAAAGTTCCTTTTCAAAGAGGAAAAGGCCCAGTGAAGAGACAGAAAAAGAGCCTACAACTTCCAAGAAAAAGAAAGCTTTTGACGGACAATACCTGGAGTTCTACTTGAAATATGGATTTATCGCAACAGGTTATTCCCACAGAATGAGTCGCTCTGCATAACAAGCGGCGCCCGGATCTCGAATGAGGCAATGAAGCCTTCAATATAATCATGTTATGTTGTTGGCGCAACATTAAGAGGAAGCTGCTAATAAAGTTGCATACGAGTGCACAGTGAATTCATGTTTATCATTATATTCCCAATATAAACAATCCACGTTTACCGTGTTGGTAAAATTGTCAAGCGTTGACCTGTCTGCGGTGATAAAAGGTTGGGGAGCACTGATTTAAGTAACTTAATTTTCTTAACATTGGAAAAAGCCACTTTGTATTTGACTGACGTAAATATCGCCCTGTCAGGATTTTAATTTTTAGCAGTGAGGTCATAAATCAGACTTTAAGAGAATACTTATATCTAGTGCTAGACTTGCCCCTAGAAATTCTAGGCCATAACCTAAGCCAGAGGCTTACTGAGCTGAGGGTATTCCATGATCTCTCATTTGACCCACTCTTCATTTCCTGATCCCTGTCCCTTCATCAATGCATGATCGTGACCTCACATCTTCTCCAAAGTCCTACCAAAGTATTCCCACCAGGTCTCCATAAATACTAAAGTCATTATTATATCACGTCACCAGAACCAAGTAACTTTTCACACTGCTGTTGTTATTAGAACGAGCTTATTTGACCATGTCCGCCCTCTGTCTCTATCACGCTGACTTTCTCTCTGGCTGTCCCCGGTCGAGATAGAAGGCCGCTCGCATTGAGCTCGGATCTGTCCGTATAGAAGGTAGCTGTTTTCCTCTCTACTGTCGCCAAGTGCTCTCTAATGCTATTGAATACATTCAAGACATATCTGCTCCTGCCTTACCCATAATCCCCTGGTGCCGAAGCGCCATCTGTCTAGCAGAGCTGCCCGCTTGATTTGAACATGTAAGATCATGGAAAAATTAAGTAAATATCCCATCGGGGTTTGTGTGGAGTTGCCAGGACTTCCCACTGATATGATGAGTGTGTTCTGAAGTCGAGAACAAGAATGTAGAAATGTATCACTCGAAGTGGATTTTGGGATTGTTAATGCTATAAATAATTTATTAACAGCTCGGAAAATTGCCTATTTTCTCCTCCTTCGACTAATTTATCATTTTCCCTGGGAAAAAAATATCATTAATCAATGTATTTCTCATTTCTCATGAAGCCAGTGGAGTGTACTTCTGGGCTCAAACAGCGTTAGTCTGCAGTCGAATGTTTTTTCCACATACCTTAAACTTAAACAGGTAATTAAAATCCATACGCTGTGGTCTAATTTAGAAATCTCCAGTACCCAAGTTTGCGTTTTGACAGTTTCATATCCATCCTTCTAAGTAAAGAAAAAGAAAAGAATAATCTAATTTCTTTTGCGTTTTTAAGAAAGTATAATAGAAAATTGTCATTGAACTTCATATCAGAAATAAACACTGGCATAGATTTCTGGACAGTTCATCTCAAATTCAACACATTTTTAGAATTTTGAAGAGATCCCGATTTTTTTTTTCAAAATGTCTTCAAGCATGTCTTATTACTCAGCAACTTTTTCACAACCCTGCATGACAGTGTGTGATTATGATTGATATTATGAACCTCATCAAAATATAAATAATAAAAAATATATCATAATAAATACATATATACATATATATGTATTTTTTTATGTATAACTATATGAATCCTTTTTTTTTTCATTGTTTCGTGAGAGATGAGTCACTGAGCAACTCATCTGCGACAGTGTATAAAAAAATGAAAATAAATTAAAAACATAAATAAATAAATATATATATAGACACATACATAGATGAGTCATATATACATAGATGAGTCATCTTCCTCCAAACCCGCACAGCTGGAGGAAGAAGTCGGCGGTCATAAAGACGTCAGAACGCCTGTCTTACAGCGAAAGTAGCCTGGGATAATGAAATCTATGGGAATCCATGATCACGTTCCCTATTGTAAAATCGATGGTTTATGATGTGACATTAATCATGTGGGCGGAGGGGCTTCATTCGTGGTCTGTTTGGCTCCGCAATTTCGTTCGCGAACGCGAATGATCGGGGGCCTTCTCTCCTGTCTCTTTTATTAAAGAAGGAAAAAAAAGAAATGTGGGCTCTGAGATGCTGATAAAGCCTGTGACTCATGACGAAAAAAGGCAAACACAGCATTTTTGGTTCAGTGGAGTGACCGCTCCAATCCGACTCAGGAGTGGGGCCGTGACATGTGCAGCGGGTTAACCCTTCGCTGACCACGGCAGATTTGATGAATTAGCATTTTATACAGCTAGCTAGTCCGCAACATAATTGAAAAACACTGTTTTTTTTATTTATTACTTGTGAAAGAATGGGTTCACGGGAAAGTTAAGCAACATGAACCAGCTCTCGGTGTTGCAAATGCTCCAGCGTTTGCTTACGCAACAGAGATGATGTGTGCTTTCAGGCCATCTTGTTTGGCCCCGGTTGATCAAACTTTCTTGCGTTTCCGCTGTCGGAGCAGTTCGTTTGGGCAGGTGCGAAATTGGCCATCGCGCCTGGGTGTGGAACAAACAGAACAAACCTAGACCTTGTTGATTTTGTCTCGCTCTTCCTATTAAGACTTAGCGGGTTTTCATGCCCTCGCTTTGTTTGTTTCGGGATGGATGAGTCACTGTTGTAGTTTGGGTTCTTTTTGATATGTCGAGCAATTCAATCTTTTTCATTTGTTGAATGGATAGAAATCTCTTTTCAATACTTTGATTTCATGCAAATATAATTCTGAAATATTCAAACAAAGCGTCAAGCAACAAGTTGCTTCAAGTTGTGTGACAATTAAGAGGAGGAGGAGGCCTTCTGATCCCATTTCATAATAGGCTAACTTTAAGGCAAGGATGAGATTGATAACCATGCTGGATGCTTTAGCGCTTTGGCTTTAGCCTGAAGTTGGGACTTTAGCCTGAAACCCCTGACTTTCTGTTGCTGATTGCGTCAAGGTCGAATTTGCATTTGACCACTTGGTCAGTTTGTTTTGATGCGATTGCGATAGTTTTGTTTACGCCGGTCCACACGGACTACAGCAGGGAGGGAAACAAAACAGAGTTGGATTCAAGCAGATTAAATAAGGCAGTCTTAAAAAAAAAACTCAAGTGTGTTTAGGTTTGACTTTGGCCTGAACATCGACCCCAGGCAGGTATGAGTGGGCGTGAACCGCCATGGTATTTACGTGTTGCTATTTTCAGAGGCATGTATTTTATCATGGTTTTGCAGAAAATACTCTGGAATTACTTTGGATGGAATAAATTCTTGACTACCTGGTATCCGGTATGGTATACTGGAAGTCCTTGCACGACAGCACATTCCTTTGCGGTTTATTAGTCTTTACTGTTAGCCCACAGCCACAGACGCTGAGGTCTCAGGGTGCAGATGTGCTAGCACATTAGCGCTGCCGCACGCGCAGGTCCCACGCTACGTCGCACGCCTAAAAACCAGCGGGCAGTGTTTATGGCATGTGCGTTTGGACACGCCATTTGGGGCCACTTACAGGAAACATGTGGGCTGAAGTTGCAAGAGGGATGAGCTATTCTGTTGTTTGTTTGTACCTGCGGCTGATCCGACCGCGGAGACGCTAATCACGGAGCGAGAGAATGTAAACGCTTCTTTTCCAGAAAAACGCAACGCTGAATTCTTCAAAAATGGATCGGCGCTGCGTGGACAGGTTCATGAATATATCTTATCGCTTCGATTGGTTGTTATGTTTAAACCGCTGTGTAATAGGTAGATATTGGTCAGTCGGCCTCCTGTCCGATGGAACACATAGGCACGTGAGGGCATACAAAAATCACCAGTTCAGATTTACTGTTTTTTAAGCCTGAGACAGAGAGAGGAATCTACATTTCCTTCGTTCATGCAACCACAAACCGCCGGTTTTGTTGCATGTGGTCGAAGTAACGCTACAGAGAGTTTTCCACTCGAGCGGCGAACATGCTGCGTGAGGTTGGCTTCTATAAAAGCAGCGGCCGGTTAGATTATGAATTGCTCTCGACCGCCAGAACAAATACCCAAGTATGCCCTGACACCGCCGTTTGACCTCTGACCCTTCGCTCTGACCTGCTTGTGTGGATTTCCGCCGGGCCTTCTTGATGTCCTCTTCGATCTTGCTGCTCAGTTTGATCTCCAGCTGTTGCGTCTTCAGCTCCAACTCCTTCTGCCTGTCAGACAGAGCTTTCCGGGCCTGAGAGCAGGAAAGAGAGGAGATGCGCGATTTTTTTTTTTTTTTTTTTTACACCACGCGCCTCGCAGCTGCACGAACAGAAATGCTGTTTAAAAAGAAAAACAAAAAAAACACCAGGCTCGGGTTTCGAGCCGCAAACACTTTTTTGTGTGCGGCAGCTTCATTGTGATTAAAGTGATAAATCAGTTCCAACAGTCTGTTTCGTTTCATCTTAGTTATAAGACCGTCTGCTATAAACTTTAAGGATCCATCCATCATCCATTATGTTTAATTACATCAACGCATAAAAACCAGACACATGCACATAATACTCAGAACAGTGTTTTTTCACTCCACATGCACAGATGTGTCAGCGAGACGTGGGGCCGAGATGATCACGACCTCCGCCCATTATATTGCTGTTATGACTGCGATGGCCGCGGCAGCTCTAGAACAAGCATCTGGAATATCAATTGTGATATTCGTATGTTTTTTGTATCAAAATCTGTGATGAATGCTCGATAACTTTTTTTTTGGGGGGGGGGTCAAATAAAATTAGTTTTATGAGTCAGCTTAGCTGTCCAGAGAAAATCAGAAAAAGACTAAAAACAAAATCAGTAAGAAACCACATAAAATTCGATCGATACCTTGGAAATAAACCTGTAATTTTCCCATTTTCAAAAACCGAGCATGAGTATACCTAGTTTAGCAGAAAACTGAGAAATAAATTAGCAAATTAGATCTGAAACGATGATCAGCGCTTCCGCCTAATAGCAAGAAGGTTCCTGGTTCGATTCTGACGGGGCCTGTTTGGAGTTTGCATGTTCTCCCAGAGTCTACCTGGGTTCCCTCCAAGTTCTCCAGTTTCCTTCCACAGTCTAAAAACTGTTTTTTGGATGCCTAAATTGCCAAGGTGTGTAATTGGTTGTTTTTACCTATATAGAGACTGTATGGTTGTATGTCCTCATGATGTATGAATGAGTGAGTGAATTATTGTATGACTCTATACACATACCGGTATGTGCAGGATAGCCAGTATGGATAATGAATGAATGAATGATAATTAGCAAAAAATAAACATATAAATGTCTAACTATGTAACTTAGATTCAATTTAGATCAGTTAGGATGAGGATTATTTCAACAATCGAAATGCGTTCCAATAACTTGCAGCATCATTAAGTCACTCCTCATGATGCTGGAGACACTAAGACTGTTTGAAATATAAAAAGAGTATGTATTTTGTCATAAAACAAACATAAATGTTTCTGCCCAATGTTTAAACTGCTTCTTTAACATTGTCCTGATCATTTTTCTTTTCACATCTGAGTTAAAATGACTTTTTCTGAGCCAGTTCATCAGAGACCCCTTCGGTCCCTTTGAGGACCAAATGGCTGACGGATGACAGGAGACGATTTGAGGTTTCCACCAGTTGCTTCTCATTACGCTCATAGAAACTGCAGGAAAGCGTCCAGGGGAAATAATCCTTTGCTTAGAAAGATTGGCAATTCCAATGGCCGGTTAGATTACTCTTGAAATTCCGTTGCTAGGAGACATAAGCCGAGCGTGCAAGCGTATTTTCGTACCTTCTCCACTGAAGCGTAACGCCCGACCAGCTGCTTCCTCAAGTCGGCGATGTGATGGTCGAACCTCTTCATGTCCTTCTTGAAGTTCTCCCTGAAGTTCAGCAGGGGCTTCTCCACTTCGCTCTGCAGCTGCAAAGACAACGGACGCCGTTCTTTTATGGAGATCTATTTTTTGTACACTTTCCAACACGAAAAGTGGGTTTCTGGGCCAAAGTGGAGTCAGTGATTATGACAAAAAAGAAGAATCAGTTGAATATTTAAAGTCACTGATGAAATAAAAAAAAGGAAATGTCCTCTTGGCGAGCCTTTGGGGATCTTCATCTTCATCCTGGTGGCAAATGAGGTTTAAAGGAAACATCTGGATGGTTGGCTATCAAATATGCACCAACATTCACCACATAGTGACATGGTTATGACTAGTCTTAAATTTGGCTGTCCATCTCAGCTAAAATGTCATATGCACAGACATGTGTGTGCTACTGGGGGATATTTGGTTTTGAATTAAAAACTTAAAAATAATCAAGTCTAATGTATCTGTTTTAAGTACTTGTCAGGGAATTTGCTCCACTGTTCTGTGGAATAATCAGTAACACATCTGAAATATTCACAAGAAATAGTCTCAGAAGGAAAAGTCACATGGTGTCAGAAACGGGGAACAAATAATTGTTCTTGTGAAAAGCTGAAAAAAGAAAACAAATATCAGCGAGGGTCTTAATGTGTTACAAAAATGAATGTATTTCAATTCCACTTTTCCAGTGGAACATTTTACAACGATTACAACGATGCACAGTGTGATAGCAAGATGGCACAGACTGAAGTTTCTTATTTTAACATTTCTTTTTAAATAAAAATGTCAATGTAAGTTACTTCCAGGTGGAAGTATATAAAAAAAAGCTGTTCTCAGTGCACTTTATGTGGGGAAGAGTTTGCATATTGCAGGAGCACCGCCATCCTCCGCTAGCAACTCGACACCAAACGTGCTGGTGTTAGCACGCAGGTCGATAACGTTAACTTTGTAAGAGTGAGCAACATTAGCTAACACCAAGTCAGTAATTTTATATTTGCACTAGTACGCAGGTCAGTAATGTTCACTTTGTCCAAGCCACCAAGTTAGTGACATTATCTTCGTACTAGCATGCATGTCGGTAATATTAGTTTTGTACAAACATACAGGTCGATGACACAAAATTTGAACTAGTGCATAGGTTGGTAATATTAGCTTTGCTCTTGCACACAGGCCAGTAAATTTGACTTTTGGCAGGTTGGTATTGTTAACTATGCACTAGCACGCAAGTCAGTAGCACAAATTTTGTACCAGCATGCGCGTTTGGCAATATTGTCTGGCAATGTTAACTTTGTACAAACAAACGGGTCACTTATGTTAACTTTGTTTCAGAAGCTAACAGCACTGCTAGTACAAGCAAGGAGAATGTCGGCTTTCAACACTGGACCACGTCAGGGTTCAGAATTAGAAACAAAATGGCCAAAATGGAGCAATCTACAGGTGAGATGGACGCCTCCGAACTGTGTTAAGACACACTTATCTATTGGCTTGTCATAGACTGATGGGAAAATAAACAAATTCTGAAATTTAAGCTCATGTTTGTTGATGCATTTATCAAACCAAATTCTTTTTCTCATGTCACATATGGAAATGCGAGTAAACTTGATTGATGTTGATTAATTAATCATAAAGTCTTAAAATAATATTATATATTTTTATATTGAGCCCCAACCCCCAAAAATCTATTTATCTATCTATCTATCTATCTATCTATCTATCTATCTATCTATCTATCTATCTATCTATCTATCTATCTATCTATCTATCTATCTATGATTGATATATATCTGATCTGACTGAAATGAGCAAAGGGGAGGTTCAGGGAAAGCTAAACAAAAAAAATAATAAAGAAATGATTATTGGGAAACTTTAATCATGATGATAAAATGAAGTAGAAAGCAACAAGGAGGATGTTAATTCTATAAAGCCCGCCTACTTCATCAATGACAACTTCCAGATTTTTGATCATTTTCTGATCACTGACAACAAGTAACTCGGTCAGGCTGATTGCAAGAGACTTAAGAACAATATCACCAAGTCACCAATGCATATTCAAGAGTTTCATAAAAAGTCCATGTAAGATGAAGCAGGAACTGGATCTAAACTAATCACTCTGATTTAATAAAGCTGAAAATATAAAACACCTTGTATTGGGAATTTGCCTCCATGCAAACAGATGCGCTCATTTAAATGTGTGTGTATAATTTTAATTGATTCCAATCAGACAGGCTTCAGACGGAGATGGATCTAATTCTCGTCCACGTGATGTAATATTATTCCAATTAAAGCGCATTTATATCCTCCCGAGGTAAAATGATCTCCAGCGACGTGGTGTTCAGTGTCCCAGCCGGTGGTCATGGATGAAATATTTCCTTCTGCATCTCCACGCTGAAAACTATCATCAAAAACTCTTTTCCACTTGTATCCTTCGTTCTCCTTAAAACCCTGGACCTCTGCCGCACATCTGTGCATCCCTGGTGGATAACATCACCGGGCGCTTTCATTCATTGCGTAATCTGAGGCAGCGTTTTCTTCTCTGTCTCCCTTAAACGGCCATTGCACCTGCACTTTACGGGCCCTGTGGCACAAAAGCGGACGTTTTCCCCTCCCGGTCGCTGACATAAGGGTCAGAGGTTTTTCCTTTACTCAGACTGACCCCAGAGGTGAGTCAAAAGCCCCGGTGAAATGAAGCCGTGAGTCGCACCGCGATCCGAGGCTGGCATGTGACACGCTACAGCTTCGGTTTGCACGGCGGCTGGACCCAATGGAAATAGATTAAATGGTAATATTGAGATGCCCGATATGTATCGCAATATCTGCTTTAAACCTGGAAAAATCACATTTCAGATGCATGACAGTAATAAACTCAATACTGTGACTCCAGCATAATGAAATCCTGGACTGTGTTCAGAGGCCTGCACACACATACACACGCAAACACACACACGTTTGTGCATATGTTTTGGCTGTATGTATAAAATTGAATGCCAGAAAAATCATTCCTTCCTAGATTTCTGATTTTTCAAGGTTCGGGGCCAACTTGTTTTCTTCTAACATGCAGGTTAGCAAGAACGATGTCTGTATTAGCAACGAAAAATCACCCCCCCCAAAAACAACAAATCTGATATAAATCAATAAAAATGAAGTCATATTTGTCTGCATAACAATTCTTTCATGGTCAAGGTGAGAATTGTGATGGATTACTTTGGAGGAGAACTTCAGGTGAACCTCAGCTTCATCAGCCAGACTCTTCTTCAGCTGCGCCCAGGCCTCCCCCAGCGTCCTGAGGACAGAAAAGAGAAGGGTTTTTCACAAGGAAAGACCACACACACACACACACACACACACACACTCACACACACGTAAGGAGAGTGGGAGTGTCCGTCCTAACGCACACACAGATGGGGTTCAGCTGTACAGTCGGTACAAAAGTTCAGCAGACACACCGCTAACCAGTAAATCTGGAAAGCTCTGCTGAGGCCGGCCGGGTAATTAGGATGTATGGGGTCTGCTTCTGCTCATTGGCTCGGCTTATGACCCGGGTTTCTCGGCACAGCTGGGCGCCGACACGTCACAGAGGCTTTTTCTCTGCTTCGAGCTAATCTCAGATACTGGCCTTCACATCTTTCCTTCCCGGCGAAGGTGATAATGAAAGGAGGTTAACAAATCAGAAGGACAGAAATGAGAGGGGGTTGACAGTCTCCCGTCAAGCTCAGGAGGGGAAAATGTCCGGCCCACGAGGGCGCCGGACCCGGGCCTGATGGACTTTACGGGGAAGCGGGTCACTTCAAAGTGCGGCTCTGGAAAGAAGACATGCGTGGAATTCCCTCGGACTGGCGTCCAGAACATTCCTGCCACCTGCACCTCCTCCCCAAGGTCCAGGAGGCAGCCCAACAATCTGTTTCCACACAGACTAATACATCCTTCGATGAATCGGTCACAACGATGCAGGAATTTTTGTTTTGTTTTGTTTTGTTTTGTTTTGTTTTGTTTTGTTTTGTTTTGCTTTATTTTGTTTTCATTATAAAACCAGTGCCTCGAGAGAACCTTGACTCAGTGTCTTGTTTCTAATGGGATTTTACAATGACATAAATTCTCCATTCATGGCAGTTCTGACCAACTTAAAATAATCTCAAGAAGTGTATGGCCATTTTTTAATATTTCAGCGACTCAATTACTGCTTTTTTTCTTTTACAATCAATGCATTTTAGTAACCTGGTGTCTACATCAGAGTCATCGCACTCTCACTTTGCGGGTTCCCCATGGGTGTGGCTTGATCTACTGCAGCAGCCAGCCAGACGGCCACCATTATCATTTCTTTAATGTATATAAAAATTATTACAGTAACATTTCAGCTATAGGCAGCCCCACAGGTGACCAATAAGAGATCATTTGTGCCTGTACTTCCTAACCATTGTACCCTCCTGTATCTGTATTATTCTTTCAACCCCAACCGGTCGAGGCAGAAGGCCGCCCACATTGACATGGGATCTCTTCAAGTGTTTCATTGGAGCTGTATCCAAATGCTTCCTCAATGGGAATTTGGTATATCTGTCAATCATTTTAAAAATTGTGGTCCCGGACAAACCGGTCGACGTGAAAAGCGTCGTGAGACAACCGTGTTGTGATGTGGCGCTATGAAAATAAAATCTTTCTTTATTGGACTTTACAGTATTTGTACCCGGGGGAGGGCCTCTTCATTTATGCATACACGCCTTATGCGAAGCTTTATCAGCGAGAGAGTGCCAGACCTCCGGTTCTGAATCGCCTCGGTTCAGTTCAGGTCATCAACAATTGCACGTAGCGGTAAACAGACCGGCCGCCTGTCACTGCACCGTCCCATTTCCACTCAGCAAACACACAATCACAGTTTTCAGCTCTGAAGCTTTTGTTTTTTGTTTTCTTTCTTTCAAATCTACATCCTGCACGCGACATCGGGTTCAACGCAAATTTTTTTTTCGTCCTCCGCGGGTCTGCCCAGAAATGAATCCGGACATAGAGGTTCAAAATAACACATTTGACAGTTTTAAACTGCAGCAATGGTTGGACAACCGAGACTGGAGAGCGCAGGAATAGAGGCCCCGGCTGGATAAAAAAAACAACAGTGGCAACCACAGATGCTTAAAACTTCATTAAAGGTGCCCCGTGGAGCTTCCTCATAAACAAAGCTTATGCGCCAAGGCCCGGGGCGGTAACTGTCTGCGCCGCCGATTCAGCCCGATAATCCTCAGTAGGCGCGTTACACAGTCGTACATGGGCTTTTCTGATATTAATGGTGACTACGTCATGCACTAGTGGGCGAAGAAGATTAGGCGGCCAATTAAAACCCTCGCAAATCCAAATGCAATAAGTATCCGAGAAAATCTCATCCCTCTCATCACGCCGCTCTCTAAGCCCTGACGGCGGTGGAGGGGTGAGGATGGGGTTGGTGGTGGAGGGGGAAAACATATCTCACGTATGACAGAACCTTCCTGTTCTACAGCAAGAAAAGCATGTATCTGTTTGAGAGAACGTTAAGCACCTTTTAATGGGTTGTGGAGTAAACTGTGGCTGTACGGTCCCACCTCTTGCCCCCTCACTTTAAAAGTGCACAGAGTGGTGGGGGAGGGACGGCAGAGATCTTTCCAGCAGTTATCCAATGGCAGCGGTACCGTCAGCGACTTAGAACAGCTGGAACGCCTCAGACACAATACCATTCTCACACCTCTATAGCGGAATGTATTCTATTTTTACCCGCTTTAACAAGTAAATGTGAGTGTAAATGTGTGTGTGTGTGTGTGTGTGTGTGTGTGTGTGTGTGTGTGTGTGTGTGTGTGTGTGTGCGTGTGTGTGTGTGTGTGTGTGGTCGTTCATCTCTTAACCCCCTCCAGCCCTCCTCTTCTCCCCGGCTCTGCAAGATGCGGATACTCATCAGGCTTGATGGATTAGAACTTTCACATTACTGATACTATCACTTTTCTCATTTAAATGATCTGTTTTAAATGAAATATTGAGCGATTGTAACTGTGTCATTTTTCTTTACCAATTAAATGAATAATTATTCATTGACACGCAAGTCATTCATAATTGTAACGGGTCTGAGTGACCTTGAATGAAGAACAAGAAAAAGATGCGGTTGTTCAAAAGGGAGTCGAGCATTTAGAACAGAATCTTTGCAAATACTCAGACTTCCCATTGCTCTATTTTAATGTTTTGTACGTAAATAGATGGTCTGTTTCAAACATTGCCAGGTAGCCCGAAAGTGTGTGCATTACATTGCCGCGGTTGTCAAACAATACATCAACTAGAGGGCGGCGCAGAGGTCAGAGTTCACGTCCGAGTTCCGAACTAAAAGTGACGTAAAAAAGGCAGCGCGGTGGACGGCAGCAGTCTGTGCAGCCAGACGCGTGGCGGCACGCGGACCAAGAATTCCTCTCTCTTGTTATACCGATACCATGTCACACTTGAGTATACCACACAAAACTGCCCCCAACCACTTTTTGAACTGCGGCGTTTGCCACGTTTTAGGTACGCTCCCCTGAAAGGAACAGAAGTTTCACTCTGTAAGAAATACAGTCCATTTAAGTCATCAGATGGTTACTCAGTTGCTATGATGCATTTTTAAATACATGTTTTTGTTTAGATTGACCGATCTGATATGACATCCAACTATCGGACAGAACTGCATGGTGAATGCAGACAAATAACAATCTCTTGCTTCTAGTGAAAGCAGCCCCTGAGCGAGGTAATGTTGGCATTTAACACACGTGATGGCAGTTGTAAAGCAGCAGGTAAAAACTACATTATTCGACGTTTCGTACTCTCTGACACCGTATTCTGTTCCTGCAAAACATGTCCTTTAAATAGAATTTCAAAAGGACGGACGGAAAGGAAGTGAATATGCCATTCTTTTCAGCGTTTAACATGGTTACATCAGGCCATCCGGTGTATCAGACTCGGAGATAATCGATAAATTACGGCGCAGCACATTCATTCTGCGTTGGACAGGATCAGACAAACTGCGTGATTGGCAGCGACCAGACGCGGTCACATGCCTCGTGGCCACATCTCTACCAAACAAATGGTAAATTCAGGAAAAAAATAGACGGCCGGTTCTGGGCCGCGGCCACTCGGACGGTAGGAACTGACCAACAAAACAGCGATTGTGCTGCCTGACAACAGCGCTGGCCCGGAGGGTGGGGGGGCAGCATAATGAAAGTATTGTGTTGCACTTTTCAGGGTGTGGGCAGACTGACCGGGCTGGCATAATCTGGATTCTATATGGGACAATTCCATCCCACTCAAGCCATGTAGTAGCATTATAATGTGAAGAGGAGTTGTCTTATGTAGCTACAAGCGGTGCAGGGGAGGATACGCTCAGCTAAACATGACTTTACTCTTGGGTGCTAATACAGAGGCTAAAGTAAGCTTACAGAATGAGTACTTGACAGCAGCCATTAGGGTCCATGAGTGACATTTACAGTAAGTAAATGTTAAAATGTCCATTGCAGTACAAAGGCTGCTCTGAGAGCCTGCAAACCCACAGCCATACATTCATTTTCCTTGCAGACTTTGCAAACATACCGAGAGATTGGTCTGCAATTGCTGCAAAACAGTGCTTTCTGTTATTCTGAAACAGGGTGCACTTTATTAGCGATATATAACCGTGAAATTCAAAGAGTTAGTGTTTTTTAAGGCTTCTACTTGCTTCGCTCTTCATGCTGCGAGAACTAGCGCGAAGTTCCTTTCGGTCGCGACACGTTAAGCGTTGGGGGAATCTGACAGAAACAATGATGATGCTGCGAAAACACAGTGGCAGAGGGGGAACAGTCATGCTTGTGGTTGTTTCACGGTGTTTGATGTGAGAATGGAGCTGCTAGAGCGAGGTGACCTTCTTTATCTGTGCACCCCATTTAGCCTTTACCAATTTTACACTTGCGTTTTACCATCTTACCTGACGGACGCTTACCAAGATGTACGAGCCATTTGTGTGATAAAGTTCTTACTTATTGTCACTTCTGCAGGCATTTTAGGAAAGGAACTAGACCAACAGTGCCTTTTTCTGCAATTACTTTACTTTTACAATTTCCATATGCATAGTTTTAATTCTATATAAGATTCCGAAAGATGCAAACAATTTTATTTTTATATATTATATAACCCCTATAAATGTACATGTAAATATAATTAATAAATATGTATATAAACCCTAGAACATGGCAGCAATTGTTACTTGCAGCTGACAGTGAAGTTGTTAGTATGCAGTGACATAACAAGCTAGCTTAGCATTTCCAACTTCTCTTATCGTGTGACAATTCAAACAAAATCAATACAGTATGCTTAAACTGTAAAACTTCCGGGAGATATTTATGATCCATCCAAAGCTCTATTTGAATATTGTGTATTCTGATTTATATTTGTTTTTACTCAGTAACTTAGCAAATTACCTATTCATAATAATGATAATAATAACATTCTTACAATAATATAAGAAATATCTATTAATATAATATATATATTTAATATTTACATTTTATATTTTATATATATATATATATATATATACACAGTATCATACATGTGTAACTGTGGCCAATTATGAAATATAACTACTTCTTAAAAATACTGATAAATATTGATAAATAGAAATATAGTAAAATAAAATACCTTTTTCTAATGTAATTGAGGGAATATAAGTTACTTATAGCCTGTTTCAAAGCAAATATAGAACTTAATATAACTTTAGAGCAAACTTTATGGACACAATTATGAAAGACAGTATTATGTAACCAGAAACGGGGGGTTTCAAACTTAAATTTTCTTTCAACTCACTTTTAAAAATTATTACTGCATCTGGGTTTATGTAACACTGACACACAAACACACACACATACACGCACAAGCACACACACACACACACACACACACACACACACGCGTGCACACACACACACAATTTGGTGAGACAGTGGAATCTTAATAAAGATGAGTTTAATAACGTTGCCCCGGGCAGCAGCCATAAACATCACAGCTCCTTGTGTTTCTCATAGGCCATCCGTAGCACTCAGCTTCCTCCCAATCTAGTTTCCATGTTCCTACGGGCCCTGGAGAGCCAGACAAAGCTCTGCCCTCAGCGTGATGTCCCCCTTCCCTGTCAGGCAGCAGAAAAGAGTGTGCCTCCAAACTCTTTCTCACTGCAGGGTTTCCTCTTCCTCCCCCTTCCCCAGCAAAAACAACAAAAAAAGGACACAGACAACTTAACATTGTGTCTCCTCCATTCCCTCCTGGCCTCATCTTCACTCTCACCCTTCCCTCTGGCCCTCGCTCCCTCCCCTCCTCTGCTCCCTCCAAATAGCTGGAGTCTCGCGCGGGGGGGGGGGATCAAAGCTTGCAGTGATTTACAAGCCGGCATCGGTGACGGGACCTCTGGACCCAGACTCACGCCGGGTCGTCTTGTCTTTGCGGAGGAAGAAGGGGGTCTCGCTTGGCTTCCCACCTCATTCTCATGACTGTCGGGACGTCTGAATGTGAAATTAAAGCGCACCTCTACTTTGCATCCTCTGCATCCTCACATACTCTATGTGAGTATGTTTTTGGAGCGGGGCTGGGAGATATTGAAAAACCCTGGGTACTGATAGCCGATGTTTATTTTTTTTTGTTTTAAATCACGCATTCCATATTTCGAAACCACATGTCCAAAGGACAAAATTGCACCCTGGGCTGAGATCATGAGCGTTTCGTAAATATTCCAAAACACCGGGAGCACCAAGTGACTTCACAATGATACTCATTCATTTATTCATCATTTGCGCTACATATCCTGCACAAAGGTTGCAGGGACTTTATCCCACCTGTCGTTGGGCGAGAGGCGGGGTTCTGTAGCCAGTCAGTCAGTCAATCACAGGGCCACATATAACCATTCATACATATAACCATTTACTATTCATAAAAATGACACAGGTTTCTATAAGATGTGTGAATGAGTGAGTGAATGGCTATATGTCTCAATGTGATATGAAAATAAGAGAGTGAATGATTGTATGTTTCTGTGTGATGTGTAATGAATGGTTGTATGTCCCAATAAGTGGCTCTGTGATCAGGGTCAAATTCCATAGAGAATGAATGAATGAATGAATGAATGAAAGGTTTTAGGCTGACCGATCTTTCCCACCCTTGCAATTAAATATTTAATTTCCTGATGCCTGATATACTGCGCAAAAAAATAAAGGGAACACTTGAACAACACAATGTAACTCCAAGTCAATCA
This sequence comes from Fistularia commersonii, assembly GCF_037954325.1. Classification (NCBI taxonomy): domain Eukaryota; kingdom Metazoa; phylum Chordata; class Actinopteri; order Syngnathiformes; family Fistulariidae; genus Fistularia; species Fistularia commersonii. The sequence continues at coordinate 2,871,046 of NC_141316.1, read as the reverse complement.
CACTTCTGTGAAATCATAGTGTCCACTCAGGAAGCAACACAGATTCATTCTGACTTGTTTTAAGGACATTACATCAAAGTTGGATCAGCCTGGAGTTTGTTTTTACACTTTAATTTTGAGTGTGATTCCTAATCAGACCTCCATGGGTTGATACAATTGATTTCCATTGATCATTTTTGTGTGATTTTTTTGTCAGCACATTCAACTGTGTAAAGAGCAAAGTATTTCATAAGAATATTTAGGATGTGTTTTTTAAGTGTTCCCTTTATTTTTTTGAGCAGTGTATTTTCCAGGCACCGCTAACAACAGAGCTCCTCCGAGCCCCTTACATGACGGGCCCTCAGCGATATGTAGTAGTTCAGATAGCCGCTGTAATCCAGGGCGCTTCTTGTAATGAGAGTGAGCTCATCCCCTGCACTGATACAGAGTCTGGTCACAAAGTAGGGGTTACGGTGAAGGGAGGTGGGGCTCATTAATTCCCGGATTAGTCTAGGAGTATCTAGGAGTGTTTTGGACATAACAGAAATGTAACCAGGGAGCGCCGACTCCTATTGCTTGTAAAGGGATAGTTCAGCTCATTATCTGCTCACCCAAAGAAGAACAGGTTAAGTTTTTCTTTTCTTAATTGCAAAAATGTGCTTACTGTTTCTCAGAAAAAAAGAACGAAAAAAAAAAAACAGCTACCTCTTACACAATTGAGGCATTCTCCAGGGGAAAACCAGGTTGAGATAAGATTTATTTTCAATATATCAAGCATAGGGTGGCATAGCGACGCAGTGATTAGCACTTCTGCCTCACAGCAAGAAGGTCTCTGGTTCTTTGCCGACAGAGGGACGTTTTGTGTGGAGTTCCTCCTGCAATCCCAAGTGCAAGACAAGCTGAATAGATAATGAATTAATGAATGGCTGAAAGAATATTAACTGTGATCATGAATTGTCTATGTATGTGCATGGACTCAATAAAGAGTTAAGATATTTTTTGAAAAAAATTCTTTCAGTAAAGCACTTCTTTGAGGCTATTCATATTATTGCGCAAGAGTGGTACAGCTTCTTCCACGTCAATCAGTCGCACGCCATTCCAGAAGGTGCTTATAAGAAAAGTTAGACCAAAAAGCAATAGTACGTAGACAGGTGAACACAACTAAATTGTTTCCCGGGGTGTTTTAAAAAAATATGCCGGTGAAAACATGTGGTTTAATGTTCTGAATTCCATCTGAAATAGTCAGTGACATCGTGCATGCGTGGAGAAAGGCACGTAAACGCCTTGACCGCCCTTTTTTTTTTACCGCCAGCGCAGCCATGCTTGCTAACCGAACAATGTGTTTGTAGGGAGGAAAAACGTCAACAGCATGGGTTGGAAAGTGCACTAAGCCACGTGTCTCTTTGCATTGTCACTTGGAAGCATCTCCATCAGTCATTCATCTACATGCAGCTTGCCTGGCTGATGGGTCTGGGGTTGGGTTGGGACGGGGTCACTCACCCTTCTTCCTGGCTTGCCAGGGGGATCTGCGAGAGCTTGGAAAGATTCTTTGCGTACTCCTCTTCTATCTTTATTCTATAAGGGAAGTACAAAGTTTCATTACCCTTCAGCATTTACACAATCAACAACTTTGCAGGGTTGCGAAATGCGCCGATTGCAGAGCGACTCTGCAAAAAGAGGATCCAATTTCTTTGACGGACACGTTTGCGTGGCCACCAGGAAGACGGGGCGGGCTGATACCTCTCTCGTACGAACTCTGCCATCTCTTTCTGCATCTGTTTCCCCTTCAGCTGTTTCTGCAGCAACACCTCGAATCCTGTGATGCAGCCATTGCCTTGGGGGTCTTTCTTATCGGTCTGCGAGATAAACACAGGCACCGCAAAATCATTGGACGAGCAAGCACTTAGCCGACAAACGCGTGGAGGGAGGACGTTAACGTCTCAAAACAACAACCCTGTGATAATAATCAGCTGCTGAAAGATCGTATCTGAATTATAAAACTTTTTATGCGATGCATATGATTGCCACATTTTACACAAGTGTGGATGAATAATAGTAAAACACAGTTCATGCTCCTCCCGCACCGTTTCACCCTCCCGTTACAGAGAACAGGCACCGAGCAGCAGGCAGATTAAATTAACGATCTGTGAACCTTTGGCACCGAGAGACACCGATTTATCCTCCTCTGGGAGATGACAGAGAACGGAAAAAAAAATTACGAAGTGAATATTGGTCAGTATCGTTTAAAAACAAAAAGGCGGGAGGACAAAAGGCAATTCTTCATATCATCCCCCAACACTTTAACATTTAACTATGGGGCCTTGACAGGCAACTGAAGTCAACGTTAGCACAGGTTACTTATGTCAGCTATCATTGTGTCATTCTTTATTTGTTGATGTATACATCGGATGCTTGAAATGCCAGTGACTGCAGATGTCGATGTTTAACTAGAGGCTACGTTGAAAAGCTTCTTAGCCCGTGCACGGTCAATCGCAAAGATGGCTGCCTGTACAACAGTTTTATCCAAAGTATGTCCTGATGTGTCACACGTAGGCTGACTAAGCAGGGTTTGCAGTGTGTAGGTGGCGAAAATAACAAAAAACATTAAAAAAAGCAGAAGTTAACCATAACCCTTCGCACAAATCGAGGGACGAGTAAAACAAGTAGTGTCATAAATGAACTGCCTCAGCAAATGAGTCAAGGATCTGAATTAAAACTGACAAATCAAAAGCAATAATAAAATAAAATAAAATAAGGAAATGGAAAAAAAAATTGAATCGCAACTTTGCCTTTTTATTTCCTCCACTACTTTACACACATCTCCCCTACCAGATTTTCATGAGCAGCTTTTATTTTGCCGTCCTTTTTGTTACCTTGTAGTTCAATGCTGGTAAGATATTTAGTGTGGCCTGGGGGGGGGGGGGGGGGGGGGGGGGGGCAGCGGCGGGGAAAAAGCCATTAAGGTTACATTCACAATGACTAAATGTTAATGAGAAAATGTAAAAAAAAAGCGCAAAAATAAGTTAGTTACAAGAGCCCATGGTTAATTAAATAAAAATCACAATGCACTACTTGTCAGGATAAAACACCACAGTGCACACAACGATCACAAATGAGCTGTAATGAAGGTGTAATGAAGTGCCAGCTGTAATAATGTGCCGCAGGGCATTTGCTGTCAAGACCAGCCACCACTTCTGCGCGTCAACTGTAAAAGGAACGAGGGGAAATTTTATACCTGATTTCGATCAGACAACAGGTGACCTCTGTCCCCAAATGGGAGCGAGGGACAGGGCCGGGTGGTCGGGACTGGCCGGGATCCAACATTCCTCCAGCGATATTTGTCCGTCGCAATTACTGGCTCGGAAAAGGCGCCGATGGCTGCTAATTATTTCGCCGGGCTACACCTACCGCATCAGCTGGATGATTTTTGTCCGGCACTGTGACGATTTAATTCCAAGTACAATATAGGTTTTTATACTAGTTGATTTGTCTACATTCAGTCTTTGCAAGAACTTTTTGCAGATGTTTCACTGCCAGAGTTCAAGTCCCTTAACACCACTGTTCCCAGGTACTTGTGGGTCTCTTCTGTCTCAAACAGAGCCCTTAATTATGGCCACTTAGGTCAAGCTGACAACCAAATCTTCGGTTTTAGACTGATTGAATGTAGGAAGTTTGCTGTATAAAGAATGAATGGGAACTGCTTAAGCTAAAGGAAGGGCAGGTCGTACGGGGATATCTAACGGATAAACCTAAAATATCATACGTGCACTCGGAAGCTAATCGGCACCGGATGGATACATCCTGGGTATTAAGACTGAAATTTTGCCCATGCAGGATTTGGGTAATGAGCTATGAGGCAAACTGGTAAAGTTCTGAACCGAGAGCAACCGTTTGATATTTAATCCACAACGGCATCGATCTACTGGATCGCTCTGCTGGCATTGTGTCGAAAACGAATTTCACGGTACAAAGGCTCACCTATTCCGATGCGCTTTCAAGCAACCCGAGCGAAGGCGCTCACACTTGTTGCAGTATGAGTAACGCCGACCCCCCCCCCCCCAAAAAAAGACTCCCGGTCAACTTCCATCAAATATGTCAGCGGAACGCTCTGCCTCCAACTCGGCTGCCAGAAAGGGATGGCGAGTGTTATAGTCCATCTTCTTTCAACATCAAATAAAACGTGTATCAATTTGTACAAAGAAAAAAAACAAGCCAGGCCTCTACTGTTTATATAATATGGAGGTTGCAGCGAAGTCTGCAGTAATAGGTCAGACATCCAGCCGTCACCAAGAATAATAATGAGAGGTTTTCATTAAAGCTGGGAAATTACACAGTAGGTGACTGGACTTGCACAACAACGAGAAGTTTTTGGCTTCTCAAACTTCTCCAGTTACCCCATCCCCCATCCTCCTCCACCAGCATCACTACCTGGCCTCATATCTGCGTGTGTGACCACTCAGTTAGACAAGAACCTCCAGTTTGTTTCCATCTGGCCCCACATTGCGCATATATACGCAGCCAGGAATCCCAAAAGATACACTCCGCTAAGTCTGATGAAGGTTGTTTACATGATTTTTTGCAAACTTGGGTTAAAGCGAAGCGGTAAGCTAATTGCTCTTTAAAGCGGTAATTGCTTCAGAAACAACAAATCCGGAGTACCCAGAGGTGAAAGCATGCGATGGGAGGCCGAAACCTTCACAAACGCTGACTTGTTTTCGTCGAAAAAAAAAAAGCCACCGGACTCCGATGTCAACCCCCACACACACACACACACACACACACCCTCATACTCTTTCCACTGTTTCGCTTGCCTCCCGTGTTCATGCGGCCGGTCCCTCTCATCACACCTGGTAGAGATTACACCACGGGGGTGGGAGACGTCCAACCGGAGCAGAGGGGGCCAGCTGGCTCGCCACAGTCCGGCTAGTTACATGTGATGTATTATCCTGCTGCACAGATTTCATTAAAGACAGCGCCGGGTCGCAGCGTGCAGCAGAGGCAAGGGCGGGATGGACGCGGAGCCGTTTCAAAGATGAAAAGGGGTCCCATGTTGCTCGCGTCGGCGCGGATGTTCATTCCGTGTTCATTTTACTCGGAGAATGGCGATTGAAAACATTTACTGCCCGGAAAGATCGTCTCATGTTTTTTTTTTTCCCCCGCGACCTCTCACCATCAGGCACGTGGATTGCTAAATGATCCTTTTTCTTCTTTCCGGCCCCTCTTGTATTGATCGATCAAACAAATTGCCAGTGCTTTTGTATGACACCCGGTGCAGTGTTGTAGCAAAACATGATTTAAAAACCTCAAGCAACATATGCCGGCACTTAAATCATGTTATTCAAAGAATTTTGATGATGCTTGCAATTTTTAAAAAATACCACAAGGTAGCTGTACATAGAATATTTGTCACGGTAATCTAGTTTTTTTTTGAGTAAAGTTAAAAATCAACAGACACAACGACGGCGCTCTTGATTTACCCAGAAGAAGTCACAGTAGCTCCATTCGTTGGGTTTCAGCAGCTGTTGCTCCGGCATGAACGCAGGCAATGGGAACGTCACGCAGTTAATCTGCAAGACAGGTTGAAAAAGGTGAGAGAGAGAGAGAGAGAAGGGAGAGGTAGCATTAAAAATAAGATCAGTGTTTATCAGGTCAGGTAGCAGCGTCAAGGTGGATGACCTCACTTGGATGACACTCTTCTAAGAAGCCTGAAAATGTGCTGATGAGCACTGAAGTTTTTGTAAGGGTCCTTCATTGTTATACCAAAGGTCATTACTACATCATTAAACTGTAGTTGAACCTGATTTGCGGTTCTGTTTATCTCTCACAGGAGAAGAGGCAAAATTTGAGGTTAGGCCTCAGATTGGTTTCCACCCCATTTCTATTTAGGAGAAATAAACCGTAAAGACTCCAGGAGGCTGCCGGTCGGCAGAGATTGACGACTTCATCGCTAAAAGACCCAAAGCAAGAGTTCCTGCAGCAGGAGAAAGAGCTGCTGTGAGCAAATGTGGGAGGTTTTTTTTTCAAATTTTTCCGCTTGTTTGTTTTTTTTTGTTTTGTTTGGAGTTTTGCAGAGTGCGTGTGTTGTAACCAGGCGCCCTGTATATAGTTAATTAAAACATCAGTTGAGCAAGTTTTCACCAGTCCAACAACATTTGGAAGCCGTGGCTTTGTCAAAAGTAGGTCGCGTTCTATTAGACACCCTCGGACTTTTACTTTGAAATGACAAATTCAATTACCGCGCGGAGAAAGCGATTCAACCGCCATGTCTGCGCAGAGATTGTACAACAGGGCCATAAAAATAACCCTGCTCGCTATTGTGACACCCCGTAACTTTGCAGTCACACAAAAGCGGCGCGTTGTTTCTCCAATGTGTTAATTGATGCTTCATTACAGAGTGCCAAAGTGTTGCTGCAAGGACAAAGAAAACACAAAACCGGATTCATGTCAGTGGCCTCTTTCACCGGTCAACTGTCGCTTTTACACAAAAAGGAACAAAAAAATTACCATATGTATATGAAGTTGAAGCTGTGATCAAAGTAGATGCGGATCGGAGACTCCATTCAGACTCATAAAGGTGCAAAATGTAATGTTTGATAGGAGTTAAATGTAGATCTTTGCATCTGCTGATAGTCGCTTGATTATTGTGAGGGTGAAGAGCAAAGACAAGAAGGTGTCAGGTAGGTTTTCAAGATTTAATCTTCACGCGCTAAATAGTAGATAGTCCATACTTAGTTTTAAAGCACTTTACTCTGGGTCACTTTCACCCATTGACATACAAACACACACACACACATCAGTGCTGTTATCCAAGACACTAATCATGCCAGTGAGTAGCAACTTGGGGTTAAACATCTTGCCAAAGGTAACTTCGACATGCATACAAGAGGAGTTGGGAATCAAACCACCAACCTTCCGATTCCATGGCCACCTGATCAATCCATATATGCCTCCTTATATGACTTCCTGCAGACCATTGTGGTCAGGGCAAGATGATGGCTCGCTGTCAAATCCAACATTCAGGTGCTTGGTGTTCTTACAAGTCAGTATATATATGCTGGCAAATGCCTTAATTATGTATCGTGGGAGTGTGTGTTTGTGTGTGTGTGTGTGTGTGTGTGTGTGTGTGTGTGTGTGTGTGTGTGTGTGTGTGTGTGTGTGTGTGCGCGCGTGAGCAAGGAGGGCTTTAAGCCTTTCTTTAAGTCCATTTTATGGTTCCCTTTACAACATTTTTGGATCCCAAGTCACATATCTCCATCTTGATACATCTGACTTCTAAAGGACAAAGTAGGTACTAGCACAAATTAAACACTGACCGCCTATTTCCATCATGTGCTTCCTTGACTTGTTCAATAAAATGTTACACATGAAGAAGTAGGACCTTTACAGCACAACATCAGCAAAATTCAACCACTGCATTTAACCCATCACGATGAACCATGAGCATAAGGCACCTACTGAGCGCTGCCAGGTGAGGGGTTACGGGTTCAGCGTCTTGCTCAACAACACAAGCTGGAAATTGATCCAAAAACATTCAGTTCCAAGGACAAGTGCTTTAGCCCCCAGAGCCACCTTATGTATAGCTCGTCAATGTGACTGGTGACAGGGAAAAATCCATAGTTGGGGAAAGCTTTAGCTGGTAGCTGATGTTCAAAGATAGCAAAGAAAACAACAGAAATTCCTTTCAGTCTGAAGAAATTTTAAAAGAAGGACTCATGTCCCAACCAATACCATGATCTCGACCCCAAGGCCCGACTTTTGATGGAGGTCAACTCCCTCGAGTCATCCCGCACATGAGGATTTACGACAAAAATTGCACTATACTGTTGAGGTTTCAACAAAGTCGATGACATGTAATGAAACAATTGGCGCAGTGGTTAGCACTTTCGCCTAGCAGCAGGAAAGTCGGCGACTAGCATAACTGAACCCTGTCTGTCGCCCAATGAAAACTGGGATAGGGTCCCACCCGAACCCCAAGCGCAGGATAAGCGGCAAAGATAATGAATGAATAATGACATGGTTTCCGGCTGAGAAATTTGGTCTCAGGGTTTCAGCTACAAGCCAATGCAGTCGCTTAGACAACAGTTGTGTCTTCAGTTAAAAAGAGCAAGACTGTTCCCAGAGGACGCCTCGCACCTGCATCGCTCACTCACTGTCCTCACTTCCCCCCGACCTTGAATTTCTATCGCTGGCGACCTTAGCAACAATTCATTTGTCCAGATCTGGACCTGTGCTCTTTTAGTGAAACGGGGTCTCAGATGTTGCCTGTAACATCTTGGTGTCGATAAGTCCGAGCCGTAGCTGCTGGCTTCAGGACTCCCCGCTGTGAGGTGCTCAGTAATGCCGAGGAGGTCTGCTCCGGAGGAATGCATGCAATGCATGTTACTGTACCGCTCTCTGCACCCAGAGCTTTGTAGTTCGCTCTTACAATTTGTCTTCTGACCTCCGGCAGTTGGTATGCGCGGTATGGCACTAGAAACTCCCGCCACAAACGAATAAACCCTGTGAGATTTATTCACAAGGGATGATAAAATTCCACTTTGGAAGCAGCCTGAATAAGGTCAGACACTGACAACTTTCATATCTGGCATTAGCGGAAGGAAAAAAAAAAGGAGTCCGGGCTGCCCTGAAAGTATAAAAAAAAGTCTAAGAGAATGTTTTCAAAAAGAAAAAAAGGACAAAGAAAGAAATAAAACAAGTAGAAAGAAACTGGACACTGAGTGAAAGCAAATTAAGTCTCCTCCAAAAAATAAAAGGAAGAAGCACACCCATGTTTCACCAGGACTTTAGGAATAACAAAGGGATCCATATCTTCTTATATTCATTCAAATTACCCCCGGGAGGTTAGCAGCCAGAAGCGAGAACCGACCGGGCTTATTTTAGACGGCTTGGTGGCAGTGGAGCCTGCCGCCAAGCCCCGGCCTTTCTGTAAAAATCAACAAAGGGACGAGAAAACGGACCTTTAATTCGACCATATCTTGGTTTATGAGGCTTATAATTTGGTTGCTGCAGAAGCTTCCCATTTCACCACTGCTCGCAGAGTTTAGACCGCCACCCCCCATGAACCCTCTGCTTCAATTTTTCTTTCAATGCAGTACAAGACGACATTTGTTTCTCCGTTTGCTCAACTTGTCCAGTAGCGTAGCACTATCAGGCCAGGCTTGCTTAGCCTTCTTCTAAATGTGTTAAGCACACAAACTCTTAACCAAAAATGTGTAAGAGATGAATATTAATCTATAAAAACAACCTTATAACCTCATAAATCAAATGTATAGATCCAAGTTTCTAAAGTGGCCAAACTTTGGAATTGTGGGTAAAATGTTGGTCACATGATGCACATCGGCCAAAAACTATTTTGTTTTGTTTTATTTCTTTAGACTTACAGAGATAGACCACATTTTCTATCTACATCCTTTTTTTTTTTTTTATAGATAAGACCCACAGAACAACTCGTCGTCACAATTATTATTGTCACAATGCTCTTGGAGCCTCACAACACAGAAGATTTGGGACGATTTCATTCATTTTATTTGAAAATCCAGCTTTAGATAAATAATTGAGGGCCCTGTCATTAAAGCCAAGCATCCAGTGATGTTTCTCCAGTTAATAGCTTCAATGATTGGCACGTGCCGCTAACCAACCTGCCAATCATCATCAATCAAAATAGACACCTGGAAAAGGTCTTCAAGAAAAGACAGGAAATTTCCATTTTCTGTTGGTTTGTTAAATTCTATTTTTCACAACCCCGAATGTGTTTCCATGTCGGTGGCATGAAACCACTTGCATAAATCTAAAGATTTTTCATCTTGGTTTTGCAAACAGAAACCAAATGAGTCACTCTGATGTAAATACCGATGAGAGGCAATGTTTAGGCATCTAATACAATAAGAACACAATACAAAGTGCTATTCACATGATACTGTTGACACTTTTCAAATTTAGTGCTTCTCAAAACATACTCTGTCTTTTTTAAAGACGTTGCAGGACGTACCCCTATACTTCCTGCTTTTTGCCATCTATTTGGGACAGGATCCCCAGGAACTTTGGTAACACGAAGGTCTAAACTGGGCCCTGTTTCTTTTTTTTTTGAACATTTATTAGAACAGGTTCCTTAACAGAGCCACACACATTCTTACAAAACCTCATAACAAGATACACATTATACAATATTCTTTATAGCTCACTCATTTCCTCACTAGCAAGCGAAAAATAAAATAAAACTAAAAAAAAAAAAAACATCTAACTCAGTCAAATAGAGATAATATCTTCAACTCTCCAAATATTTTTTAATGGGTGCCCATTTGTCAAGATATGGGTCTGTATGAAGTTGTAAGTTTGCTGTTATGCGTGCATTGCAGTTTACATCCTTAAGCCTCTGACACCACTGGTCCAGGGTAGGTGGGTGGGGTTTGAGCCAGTTTACTGTGATCATTTTATGTGCAATTAATAGAAGAACTCTAAACGAAAACACTTGTTTTTTCCTTAAATCGCTTGTTGATGCTGTACCCATAATAAATTGCTGTGGATCAATTGGTCTGTTTAATTTTAAAATCTCACTTATTTGTTTATTTTACCTCTTCCCAGAATTTCATCAGTTTAGGGCAGTCCCAAAAAATGTGGGGTGGGCCCTGTTTCAAGGACCGACGGCGTCATAACAACGGCATTACGCTGTGTGTTCAGAGTGTACCGCTGAGGGTAGGTCTGATTGGAAACTGGTTCTGGAAGTTACTGTTGTAAACCCCACCCCGCCCTGACATGCCAGGCCAGAGGTGAGTCTGTTGCCCCAGTCTTTGTGATGTATCCTGTGAGCTGGCACTAGTTGGCCCGCGTTGGCAGCTTTTATTTATTATTTTGGTTTGGAGCGCACTGAAACAGCGGCGAGTCTCGGGGCACAATGAGACGACCTGGAATGGGCAGGGCGGCGGGGGTTCAGTCGAGTAAATGCGCATCATCTGATTATTCTGCACGCCAGTTTCTTTTCGGTCAAACACAAATGCGGACCACCCACCCCTGATAGTTCTATCCTCAGGCGCAGGTGCACAAGGCTCATTTGGATACATCTCCGAGGCGCGGCTTTAACCACCGAACGCTAAATGCGCCGGTCAAAAATCCCATAAACTGCTGACCCCTGGACGGTATTTCAGCACGCTAACTCGACAGCTGCCGGCCTAAGGTGATGGCCGTCGTTGGCCCTCAACTATCTGAACCCTGGGACATTTTAGGAAAAGTACAAGTGCTACAAATGTTCATGCAGGGCGTCAAAAAGGGTCCAAGACCACTTTTCCAACAATGCTGTCGACATTTAGTTTCGGCCTCGCTAATCAAACCTTCCTTCCTCTCATGTTTCCTGTTTGCGACCCGTGCTTATCAATATTGTGGCCCCGGTTGCTATGGAAGCAAATGCATGCCTATTGGAAATACAGTCAAAGAGAGAGAGAGAGAGAGAAAAAAAACGAAGTCTTGGCGAAGTCCGTAACCGCACACGGGCTGCACTTGTGTTTACCAAGACGACTTGACAACAGATGAGCAATAATCTGGATACGGTGATGTCACTGTGTGTGTGTGTACTAGCAACTGACAACAAACACAGCACAGACACATCTCATTTAGTCTGAACTGCACTTTGTATCACGGCTAATTCAAATGGAGTTGAGGATGAGCTCACAGGTGTGTTTTACACACACAATCAATGCACTGCACAAACACACACAGGGTCACATAATGAAAGTTCAGGAAGCACGGGCTTTATTTTAGAATCACGTCAACAATTCTGTTCATTCAGGAGTTCGCAACAAGAGTTCCCACTCACCGTGACTGTGGTCTCCTTGTCCTGCTTCCTGGTGGGCGACGTTGATCCCGGGCTCTGCAGGGAGAAGAAGGACGGTCCGTCAAAACCTCCGTCCTCCATGTCAGACATGACCGCTCGACATACACACACTGTCACTTGCACGCGCACACACACACACAAGCGCGGCCGTTTTTCGCCGGCGAGCTCTGTTTTGCGTCTGACTGGTGCGCTCTCTAATGCCGCTGCTGCTACTGCTGCTGCTGCTGCTGCTGCCTCTGCTATGTGCATCCACGTGTGTTTGTGTGTGTGTGTGTGTGTGTGTGTGTGTGTGTGTGTGTTGCTGTGCAGAGTAGGGAGGATAGTTCTGCAGAGCAAAGCAAAGCTCGCACTCTCTTTGTGTATGAGTGCAGACACGTGTGTGTGATTTCTAACTCTAATAATAGAGTAATTTCCAGTCTTCTTTAATAAACTATACATGTGCAAGTGAGTGTGTGTGTGTATGCACGTGTGTGTGTGTGTGTGTGTCGGGGGGGGGCTGCATGAAAATCATAGTGATCTTCACACCTGGTCCCTTGCAAAGGATGCGTATCTCGGCACATCAGCAGCGCATGAGTGTTTTTCAGGGTGTGAGATGATGAGATGTGAGTGTGTGTGTGTGTGGGGGGGGGTTGAATAAATTATGGGCTGGATCCTGTGTAACTGCCTGTTTAATTATGATCAAGGGAACAGATACTGTAGGAGGGATTAATCTGCTCTAATTTCCATCAGCGTCTCTGTGTGAGGAGTGCAGAGGGGTGATGGTGGACGCAGGGAGACACCATCACTGTTATCATCAAACACATTGCACATAAATCAGCATTTGATCATGCCTATATGCTGGAATTTAGAAAAAAAAAAAATTAATAATGGATATACTCGAGTCGGCTCATAGCTGTTAGCTGGAGAAGCATTTCAGCTTCTTTCGTCCCATTTGGTCATTTCAACGTGTACTGGAAATGCCCTTGTTTACAATATTATTGTAAATATTATTGTATCAAGCATGCAAGCTCTTGCTTTCCAGCAGCCCATATGGAAGGCGGGGTGGAGGGTTGGAGTGGGGGGGTTGGTGTTAATGAAGCAATTTTACACGGATAAAAAACACGCCGCTCCTCGTGCTGGAAGAATGTGACAGCTCGTTCGGCTTATCAAACAGTCTCAAAGTAAGCTGTTGTAAAAACTGAAAGTAAGGCTGTTCTCAATTCCTCCATTGTTTTGGGGTAACAGGCTCCTTGTAGTCGTAACTTTCACTCTCCAAGTCTCGGGTTGTGTTGCAATGGCTTGAAGTCAGTGGTGCATGGGGAGGCTGGATCCAGGAGCTGTGTATTTTAGGTTAACCGCAATGTGGAAAGTTATAGTTTCAAAATAACTGTACACACACCCCCAAAAAAAGGTGGTGAAGCAGGGTGGGGGTGGGGGGGGGTACAGCGGAATTGCAAGTATGTAACTGGTTACGTGATGCTTAAAGGCTCATGAAAATGCTCCCATGGACGTAAGCTGGAGAGAGCAGAGATGGAGATGCTGAGGTTCTATTTGGGAGCGACGAGGATGGATAGGATTGGGAATGAGTCCATCGGATGGACTGCACATGTTCCTTGTTTTTAAAATAAAGGTAGACTGAGAGGGTTTGGTCTTGTACACAGGAAGGATTGAGAATATACTGGTAGGATGCTGAGGTTAGAACAGCCAGACAAGCGCTCTGGGTGAAGACCAACGAGAAGATTTATGGATGTTGTGAAAGAGGATATGAGGTTTGTTGGTGTGAGAGAAGAGGATACGGAGGATAGGGATAAATGGAGGAGGGTGAGGTCACTCCTGAAGGGAGCAGCCAAAAGGAAGAGAAGAAGAAAACAGTCCAAAAACATGCAGAGTTGGAAAAAAGTGGAAAAATTGCCAAGATGTGTGAATGAGTGAATGGGTGAACCCCGCCTCTCATCCAGGGATCGCTGGGATAAGCTCCAGCATCCCCACGACCCTGACTGCAGAATAAGCGGCAGATAATGAATGGATGGACGAATATAATTATATTATAATCATATAAATATATATTTATATGCAGTCTAGAAAGCATAGATAACGTATTGATGTTGACCAATACGGTGGACTGTTCTAAGAAAGGTAAATAAAGATGGCCACCGATTGCCTCTTTGTTGTTCGATCTGTTTGCAAGACAAACTTTATGAAGGTAGCGGATAATAAATCACTTTTTAATTTTGACGAGGTTCAACAGCTCGGCCCCAGCGTTCCGCTTTTTTAAGTTATCAGGCGATAAGAAAAAAAAAAGCCTCGTCTTTTTAACCATGTTACCGTGATGAAATTTTCAAAAATGATAAAGACGGAAAAAGACATGTAGCATCAAAGAAAGAGCAGCAGAGGCTGAGACATCTTTGGACGTCTGGCAGGAACAACATCTGGATTATCTTGTTGTTTTTATGGACAGACGTGAGAAAGTTTCTCCGGAGAATTAAACACATTCCCCTTTTCTCCATCCAATGGCTGAGGGATCCTGACCAGGGCCGGCACGGTTTGATATGCAAGCGAGGCTGTCCGAGCAACAGGCCAGCAAGATTAAGAGGAACGTCTTCATCCGTTTGACAGCACGCAAACAGCTTTTAGGGAACAATAACGTAAAGTTCACAGTCCCTCGGGGAGAGAGGAAGGCCTGGCCAAAGTTTGATGGCTGTACATTAAAATAAAAATGCTCGATATGGTTGAAAGCAAGGCGGCGCAGCGGTTAGGTCACCTGCCTCACAGCAAGAAAGTGACTACTTTGATTCCAACGTTTTTTTTTGTGTGGAGTTTGCATGATCTCCGCCGTGAACCCGGCGAATTTACGCCAGTTTCCTCCGCAAGACCGAAAGCATGTAGTAGGTTCTGTGGATCTCCTTAATTGCCCTGATGACTGAATGAGAGAGTGAATAGTTGTGCAACTCTATATGTGTGAAAGAGAGAGAGTGATTGGTTGTGCGTCTCTATCCGTTATGTGAATGAGAGAGTAAAGGATGATGTGTTGCTTTCAGGGGTTAATCCAGCCGGGGATATTATTTAGCAAAGCACAAAAATGAGCTGCAATGACCTCTAATCTTTTTGGGGCAATTTTCAGTCCTGGGGTGAGATCGCCCTGAGTTCCCTCATAGACTTTCATGTGAAGTCAAATACATGCTTTCGCCATTTCGCAGTTCACCTTGCCCAGTGATTTAATGTCGCGGATAATACGGTAAAAATGCTATATTTTCTCGGGTGGCAAGCAACCAGAGCACGGTGTACTGTATCCTGGCCTTTGAATGGCTCAGCGACAGCAGTATCAGTCTCTGCACCTCCTGCACATAGCATGCATTCAACGTTTCGCCTCGTCCGTTTCACAGCGACATGCGAGCGCTGCTTGTAGTGTTACTCTGCGGTGTCGTATTTGTGTGAATTACATAGGAAGGGTTTATAAGATTATAGGGAAACAAAGGTTAACAAGAGTATGGCGAGGGTCTTAAAGCTTTAAAATATATATAAATAATAAAAATAAAACTATGGTCGCTCCTTTATTGCAGCTGCTTCTGGAACATAACCCCAGATTAATCATGATGGACCAAGATGGAACTTCCTTGTAGGGAACATTTTTTGTTCTCACCACCGATTCGTTACAAGTTGTAATTTTGACAATGCAAATGTAAATTGCGACAACTGTCTAGTCACTGCAAAAGAGGCCCCCCGATATAATTTTGTCTGGATCCGCTGTGACTGAATGAATGAATGAATGAATGAATGAATGAATGAATGAATGAATGAATGAATGAATGACACCTCCAGAAAAAAAAATGCTGCATCTAGAGACGCTCCATGTTATGTAACGCTGGAGTCGGTCAGTCAGCAACGGGTCAGAGAACCCGTCCAAAGGAGTACCTGTTGTACGCATACGTGTGCGTGTGTGTGTGTTTTCATCTTTACTTTGAACCTTTTGCAGCGTGCTTTCAAAAAGTAGCGCCAGCATGGTCTTAGAACCCCAAAGTTCAACAGACTTCTATTGAAAGCGTGTCGAATGAGAGATGACAGAATGTCTGGACCGAATAGATACTTTCCCTTCCGTTAAAGGTCTTTTTTCCCGGTGTCTAGTCGTCCCTTTTACCACCTCCCAAATATTTCCATCCGATCCACCCCAGAAGCAGCGCAAGCCCCGTGTTTCAGATTGAGTTTTGAGTGTTGAGGAGTTAAAAATAAATAGATTAAGAAATGAAGTAAAGAGGCGGTAACTTCACCTGTGGCTCTGTGCTGCTCTTCCTGACCAGGCTGCTGTGTGAATGATCCGCGTGGTGCAGCGGACTCCCGCCTGAGTGGAATCCGTTCACTGGGGAGACAAAACGGACGAGGACGTGCAATTCATCGGGTCTGTCAGGTCAGCCTCGCTGCCCACCGGCAACGACGCAGGAGGACCGGATTTATCATTACATGTCCGAGGAGGAAGTGTAATGAAGCATTATGGGCTGTGAATGGGTGAAAGGTCAGAACCGGGTATCTGAACTGTTTGTGCATTCAACTCCTACTGCTGCTAGAGAGCCCACTAAATCTGGCAACACATTTTTCCCTATAAGGCTATGTAACATGCTAAATTACATTATTACATATTAATTAATGCATTATAAACATCTTTTACGCGGGAGAGAAAGCTCATATTGTCTTATTCTGATACCACATTCCTTTCAATGCTGACATATCAAGATCACTTTTTTGGTTGTTTTTAATATATTAATTTGCCATCATGGGAAATACAATGCTTAGTCTTTAACAAATTAAGTAAATCAATAAACAATTAGAATAAAAAAAATAATGAACTCAACAAAGTTTGTTCTCAAAGTGCTCAGGATTTCTTTTTTAAATTACAAAGCAAATTGTTCAAATTAAGAGTTGAACTTTGTATGTTTTCACTGTTTTTTTTTTTGTTTTTTTTTTCCAAGCGTTTGTTTTAAAAGTCTGTTGCAGACCTCTGAATGCCTCTCTGTGCCTTATGTAGCAAAAACATCAACACTGAGGGCAGAAAAAAAAGAAAATAAACACAGAATACAGTAATTCTGGTGTTTACGGTATCGCCAAGTGCCGAGCTGGAAAAAGACCCTCCCCCCACTCCTTGCTGCTTGGAGCTGGAACAAACTGAAAGGGTTCCTGACCGCGGCAGGTAGGTGTCGGATAAGTGACTCATTGGCGTTCACACTCATCCACCACGAGCGAGCCGCTCCCACCCGCCCCCGACCACGCCGGGAAGCTGCGTCCGACTCGACCTTTCATAGTTGCGACGGCGAAACCAAGCATTCGTTTATAACATGGTCGCACCCAGTGAATGAAGAGTTCCTTCCAGGATCTGAGTGGGGAAACATCCCACAAACCTTGCGGGCTCCGTGTGTCTACGTGCATGTGTGTGTGTGTGTGTGTGTGTGTACGCCTCCAGGAGCAGGGCCAAGTGACAGACAGAGGAGGCCTTAGTGCTGCAGTTGAGGCTTCAGATAAAATTAGTCAAAGGAAGTGTCTGTGTGTATGTGTCTGGTGTGCATGAGCGGACGCTTTGTGCCGCTGTGGAATTTTAGCAGAACTCATAGCCTCAGGTCACCAAACCTCAGAGGAGAGGAGAGAGGGAGCGCAGACGGAGTCCCGCCGAGATCCGCGGTACCTGTCGGCAGGGAGTTCTTGTGTCGGAGGGTGGTTTTGGGGGTCCCGGGTGCGCTCGAGGGTCTCTCCCACGTCGTCTCTGAGGGGAAACCAGGAAAAAAGTCGGTCAAAAGTTGCTCTGAGACTCTTGGGCTATAGTTGAATTATGAATATGCAAACAAGGTTAAGAATTTATGAATAAATGCATTTTTTGATAGATGAATAAATAAATAAAAATAAAAAGTAAGTGCTCTAGGCATTTTAAAATACTAGAGCTATTGCACAACAGCTTTTTTTTTTTTTTTTTTTTTTTTTTGCCGATGTCACAACATTACAACTTTTTTTTTTTTTTACTAAAGATAAAGTTCATCTTTTTTTCAACCCTGGAAGTCCCCAGTGCAAACTATATCATTCATCTTTTACAGCTAACAGGTTAGCTAGGTGGCAAAATGTACATGTTTGATGATTTTAAATGTCGTATTAAATTGTAATCATCTACAGGTGAAGCAATTCTCTTGCAGGTAAGGTTTTTTGCCTATCTGTTCCAGGCACAGTTCACTTGAATTCAATTTCTGGGTTCTTTGCCCCCCGTCATTATCGATCCTTTGCAGAAATATCAATTTAAATAGCCCAAAGTGTTCTGCTACATGTTTAAGGATGCAAAGGGGGAAAACATCCAGGAGTTTGATTTTTTTTTTTTTTTTTCAGCCTTCATGTCCGTCCCTCACACTCGATTAGGCCCCGGCGCTGTCTGAATTCAAAGAGCTCTAATTTCATTTGGGTCTTCCCGGCTGGGTCTTCCTCGAGCGAGGGAGGAGAGAGTTGAGCCGAGCCCATTGGCTCGAATGACACACGCTGAAAAGATAACGTGCCTCTGGGTCCGGCAGAGGGATGCCCGGCCCTTTAAACTTTATTACAACGCCGAGGAAAAATAGCCCCACTCACTGGCCCCTAAAAGCCTCCATTTTCCTCCTGTCGTAAACAAATCGATACGGCGCGAGAGATGCAGGGCGTTAACGCCAGAAAAGTAAACATTAACATTTCCGTGACTGTTTGGAAATGTCATTTTAATATAAAAACCAATTTGCGATCTGGTAAACAACGGACCGGGTTTGCTGATATGAGATTCACTCGGCAAGTCGGCGAACAACATTAATGATTCAAAGCAAAGTTTTTCATTTGTTCAGCAGCATCACATCCGGGCTTAGAGATTACATCGGGCTAAAATATCCATATGTTGACTGGAGATCCTAAATTGCCCAAATGTGTGAAAAGACAAGTGAATGATTGTATTTGATGTATGAAGGAGAGCTTTTTTGTCTTACTTTTTATGTAAATGGCACAGTGGATGATTATTTTTCTCTATATGACGAGTAAATTAGTAAGTGAACGGTTGTTTATGCTTGTATGACACATGAATGAGCCAGTGAATGGTTGTATTACCTATATTTAACATATGAATGGTCGTATGTGTTTGTTTGTTTGTTTAGAAGTTTATTAAGACAGTGTACAAATACATTAAGCACAAAGGCAGAGATGTTTGTACCAGATTATAGCTCATAGCTAATTTCCATCTGTAGTCCTGACACATAATACACATAATATGGACACATAATATAGTCCTGACACATAACACACATAATATGGAGATCTGTAGTGTCCATATAATGTTTGAGTAAGAGAGTGAATAGTTGGATGTCTCTCTTTGACATGTCATGATCAACTGTTTCTGATGATTACTGTATTTTTTGGACATAAAGTCGCATTTTTTTTCATGGTTTGATCGGTCCTGCGACTCAGGTGCGACTTATACATTGATAATATTTAATTTCACGTGTTCGTTATTTTCAGAGATAGACGCAAAAGTGCTCTCCAGGCTCGAGTGCCAGTATCTGCTACTCCTATTAATCTTGTAAAGAAAATCATATTCCGCAGATAGCATGCTGCAAGTAGTGAAATATGCAGCCGAAAACGGTAATCGAGCAAGTTCGGAGCGAGTGAGAAACGAGTGAGGGACTGGCGAAAAGTGGAGGAAACTCCAATAGCATCGAAGAAAACAAAAAAAGCTAATCGCAGGCTAAAAGCTAGAGGGCCACAGCTAGAGGGACAAGTTCACAAATGGGTGCTTGAACAACGTGTTGCCGGGAAGGGTTGTCGATGGTGCAGTGACGTCTCCACGCCCAGGTAGTTGCCATGGCGATGGATATGAATGACTTTACGGGAGGACCTTCTTGGTGTTACCGCTTCATGTTTATGGTAAAGTTACCTGAATAATTGTTAATATGTTAGGTTAACATACCAGACACCTATTCAGCCTGTTATTCTCTATTCTATTATTATTACTATTGTAGCGACCCTGCAGTACTGTAAGAGTAACGTTCAGAGATGTGTGAGAACAGCGGAGCAGTGAGAGCGCTCAGACGGAGAAGATTAAGTGGAGCCGCTGTTGCTTAATTGTTAAAATTGTTCAAATAAAGATCAGGTTTAACCTGCAAATTTATCATTGGGCACATCCCCTTGCACATTACACTATAAGTTGCCTTTCAAGGTGAAATGTCTGTTCTTAGTCTCTGATTTTACAAAATAAATTTTCCCCCGAAAACGTAATTTATAGTCCAGTGCGACTTCATTATGCATTTTTTGGCTGGTGCGATTTATACTACAGTAAAATAGTGAGTGAATGGTTGTTTATCCCTATATGACTTGTGAATGAGATAAATAATGGATGCATATCTCCATATAATGAGTGAATAAGACAGTGAATGGTCTCTATATGACGTTGATGAATGAGTGAATGAACGAGTGAATGAAAACAATGATAATATCGCATCCTATTTTTCACACCTTTGAAGACACGGGGTAAATGGTCTCGGCTTGCGTAGTGCTTTCACATAGCGGATTGAAAGCGCTTTACACCAGACTGCATTCATCCATTCACACACACACTCACAGACACACACATACTGCTGCAGAGCTGCGATGCAAGGTGCTAACCAGACCATCTGGAGCAACTTACGGTGTCATCAGTGTCTCGCCCGCTAACGCTGACAGGAGGAGCCGGGGATTTAACAGCCGCCCTATAAAATGCCATGATCATTTTACGGATGAAAAACATATAACACAAGGGTATACGAGGGTAAAATAATTCACCGGATTTGAGATTATAACCCTCTAAACACCCAGCAGGAACCGGGCGACTTGATTCCAGCTGGCTGATGAACATCCAGGTGTAAACACACCCTCCGTACCCGCTTTACACCCCCACCCTCTCCATCCCATCAAATCCCTTTCCTACGAAGATGTTGTGATTCAAGTTCAGGCTTTTTTTTTTTTTCTTGTCAGAAACAAATGGGAAAAAAATCAATAGAACATTAGAGGACCCAGAACAATAGCCAGGAAATGAGAAACTAATTTTGGCAAATGTCAGGGAATCGGGTTCGTAATCATTTTGAGCACATCTTTAATTCTTTTGAGAAAGCGAAACGCACGTGAAAAGTATCTCCAGACGCTGTGCGCGCACATGTGTGTGTGTGTGTGTGTGTGTTTGCTGACATAACAATACAGTTCCGCTCAAATCAATACATGTGTTATCGCTAAAGACTTGCAGTCATTTGCAGTTTTACATAAAGACTGCAGGGGGTCGGGGAGGGGATCATGGGCGTCCACGATAACGTCGAGCACTTAAACGCCACCACGTTGGGTTTCCAGGCAACTGGCTCTTCAGTGTCAGACTCAACGCAGGTGAGATTTCAATCTCCAGATACAGCGGAGCATAAGATGAAGTTTCTCATCAGCTGCCTAGTCACAGAAACGCCATCAATCAACCTCCAAAATTACTTTAATCGTCTTAATTACGGGAGCGGCTCATCCGCTCTCCGCCGGGGCCCGTCTGATGGCGGATTCAACGTGTCAATGGCGTCGTGCCGCGAGAAGACCAGGGGGTTAAAAAAAAAATAATAATAACAAGACGTCTGCGTTTACTGGTTCCTTGAAACGCAGCCGAGCGTCGCGTCGGAGGAGCAGGTGCATCAGGAAATGCCTGAATGGAAACGTTCAAAAAGAAGGTCTGAAAAACGAAGTAAAAAAAAATAAAAAAGTAAAACAAAAACAAGCTTCCATCGGCTTTTCGTCCGCCGACGGTGATGCCAGACATTCCTGATTTGAAACAAAAAAAAAAAAGGGGAGGAAATGGCCTACTTAGCTCAGACGTGTCTATATATCTTATTTATAACCACATGACATGTGTCCCTGATGCTTTCGCTCCTCTGCTGTCGATTTTTTTTATTTTATTTTTTGTTATCCTTCAGAGCAGTCCTTCAATGCTACATCTTATCCCGGTGACAGAGGACGTGACAGATGATCTCTTTTGGTCGCCCAATGATGACACGGAAGGAGCAGAAAAGGCCGCTGTTGTGGAGAAAAAGTTGGCAAAGAGTTGCATAATAGTTCACTGCATGATATATATATTATATATATATATATTATATAATATATTATATATTATAAACGTATATATATATATACGTTTATAATATATAATATATATATATATACGTTTCTTATTTGCATGTATTGATGGATTTCTGTGCCTCAGATTGGAGATGTTTGTTGCCTTTAGAAATTATGGTTTTCCGCTGCAGTTTAACATCCAAGAGACTTCAAAAAAACCTGATCTTTCTTTCATCAAATTGATGTTTTACCTGATATACAGAGTTATAAATTGATGATAACTCTGTTGTATTACGCATATACCGTCAGAAATAGAAATTGACAAAAAAACATCAATGTTGGCTGAATAAGATCTGCTACCTTTAATCATTTCCTAATGGTACATAGTAGTCGGTTAGTAAGAAAAACTGCCAAAAAAAAAGTCTAATTCTAAATTCTGCTTTTGGATTTTTTTCTTTGAATCTGCACAAAAATCAAGACTTGATCAGGTTTGAGGTTATTATGACGTAAGTTCTAAGTTAATTTGAATCAGGCTTTATCTAAAAATAGGTGGGTTTGAAGCCCCCCTGGTTGAATTGTGTGTGTGTGTGTGTGTGTGTGTGTGTGTGTGTGTGTGTGTGTGTGTGTGTGTGTGTGTGTGTGTGTGTGTGTGGAGGGGGGGGTGAATGAAGAGTGTGAGGAGGTCTCTACAAACCGCTGCGCCCCTGCAACACAGGAAGGAAAACCTCAAAAAACACAGGCCCTGACACAAGGACGCACAGCCCTCACCCACGCACAGACCTCTGTCGCTATGGCGATACAGCAACACAAACTCACTCGCGCACACACACACACACACACAAACACACAGGACAGCGTCTGAATACAACTGCAACGAAAGGGAAGTCCAGCGAAAAAACAGCGGAGACTCTATAAATACCGATTGTTTGAGTGAAAATGTTATCAGATGGACATGTTTGGAAAACTGCTGCCGCCTTGCAAAGAAAAATGTCAACTTTCGGCGAGAGTTATTATTATGATGTTTCGGATGAAGGGCAGTTGCAGAGCCGCATCTATTCAGGAGACTGGGTTTCGCCTGTGGTTCCGGGATAAGACAGAGTCCAGCCGGGGAAGATGAAGCTTTCGACGCCTGCCGTCTCTCCGGCAAAACTGAAAAGGACGCATGAGGTCTTCACCGCGGCAACATCCAGAGTCTGGCTTGTCTTCTGTTTTTGACTTTTCGGTCATTAAGGTCTAATTTACTCCAAAGGAAAAGGAGGACACGAAAAGGGAAGGCGGGAGGGAGGGAGTGAGTGACTCCCCTGGTCTGGGTGTGGCCCTCGGCTTATTTTAGCATCCCTCTGCGGGCCGCGACTTGAACCGCAGCAAACGTGATCAGAGACTTGGGAAGATGCGAAACGGCCCCGCAGGTGGGCGACAGGCGCTTCTGTCAAGTAACTGCGAAGCCACGGTCGCAATTTGCACAGGTGAACAGAGTCCAACGCTTGTAAAGAGCGGGGGAGGGCTTTGGATGAGTACACAAACCACGCGGATGTCCCGCCGAAGACTCCTCCGACTTAATTACAACGTGTCAGCGGTCCTGATCTACGGTTTTCTTTCGGGTACAATCGTGTCCCCGGCAGCCATTAGTCTGCACTCCGTCTTCACGTCTAAATGCGGCCATATCGCGTGTTACCTCCCCTTTAGGACCGTTTCTCGGTAAACAACCACCTGGCAGGGACACGCGGTTGTGAGCCGGCGGTTTAACGTCAGATGTGTGAGTGCTGCAGTTTGTATGCATGGGTATGTGTGTTTTTAGACAGGCTTTTGACAAAATTAATATCATTTTCATTTCATTCATTTTTCAGCCGCTCCATAAATGATTGATACTTTGTTTATTGCTGTTACAGTTTTACTGGAAGCTGATACGTTGTTTGTTTTTCTTTAGTCCAACTCAGGAAGGTTTCAGTTTGAACTCAAATTGAATCTCAGAATGGTTTCCAGTCCAACATTTGTGGCGGATCAAGCGTTGAAATTATTCATTCATTCAACGATTAATTCGTTATCTGTACCACTTATGCTGCGCTCAGACTCACAGGGTGCTGGAGCCCATCCAGATGTCACCGGGCAAGAGGTGGGGTTCGCCCTGGACTGGTCGTTGGTCAGAAATACAACCATGCACTCATTCATTTACACACCTTATAGAAAGAAACAAACAATCACCTAAACATTCACACATCATTTAGAAACCGACAGTAAAGCCATTTACTCGCTCATATTGAGATACAACCATCCATATTATTGAGACATGCAACAAATGAATTCACTCATCCACGCGTCATACAGACATACATTGCAAACACTCCCATATAACACAAAAACATAAGGTAAAAATCGTTCACCCGCTTCTTCACACGTCATGTACAGATGCACAACGATTCACGCATTCATTTATATTTCATATAGATTCACTCCAATAGAGACACACAACCATTCGCTTTCCCCATCACACATCATATTGAGACATAGAGAACAACCATTCACTCACTCATATAGAGACAAAAAAATCATTCCCTTTCTCTTTCACACATCATTTAGAGACATATAACCACCCGCTCTCATTCACAAATCGTATAGACATACAGTACAGATATTCATTTTCTCATTCAGACGTCTGTGTAGTTCAGCGTTTCCAAACCACTGCACATTAGTGTGCCGTGAGAGATCATCAGGTGTGCCGCGGAAAAATGCCCACTTTCACCTGATTGGTCCGAAAATAATTTATTCAACGCAAATAATGTGTCTTCCTATGTCTACGTGGGCAGCGTGCCCATTCGATGGCAACGGGTAGTGAATTAACCTGTCCATCTGTGTGTCAGAGTGATTAGTGATGCTTTGCGTGATACATTTTTAAAATAAAAAGTACTTGTATCTGCGTAAACAAACAGGCAGCATTGTTGAAAACTACCAAGACGAGTGAGAAAGCAGTGAAAGCTTGCTACAAAGCTGAACTCATCTTTAAATCCAAACAGCCACACATCGTAGGAAAATATTAATACTACCTGCCGGCAAAATCATTGTAGAAGAAATGCTCGGCTCTGGCGTTGATAAAGAAATAGCCAGTTCTCTCAAATAATACCATTTTCAGACATATTGATGACATATCTTCAGACATTGAAAAAAGTGTTATGGAAAAGTTGCACATCAGTGGGAAATTTGCATTGCAACTTGATGAATCTACATATATTAGATATATTAGATTTCACACTAAGTAAATTGAGACCACGGTTTCATTCTAATTCGTTAAAAAATGTTTTTGACATATATATTTGGTGGTGTGCCGTGTGATTTTTCTAATGTAAAATATGTGCCGTGGCTCAAAAAAGGTTGGGAAACACTGGTGTAGTTTAAAGTCTTCCATGGGTATAATGGAAAATCAAATATCAGTTTAATTACCCTCCTACTGAGTGACAAAAAAGACTTACATGGATGTAGCCACACTGAAGCTAAAGCGTGTGTGTTTCACAGTGTGTGTCTGAAGTCCTTCTGTTTCTAAACTTTAACGCACCCTCACGGGCGCATCCGGTCGGCATCCGCGGCAAGACACCGTTGTCATCAGTCAGGTAGCGCTGCAAGTTCACCCGCGGGGATTGTAAAGCCACGACTGTTTAGTCGGCAGAACAGAGGAGAGTATTACGCTGATTCCATGCCAGTGTTTGTCTGTTTGCGTCCGGGGAGACACTGAGCAGCGATTGTGTTGTAAGAAACAAGGCAGCATCAGCAGGATCAGTGCAAGGCCCCGATGAGCCTCGCCTCGCCTCGCCTCGGCACCGTACTATCACCGCCGGGGTCAACAAGTGAACGCTAAACTCCATTGCAGAAGACGAAAGCAGTCATCATGTTACGGATCACTTGGTAACAAGCTTAAAACGGCTGACAATATCCTACCCAGTATATATGCAGTATATAATCTTGAATCCAAAAAAAATCCCATTATGCTGTAAGAGGACAGGAGCTGGTAACAATCATTGGCAGATTATTTTGGCGTTTACGAGCAGAAACACGCCCATTGGGAGTGTTGAAATTGTTAATGAGCTGTTAGTGATACTTGTTAGCTAATTGTGTGTATGGGTGTGTGTGTGTGTGTGGTGGGGGGGTCATGAAAAACCGAAGGGGATTTACTGCCGACGACGATTTTGACGAAATCTTTCCAGTAACAACGCTGCTGGGTTTCCTCAAAATGAATCCAAAAACTGTTTTTGTGTTTTGCTTTCGGTTTTTCTCTCACCGTTGCTGGTGGTGTTGACGTAATATCGACGCCCCTGCGGCGACATGTAGCACCTCCAGTGGGGAGGGAGAGGGTCTCGGAGATCCTCTACGGGGAGCTGGCTCAGAGACGCCGTCCTCTGTCGAGATAGGAAAAGGCCATGCAAATGGTTAGCGGCGCGGAAAAAAAAATTTGAACGGTTTTGAAAGAGGAAAGAAAAAAAAAATAAATGCTCCATAAATTGATGATAAAAGATGATACGTGCAGCCTTGTGCTCAGAGTTAAATAAGGTTCTCATTTCCTCAAGTATTTCACAACCAACAACCGATGACATCATAGCAGAGCCACTGCTGCCACACAGAGAAGGAGGAACTGGCAGGCTCTCAGTTTCACTCACTCGCAGCTCCAGCGTGCGTGTATGTGTGTGTGTGTGTGTGTGTGTGTGTGTGTGTGTGTGTGTGTGCGCATATGCAAGATGCAGCTGAAGAACACAAGAGAACATACAGGCGAACGGTGCACATCTGCACCCGATTAGAGGGAGAACAACAGGCTTGGTCCGTTGTAACACATCGTGAAGATGTCTGGACACTTGGGAGCCAGATGAAATTCCATATCAGCTTTTCTTTTCTTTTCTTTTCTTTTTCTATATATTTTTTAAATCAGGGAGGGGGGCAAGTTGTTCATTCATCGCATGCCTGTTGCTGTAAGTTACTGTGAGGAAACTTTATCTCCGCAGTTTAGATATGTACCCCAGCGGACCAAAAAAGAGGATCGGGAGAAATTGCAGTCATAACATCTATAAATAAATATATACAGAGTGAGATAGATAAAAAAAAAAAAAATCTGATTTCTCCACAAGCTTATGTGACATAGATAGATAGATAGATAGATAGATAGATAGATAGATAGATAGATAGATAGATAGATAGATAGATAGATAGATAGATAGATAGATAGATGGATGGATGGATGGATGGATGGATGGATGGATGGATGGATGGATGGATGGATGGATGGATGGATGGATGGATGGATAGATAGATAGATAGATAGATAGATAGATAGATAGATAGATAGATAGATAGATAGATAGATAGATAGATAGATAGATAGATAGATAGATAGATAGATAGATGGATAGATAGACAGATAGATAGATAGATAGATAGATAGATAGATAGATAGATAGATAGTTCTGTATATGTATATACATATATATATATATATAGTGCGATGGATAAAAAATGTACCAGTAACATATTTTTAAATAATCATGAATTATGTACATGATAGTAATGTTTTGAATGTACTGGCATGAAGTGCAGGAGATGTTGTTAAAGAAAGAAAGAAAGAAAGAAAGAAAGAAAGAAAGAAAGAAAGAAAGAAAGAAAGAAAGAAAGAAAGAGAGAAAGAAAGAAAGAACATTGGTTATATTTTGAAGGTGGCGTCTCCTTTAAGCCAGCAGATGCAGGCTAGTTTAAGTATTTTATCTGACAAGAATTAGAGGTAAACAAAAATCCAGACTGTGGAGAAAATATCTCGATGGAGCCCAAGTTTGGTTTGGGTTTACAGATGTTTCAGTTTGAGTCGGGAAAAAAAAAGAAAATCTTCTTTGAACCGGTCAAGAGCCTTTTATTCGGACGTTTTTTCGTATAAGTGATGAATGTCATGTTGGACACACTTGTCAATCCAGCAATGGCCTGGTTCTTAAATTGCAAATAGAGCTGGTGGTGAAAGCTGCTCCCATTGCTTATGCTTTTATTACAGCCATATTAATGATTGGTTACGCTTTTTTTTTTTGAGAATGTTTTTCTTAACTTATCATCCAAGTCGGCTTATTGGGCTCAACAGTTACCACCCTATTTTTTCTCTGATTCATTTTCCCATCATTTTCTCCATAGATGTTTTAAAAAATACCTAAATGTGAGTTTTTCAGCTTGAAACCAAGACAACCGGCCAGCGGATGAATCATCGCCGTAAAATACTGTATTTGGTTAAAGGAAAAAAAAAAAAATCAAAAATAAAATTAAAAGGAACACAGAAAAAATGCAAAGCAAGGTTATTTAAAGACCTAAGGAACTGTTATTACCATGAACCACCGTTAATTACAGAATAAGTCTGCTCCAAAGTTTCCTCCTCCATGAGTCTTACTCTCATCTGTAAAATAAATTAATGTATCATATCTTTTATTTATTTTACAGTTGTGCAGGTTCACGTCTAGAAGCCTGAAGGTTAAGTGAGCTGAGTCAATGACAGCATCTTTAACAGCACCGGAGATCGTCATTCGTCGGTCAGCAGACGTTACGGTTCGTCGAGAAAAAAATCCTAAAAGCGACAACGGATGGAACTTTCGCTTTTCCGGATCACGACGCCGAAGAGCTCATTACAACAACACCTTCCTCTGTGAGTCGCACCATCTGCCCACCAGATGCCCCCGTGCTTTCCTGTCTCTCCTCGTCCCCTGACCTTCCCGCAACCCCCCCGCTCTGCCGCTTTCCCTCGGCCCGTGCGTCGGGTCGGTGTTATTTTGCACTCCCACCAGGGGAGGCACTAAATTTACACTCCCGCGCCAATTTTTACAATCTTATCCGCCTTTTGTTAGCGGTGGATATTGATTTAAGCGCAAACATCCCCGGAGATACGAACGGAGCCACCAGGGAAAATGAAGTCATTAGATGTTACAGCGGAAGAATAGAAACCCGCAGAATGAATCCATGTCAGACGCACCGACTTGCGATTCATAGACAATAAATACAATTGTCCTTTCAGAGTCTTGGAAATTATGTGGTGTTTAATATTATACCAGTGAAGGAAATGGAAGGATATAACTTTCAATATGTCCGCCTCAACAGAGCTACGGATACAACAGCGACAAATGCTTCAGGCGCATTTTGGTGTTTCCGCTATCGATGGATGAAATGGTGAAAACGAAGAAACACGTCTGTTAAATCCGTCTTCGTCAACAGTCGCTTTCACACTGAAGGAAGTTCCTGCAGAAACTATGACGTCTACTGGCCTAAAGTAGACCGATTCTTCGTGCATTCTGACAGCATAGTTCCAAGAACCATTTTAGCTCCTATTCTGAGGCAAGGTCTTTTTACGGTTCCATAGCAACTCATGTGAAGCAGATGCTTGGTGAAACTCATAAGCCGCACCCATTACGAGATATTCGCGATGGACTGTTGAGCACCATTTTTAAAAACTACTGCGATCGCTGATCGGCTATATTCTTGCGACGAAACAGACAGAGATGTTGAGAAAAGGACCGAAGAAGATGTCCAAGCTCTTCTGGGCTGCTGAAATTGCAGTGGAAAAGAAATATTTTGGCCAAAAAATAAGTACGGAGTTAGCTACCAATGGGCTTCTTCACATGGCAAAGCAGTGGAGAGAGAAGAAAAACACTTAAAGCCGATTTGATAATACATGGCTATCATTCCCGAAATGAAGAACAGACAGTAAATGCTGTGACAACCTCGCTCTCAATGTTGTCCGAGTCCTTTTCCACTTCTGAGAAGTTTTGTTTTTGAGTTTGGTGCTTAAAGGGATGAATCACAGATGTCACGCCGGTCCCTCGCATGGTCCTTTACTGCATGCGCAAATGCAAAACTAAAACATCCCCCCGCGGGAGGGCAGTTCCTTGGACGAAATTCAAGCTGGACAGTTCTAAGAACATTTCGCTCCGAAAACAGCTATTGTCATCAGCGGAGTCCCTGGAACTCTGGAAATGATAAATTGCTGTTGCATTACTGTGTGACCAATATGGAGCGTACTATTGTGCGAGGCAGTTAAATGAATGGTACTTTTTCTGTGCCTGCTTTATTAAGAGGCGTTCTTTTTGCAGGGTAAATCATTCTGTTAGATAAGTGCAATTTGCCATGAATTGAAAACCTGAAATTGAAATAGGCTGCACTCGTAAACAAGGGGTCCGAATCATCTCTGGGAGGCCGGCTGACAACCAATGAGAATCCTACCGTCGGCGGCCGTGATAAATGGAATATTACAGTTGAAAAGGGCAAACGTCCGAATCCATCTTTGTTGCGCTCGATGCGACGAAACTAAAAGTTGTCTGCTTCTTTTGGTATGATGGCAGGTGAACTGCTGAGAGGTGGTTTGGCCATGCTGAGTCAGCAGAAGAGAATCTCCGGGCGACGAGAGCTCGTACCGATCAGACAAGAAGAGGCATCGGTTGAGTTTGGATCGCTTGTAAATGAACTTTAATTTGTCCATAACAAGGGTCTGTGGAACTGCACTGATTGGATTACGCATTCATTCAAAGTATCCCAGAAACTCCTTAACGGATCCCGGCAGACCAAATCAAACAACCCCGTTCGTGTCACGGCAGAGGCCGTCGTAAATCCAGTCCTGGTTCTTGGGAGATGCGAGAACGCTCTCACATCAAAGAGGCAAACGTTAACAGAGTTTTAAATGTCCGGGGCCGGATGCTTCACTCCCGAAGAACACGCCGCCGCTCCGTGCAAATATGAGGATAATAAATCTACAACATGCGCTAAAGAGACACAGATGCTGCAGCTGAAGTCAGGAATGAAGTACGGTTCAAATGCGCGGATGTGTGAGTTAATACGCCGGATAAAAAATGTTGAATTTTTCATTAAAACACAAGGCCGACACCGATGGCGAATGGACCCCATTAACTGAATAATCACGGAAATTTATAGCGAAAGCGTAAATATTGCGATTCATGTTTTGTGTCCGCGGAACAAGTTCATGCTGATCCTGTCTTTGAATCAAGTGACCGTGCACATCGATGGCCGGGGAAATGAATTTTCAGCATTTAAGAAGGTTTAATAACAGGGGGGAATTGACATGATTTCTCCAAGAGAGCTGACCCGTCGATTGTTGTCACACATTCTAATCCGTGATCTACATCTTAATCCTTTCGGGAGAAAGTCGGCGTTACAGCCTGTTACCGTGGCGACAGCCCCCCCCCCCCCCCCTTTTGAATTGAGCCATTTTTGAGGTACTTGGGTGAAGTTATCTTTTTCTTTTCTTTTCTTTTCACCCGTCTCTGAGAAACTAATATGGAGCCTTGAGCAGAGTCTCTCTGCAGGTTCTGGCGACGTTCCTGGCCGCGTCCTTCAGATACGCTATAGTTTGGTCATATGACCACTCAGTGAGATGATAGCGGAATATTGTTTTCACTCTTCTAGGCTGGTTCGCTTCCTAGAAGCAGGCAAAAACAGATGGGAGTGGGCCGGCTGTGGTTGGAAGGATAATAAGCCAAAAATGTTGGACGTGAAGCTACATTTGTTTTTGAACTGTTCTGACATATTAGAAATCTTCTGCGTGGTGGCATTCTGCTTCCAAACGAGCGGCATTGCAAAGCTTCACCCCTTGACGATTCCTGACGTGAGGAAGAGAATGGGACGGGGAGGACACCTTTTGTGGCGGAAAAGTGTGACGAATCTTAAGCCAGCTTGTCCCGGCATATGCAACATTAAATAATGCACCGTTCCAGATGGTTAACTTTCTACGCCCCGGACCGCCGTCGGCTCCGCACTCACAGCACGCCAGAAAAGCCCCCGGCAGACGGGACCGGGACTCATCCCGGCCGGCGAAGACTGAAGAGGGACCGCATGAATCACGCCGGCTGTCAAACACACATGTCCGTTCACCAGTATGCCTCCGTCCAAACCTAACTTTTAATTTTTGTGTCAATACACCAGTCTTTTTTTGAAGACAGGGAGAAATGCAGCGATGCTAAGCTAATGGCAACGACATACCATCCGCTGTTGGAAATGTGGTTGAATTTAGTTAAACTTAAAGTGCCTCCTTTCTGAGCCACAGGACTCGGTTTTAGTTTAAACCAATTGTAGCTCCTTTGCTTATTGTTCGTGGTGGCGGTTTGGGACGACAGAGAGCCAATCGGATCCTCCTGACCGGCATTGGAATACATATTTTAACATATCGGAAATTTGGGTCGACAGTCTTCTGGCCCCCGGGGGACAATCCGGGGCAAAAGCAGCAGGAATTTATCCATTTTCCTTGTTTTAGTAAATTTATTGCCAAAAAATCCTCCGTGATGAACTCGGCGTCCCCACAGACACAAAAAACAGGCGAAGCGAGGCGGCTCAATTGGGATAAAAGTTAGAATTTTTACTCTTTTGGACAGAAATAATCGCCATTACAACTTGAACAATCCCGTTCCGAGTTCCAGCTGGAATCGGTCGTAACGCTTGACCCTTTTGGTCACCAGAAAGTAAAACCGACAATACATGTTACTTCTGTCTTGTCTCAGAAATACATTTTCAGCTCACTGTCACAGATCGTTTTGCCGCCGCACAGTGGAACCCCACTTGGTTTACTGATGTTTTCTGGTTCAAAAAAGGTCATAATTCCAGGAGTTAAACAGTAAATCTCTGCATGTGAAGGGGCCTTCGCTGTTTCTCGACAGTTAAGACACAACTTCAACGGGACTCAAGGACGGATAAATGCGATGAGATCATCTCTGGCGTACAACAGTCGCAGGTGTTGTAGTAAAAAGATTATATGTGACAGCAAGTATTAAGTAATGTTTTGTCCCTGAAAGTAATAACGCAGCGGCAACCCAAATGCAAATTTGCTGAGAAAATTTGACAGATATCACAAATGTCAACCCTGAAAGATCCATTCATGGAAATCAGAATGATGATACTGTATTTATTTTCTCATGCATTCAACAGCAGATCCCGTTACGGCGATAAATATCTTAAGGCATTTTTGGAGGTTTGGCTTGAAAATATTCAATCTCATGAGAAAACGGTGCATTGTCTAAAAAAGAAGTAACTAAACATGACAGTGGTCTTCTACTATAAACACATCCCAGGCTTTTCTTCCTTGGATTTCAGACATTTCCCACACACACACCCCAAACACTCAGCATCTATTATTATGGAAAACAAAATACCTCATGTCTTTCTATTGCAGTGACACTGGCTCTCTGCCTGGAAAACCAACAATAATGTGTAAATGGGAAAAAAAAAGGCTTGAAAGAAATACCCAGCTTCGTTTTGAGGCTGGTTTCTGAGCAGTGAATTGGGTTGCTAGCCTTTGACCTGGAAATCTCCAGGTTCGGAGTTGCAACCGGTGGAAAAAGACGTCAAGGTGTTTCAAACACCAACTTTCAGCTGACAGCAGCGGGGATGTACTTTATCTCTTACCCAACACCAGTCTTTATTTTTTCATTAAATCTGGGTCTGGACGCAATGTCAGTCCTATGGACATGTACAACATATGACAGTATTGAAAATAAAGTTGACTTTAGCCTCTTTTGGACAGAAAAGTTGTAGGGTCACAAACCAGAAGACCTTTTCTTCAGCCCATTTTTCACTGGTTCTGTCAATTTTGTCGCAAGTGGAAAGAAAACAGCTGACCAAAACGACCCGGTTCCTTAAAGTGTCTGAGAAACCGCAAAAAGTTCCTGCTGTAAGAGGCAAAGGGGCTTTTAACTTTGACAGATTGACTGATTTTCAGTAATACATGTCTTCATTTGTATTTCATTTGTAGCACTTTGGGCAATAGTTTGGTAAAGACAGGTAGAAGAGTTGTAGTGAGGGCACACAATAGCACAGTGCTTGGCACTTCAGCCTCGCAGGTTCGAGTCCAACAAGAGGGCCTTTCGGTAGGCACTTTTCCGTATCTGAAAGCGGGGTTCTCCGGTTTCCTGCACAGTCCAAAAACATGCAGTAGGTTCATTGGAGTCCCTAAATTGCCAAGACTGGTGAAGAGTTATACGTCTTCAAATGTGGCCCTGTGATCGACTGGTTCAGGGTGAACCCCGCCTCTTGTCCCCGTCCAATGACAGCTGGAATGAACGGATGAAGGAAGTAATTGAGAATTAATTTTGTATAGTTTCTTTTCAGACCATAACATGTCAAGACTCCACAACTGTCTCACTAAAAAAAATTAGCATGTGAGCGTGCGGCCAGCAGCTTGCAAAAAGTCTGCTACCGGATGTAAATGTCACGGGTCAGATGTTTCATGTCCATCTGAAGACGGCCTCAAAATGGTTTGCATTCAGCTGCAAGCGTTAAAGACCTGTTTACGCTCACTCATTGTTGCAATGACAGGCCACACATCATTTGTTTGTAGTTTGTTGTGGATTGCGGCTTCACTGCGTAGGATATACAGTCGTGTGGTTGTTTCGGGGAATCCAGCATCAGAGTAAGAGGAGCCTCCTGTGTCGGAATTACAGCCCTGTTTCCATGTTGTATATGGTTTTTAAGTTAAATGGTACGTTTCTGGTGTGGCAAGGGAGGACACTTTGGGGACTTTTGGGGCATTTTTCCTGACAGTTGATCTCAACTTCATCGAATCTCTGTCAAGAAGACTGACAACGGTATTGGATACTCATGTCTTGCCGAAAGGAGGTCACGCGGTATGTTCTTTCCCGGAGCAGAAGACCGTATCCTCATCTTGGTAGCAGATGCGTTATTGGGTTCTACACATGTTTGAACTGCACCGCCATGTTATTTTTGCAAGTCACATGACATCATGGCGTTCTCTCTTACTGTATGTTTCTGTCCTTATGTGCCACCAAACCATATCTCCTTGACAATGAGGAGGTCACATGACTCCATACGCTCAGCATGGAATCTGAAGAGGCTTTATGTCTGTTTACATTTAAAAGGATGTATTGATGCACTGATAACAGTCATTTTCTATATCTGTTTTTTCCCTCGTTCTAGCGCAGACAGCTATTTTTGATTTTGCCCCGCGAATGTTGGCCAAACTGGTAAAAAATATCTTATCTTGATTGACTTGAACCCAGAGAAGTCATACTGGGATGGCTGGCGCTGTTAACTCATTGATAGTGATGTGACGTAATCATAAATAATCAACTACAATTAAATACTCATTTATCATATCTAAAACAAATTATGTGCAACAGGAAAGTTACATCATTAAACTGCCAGAAAAATGCTTGTTTTTGGTTGCGAAGCTTCTCAGCCGTTTCCAACACAAAGAAGTAAACGCTGTGTTTCAAAACCGGATGACTAACCCATCCATCTGCATTTAGCAGGTTAGCAACATTTGAATGTTGCCGATTGTTCCGAAGAGCTGAGTCATGGGGCTCAACCGTCGTCACGTCATATCACATGTTTAGTTAAAGCCGGTCACCCACTCACTGGCTGGATGAGTGTGCAGTCTGAGCAACCCTTATTGCGACGGACGAGATTATCGGACTCACCGATAGTCCGCCTGACGTGAGAGAGCGTTTAGACGAAGGCGTGCCAGATTTTGCCACGTAGCGGCGGACATCGTCCCTCTGTGTGTGAACTGAACTTGACCTGCGGTGACTCCCTGTGGAAACATCTGGACTCGGGAGGAGGGGAATCTGCAGGGGTCAGGGATTGTCGGAGCAGCTGTTCGGCCTCCAGCTGGAAAGGATCCCGAGCTGGAGAGGATCCTGAACATGTACAAGCGCTTCAGAACATGGTTTTCTGTACACCAGTGGACTTCTGATGGAGGCCCTTAGATAGCTGCGGAATATCACCCAAAAGGGATATTATGTTTTAAACCTGCAACAAAGAATCAAGTCCAGCACAAAGAGCCTCACTCCTATGATTCAGCCTGGTTTCGGTGATTCCAGATTGCATTTTATCTATCTAGACACAAGGAAACACTTTCTCAGGGATGGAAAATCTGCAGTGAAACCATAGTTATAATCATTCTATATGACATTTCCTCTGTCTCCTTTATGACCGCAGTTTATAGTTTTGCTAGAAAACTCCTTCAGATTTGCAGCGTGGAAAGGATCCCGTCACTAAATGAGGCCTGACTGTAAAACACAGAGCAACCTGGGGTTCCCAAGGTATAAAGTACATTATAATGATGTAAACTCTGCCACCGTGCGCCCTTGATGAATTATAAATTGTAAAAAAAAAGATATTTTTAGTACTTAGCATCATTGTCGTGCCTCGTGCACGTATTCCTTCACCGCAGTTTTGAGCGTCCAGTTACTAGAACCGCATTTACAGCACTGCCGTCATGATGCAAAGGTTCACCCTCTCCTGATTAGCACAACGTGTCGCTAAATGCTGCCAAAAAATGCGCAAAAGGAAAGAGAGAGAAAGGAGCTGGAGAGGAAAAAGCGGGATTTTCCCAAATGTCGGTTTGCTCTTAACAGCCGTCCAAACTGCAGATGTTGGACATCAACTTTGCTGTATCGAATTAAGGACACCTTCTGTATTAATGGATGCGATATTACATCACACTCGGACTCGGTAGATGTTGTCAGACTGGAGCGCTGGGCGCTGCCAGAGAGGCAGATTTAGCTTTAAAGAAATACAAAATCTAGATGAGAGACAGACTTGGAAATGAAAAGAAGCGTAACGTTCAATGTTGGAGTCGATACTCCCAAAATGTGAGCTCAAAAATATGATAAAATGTCTCTTTGTCTGCATGGTAACACTGTACCGTTTGGACGATGTTATATTTTGTTCAATGAATGCACAACTTGAAAACAACAGCGTTAAATGGTCTCAACACATAGAGAAACTTAATCGCGCTTAACATTAGATAGCATTCACCCGTTCACACAGTCACAGAGCTGGCAAGGGAGGCGCCAACCAAACCATCGGGAGCAACTTGGGGTTCAATGTCTTTCCATAAGACATTTTGGCTTGTAGACGGGAGGAACTGGGAATTGAACTACGAAGCTTCCGGGCTCTATGGAAGGTTCGTAGTTCCACGGCCGCCCCTAACTGCAGGAGTGTCAACTGTCATGGGTTTCTTAGTCTGGCGGTTGAATTTGAACACTGTCCGATGTCAGAACCACTGATCGACCGACAACTGAAAAAATCTGGACAAAGACAATTAAGTGGTTCATATGTAAAGTACCCAGGTTCTACATCAGCAACAGGATCTTGCCTGACTATCAGTAGGGATGTACAATAATCCCTTGGTGTACCATGATTCTTTATGTGAGTGCACCTAGTTTGGAATATGCAACAATACAGTACTTATCGAAATCTTCTTGTCTTGGCAACTGGACTTGAATTTCTTCGCTCGAGGACGTTTCATCCCTCGTCCGAGAGGCTCCTTCCGTTCTAATAACCAATGGGGAGTTTCCGAATGTAACCGCTGCGTCCCAAAAACGCAGCGGTTACATTCGGAAACTCCCCATTGGTTATTGGGACGACTCCCCATTCGTCCTGGACGACTGAGAACCTCCACAGACAATAGCGCACTCCCTCACCATATTGCAGTTCACCTTTCCCATTATCAATGTATGGTGGATTTTTATCTTTTGGATATCTGATTTTATATTGTGGAATTTTCTGGTTGTTTGCAATAAAAAATATATTCTTCGATATTTATTATTTCAGTTATTTTTTCATGGAACAATAAGCATTTTTACAGGGTGGTGACCAACCAGAGCCCGGTGTTCTAAACCCCGGGCTCTGATTCGCTCGGCGACATTAGCATCATTCTTTGCAACTCCTGTGCACAGCATGCATTAAGCAACTTGTCCATTGCAGATCGCTGCGCAATCACTACTCGTAGTGTTACTCTGCAGGGTTGTGTTTGTGTGAATTATACAGGAAGTGATTAAAAGAGTATGAGAAAGATTCATCAGCAAGACAGAAGGACATAGAGATAGATAGCAAACGTGTGGCTGCGACACCAAGAGAAAAAAAAAAAAGTCATGTTAGCAATGTTCCACTCGTAAGACGTCCCCACGCATGAACTGATTTAGCTTTGCCTTGTTATTTGTGTCCTGACACTGTTCAATAAACTGGAAATGTTTTAGTTAATTGGCCAATATGATAGTCTTGTCTTTTCTAATTTTTTAATGTACTTCGTTATTATATTCTATGAAGTTTGTCAGCAAAAACCAAAATTAATTACAGTACCTTTCTATTTGTAATTGCTTTTTTTGTTTTTTTGAATTCTAACAATGAACTGCAGTTACTTCAAGCCATCGCATCCTCAGCTCAGACTGGATCCTCTCTGTGCGGCGACGTCAGACTGTACACCCTGTACTGTACGTGAGCACAGACCAAACAGATTCCAGCTGCATACTACGTACTGGAGCGACAGTAAACACACACGCGAACAAACACGCACACCGCAAACACAAAGCAGCAGTGTTTTTCTTGATGAGATGCAGCAGGCGAGCGTGCGCTGGTCTCCTGTATTGTTTTTTTAAATGTATATATTTTTTTCAAGAGCATCTGCCCCCCGTTCTCACCTCGTCCAGTCAGGGGATGCCGCGAGGTGTGACGGCAGGGGAAGTGTCTGTTTCCTATTATTCACTCATAAATACCTCCACCTTCCCTTTCTGGGCCGACACAGTGGGTGGGTGGGAAGTTCACATGGAGCCGCTGGTGGCCGTGTCCAAAATACGTGGTCACGGTGAAAAACGCGACCTCAAATCCTCACCAATGCAATATATTTTGATCGGGAGCCAAAAATCACTGGAGGTGCTAAACTGATAACCTCTGCCGTCACATGTAGGTTGTATGACCAGAGCTATCTGACTTTTTATCATATTCCCGTATCATATATTTTATCATATTCCCCATATTTTTTAACATATTCGCATATTCTGCATTTTAGCTTAACATTGACATATAAATATAACTTAATGGAGCTCGGCAAAGACTAAATACACTGAATGAAAGAAATGCTACATGAAAGGTTTGTAGTCAAATGACGATGGTGAAAAGAAGTGATCTAGACAGAGATGTTTGTGTAAAGATGTAACATTTTGAATTGTTTGTGCACAGCCAGCAAACACCTCCTTTTTAAAAATGAAAAAAATACAGCCTATGTGAGAAGCAACAGCCACTGCACCTCCGAGAGGATGCTGACAGAACTGCAGCATTTTTGAATTGTCTAAAATAAAACCAATTTCCTAAAATACCAATAACAAAATATGACAGGGTGGGATTTTTAATGGCTGCGTATTAAGTTACATTTCCAGCATTAAGTTGTCATGAGGTCTTGATTTGAAGTACGCAAAAAATAAAAAAATGTCACAGTCGCTCACTTTGGCACATCTGACAGGTTTGTTTGCTTAAGTGTTTTTTTTTCCTCACATCTTATGTACGCGACTGATGAAAACCATCAGCGGGTAGCGGCCATCCTCGGGCGTTACCGTGGGAATGGCTTTGGACAAGGACGGCTCATCCGGGATCTGTTGCCACCGCTGGTCTGCCGGTGGCGCCGCACTGACTCCTCTCTCTCACCTCATACGGACAGGAGACGCCTGCCTTCAACACGGGGATATGACTCATCGATTAAAATCGTAATTCGATTTTATCAGGCATGAATCATCCGTGATATTTAGATTGCCATCAACCGACTGAACGTCAATGTAAAGATAAAAATAAAACAAACAGCTGCCGTTCACACCTTTGTCCAGACCCATTAAAGGAAGAGAAGACAGAAATGTGTTTTAGGCACATATTAAAATGTCAAGAAGAAGCTGACTTTTGACCCATCCGCTGTCAATTGTTCTCTTTCCAACCTGTTATTCATGGATGTGGAGGTTCCATCATGAAAACACGTTTTCCAAGATCACCATGACCTTGACCTTTGTCCCGCCAAATTTTTCATCCTTAAATCCTTCAAAGTGGACATTTTAGCACAGAGCATCAAGTATTTTCACTCCTTGCATTCCTGACCGCTCGCATTCATGGATTGACGGAACCCAGAAGAGACATTTAAAGAAAGGCTTGTGGCTTCATGTTAGCAGTTTGGACAGCTACTCCTGCAGGAAATGTTACCAGACAAACTATTGTTGTCTTACAGACAAAACAAAATTCACCAGACGCTTACTATATCATCGGACTCCTCTCATTTTTCTCAAATGGCCCAAGACTTGAAATGCCACTCAGGTCAGCTCGAACATTTGCAACAGAAAAAAAGGTTCTTAAGCTCTTCCGTAATACAGTACCGAGCTACTTCCTCCAAAACCCTCTCTTTGCTTAGGAGTAGGCTTGTAGTTAGCACTAGGCTAGCCACTAGTTCTGATGTGATAGGCATACTGATGAATATCCCTCCATCAGTGTATGACAACAACCTTTTGCCTTCACATTTTGCAGGTTCCCAAGGGGCGTGGCTTAATCTACTGCAGCCGTCTCCGCAGGCGTCCACCATTGTTATTTGTTTTATGAAAATTAAAGCTATTATCGCATTACTTCAGCTCTTATGTAACTGCAAGCACTACTGGATTTATAACTGCCTGTCCCTTCCAACCCTCATCCCCCTCTTGACTTCTAGCACTCTGTTCTTCTCTCTCTCTCGTTCCCTCTTTATACCCAAATCAGTCGAGACTGAAGGCCGCCCAAACTGAGATCCAATCCGTCCAAGGTTTCTGCAGCGCGAAAAGGCACTTATTTCTTCACCACTGTCGTGAGAACTCGCTCATGGGGAAATGTACGGTCTCTGTCAATCATTTTGAAGATCATTCCTGCTCTCCGTGGAAAGTGACAACTATGTTATGATTTGGCAAGATATAAATAAAATCTGACTTGACTCAATAAATATTGAATGACATCTTATTATTATTTGTAATGGCTTGGCACACCGCATTTATGTCTCCCTACAAAAAAATCAGCCAAAAATTAAAAAGGTAAAATAATCCTTCATATTTGTAAAAAAAAAAAATCATACGAAATTCCTCACACAATTAAAGTCATACTCTGGAGAATTCTTCTAAGGCTCAGCAACAGATATCCCAAATTCTCAGCCAAAAAAACTGCCCCAAATCTGAAATCATCAAAATATCAATTAATAATTGACAAGAAATGACCCAAAAACTAATTATTCCTGTCCATTTTACAACTTGAACATACATGGATATGTATGCTTATAATGCTTATGTTTTATATGAATTATGCAATATATACTGTACAAATATTCTGGATAAATATATATATATTCTATAGCTATATTGCGGAAAATCGTCCTGGTGTCAGCTGTTAAAACCTGATTTAAGGGTAATTTCAGAAGGTATGACGCTCGTATCATCTCCAAGTGTATGTGTGTGTGTGTGTGTGTGTGTGTGTGTGTGCACGCACAAAATATGAGCACCGACCCCCCCCCCCCCTCCCCATCAGAACACGGACAAACTCTCACACGACTCCCACGCTACGTCAGTCCTTTTCGTCGGCGCTGTTATCGCCGCAGCCAGGCGGAGAATGTTGTGCTAACCTCCTGATGGATCTTCTGGGATCACTCAGCGGCCGCTCGGGGGGCCTCGTGTGAGAAAACACGGCTCACATGCGCGGTCAGCCGCTCGCCGACTCGACAAAGCGGGGCAAAAACGTGTTGAGCGGGCCAGACTGAGGCGGGGGATGTCTTGTTTTGGTTTGCAGATGTGGGCGCCTGCAGCGAAGCCCCCAGATGTGGAGAAGCCAGACACAGATAGTGAGCGCGTGCGCACGATCCCACATCGACTGCAATGACTGTCTGCAGAGCTGGTGCGTGTGTGAATGAGTGTGTGTGTGTGTGTGTGTGAGTTTGCATGTGTGCGAGTGTCCCAAAAGCAAACAAAGCCTGTTTGTGTCATCCACCCTCTCCAGTTTATGTTAATTTCTCACGCCGCTTTCACTTTGAGCTTCCACGACAGCCAACACAAAGGCAGGACTTGTGCACGGGGGGGGCCGAGTGTGCATGTCGTCCATGCATGATCAAACTGCGCCGGGTGGGATGGGGGTGGAGTCGGAGGGGGTAATTCTCTCGAGGGTCGGCTGGTCCGTCGTGTTCACGCTGATACCGATTGTTGGTGTGTCAGGAAGTCAAGGGTCGAAACGGCGTCGCTGTAAATGCTGACGTCTTTGTCCCGAAAAGTGCAGAAAAACAAACGATGACAATAGGGTGCATTCAAGGGAACAAACGTTAAATAGAACTCGGTGAAAAATAAAACGAAACTGCCATGGTGCGTGATGCTCAAAGCAACAAAGTCATTTTGAATGATTTTTCTCTTTTTTTTTTTTA
The DNA here is from genome assembly GCF_037954325.1 of Fistularia commersonii. Lineage (NCBI taxonomy): Eukaryota > Metazoa > Chordata > Actinopteri > Syngnathiformes > Fistulariidae > Fistularia > Fistularia commersonii. The sequence goes on along the minus strand of NC_141316.1, from coordinate 2,828,975 downwards.
TTGGTAAAATACATAAGTGAAAATGAGTTCAACATGTAAGAGAATTGGGGCCAAATGGGAAAATTTCCCTTAACTTTTCCTTTTTTTTTCCCATCTTTAAATAATCAACGGGAGGACAGTGGTTGTCTTTCCAGCGCTCGCTGAGCACGGTTTAACTTTAAGCTGAGGTTCAAATACGTCGCAAACAAGTATTTCAGTGTGAGAACACACAACGCATCACAAACTGGAATGTGAAAGATGCAATTAATACTTAATTTATGACTCTTTACTAAGTTTGTCTGAATATGAGGTTATTATATACTGACTCTACAATACTGTTAGTCATTCATTGTCATTTCTATCCAATTATTTGGAGATTTTTATTTTTTGCTTGTTTACATTTTATTGGTTGTCTCGTCGGTCACCTGTTGATAAACAATGGCGGAGAAAATATTAGCAATTTATGAACATAAGTAGTTTTTTTTTAAAGGTGATGATATATTGTTGGATATCTGAAACTGGATATAAATAGTTTAATTATTAATAAACAAGGCCTTCGATTAAATCAACAATTTACTAAAAATCAAGCCGCACGGCTGGCTCTAATTCAGTTGGAAGAAAACAAAATATAAAGGCTTAAATATGTTTGACATGTTGTTGCCGGGAAGATCGAACCTGCAGGTAGATTCAAACATCTGATTTGACCTTTGACTGCCCGCGTGTCAGTGAGGTAAAGAAGCGCGCCGTGCGCCGCTGCATTTTCCTCCCACTGCGTTCTACTGAAAAGCCTGATCTCCTTTATATCTCAGGGTGTGAGCTACGCGCACAAGCGCGCACCCACACCCACACACACACGCATGCACGCGCACAAAACAAACAAACATTACGTCAGACACATTGACAAACTGGGCTCTTGATTTAAAATAAAAAGATCGGTGTGAACTGATTCTGACCGAGGGTGTTGGGGGGGGCAATGAGGAATTAAGGCTCGAGTTGAAAATAACCCTAATTACGCTCTTAACCGCGCTAATGTTTTCTAAAATGACTGCATAGACCACAAGGGAACAGACTGATCCTTAAAATAGGGTCTGCTGATTATCAGTAATGGCTAATAATGGGCTTATTCATCATTTATAATGTTATCACTTGCAGGGGACTCATAGAAATCAAGCTCCATTTTCTGCTCGGTTTTCTGAGGTCAGAGGAATGTTTAATGTTTTGGATTTTTCTGTAATTTTGTGTAATTTGTTTTTCTTCCATCGTGAAAACACCTTTTTTTATTCAAACGGAAAGCTATGTAAATCATAGATATTCCTAAATATCCTTAATAATCAGACAATTTTGGTGATTTGCTTTGCTTTTCCTTTTTTTTTGCATTTTTTTCTGATGTTTTTTTGTTCTGTTGTTGCTTTTTTTTCTGATGTTTTTGTGTTGCTTGGGGGCGGAGTAGCGCAGGAGGTAGAGCACACACACACACACAAACACACACACATACACACACACACACACACACCACTGCCCCTGGTTTGATTCTTGGCTCCTCCTAGTGTGTGCAAGTGTTTTTGAGCAACACACTGAACCCCTAACTGCTCCCCTGGCGCTGGTGGACGGCAGCCCACTCTTCATGGTTCATCCATGATAAGTTAATTGCAGAAAACGAATTTCCCCACAAAGTATTAATAGAGGATAAAATTATTATATTTTTTTTCTTCAAAAACAGTAAAATGCATGATGAATTTCTTTTTGAAGATATGATCATTACATTGCCCGGAGGGGTGCACACTACTGTTTGGTGCATGTGTGTGTGTGTGTATGTGTGTGTGTGTGTGTGTGTGTGTGGACTGGAGTGCAGGAGAAGAAGAGGGGAAGCACCTGGCTGTGTGTGGGACAGTACCCGGGCAAAACCGCAACCAGAAAAATCAGCTGGAAGCTGCGCCCACTCAGGATAAACCGAGCTGACAGCAGAGCAGGGGGACACCCCAAGACGGAGCGTTTGCGGTTGCGAGTGGTTTACAGCCGTAACCTTGACGACAGCACACTAACTCATGCGAGACTCACTAAGTCATGCTGCAGAGAGAGAAGACACAGCGTCGGGGCTCCTAACTTGAGTCCACTATTAATATGTTGGAAGATCAACATTACATCACTGTCCTGACTGGTAATCTGCAGCTCAAGAGTTTGTGAATAATATTGTCACTATCACTTTTCAAAGGAAGAGTGACAGTTGTGACACTGTGATAGCACTTTGATCAGTTGTGATTGATTGATTGATTGATAGATGATTAATTGTGTTCCAGCCAGGGAACATTTCTGACCGCAATGTTTCACTGAGCTTTTTTATATCAAAACATGACTCCCATTATTGTGAAAAAAAAAAAAACAAACATATTTTCCGAGGCAGCTGCTGTTGTTCCTCTGGTTTGATAATGAAGTTCAGTCTACGGTCAGTTCACTCATTCGCAAAGCAAAGAGGGAAAAAGAAAATGAAAATCGCACGCGTAAACTGGCATTATGCTAGCAAAATCAACAAAACATTACAAAAAGGGTCACAAATAAAAAGACAAAATTCTACAGGTGACCACACATGTGACAAAAACTTGGAATTTGTAGTTGAGGAAATCAAAGTATTCCAGAAATTATACTTCAAATCACCAAGTTAGAGCTATTAATAATCCGCACAAAATTTAGGTTTCTAAAAAGGCATCACACAAGAAATGATCTTTGAGGTGATGTTCACAAGCAGGTTACTGCAACTTAATAATAAAAGAAAACAATAAATAAAGTCAAAATATAGCAATATAGAAGTATTAAAAAACAACAAGTACCTGCATAAAGAACAATCAAAAAAATAGCTAAAATAATGGAAAACTCTTCAAAAGTAATTTCATTATTGACATTCAAAATCAAAGATCTAGATAATGTAATATAAGCTACAGGGCAAGTTGTTACAACAAAAAATTGATGAAATATTTTTCCCCAAAAACTGAAAAATACAAATGCCAGAAGTCTAAATTTTTTTTATTCCATGTTATCTATTTAAATAATCACAAATTGTCCCGTGAAACGTGTCCGGCTCCGCCATGACTGTGACATGGAGTTGCTCGCCCAGGACCATCATGCACTGTCTCAAGTGCGACTTGGCCAAACATGAGCCCGGTTCATGTGGATAAGTTACAGGCCTTTTGGGGAAACGGTTATTATCCATCTATTAAGCATAAAGGCACCGAAGACGAGGAAACATTCGTCATCCCTGTTAACCATCTGACGAACCCAGAAACTCAGTGGGTGATAAATGACCCGAGAGTTGCTACAGATTCCTGGACGGATCACTTGAAACATAAATCCACCTGGGTTATAGAAAAAAAAAAAAAAAAAAGAAAACCAAAAAGAGATAAAAGATATCTGGGGAAAAATGCTGTCATGAAACTGTCTGAATTGTTCAACAAATTATTATTAGAATAAATGTCAACTCATTATTCCCTTCAAATCATTTTTTTCCATCTGAGTGTAATTTGAAGAAACTGTTTTTTATTTAATTTTATTCAAGGCCAACAAATGGCAAATGATGATAAAAAATTTTCTATTTTTTTTTAATGATGACATTTTTCTTGATGGCTAAAAAAACGACCAATCTACTCTCATGAGGCAAATAAACATCACATTGATCAGCTGATTTCATCTCCCACCAACAGAGTAGATCATCTATAAACGTAAATATCGCATACGTGAATAATCCAATTGGGCCGTTAGCTCTTCATCATCATTATGTGAGCTCGTGACAGCGGCAACAAATGCAAAGTTTCAATATACTCACACTGATGACGGCCGAGGTCGATGTTTCATTGGGTTTCATTGAGTTGGAACATTTGCCTGAACCTCACTTCCCACTTAAAAAATGTAGCGTCTTCCCTCGCGTCTAATTGCCGTCTTTGTGACAGTGGTGGTTACAGGTATCACCCAGAATTGTCTGATAAAGTGACTTTGACACCATTTAAAATATCAATTAAATCAGAATGTGTATGATCACCAATGTACTTGGTACATTTCACATAAGGTGTACGTGATACTTCCAGTACATCTTGGAAACTGTATTAACACTTTGTACTGACATAGAATAAAATACTATCACCGGCTTTCCTATAATCTGACTTAGTGTCATTCGTGTCAGACAAATTTGTTTTGCTTTTTCTTTCATCATGTGTCCCGTTATTGCTTTCCTCTGCAATCACCGGGGCTGATAAAGCCGACACCGGGGCGGCGTTTGGACATAGCGGCTAACGGCGTCTCGATACATAGCAGGAATGTAGTCATGCAGCGCAGAATGCGGCTCTAATGACTGTATCGTGCCGAGAGGCTCCGAGGAACCTGCCACTGTTGATTCAGAGAAAAGTAACGACCAGATGGCAGTTTGGGGAGTGAAAAAAAATATCTGCTAGGCTCCTGTTCCACCGGCTGCACCCGAACGGATCGTCTGTACCGCATCAATTGTAGCGCCGTTTCTTCCCCGACTCCGACGGGCCGTCGTTCGACGCGGCTGGTTTCAAGTTTCCGTTTGTTTCGTATTTGTTGCTAGAAACCGTTGAATGATGGAAATACCTAATGGGACACTCCCCCTCCCCTGCTGGGACTGGAACCACCATCATATGAATAATAGATGACACAAAATACCCTCTTTGACGTGGGGAAAACTGCTCCGGAGTTACGTAAAGTGCAAAAAGATGGCGCAAGGCTAAATGCGGTGACTCCATGGAGCGACGGTCTGACAAAGGACCGACTTCTCGCTTGCTGATAGAAACCCCTCAAGCGTCCATGTTTGTTTTGGACGACTTCTTCGGCCGACGTCGCGGAGTCAACAGAGACAGAGTCGCAGTCGCGGGGAGAGTTCTGATGTGCTTTTGTTCGCTCTTTCTCTTTTTCATTTCCTTCTCGTAACACGGACAATGAATCATTGTCTTCAGCGGCTCTGACGCTCCAGAGGGTTGGGAGTTTTGATAAGAAGAAACGCAGTGTTCCGCTTCAAAGACGCCCCATTGTGTTTTATCTGAAAACTAAATCAGAGCGAAAAAAAAAAGCAAAAAAACAACAAAACTAATTCAGTTTGTTGTTCGACTCTTTCTGTGCAAATTTGGGTTAAAATATCCCACTTGCGTCCCAATGTTAGCATTTCATTCAGAAGACGCTTAGTCTGTGAAAAAACAGCGGCGAGTCAAAACAACACGGCATCTTGTCTCTGCGTTAAAGGCGGTTGTAGCTTAGCTTAGCATAATAGCCGGTCGAGCCCAAAGTAGAGAAAGCTCCGATTAAAGCCTCAAAACTCCAATGAACCCTTAGCGCTCAGGCCGAAAAAAAAAAAGGTGAACGTTTTGGTAGCCCATCGTCAGATTCCCTATTGAGGACAAAAAGTTGTCAACAAAAGCGGCGTGTCTCGTCTGGTCAGCTGTCAACTGTGGTTCAAAAACTGCTCTCCACAGATCCTCGGCAATTGAACAACAAGGTTTCAACCGGTGGTCACCTCAGGCCATCCTAGGTTGGCAACTAAAGTATGGCGTTCCAGAAAGCGGTGAAGACTGTGTGTTTTAAGATGGGGGTGTGTGAGACCATCCTGTGTGTGATACAGTGTTACATGATACAACGGTGTGTGAGACACAGATGTGTGTGTCACTGCAGTGTGAAATGCGGGTGTGTGAGGTGCAAAGAGGAGGCTGGAGCGAGGGACAAGTCGGGCGAGTGTGTCGGAATCACAATCACAATCACGATTGCTTTAATTGGCAAGTTGTTTTACAATTACAAGGAATTTGCTTTGGTTAACAATGCCAAACAGTGAACATGTAACAGGCATTATATAAATTAAGATGTATGTGAGTGTGTGTGTGTGTACATTTGTGCGTGCAGGTGGGAAAGTGACGTCTGCCTTAGTAACACTGTAAGAGCGACCATCAACAAAACTACAGAGGATGGAGAAATAAAGAGGGGACTTCTGCATCTGTCACGATGCCATGAGTCACAGTGAGTGATGACACATCCAACAACACACTGAGGTTGTTGTTCAGGCTCTTTATACTCTTGTCCAGTAGTGTATACAGGACTGTTTCAGAAAATTAGAATATTGTGATAAAGTTCTTTATGTTCTGTAATGCAATCACAAAAACAAAAGTGTCATACATTCTGGATTCATTACAAATCAACTAAAATATTGCAAAAATTTAATTATGGTAATATTGCCGATTATGGCTTACATCTTAAGAAAACTCCAAAGTCCTATCTCAAAATATTAGAATATCATGAAAAAGTTTTTTTTTTTTTTTTTTTTTTTTTTAATTGGATTACAGAAGATAAAGAACTTTATCACAATATTCTAATTTTCTGAGACAGTCCTGTATACAAATATATACTGCTCAAAAAAATAAAGGGAACACTTGAACAACACAATGTAACTCCAAGTCAATCACACTTCTGTGAAATCATAGTGTCCACTCAGGAAGCAACACAGATTCATTTTGACTTGTTTTAAGGACATTACATCAAAGTTGGATCAGCCTGGAGTTTGTTTTTACACTTTAATTTTGAGTGTGATTCCTAATCCAGACCTCCATGGGTTGATACAATTGATTTCCATTGATCATTTTTGTGTGATTTTGTTGTCAGCACATTCAACTGTGTAAAGAGCAAAGTATTTCATAAGAATATTTCATTCATTTAGATCTAGGATGTGTTTTTTAAGTGTTCCCTTTATTTTTTTGAGCAGTGTATATCTACATGTAGTGGCAATAAATGAAAGTATGCAACATAGCGAGCATATTTTCATTTTATTATTTAAAGCTTGCGATAGAAGACTATCAGCCAGAATGAAAGGAAAGGTGTATAAGACAGTAATGGGACCAGTAGACGGATGCTGGAATTGGAGCTGCCAGGCAGGAGGTGTCGAGGACGACCAAAGAGAAGATTTATGGACGAAGTGAGAGAGGATATGAAGGTAGAGGAGGATACAGAGAATAGGGTTTGATGGAGAAGGTTGATTCGCTGTGGCGACCCATGAAGGGAAAAGCCCAAAGGAAAAGAAGATAGCATGCTGAATAAACGCTATGCGCAGTGGATGCAGAGAATGAAGCGACGGTCGCTGAGCCAATCACAGCCAAGGATACGGTACGCCATGCTCTGGTTAGGCGCCACCCTAGAACATGGTGATTTTACCGTAAAAATAATTGAAATAATAAATAAATAAAAATACATGATACAAAAAAATCCGTATTTTCAATCAGGATACAATTTTTCAGATTTTCAGATAATTTTCTAGGTCATTATTAGCTGCTGTTTGGCTGATGTGAGGATTTACAGAGGCTTCCCCGCGTGGCTTAGCGACGAATATTGATCAACCACGGAGGATCCAATAGTCCGAATCAAAAAGATCATTATGAAATGACCAAAAAATGACCCAACTCTTGTGTGGGTCAGTTCTCGGTCGTCCGAAAACAGAAAAAGAACCAGACGGCAACGAACCGGGGCGGTCGTCCTCGACACCAACTTGGCTTTGTCAAAGATCCCAATCACCTCAACGCTGAGGCCCTAAATGTAGCGAATCCGATATTTTCAGAGACATTATATGATCTGGGGGGCTAAAAAAGAAAACAGGAAGTAATGACCTTTAGTTTGACAGGTAACTGCATGAAGGCGGGCGAGAGATCAACCGATGCTCAGGAGGAAGTGACACCGGCTGAGAAGAAATGAAGGAAGCAGCAGGAACATTCTTGATAAGATGAAAAGATGGAAAACGAGTTTCCCTCCACCTTTACTCTCTGGGTGGGGTAGTTTCAGCCCCACCCCAGCAGACTTTAACAGCAGAGTGTTTCATCATCAGTGTGTCTCCACTCAGGGAAACTTGGAAAACCAACACACACACAAACGCACACAAACATACTGCTGTCTGTTGTCACACTCAGGAGAGGAGCCTGGTGTCACACACCTGTTAACACACACAGTGCAAAGACGCTTTCCAGACTTGGGAGTGTGTGTGTGTGTGTGTGTGTGTGTGTGTGTGTGTGTGTTTTGGTGGGTAGGGGGCGGGGGGGCTGAGGAGACCTGAGAATGCGCGAGGAATGCGTGTATGTGTGTGTGTGTGTGTGTGTGTGTGTGGTTGTGGAATGAAGAAGAGTTAATGTGATCAGCGCTCACGGGAAAACTATTCACTCGAGCATCTGTCAATGCTGCCTTTATGTCCCGTGCGTGTGTGCATGTGTGTGTGTCAGACGCGTCTGAACTCTCAACTACCCACCACACACATGCACACACCCACACACACTCACACACACGGGCAACTCTAATTAAGACTTAGTGAGAGAAGAAGAAGCTTTGTGTGTGTGTGTGTGGGGGGGGGGGGGGGGGGGCATCGGAGTGTGTGTGTCTGCGTGTGTGTGAGCGTGTGTGTGAGCGTGTGTGTGTGTGACAGCAGCCGCTCTCCTTACCTCCAGGACCTGGACGTAACTGGAGGGGAACCATCCCCGGGCTCCATCCTTCTCGCCCTCCCACCAGCCGCCGGGCAGCGCCTGCACCACCTTGATCACCTCCCCGGCGTCGAAGCTCAGTCCCTGCTGGTGCTGCTCCCCGCTGAACGGGTACAAACTTTTGCAGAAGGACCCCGACATCTCCACCCGCGAAGTCCGTGAAGTAGGGCGAAAGTGGCGTGGATCTTTTTTTTTTCTTTTTCCCCCCAACCTTCCCCACCGACCCCCCTCCCGCCGATGCGACCGCTGTCAGTGTCGGGACGAGTCTCTCTGCTCGCCGCGCTGCTTCCTCCGGCCCCCGCGTTCAGTGTGAGGCCACCTGAGGCGGCGTCAAGTTGCCCGAAGTCACGCAAGAGCAGGAAAAAAGTTGTATATGCGTGCTTTCAAAATAAAAGCATGCTTTCAAATCCTGTCGTTCGCTGCATGAATACTAAATTAAAATAATAAATTCATGAATTCTTTGAATAAAATAAATTAAAAAAACATAACAAAGTCCTTTATCTAATTTGATGTAATTAATTAATCTATCTAATTATTTCTAAAAGATATGATCTCATATATCCGTGATGCTCGCTAGTTTTTGGGTTATTTCACGTTTAATTCCCCGATACTTATACGCGTGAATGCACACGCATAGTAAAGATTTCCAATGTTTTTTTTTGTTTGTTTGTTTGTTTTTATTTGTTAATGGATGCTACCGTTCAATTCAGCCGTTTAGTACTGGTTTCTGTATTTTATTTTGAAAATCATTACCGGGGGTTTTATTTTGTCACCGAGGATTGTTAACGCCTCAGTTTCTCGTCACTCACTTTTAAATGGTGATTTATGACAACATATAACTGTTGTGATGCTCTTCAGTTTTACTGCTTTTCCCTTGAAGCTGAGACACTTTTATTTCCTGGAGGTATATTTTACAAGAAAATATTTTGAGGGGAATTGGGATAATTATAATAAGGAATGATAACAATTATCCTTGCTGCTCAACTGAGCATGAAATGGTTTTACGTTGATATGTCAGTAGCTGTTGCGTTAGATTAAAAGAAGAAAAACACACAATAAATTGTACACAGAGTGTATGTGAATTCAAAGTTCAAATTTTGTGGACTTACCAACAAATCAGTCAATTCAATTTGTATTCACTAAAATATGTTGGAAAATATTTCTGATGTAGCATTACTAGTCATTGGAATTAGACACAAATAAATAATGAAACAAAATGAAAACATATTAATGAGTAGTTAATATTGTAATTTCCAAAAGCCCAAGGCCATTTTCTGTTAATTTCAATTTGTTGATTTTTCTTTTTTTTTTTTTTTTTTTTGGAAACTTGATGTGGTCTCATTCAATTTTGTGTCCTTGAAATTCCCAGTATTTTGTTATAGAATCTTATTTTTATAATTCTCTTTTTTTTTTTTTTTTTTTTTAAGATTGTTAGTTTGATTTGTTTTTGTTTTTTTATGAATATGCAGTTGTCTTTTTTTGCGATGTAACTTTGTTCTATTTTAAAGCAGTCATTCATTTTTTTTGTATAAAATGCAGCCGTACCAGACACACAGTAGGAAAATGATGACGACAATGACGGGAGTGATGATTCACTTCTTCTATATGAGCTGTACAAACAGAAGTTGCTTTGAGGTTTTCTCTCCACTTGGAGGTTCATTGAGCAATAAATTAACTATGAAATGAACAAGAAACTTTTCTTTATACACATACATAAATTAAAACAATTCAACATGTCAAACAAATGTGTCACAGTGGTTTTCTTCCTTGTGAAACCTGTGCAAATTGAACTTGCGCAAAAGCGATTTTGTCCCCAGTATTTCAACCATTCGTTAACTTCCTCTTCCTCTGCTTCTGTCTTTCCCAACAACTGAATCCAGTGCAAAAAAACACTTAAACTAACAACACAGAATAATAATTCATTCAGCAGAAGTGCTGCAACACACTTCTGTGAGCCTGCCTTCCATTTTTTTAATACTCATACTGCTTGTGTACAATGTGTACAGGCAAAGACAAATATTTGTCTATTTTGATATTGCTATTTTGATTTGATATTGCCAAGCTATACAGATAACACATAAACACAGGAAACCAAACATAAATTCATTGTTACTGTGATGCGTTACTGTACGGATTGTTAAAGAATTAGAGATAGATAGATAGATAGATAGATAGATAGATAGATAGATAGATAGATAGATAGATAGATAGATAGATAGATAGATAGATAGATAGATAGATAGATAGATAGATAGATACATAGATAGACCTGTCTTGCTGTGCAACACCGTCCTCTAGCGAAAGTTATTGCATATTGCAAATGAAATCCAGGCTCCCAGACGGAACTTGAGGCGATCAAGAATGACCTGGAGCGGCCTGATAAAATGAAAGAGACGTCAAAAAGTGACAGAAAGAAAACGCGCAGATCTATAAGCATTTGACTTCAGATTACGCAATATGCAGTGAATTTTTTTTCTTGTTGAAATGAATCATTATCTGTGAGGACCTGGTGGTCATTGAAATACAGTGGACAATTCTGACCCAGTGACACGTCACTGGTGTGCCCTTGAAACAATGTCTTTATCAAAGTACAGGAGATGTGGATGTGCACGTGAATGCGTTTGAGTGCACGTGTTTGGATGTTTGTGTATGTGTGTGTGTGTGTGTATGTGTGAAGGTGGAGGTTGAGGTGGTGGTGAAAACGGTGGCATTCAATAATGGATGTGTGGCCAGATGTTAAACACCGCTCAGATGTCCAATGTTTTGCTTTAATAAGCAGTTATAGCTCTTTTATCATTTCTTACAATCTCCCTCTCATTTCCAGATCATTGTTTTTGTTGAAGTCGCAATATGAGCGAATGATCATATTGCACATCACTAATGCTAGTGCTGGGTGTTGCAGTCAGGTGCAGAAAAGAGAGAAAAAGCTGCAACGATGATGATCTGATGTCTTGGGTGTAGTGTAGAATAGTATAGAATATTCAATAGAATATAGTTTAGAAATATTGAAATATGATCATTTATGTCATACCTGTTTATTTCTTGCAAATACCTTATGTGTCATTCGTTGCTGATTTGTATTTAGTTTTGTTTTTTTTTAATTTTTTTAGGTAATTTCTTTCCTTGCTGATTTTCTTTTGGACTTTACGTCCCTGCATAAATTGGAGGAAATTTGAGAGATGTATTGATTTTTTTTAATGAAAAAAAATCCACTTAGATTTCTCAGGAACTGTCTGTTTATTTGTTCATTTGTTTATTTGTTTGTTTGTTATGAATTCCAAATAGAGTGGCGCAGCAGTCGGCGCCTCACAGCAAAAAAATCCCCTGTTCAATTCCAACAGGGCCCCTATTCCTATGCGTGTCTTTGCATGTTTACAGTGTGTGTCACTACATGTTCTCCCTTTGTTGTCATAGGGCTCCTCAAGTTTCCTCCCATAGTCCAAAATATGCAGTGAATGAGAGTGAACGGATGTATCTATATGTGGCTCTGTGATTGACTGTATACATTATGTGTATGCAGTGAATTAATGAATGAAAATTCCAAATGGTACTGAGTACTGTTTGTGGTTGCGTGTCTTCAAGTTGAAAGTTGGTGGGATGTGCCAGATTACTAGGGTGACTGAAGAAATGTCACTTGCTGGAGATGTTTTGCTTGCATCATCCCACACTGATACTTTAGAAAACATAAACCGGAACGTTTCTGTTGCACCTTTGGCGTATATCTGACGGCTCTGCTTCAGGTGCCTTAGAAGTGCTTGAATAAGCTGTCCGGTTTAAAAGCGAGGGTCAGGTATTAAAATGGCAGCTTGTAATCTGCCTCTCAGACACATGAAATTCCTGATGGGAACTTTGAGACACTGACAAAACAAACCACGCAGGACTGTAATCCCACTGTCTGCTGGCTGAACAAACAGGTTCAAGGATGGAGCAACAGGGCCAAACACGCACGTGATCTGCAATTAATCCTCTGGAGGCGCTTTGATTTTATCGTTCTGATCCTCTTTAATCCGCCACTATCGCACCGGTGTTATATCCTGTAGGGAGATGATTGACAGCCAGGAGGGCGGGTTATTTTAACCCGAAGATGTAAATGTCAGTGGGGCTCTGCCCTGATCTCCAAATGAACTCAACTGCACACACTTGGGGTTTGATATGAAAAATAGTCCAAAAAATTAATCCAAATTGAGATTACCACAATATCAACGTTTACTACATCATTTAATTATATAGAATCACTATATGCAATATAGATGTAGTATCAATTAATTTATCCATTCATTCATGTCTATGCCACTTGTCCTGTGTTTAAAAGATCAAATACTCTCAAAAAGTGCCTACTGCCAATTTTCTGATGCTTTTGTATTTTTTCACGGGAATTAAAAAAAAAAAAAAAAAAAAGTTGATTCAGTTGTGATTTTCGGAAAAATCTGTTTCCGTCTTGAGGAAATTCCCCATGAATTTTTAAAATGATTGTTGGCCGTCCATTACAAAATAAAACAAGTGGATTGCACCAGGGATGACAAGTGTGAGAAACATATAAAACAAAGATTTGTAGACTGGGATAGCCTTTGTTGGGGTCTCGAATTATTGACTGCAAAAATCAGTGCTGCTCAAAGAAATATGGTGGTTAAATGAATATATATATATATATATATATATATATATATATATATATATATATATATATATATCTGTAAATGCCCAGCTCGAGTTGAGGTTGAGATGGAATTTATCAAACCTGGCCAATATTTCTGAAAAGAGAAACACATGAAAGTACTAATCGCGGCTTGGAATCGGAACACAAGTACTCATATGAATAAATGAACAAAAAGAAATGAAACAGACAGAGCTGATGCTTCACACCACTTTATTTCTCTACCATTTCACAGCAAAAATAAGCCGGGCTTGTTAACTTTGTTTGAGTTTCTCTCCGTGCTCGGTAGTTGGACTGCAGGGGGCCGGGGGGGGCCGTTGTCTCGCCGCAGGGTCTACTCTGACTCGGCAACCTGAATTTATTTGTGTGAAAATACCAATCAGCTCCATGAGTTTCAGCGGAAAAAAAAAAACAGTAGTGTCAAGGTTGACCTTTGACCCCGTTTGTCATTGAAAGGGCCCGACATGTAAACGGCTGACGCTACCTTGACGAATTCTCGACTCTTGGTTCTCAACTTGTTGACTTGGGTCTCGGCGATGTCGGCCCGCTCTTGGGCCTCCTCCAACTCGTGCTGCACCTTCCTCAATTTAGCCAAATGGGAGTTGGCCTGCTCCTCCTGCGGAGAAAGTAATCGCCGAGGTCGCGTCACTCCGATAGGCAAGTAGATATTTTTATCCACGGCGGAGCGGAGACATTCTCACAGCCTCTTCGTTCTGCCGTTTGTACGCCTTGACTTTGAGCTGCAGCTTGTCCACCAGGTCCTGCAGCCGGAGAACCGTCTTCTTGTCCTCCTCCGTCTGGTACGTGAGCTCTCTGATCCGCCGCTCGTACTTCCGGATCCCCTTGACGGCGTCGGCCGCTCTCTTCTGTTCATTCTCCACCTCGTTGTCCAGTTCCCGTACCTGCGATGAAAGCCCGCAGGCTCAGATGTGACACAGTGATCTCAGAGAGGGGATGCGACCTTGTCTGGAGGGAGCAGGTTTTGATACCCGAGCCTCCAGTTTCTGCAGCTGTTTCTTGCCCCCCTTCAGGGCCAGGCTCTCAGCCTCATCCAGGCGGTGCTGCAGGTCCTTCACCGATGCCTCCAAGTTCTTCTTCATCCTCTCCAGGTGGCTGCTGGTGTCCTGCTCCTTCTTTAGCTCCTCAGCCATCATGGCCGCCTGCAGAGGAAGCCACTATTATTAACTCTTTCATATGGTGATTGAAAAGAAATAAAATAATGTAATTGTTTAATATTCAATATGGTATAAAATATCATAAAGATAAACATTTAATGTTCCCAATTTCACCATATGCATAATTTTATTTTAAACTTAATATAAATAATTTATTTAATTGTTTGATATACAATATGGTATAAAATATCATAAAAATAAACATTTAATGTTCCAAATTTCACCATATTCATAATTTTATTTTAAACTTAATATAAATAACTTAACTCTAACTATTAGAACATAATCATTTAAAGCTGTAACCATGTGCTGCACAGTGGTGCAGCGGTTATTGCTCGAGCAAAAAGATCTCTGGTTCAGTTCCAACTGTGGGGGTGAGGAGCTGAATGAATGAATGTTATTCACACATTTTATTACCTCTCAATGAAATGTGCAAATAAATGAATAAATCTCATGATCAGTAATCAACCGTAATTTATATAAACAGGAAACATCAATACATATTGAAATGTCTATATATTTATGTCTAGTTCCTAATGTTATTAAGTTAAATAATGAAGTGAAGAAAAATTAAAAATATTCTTGCTGCAAATGATAGCGCTCATGTGAGCAGCAGCCAGAACGGCCTGAAACTGTCAACCTGGGCTCATAAATTAAAGGTGTTTACATCAGTGATCGCTTTCTTGGCTTTCTCCTCTGCGTTGCGGGCCTCTTGGGTGGCGTCTTCAACCTCGCCCTGCAGCTGGCTCACATCTGCATCCAGCTTCCTCTTGGAGTTCAGGAGGCTGGTGTTCTGCAATCCAATGACACTTAGCAAACAGCAAATGAAAATAAACTCAAGTCTGGTTTTGAATTAACATAAATGACGCTAACCAGCCATTAGGCAATACAGGCAAATGCTTAACCCACGGTGGCCTCAAGAGGGAGACAAAAATCTGGGAAAAAAAATTCACCTTCACTATAATTATATTGATATTAGTTAATGCTATTAACTCTTAAAATGGAAAAGCTTATATTGGTTCACATGCAAAGCAGTTTCCAATTATGATTACTAGAAATAATAATACTAAATAACCCTATAGTAATACTAATCCTAACTCTAACCCGAGCCTTGACTTTGACACTTAATAGTTTAGTTGTATTTCTCATTCTCCCCTCCCCTTTTTTTTTTTACTGTTTATACAATTTCCTACTATTATTTATTATTGTTATGTTTTACTTGAAACTCTGGCAAAACAATTTCCTTCGGGATAAATAAAGTTTATTCTTATTCTTATTCTAATCCAATGATAATTGGTTTCTTTGGTAAGCGTGTGTAAATTGCAGAGGGAGGGGGAAGCACTACAAAATTCCTCCAAGGGTAGGGTAGGGGTGGCTCTGGTGTGGAGAATTAAGGAATTTTACATGATAACCTGCCATCCATTGTGATGGAAAAATGCCTGTTTTTTTAATTTATACAGCAAGTGAATGCCCTGGTTTGGAAGAGGAAGACCCTTTGACTCGGGCTCTCAGGTAAGGAGTGCGGCTCACCTGAGAGTGCAGCAGCCCGACTCTCTCGCAGGCGTCAACGAGCTCCTGCTCGGCTACTTTGCGGCACCTGTCCGACTGCTCCAGCGCCGCATTCAGCTCCTCCACCTCCGCCTGCAGCAGGCCACTCCTGCGCTCCATCATGGCCACCTGCTCTTTCAGGTCCTCCTGGTTGTGTAGCGCTTCATCCAGGTGAAGGGTCTGTTCCTGTGGGGGTTTAATGTTGGATGTTACATGGCAAAAATTAACTAGGTATTTGTTGTAAAGCTGTTTTATTCAATGAACAAAATCAAATATCATGCTTGTTTTGTGAATTTCTCAATTTAAATCACTAAAAGCATTTTCTAATGATATTGAAAACTATTTATTCCCTTTAATAAATCACCGCTAAATACATGGCAATAAATCAAGATTGTTTTTACACTGATGATGCAATTTTACTTATCATAATTTTATATATTAAATATAATATATTCTATATATTATATATCTCAGTTCTACCACCTCAGTGGTGGAACAAACTTCCGGAAGCAACAAGACTAGCATCATCTCTCTCAACCTTCAAGAAACAGGTAAAAACTTTTCTCTTTCGGGACTACTTACTGCGCTGATGCTTGAGCTGCCCCAGATCAGGTTAGGCACCAAGTTAGGCTATGCAGTGTGTGTAGATGTGTATGTTTGTGTACGTCTTTGTCAAAAAAAAAACAAAAAAAAACTCACTAACCCAAGCTTACTGTTCTGTATATTTCCTGTGAATCTTGTATTTGCAAGTGTTATTTGCAGTCCTTATGTCCTCTATTGTAAGTCGCTTTGGATAAAAGCGTCAGCCAAATGTAATGTAATGTAATGTCATGTAATATTGAAATATGAAATGTAGGCGATATGTATGGTACGGTGCGTACTTTGAGGTGAGCCTGCATGTTCCTCAAGTGCTTCTGGGCTTCGGCCGCCTGCCGATTGGCATGGCTCAGCTGGATCTCCATCTCATTGAGGTCACTCTCCATCTTCTTCCTGACCCTCATGGCATCGTTCTTGCTGCGTATTTCGGCATCCAGCGTGGACTGCATGGTCTCCAAGGTGCGCATGTGGTTCCGCTTCATTTGCTCAATCTCCTCGTCCTTCTCCGCCAGCCTGCGGTCAACCTCGCCCTTGACCTGAGTCAGCTCCAGCTGGATGCGGAGGATTTTGGACTCCTCGTGTTCCAGTGAAGCCTAAAGCACAGATATAAGAAGTTAATTTGAACTTTTATCCAGTTTACATATCTCAAGGAAGATCAGCAGCCTGTACGGTTTACCTCGGCCTCCTCTAAAGCAGTCTGGATCTCCGTCTTTTCCGTCTCTGTGTGTTTCTTGGTCTTCTCCAGCTCATGAATGGCTTTACCATTCTCCCCCAGTTGATCGGACAATTCGGAAATTTCCTCTAAAATCATGAAAATCTTCAGTTAAATGAGACAACCCAAAACTAACTATATATTAGAGCAAAAACCACATATCCTTCGCAGGTATGAGGAGTATCCGCGCACGTACGCTGCAGGTTCTTGTTCTCCCGTTTGAGAACCTCGAGGTGCTCCAGAGCCTCTTCGTAGGAGTTCTTTATTTTAAAGAGGTCCGTGCTGAGGGAGCGGCACTCCTTCTGCACTCCTTCCAGCTCGGCCTGACTCTCCTCGTACTTCTGCTTCGACTCGGCCAGAACCTAAACACAGCAATGATTTGTGTATTCTGGTGCAAGATTGAAGATGTTGTCACAATGCATCCAAATAAACAAAGAAAAATTATTGAAATTATTGGGTGATAAATGGATACGGTTTCTCATAAAACTGAACATTAGTGTATGTGTGTGCATGTGTGTGTGTGTGTGTATTGGCACAATAAGCAGTATAGATAATGAATGAATGAATGAATGAATGAATATCAAACATTATGTACTACATATGCACCCAAAATTAACTTAAAATTTTAATTAAAAAAACATATATGATAGATAGATCGATAGATAGATAGATAGATAGATAGATAGATAGATAGATAGATAGATAGATAGATAGATAGATAGATAGATAGATAGGTAGGTAGGTAGGTAGGTAGGTAGGTAGGTAGGTAGGTAGGTAGGTAGGTAGGTAGATAGATAGATAGATAGATAGATAGATAGATAGATAGATAGATAGATAGATAGATAGATAGATAGATAGATAGATAGATAGATAGAGATGAGAGTTGTCAGTACAAAACAAGCCTAGACAGAAATGTGTTTTACATTTTTGTAACAAATCTCTATTCCAGGCAAAATTGGCCAAGACTAGATTTATTTACTATACGAACTATTATAATAATAGTATTATGTATAATAGCATTATATATTATATATTGTATATATGTTTCATAATATTTCAACATTTCATCCTTTCTTCAAATATACAGACATTGTGATTGACAGCAATTTCCAGGAGATCCCACCTTATCAAAGCTTCTCTGCTTCTTATCCAGGCTGGCAGCTTGAGCATTGGCCCGCTCCACGTCAACCATCAGGTCCTCCACCTCTCCTTGGAGCCTCTGCTTTGTCTTCTCCAGAGATGAGCACTTGGCGTTCACGGCCTCAATGGCCTCCTCCGCCTCTTGTAAACGCTGCGCGAGCTTTTTCCTTGAGATGAGCCACAAGAAAAACATTCAATACGCTGAGTTGCTGAATCAGAGAAACGGACGTTTTGCACATGAGAGACTCTAACTTTGCCTCTTCCAGCTCGTCGTTACGCTGGATGGCGTCGGTCTCATATTTGGTTCTCCACTGGGCCACCTCAGTGTTGGCCTTGGACATAGCTCTCTGGAGCTCAGCCTTGGCCTCCTGCTCCTCCTCAAACTGCTCCCTCAATAGGTCGCAGTCATGGCGAGAAGATTGGAGAGCGTGGGCAAGGGCGTTCTTAGCCTGACAGGGAAGATACAAGGATTGCAGAATTCCCAATTATTCCCCCTTGCTGATTTATTGCCTTTAATTTCAGGTACCTTTCCTCTCCCAACAGATGCAAAAACCCGTACAACCCTCTTGTCTTCACACAAAATACGAAGATCCAACAGACCATTAGTCTAGCTTTGGGAAAACAATTAGCCAAATGCCACAGCAATGGATTTCGGTAAAAGAAAAAAAAAGTGGATGTATTTTTCAAGGATCGCAAACCTCCAAAAAGTACTTTTTGATTTGTATCATGTGATGCATGGGGTCAAAAGTCTAGAAGAGCTTATTCTTAAACCTGGTTGCCAGTGTATTCACTATTTTGACAAAACAATCCAGAAGCCTGTACCAAGAAGTTCAATGTCATGGTTTTGTTTCTAGTCCTTGTGTTCCACTGAGCAGCTTCCATTGAAATGTATGGAGGCGCCATCGCAAGTACTGACATAAATAATCCATAAGGTGACAAATAAAGACAACTATTGCCATTGATCAAGAGATAGTAATAACTCGGAGGGTGGTCGGGCAACAAACCTTCGTCTCCTCTTCAATCTGCCTCTTAAGCTCCTCGGCTTGCTGAGTGAAAGCCAGCTTTGCCCGCGACATCTGAACCAGCACCGCTTCCTTCTCCTCAAGAAGACGGGAAAACTCACCTGTTTGCAAAAAATCAGACACAAACAAATCAGAGCACGTTTTCCCAATTCTTCTGAGCAAGGGGAGGGTTTTTTTTTTTTGGTTTCCGTACCGTTTTCGTTCTGGAGTCGTGCTCTTTGAGCATTTATTTCGGTGATCAAACGAGTGTTCTCATCGTGTTTGGACTTGAACTCATTCAGCTGGTCTTCCAGAGAGTGGCACAGCTTCTCATAACTGATCTGTCGTCATTGATAAAATAGATTTGAGACGGCACGCCACTTTATTGCCACGGCGTGTGCTTCATGCGCCGACCCCTGCTTACCTTTGACTTGACAATGCCCTCAATGTTACTGGACAGGTCATCAATCTCCATCTTGTACTCGCTCTTCTCCTTCTCCAGCTTCTGCTTGACCCGCTGCAGGTTGTCGATCTGCTCTCCCAGCTCGGCCATGCTGTCGGCGTGCTTCTTCCTCAAGGCCGAGGCAATGGACTCGTGGTGGAGGGTGGACTCCTCCAGGTCCCTCCTCAGCTTCTGAAACTCAGCGTCTCTCTTTTTGTTCATCTCCACCTGGGCGGCGGTGGCCCCCCCGGCCTCTTCTAGCCTCTCACTGATTTCCTCCAGCTCCCGCGTGAGGTCTGCCCTCTGTTTTTCCACCTTGGCTCTGGCAACGTGCTCCACGTCGATCTCCTCCTCCAGCTCCTCGATGCGAGCCTGGGTGAAACAGCGACTGATCAGGATCGCATTTGATCTGGCGCAGGTATGAGAAAAACATTTTGATTTTCCAAATACCTGGAGTTCTTTAATCCTCTTCTGGAACTGCGTGCCCATGCTCTGCTCATCCTCAATCTTGGATAGAAGCTGGCTGAACTCAAAGTCCTTTCTGCGACGCAAAAATTGCACGACGTGATTAATGCACTGGAACATGCACTGGAAGAAACCATGATGACGCCCTCGCTTCGGCCCATACTTTTTGAGGCGCTCCTCCATTTGTTGTTTGTCATTTTCCAAATCCATTATGGATTCGTGGGCTAGTTTGAGGTCTCCTTCAAGCTTCCTTTTGGACCTCTCAACATCTAACCGGATCTTTTTCTCTTGCTCCAGAGACCCTTCGAGCTTCAAAAAGGGACATTTTCTTCAAAAATGTCTAAATCACGTTTCTTTTCTGTAAGGTCACGGCTGTCGACTTACATCGTCAACTTGTTGCTCCAGCTTGACTTTAGCTTTGGTCAGGGAGTTGACTTTGTCTTCCTCTGCTTGCAGGTCATCCAGTGTCTGCTGGTGCGCCTCCTGCAGAGCCATCTTCTCCTTGGATAACTTGGCAATGCTATCATCAAGAGAGGACATCTCTTCTGTGAGGTTCTTCACCTAGAATTTGAAAAATAAAACAGACGCTTGGGAAATGCTCATGTCCCGGCCCGATGTCTAGAAGACCAACCGGAAATCACGCACTTTGTTTTCGGTGGCGTGTTTCTCCTTCTCCACTTTAGCCAAGGTGAGCTCCAAGTCATCAATATCTTTTTTCAGCTCGGAGCACTCGTCCTCAAGCTTCCTCTTCTTAGCGGTAAGCTCAGCATTCACCTCCTCCTCATCCTCCAGTCTCTCACTCAGTTCTTTGGTTTTTGCCTCCAGCGAAATCTTGTTTTTTATGAGTCCTTCGCATCTTTCCTCAGCATCCGCTAGAGCTTCGCTCTCCTGGATAACCGAAAAAAAGATAATTTTTTTAACCTTTTAACTGGCTCATATGCAAGTATGTAATCATCTACTCACGGTTTGAATCTGCAAGCACAAATCATTCTTCTCCTGAAGCAGGGAAACCATTTTGGCCTCCAGCTCCTTTTTCTTGGCTTCAGCTTTGCTTAAATCATCTTTGCACTTGGCGAAGTCCTCCTTCATGATGGCCATTTCCTTCTCGGTCTCAGCGCTTCTCAACAGCGGCTTGATTTTGAAGTAGAGCTTCATCCATGGCCAGTGTTTCACGTTCATGAAGGAGCGGATGTTGTACTGGAGAGTGTAAATAGATTCTCTGCGGTGGGATTGAAGTATTATTTCATTTGGGAACTTGTTTGGAAAACAGCATTCATTACACTTCATCAAATATAGAAAAGATGAAAACAATAATCTGTTATCGATCTACCACAAGTCCCATTACCTCCTTTCCATCATCTTCTGGAACTCTTTCCTTCTGAGGAAGCCACGGCACAAAGCTTGTGTGATCGTGATAAGCGATGCCAGTCTCTCATCCCTCATTTCCTCTAGCAGACCCAAAAGTCCCGCTTTGAAGAACACCTTGAAGAAGATACGTACAGATAAAACTGATGATGCACTAACAAAGATTTTGGTTTGTTTGACCTGTTTTCTCAAGCAAACTGCAATCTTGACAAACCAGTTGGTGCAACGATTAAACCTTGAAGTGGGCCTTACAGTAAAATAGCAAAAAGATACATTAGAAAATTGTATCTGTCACCAAACCTAAAGCTGAAAAAATACAAGAAACCATATCGGGCAAAATGATTTCCAACATGTAACTCAAAATCCATTTTGTTTTTAAAAACGTCTGGATTAAATACTCGACATTCAAGTTCAGCTGACATTTTTTTCAAGATGGTGACCAAATTTATCTGCTGAAAATGTCCTTCAAAACCATTTCAGTGGCCTGTTCTGCCACAAATAATAGTCCCTTAGCTTAACAAATACACTTTTCTGAATTTAAACCATTTTCCCTGAACCTCTATTTTTTTGTCCAATCCCAGATAAATGTAGCAAAAGCACATGGATTTGTAATAGCATGAAAGAGACACATGGAGAACATGACAAGTACTGAAACAAACAGAGGCCCAAAATCGAACAGAAAATACCTTCGTGTGGCCGAACTTGTACTGCGTATGATCCACATCGATGGAGCCCAGGAGCTTCTCTGCAGCTTTCTTATTGTCAATGAACTGTCCCTCTGGGATCACGCTGGCATTTAGTACTTTGTATCTACAAAAACAAAGAGCATCAGGAATTAGTTGGGTTTTTTGGTTTCTTTTTATTTTGCATCAAATCCAACTCTTATTAACTCTTATTACTACTACCTTTGCTTAAAGTCTCCATACAGGATCCTGCTTGGGAAGCCTTTCCTGCAGATCCTGATTCCTTCCAGGACACCATTACACCGCAGCTGGTGTATCACCAGATGGTGTTCCATGATCCCTAAATGTCATGATGCAAACCAACGCTGTTCAAACTGTAAGTAAACTTGGGCCTATGGCACGATAGTTCAGAAATACCTGGAGTTTTAGTTTCGTTCGGAATGAGACACCTTACAAAATGTGGATGAGTGCTCCTGAGATTTGTCATTAGCTTTCCGAGGTTCTCCTGTTGAATGAAAAGAAAACAGCCACTGCTTTGTCACATAGATGCCCAAAGGTTCCTAATACATAGAAGTATAGTAAGATTATTGATAATATCATTATTATGGAGCATTTCACCCTGAAGAGAGCTGACACAGTCTGGAAGGATGAGCCTTTCTTTTTTGCAGCTTTCTTCGTGGTTCCACCAGTCTCTAAAACAAAGAGACCGTACAAATGTTTTTCATCAACTTCACGAGGCTGAGATATTTGACCCGAGAGTTCACATGTCAGGTTACACAAACAAACAATAGCTGGAATTAAATTGTTTTTTAAATCATCTAGTTTGTGGTTAAGTGAGATGGAGTTGAAACAGTGCGTTTTCTTGACACGTACATTTTAGAAGACCTTCCGCTCCCTCAAAGTCTTACCATCAGCGGAGGAGTAGCTGCTGTAGAGGAAGGCCAGTAGTTTCAGGCCAGCCTTCTGGAAGAGCTGGACCACGGTTTCATTGAGTGGATCCTTGTTCTTGTCAAGCCAGCCTGTAATGCTGTAGTCCACGGTGCCGGCATAGTGCACCAGGGAGAAGTGAGCCTCAGCCTTGCCTTTGACAGGCTTGGGCTTTTGGAAGTTGCTGGACTTTCCCAGATGCTGGTCATATAACTTGTTTTTGAAAGTGGTGTCTGACGCCTTGGGGAACATACACTCCTCTTCCAGAATGGAAAAGATGCCCATTGGCTGTTAAGTAGAGAGGCAAATTTCAAACATTTCATCGCACAGGCTTCCCTGCAATGTTGAATAATATATTTGTACAAACTTGCCTTTTCAATGAGCTCTATGCAAGCCGCTAGGTCCATCCCAAAGTCAATGAACTCCCATTCGATCCCTTCTTTCTTATACTCCTCTTGTTCGAGCACAAACATGTGATGGTTGAAAAACTGTTGCAGTTTCTCGTTGGTGAAATTGATACACAGCTGTTCCAGACTGTTATACTGCAAAAAACAAAAAAAATTGCTCTTAACCACATTAGTCAGTGCAACTAACAGAATGCTCGGCGCGTACGTACATCAAAAATTTCAAACCCGGCGATATCCAGGACGCCGATGAAGAACTGCCGGGGTTGTTTGGTATCCAGCATCTGATTGATGCGAACCACCATCCACAAAAACATTTTCTCATAGACCGACTTGGCCAACGCACCAATGGAGTTGTAGACCTGTGTAATTATAGCAGTTGGATCAAGTTTCTATAGTGTAATACACAACGGTCCTGCTGTCAAAATCCTTAAAAGGTTGACTCAGTGTATGGAAGCAAAGTGGTCCTGCTGAGTATAACAAACATCACATGATATTATCAATATATTAGTAATTCTTATCACCAAACGTATACCTGCTGAACGGTTTGCCCTTTGGTGACATATTCGTTCCCAACCTTCACTCTTGGGTAACACAGAGCTTTCAGCAAGTCCGCAGAATTCAGCCCCATCAGGTAGGCTGCTTTGTCAGCCACTGATGAGAAGCAAGTAGAAGAGCAACAGTTGACAGATAAGAGCCAGCAGCAGGTCTATGACGATTATATCTCCATCGCAAATAAAGATAATTTTTGGATTGCAAGGCAATCGATCACCCTCAGTTCCATCGGGCTCAGCCTGCTCCTCCCTCTGCTTCTGTTTGAACTTCATGTTGCCGTAGTGCATCACGGCGCCTGTAAGCTTGTAAATGCCAATCTTCTCCTCTCCCGTAAAACCCAGGACGTCAATCGCGCTCTGAGGGAGCGTGCACACAGAGCTTCCATCAGTCAGTGCACGATAATAGACCTCAGATTGGTTTGGAAGGAAAAAAAATGTGGGCACAGCAAGATCTTTTTTTGAGTGACTCATATGGTCAACGACCCTCTGGTTTCGGTAATATTAAAATAAGGGGCATATTTTTTTTCTTTAAATTTCCTATGATGCTTATAAAAAGCTGAAAATTGGATGTCCTCCCTCTCTCTGCTAGGAACTCTTCTCCGGGAAAAAATGTTATTCTAGGATTTTGGTCATGAATCCGTTACCGTGGAAGGAGAGGAAAAATGGAAACAGATTAAATTGGAAATAGATTGACAGATTTTGGGGTTGGGTAAAGGGCAGAACTTACATCCGTGGCCATCAGCTCATCGCTGTCATTGATGCTAGCCACACTGATCTCCCCCTGGCTCACGAAGGGGTAGTCAAAGGGGTTGGTGGTGATAAGAAGAGTCTCTGGGAGGAAAAACAACGTAGCAATTACAGCTGCTCTTATCGCAGTTTTGTTTTTTTTTTTTCCTTAATGATTCGTACAATGTACTACAGGCTACCTATGAGCTCGGGCTTCTTGTTGGACATGATCTGGTAAAATATGTGGTAGCTCCTCTCTGCAGAAAGCTGAAATGTTACTCTGGATTTCTCCAACAAATCTGACAAAACAAATAAAACAAGCTTTAATAAAAGGGTCCAATTGCAAAATATAACGTCCCTTTTTAGTATTTTGACTCACAAGTTTCAATGTCAGCGGAAGCCAGTTTTCCTGTGGTCCCAAAGTGAATTCTTATGAATTTCCCCTGAAAACCAAACAATTTATGACACTTAAATCGCGGTTGATAACAGCGTGTGATAGCAGCGTGTGATAACGGCATGTGACACAACTCCACTCACAAAACGGGAGGAGTTATCATTTCTGACAGTCTTGGCATTTCCAAAAGCCTCCAGCAGTGGGTTGGCAGAAATAATCTGGTCCTCCAGATTCCCCTGCAGTTCCAAAAACAAAAGGATGTAATTAAAAATACTTTTTTACATTTTTAATGAATGGTTAATTTGAATGTGATAAGATCACCTGCAGTTTGCCGGAACCGCCGGAATCCTTTTTTCTGTCACTGGACCCTGCGATTGTCGCAAAGTACTGGATGACACGTTTAGTGTTGACAGTCTTTCCAGCACCAGATTCTCCACTTCAGGTTGGGGAGAAAATAAAAATAATAATAATTGCTTGTCGTCTCATCAGTAGGAAGAGAAAACAAACAGAATAAAATTGCAAAGCTTACGTGATGAGGATGGACTGGTTTTCTCGATCTGCCGGAAACACAAGTTTACTTTTGACAGTTATCATTTAAAGTGACTGCAACAGATAGGTTTTTACCAGTTAACATGGACTGATAGGCGTTGTCCGAGATGGAGAAGATGTGAGGGGGGGCCTCTTGGCGTTTTTTGCCCCTGTAGGCAACCACGACCTCCTGGTTGTACACTGGTAGCCACTTGTAAGGGTTCACGGTGACACAGAACAGCCCGGAGTACGTCTGGAATTACATCAAACCGTGTGGGCACTTTTACGAAGGTCAATCAGTCGAGAACAAACAAATGGCTAAAATCAGTTGCAATATGTTTCGCTCATTTCATGTTAAAGATGTTACGAATCTCCAGGGATTATTCAGGGATTGTTAACATGTAAACCACCGTGAAAACTGGATTGCATGTAAAATATATAACTACATACTATATGTAAACAATGTGGAGTACAAATTGCATTGTATATTACCTTTTAAGTACCAGGAAAACTCCTATTTGTATTTGCACCATACAGAGAGACCTGCTTTTGAAATGAATATTGGGATTAATAAGCTATGTGATTAATGATTTTAAACTGACTTTCCTGATGAGTATCACACACTGCAATAGTAGTGAGATTGAGTGAATGAATGATGAAAAGACAAGAATTGTTTATTTATATGTTAATATAATTTTTATATCTAATTTATTTTCAATCATTTGACGCGATTCGTTTTTAATCACTTCATAAGTAGCCACCACAGTTTATCACACATTACAAACTGGACGGAGGCGGCCCCTCCTCAACCATCATCGGCAATGACAAACGCTGCCTTACTCACATAGATCATCCATGCTGCATAGCGCTCTTTGAGGTTAAACAGCACGGCGGCCTCATTGAGGTGGGTCATCATGGCCATGTCCTCGATCTTATCGAACTTGGGCGGGTTCATGGGGAAGATGTCGTCCTCCGTCACACTCACGACCTGTGACGGTAAAGACAGATACGGTAGACGTGGCTTTGCTGCGGAAGGAGAGCTTGCCTCCTTCAGCGCTGACGTACTCTACCTTTCCAGCTTGAGTTTTAACCGACACTTTTCCCTTGTCTTTGCTTTGAACGGTTCCCTTTACAAACAGCTCCTTGGGATCCACCACGTACACCGAGGTTTTGGCGTCAAAGGGTCTGTTTTGGGCTTCGATTCTCTCCCGTTCAGGTCTCCTCAGGTAAAGGGCTGCCTCGCCGAACACGCTCATCTCAGCGTCCGTACTCATCTCTGCAAGTAGTGTGAGCTGTGAGGAGGGAAGATGTTAGACCAGTTTTGTGATCAATTCAAATTCACCTCAATCAACTTTTACCTTGGACAGTTGAGTCTGCGGTTAAATATCCTCTGGTCCAAACCCTGTCACTGACAGGATCTATCACGGATCTATCAGGATCTATCACGACCAACATACAACATACAACAGACATACAAGATGCCCTCGGAGTGCCTGGCTAAAAAAATGTGGACAGCTTTGACCCCTTACTCCTTTTATAAGGCCTCCCATGGTTGCATTAGGAAAGACAGCAAATACCTATATTTAGGTCAAAGCCCCCAATGAATGTGGGTGGAGAGGAGCGATTACTTTGGCATGTGATATCACCGAGATGTCACTGAGCTTTTGTTATAAATCCAAGGCAGCGAGCAACTGCAGCTCAAGACAAAAATGAATGTCAGAGACGGTGACCTCTATAAGAGATCCCCCGCATCCCAAGGGATGATGGACAGTGTCACATAGGGTCCACGCCAGACCCAGAGCTTTAGAAGACTTGGACTTGACCAAACCAAATTGATGGAGCTATGAATAATAACACATCAAAAATTATATATTTTAGATTTTCAGCTGGTGTTGAGAGAGAATAAAGAGCACAGCTTTCTATAAAATGGAAGTAGGGAAACAGAGTTTAATTCAGGCTAAAACTACTAATAGCCGTGATGCTCATACACTCATACACAATCGCCCTCTATAAACCAGAGCTCACAATCCTAATAATGAAACATCATGCTGTGCTCCTTTCCACATGTAGACTGTTTAATTGTCGTATATTCATATTATGTAGCTCATTCATGGTCACATGATTTTTTTATTGAAATGCAGTGGAATGCCACAACACGTTGTGCTAAAAATACCTCTTCTCCATGTTCTATTATCTATATACAGGGAAATACATCTCCGCAACGTGTGTAACATCACCAATTGTTTTTTGGACTTTTATTCTGAAAATCTGGTTCGATTGGTTTGGAAAAGGGAGGATACACACCAGGATGAGACAGACTGTGCAACCTCCCAAAGATAACCAGGTCCTTGTTCCTTTTGAGGAACCCTGTTGGCTTTACTCGAAAAAAAAACAGACCACAATTTAGCAAAGGAACTTCACTGGAGTGTGGAAGTGAACTTGTGGAAGTTGTCTGCTTATTTATAAAAGATCTGAAAGGATTGCAAAATTCATTTTCGGATGGATTACATTCTCTTCTAAAACAAAACATAATGGAACCCATTTTTTGCTCCATTGGTGATTTTGGCCAATAACAACTGATAATATCACAACATTCCATCTATAAGCAAATGGTTGACGTTTACACTGGGAAGAGGGTCTCGGGACTCGTGGAGCCTATCTATTTGGTTGTGCTGGTTGATAAGGTTTACGAACCCATCTTATTTAATAGCCTGGTGTCCAACCGATATTCTAAAAGGAGCCTGGCCTACATGGAGAACATCATGTCTGTTTACAAGGCCATGTTGGACAAACTCCATCACATACAAGTGTGTGATGGAGTTTGTCACCCAGCTTGGGATGACCTGCAGAATTGCAGTCTTTAGGATTTAGGTCTCATGGATCAATTTAAAGCCTTAGTAAAAGCCAGAGTTGCTCAAGATAAATTTGCATTCAAGTGATGTCTGAATGTTCTGGATGTTGTCAGTATCAGACAGTTGTATTAGACTGCATGACGTTGACTTCTGCTCCAGCTAGACGAACAACATTCAAGCAACGTTTGGCATGGTATCTCACTTGGTACTTGCTGGGATTGTAGACCCCATTTTTCACAAAGTTTTGAGCTGTTGTATTTAAATGGAATTTACTTTTAATTTAAATTTTTATTCAAATTGTGAGCTTTTTTGGAACAAGGGAGTTAAAGCTCAAAGGTCTTCCTAGGTAAATAAGTATTTTTTGTAATTGAAAAAGGCTGTAACAAAAATTTTCTCTCTTCAATATTTGCTATCTATGTATAAAAAAAACTGCATTTATATGATAGATTTTTTAGTCTTCTTTTTTAACATGGAGGATATTTGACTATCACAGTACTGTGCCATGTCCAGTTAGTTGAATTAATCCACATACCTTTTTAAATGTAAAGAACTTCCAACAGAGATTACCAGTCATTCTTTTCATGGAGGTTAAGAGACTTTGTTATGCTTGTTTTTTTCTACAAAACTTGTTTATATGCTCCTTATATTACTGAGATTTCAATGCCGTCATTTTTAAACGTCTCGTCAGCATCATGAGAGGGAGATTAGACGGCCATAAACTGACAAGAAGGGCGCTAAATCATGAACAAGCAGCCCCGTGAACCCACAGCTTACATTGTCCCCATCTTAAATATGGGCAACATTAAGGAATTAATCAAGTGTGATATTCTTAGGGACTGTCCTCAAAGAGAGAGTGATACTCAGTCTGAGGACGAGTAGTGGATTATCACCACAGCCTTAAACTGCCTCTCATTTTTATTTTTTTTATTTTTTGGAACGGCCGCGTCTGTTCCTGCAGATTGAAGAATGGCCTCAGACATTCTGAGTATCGCCTCCTCATGAGTCCCAGAAAGTCAAACTAAATGCGGGGGGATTTAATACACAGTTCATTCTAATCTTTAATGCAACAGATGGTAAAATCTCACGGCTTAGGAGCTAATGTCAAGTCAAGTTGAAGTTGTCTAAATAAAGGGTTGCTAAGCAGAGGTCACATAGTCTATTATCAGTCAGAGATGCACTTTGGTATCATTTTGATGGACAGCTGTTAACAAAAGTCTCTCCCTGAGCCACAATCACCATTATCTAGAAAAGGATCCAGGCTTTAATTAAAGGAATAGCAATGTCTTTCACATATTTGCTTTTATCCAGTAATCTGTGGATGAAGCTCTGACATCCTTTGTGTTAGGATACAAAATTAAAGTATCACTTGAGTAAAAGGAAAGTATTGTCGGGAAAATGCACTTGAAGTGTCAACTCATTATGTAGGGTGTAATATTCT
This sequence comes from Fistularia commersonii, assembly GCF_037954325.1. Classification (NCBI taxonomy): domain Eukaryota; kingdom Metazoa; phylum Chordata; class Actinopteri; order Syngnathiformes; family Fistulariidae; genus Fistularia; species Fistularia commersonii. The sequence continues at coordinate 2,798,893 of NC_141316.1, read as the reverse complement.
TGTGTGTTATGTTGTGTGTCTGTGTGGTTTCTCTGCAAGTGAGGACATTTGATTGTTGTGGAAGTTATTAACATTTTGACAATTTTAATGACACTAGTGCTTAATTGAATTGTGTTTTTTATATCTGGATTGCTGCTCTGTGTGATAATGTATAAATTGCAATTCTTTCGAAGAGAGTTCACAACACATTAGTTGATACAGGAGGTTACAGCATCAAGTTTTTTGGACAAATGATGCATTCATTATACTTTTAGCAATTCTATGCCTGACACAGGAGGTAAAATCTCATTGCACATACGTCAGATTAGATTCCATGAGTGAAAGCTTTATTGTTTCATCTAACATTATTTGATTCAATTTCCACAGATTTAAAAACATTATTAAATATTTCAAGAACATTTACAGGTATAGAATTTCCCTGTTGCATTTTCAAAAATATATAAATACTTGGTACAAGCTGCGTTCTTCTGTTATTCGGGTGTTGTTTTGTGTTAGTTTGGGTCTTTTCTTCAGATAAAGTGAATAAGTAGCTCCGTTTATAAAGTAATATGAAACTAAAGGGGACTATCGACACAGTTTATTACCCAATTGTATTCAATAAGTGTGGCATGCCATGCATAAGGCTGCACTGTGCTACTATGACATTCTGATGTCCGAAGGATCACATATTTGGATTCCATTGTCAGAGGGTTTTAACACATTTTACTATGTGTGACATTGAGCTTGCTACAACAATGGAAAAATAAATACATAAATGAACCTGCGTACTGTAGCACATTAGCGGAATCATCTGTCTTCAAGTATACAAACAGATCTATTGTAATTAAGCTTGTCAACAAAAGGTGGACCACGGTGCCCTCTATTGTTACACCTCAGGCACTCCAATTTCCTTGCTTTAATACATAAATATTTCAAAACATGCTGGACACACATTGGACTTGTAAGCACAACATGTAAATTTGAAAGTAAATTAATAGGTAACGGAACAGTAAGAGGCTAGACCGGGTGCCCACCGGCGGACTCCTTGAGCAGCGAGTGCACCAAAAAAACGGGGCAGTCGGAGGGAGACTGACCAAGGAAACCACCCATCCTGTCACAAACAACTACAGTAACTGGTTAACTGTTTCATTCTGTGAACTATAAACATGACTCCCTGTTGTAAACTAATATGTTAAACTACAATACCAGATGTATAATGAACAAACATGGAGGTATCTTTCTGACTTCCCCTGGATATATGTCGCGTTCTGAATAATAATAAAAATAATGACAATAACAATGATAATAATAATAATAATAATAATAATAATAATAATAATAATAATAATGATAATAGTGAGGTGACAGAACTAATTGAAAATCAGGGAGGGGAGAAAAGAAAATGAGATTTTGGACAGAATTTACATCACAGATAGAAAAAATTATTGGAATGTTCAGGGTTATTTTCTGCCTCTCACACAAAGACAGCTGGGATAGGCTCCAGCATCCATTGTGATCCTCGGTGTAGGATAAGCGGTAGACAATAAGAAATTCCACTAGATAAAATAATTCACGAAATGACGGATGACAAAAAAAGGTCCTCTAAAGAATTACAATTCTGGATTTCTCAAAACATCATTTTGAATTTAAATGAACCGCAAAATTGGAAGAGGGCTTCCTCTGTAAATGGTATCTTGTCCATTAACCATTAGTATTATTACTGTTATTTCTAGTAGTAGTCATTGTGAAGAAAGTACACCACTGAATAATTAAACACAAAGATGGAAACAGTTTAACAAAACAAATTTTGATTAAAATGGAGAAAACATGTGTGCTGGGGGGCAATTTTAACTTTTAAAGACCAAATGAATTGTCTTTGGCTTGTACAGAAAGAAATAATACAGATTAATACAGACCAAGGGCCTTGGTGACTAGTGAGCAGAGGTTACCATGACAACTATAAAGTAAACTTGTCTCTTAGCAACTACAAGGGTTTGTTGACGCTGAGGTCAACGATTTTTTTTTTTACGGCTAACATGACTATTTAGCTAATTTTGCTTCAGGTATTTAGGAAACAGTATTTATCATGTCCGACGTTGGGTCAGACGAGGACTTCGAGGACGAGCGCAGCAAACTCGGGGTGGGCGAATGAAATAATCACCGTTCTTTCAACCCAGCTGTCCGATGCTAACGTTAGCTTCTCCTTGACACCTGTTTCTAAATTAACGTTAGATGCTACTTTAGCATCCAACAGCTTAAGTTAGTTCTGGTCGAACTACTGAACCCCGTTGTCCGCGGTATCTTTAAACCAGTGTTTGCTGGACTTTTGCAGGAATACGAAGGGGACCGGAACGAGGCCGGGGAGAGACACGGTAACGGCAAAGCTGTTCTGCCAAATGGGGACATTTATCAAGGAAAATATGAATACGGGAAAAGACACGGACAGGTAGGGTCGTTTACCGTGATTTCTACGTGATTTCTACGTAGCTCTGGGGCCATCACTACCACTGAGGCATGATGAGGGACAATAAAATTGTTTTTCAAAATGTTATGAAACCTGAAACAAATGTATTTCTAGTCAAGAAAAAATACATTATATTTACTAATTAGGCCAAATTTTGGGTTGGCAAGGACATTTCTTAACCCATTTTAAATGTTTTAAGAAAATATCTCAAATTAAGTCATTTCAATGTAGTAGTAGTTGAGAGTTGCCAGAATCTTATCATGGAATTGCCTTTAAAACGGCAAACTAGCTGAAATACATATATTGATTAGTTTCTTGATTAAATAAATTAAAAAAATAAATGAGTTGATGTTGTTGTGAGGAAGGAGGACAATTGCCTCAGAATTTCCCCCCCAGAAAAACAAAACAGAAAGCAACACATGCAAGTCAATAAAATTACAGAATAATATTTAAACAAAAGTCTGCATATTGGCATGAAATCAAATTGTTGACTGAAAATAAACAAAATGAATAAATGAATAAAATCTGAAATTGGCAGATATAGGTGAAGGAACATAGCCTTGTGAAGAAGATGATGTTGAAAACACATCTTGGTGACTGTCATACTTACTGTATTGTAGTTTAAAAGGGTTTGGTAATTAATTGTGGCCTTCCCCATGTGGCTATGACCCTGTTTTCAGGTGATTATTGGAATCATTTTGTCAACACGGGTCTTATTTGTAGATCTTAAGAAAAAGTTTTGCTGCGTTAGATGCAATTTTTTTGGATGTAGCCACCAGGGGGATGCGGCGAGCCCCCCCAACAGTGCCAAAGTTGTAATTCAAAGCGGGCCCAGTCACTGCTGTCATGAACATTCAAATACAGTTTTTTTGTTTTTATTAAAACATCTGTCACAGATGGAGGATGTATCTTTATCCTAGTGTAATATCTTGATTCCTGATAGGGGACATATCGCTTCAAGAATGGGGCCCGATACGTCGGAGATTATTTCAAGAACATGAAACATGGACAAGGGACCTTCTTCTATCCAGATGGCTCCAAATATGAAGGCATCACCAATTCACAGTTCTCCGTGCCAGATTATTTACAATGTCTGTCTTGAAGCACATCTGGAATGTTCTGTGTGTTTCAGGCTCGTGGGTCCAGGACCTGAGACGAGGTCATGGGGTTTATACTTACCCCAATGGAGACACATATGACGGAGAGTGGTTAAATCACATGAGGTATATCTACAGCTAAATGACCGCATTGCATGTTATTCATTCAATCCCAAATTACTTGTTTCACTCACCAAAGGAGGATGCTGTGATGTCACAAAGGCAATTTGCAAACAAGGCCATGTCCTCGTGTGTGTGTGTGTGTGTATGCCTGTGAATGCGTTTATGTCAGTAAGGTGGTCTGCAAAGGGGGAGTTGTGATGTCACAGGTTCATTGCACGCCTGTGACATCACAACTGCTGTGAGATCACACCTGCGCAGCCAAAATATGCGAGACATTAGGATGGAATTGGCAAAAGAAGCTACTTAAAATCACTAATGGTATAGTAAAATATGTAGTTGTTTTTTTTTAAATTCTGAACAAATTACCTGAAAATACTTAAATGAAGATTGTTAATACTGATCAAAACATAAACTCAAAAGGAGGTAAACATCAGTTTATACCTTGCAAACAGTTACACAGAAAAGTATCAATGTATTAAACTGAACCAAATTTCTGTGTGAAATTAAGGGGTTGAAGTCAAAGTGATGGAAATAGTGGCTCGGGAACTCTGAACTTGCAGTGATGAAGTGAGAAAGTCTAATCTTTTTTTGCTGTCTTGGTGTTGTGTGATTTACAGGCACGGCCAAGGCATTTACTGCTACCACGAGACTGGCTCAATGTACAAAGGCTCGTGGGTAAACGGCAAGATGGCGTCATCGGGAGAGTTCATCTATGCCAACCACCGGTTCAGGAGCAACTTTGTCAATAATAACGTGAGTTGCGTTCCATCATTGTCTCATCAACCAATTTGGTTGCATTGCTTGAAACCGCACTTGTCTGTCACTCAGTGCCAACAATGTATCAACAACAATGTTAGATGTGTCACTAAAGGAATAATACTCCCCAAAATGTTAATAAAATACAGTTATATACTTTTCCTCGTGCTCAGAGAATGTCAGGTAAAGTATTTAGTTAACAAATCCCCCCCCCTGGAGTTTGACAGGAGAAATATGAAACAGCTTCTTCCAAAATAAATTAAATTCATAGTGACTAATATAAGCACAAAAGAAAGAAAATTAAATAGATCAAAACATTTTCTCCCTCCTGTCTAGCCAAATACCACAATGCCCAAGAAAGGACCAGGATATAAATCAAATTCCTTGTTTTTTTAGCCATATTCCTGACAACCAACTGTTTATTTACTGTGACAATAGCATTACAAGTTTGTATCACTGTCACTCTTCATGATGAAATGCATCTTGTCTTTGCAGCCTTGTGGGCCGGGCAAATATCTGTTTGACATTGGCTGTGAACAACATGGCGAATATCACCAAGCAGAGGAGGTAGACCACCGGCTACACACGCTGCCCCTTTCCTGGCTCAATGTCCTGATAAAATACTATAGTCACTGCAAACAGAAAAGCAAGTATTGGTTCAGAAGCACTGCAGTGCTCTGGCCACTTTTCTCCCTCGGAAACTCTGTTTACTCTTCTTTACTTCTCTCACTGCTGCACTATTCCCGTGTTCTACTGCATGACCGATCGCCTTCAGTTTAAACTCTGCATCGTAAGCGTGTCTCTTGAAAGTTGCCGATTTGGGGTCTTTATACACACATAAGTGATGCGGGACTGGAATTCCCCTTTACAGTTTTTACCGCTGCTACTTTGGCGACGCACGCAAACACGCACACACACACACAAATAGAAATGAAAATGCACGCTTCGCGCAGTCATATATCCCAGCATTCACTTCTACGGGAGAAAATTGAGTCGGCAGCTGCTTCCTGTAGTTGAGAGACCTCTTGCGGCTCAATATTGATCCATATATAAGGCGCACTGGGTTATAAGGTGCACTGTTGGTTTTTGAGAAGATTAAAGGCTTTTAGGTGCGCCTTATAGTGCGGAAAATACGGTATTTTATTTTTGTTTCAGGCAAAGGCCATTAGGGGGCTTTGGCATTTACAGATATTTTCATAAACAATTATTTGTATCAAACACTATGTCCTAATCTTTGCAGGACAGAGCTGAAGGGGAGTGGGGTGAGCTAGCCTCCACCTCTGTCCTGAAGTGGACCCCTAAATTCATCTCCCCCCTGATGCCGTCTGCCCCTGAAGAGACTTCAGGTAAAACTTGATTGAGGAAAGATGCCAGACATAGACAGGGTTTGGGTTTTAATAATCCTCAGACTCAATGGAATGCATACAGATGAACGCAATCATTTGTATTTCCATTTTGATTTTCAAAAGGAAGAACCAGCTGCAGGGATGGTACAACCTCTTGCTTTCCTGGTTGTTACTCAAAAAAACTACAAGGGAACCATATTGCACTCTTTCCTTTAACCATCCCACACTGAAGAATTTCAAAAGAAAATCAAGTAAACAATTGTCTCATCTTTTAATGCTTGTGGTCAAAAGTTAAAAGTCTCTTAACACCTGTTGCGAGGTTAGACAGCATGAGTGAAAAAAAATAATCAGAACTGCAGATGACTTCATCATGTTGAGGTTCATCAGGTGCAACATGACTTGCAATGAACATATTGATAAGGAGCTGTGATAAGTGATCTCCTGAGTCTTTCCGTGAACTGAATATATTGAAGACTTAAGGAATACTGACTTTTATTGCTGTGGATCTGCCCACAAAGGAGAATGTACAGAGGTAATGTGATCAGCCACTGCAATGATATAAATACAGAAACCTAGCTCGGTGCAAAGCTAATTTTAAACTCCTGAAATCCAAAGTTTTTTTCGAACTTTTACTTCTATGTTTTTAACCGCCCCTGCAGACCTCCATTCCATCACTTGCTGTTGGATGTTGTAAAAACATATTATCAAAATCCAAGAATGTCTCTTCAGCTTCATCACTGTCAGAACATATTAACATTGTTAGTTATGTTCTGAATTTACATGCAATCTTAAACGACTAAGACTTAAGAATTCATATAGTTAATTGTAATGTCCTTGTGTGAGGCTTTCGGGGGTCAAAGGTTTTTCTTCAGTGAGCTCCTCACAGAGCTCCTTAGAAAGTGTTTTTAACGCTCTGTTTTGAGTAAGGATTTCCCTTCTCTTTCATCGGTGGTTTAGCAACTGCTGGAAATTCCCTCCCCCTCTGACTAGAATGCACCTGACTCATGGCCCTCTGTGATCTAGATTGAGCCCTGACACATTTACCTGAAGAGAGTCAGTGGAAACACTCAAGCTGCCCATCCAGACCCTGTCCTCTGTGGGCTCTTTCATCCAGAGTTTCCCCTCCTTGCCTCTTAACAGTAGATTCAGCAGGAGTCGATTACATCAGTCCTGTGTCCTCTGGGCTATTTAACAGACAGCCTTGTGTGTTTTTACACGCCTTTTAATGTATGTGTTTAATTACAATGTAGTTGCCCAGTGGCAGTAAAAACCAGCCCTGACAAAGCAATTCCTTACTACTCTGCTCCATGGTGAGGCAAGCTGCAGGTGCAGCAAATCATTTAATAATCTGAGCTGCGAGCTTTGTAAAAGCCTGAAAGGGCATATCCTAAGCTACATGAATTCATTTTCTGAGTCAGAAGGCGCTTGTTCTATTTTTTTTTAATCCCTGCAGGGGTTATTTCCACCTAGTTTTAGCGCAAAGGCGTTGGGGAAGGCTTCAGTGTGCACTTGACTGGAATCAATCTGCGTTTCCAAGTTGTTATCCAATAATTCATGCTTGGATATAGAAAGTAAAAGCATGTATTGCAAACCCTGCTAGTGTTTGGAGTTTGCCATTAATTACATTGGAGCCGCTCAGGGACCTCAGACACTGAGAGCAGGAAACACTGAGGCAAAAAGATATGAAAGTGAATGACCCTGCCGTGTGTGCTGTTGTGTTGTTTTGTCAGGTGGGGAAACAGAGGAGGAAGAGGAGGAAGAGGAAGAGGAGGAGGAGGAAAGACTTGACTGACCAAGGGAGTGATCCCACCCCCCAATCCTGTATAGTCCAGCCATCTTGTATATTGAAAAATAGTTTCTCGGGAAATTGTGTGTCTCATTGTCCTTCAACCTACTTTTTTCAAACAGTTTCCAATGTAAAGGGTTTATGTCTTTTCTGGATTAAACATTAAGGACACAATCAACTGTGTTTGGGTTTTTTGTCTGGTGTCATGTATCTATCCACTACTCCAACCCTGCTCTATCTGTAAATCTACAAACCAATGTGATATGTTTATTATACACTCACTACACCCTCCTCAATGTGCCACTCACGAAGAGACTGTGTTTCTTCTTTTTCTTTCAGCTTTTCTCTTCAGGGGTCACCATTAGCGAATCAACTTTCTCCATCTAACCCTATTCTCTGTATCCTCTTCTCTCACACCAACTACCTTCATGCGTCCATAAATCTTCTCTTTGGTCTTCCTCGTGAACTCCTGCATAGCAGCTCCAATTCCAGCAACCGTCTACCAATATATTCACTATCCCTCTTATGTACATGACTGAACCATCTCAGTCTGACTTCTCTGACCTTCTCTCCAAAACATCTAACATGTACTGTTCCTCTGATAGACTCATTCCTGATCTGATACATCCTGGTCACTCCCAAGGAGAACCTCAACATCTTCATCTCTGCCCCCTGTCTTTTCACCATTGTAACTATTTATAGTCCATACAGCATCGCTGGTCTCACCACTGTCTTGTACACCTTTCCTTTTATTCTGGCCGATAGTCTTCTATCACAAAGTACCCCTGACACTTTTCTCCACCTATTCCAACCTGCTTGAACCCGTCTCTTCACATCTTTTCCACACTCTCCATTGCTCTGGACTGTTGACCCCAAGTACCTGAAATCCTCCAACCTTTTGATCTCCACTCCCTGTAGCCTCACCGTTCCACCCGAATGCCTCTCTTTCACACACATATATTCTGTCTTGTTGTGACTCACTTTCATTCCTCTTCTTTCCAGAGATTACCTCCACCTCTCTAGACTTTTCTCTACCTGTTTTCTGCTCTCACTACAGATCACAATGCCATCTGCAAACATCATGATCCATGGAGATTCCTGTCTAACCTCATCTGTCAGCCTGTCTATCCAGCCTTTTAAGGTAGTTGCTCATATTTCAGTTAGTCCTGGAAAATACCACCGCCAATTTAATCAAAGTCTTCATCTTTATCAGTCGAAGTTCAAGGCCTTTATTTTATATCCGATCATAACCAGTCATAAGCTGCATTTTTTTTCTAAAGAACCAAGATTTACTGTAGATTATCTCCCAATGTGTTGTTTCCTTTCTCCAGCGTTTGCTTGGGGTGTTATTTTTTACCGTCTCCAAAACGAATGACAAAACAGCAACGCAAAAAAAGAGGGAAGGAGTCCTTCCCTCATTTTTCTGTTTCTACTTTCTTTTGAGTTATTTGTGGAGGCACCTGCCAGACGAACGGGCAAAACAGCGGAAGTGCGGCGTCATGCAGTTGTAACGGTACACCGGGGGCAGCCATCTTGCCTCCTAAACGTCTCTGGCAAACGCGCTTGCGCAATGAGAGCCGGCTGACCCGAAGGACGGGTCAGGTGAAAGGTGTCTGCGTGGTGTTTGCCTGGTGTTTGCGTGTCTGGCTGCGTGTTAGCTTGTTTGCTATAGCGCAACAAGCCCAGGCCTGCGAGCCCTGGCCGGCCCGCGTCATGTGACCGCATGTTGTTCAGCCGCTGTCTCCCGCGCAGTCAACTACCTCGCCCGGTACAGTAAACGCACCGCGGCGTCGTGCCGTGCTAAGCGAACACCGGAAATGGACGAGCGCTGTCAGAAACCGCCGTTGTTCACGTTCGGGGTGATCGCCGACATCCAGTACGCGGACATCGACGACGGCTGTAACTACAACATGACCAGGAAGCGGTACTACCGCGGCAGCTTGAGGCTGCTCGCGAACGCCCTGCGAAGCTGGCAGGAGGCGGCGGTCAGACCGGAGTTCATCCTCCAGCTGGGAGACGTGATCGACGGCTTCAACCGGGGACGCGGCTCGCAGCGAGCCCTGGACGCGGTGCTGACGGAGTTGGACCACTGCCCGCTGGAGGTGCACCACGTATGGGGAAACCACGAGTTTTACAACTTCACCCGGAGCGAGCTGCTGCGTTCGCGGCTCAACAGCACCCTCGGAGCCGAGCGGAGCTACGGCGGCGCCCGGGCCGGCGGCGACATCTACGCCTATCACTTCAGCCCCCATCCCGGTTTCAGGTTCGTGGTGCTGGACGGCTTCGACCTCAGCCTGCTGGGCAGGGACGAATCCAGCGATCAGTACAAGAAGGCGTTCAACTTGGTGACGCGATACAATCCCAACGACGACCTCAACTGCCCCGCAGGTAACCCATGCCTACCAACGCACCCACATACCGCAAAGACATTTTGAACGCAGCGCTGAAACTTCAGATGACATGGATCAGTTTAGAACAACAACGTCAGCATCTGAAATTCTCGCTATCTAAGGTCAAACGGTCAGTGTCGGAGGTTACCGTTTATCCACATGATGATTATTTACACGCCAAAACAGGAATTGCTCCTCCCCCAAGGAGCAGCTGTCTTGCCTATCCATCCATCCATCCATCCATTATCTACTGCTCATCATTACATCACATTAAACTACCGTCATTTAGCAGACGCTTTTAGCCAAAGCGACTTACAAAAACTGCAATTCAATAACCGAAGATCCAAAGTACCAGTAGTCGTTATTCAGAAGTCACCACTCTAACAAATAGCCATCTCAAAACCATATACATACATTTGTTTCTTCGTTTTTTTGTTTTTTTTCTCGAGGGCTGGGGGGACTAAGTGCGATTAGTGGGGTAGTGCTTGGTGAAGAGGTACGTTTTCAGCTCACAGCGGAAGATGGGCAGCGACCCTGCTGTTCTGACCTTTTCCGAGTGTTCGTTCCACCAAGGAGCCAAGACCGAGAAGAGCCAAAACCGGTTCGATTGGCAGCCAGGGGCTCTGAGCGATGGGGTGGACGGCCGCCAAGAGGTGGCGGATTGGAGGGGACGGGTAGGGACATGTGGCTCAACCATACCCCGGAGATAAGACGGGGCTGTCGCATTCACCACCCATTAGCAGAGTACCAGGGTCTTGAACCTGATGGCGACCGGTAAACCAGTGTAGGGACATAAGGAGGGGAGTTGTGTGGGAGAATTTGGAACGGTTGAACACCAGACGGGCTGCCGCTTTCTGAATAAGCTCCAGAGGCCTGATGGTCACCGCTGGGGCACTGACTAGGAGGGAGTTGCAGTAGTCATCATACACTTCATTCTTCTTGAAATCTTCTCATGGCGTACTGGACTTCATTTTCTTCCCTTAAAGACATTTCAGCTCTCATCTGGGAGGCTTCATCAGTTCGAACTGACCATCTAGTCATTGTTCACACATCTGGGGAGTTTTCCCATTTTTTTCCAATTCACCTTTTGCATGTTTTTGGACTGTGGGAGGAAACCCAAACAGACAGAGGGAGAACATGCAAACTACACAGAAAGTTTCCCCAATTGGGTTATAATTTAGTTTCCCAGCAGGGTGTCACTCAAACTGTCACCACAATCGTCTGAATATCATGCCATTTACATATCGAGGGTCACCTGGAGGACCCATCACAAAGGACAATTTATACCCACAACACAACCTTTTCACACTTCTGCCATCAGGTAGACACTACAGGAGTCTGAAAGCAAGAACCAAGACACTCACTAACTGTTTTTTTCCGGCAGGCTGTCAGACTCCTTAACACCCTCCATGCTACAAACCTTCATTTACTGCTATAACTGCACAAGAGCCACTTTACTCATCCTCCTTGATTTATAACACCTAGTATTTCTTTCTTTTCCTTGTTGTATCGTCTCGTGTTTTACGTCAGTTCTCGTCTATTGCTGTCCGTTTGGTGTGAAGGGAGTGTACAAAGTAAAAATTTCATTGTATTGTCTCAATCGCTGTGTTTTTACAAAAAACAAACAAAAAAAATTAATCTTGAATATAACACTTGGGAGTATCTCCTGTCTTTTTTTCATTGATCTGTTTTCCAAAACTGTGGGCAAAATGTCTTAATGGGATTTGGAAAACACCCCGGTTGGACACACTGGTGAATGTTTTTTCGTCATTGTCGTCTTAGACTCAGCTGACGTTCTGGACCAGAGGTTTGTCAAGTTCAACGGTGGCTTCAGTCCCGAGCAGCTGGACTGGCTCCGCTCGGTTCTGTTGGCGGCCGATGAAAAGGAAGAGAAAGTCACTGTTGTCGGTAAGTTATATCTGTCTGTTTCAGGCTTTGTTTGTTTTTTTTTTTTTTTTGTGTCACATAACAAGTGTTACTCAACCTAAATATAAAATTGCATGCATTTGTGTGTTTCTGGATCCTTTTTTTTTAAATGCCTTGTGTTTTTCCTGCAGCTATATCGCTAATAGCATTCCTTTGAGAAAATTACAATAAATTCAGCAGCCAAAGGTAGTGGTTCCAAAAATGAGCAAGAAACTGCCTCAAACCTGAAAGATTAGGAATTAAAAATACTGGGCATCAACATGTAAAACATTTATCCCTAGATGTGAGTTTTAAAGTAGTAGTAGCCATGATTACGCTCTTAGTTTCACCATGTGGTCTATTAATGAATGCAGTAAAATCAAAAAATTGTTCCTGCTGTTTATCTTTAACAGGCTTTTTAACAGGTATTTGTACTTCTCTAGTATCACTGTAATTCTCACAACCCAAGTTTCAGTCATCTTTGCACTATGATTGGCCAAACAAATGAATGTACAACAAAAGAATTAAAACCAAAGTTGCATTTTTTCAAGCCTTACTTGAAGACATTGTCTTCCTCTTTCGGCTTTTCCCTTCAGGGGTCCCCACAGCGAATCAATTGTCTCCATCTAACCCTATTCTCTGTATCCTCCTCTCTCACACCAACTACCTTCATATCCTCTCTCACTATGTCCATAAATCTTCTCTTTGGTCTTCCTAGAGACCTCCTGCCTGGCAGCTCCGATTCCAGCATCCGTCTACCAATATATTTGCTAGCCCTCCTCTGTACATGACCGAACCATCTCAGTCTGGCTTCTCTGACCTCTCCAAAACATCTAAGATGTGCTGTTCTTCTGATAGACTCATGCCTGATCCTATCCATCCTGGTCACTCCCAAGGAGAACCTTAGCATCTTCACCTCTGCAACCTCTAGTTCTGCCTGCTGTCTTTTGGTCATTGTAACAGTTTCTAGGCCATACAGCATTGCTGGTCTCACCACTGTCTTGTACACCTTTCCTTTCATTCTGGCTGATAGTCTTCTATCTCTTCGTACCCCTGACACCTTTCACCACCCATTCAAACCTACTTGAACCCGTTTCTTCACCTCTTTTCCACACTCTCTGCTGTTCTGGACTGTTGACCCCAAGTACCTGAAATGCTCCAACTTCTCGATCTCCACTCCCTGTATCCTCACCATTCCACACAGATTCCTCTTATTCACACCCATATACTCTGTCTTGCCGCGACTACCCTACGCTCCTCTACTTGAAGACATAAAGACCTGAAAAACTCTCTTTGTGTCTCTCAGGTCACCTCCCCGTCCACATTCGCTCCACCACCCCCATCTGCCTGGCCTGGAACTACGAGGAGATGCTGGAGATCATCCAGGCCCACCGCAGCGTGGTGTGCTTCATCGCTGGGCATGACCACGACGGAGGATACCACTGGGACAGAAGCACAGGGGTGCACCACCTGACTCTGGAGGGGGTGATCGAGACCCCGCCTGACAGCGATGCCTTTGGCACCATCTCGGTGTACGAGGACAGGATGACCCTGAAGGGAGCTGGGAGGATCCAGGACAGAGAGTGTGTGTTTAGATTTTGTGAAAAAGACACAGATCTCTAATGCACGATCAAAACTACAATAATTGATGGTAAACGTTGGTAGCTTTAAAATATCTTTTTGTATTTGTGACATAACTATGTTGTTTCTCTGGCACGCTCCAGAAATGTTTTATTTATACTGTTTTTTTTCCTATAGTAAAAGTGAGGAGGGATGTACCTCTTTTTTGCTAAAAGCCATATGAGTCAACTTGAAGCAAGAAATGCACTTTATAATGGTTTTGCTACAATGAAAGATTCCCTTGCACATGTTTTAAGATGTGTAATGAAAATGGGTTGCTTGAAAGTTCATGTAACATTTATTTTACTGAAAAATTCCCCTCATTCTAGAACATGTCTAAATATGACATTTTGCAGACAAGAAAAGGGAAATGTAGGGTCAAGATCATTGCTACCAATTATGCATTCAGTTTTATAATCCTTTAAAAAATTATGAATTTTAAGTCCGATTTGTGAAGTTGGGATGTCATAAACGCATTTAATATTTTTCCCCAGAAGTCGTTCTACTGAGTAGCCAAATTGTGGAAATCTGAATTTTGAGTATTTTTTTTTTCTGAGAAGTAAAATTAATGATGAAACAAACAAAACAAAGTGAATCCATGGCTCCTCTCTACTTTCTTCTTGGATTTTAAACCCTAAGTGCAGAATTCACAAGTCCCACACCAGCGGGGAAACAACTTTTAGCTTAAGTGTGTGGGTTAAAGCTGATGAGCCTGCAGACGGGGCTCTAGTTCCAAAATACAGAAAGCAACAGGACTTCAGAGGCTGAGGCTGGAACAGCAAAGTAGAAACCTGTTTGTTGACCTGTTGTTTGTGACTGCCTTTACTTAATGAAGTAAATACAAAATGCGAATATGCATTGAGTTTCACACTGGATGGCAAAGAATAGGTAGCTTTTTATATTGTGTCATGCCTTTTATATGTCTGTATGAGCTTTCGGTGGTGAAACTCACAGCAGTTTTGCATGATGCTTCCAACAATCAAGCCTGATGAAGAAACACCATCAACGTTTATACTTGTTGGAAAATGGCTGCTCTATTTGCACAAAAGTAGTTGAAGGCATGGTGAATGACTGTGGTAGACTGTGTTCTAGGAGCTGTAAAAAAATTAAAAAATTAAATGAATAAATATACATCCTGATAAAACAAACTCAAGTTGTTGTCTGGTCACCAAGGCAGCACGATGGTGCATTGCTCACTTTCCACTTCACAGATTAAAGGTTCCCGGTTTGATTACTGCTTGTGCCTTTTCCCTGTCGATTTTGCTCATTCTATTCATGTGTTCTCCAGCCTGGGTTCTCCTGGTGTTCCTCCCATAGTCAAAAAACAGTCGATAGGACCGTCAAAGGCTGTAAATTATCTCGGTGTAAAGTAGAGTGAATATTTATGTCTCAATATGTCTCAACTGACCGGTTGGTCGGTCTGGATTTCACCCCGCCACTCGGCCCAATGTCAGCTGGAATTGGCTCCATCCCCTCTTCAACCTTGCATGCAGGATATGCAATGTAGACAAAAAATGAATGCATATTTTATTATTGAAGAGATGACTAAAAATGAATATTTAATCTTAAAATATTTAACATCTATCATTTTTATGTCATGTCTGGCAGCTTTTACTCTGACTTGATTGCGAGTCCACAAAAGCCCAACTCATAAATCAAAGACAGCTGACAGAGACTCAGTTCAATAACGGTTCTGCATTGGTCCGTTGCACCTTTTCCGAGCCAGAAGTAATTATAGCAGGAGGACAACAACAGATTCGGTGATGCAGAAAGGGGAGTCCACGAGGTTCGCGAGTCTAGGAGCAACCTCTTATGAAATGTCTAATTTGGAAAAAAAAAAAAACAATTTCAGTAATTCCAAAAACATAAAGTAGAGAAGAAAACTGGCAGGCAATAGCAGTCTGTGGGCAGGATTTAGATTTCAGCAGCTAAAAAATTCACCGACGCCAACGTCATTTCAGTTCAGCGAGTTGGTAGCCATTTTTACAAATTTACAGTTACAATAGATTTTATTCTTTCAACTGTTTCTCTCTGTGCAAAATGTCATTAAAAAAGATAACTTAAGAATCCTCTGGCCAAGACGTAATGCAAAAATAAATCTGGGATACAACTGAGGACAGTTAACAGCATGTGGCGATTGTAAAGGGTCGACCAGATGTAATAAAACAGAAAACAAGAAACTTGAGGACATTTTTTTGCGAAGACATTTATGTGCAGTTAAAATGTGCCAGTTTTATTTGATTATATAATGAAGTGTTGTAAAAGAAATAATAAACGTTATGGTCTTTGGTGACATTTGGGTGATACATTCCTAGACAAGTGTGTTTAAGGCGACATCTACTGGGCATTCGGGGTACCGAAGCTGAGTTGAAAGTGTCTTCCGGAGTAGATGGCATAAGATTGTGGTTGCACATCAGCTTTCAATTTGGCAGATACACTACAGCACGCTTAAAATTACTACGTGAGTTTGCCCGAGCCAGGTGTTATTTGAAAACATTTACATTTCCCCAAATCATGTCCACTTTATCCGCCCAATGTCTCAAAATCAGAATCAGAACCACTTTAAAAACGATTTTTAAGAAAAAATATCCTGCATTGATAAATAAAATTGTCCAACTGTATAATTGACTGAAATGTCTTGTGGGTCCTTGAGGATATCTGGGATAATTAAATGTCTTACAGGGATTTTTTTTAAAAAGTCACCTTACCTTTACTATCCCCTCTAGCCATGTCTTTTCTTGCAGCTCTTGGAAACCACTGGAATTCCGATACAGTTGTCAACCTCCTGCAGGACTGGCAGCAAGACAGTCTCACAACTGTGATAAAATCGGGGTAGATATTTAAGGAAAAATATGGGTACACATGAGTCATGAAAAAACAAAATTGCATCCTTAAATTGCTGATATTATAGTAGTACTTTTGATGATGTAGCCACAAAAGATCTCCATATCACTGACCAGTTGGATGGACAGCCTAGTAAGCATGACTGAAAGTGATTTTGGTCATTATTAATACACTCATCTACACAAGATCCATTAGTGTCCTTCCAACCAGGCAGCAAAGACTGGCAGACAGTCTGTACAAGAATACTGCTGACAATCAGGTGACATGACAAACCACACAGCGTCATGTGATCCGGAGCAGCGGTCCCCGGCCCTTGTCCTTGGACCGGTACGCAAAGAAAATCTTTCATGTTACAAATTATAATTTTTTCATTTGACTCTCCGCATCTTATTTTGAAAAATGACTGTTTCCGCCTTTGCCCTTCTGCCGCACTTGATATTGTAATTGCCTAATATAAAGTGTCATCATTGTATTCAGATGAAATACTGTGAAGTAACAAAAGCTTTTATTATTTGAACCCCCACACCGCTAACCGGTCCGCCAAAAAATGTTCATGCATAAAACTGGTCCCTGGTACAAAAAAAGGTTGGGGACCGACATTCTAGAGAGTGGTACCGTCCCTCGGAAGGAGAACATGGCAGTAGCCCATAAAAGGAAACAACTCCCAATATCCCTTCGTTTTATTATTGTATCATCAATTATTTCAAGTGTATTTTGCTGGCCTTGATGAAAAAAATTGTCGGTGCCCTGCTACGGCCAATTACTCCACCACATACCTCAATGCTGAACCCCATGGCTTGGTCGATGTTTGTGGTCGTGAGGCTTAGATGACTTCTCCACCACAGGAATTGAGAGCTTCACTCCAGCAAACAGCCAGTGTCGTCTGATGGTGACTTAGAGATTTGCTGCATCACGGTCAGTTGTTTTTACATGTCAGAATATGACACGATACATTAGTTGGATGGTTGGTTTTCCTTCACTTTCACCGAACCCAGCCCTCCCCTGTTGGGAGGCTGGAGTAGAAACAGTCCAAAAACAGGATTTAAATATATGATACCCTAATGGACGCAAAGCCTGAGTATTTATTTTTCATTTCCTCTTGGTATGTCCTTACGATTTAAATAATGCTTTGAATAAAATCCCTTTTGATTTTCAGTTTTGTATTGCAGTAATCTGAATAATGATAGATTTGAATAAAGTTCACTTGAACCATTGAGTAGCTGTGGCCCTGGTCTGCACTGAATGTTCCACAATATTCTTGTAAATGTCACTGAACTGGTTTCAGCACACAAGGACAATTGACAAGCCTGCAGAAGGAATACAATAACATGTTACATGCACTTAAAAAATGAACATACAGAAAAAAAATCTTTCCCAAATACTTAAGCTTTTCATTCTTTTAAAGATACTGTTTCCGTTTGCACTAAGCATTCCCATTCAGTGCATATTTCTTTTCATATTTTCTCTGTCCAGAGCAACGGAGAGTGTGGAAAAGAGGTGAAGAGACGGGTTCAAGTAGGTTGGAATGGGTGGAGAAAAGTGTTAGGGGTACGAAGAGATAGAAGACTAGCAGCCGGAATGAAAGGACAGGTGTACAAGACAGTGGTGAGATAAGCAATGCTGCATGGACTAGAAACTGTTGCAATGACAAAAAGACGGGAGGCAGGACTAGAGGTCGCAGAGACGAAGATGCCGAGGTTCTCTTTGGGAGTGACCAGGAATGATTCTATCAGAGGGACAGCACATGTTAGATGTTTTGGAGAGAAGGTCAGAGAAGCCAGACTGAGATGGTTCGGTCATGTACAGAGGAGGGACAGTGAATATATTGGTGGACGGATGCTGGAATTGGAGCTACCAGGCAGGAGGTGTCGAAGAAGACCAAAGAGAAGATTTATGGTTGTAGTGAGAGAGGATATGATGGTAGCTGGTGTGAGAGAGGAGGATGCAGAGAATAGGGTTAGATGGAGAAGGTTGATTCGCTGTGGCGAACACTGAAGGGAAAAGCCGAAAGAAGAAGATTTTCTGTTTCAAGATTCCTCATATGTAATATATTGATCCATTTAGCCCTTTATATATTCCATTGTATATGATTAGCCATGCAATGTAGATGCCCGACAGTGGATATGGTATTCATTTTCAACTTCTGCTATATTTTATATTATGCTTTGGAAGACAACATCTCACCTTACAACATGAAGAGTAATGGCTTTTAGCAGCATATAAAACTACACAAGTTCAACTACACAATCTCCATTATTAGTCATTTGACAAAAAAAGTCTCTATACAGTCTTGATTTTAAAAAAATACCGTGGTGAATTTAATTTACTAAGGGAGAAATGTAAAGAAATGTCAAACAGCAAATACCAATATATTTATCAGAGAATGATCAATGCGTTCATGTTGACAGGAGGATTGTGCATCCTACACAAGGGCGCACTGAACGCATGTCAAAGGTTTGCCCAGCTCTGGCTGCAAACCATAAGAACGAGTGACGTCTAGGTCATAACAACAAAGAGTGACCGGGTTCGGGGGAAATAACAGAGTCGCGTTCGGCTTGATTTCCGACAGTCCGCGAAGGCAGCGCCAGCACAGACGTGGCCGTAGCGCAGCTGCTGCGTTCAAGTGGCGCAGTGTCCCGTCTGGGCAGGGAGAGGACAAAGTTTCACCCAGTTCTATGAGTTTCACTCTCTGCATTGCAGCCTGAGCGCTGCTGCCGGAATCCAACACAACAATGGCGACTCCCAGTCCTGACAGCAACTCGTCCAGCTCCAGCAACAGCATCAGTATCGTAGGATCCACGTCGCACCAGCTTCACCAGCAGACACAGAGCAGCAGTATGCAAGGTAGGTGGAGACGGCCTTTTCTCACACGGATCTGTATTTGAGTTTGTGACACTGGAATCTATTGGAAAATGTAGCTTCCTAGAAGCAGAAACGGTCAAGGCAGACGTGTTGAGACCGACGATTTAGTCTGAACTTTCAAAATAAAGTCTGCACTGCGGCACACACCAAAAATGATAGTACTGTTGTGTGACAGCCTCGCTTGTACGTCTGTCTCGTGATGTATTTTGAATGTAATAGCGCAATGTAGACGGTGATTGGCCTTTATAAGTTATGTGATTGAAATTGAAGAATGCAAATCGGCTATTTAAAGGCCAATCTTTGCAAACAAATTGCTGTTACTCTCGGAAAAAAATGGGGATGGGTCGCTCCAATCAACATGAATATTATCGTTGTTTTTTTTTTAAATGGGCGGATGAATTCGGTACAAGATTGGTGAAGGGAATAAAGCAGCGTTTAGTGCTCGATGCGTTTACTATGGAGGGTGAATTGCGCCTCTTCCGCCAGTGATCTCGAAGTCTTCGCTTAGCTTGATGCTAGCGCCGTGAAACTAACCCAGAAGCTATCTGGGCTAGCAATGCAGTAGCCCTGTTTTCCAGGCCTGTGGTGACACTGTGGAGGGTTGCGATTACCCGGCCGCACACGACTGTTACCAACAGATATATCAAAGTATTACATTGTAAATAAATTCAAGAAACGCCTCAAGCACATACGCGTAAACTGCACCCGTCGCCGTTAGCCTTGACGAGTGGAGACCCACCAGCCAGGCCTTAGTGGTTCACCTGAACCAGGCCAGTATTCATGCACCACTAGCAAAACATACGATACAAATATCAAAGTTGGTGGCCGCTATTCTACAGCATTCAAGCCCAACAGGTCAATAGGTTCACCACTGTCGATGGACTGTTGTCAGTCCTCAATGCCCTTACTGGGGTTCCTTGTCAATATTATCGCTAGATTCTGTCGAGATTTGTACGTATAAGATGAACACATCAATGTCGAAACACGGGTTGACAATTAACCTGATACGCGGAACCAGGAGCTCTGCGTTGCTAGCCGGGCACGGCGACGGCAGGATGCGAGCTGGCTTGGGAGACTAGATCCATTATCGGACAGGAATGCTCATTTCGGCCGAGGCTAAAAGCTCCAGCAAAGTTTGCCTCATCCGCCCCGGCCCGGTGACACCGGTTTCTGCTGTAACGGCGGCGGTCGTCGGGACCGTCAATAACGGAAACCGAATAAAATGAGCAAGGCGCTGTCGCCGGCATCTGTGCGTTATGGGGTTAGCGTAACTGGAAATGACATGTAAAGAGACCGTTACCATAGCACATACGCAGGTGCAATCAATAATCGTAATGATGGCCCCGAGTGGCTGGCGCCAAATCCAACATTTGTTTATTGCGTTTACTCTTCTGTCAATGTAAAAATGTGAAAATATGTTTATTTGTTGTTAAGAAAAACTGTGAAGACGAGCTACACTGATGAAGGGCTGGGCCATTCAAGTATGCGCAGACAATTCCGGTATCTTTTACCCAGATGTGGATTGTTGTCATCCACAACTCCCTGCTGATTCAGTATTTGTTTTTGCTAATTCCTTGGCGTATTCGCTGTATTATTTCGAAAGTAATGGAATAAAATGGTACTTTTCCCATAAATAGAGGAAAAAAATTGACAACACAGGATCAATTTTGTTTGAGCGAGCATTTTATTTAGTCTCGTTTTGTTTTTCTGGTATTGCCCAGCCCTTCTGTGCATTTTCCCGGAAAATGGACTGCGCTTGCCAGTGTCTGCCTGTCTGATAATGAATATATTGAGGGAGCCTTCGCTGCAGGCTAACTGCTGCTGGATGGCATTTCTATTGATCTATGTTTTTCCCCTCCACCGCTCATTATGTCAATAAACAGCTGCAAACTCATGTATCCACTAGTCACCATATCTGCGATGCATTTTCTTATCCTCTGGTGGGAGTGTAGTATCAAATGTCTTATTTAAACCTTACAGACATCAACACCTGCTGGAGATGTCAAAATGAAACAGGTATTCACCTTTATTTTTCTAGGTTTCACTCTTCTGCTGCAGGTTATGTTTTTCCTTTTTATTTATTGATTTGCTTTGAAGAAAACCCTTCAAATGTTTCCTATTCACCATTTCTGTTCTCATTTTCCCTTTCCGAAAGTTTTATTTCTGGTTATGAAAACCCTGCATTAATATATCTGCATGTTGATATCATATCAAAATGACCTGAGTAGATTCACAGTAGACAGACCCCATGTTACGAGACCGCATCAAGCAAGCCCCGTGGGATACTAAATAAGAGATGACACTGTGGCGGTAACTGTTGGAACCATAATTCGGATCGATCGCATTATTTTATTCTTATTTTGTCCCTCGCTTGACAAAAAACAGACTTGCACATCATTCTAACTCAAATAAGCTTTCATCACTTGTACATATTGATGAATTCATGCTAATTTTGTGACCTCAGTTCTCCACAGTACCCTGTGATTCTGTCAAATAGTGTTCCTGTTGAAAATCTATAAAGAAGAGATTATTAAATGACCGTGTCTGCCCGGAATGATCAACAATGGCTGCTAACAGTCCAAGCACTTTTGGCCAGAAAATCTGAGAACAGAGAAACACATTAGAAATATACAACCAGTTTCTGGAAAAGCATTTTGTTTTTTTTCCGAGTGTGTTTGGGTTGAATTTCAGGAACAATGTGACAGAATCGAGGAGGAAAGAGTTCAGTGTGCTGCACAAAAAGTGACCCATTTAACGCCTCAATTCCCCATCAGTTGGTTAAAGACTGAACTACTGTTGTTTCAGCCAAACTTGTAACTGTCCTTAGTGAACCAAATCATGACACCTTAACATTAGAAAGGAAGCATTTTCAACTCCATGTTTTAATTGGCTTTAGAG
Organism: Fistularia commersonii; assembly: GCF_037954325.1. Taxonomy (NCBI): domain Eukaryota; kingdom Metazoa; phylum Chordata; class Actinopteri; order Syngnathiformes; family Fistulariidae; genus Fistularia; species Fistularia commersonii. The sequence goes on along the minus strand of NC_141316.1, from coordinate 2,776,823 downwards.
CTAAACACAATTCACACATTTTCTGTGGCTCTGATACCTGACGTTAATATCCAATGACATTTTTCCCATGAACATATTTTTTTGGAAAATATTTTCTGATCAGCTTTCGCCCTGAAACAGTCGACCATCGAGCGGTTGAAACAATGCCGCAGTATTTTGATTAACGGTGAAAATAAAGGAGAATGTAGAAAAAGCAGCGGTATAAGACTGTAGAATTATACTTTTAATAATTCTAAAAAAAAAAGATTAATTGATTGAAGATTGATTACGCCAAATACAGGATCAATTGCAAATCAAACCAGTTGCCTTTCATTACTTGCCCTTTTTTTACAAAAGATAAAATTGAGTATATGTTGTGACAAAAAAATTCCCTTAAGGGGATTAATAAAAGTATAATTATCCTTATCCTTATCAGAGCTGGTCAGGAACTCTACATGCTACAAAAAGTTGTATGATCCACACACACAGACACACACACACAGAAAAAACACGTATAATTCCAGGATGCGCTCAGTGCTTTTTGCGAAGATGTAAGCTGTGGTTTAAAACAAAGAGAGGAGAGAGCTGAGCAAGTGGAGCATAAATTTGAATTACAGGTGTGTTGTTGGGAACAACCAGTTTCAATTTGGCGTGGCACTAAATTTGAGATGTAAGACACATTGGCGGAAACAGTCCAACTAGTGTATTATAAATAGACAAATACTGTTGCATTAGAGAAATGTGTCATTGTTATTGTTGCACTTGAAACTAAAACTGTGACAGACCACTACAAAGGTGAAGGAACAAAACCGCTGCCCCTGTTAAACATTTGCGACTATAACTTTATTTATAAATGTTCAGCCGAGAGAGACATCACCGACACAAAACAGCTGTTACCGTTCGCTTCTTATTCTCGAAAATAACGCGCCTCATTAACCACGACGTTAGGCAGGATTATGAGATGCAAGATGTAACTTCCAGCTGTGTTGGAACAGCTTCACTTGTGAAAAGCTTAAATGTCAGTAGTGTGTTTGCTCCATTTTAAGTAAAATTTTGGATTCAAACCAGATGAATTTGAAACACAACTGATGCAACCTTGTTCTGCAAGTTCACTAGTCTGTTAATGGCTACCTTTTGATGGTCTGAATGTTCTTGTTTAGTTGTTTAAGTTAAAATGATATTAAATAACGACTTACGTATGTACTGCCAAGTGCTAAATAACACTCCCAATTTGACTTGATAACACAGTGTTTGTTTGATTTCTAAACAAACCACATTCTGCTTAGATGATTTTAAGTTAAATGTTTTGAATTACAGTTCGCTGGGATGCTTTTCGAGGTTTAGGTCAGAGACCTGGTGAATCGCAGCTAAACAGCAATGAGATTAAGACTCGATGATCTTTGAAAAATGATCAGAGGCCCCATTTTTTCGATCTAGATATCTTTCAGTATCACCGTAGATCACAAAGGTTGACAACATAAATACAGTTTGTCAATCTTTTTTTTTAAATGCAATTTCATTCAGAAGATTAACAAATAAATGACTGATACTTTTGTCCTTTTCTTGTAACTGCTTCTTAGTGAGACCAGCAATGGCTCGACTGAAACGACAGAATTAGTATTATTATTAGAAATATTAGTATGCCAAGTGAATCATGGTCTAAAAATCATCAAATATCTCAAATGTCTATTTTCGGACAGTTCCATTGTAAAAGTTCAAAGTATTTAAAGGTTATGTGTAAGATATTTGTCATTCGTCTTTGACTAGTTGTTAAAATAACATGTTGCTAATTTTGAGGTCATTTCTATCAGACTTTTAGCTTTTATAAAAATATGGTTCTCTTGAAGGTTTTTTTTTTTAAAACTGAATTTCAAAGACGATTTAATGTCAGTTAGTGTGAAAAGTGACGAAACACAGTTTGAAAGGGAAAAAAAAAACTTTATTAGGATTGAAATTAGGAATGAAATTAGAAGCACAAAGACAAATGCTGGCGTGTAGATTCTTTGACATGTCTAAATTTGCTGTATTAAATCAAAATATCCGTAATATGACATCACAGGTGATATTTGATACAGCAAAGCATTCTCCCCTGTGATTGATAGATTGGATTACAGAATTGGGATGCAGCTCCACACAGTTAAGTCCGCTGGAAAGGGTTCGCAGCTTGTTTCGGAGCACACTGATGGCTCACAGCACATACTGCTGAGGTCACAAATCAAGCTTGGCATTACACCACCCAGATGGTGCCAGACTTAAAAAAGTAACCCGCACTGCGCTCCGCCTTCAACCTTGACACTCACGGGGATGGCACTCGTAAACAGTAACTCACTTGATGCAACCCCCCTAAGAAAATGTAGTAAACTGTCTTTTCTTTACTTCAGGGTTTCAGATAAGCCTGTCTGGAGTGTCTCAAAGTAAGAATAGACCCACACACAAAGCACACCGACCTCTTCTCTTTGCGGGTACACCTCAGTAGTCTAAAGTGGTTTCACTCGCTCGCTGGCTTTCATTCAGCTCCTGCACACAGATTGGCTGACAACGTGGCATGCTGCTGCCTAGCGACTGATCTGATACTGTTGAAGTCTAGATTCTTGACGGGGTCCAATAGGTGGAAGGAAGCCACTGTATACTATTGAAACAGCCTGTGTGGTGCTCTGGTAGTTGGGGAGTCTGTCCACTGTTCACTGCTATTAACATCAGTCGCGGTCATAAAAGATTCATTTGCATCGGGGCTTAAATGTTACGGGACCTGTTTGCTCTCAATATAAACAGGGCATGACAAAGAGGGCTCAACACTTGAATGCAGCACTTTTCAAACACGGTAACAATAATGATGGCCTCTTGAATCTGTTCCATCATAGGGTTGCATTGCCCTTCCAACCTCACGGTTAATGGAGTGCTACCTATGTGTTGGGTCACTTTGATATCTAAGGGGAACAGGAATTGCAAAACGTGGCAAAGTACTCAATGGAAATGTTGTGGGCGGGGATTCCCAGTATCAGTACATTTTAGGTGCTGGTTTTTGTTTTTGGATTCAATTTCAGCAACTTATTGTGGTTATATGCACAAAGGCGTAATCTGGATGAGAAACCCCCAAGCAGTAAAGCAGCAGGTGCACTATAAATGTCTGAAAATGGGAACCCCTGTACCATGTGTGGGCATTTTGATGATGCTCAAGATGCATTTTGTGCTTCCTCTGATCTTCAATAAAACTTGAGATAACCCAAAGGTAGAAAAAGTTATTGAATGTGGCTTGTACTTTCCCAATTAGGAGATTTGGATCTTCCTGATGCCACATAATTTACCTCCCAAATTTTCTCTACCGCCCCGTTTATAGGATCTGGCAATATATTGCTTTGTGATCCATTTTTTTTTTTTTTGTAGACTGATCATTTGTTGACTTTTTGTTTTGTTTTCTTTCCCCTTCAAATGTCAAAATTGTGACCTATAATTTCGCATTGTAAGTCACTGATCAGTATCTGGCCAAGATCAGTCGGAAAATACCATCAGTTGGCTAAAAAAAATCCCCAAGAAATGTGTCTTAATAGCTGCCAAAAACTGACCTTCAAACCATCGGTGATTCAGTTTTATTTTTAAAAGGTCAGATTATTGATCCAGGCTTAGATTTTCCACTGAATGCAAGAACACTTAATATTATGACATTCTTTTTTTTCCGTACCACCCATTTATCAGATACAAATTTTTAAAATAAAGAAAAGGCCCCCCGGGGCATTGAATTTCCAATATTTGGAATTGTTCTCACGAAGGCTTATCTCAAGTGTGTGTAGACAGAAGTAATAAAGGTAAGCCGAGCACTTGTGTCCGCCGCATCTCTTCACACACTGTCCCCTGTTTGCACCGTGCGGTGGAGCCCCCCCTCCCTCCCCAGTGTGGTGTGCATGTTGTGGGGATATGGATCCGTCTCGCTTTTGTTGTCCCGCCAGGTAAACGCAAAGCCCTGAAGCTGAACTTTGCCAACCCTCCGGTGAAGCCAGCCTCCAGGCTCCCAATCAACCCAACGGCTCCCTCTTTCCAGAACCCTCACATGTGAGTCGATGATGGGCTGTAATAACAACGCCGTTGTCAGCTTATTGTTTTACATAAGTGCTCCGGACGGATTTTGGCAATCTCCGAGGATCTTGGAAGTTTTCTCAAATTCCCAAGACCGATGCCGATCCTTTGTTATTTTAAGGCTCCGATGACTCTGTGTTAGCCGTCGGAATGAGTCACCGAACTAAAAAAAAAAAATGTTAAAGGATTTGCCAGCTTTATTTTTGTAAAGGTAACTTGTCACGCCACCTGTAACAAGGTAAAGACGTCTTTTCTCTCTCCGAGCTGTATTACAAAATCAGACCCCCCGACACACAAACACACACCATGATCTGAACGCGGTGATCGGAAGGCTTCGGAATCGGACCCCAGTCAAACGCACACATTAAAATACCTCCAATTTACCACAGGAATAATGATGTGTCCTATTCATTTAACATGTTGTGAAACTGTTAGGGGATATACTGTAGGAGCTATTTTTAAGATTATAAGGCCAGAACTTATTTCCTGACAAAGAGCTAGTGCAAGCTGATGTTTCACAGTGGCTCTGTCAGTTAGTGTTCACTGTGAAAAATATAATCTCACCAGGGTTTTTATTTTGAATAAAGTGGATCGAGTGAGTAAATGCCACTGTGAGGCTGATTTCTTACGGTATCTTATTTCCTGCCTTGTCACATCTGAAAGCGAGATGAAACACAAACCGCTTTTAAACGATGGTTTCCTGAATGGAGTTGAGATGTGTGGTTCCATCTCCACGTTTTGCTTTAACAGCAGTATTGATAATGACGACAATAACAACATTCATAAAGTACTTTCCATCAAAGTGCTGTACCAGTTAGGAGAAATAAGCATAGGACACAGCGATCTAAAAAATAATCTATTTAAATCTATTTCACCTGTCCTGTATTCAGGACTGCTGTGGAGTTAAAGGTCTCAGTAACCTTCTGCAAGTTTTTGGATAGTGGGAGGAAACAAACACCTAGACACGGGGAGAACGTGAATACTCCACACAGAAAGACTCCCTGTTGGAATCGAATCAGGGCAAAGCGCTTACCATCGCGCCAGTGAGTTGCCCCCAGCTTTGAACTGGAAATGCAAGATCCGGACACACACAGCTTCGGTTTCTCCCGTACTTCCTGTTCAAAATCAGTTACGCCATCTCTGCCCAAAACCAGTGTTGTATGGCCCGTGTCACCTGGAATAAAAAGAGGCGGGAGAGGTCCACATCTCCGGCCATTTTGACGGGTTCGTCTCGGCGATTGCCTACATTTCAATGTCCGGAAAAGGCAATTAAATATTAATGATCGCTGCATTAATCTATAATGTATGTTGATCTCATGGTTCCACGTTGTCTCTCTGTTTCTCTCACTTCCTCTGCCTCTTGTCCTTGCCCTCAATGTCCCCGTCATCCTGCGCCGCCGGCCCCGCAGAGAGCGCTTGCGGACGCACAGTATCGAGTCGTCGGGGAAGCTGAAAATTTCTCCCGAGCAGCATTGTGACTTCACAGCTGAGGATCTGAGAGACCTGGGGGAGATTGGGCGCGGGGCGTACGGATCCGTTAACAAGATGGTTCACAAACCCACGGGCCAGATCATGGCGGTCAAGGTGACCTCTGAATCTGCGTTACGCTAAAGCCCTTGCACATCTCAGGCCAGCTAGATGGTTTATTCACATTAAAATCAAGCGTCACCGCACACTGGATGCAGCTTAAATCCAAAGTGAATTTTACTCGTGTTTATTTACTTCTTTTGGAAATCATGCACATAAGGAGAAGCAAAGAAAATGTTTGTATTCAACATTTATTCATATTTATGCAATATTGCCGTCTCCTAGATTCGAATGTCCCGGTCAATACCTAGATTCGAAAACCTAGATCCAGCACTGAGGTGTACAATGGAAAAAAAAAGATAAACAAATAGACCTAAATGTTACACAGCAGAGAAGCTACGGCCGTTGCACGTTTAAAACAGAACATATTCTTCTGTGAATCCCTGTCATTTAAAATGCACATGGTGCATAAAAACTAAAAGACTGTCTGTCACTCTTCGAAAACAAGTCTGCCGGTAGTGACAGTAGCTGTCACTGTGCGTCCCTCAGAGAATTCGCTCCACCGTGGACGAGAAGGAGCAGAAGCAGCTGCTGATGGATCTGGACGTGGTGATGAGGAGTAGCGACTGTCCCTACATTGTTCAGTTCTACGGGGCTCTGTTCAGAGAGGTCTGACACACTCCGCACCTACCGATCATACACTGTCTTGTCCACCCTTTTTTTTTTTTTTCCAATTTCCAATTTTTTCCCAGCTAGGACTGGGTAGTATGAACAAAATATCATTCAGCTTTGATACTGAATTGTTGATTATTTATACTGGGAATGTCTTCATCCAGACAGTTTATTCTTACTGTGTTACTGTGAACAAAAGTGTATTCCAATCTGTTAACCGACTGCCTTAAATGCGAATTCAATTTGGCAAGCGATTATATAATGACTTGCTGGAAATTGGGAAGTACTTACAAGAAACTTGCAACAAAAGTCTCGGAAAATGAACCAAACCCTCTCCAAAAAGCGCCTAATATCAGAATACATTTTAAAGGTAACTTTAGTGACAGCAAGTCAGACATCTTTTGTTCCACACGAAAGGGGAATTAAAATTATGTACTTTATTCAGGTAACACGTGATTTTCCGCCCCCAATCCAACAATGAACTGTTTTCCTAATATCATAATACACATTCTTTCATACCTCATAAGGGAATCAACCTGGAGTGAAAATCTAAAATGGAGATTCGAATTTGAATGTCTCTTATCTTTCAGGGGGACTGTTGGATTTGTATGGAGCTTATGTCTACCTCATTAGACAAATTCTACAAATATGTATATTGTGCATTAGACGACGTCATTCCAGAGGAAATATTAGGCAAAATAACGTTAGCAGTAAGTGGATGATTTGTAGTTTCGAAATTCCTTTCAATTTATAACGTTGGGGCTTTTTTCAAACCCGACTGTCTTATTTTCCCCCTTTCAGACCGTTAAAGCACTGAACCACTTAAAAGAAAACTTGAAAATAATTCACCGAGGTAAGTTTGCCAGCGAGATCATCAGCACAATGCTATGATTCTGTGTTGTCATTGTTTTTCAACCATTTTTCATTTATTGAATGGCACCTTGCCGGGGGGAAAAAAAGAACAACGGACATGAAATAATTGGCACAAGCTTCTCCTTTTCTGTCACCACAGACATCAAACCTTCCAACATTCTCATGGACCGAAAGGGTAATATCAAGCTGTGTGATTTCGGGATCAGCGGCCAACTGGTCGACTCCATAGCCAAGACCAGAGACGCCGGCTGCAGGCCGTACATGGCAGTGAGTCTGGAGCTGCACAGGCTCAAATCTCCACCTGCACATTCGATAAAACACAAAGGCCTGAGCAACTAATGCATACTGAGTCCTCACATCTTTTTTGCTGAAATGTATTTACTAATAGAGTACTCTTCCTGTTAATTGCTCATATGCTCCGTGTGTGTGTTTTTTTTTAACATATTTATATATATATATATATATATTAATATATATATATATATTGATATATAATTATAATTATATATTAATATTATATATTAATATATAATATTAATATGTATATTTAAAAATATATACTTTTTTTTAAAATCAGATATATATATATATTTTTTTTTAAATCAATGTCACCATTGGATCCATCAATATTCACCTTTACATCAGTAAGTTATCAAGAACGTGCTGAACAGATTCATCCCGAAAAATCCCTGAAAATCAGAAATACATTTTGGTAAAGTGGTTGCTCGGAAAGTATTAGTAAATATGTCAACCCTTGTCCATGTAGTTTCATAAACTTGATTTTTTTCACAATAATAATAGGAAAATGGCAAGGATTATTTTGCAACTTTTCATTTAGTCACCCTTAAATGTGTCTTAAATTAGAAGGGAATTTTTACGTACCTCTAATAGGAGGATCGAGACAGTAGGAAAAAATAACGCTTTGTTGGATTTGTGAAGCTGTTTCACATTTATATTATTAAAATATTTGTGGAACGCTTCCTCATTGAGTTGAAAAAGTACCAAATTTATTTGAATTATATATCCAAATATGTGATTTTCTATCCCTAAGCACCCATTGAAACACATTGATATCGGAAAATAGTCTTCAGTGTATTGTGATACTCCTCATTTCCAAATATCGGCCTCCAATTCTTTTGTGTTTTTAAGTCACAAAAAAAGGTCTTTTTTAATTACGAAAGCTGACATTTCTCAGCCGGTGTTTTGTCTTGTGTGTTTTTTGTTTTTACGGTTGATGAAAATGAGACAGGTTTTTCTCTGTCGGCAAATATTACACTTGTCAAAAGTAATACGTAGAAATATGAACGTAGTGGAGCGTGGCCATTTTACGCCGTTTGTTCTTTTTCTGTTCCTCCTTTACAAGGAACAAGTAGGGAACACTGGCGTCTGTATTTTAGCACACAAAACCAGGCTGTGGCTTGAATGCTGAGCGTATTCTTGTGCGTTTCAGCCGGAGAGGATAGACCCCAGTGCTTCCAGACAAGGCTACGACGTGCGATCTGACGTGTGGAGCCTTGGAATCACCTTGGTAAGAAAAACGAAGCGGTGAAACCTGAAACGGGAGCCTGAGCGGGTCGGACTGAGCGGACTCGCGGCTTGTTTGCTTTCAGTACGAGCTGGCGACGGGGAGGTTTCCGTACCCCAAGTGGAACAGCGTGTTCGATCAGCTCACGCAGGTGGTGAAAGGAGAGCCCCCCCAGCTCAGCAACTCGGAGGAGAGGCAGTTTTCCCCCAAGTTCATCAACTTTGTCAACCTATGGTGAGAAACATAACACAGCGGGGGTTGTGTGGGGTTCCCCCGTCGCTATGCGGCGCGGAGATCGCGTGAGAAACTAAATCACCAAGCTGGATCTCAGTATCATGAAGTCATTTAAATTGCGATTAGGCCCAAATAAGAATGAAATATGGATGATAGGATAACACAAAAATCAATGTGCAGAGGAAAAAAAAAAGACATTGGAAACAATTTACTCATAATTAGATGCCTATTATTTGGAATATGAGTAAAATGTATGACATAAAAAGGGATTCTGATATCATCCGTCTCTGAGGGGTTTGGTACAAGGATGCAGGTCAAACGTTCTCCAAACCGCTTACTGAGTTGCGTTGGTGTCTAAGAGGAAAAGCGCCAGTCTAACCCAATGCAAATAGCGCATTTTACTTGTCAAAGGCCTTTCCATAGAAGGATCTTTGTCCTTGGTAAGCTCTCCGTTTTTATGCAGCGGCAGGAAATGTTCTTCTGCTGCTCACTAAAGTCAGAGACATACAGGGGCAGCCGTTCACTCAGCAGAACTCATTTTCCTATCAGCATTATTTATAGGTAAATAGTTATTGGTTTGTTCCTCCTACCGCCGTCAATGTCATCTTGTCTTCTCCCTCTCTCTGCAGCCTTACAAAGGATGAATCAAAAAGGCCAAAGTACAAGGAGCTTCTGGTAAGTTCTTTAACTAAACTTTTACTTCTTGAGCTGTGGGATTAAGATCTTTTCCTATCCATCTCAGAGGCTTTTGTGATATATGTATTTTTTTCCCCCCTAATCCCATCTCCCAAATCAAATGTGGCACAAACTCAAACAACAGTTACCAAAATGCTTGTTTCTAAGTCATTTATTTTCTCAATGGAGGGGTTATAATTTTATGGTACAGTGAAAATCAGCCAGTTGTCTTTTAGTAGCAGCCGTTATTAAACTAAAAACTTTGCAGAGCTCTCTAGGATTACAGAAGTACAGTTTTCTGTAAAGTAGATTTTTATCTTGAGGATGGGTACTGTGACACAGTATTGTGGATTTTTCATTTCCGAAAATACAATACACGTTTTTCATTGTCCAAGACACGGCTATCTTTTTGGTTTGAAAATTCAAACTCATTATCAGTGAAAAAATACTATGTGAACAAGACTACGAAGCTGTCATAAAAATATTGCTTCTTCCAGTCCAAGCACGGAAATGACACCGGAAATTGATCAACCACTATACTTACTATCAGTATTATGAATTTCCAGATCAAAATGACTCTTGGTACTTTTCACCTCTTTGGTATTGCCTCATCCCCACTGACGCCGCAGTGACTGAAAGGTTGTGCGTCAGCCGTCTTCCTCCTTGCTGAGTTTTCTGTCCTCCCCGCAGAAACACCCGTTCATTCTGATGTACGAGGAGCGTTTCGTGGACGTCGCCAGTTATGTGTGCCGCATCCTGGATCAGATCCCCTCCTCTCCCATCTCTCCCATGTACGTGGACTGAGAGGGGTTTTTTTTGGCCGGGGGCGGGAACACCCGTCACCCGCCACGCGGCGGGCGGGTGGGACGCGAAGCTTTTTGTGACGCGACGCTTTGACATTTTAGCTCTGAGTAGAATCACCTGTTTATTCACATGTTCCAAAGAACTAAAAGGAAGTGAGTCCAAATTGCCCGGTGCAATAAGATGAATATCGGTTAGCAACATCCTCTCATCCATCATGCAGCCAGAGAAACTTGAAGACAAAACATTGTCTCAGTCAAATGCAATGCATCTTTTTATGTGAGAAAATAGAGTATACATATATGGTATATATATACTTGAACTTATTGTACACAAATCTACCAAATAAAAAGGTTGAACTCATGACATATGAACAAAAAAAAGCCGCCACTCGGATTGTAAATGTGGACTGTATGTATGCATTTGTGTGTTCACCTCTGAATTGCTGACATGTACAGATGTATGCCGTATGTCTACGCTCGCGCTCGCATCCTGAAGTTTGTCGTGAGGTCGCTCCTGCTAACCGAACAAGTATGCAACAGAATGTTCATCTTGGAAAGCTCGCGGATTTGGCAGCGTGGGTTTCTCTCTCTCTCTCTCTCTCTCTCTGTCTATCTCTCTCTCTCTTTTTTTTTTTAAATTTGTTTCCAATATGCAATCGATCTTTGGGTGTTTGTCCAGTCGCGTGATCATGACAGTGTGTGACTGTCGCGCCCAATGCTAGCTCCAGTTTGAACCTTTTGCAATGTCATTATGTTCAAGGCACAAAACTCAAAACATCCGTTGTTTTTTGTTTTTTGTTGTTTTTTTTTTTCTGTCTGATACATTGGTCTAATAAATGGATCCCCAAACTCCAATGTTATCTCATAACAAAATGGAATCCGTTTGCCAGAAATAGAATATATGCATTTGGTTAAGTGTACACTGGTATTTTTTTAGCTAAGAAGGCAGTTTTAAAGGAACATGTTAACCTTTTCGGAATTCACATATTTGCCACAATCCGTATTTTAAGACGAGAGTCCAGATGTCCTTCCCTTTCCTCGGCTGCGCTGCAGAGGCGAAACAGAAACCCACCTCCCGGTAACCGCCTGGTCAAACAGCATATTGAAATACTAGCCTTTTGGTAAAAGTCATTAAATGCATCCTCCAACAATTATGAATATTCTTCAAGAATTTGACACTCATCAAATGGATTTCATCAGGTGTTAGCTGATTCAAGAAAGCAGATATCAAATTTCAAACCAAAAGAATTGCTACCGCCAATTCAGCACCACTAGCACGTCGTGATTAAAAATTGTGATCTGCAAATGTTTTTTTTTTTTTTTTTTTTTTTTGGTACACCCAGTGTTTTTTTTAGGCAAATATTTATGACTTAAGTTGATAAATATATTCATTATCTAATAATGTGTACCTGTACATCAGTTTTTCTGTTTAAGGAGTACATTTTTTTCGGTAGACTAGTGACAGCATTGACTGCAATGTTATGCTAAGCTAAGTAGCCGGGGTTGGATTTTTTTTGTGCCCTGCTGCAGCCCGGGGAAGAGAAAGATGTCCATATTCTTTTAGTCTTACTGTCAGGATCTCGGCAAACAGGAGCATTTCCAAAAAAAAAAACAAAAAAACTTTGCATGTTGCTTTAAGCCGCCCTCTAATGTTCACCACCTCGAACTACAACCTGACAATGAGATGTAGAATATAATATGAATTGTTGATTAAATGTGACTCGTTGAATTAACATGTGGAGCCTGCTTTATTTTATGCATTTTCTGACCGATATTCGCTAAACATGTTTTTTATCAGGGAGGTGGCGCGGCGGATAGTGCTTCCCTGCGAGAAGGTCGGCGGTTCGACCCTGATGGGTTTTTTTTGTCCTGCTGCAAAATAAACTTCTCAACTTCTGCCACTGAGCTCTTTGAGACAAGATTTCCGACAATGCCCTTTGGTTACAGCGATAAACTAAAATTAAGATTTAGAGGAGACCACCTTGTCCGTCAGTGTGTGCTACCTTTGCGCAATAGAGGGCATGGGAATTGTGATCCTAGAACAATTAGAAAACATGTTTAAGTGAGACCCATACTAAAACGTGACCTTTTGTTAATGAAAAAAGGCCAAGAAACCCAACTGTTTACAACCAAAAAGCGGGCAGCCGTATTGTGCTGTTCTTGTCAAACAGGCCTGAATAAAGGAGAAACTTTAAATGAGCTGGTTTTTGCTGTGGTGAGTTTATTGCTCGTCTTTCTGTAAGATACAGGAATGCAGGCAAATACATTTTTTTTTTTTTAAATAGTAAAGCAAGTCAGTGGCCAAGCAACACGGACACTCCTGTCAATATTTATTCATCTTTGTTTTGATTTTGGGGAAAAACAATACTGATATTAGGTAAAAAAAAAAAAAAAAACAACAAAAAAAGGAAGACCAGTTGATATTTTTACAACTCAAGACAGAAAGTATACAACAGCTTTGTCAAATATTCACAGCGATGGCCGACAGAACCCGGTTAAGAAGTGCAACGCATGACAGACGGGCGGACAAGTGAAAAAGGAAAACACTGTCCGAGGCCAAACCCGCCTACTGGAATCACATTGTCTCACAAAAAAATATTTCAGCTCTTCAATTCAGGAACTACTAAATTGATTTGTTCCCCGATGCAAAGATGTCATTTAGACAAATGTGAAAATGCCAGGAGAATCTCCGAAAACAAGCTACATCTTGGCAGAAAAAGTCCAGATGTAACCAAAAATCACCCCCAAAAAGTACCTGCGTGAAGTACAACGCATGGTATTCTGAGAAATACCTGAACATTTTTTAAGATATTACCGAAATATAAAATATCTCATTGCGCTGCCTGCTCAAAGCTGAGGTCTGCGGGTTTTTCTGGTACCATTATTTCGAGGTTCCCCCAAAGTGAACCCAGACCGTCTGGGTTTTGGGATCCACCTGGTCCCCGGGTGCGGTTGAGGCTGTTGAACCCGGTTGTGCGAACAACCTTCTCACACAATTCTATTCTGGGTTGCCCTTAAAACGTCACTCGTCCGTATCAGGTTAAAGGTCGTATTTGGTCAAAGCGGAACACGAAGTGATGATACTCGCACGAAAAGCTTCTCGGCATTTTAGGGAAAAACAGGCTCCCTCACTTTTTTCTGAGAAACGAGAGACAAAAACGATAGCGTCACTCCCACAAGCGTGACATTTCTGAATGGGGAAAGCAGCCGTTTGTAAAGATTTACCTTTTTTTCTTTGCTGGTGCAACAGGCACATGGTTCACTGGGCCTCCCAGTGGCTGGAAGTGGAATTACATGTCAGGGGAGGTGCAGATTATAGAATTGTGCAGTTTATACGAAAAAGACCATGGGATAATTGCACAGCATGAAGGAAGTAGCTGTACAATTGTATCACGACGTACACAAGTATTTCTTTCACAAAAAAAGTAATTGTAAAAACAAAGAAAAGCAAAAAAAAAAAAAAAATGGAGTGAAAAATACCTGAAAAAATATCCAGAATTTTGGGGAGGGGGGTTTATACAAAAATTTGCAAAGATAAGACCAGAAAATCGGCCAAATAGTAAAATAGTAAAGTCATATAAATGATTGTTATTAAAATAGCATTTGTAATAATTAAACATGTGTGTTTTAAGTCTCTCTTTTATATTTTTGGGCTGATTGTCAGTGAACACAAATGAACATCTGCGTCCGAGCTACGCTAAGTGGCTCTTGGCGTCGGTGCTAAACCAATGTCTTATTTATCCCTCAGCAAGAAAGTGAGTGAGCAACAGGAAGAATCAAAAACCTGAAAACCTACTTTAACTGTGAGCGAAGGCCAACTATCTGTTGAGTGACAAGGCAGTATATTCACAGTTCAGGTCTGAATATATTACATTTTCTTATTCACAAGTGCTGGTTTTGGACGTTTATGTTCCACGTTGTCAGATGAAGGAGGAGATTTAAGGAAGCACGGTCGTGTTTTCGAAGTGGTTACCTCAGTTTGCATAATTTTTTTTTTTCGGGTCGAATGAAAGCATGGGAATTTTTTTCACGGTTTGAAAAAATATAGCCCTGATCAAGGGAGAAAGGAATGTCGGTATAAATATAGCAATTTCAGAGGAACAAACTATCATTGTCAAACACAAAAATAAATAAGTGTGATGGTGGCCTGGAAGTGGGAAGGGTGAAACGTCCCTTGGAGAAAAATCGAGATGAATTTGTATCCGATGCATCGAGGTGCTAAAATCTGTGTAAAGAAAACGCTAGATTTCTCTTTTTTTTAAAAAATTGTTTTTGGAGCATTGGAAATGGTATCCATCTGGGAATGTGAATGAACAAAAGGCAAAACTGGTATAAAATTAAAAAAAAAAAAAAAAAAAAAGGTCCCTTAAAGGAATGCCAACTTTCTCCAAGCACATTCTCTAAGCTCAAGCAACCGGTGACAAATGTGTACGAAAGCTAAAAGTGCACGGTGAGGTGTGTGCGTGTGTCTGTGTGTGTGTGTTTCTTTTCTCATATTTACATACGATGAGCTGATTACACCGATCTGTGGTTGGTGTGTTCTCAGATGCCACCGGTAACGGGCGCCGTCGCCGAATGGTCTCCGTTAAGTACACATATTTACATGACGGCTGTATCAAGCGAAACCAACTCAGCCTTGTAATTTCCTTTTTCTTTTTTCCAGTAATACAAACATAGGCTCGGAAAAGTACGCGCTGGCGGTTTAAAAAAATCGTGCCTTCAAGTCCGGCTGCGGATAGCAAAACACTGATGCTGCGTTAAAACGTTCTTGCAGAGCTCTGCCATCAACGCCCCCGTCCCCCGTTAGGTCTCGTGCACGAGGATGTGAGCGATCTCAAGGAGCGCCTGGTCCGGCGTGCGCCGATTCCACTGGAGGGGGGCTTGAGTGAAATATTTATTTGAAAATGCAAAGTCCAAATTCAGTGTTGAATCTTTTTACAGACAATTTGTTCATTCATTCATTCTCTATATGACTTATTCCTGGAGCCTATCCTGGAGGGGGTTTATCCTGGACCAATCGCAGGGCCACATAAAGAGGCAAACATCCATTCGCTCACTCATCCACGTCATATAGAAACATACAACCTCATCATATAGAAACATAAAAACATTCACTCTCTCATGTTTGTCATACAAATACATATAATTATTCACTCTGTCCAGCTGTTTGACTGAGAAGGTGAATGGTTGTTTGTCTTTACATGACGTGTGAATGTGAGTATATGTTGTATATCTATATATGATTTTTTAATGACAATTTAGGACGTCCAATAAACCTACTGTATGGTTTTGGACTTTTAGAGGAAAGTGGAGAACCCGGAGGAAACCCACACAGACACAGGGAGAAAATGCTGCCTCCCCCCCGTTGGAATCGAACCAAGGACCTTCTTGCTCACCAGAGCATCGTTTTATAATAGTATGAAAGGTTTTCGTACTTCTTTTTTAAGATTGGGACTGTGAAATGTATTCCTTCGGGGGTTTTCTGAAGAAAAGGCACATAAGCCTGACTGTGGCAGCGAGCGCCGGCTGAGCTCTGCAAGATTTTTTTTTTTTGCTTTTTCAACGGAGAGAAAAACATTCAATAAGTAGGACAGCGCCGTCCTCAGCTGTCGCTCTCACGGTCCCATCCCGCCGCAAAGGCACTTTGGACAGACGCATGTCTTTGGTGATGTCACGGCTGGCATTTGCGGTCCGATAAAAAAAAAAAAGGCAGTCTCTGGTGGCGGTCCGGCCTGTCGGCGGCGCCGCTCTCACCAGTGCTCCAAGTGGAGGTCCATGGCTGAGTTCAAGTTAATGTCTGTGACATCCAGGAACTCGGTGTTGAAGATGCTGGGCGCGCTGGGCGGAGCCGCGTTGAAGGCCGTGGCCGAGCTGGGCGGCGTCAGATCCAGCCACTCCATCGTCTCCCACGGCGTCTCGCTGAAGGCCATGCTGACCGTCCCCTGCACCTCGGGGACGGCGGACGCCTTGCCGACGGGCAACAGGGGCATGTCCATCAGAAGCTTATCCTGCTGGGGGTGGTGAGGGTGGCGTTGGTGGGCATGGGGGCTGCCGTAGCCTTCGCTGTCTCTGTTCCCCTCACCCTCCTGGCCGCCCTCGTCCGGGGCCATTTTCTGCAGGTTGCCGTCCCCTCCCCGGCCCACCGGGCTGCCCAGCAGGGTCTCCAGGTGGCCGTCGGTGACGTGATTGGCCGTTTGGTCGTAAGGGGGCTGCGTTGGAGATAGCAGCTCGTAGTGCCAGTGGAATCTCGGTACTAGAAGGCCGGGACACCCTGGGAACACAGTAATGTGAGGTACAACTTTGGTTACAGAGGACCTCTCCTTCTCTTCTCTGGCGTTAGCTGGCATCTCTTGAAGACAAAGAGGAGAGGACGGAGGGTCACAACGGGCAGACACCCCCTGGACAGATTCTGAAATTTCGGGTATCATCTTACCTCCGCTTTCTATTAGCACATCCAGAAGCTCGTCCATCTGCTGGCTCCTGGTCAGCTGCTGCGAAAGCGGTCACAAAGAACAGTCGGCCATCGATTTGGTGAATTAAGGAGAGTCGCATGTTTGGGTTGTTACGACACTGACGGGCTCGAGACGAAGGAGCAGTCAAAGCGGTTCGACGTTAGTGTCCCCCCCCCCCCCGACGCAAACATTTGAGGAAAATCAGAATATTGGTCGAGAGGAAATGGACGGTGCCATGAATTTTGTCTTCTGCTAGAGCAGAAAATATAACAAGAAATTTTGGATGGAGGGAGATCGAAGGAAAAACGCAATCGGGTCGGTCACCAAGGAAAAAAAAAACAAAAAAGCTAAAAAATATACATTATTTAAAAAAAAAAAAAAATCATTATTTTTTGGTGATTTTACTGATTTTTGGGTTTTTATTCTATTTCCAGATAATTATTTTTAGGAAAATAAAAATTGAGAGAGTAAATAATAAAATGAGAATGAATTATTTTGTTTTTTAGTCAAGGGGTTTCCCATGGGTTTTTTTGAGTCACTTGGGAGTGTTTGTTCTTCCTGTTTCTTCAGGGATAGTGTGTGTTCATGTCATGTCAAAAGAGCTCTGGCTATGAGTTATAGTGCTTTCCCTACATCCACATACCCACCCACACACCCACCCACACACACACACATGCACACATTTCACTTGTGTGTGAATATGGTGTGCATCATGTTACAAATCTTGCCTGTATAATTATTTTCTTATCTGCTTTCCACCACACATTCAAGGCTCCCACTGGAAGGTAGGGGAATGATATTTCTCCTTCACTTAAATTAACTTATTTTAGTTAAGTACATGTTAGTTAGTGAGCTAATTCCCTCAGTCTGTTTCAGCCTTTTATTTATATATATATGTATTTTTTTTTGCAAGTAATTCCAAAGTCTTCAACCTTGAGTCCTAAGTGGACACAAATCTGACAACAAGTCAGTGGTTCATAAATGCAATGAGATTTTTTTCAGCTAATAGATGAATGTTATAAACGAGTAATAATTGAGTAATTGCTTCAACAAAGTGAGTTTATTTCCTTGTTGCCTTTCAAATGTCTTATTCCACACTTTGGCGGCGCCTCATGTCCACATTCTCTCACGATTTAACAAATTTATGGTAAACTAGCTTTCTTTTTTGAAAACACTGTTTACTTTAAGAGTGCAAGCATTCGACAGGTTGCCAAGAGAGGAACCGTGGTTGTACGAGCACGTCTGGAGTGGCAGATAAGTATGTTGAACTGGTGCAGGACATGTATGTCAGCTGCGAGACAGTTGAGAGGTGTGCTGTAGGTGTGACAAAGGAGTTGAAGGTGGAGGTGGGACTACATCAGGAATCAGCTCTGAACCCCTTCTTGTTTACAGTGGTGATGGACAGACTTACAGACGAGGTTAGACGGGAATCTCCTTGAATCATGATGTTAGTAGATGACATTGTGATCTGTCGTGAGAGCAGGGAGGAGCAAAATCTAGAGAGGTGTAGGTATGGAAAGCAGAAGCAGGGGGATGAAGGTTAGCCTCAGTAAGACAGGCTACCTGTGTGTGAACTCAAGGAACCCAAATGGAAGGTAGAGGACAAAAGAGAGTGGAGATAAAGTAGGTGGAGGAGTTTAAGTACTTCCGTTCAACAGTCCAGAGCAGTGGAGAGTGTGGAAAAAAGGTGAAGAAATGCGATCAACCAGGTTGGAATGGCTGGAGAGAGGTGTCAAGGGTAATGTGTGATAAAAGAGTATCAGCCGAAATAAAAGGAAAGATGTACAACACAGAGGTGGAACCACTAGCAATGCTGTATAGTTTAAGAGACAAAAGAAAAGACAGGAGGCAGTGATGGAGGTACACGAGATGGAGATGATGAGGTTTTGCTGAGGACGAATAGGATCAGGTGTGAGTCCATCAGGCTGGCAGCACATGTGACATATTCTGGAGATAAAGTCAGACTGAAAGTGTTTGAACCTGTAGAGGGGAAGGATAGCGAATATATAGGTAGAACAGGGGTGGGCAAACTTTTTGGCTCAGGGGCCGCATTGACTTTTAGAATTTGACAGACGGGCCGGGTCAGTTCAAGATATGATACATATAAATAAAAAACACATTTGCAAACTGTAGATATCAGACTCGCCTGATATTCGCTTTGAAAATAAAACCAGCTTGGTTTTGAAGAGTCTGACGTCGGCTTGCATTTCATGCACAAACTGTTTTTTCCCTTGTAGCTTCATGCGCACGTCGTTCATGTGTATCAGTTTGTACAGAGTAGAGGCTAAATCACAAAGAAAATTCTCAAGTGTTCTTAAGTAGCTACAAAACTGAAATAATCTCCTGTTTATCTCCCGCTCAAACATATTCACTTTGAAACATGCAATCAAACATGCAAATCATTCACATCATGTATGAATTCTGTACCGATCTTTGGCGGGCCGGATTAAAAAGACCAACGGGCCGGATGTGGCCCGCGGGCCGTAGTTTGCCCACCCCTGAGGTAGAAGGACACTAAGGTTGGTGCTGCCAGGCAGGAAGTCTAGAGGAAGACTGAAGAGGAGATTCATGGATGGAGTGAAAGAGGATATGAGGTTAGTTAGAGGAGAGGGTTAGTTGGAGGAAGATTATTTGCTGTGGGAGCAGCCCAAAGGAGAAGAAGACTTGAAGAGTGTCAGCTCTTTAATGTTCATGTCTGATATTTGAAGTCCAAAAAAAACGCAACCTCAGATTTAAAGCAAATTATATTTTCTAATGTTTGCTACATGTTTTACTTCCCTCAGTGCTCTCTCACGTTAAAAACGTTCATTTCCGCCACCACGCTGTCTTTCGGGGCCTCCGCCCATTTCACCCGACCAATGGAGTCAACTCTGTTTTCCAGAGATGTTCGCGCCTTTCAAAAAACAAAGAGCCAGTCTCATACACAGGATTCAGTGCGACGGGCGGAGCGAGGGATGAGAGGAAAAGATACAACACAGGTGCTGGATGAGACCAGAGCGAGAGAGTGGAATTGAGAGCGACACCGAAAAAAGGCCAGCCATTCTCTACGGAGTTTCAGCTTGGACTTTAAATTTACCTGCTTGACTGCATCCTCATAGCATGGGGGCTGTCTTAAGTCAGATGCAGCTGAACCTGAGCTACTGAAGGAGACTTGGCACTTTTGCCGAGCAGAGGGCACTACTGACATCTACATGGGAAATAGGCGAGAAGTGACATTAGCTCACTGATTAGAATCGGGGAGCTTTATTAAGATATGACGAAACTTTAAAAAAAAAAAATAAGTAAAGAGAAATGACAACATCTAAGCAGGCCCTGCTATAACTGAAGGGCTGGCGTCGTGTTCTCGTAAAAAAAGAAAAAAAGACAGAATAAAAGTCACCGACGTGTAAAAGTGATCGAAGACATGCACTTTCGCTTTGAGGAGCAGAAACGCGACGAGAGTGATGGCACAACTGTTTCGGAGTTCGGAGGCAGACCGCACACAAAACGGGGGAAGCAGAAACGCGGTTCGGTGCTTTTTCGGACAAAAGTACGGCGCACGCGGTGCCAATTTAGTCACTTACCTTCGGCTGCATGTTCGGGCTCTCGGGTTTGGCCGAGCCGTTGTGGCCTATGTTGCAGTCGTTCATGTTGGGGAAGATCCCCTGAAGGCCTCTTTGGTCGGATGGGTAAGGACAGTGGATTGGCTGATTGCCGCTCCTCTGCGGGATCTGCTGTCAAAAAATTTACATTTCAAAAGTGTTTCCAGGTAAGGAAGTTAAAGTGCATTTTGTGGTTATGCGACATCTACCATTCAAAGTGTGTTCAACCATGCATCGCTGCATGCAAGCTGAAACTAGAAGTCAATTTCTCTGCATTTTTCCTTTCATCATCTAAGATCTTGGATCCAGGCTCTCCAGATAAGGTACTAATAATGGTTTTGTAACGTGCTGCCTCCCGCTGGTACGGAGTTTGAATTACAAGGATGTACCTTGCCAAAATCACATTTAAAGAAGTAATATGGCAGCCTTGAAGCTCTCAGAGCTTCGTACCTGCATGCCGCGCGCTCTGCTGTTGCAGTGGGTCGGCGCATGGCCACAGCCGTCCCTCCCCAGGGGCGGCGATATCAGGTAGGGGTTGTTAGGGGACGAAGGCTGGGGGCTGCCGGAGGGCTTCCCGACGGGCGAGTCTTGTGGCGAACGCTGCGGACTGAGGAAAGCGGACATGGCGGAGGGGCTGCCCGAGGGGGGGGCCGTGTCCATGCACTGTGGCCCGCCGTGTCCGCCAATGTTGGGGAGCATAGCGTTGCAGTGGCCCATGTCCTCCATGCAGTTCCCGGGAGAGCTCTTGATCTGTTTGGGAGAGGAGAGGGGGCAGCTGGAGGAGAGGGAAGGGGGCTCCTGCTTGACCGTCACCCCGAAGAAGCGGTGACCGATCATGGCCGGAGGCTGCTGGTGGTGCATGGAGGGTAGGTGGGGCTGAGATGGAGGAGTGACCGTGTCCTGCGTGGCTCCGTAACAGCGCTTTCTCTTGTGAAGCTGCATTTTGAGCTCCTCCACCTGAAAAAACACGGTGGAAGACGTGAAACACGTTCACAGTTTGCTGCAATACATAAGTCAGCTACTTCTGTACGGAGACCCAAATGATCAGTTCTAGCGTGTAAAAGATCCGATCGGTTTGTTGATTCCAATTAACCAGCCCGAAACCAGCAACGTTTATATGTCAATGTTGCATCATTAGCGAGACAAAATCCTGCATCTACCAAATACCAGGATTTTAACATCTTTCCATAGTTTGCCTGGCTTTCCGTCTTAGTTTCACATCTAGATGCTGCTCAAACATCAGCCAAGTCAGATGTCGTCAATAAAGCACACAGAGCCTTGTAGCTGTTAATGCTACTGTTATTATCAGTATACTTGTCCCTCCCAAGCCTCGTGTCTCCATCACAGTCTTGCTTTCGCATTGAGCTTGGATCCGCCCAAGGTTTCTGCCAGATTATTGGGAGACAAACACAATGTTTTACCTTACTAACACATAATGCCTGAATACTTCGCTCATTAAACCCCAATGTGGAAAGTACAATTCATTCATTCATTCATTATCTATACCGCTTATCCTGCACGGAAGGGTCACAGGGGTGCTGGAGCCCATCCAAGCTGTCATTGGGTGAGAGGTGAGTTCATCCTGGACCGGTTCGCCGGTCATTCATAGTGCCGCATATAGAGACATACAGCCAGTTATCCTTTCATTTGCTGAGCTCTCGCTCTTTCTACCCCAGCCACTCAGGACAGAAGGCGGCTTATGGCGAGCTGGGATTGGTCCAAGGTTTCTGCACAACCAAGTGCTCGCTCGGGGCTGAATTTTGGCCTTCCGTCAATCTTATTTAGTGCGATTCAGACCTTCTCGACATGGAAGGTGTCATAAGACAACTGTGTTGTGATTTGGCGCCATTGAAATAATATCTGACTAACTATCGGCTGCTAATCGTCACCAGATGGTACGTACACACACACACACAAATATCGGTATCATCCCCAGACATTTGGACTTGCTTAATCTCAGCTTTGTTTTATTAGGGCGTGTATTTCCCCGTTCCTCTATGATGTCTCTTAAGCTCGGAAAATATTTTGGGGGGCGGATTTCATTTACTTTATTGTTTGTTGAATTTACTTCCTGAGTCGGCTGGAGCACTTCCTTGCTAATCTGGCCACTTAGTACATCATGAAAAAAAACAAGCCTCGGACCACCCAAAATTCTACCTATCATCAAGTGTGACTAAGCTTGACTAAAAGGTCAGAAAAAAAAAAACTTAAACAAAAATGAAGGCAGATTAAAAAAAAGAAAAAAAAAAAATGAAAAAAAAAAAAAAATTAAATAAAAGTAAAGGCAGAGGATCCAGGAGGGGAGGGAGGGAGGGAGATTGAGCTTGGGTGTTTGAATTGATAGTTTTAATCCATTTCTCTCCACTCGACTTTTGAATTTTAAGTTTGGCTTTACCTCAAAATAATCTACAAAAGTGGAAGCGACAGCATGGTAGTTACACACCTGCCTCTGCTCCTGGTGCAGCTTCCATGTCAGCTCCTCGATCACCTTTTGCTTCTCCACCAGCATTTTGTCCTTCTCAGCCTCCATGCCGTCCATCTGCTCGCCCTCCCCGACCCTGGGTCCCCCGCCACCCAGGCCGTCTTCCATGCCGAGCCGGGCGGGTGACGGCTGCAGGCCGAACTGCGTCGGCGAGGACATGGGCACGTCGCTGAAGCTGTCCGGGAGCGAGCCGCTGAGCGACAGCTCGGAGGACGCCGGGGAGATCGGAGGGGTGGAGGAGGTGCTGGGATACGGGTAGTAGCCCCCCTGGGAGAGGGCGCTGGAGGAGGATGGAGACTGGTAGGAGGACAGAGACCCCGTGGGAGTGACTGGGAAGGTGACCGTGGTGATGTCGGAGGAGCCTGATGGAGAAGAGCCGGCGGTGGAGTCCTTGAAGGGCCGGAGTCGCTCGATAAGGGCGGTCTTGGTGCCGGAGACAGGCAGGCCTCGGATGCGGAGGTGCTGCCTGAGCTCGGATACCTTACAGAAGAGAAGTCCATTAACCCTTGTGTTGTCTTGCGGGTCAAAAGTGACCCACTACCACGTTTAGCTGTCGAAAAAACACCTTAACCTATTTTTTTTTCAACTTGAAATTTTATGACTTTTCCTAAAGAGACCCCATAATTAGAAAAAGTGATACTTCTTTTTTGTTTATGTTTCCATGTGGGCTGTACACCACTAGGGTACAAAGATTGTCTTACGGGTCATTTTTGACCCGTAGGACAAGGGGAGTAAACACAATGTTAAGATCGCACGAGGGTTAAAAAGAAAATAGCCATAGATGATGAAGCCGCGGAGTCGCTTTCCGCTGCCGAAACCTACTTTTAAGTCGTCCAGGTTGGCTGGCAGCGGCCCGGGCTTGACTGACGAGATGGCGCTTTGGTTGGGAAGCGGGTTCTTGACAGGTGAGGACGAGTTACTGTTGGCTGCGCTGGACGGACCGCTGGAGCCACAGGCGGACAGATGCTCACCGCTACCTCTGGAAAGGAACGGGTGAAGCCGAGTGGTCACCAACGGCGACAGGACCACCCATCTCAGAAGTCTGTTGTTTGCTAAGAGTTTAAGAATTCTACGAAAGCATAATTACAATGCTGTGATAGGCTCGCAAGTGATTTTAGTATTATAGTGTTATAAGTATTATAGTGCTCTAGAATTATAAGTGTGATGAATTAACATTACTGTGCACATCCAGGTAATCACTGCCTTGAAAATGCACTGTATTTGGAATTTCTGCCAAACTCGGTAGGATTTTGTTCACGACTGTGGTAAAAAAAAAAAAAGCTTTGAATAACACGATCGTCACGCATCTTGGTATGCACATCTTAAGAGCTAGCTGATGAAAACAACTGGTACCACCTACTTCTGCATCTGCGCAGGAGGATGAGGCTGGTAGCTGAAGGTGGGCTGCCGCTGCTGCCCCTGCTGCCCCTGTGGCGCGTGTGTGTGCTGCTGCGTGTGCGTCTGAGCGTGCTTCTGCTGGCTGAGGATCTGCAGCTGCAGGAAGAGCTGCTGCTGCTGGAGGAGACGGGCATAAGCCGAGTCCATGGGCGGGGGGGACTTCTCGGCCTTCTGGTCCGGGGGAATGTACTGGTGGTATTTCAGCTTCTTCACTTTGGGCTTTACGTCTTTGGGCTTTTTGTGGCGGTTCTTGTCTGCGGACTTGGACTGCGAGGGAAGGGAAACCAAGTGAGCCTCCGAACATGGTAATGAGCGCTTTTCTATCGATCGAAAACAGATGATCAGCTGACCTTGACGATAGCGGGAACGGGGATTGGTGGAGTCGCCTGGCTGTTGGATCCGGAGAGCCCCTCATCCTGGGTCTGATCGGGTAGGTCTCTGGATGCGCCCACCTGCTCACAAACAGGGAGACAACGGTCCGATGAAGCTTCTCCTTAACCTTTTCATCTTAAAAGAGACTCCTTTAAACTCCTTTTAAACTCGTGTCTGCGCGTGTTTCCTCCGGGTTCTACGCTTTCCTATCACAGACCCAAAACATGCGCTAGGTTCATTGTAGTACCTAAATTGCCCTGATGAGTGAATGAGAGAGTGAATGGTTGGATGTCTGTTTGAAGTGTGAATAAGGGGGTGAATGGTTGCATGTTGTAGAGCAGGTCTTGACCACATTCAGAATAGAAATCCCATGTTTCCCCGTGAGCAAGCACTTAGCAATAGTGGCGAGGAAACACTAGGAACCTTGGACAGATCCCAGCTCAAGGTGGGCGGCCTTCTGTCTTGACCGGTTGGAGTAGAAAAAGAGAAAGCAAAGTGAGTGGGGGTAAATAGTTGTTTGTGTCAATATGTGGCCCCCTGATCGACTGGGGACCGGTCGGAGGTGGACGCTGCTTCTCCCCGAATTGTAGCCAGGATGGCTCCAGCAACCCCCGCAACCCGAAGTGCTGGTTAACCACTACAGATAATTAAATGAATGAGTTTGAATGAACTCTACTGGTAGACCTTTGGCATTGGACTTTAATGGGTGAAGCGTTCAAACATCAGGTCTTAGTAGGGTTAAATACAGTGTTTATCTTGAATTAACAAAAAAGGAAAAAATAAAAACCATGTTCTTAAATCTCACATCAGTCCTGTTGTTTAAATAATCCTTTCGATTTCTCCTGTGTTTCACGAAAGGCCAGCGATGGGACGAGAATTACGTGGATGCACAACCGCATCAAAAAATTTTCCTTGAAACAAACTTGATATCATCTCTGCATTTCCACGGTAAAACGTTTTCAGCTTGATGTCATGATCGAAGCCTGGATGGCCACTCTCCTGCAGGGTTTTCAAAGTTAGTTGTCAATGTTTGAGGAATGATGAGGTCAGCTGTTGCTGTCCATTTTGTAAATTAATCTCTTACTTTGTATGTCTTTTGGTGTGAACGTGTTTGTTTCCTGCGAATCGCCCATCATCCGAAATGATCACAAACCTGGACTTGTGAGGTGTTACTGTGACCGTAATGAAAATGTGCCTGTGTATTGATGTTTCACAGGCAAAAAGTATTCCAAAACCTCTAAACACACATTTCCTTCCAGCCTGAATTAATGATTCACTTGAAACGTGTCAGAGGCAGAAACAGTATAAAC
Source organism: Fistularia commersonii (assembly GCF_037954325.1). NCBI lineage: Eukaryota > Metazoa > Chordata > Actinopteri > Syngnathiformes > Fistulariidae > Fistularia > Fistularia commersonii. Next base: position 2,750,869 of record NC_141316.1, on the reverse strand, counting down.
ACGGCCGCTCAGGAATAAATTTAGATGGCGCGACCGTTGCTGATGTGACCGTTGGAAAAGACGTCATAATGTGTGGAAGGTAAACAGCCAGGAAGTTGGCAGCTGCTGCCGGCTGGAATGTGGAACCTGCTTAGTTCGTCTCAGTCCAACAGCGAGGAGATAAGAGGAGGAAGCTGAGGGAGGAGGAGGGGCTGCAGCTCACTGAGCCGCCACAAGTGGGCAGAGCATGCAAAGCTCTTGATGGAGCGGCGACAGTTAGAAACTCACAAAAATTACTCACAACTCACAAATGAAATAATCTTGAAAGTGTGGAAAATTAAATAGATAAATTAAAATATATGAAAATAAACATAAAGATATCTTCTTCTTCTTCTTTCGGCTTTTCCCATCAGGGGTTGCCACAGATATATAAAATATATCGCCAAATATATGAAAATATATAAGTATAAAAAAAGAATAAAAAAACAGAAACTTTAAATACAAGGTGTCTGAGAGAAAATTGAAGGAAAATTAACTTTTTTGCATTTGTTTTCACAATCATAATCATTAGATTGATTCAATATCAGTAAGATATCAGCTAAAAAAAAAAAAAAAATTGGGAAAATTGCCTTGACGATTACCATGCAACAACAGAAAAAATACAAATATAAATACACTGCTTTAAAAGATTTGCTATCATTTTTACAGAAGATCTATACATGTGTGTGATTGCCACATCTGTACCCTTCTACAACTTCAGGTGAAAAGTGTGTGTGTTAGTGAAGTGGGGGTCACGTGCTGGGAAAGCAGGGACGGGTTTTGATAAGTTTGAGAGCCTCAGCTTTTAGGAAAATCAGAGTCGCGTAGCTAATCGGGTGATTCTACCTGCTGTGGGTTGATGTGTGCTGGCGAGGAGGAGGAGGGGGGCGTGCTGCCAACGGCCTCGGACGAAGGGCAGGCCGAGCCCTGAGATTCATCACTGTGGTGCTGCTCCGGAGACAGACTCTCGCTGCTGCTGTCCTCCTCAAATGCATAGGAGTCCTCCTGCTTGGGGAACTTGCCATGGTTTACTGTGGGAGGCGTAAAGAGGACAGACAGGGGTCAACATGTATCTGTGCTCTGGTAATGATGGCGTCCAGCTTTATAGAGCAGTGTGACACCGTGCTATACACACCAAGTTATTAGGACAACACTGTTGTAGAATAAATAAATATATTGTAATGTTACGGCTTTTGAAATATTGACTTGCAAACAGTCTTGTTTTCGATGTCCATTCAGTCATTCGGTTTTAAGCCGCCTTGAGTTTCCGCAGGAACCAAGTGAAACATAATAGAAGTGACAGGTGTTGACAAATCTGTGACACCCGAGGAACGATCAGGCACACACAAGTTTGACAGAGCTGTGTTATTTAGGTTTTAAATTTCATGGAAAACGAGCCCAGGATTTCACTGGTGTAACCGCAGGGACGCCAAGGCGATAAGGCTATTTATATTTGATTTTCTATCTTTCAAAAACATTTTGATTAATCAAAATCTTAAGCTTTGGCCAGGAGAAGGTCTTACAAGTATCAATATAAAACAGAAATAACATCCTTGTCCATTTTGTAAGATTGAACACATCCGTATCCTTCATAAACAGGGATGTATTATCTACATCACAAAGTGTAACGATTAAATGTCCTCTGCTTTGCAGAAGGCTTTTTTGCAATAGCGTGGTACGGTCAATATGTTACTTTATCGGTATTGATCAATGTTATAGGCCAGAGAACTTTATCAGACAGTATTGTTCTTTCACAGATATTTATAAATTAATATGAAAACCAAATAGCTCAATTTTGTGAAACTATACATGTGACTACATTCTACTGTCCAATCAAACTCACTTTTAGGGGTTGATGGACGAGTTTGCACATCTGTGCCCTGAGGTAAAAGCTCAGGGAGGGACGTTGAATATTTTGTCAAAAAGTGGACAATTTGCTCCTCATATTTAAGTCAAAAAAGAAGAAGTTAAAGCCTGATGTTCACTTTAATTATCGCAAGTTGAGAGTTCTGCTGGAGGAACGCGGGACAGATTGTTACATTCCTCCATTTCAAATATCGTAATTTTCATCCGAGAGCTAAACAGATGAGTATTTCATACACTACGAAAAATGTGTTCCTCTTAGTTTAAATCAAGTTTTGCTAGTGTTGAATTCAAAGGCTGGAGGAAAAACTACATGCGTGTTTATTAAAACTCAGTTAATCTTTAATGTTTGACAACAGAGTTAAATAGGGGTGCGCGTTTTCAACAGCCTGTTCGCCAGCTTCGAGTTTTTATGTTCGACGTGAGCATTGCTCTTCACACGCCGCGCGTCCGTCAGCAACACCTGGTCCGACACTCAGTCCGGAGGTGTTACGCTGCGCGGGTGAGACGCTCACATGGCCACTTCTCTTTCCTGACTGGCTGACCTGATAGTGCCATCGACGCTCAGTGGACCAGCTGAGAGCACATATCTAACAGAGCTGGGGGTAGAACCCGGACAGAGGTGGTGAAGATTGGTGTGTGTGTGTGTGTGTGTGTGTGTGTGTATATGGGGATATAAGATTCACTGTTTGCATCCAAACATGTGACAGCCAAGAGCCTGGACCCCTGGTTTAAATCACAGGATCAGCCACGTCCCCTGGAACTCAGTGACCTCCCATCACACACACACACATGGACACACACACATGCACACACACACACACACACAATTAACCGACGTACTGTCCTGAAAGCATTCTCCTCCCACCTGTTCGTGTTTCACCCCTTGATCACAACTTGCCTCCCTCTTCCTTTTTCTCTCTCTCAAACACACACACACACACACACACACAAAAACACACACACACACACACAAAAACGCACGCGCACGTACGCACGCACAGAGTGGGTCATGTGTTGGGTCTCTCTTTCTTGGCCACATATAGTCGAGTACATGTTGTTTCCATGAGTCTTTAAGTCGACTTGATGTCACCAGGAGATTGAGATGGCAGAATTACAGGAAATCTCTGAGCCGTGGACACTTCCGCTTGTCAAGTGGCCGGTTTAGTAGTCACATAGTTTCCAAAATTACCGGCCAGAGGTTGAAACGATCACAGTGAGTGTCGTGTCCAGGGGCTGCCGAGATTTAAGGTGAGGGGTCAAAGCAGCAGCAGAGGGGGGAGGCGGCAGCCCCTGGTCCTGTAGGTGGCTCACTGGAGCCGGTTAGAGCTAGAAACAAAAAGGAGAGCCGAGGGGAAGCAGATGCAAGTGTAGGTAGGCCTGCGCACAAACACAATCACGAACAATGACGTGCACACTCACTTACAAACAACACACACCGCCACAGGAAAAGAAGGTGAACCCAAATACAGCTGCTGTTCATCTCAATAAAAAGGCATCTCCTCCTTCTCCTGCGGAGGTAAACCAGCTGATGGCAGGTGTGTTGGCCGGAGGCTCGCGGAGGCAGACATGAGACCACTAATACCGCAGTCTAAAACACACCGGCTCCTCTCCCAGTGCCAATCTACAGATAAACATCAACATGCTGGGGATTAGCAGACTAGCAGTCTGAGGTGAAGGCCGTGTTTCAGCACACAGTTCTAAATCACCAATGTCCAAGCCTTGCATTCGAAGGACTAGAAGGTATTTTAAAGCCAACAAATATAGATATATAATTCAAGAACATTGGCCTTTGTGGGACCTTAAAACATTTCAGGCGATTTCCTGTATTTCCTTGGTTTTTCAGACAGTTTTATCACGGTGAAGCCATGAAGGGTTTGTCTCATTGGCGTTCGAGCTCAAGCCCCTTGAACACGACCGATCTGGCGTAAACACACACACACACACACACACACACACACACACACACACACACACACACACACACACACACACACACACACACACCTGGTTGTGTTTCAAGAGCCAAGATGAAGTAGCCAACTATATAGCCAAACAACTATTTAGGCAAATGGCTAACACTGCTGGCTAGCTTACATTCCCAATTATGCTAACACAGGTGTGGATGTATAAAACATAGCCTTAAAAGGCCCCTAAGAACACAAGTATTCAAAAGAAATGTTCAGATCCTGGACTAAAAGTGTTGTAATAATAATATTAATAATAATAATAAGTAGACACAACTTAAATTTAAAGTGGTTCTCGGTAAAATAATCAACTATCAGGTGATGATTCCAATGTATTTGGTGGCTAAAGAGCCAAATAAAGCAAAAACAAAAAGGACCACAAACATAATAATGTCAATCAGGTGATACGTAAATAAGCAATTGCTTCCTATGAAGTTTAACTTGAAAAACCGAGGAGTCATCATTGTGTTTGGGCCATGTATCATTAAAGGGGCTTTGTGGCTCTGCTGAGTGACGCAAGTCATGTTAAAAGCTAAAAATTGGCAGAGCACCAAACCAAATGTTTTGTTTTAAAAATAAATTTATAGGTGTTGAGATTTCTGGGTGGTAAAGAGACAGGTTAGGATCCAAAATGATTGTTTTTGGAGATGTGGACATCATATAGCAAATATTATATCAATAGAAATATTTAAATACCTAATTTGTTGCTTTTAATCCAAAATTGTGATGCACGATTTCAAACTGATTTAGCAGTAAAAATCAAAGAGTTAATCCATTTCTCCTACAATAAAACACATTTAAAATCAAATAGATCAAAACCTGTTTATACAGTAATCTTTACGAAAATACAGGAGAAGGCTGACAAACCAACAAAGAAGCAGATACAAGCAAGCATTTAAATAAAACACAATTTCACTACTTAATATCACCAAATAAGCATCCAGCCAAACCTGCTACTTCAATGGCTAATTGCTGTTCGATATAAGGGATTTCAGCCATTAGCTTACATGCTTATAAGAATGGGATCTCCGGCTTTGCATGGTTTAGTAAATGACTTAAACACACTTATTAATACACACATAGGCAGGGTGATGGAGTACTACCAAGCACATACACATACACACACCCACACGGAGTCATGCAGGTCGAGATGCCGGTGCACTAAAGGGTGCGTAACTATTCGGCAGGGCATTGGCTCATCTAATACCTGTCATGGTGATGGCAGAGTCTAGGGGAATGATATTCTTTTGGACCAACTCCAGGGGGCCCGGCCTGAGAGCCAGCTTCTCATTCAGTTCCTCAGCGAGTCGGCCTCGCTTGAGCCTTAGCTGGTCCCCCAGAGAGGAGCTGTCTGAGGTGGAGTCTGGCAACACACAGCAGGACCAAACCATCAACAATGTGAGACACATAAGTCTGTACAGAGGTGGAATGGTACACTTGGGCGGCTACGTGTTCGGTCCGCCGCGCACCAAATAGTTTCGCATTTCGTTTGGTTGCTTGGACAAATGAGTTATCTATCTATCTATCTGCAAGTATTACTGAATAATTACAGTATAATATCTCAGTCCAAAATTCTGAGCTGTTTTTGCTGTAATTCAACATTTGTAACAGAACATTTCAGCAACAACAGAGCTAAAGCACAAACGGCCGCAGAGGTGACTTGTGCCATGACGATAAACCGATGAGTTCCTATTAATCAGTGTTACGCCAGGCCCTACGATGAAGTTTACTCCTGCCGCATACGGCCGTCTTTTCCCGATAATCTTTCCAGTATGTGCTTTTCTTCCCGCAGTCATCGAACATCCAGCTGCTCCACGTCCAGAACGGCCAGACACTCTGACTGCTAGGAAAACAAATGGAGTGGCTGTAATTAAAGGGCTGCAGCGGGTGAGATTTTCAACCTTCCACAATCTCCCCCTGTTAAATCCAGTACAAATAATCCCTTCCAGAGCTAACCTGGCCGGGCCTAAACTCTATCCGCAGCCCTCGCTGGACTGATTAGCCAGAACACCACATCAGTTTGATTATCTAAGGGCAAGAAGAGCAACAGCACTTATTTGGTCAAATAGAATTAGAGTCAGATTTTTCAGAGGTTGCATATATCTGGGGGATGAAAGACAATTCATGGCAAAAAAACTAAAGCAAGGATATTGAGCTTTGTGCTCAGGTAGGGTATTACTGCCTGATGAAACGCGGATCAGATATGTCATGGATTTCAATGCGTAAGGCCGACGTCAAATTGAATTCGGGTGAATGCGAAGTACGTGACACGCATTTATATCGAGAATCTATCGTTTCACAGAGAAACACAAGACACTGACATAAAGAACATGAAGGATATAGTCAAAGGAGGTAAAGGAATGAGGGTTTATAGGAAAGGAAAAGAGAAGGGGGATTAGGAAAGAAAGAACAGATTGATGTGAAAAGGTAACCAAAGTTACCCGCATGAGATATGAAAGTCTTCCCCGGTGCATGACGGGAAAGAGTCTAAACCAGCTGGACTCTGTGAATTCTTTTTATTTGATAAATATCTATTTCTTTGTTTTTGCCAATTCTTTACTAATTGCATCATATCTTTTTAACTTTTTCTCAACCCCACTGTTTTTTAACAATGATGAAATGTAACAAGGGAACTAGGAATCAACCCTGTTTCATAAAAAAAAAAAAAAAAAAAAAATCAACAGATAATTAGTAGCAACTCATTTCCACAAGATTTTAGCACAATAAGAAAAGATACCAGTGAGCAATCGGTAAGCAAAAATGACCGTGATGGCATCAGAAAAGACTTACACTGCTTGAAAAATTGATTTCTAACGACTGAAATGATCATTATGATATAACCTTAAGGTCATGCAAGTTCTGTTCTGATTCCATTGATAGAAATACTTTTGAAATTTAATGCATTTAGAGCTTTTTAAATGCACAATCAAGCTACCCTTGCAATAATGGTGAAAGCTCCCTGACATCCATATATATATATATATATATATAAAATATATACACACACACACACACACACACACATATATGTAAAACATACAAACACACGCACACACATATGGATTGACAACCAGGCTTATCAAATTCATGATAGACTTTTTTTCCCCCTTAAATATCTAGAGGAAGAGAAAAAAGGGAAAGAATGGATGCTTACAATGCTAACACTGGAAATCTGTCGCTAGCCATCATCAGGGTGACATCATCATGTGTTTATACCCCAGCTGTCTGAAACACCTCTCCTGTCACTGCCGCACCTGATTTAAGACCTGATTTGACATAGCATTCATACATAGAGCTTTAAGAGTGTTTAAACTGTGTAACCAAACTGCCTGAAAACCTGCTCTGCCGCGGCCAGGCAAGGTCACGTTACGTGATCCGGTGAGTTTGAAGCGAGCTTACACACTTTTAAAACATTGCGCAGCAGTATTAAAAACAGAGAACGCACTTTAAAGCGAGTGCGGTGCATATACCTGCTGACTGTATCGGGTCAAATGTAAACATTGCGCTAAGTGGGAAGATGTATGGTGCATTAGGAAAGAATAATTCCCTTTGTGTTTCCATCCGCCAGGGATGAAAGCGCCACGGCTGTAGAAATGAAAATGCACTGTTTTTTTCTTTTTTATGCAGGAAGAGGCAAAGTAAACCTGCAGCTATTATCTTTATGAGGAAATATTAGATTGTATATGTGTGCGCAGAGGTAGGGCAGCGGTCGGTGGGACCGGCGGTGATCTCCCAGGCAGGCCACACGCCAGTCAGCCCTGAGAGGCTGGGGCGGATTCTTGAAAAGCCTAATAAACACCAGATGTTCTGCGGGTAATATACACACAGACCCTGCGCCGTGTCCATCTCCTCAGCAGGAACTTCAGCGGCACGCCGCATCTGAGGGATTACAGCAACATCACGGCGAAGGAGGAGGAGAAGGAGGATGCTGCATCGCCATGACAAACGTTGCGCTTTTCGGGAGGCAGAAATAAAGACCTCGGACAGGTGATTTTTAGATAAGATAGCATGGCTATAGACTCTTTGTAACCAAAAAGCCACCGCCTGCAATCAAGAGATAAACAACCAATTTAAATGTCGTTTCTGAACAGGCGCTTGGAGCCATTGCTTGCCCAGTTGCATTTCTCCCTGCCGCCTTATCTGTGACAGACTCCTAGAAACTGATAGGGCTTCGCCGGGCCTCTGGATTCCGTTCCCCCGCACACTTACCAGCAGGTTATCTGCAGCCCGGAGACTCTGTGAAATGGCAAATGGTGCCAGAGATATCATTCGACAAATCCCTGGCCTGCGGTCCAAGTCCCCCCGTCTTGTTGTTCCTGCAGGCGAGTGACCCGAAAAAGAAAAAAAAAAAAACTCCAGACTGGTATAGCTCACTTCTGCGCCTGCTGTGTAACATCTTCTTTTAAACAAACCAATCGCCCCCGTCTCTTGTACACGTGACATTTTAAAATAAGCCAACCCTTTAAAAAAAAACAAGTTAGCTATCAGACTGTGTCCTTTAAGCTAAAAATAAGCGCAAATATTTTCAGTCTACTTTACGTGCATAGTTGTTGTACAGTTGTTCCCAAAATATTACCGGAGTCTGTGAAGTTTTTTTCTTGGTGGGACTCCACGGCATTATTTTTTCATAATGGAGTGACGTTTATTCTGATGATTTAAATGACTGTCTTATTCTTATTTTTTTTGTGATGATAGAATTAAAAGAAGTACATACATTCAAATTACATTTGAATGACATCATTCATTTGAAGTACTTTTCAACTATGTAAAGGGGTCCGTATCTTAGTCAGCGATCATCTTTACCTGCAGGAAAAGTTGAGGTTGAGTCTCTGTCACCTAATTTTAGGGTCTAGCTCTGAAAGGTTTGCCCCTGGCATGGTTCCCGGTTCAAAGCATAGTTTCAGCACAAAAGAGAAGAAAAATAGGATTTAAGTAGGTGTGTACTTCAAAGTTTACACCAACAAGTCGGCTGATATTAGTATTTTTGTGACACTGAGTATTCTGGGGATAAATACACTTGAACTTTATTTGAGTTTACTTCATAAAGTGAACCTGAAGTGTCCTTTTTTTGCGAAACCCGGAAAATATTTAGCTGTGTATGACGTGTGGCATGTAGTGCGCTGGCAGCCGAAGCTAAACAAAATCGCCACAAACATTACGACGCGGCCCTGAACCGTGGACGAGGGGGGCCTGTAAATCTCAGCGGCGCCGAGGATTTAGGAGCACTTGCAGTCCAGTCAGGTCTACGTGTCCTCGGCGTAATGTCGTGCGTGACATTAAAAGGCACGGGAGCGAAGCTAAAGTGGAGGCGGCGGCGCTCGGGATAGTTCTGCTTAGACGCAGCTCTCAGTCCCAAACAGGTACGGCCGATGTTGATTTGGAAACCGGAGAATATCTCAGCAGTCAACAGCTGTCCACGGCTACAAAAATGCATGCGTTATCCACTTGAGGATACGGAGACCGGACCCATTCCTCTGAAGAACATCTGGCATCCGAGCGCTTTTCCACTTAAACCTGACTTTTAAGAGCGCTTAGTCGTTTTCGTCTGCCAGCATCAGACTTTCAGAATTATTGTTGACAGAGATACTACACCAATATTCACATCACCATCGAGATGTGGAATGCAGCCGTGATGATATAGGGGTTGTTAACCGACTGAAATCCAGCATCTTCCCAACTTTCAAGTATCAACATCCACAGGATGGGGCATTTTTAGCCTTTTGACGTAAGCCTAGGAGTTCGCATCACAGCGTTCGCTGCATCAGCTTCGGAGCCGAAAACATGCAAAGCCAAGCGACCAAGAGTCCGGACACACACACACACACACACTCCTGCTGGACCCGGACCACCGCTGATCTGCGGGAACACATGTAGAAGTTACGTGGCTTCACAGCAAGCGACTTGAATCAGTTACATGTGTTTGGCGAAAGCTGGTCCAAGCAAGTGTCTGGGGCTCTTGCTGGATTCCAGGAACAAACTAGAGCAGCTGATCTCAGTGATTGGCTGCTTTCTGTGTGTGTGTGTGGGTGTGCAGGGGGGTTAACTGGCATCTTATCTCATTGGTTTATCTGAGAACTACAACAGACAAATTGCGAATTGGTTCCACTGTCACGGCACTTAATGCTACGACTCGTGTGAAAGCATGAGTGAGTGGACTTTCTACATAAGAGTGATGCGGCCAGGAGGACTTATGGGGTATCACAAGAGCTGTCTGCCTGGTTGGGATAATTTTGCTTGTCTGCATTTTGTTTGTACTACCACCACTAATAACAACCAATGAAATATACCGTAACTTTATCAAAGAATCAATGTATTTCTGCGTGTGCTATGTAATGATCATGATCAATGGAATAATTATTTATGGTATTTTTGTGATATTGAACTGTGGTTCATTTCCTAAATTCAAAAAAAGGAAAAAAAAAATCAATGTGCATGTACAATTATTTTTTGCAATATCACCCTTCTAATTTTTCAGGATATTACCCAACTATAACTACAGAACAAGGGGGGGAAACTGAATGAGTAGATGATGCGAACCCGGAGATGCATAGTATTCTGCTGATATCTCCGAGGAGAGGCTCCAGCCGTGTCAGCCTCACGGCGGAGAGATGCAAATTGACAAAGAACAGACTCCAATGCAGAGCCGGGGCGGAGGAAAGTCACAATGTTTCCAGATGAGGTGAAGTTATTACTTGGTTGCCGTGCCATCCCTCGCCATGCTGCGGCGGGTGTTTACCTGATGACGGTGCCACCGGCTGATTTAAGGGAACTGTAGATGTGAGTCACACATGTGCGAGTGTAAACACATGAGGCAGCCGCAGACCGTGACATTCAAAATGTTTACAAATCGGAGCTGATAAACGGTGATGTTTTGTGATGCATCAGCACCAGGGTTGAGGTCTGGTTTGTTTTAGGCATAAAAAACATGTAAAATTTATATACAAACATGTATGATCTATAAGAGGTTCTGTAACATATGTAACAGAATTAGTATAGCGCGATCATGTCATAGTCATGGGAACGTGCTGCGATCGAATGCAGACTAACCGCATGCGATGCTAAATAAACGAACAGCGACCACTGGTGTTTGTTTTTTGTCAAGAAAACAGTCAACTGTCAGAAAAGGAACCGTTTTTTTTATTGTGGGCACACAATATTGAACTCAAACTTGAGTCAGTGTTTTGGGGTCTGGAGTAGCTAGGTGCTACAACTTAAAGCTAGTTCTTGAATGAGCGTTCGCTAACGCTACACTAATAATTTTCCTCACAGCTCTCACTAAAATAGGCTGTGGAATTTGTGAATGGAACAGGGAAAACTTTTTATGGTTTATTGCAGGGGGAAATAAAAGTATATCACCTCTTGTTTTTTTAAGCAGTTTGATGATATTTCATTTCGCTAACTACAATGGCTAACGGACAAGCCGCGGCTATATAGCGCTGTTAGCTACGAGAACTAGACTGACTGGCTTTTTGAATGCGTCGCTGCAACTCGGCTCACATATTCTGGCAGTCACCGGAGTGGCAGGCAGGAAAAGAACAAATGATCGGTATGTGCTTTCATTTGGAGTCAAGACTTTTAATATTCCAGTAAAAAAAAAAAAAAAAGTCCAACGGAAGCTGTCAACATCACTAGTTATACGAGGTGAAAGTTGTAAGACATGCCTTCAAGTGCTTCTTTTGTATTTGATTATTCATGGGAGTTTACGTTCCTTATTGTCTCTCACATACCTCTTTCTGTCATCACACCCAGTGAGTATGTGAGCGCGTGAGCGTATGTATGTGTGTGTTTGTGTGTATGTGTGTGTGTGTGTGTGTGTGTAGCAGCTCAGTGTTGGAAGGAGTTACTCACGAGGCATGATGCCTTGGTCTGCCAGCTGCTCGCGTGTCCTCCTCTGCTGAAGTCTTAACTGTAGGACTGAAGATGAGGGGAGGAGAGAAAAGATAGGGAGGATTTGAGAGATGGAGGGAGAAGAAGAGTCAGGAGAACAGCAGAGAAGAGGAAGAGGTGGAAAGAAACAGAAGGGGGACAGGAGAGAAGAGGGAAAACATTTAGGAATCACTTTAAAGTAGCATATATAACTGGTTTAGAGGAATATTTGTGAAAAGAATAATGATGCACATATAGTTCACACACACACACACACACACACACACACACGCATATATATATGTATACATTCAGGAAAACACAGAAAAAAGCTGCTTGCTCACAAATATTTCTGTGAGCAGGATGTAGGGAATGATAAACACAGCTCCTGGCTTTTAAACAGTTCTGCTCTGTGGTGTGTGGTCCCGCAGTGTGTGCGCACGTTTCTGCGCGCTCCACGTCTAGAAAAAAAAAAAAAAAAAAAAAGTCTAGGTGGGAGTGCGGGGTCATAAACATAGAGCCTCCCCCGTGTCTATTGGTCTACTTGTGTTGGTGACTTTCTTTGCTTTTCTTTTTTCCTTTGTCTGTGTGTGTTTTTCCTCCCCGCTACTATCTGAAGGTCTCTGTCTCAGATCCTGGATCTGACACACAAGTATGAAATGTTCCTGCTCGTCTGCGGCGCCCTAATCACTTTCTGCTTGTCTTCCTATTGCTCATTATCTCCTTCAGGTGGTTTACATTCGTGCAGCTTTGGCCACACTTGAGCGGTTCAAAACTTTCCAGATTTCTAATGATTTTTTTTTTTTCCTTCTTCTTTCTTCCTTCTTTTCCGGCGGTTCCGCCGAATGTCAACGTGAGCTCGGGTGCCGCATCGCAGTCCTCCCCCCGTGGGAGAGCACCTCCATTATGTAACGCCATGCCCTTCCCTTCATCTGACATCTGCTTTAGTTTACAGGAAAGGGGTCGTGACCCGCTGCTCGTAACACCGAAAAGAAAAGGCAGGATGTAGTTTCTTGACTGTAACGTGACCGAAACATGTAACCCCCCCCAACTCCCTTTCTGTAATCAACACGCACTCAAACATAAATACAGACTTTGTTTCTTTGGCCACAATAAAGAAAAAAAAAAAAAGCAAGGTGAAATGAAATGTAACTAATTCAGCGCAGAATTCGGTTTTTCAGACGCTCTGCATTATGTTTGCCGAGACCAGTTATTCTGTCTGGAGAAAAAAAAAAAAAAAAAACAGCACATCTGCCATATGATGTAACCTGAACTCCCCCTCACCGGTGCCTTCCTTCACTCCAGGACTAGTGAATGTAACGCCGCAGTAGGTTGATTTTAACTTTTGCTGACAGGGTTATCAATAATTCTATCTGAAAGAGCGCAGCAGCCTTAAAAAAAAAGCGGTTTTCTCTGAAGAGGGGGAAAAAAAAAAAGCTTTACAAAGGGCTAATTGCAGACGTGTTGTGGAGAGTCTGGCCAGGTGGCGTAATCACCGATCACTGAACCATACCGTCCGCCGCCTCTCTCACTGTTGACTTTGAAATCAAAGACATTTGTTTTCAGGTCTGGCTTTCTTGACAACAAATGATATACAAATGCAAAGCCATATTTAGAAGTGTTTCGGATTTATAGTGTAAATATATTATCGCCGGGCCCCGGTTCGTGCTGGCAGAGGGGCGATTATTGCGCGGGCCGTTGGAGTGAGGTCGTGATTTACGGCCAGAACAAAAGACGCAAAATATAACACCCTGGGTTTTTTACGCTTAAAACTCTAGCGACATAGCTGAAGGGGCCGCTCGTGTTTTGCTACATTGATGCGCTGAACTTCCCCTTGCAGACAGGAATGCATTCGAGAAAGATGTACGAGCGGGGTTGTATAACTTCTAATAAACAGGGATTCCTCAATGAAGTATTGGGTTTATTTTAGCGCAATACCTTTGCATAAAGCTAACATCCACCTTGACACAGAGCTTGCATATTTTATCCCGAGGCTCCGGAGTCGGTGTTGAGGCCGTTTCGTGAACGCCAGCCAGCGGCGGGATGCGGGAGAGCCAACGGTCCGCGAGGAAAATATAAATTCCTGATCAGATAGTGCTCATCTGAAGTTCCCTCACTGATAGTGACTGATAGCTGGACAGCGGAGGTTTTTTTTTTTTTTCTGGTGATGCACAAAGCGTTTTTTTTTTTTTATCCGTTGCCAGTCGAGTGTCTCTGATCATATGACTATCTTATTATCTTCACGAGAAAAAAATTACTGCCAGGACCACTTCAATCGGGGTCGGTTTATACTATAATCCATCCAATTACACCCGAGACATGATTTTCTTCGTATTTTGATCAGGTTCAAGTTCACACACGAACACGACCCTGAAGCACAAACCCCCCGGCAGCAAATCCATGCAATAAAAGTGACTCTGTGATCTGACGAGTTGCCTTCGCTGCCTCACTGTTAACCCGACTGCCATTACAAACAAATTACATTGTATTAAATAGCCTCAAGTAAGCGCAAAAAGTACTCTTTGTAGCTCAAGTGCACTCTTATCGTTGTGCCAGTATCCAAGGGAGTGTACTACTTTGATTCCCCATGTACTTAAAATAGCCAGTTTATAAACATTTTTAAGTATTGTGAAATCTTGTACGTTTGGTGGGCACATCTAATTTGCCTTTTCTATACTGCTAACTCTATGAACTGAGTATTTTTTTTAACACTCTGCCTTATAGGAGCAATGAGGATAAAAAATACAACTATTAGCAACCAATACCTGCAGGGAACGCAACGTTTTATCGAGTAGAATAAATCAAATAAGAATAAGAAAAAAACTGTGTTCGGGCTCGAGGGGCGCACTTGCTTTGTCTGGCGGCAGATGAGACAGCTGTGGTCTGAAGCTGTCACCTGCACACCTGTCGGTCACTGTTACGCTTGTTTCGGCCATTTCGGTCACAACGTTACGCAGTCGGGCCTTTTGAGCCGTTCATAAAATTGGCATGTGAACAAGCCGGTAGTGCACGCGCACACACACGCCCACGTCAAGTCATTAGCCCGCCGAGAGCACTTAAGTAAGATCTTTATCTTTTGCTTCAACCGTGCAGCGGCGGTGTCCCGTGGCGTCAGGCGTGCTGTAAGGAAGGGGGCGATCACCGAAAAAGCGACGTGAAGATAAATAAAGTGACCCGGTTCACTCGTGGAACAGACAGACTCTCCAGGGCTGCACCTATCAACAGCGCCTCCGATAAAGATCTGATGGGGGACGGACTTCACGCGGGCAGTATTTCACCCGCACACCGGCTGGGTGCAGTCTGAGACGTCGAACGCGATTGACCTCCGCGGCATTAGAAGAGGTGAACCTCCGTACGGAGCACCTTGCCGAAAGGCCTCCTTTTTTTTCGCTCTCGGACACGGCCCATCCTCCCCTTCTCCCTGGAGAACCGGGGAGGGGGGGGGGATTTTGTTCCCACCCTGTTCCAAACAACTCCAAAGGAAAAGCGTCATTTAGCATGCCATTTCGGGAACGCAATTACAGCAGACGGGGGCGGGAGGGTGCAAGGAGGGACTCCACCACAGTCACACTGAAGCTACAGGAGAGGCAAAGCGCCTCTGGTCACAGCGCTGGACCTTCAGCCAGTGGTCACCGCCTCCCTCAGTTACAACTTCCTCAGGGAGGTGGCAGTGTTGGTCAGACTACTGCAGCACGCATATGCACACACACACACAGGAAATATCCTCTGAGACCGACAGCGCAGAAAGTGTGTGTGTGTGAGAGAGAGAGAGAGGATGGAGTTCAACTGAATGTATGTGAGGGAAAGCTGCAACAGCTGTTCAGTGTTTAAAGGGGAGTTTAGTTTGGTGTTATAGTCCGTGCCTTGCCTCCCTACATGATGTGCCCAGGTAGGCGCGTGTACACACACACACACACACACACACACACACACACACACACACACACACACACACACACACACACACACACACCAGCTTCCAATTCAGCAACATTAAGATAACCTTCAACCCTCACTCCTGCGTCTAATCTCCCCTTATCGGTGTGTACATAGAACCGGAGCAAGTGCGGTAACCTGCGTGGAAGGGGGACGCGCACCGGTCGGAGGGGGTGTGACACGCCCCGGCTGCAAACCCCAAACCGTGCGTGGGATGGTGGGGTCTCACTTGCGCCGGTCACGCGTATTGACGCGCACCTGTCGCGCATCCGGCGTTACGCGTCGTTTAGCGCACGCCAGGACGTGAACGCCTATACAAAACGCGGTGCGATGACAGACAAACCGTTTACGAGATCGCGCACGCACATTAAAAAAAAAAAAAAAAGAGGGGAAAAGTTTGCATGGCACGACCGGAAGTGCACTTACCTGATCTAAACTTGCTTCGTATCAGTATGGAGTTCTCAGAGCCCAGAAGAGTCATAATGCTTACGGTACAGTCCCAGCGATCGAAAGGTGCAAAATAACCACGCACGGGAAGAAGCGCGCACGTCGACGACCCTCCCACCCCCCCTCCCCACCGGCCGTCGCCGACGTCCCCCTTCCTCAGGCCGGACCCCGAGATGAGATGGAGCTGACCCCGGCTACCTCATCCGTTTACGCGGGGAGAAAAAAAAAAAAACTTTAGTGAGAAAAAAAATAAAAAAGTGCGCGTCTCAGCCAGCTTGCACGCCCGCAGCGCCTTTCGCTCCCCCTACAGCGGGGGATGCGTGTGTGTATATATATATATTTGTGTGTGTGTGTGAGAGAGAGAGAGAGAAAGAGAGAGCCTGCCAACGACTTTAGCCCCTGTCTAGCTGGGAGCTCTGAAGGCCCCGGCGGCCGCTACAAGGAGATATGCCCTGCCGGGGGGCGGGGCTTAGCCGGAGGCCACGCCCACAAGAAGCCGGAGGCTGGACGCGTTGGAGGGCGGGCGTGAGGAGGGGATGGAGGGCCGAGCAGCCCTCATGAATAATTTCTTTAAATACATTTGTCTGTCCTGCTGATAGAGGTGCAGAAGCGATGAAGTATATTCAGTTAAGTACTGCACTAGCCGAGCAGTTTGTGCAATTGGTTACGGGTACTAGTTTCCGGATTACTTTCCGTACTACTCTCTATTGTAAGTCGCTTTGGATAAAAGTGTCTGCCAAATGCAATGTAATGTAAATGTAATGATTACAGTCCCTCCTTACACTTATAAGTTCTCCAATCTACTTATTCCTCACTATGAATACATTTACAAACGCCAGGAAAAAAAAATCACAGCATCATTTTAAATATACTGCTCAAAAAAAATAAAGGGAACACTTGAACAACACAATGTAACTCCAAGTCAATCACACCTCTGTGAAATCATAGTGTCCACTCAGGAAGCAACACAGATTCATTTTGACTTGTTTTAAGGACATTACATCAAAGTTGGATCAGCCTGGAGTTTGTTTTTACACTTTAATTTTGAGAGTGATTCCTAATCCAGACCTCCATGGGTTGATACAATTGATTTCCATTGATCATTTTTGTGTGATTTTGCTGTCAGCACATTCAACTGTGTAAAGAGCAAAGTATTTCATGAGAATATTTCATTCAAATAGATCTAGGATCTGTTTTTTAAGTGTTCCCTTTATTTTTTTGAGCAGTGTACATTTGTCTGTCCTGCTGATAGAGGTGCAGAAGCGATGAAGTATATTCAGTAAAGTACTGCACTTGCCGAGCAGTTTGTGCAACTGGTTACGGGTACTACTTTCCGGATTACAGTCCCTCCTTACACTTATAAGTACTCCAATCTACTTATTCCTCACTATGAATACATTTACAAACGCCAGGAAAAAAAATCACAGCATCATTTTAAATATTTACTGTAGTGAGTCACAAAAGTTGGGGTTTATGTTGATGCTTCTTTTCTGTGTTATTTTGGGGTTGCCGGGAATGATGTGGGTGTGGTTTGGGGTGCAATGAATTCTTTTTTTTTTTTTTTTTTTTGTTTGTTTGTTTTTACATGGAATTGAGTGGGAACAGTTTGTTATATTGCTGCCTCAGCTATTGCTCATTAAACAGATGCTTTACCATTTCCCGGGTGTTTCCCTGACAAAACGCTGCAATATTTAGAAAAAATTGATTTTTTTTTTCTGTTCAAAGATAAGGCATCTGTCATGATCTTATCCTGAAAGTATATGGCAGTGATAGGTTGCATGTGAATGCAACATGAACACCCATGATATAATATGATGCGTCTTGCTGCTCATTGTCGGATTTAAATTTTTTATTGTCCCTCATTTAGGTTTTCCAAGCAGGGACTTTAATTATTTTTCACCATGGGGTATAAGTACTTCTACTGAAGTAAAAAGTCTAAATATTTTGCCCTCAATGCTACTGACACATTTTATAAATGGCAGTTGGGTATTTTATTTAACTTTAGGTTAAAGCCATCTAGTCCCAGAGGGCACATGGATGGGAACCCTCGATTCCAACCTCCTGTTTGCAAATCTACAACTGAAACCTCCCTGTCTGTAATATTCTAGTTAAGACAATTCATATTTCATATTTCATATTTCATATTTCATTGTATTTCTTATTCTTCCTCCTTTCTACCATTATCTATTACTGTTATGTTTTTTACTTGAAACTCTGGCACAACAATTTCCTTCAGGATAAATAAAGTTGTTCTCATCTCATCTCATCTCATCTCATCTCATCTAAAAAAGGGGACAACATTTTTGTGCATAATGGTCTTGCAATGCTGTCAGTTGAGCTAATATCAAATGTGCAAGTGTGCGTTCTCTTCCTTCTCAAATGCATACAGAGTTTGGATGAAATCAAGGAACCATAAAGCTGTTAAAGTAGAATCATTTTCTTCGCATGCAGTGGAACAATCTGAAAAATGTCAGCCTGGTAAACTGAACTTGGAGAGCAGGAGCCTCAGGAAATTCAAATTTTAAACCTGGCATTAAAAGACAGATAAAATTAATTATTGATTTCAACTTTGTGTAATTTGGAAGTATCGCTCAGAAGCAGCATAATATCGTTGCATTTTTCTGACATGAGCGCTGAACGTTCTGCAGGAGAGATGGAGGAAGGTGTGTCCCTAGTAACCAATTATCCATTCATTCTCTCTACCACTTATCCTGCAGTCTGGGAGCTTTTCCCAGCTGTCACTGGGTGAGAAGCAGGGTTTGACCTGGACCAGTTAGAAATTCCAAACAAGCAAATACATACACTGTCAGAATAGAACCAGGGACCTTCTTGCAGCAAAATGCTAACCACGTAGCCACGGAGGAGACGTACCATAATCCGGACATCCACATTTTTTTTTTTTTCTCTGTCTTTTCTCCTCGGGATCTGATCCAAGATGGCGGCCGGGTCGCAGGCATCGCTACAACCCTCCATCGAGCTCATGCAAAGTGAGAGCGGGCGATTTCAGTGAAAAAATAAATAAAGAAATAAATAACTTCTGAAACGCAAACAAGTGATTGGCAGCGAGAACAAACTTCTCGGGGTGAGGTAATGACCTGCCGGCTCGGAGTTTCCCCACGGCTCCGCGGTTTTCGCATATTTCAGCTGGTTGTTAGTTTGTTGGTTATTATTGCCGTTTTTTATGGCAACCAGCTGGTGAACACATTGGAGCGTTTATCAGCTAAAAGAAACAGATCAAGGACTGTATCGGTATCGAGAACTGGTACCGGTTTGTTTTATAATGAGAAAGGAGATGGGTTTTTTTCCTGCCCTGCCGAGAAAGCACACAGAAAAGAGATGCGGGGGGAAAAGAATATTGGTCTCAGAGAAGCAATGAAACCGATATCAAAGAGAGAAATCCGGCAAGCGCGTAAACGTCACTCTCCGCGAATACATCAGCTTCCCGTGTTCCGGCGCGATGTAAGCTGTGGTCCAGTCAGTCAGTCAGCCAGCAGCTGACAAGCAGGAGGATTATCTTATCAGCAGTACGATGCAGATGCTCCAGCCTGTATTTAACAAACCGTCCCTTCCTCCGGCTCCCACATACCAGCCAGACATTTGTCGGCGTTGCCCGTTCTCCTCCTAAACATCCGTCATCGGAGGGGGGCCGGGGGGCTGTTGCGTCTGCGGCGCACGCCGAGTCTTCCTCCACTTTTGTTTATTTCTCAGTGGAATCCAATTCGGTTTCCGAGCGGAGTTCCGTAGCTGAAGCCGAGGATGTGGTGTACAAATGACATCCTTGGTGATTCATTGTCAAAAGGCCGTGCTTTTTTTTTTTTTTTTTTGCATAATTGTCTCTTTAGTCAGCCGTTTGCTATTTCAGACAACCGTATCGAATTGTCTTGGTTCAGCTCGGGGGTCGGGGCTGGGCAATAAGGGGTTGGTTGCTGTAACAATACCTTTGGCTTATTTATAGAAAACTTATAATCAATTATCCTGCAGTTCAAAAACATGCATTGGATTCACTGAAGACCCTCGAAAGCCCAGATTTGTGAATGAGTGAGTGAATAGTTGTATGTCTTTATATGATGTATGAATAAGAGAGCGACTGGTTGTAAATCTCTATATGAAGCATGCATGAGTGAGTGAACGGTCGGATGTCTCTATATGTTGCCCTGTGGTCGACTGACGGGTGAATCGCGCCTCTTGCCCGAGGACAGCCGCAATAAGCTCCGGCCCCCCTGCGACCCTGACTGTAAGATAAGCAGCATAGATAATGAATAAATGAATGAATGATGTTTAATAGAAAAACCTATGGTTCAACCTACTTATTCAACCCTGTTTTTATAAGGAGTCTTGCTCTCATGTAGACACCTTGGAGATTGCCCATAGCGACCATGGAGCAGATAGGAAGCGCCCGTTGGTTTGTGGACTTTCATTTTCATTTCACTTTGCATATTTGGACGAGCCGCGGTGGAGCCGAAGAGGAAGACCTGACCGAGGGCTTGTGGCCGTTGAAAAATGTGACAGCTTCCCCTACCTGCCAATCAAAGAGGCCGCTCAGAGCCTTAATAAAAATGTACTCCCTCTGGTAGAGTTGTCCCAGCAGAGGGGGGGGGGGGGGCTGAATTCCCGGTTTTCTTCATGTAACAGAAGCCTGTTTATCCGTGCCGTAAAGTAAAGGTCATATTCTGCGCTTGCGAATGTGAGGGTTCATGTCGCGACCCGGCCCCTCACGCCAGCCGCCTCTCCTCCTCTGCTCGGCCTCATTTCCCGCCGTCGTACTCAAAGCTACCGCTTCAGTTTCACATCTAAAATACGCTGCCTTTCCTCTTGTTCATGTGCAACTGCCCTCAACATGACACCTTCGACATCCGCCCCGACCACATGAAAGAAACAGGATGTAAACTCGCGCCTATCCTCGTCTTACCACACGGCTGTGAACACGTATAACTACCGCCTCGTTGCGCTGATATTCATTTTCCCTTGTTTTTAAAACCTTGATCCTTGGACTTATTCCATCTTTAAATCTTCACAGACATCGTCTGAACGGGGAATCCTGAGCTAACGGAAGGTGTCTCACTCGGTAAATCTCTCGCTTTTAAAACAGTTGTTTAAAGGGCCATCATTCGTTCTCTTTTTTTAAATTTGATTCCTCTGTTTGTTCCCAATTTTCAGCCAGAGCGTGACCGTCGCCAGATTCCTCCCTCGAAGGTGCGTAAAGGCCTATTTTCTCTCTGATTCTGTAAAAAAAAAAAAAAAAAACCTCCGCGACATAGCATTAGTCACTCATTGTGCGCTCTGTCCAGCCAGCAACAGCTCACTGCTCCCGCCTGTCCTTTTTTAATCTCTCCACACCATAAACACCGCTCGGCTTTCGTTTGCCGAGGAGCCTCTTCACACACACACACACACACACATGCATGCACACACGTGCACCGGCAAGATGCGCGCACCAAAGCGTGTAATAATTTAACGTAATAAATGACACACCCTATCTGGTTGCTGTTAACCGGCGCGGTGACGTGCGCTGGCGCGAGCTCCAAGCAGCCATACGATGCACTTGTTCAAATATTTACATAGAAGCTTCTTAGGCCGCAAATCTATGGCTGACATTCCCTGGGTACGTCTTTTGTCTGGAATATGCTGTGAATAGGGGCGGGGGGGGAGGCACGCGCACACACAAATTACACATGGAGACAAGCGGGCGCTCGCGCACGTGAAACGGACACGCACGGGCGTCTTAATTAGCAGGTGAAAGTGCTTCGGGGGGGAAGGTCTGTCAGGGGGATTTGACAGTGTACACACAGCGTCTTTGGAGAGATTCCTGGAGAGGTCACCCAGCCCCGGCTTAATCCTCCCCTTTAATTGGGCCCTATGTCAACGGACGTGACAAGTTTCATCTGAACTGTCTGGAGTCGCGCAAGTGTGTTTGTGTGTGTGTGTGTTTGAGGGCGCGTGTGGCGGGGAGACAGAGAAGAGTGCGCGATTCTTGCATTATAAACCATAAGTACAGCGTGGCCGGGCTTCACCCTGCCGCAACGTCCGATTCCAAACGACGTGATAAGTCACTGGACCGTGACAAAACTTTTTTTCTTTTGGCTAACCGCAGAGATGTCTCGATCAAGTCGCGAGTTTTAAGCTTTTAGCGCGATCGCTTTTGTTTTAGATACCACAGATGTGACTTGTCCGGAGGTGGCCAAAGCACGCAAAATATTATGAAAATGATCCCCGGATCGCTTTCACGAGATGGCGGGTTTTCTCGCCGCCCCGGATTAAAACTCAAAGGAAAACAAAAGAGACGGTAATTGATTTTAGCAGGGATAAGAAAGCTCCGCCTGCGACCGAAAAAAACCCAATGGTATAGCGATGAATGTGATAATACCTTGGACCCGAATATACAAACTTCATTTTGGCAAACACTGTGACACTTAGAACATCAAGAAACAAACATGTTAGATTTCACAAAAGGTTTTCACATTAGTACTAATGCGTGTTATTTCCTTGCGTCTTATCTGTTTGGTCTGCGGTTTCACGCGCTAACGGGACAAACCCCCAGGCAACGACGGCCAATCCAAACACGGGCATCAACCCCGAAACAGCCAGCATCCTATTTACCGATCCGACCCTGCAGAAACCAGACACAAACTTAAACAAAAACTAAGAGTTCTGATCCCACAAGCCCTTAGAACTTGCAATTAAGTCGACCCATTAAAGAACCGGTCATTTTTACTCTGCTCTATATATCCACTCCTAATCATTTTGTTTTGCTATTTAGTTCAATGTTGATTTAATCTCAAACATTACCGTGATTATGATATACTTAATAATACATTGTTTAAGTGTAGATTGCAGGGATTGCCGAACTGGACTTAATGCATTTCCCAGTGTGGGATAATAAAGTTTATCTGATCCGACCATAGATCTGATCAAGTGAATCGCAAACATTTACTCGATAGGCTGGGTCTGGAATTTTCACATCGTTGTTGCCATCAGTTGCAATAAATGATGAATCTGAGGAATGTAGCTGCCCTGACATGCTGATAGGAGCTGTCACGTATTTTAAATGCTTTAAATATCTCCATTCAAATGCCAACTTTGGATACCAGCTGTCCCTCTGCCATTTGCCAGAAGCGAGTGTCAAAAGAGGAAGTTAATGGAATACTGGAAATATCCACCATAGTGAGATCGCAAAGTACAGTAATTAGCTCTGGAAAATAAACAAATAGACAATAAATTAAACAATAGATTCATAAAATAAAATTAAAAAAAAAAGTAAAATAAAATTGAATTTGAATGCACAATCACATCTCAGACATTCAAGTTTTTGAATTGTTACCTGGGATACAAGCTCAATTTCAATAAGAACTACAAGTGAAGACACTGAGAGATATTGAACCAGACTAGCATGTTCAGCAGGGATTATTGTGTGAAGCAAACTTGTAAATGCCATTAAACCTGACAGCTTAACAGCTTCTAGTTTCTCTTCCCAGATGAGCTACAGTATTCCTTGGGACTTGTTGATAGACAAGCGTTACTGTGCTGTAGCAACATGAATGTTACCAGGACAGAACTCATACTGGATTTGATACAAGTGAGGAAATGATTGAATATGAGTTTATGGCGCCTTTTCCAAAGAAAATGTCCTGACCTACTTGCGTGCGTCAGCAACGGCGTGCTTCTTGTCTGAAAAGGCAGTCCACCTGGTTCCCTTTTTTAGGCGCTCGTTCCAATCCTGGCTCATTTTTGGAGCTAAAGATGGATAACAAAGGTCCAGTAGCAGCTGATGTCACTGTCTGCATGGTTGACTTAATATTCAAGGATTATAAAGAAAGATGACGCTTGGGAGAAAATCAGCAAAAATATTCACACTTGAATGTGATGTGTGATTATCAATAAGCAACTGTCATTTGTAATGTAGCACTGGGATGCTCAGAGAATTATTAGTTCTGTCTTGATATGCATGATAATATTTCTATTGCTAGGTGGAATGTTAGGTTTAGCCACTAGGGGAGCCAGTGAACTGTCTCCTCAGACATAAACTTGGTTTGTAGATCTCCCTCATATCCCTGTGTCATCATCTCATTTGTCTTTCCATTACTCCCATCATTTTATTATTTTTCTGTGTAATCCTATCCCGGAAATGGGATGGTTCAGTTTTGTGAGGAGGAAGAGTGGCGGTGGTTGGAGTTTATTTTTCATTTTTAAGCACTGAAAACATCCCTGAGAATATATTTCAGCCAAATTTTAAGCAAACCTGTTGTGCTAAATCTGATGGTTGACAAAGTGTGCTGGGTCAACATAACCTGACACACCAGATGGTTTTTCACGCAAGGGCATTTGTCCAGGACCCTGCCATTTTGAAGTGGAGAGTAGCTTATTAATAAGACTTTGCACGTGATTGGATGAGCCGTGTCTCCATCAAAAATGAACCGGAAGCTGAGCCGAGTCCAGATGTGTGAAAAGTAAAAACAACTCTTCAATCACGATTTTTTTTTTCCACACGTGACCGCCTGATCTCGACAAGCTAACGTCTTGAAATTTTCCACCCAACAGCCCGCTGGAGGATCAAATGATTCAAGACTGCTCTGATGTGAATATCAAGTTTAAATACTTGACCTCACGGTTCAAATTTCAAAGTAGGACGATAATAACTTTTCTGCAGATTATTGAGATTATTGAGATTAGGAAATGAATTGGGTTCATGCAAGTCTCTGGCGCAGAGGTTAGCTTTTTCGCTTCTTGGCAAGAAGGTCACTGGTTCAACTCCGACAGGGAACCTTTGTGCATTGAATTTGAATGTTGTCCCTGTGGGGTTTCCTCTGGGTTCTCTGGTTTCCGCCTGCATGTCAAAAACAAACTGTAGGTTCAATGGAGACCCTAAATTGGTTGTTTATCTCTATATGTGATTGGCGGGGGGTCTGGGGTGAACCCTACCTCTCGCCCAATGACAGCAGGCATAGACTCGCCACTACTGCTGAAAGAGACATCATGTCTTCAATGCATGCTCATAATTATGATGTGATGAAGAGGCCTTCAGAAAATACATGGAGTTGAAAGTTAAAAAAGAAAGAAAGTGTAATGGAACATAAGGCTGTATCTGAAGAAGATTTGGAAATTTAAAACATAAATAGATAACTTGGCGCAATCCTGATGCTTAAAGGGCCTTGGGAAATGTTTTTTTTTGATACTTGATTCAACACAAAATGCTTGTTCAGCGGGAGCAGTGACACATGGCAAGCCGCAGCTGAAATTTGCATGATATAATATTGCCATACCACATTTCAAGCCACTTTTACAATGAAAATGAGACATTGTTTTTTTTTTTGAATAAAAAAACACAAAGCCTATTGGTCAAGCATTCCTGTATTATCTTCTTCTTTCGGCTTTTCCCTTCAGGGGTCGCCACAGCGAATCAGCTCTCTCCATCTAACCCTATTCTCTGTCTCCTCCTCTCTCACACCAACTACCTTCATATCCTCTCTCACTGCGTCCATAAATCTTCTCTTTGGTCTTCCTCGTGACCTCCTGCCTGGCAGCTCCAATTCCAGCATCCGTTTACCAATATATTCTCTATCCCTCCGCTGTACATGACCCAACCATTTCAGTCTTAGTTCTCAGACCTTCTCTCCAAAACATCTAACATGTGCTGTTCCTCTGATAGACTCATTCCTGATCCTATCCATCCTGGTCACTCCCAAAGAGAACCTCAACATCTTCATCTCTGCAACCTCTAGTTCTGCCTCCTGTTTTTTCGTCATTGTAACAGTTTCTAGTCAATACATCATTGCTGGTCTCACCACTGGCTTGTACAGCTTTCCTTATATTCTGGCGATAGTCTTCCATCACATAGTACCCCTGACACTTTTCTCAACCCATTCCAACCTGCTTGAACCTGTTTCTTTACCTCTTCTCCACACTCTCTGGACTGTTGACCCCAAGTACCTGAAATCCTCCAACTTCCTGATCTCCACTCCCTGTAGTCTCACCGTTCCACCTGAGTTCTTGTCATTCACACACATATATTCTGTCTTGCTGCGACTAACTTTCATTCCTTGCATTTCCAGAGCATATCTCCACCTCTCTAGATTTTTCTCTACCTGTATTCTGCTCTCACTACAGATCACAATGTCATCTGCAAACATCATGGTCCTAGGAGATTCCTTTCTAACCTCATCTGTCAGCCTGTCCATCACAACTGCGAACAAGAAGGGTCTCAGTGCTGATCCCTGATGGAGTCCCACCTCCACCTTGAACTTCTCTGTTATCCCTACAGCACACTGTGCCACTGTCTCACAGCTAGCATACATGTCCTGCACCACTCATACAATACCAGAGCTCCTCTCTTGGCACCCTGTCATATGCTTTTTCTAGGTCCACAAAAACATGGCAGCTCCCTCTGGCCTTCTCTGTACTTCTCTATTAGCATTCTCAAAGCAAATACTGCATCTGTAGTACTCTTTGTAGGCATGAGGCAATACTGCTGTTCACAAATACTGACTTCTGCTCTCAGTCTGCTTTCCGCTACTCTTTCCCATAACTTCATTGTATGGCTCATCAACTTTATCCCTGTATAGTTGCCGCAATTCTGCACATCCCCCTTGTTCTTAATAACAGGCACCATCCCACGCTGTCTCCGTTCTTCAGGCATCTTCTCACTCTCTAAGATCCTGTTGAATAATCGAATCAGAAAATCTACCGCTGCCTCACCTAGACACTTTCACACCTCCACAGGTATATCATCAGGACCAACTGCTTTTCCGCTCGTCATCCTCTTCAATGCTTTCCTCACTTCACTTTTACTAATTTCTGCTACTTTGGGGTCTACAATAGTCACGTCCTCTACCCTTGCCTCTCTTTCATTTTCCACATTCATCAGCTCTTCAAAGTATACTTTCCATCTTCCCATATTCCCATCACACACCCGGACCTGTTGTACATCCTTTCCATCAATATCTCTCCGTTTCGCCAACCTGTATAGATCATTCTCTCCCTCCTTACTGTCCAACCGAGCATACAGGTCATCATACGCCCTTTGTTTTGCCTTTGCTACCTCTATCATTACCTTACGTTGTATCTCCCTGTACTCCTGTCTGTTCTCTTCAGTTCTCTCAGTATCCCACTTCTTCTTTGCTAACCGCTTTTTTTGTATATACTCCTGCACTACCTCATTCCAACACCAAGTCTCCTTATCTACTTTCCTTCCAGATGACACACCAAGTGCTCTTCTACCTGTCTCCCTGATAACACTAGCTGTCGTTGTCCAATCATCTGGAAGCTCTCCCTGACCACCCAGAGCCTTTCTCAACTCCTCCCTGAAAACCATACAACACTTCTCTCTTTTCAGCTTCCACCACTTTGTCCTCTACTCTGCCTTTGTCCTCTTGATCTTCCTTGTCACCAGAGTAACCCTACAAACCACCATCCTATGCTGTCTGGCTACACTCTCACCTACAACTACTTTGCAATTACTGATCTCTTTCAGGTTACCTCGTCCATACAAGATGTAGTTTACCTGGGTGCTCCTACCTCCGCTCTTGCAAGTTACCCTATGTTCCTCTTTTTTCTGGAAAAAGGTGTTCACTACAGCCATTTCCATCCTTCTTTATTCCCTCTATTGCCTTCACCAACATGTCCAATGAAGTCTAGATTCTTGGAGGGAACAATTTGTCCTGCCTTCCCATGTGTCCCCTTTACAAAGACATCAATATAGCATCGTGGCTACGCCCTGCCATTCCCCCACCCATTCCAATATCTTCAACCACAATGTAATTTCAGAAAAACCATACACACCCACGTGTTTGTGTGTGCGTGTGTGTGTATTTGCCCTCGTAATGTCTGATGTGTTTTCTGTTTTACTTGGCCGATAGAGAACTAAGAATCAGTTTAGAGTTAAGGTCGGGATCACGAATAAATCTTTGAGCTGTGCTCAACGGCAGGCGAGGCTGTGCGCGTTTTTGTGCGAAAGGAGGATGATGGGAGGCAGCGTGCCCGTAGCTTGTTTAATGACAACAGATGAGATGGCGGTGCACAGGATATTTAGGCTTGGAGCTCACTTGTGTGTGACCCAGTGTGTGTATGATTCGTAAAGGGCAGACATAGTGGCGTTGCATTGGCTGCCGTGATCGTTTTCTCCCCTTTTTCCAAGGAACTTCGCAGTGTTGGTCTTGGGTTTCAATATGTTTGAAAACGCAGATCAAGTTAACGACTAAAGACGCACAGCAGTTGTTTTACCGCTCTTTAGATAATAGAACGGACAAGCGAGGAACTGCTCTCTCAAACACGGATGACATGACCTTGAGCAGGCTAGCAAACCCCAAATTGTTCCCCGAGGGCTGTGGCTGAAGCTGCCAATTGCCCGGTGTCATCAAGTACACACGGGTCAGAGGCAGAACTGTCAGCTTCTCCTTGGGATAGATAAATCATCTAATAAAAAAAAACTTTAAAAAGTGAAAAATAAAATATTGAAAAGCTTTTACTAAATCCCAAAGTGCAAAAAATGTTGCACGTGCTCTTACATGGGCAGCAAATGCAAAAGGACAATTTGTTTGTTATAAGCGGTTTCTCCGATTATTCTCCATATTTATCAAAATATCCTGTAATATTAGTAGTTGGCTTTGAGTTCTTTACGTGAACAAGTTGATATACGCAAAGGCTTTACTTAATAAAGTAGACCGTTTCTCCTCTTTAAAAAAGAAAACTTTCATTATGCATTTATGATAAAATTAAAATAGAATCGTCCTCTGTTTGGTATGAAACAGTGACATATATTGAACTAATATCCGACTTTTGGTCATATGAGACAGTGACATCTCGGTACTTAATTAAAGAAATTATTTTTAGTTTAGCAAATGGTGTGAATTCTTTGACATTTCTAGTGTCTTAAATTTATACTGCGAAGACTTTCTGCATATCTAAAGAAATATTGAAAAAAAAGGAGTTTGGATAATCTGATTACATGTATGGAGTCTGCATTATTTCCCTCTTCACAAAATGTATACACAAAATCAACATACGTCCATTTGATACAATTAAAAAAGTATTTTACGAGGCTATTACGGGTCGCTACTGTTAGCTTGATTAGCAAGCTAGCACCTCTGACAGCTTCCTTCAAATGCAAGAAAAGTCCCTCCTCTCACTCTGTTCCACAATGTATTTTTCATCAGCGTTAAAGTGAACTTGAAGCTGTGTTTGTGTAAGCTATCATCTGTCATTTAGCTCCGGCATACACAAAAAAAAAAAAGAAAAGGAAGTCATCGGGGGTGATACAGGGTTACGGGCTGGATTAGTCAACAGAAAGACTTGAGAGTGATTCGGTCCATTATCAGCAACCAATCTGTCTTATCAGAAAAAGCGAGGGGTTTCCCACGACACAATCTGGCTGGCTAAAAACAAAGATGGGTGAGAGAAGGGGGGCGGGGTTAAGGAAGGCAAACAGAATAACTGAAATAAAAAGAATATAAGGGGACAAGGGAGTGAACGTGAGGGCATGGTGTGCGACCGCGGCCAGAAAAGTGCCTTGGGAAGAGGTGAGGGAGGGTGGGAAAGCCGGAGTGAGACGCGTACGGCGCCAGAGCGTGGAGTCAGGTTCCACGTTTCCCCTCTGCCTGTGAGCTGGGCTCGTAATTGAAGCTCCAGGGGGAACCGGGCCGAATCCAAACCAGAAGTGACAGAAAGACGAGCCTTAGCCAGCAACCTCCGACCCCCCGATTTCCCCCCCCAACCCACCCTCGCTGTCTGCTCTCCATCTCTATCTGGACCGTGGCTCGGTCACCCGGGGCGTCCGCGAGCGGCGCATGTCCACCGCCAAATTCCTAACTGGAATCCCAAAACAGCAGCGAGACCCTGTGAGGGAAAAAGGCCGGATTTGCAGTGGCGGTGACGGATTTTGGATATCGGCGTAGCCTCCGCTGTCTAATACAGGGGCTGCCCGGCGGTCATAGCGGCGTGGGCAAGCGCGGGTCTCTGAGGCTTTGGAGCCGAGACTGGCCTGCAACGCCACGGCTAATCTCCTAACTCCTGCCTATTACCGAGGGGCTATGCGCCGGCTTTGTGCGGCATTCCTGAAACTTCGCTATCAGAAATTTAATAACCCAAAGTCTTCTTTGTTGTTGTTAACGCTTGCGTCCGTGACTAACGGGGTCGGATGAAAGACGCATCCAGCGCGGGCCGAGCCGTTGCCAGGCGAAGCCCTAACATCATGCTCCGTGAAGATATAAAGGTATACCAACTGAGTTTGTGAAATTGGAACGGAGCGAGTCCATATTAGTTGAAATAATTCCAGGGTTAACATCATGAATAAAAGCGTGGCGTGCCAGGCCTTTCCCCTTTCAACAGCGCTGACACTTTGTAGCGAGGAAATCTAATCTGGCGGCCCCTCTTCTCAGTCATAACTCCTAATCAGTCTAATCTGGGAGCGAAGACGTCATAGCGTGAAATTAAAGTAGGAATGACTTCTTCAATATCGCTCTTGTGTCATGTCCAAGTGCAACAAGGAGGGGAGGATGACTCACATCACTTTCGTGAATTGGAATTGCAAGTAAACAAACGCTGCAGACTTCAAAACCATCCATCTATCCATCCATCTTCCACCGCTTATCCTTAGTTGGGTCGCGGGAGCAGCAGCCGGAGCTTCCCTCTCCTCAGCCACATGGTCCAGCTCTTCTGGGCGGATCCCAAGGCGTTCCCAGGCCAGCCAAGAGAGTCTCTCCCGTGTGGTCTGGGTCTTCCTTGTGGCTTCTTCTCAGATGGAAATGCCCGGAATACCTCCCCTGGGAGGTGTCCTGGAGGCATCTTGACCAGGTGCCCAAGCCACCTTGTCTGACTCTATTCAGAGGAGCAGCGACTCTACTCTGAGCTCCTCCTGGATGGCCAAACTTCTCACCCTATCTCTAAGGGAGAGTCCAGTCACCCTGGGGACAAAACTAATTTTAGCCGCTTGTACCCGAGATCTCGTCCTTTCTGTCACTACCCACAGCTCGTAACCATAGGTGAGGGTGGGAACGTAGATCAACCGGTTAATTGACAGCTTTGCCTTCTGGCTCAGCTCCTCCTTCTCAACGACAGACCGTTGCAGAGTCTGCATCACTGCAGATGCTGCACTGATCTGCCTGTTGATCTCCCGTTACATCCTGTCATTAATCGTGAACAAGACCCCCAGATACTCGTAGTCCTCCAATCAGGGCAGGACCTCTTCCCCGACCCGGAGTGGGCACTGCAACGCCTGTTTCCGGTTCATCACCAAGGTCTTGGATTTGGAGGGACTGAGCTTCATTCCGGTGGCTTCACATTCGGTTGTAAAGGCCTGAACATGGTGTTTGTTTTGGACAATCTGTACCAAGCCCAGAGGTCCAATAACTATAGCTCAGGTTCAAATCTAGGAGGCCATTCCTCTCAATCACGCCCTTCCAAGTCGCACTGTTGTTGCCCATGTGAGAGTTGAAGTCTCCCAGCAGAAAGAGGGAGCCCACCCAAGAAGGGTGGGTAAACTGAGCTGCTGTAGGGTGCATAGCCACAAACAACAGACAGAATCCATCCTCCCACTTGAATATGGAGGGAGGCTACTCTCTTGTCCACCAGGTTGAACCCCAATGTACAGGCCCTGAGTCGGAGAGCAGTCAATATGCCTACACCTGCCCGGTGCCTCTTCCTGGGAGCAACTCCAGAGTAAAAAAGGAGTCCAGCCCTTCCCAAGAGGCCTGGTTCCAGACCACACGCTATGTGCCGAAGTGAGTCCCACTATATCAAGTTGGAATCTTTCAGCCTCGCTCACCAGTTCAGGCTCCTTCCCCGCCAGAGAGGTGACATTCCATGTCCCTAGAGCCAGCTTCTGAAGCCGCCAAGGTCCCCCGCTCTGGCCACTGCCCAGCCCACACTGCACCTGACGCCCTTGGCCTTTCCTAAGGGTGGTGAGCTCAGGGAAGGAGGGAACCATATTATCCCTTCAGGCTGTGCCCGGCCGAGCCCCATGGATGCCAGCTCGACCACAGGCACTCGCCATCAAGCCCCGCCCCTGGGTCTGGGGCTACTGGGGGGCCCTGGTGGGTCTCCTGAGCTGCGTTTTGTCTGGCGCCTCACCTTGGACCTGTTTGCCTCGGGTGACCCTTACGGGGGCATACAGTCCTTGACAACATAGCTCCTAGGATCACTGGAATGCGCAATCCCCTCCACCACGATAAGGTGGCAGCTCAAGGACTTCAAAACATTATATACAATGTTTGTGTGTATAAAAATGTATTGCTTGTGTCTCCACAGTCAAAATACATGCAGCAGGTTGATTGGAGAACCCAAATTGCCCAGTTGTGTGAATGAATGAGTGAATGATTGCATTTCTCTAGATGATGTGTGGACGAGAGAGTGAATTGTTGTATGACTGTGTGTTGTGTAAATTAGTGAATTAATGTTGCATGTCTCTGAGTAAGATAAGTGAATGAAAAGTGTGTCTCTATATGACTTGTAAATGAGTGAGCTAATGGTTGTATGATGCTACATGATGTGTGAAGAAGAGAGTGGATTGTTGTTCTAATTGGGACTTTGTGATCGATTGGCAAGCGGTTCAGAGTGAACCTCACCTCTCACCCGATGACTGAATGAATCAATGAATATGTGCCGATTAAATATTTGATTGGTCAGTTGGTCGATGGTGTGTTGTATGTTTGTGTTTTGCATTCAAGCAACTTACTACCATACTCTCTTCCCTTCCAGGTCAAAACCAGGTGCAGCGACACCTTGGTACTGATGTAAAAGCAGCATCTAATTCCGGCCTTCCCTCTTTAACCTGGACTCTAAACTTGTAAATGTGAGCCACTGCGGCAGAAAGAGGCAGCTTGCCAGCCAGCTTTCAGAGAGGAGTGAAAAATCATTGCGGATTCATTCACTCCAAATGTTATACGGGAAACCCAAGCCTAAGCAAAACATATTCTAATGGATTAGGAGACTACGCTTCTGCTGCATTACATGCTGGGGAGTCACAGCAATGCAGACCTACCACAGCATCACTATGAGGCTGATAGAAGATATAAAAAAAAAGAAAAAGGAAAACTGCATTGTAAATGTTGGGCTGTGCAAAGTTTCGGAGACGCTCAAGCACTTCTAAAATGTCCTTGCTGAAACAGACAGTCAGTTGGTACATTCTTTCTCTAATGTTTCAATGAGCGCCAATGAGTTTTCGTTGATTCGACCCCGGCCCCGTCCTCCCTGAAAACTTACGCGCAACCCTCTTTACCTGAGATGCCACGAATAGTTACCCCCCACCTCCAGCTCAGATTTGCATTATGAAAAAGGCAAAACAATAAATATGTATTCTGCCGTTGTGAAATCTGATCTGATCGCAACATTTCAGGTGGCTGACAGACTGAGAGCAGACAGAGGGGTTACTGGGGGCCACAGACAGATCCCTGGGTACACAGCTGATATCTCTCGGACTAGACTCCACTTGACCCTTCAGTACCACCGACTTATTTATAGAACCCAGTAGCCCCCCTACCCCCCTCGCAGCGTGCACGCGATTATCTGCACACGAGTGCACGTGTGTCATACACGTTTGCACGCACACCCAGAGAGGAGTTGGGCAGGGGGTGGGTACGTCTTATCAACCCGAGGGCGCATTCATCAAGGGGTGACATTTTTTTCCCGTTCCGCATTCAAAGCAAACACACATGCGCACACGCTATCTCTGCCCAGAGGGGACGCTAAGAGGCCTGACTTGTATGACTTGTCGGTACGAAATGACACTGTCGTCACACTTGGCCCATCGAATTGGTACTTTTTAAATGTTTTTTGTCCCGTGATAGGTAATTTGGTCAGATACATCTGTCTTTCTTTCTAGCTCGGCACAATTTTTGGAAAGCTGAAATAACAATGGGGCACCAACGGCAACGTGGCTGTTCCTGCTTTTGACACCTTGCAGGACCCCTGGCGTGGTCGCGATCGCATGTTGTTCTAGTGTTCTAGAAGGGGCGGTATGTGCCCCCCCCCCCACCTATCCGTCCCGTGCATGTCTTAACCCCACGTTCAAAAGATGTCATGACGGAGGGTAACAGGATAAACCGAAGCCGACGCTGTTGATTCAGCTAACAGGATTGTGAACTCTGGAAAACTATTGCCTTTACCTCATTGGATATGGCAATTTTCATGGCCCGGAGGCAGTGCAGGGGGGGGGGGGGGGGGCTATAGTGAGTAATTCGGAGTCCCATCGCACGAACGTAGAACTCACTTAGTGTAAAGGGTAAATTTAAGGAGGAGTTAATGCACGAAGCATATTCAAAGCCAACTTTCAAAAAAAAAAAAAATCACTCAAACAACAATGACAGACATTTGGATTGAAGCTTATTAGAATGGGGGGGCGGGTTGTGAGTGCTTCTCACAGCAACAGAGTCCCTGGTTCGGCTCCAAAATGGGGAGCCCCTTCTGTGTTGACTTTGTATGTTCTCCGGCGTGAGTTTCTTCTGGGTTTTCCAGTTCCCTCCCAAAGTCCAAAAAAAATCCAGTTTGAATTGGAGACCCTAAATTCCCCACATGTGAGAGTGGTTGTATGTTTCTAAGATGTGTGATGAATGAGCGAATGGTTGTACGTCTCTATATGTGGCCCTGTGATTGATCCAGGACGAACCCCACCTCTCACCCAATCACAACTGCGATTGGCTCTAGCACCCACCATAACCCAGAGTGCAGAATAAACTTTATAGATTTTAAATGAATGAATAAATGAAGAATCACTATACATTTCTTTTATGGGTTTTAAACACTTGGACACCATTTATTAAGAACAAGGGCGCTCGTAAATGTTTTGTTTTTAGGTGTCACATACAAACTAACTCTTCCGAGACGTAATGAAGATACAACACAGAGATGGAATCTGGGATAGAGTAAGTTCATAATAAGTCAGCCACTTATTTCATTTCCCACTGTTTTAGTTTTTGCACCCGTACCAGTTCGGCAGGATACAAAGGGAATGTGAAAAAAAAAATGACTGTGGAGTCCGATCAAAAACATCTTGTAAATTACACGCTGTAGTTATTAATAACACACTGGGCTGGAAGGGACGCTGTGCTTTTTTTTCAGAAGTCGGAGGGAAAATTTAGTGATTTAATGACCGCTGGTGAATTGTAAACATGGAAGTCCTGCCCGGCTCCTCCGAGCGACTCAGGTTCGCTCGCAGCCGAACTTCGACGTGTCAAGAATCTTGTGTACGGCACCCGGCTGAGCCTTATGTCAACGCAGCGCAGACAGCTTTAGGACAAACGACGCTGCCGTATTCTGTAACAATCACCCAGTGTACGGTCACAGTGTCCGCCGAGCTCAAAAAACACCGTCTATGGCTGTGCTCCGCTGAAATGACACAAATGTTACGCCGCAAACCGTTTCAAATGTCACCGAGATTAGCGGGAAGGAGGCTGTCTCGTTTTTTTTTTTTTTTTTTACATTTGCTTTTGGCGAAATGCGCCGGCCTACGGAATGGAACGCTCCAACCAGTGCGCCCGGGTCCAGACGTGGAATCCGTCCACTCCGCCGAGTTCAGTTGACTGATTCTGGTCTGGCACCGCGACACCAAACTGTGGTTTTCTTAGCAGAAAAAAAGCTTATGGTTAGAGTGCCAGGAAAGGGGATGGGGGTGGTTAATGATTAGCCACATAGTGCCAGGGCGGGACTGGAGCTGGTTTTCCTTTCTGTCCAAAATGGGAAACGAGTCATCTCAAGTGTTTTTTAGTGACACGATGGCGGTCAGTTCTCCATGAATTTGAAAAATGCAGTATTAACCAAGCTATAACAACATGGTGTAATACATTCGGTATAACCGACCATTATATCGATGCGGTCACTGGCGCAATAAATTGTCCATTCATTCAAGACATAGGTGGCCTGAGGGAAAGGGAGCCGAAGAAGAATCGCCGTTCTTCATGTAAGCGTGATGATGGGGTGTCGTATGTCATAACGTTGCCCAGGGAAACCAGAAATTAGGTTGAAGACGGACTGGGTGGCTGTTCAGATGGGTACCTGACGACCGTCTGTGAAGAATTTCATTAAATTAATTTCTGACGATCAGTTGAAAGTGTAGACCTCAAGTCGTGGTCTAGATGTGGAGCGGGTCCCAGAACTTATAAATAACCGACAATTATTTCATTTCGATGGAGGGCTCTTTTTATAGCGTGCAAACTTCGCAAGCATATGCAGTGCCGGCGCAGCAGGCCAGGGGATTGTCAACCAACTCAATCCAATCAGCGATTGGCAAAATGCACAGTTCGACAAGAGGACGGACCAGGATACAAGTACAATAGGGGAGTGGAAGAGCGAAAGTATAGGGGGTTGTCTTCGAGGGATCTAAATTTACACTTTATCCATTCTCCCCTGATATGTAACTTCAATTTCTTAAAAGATTTGGCTTTATTTCCTAACACTTTAAATGACAAAAATGATTTATTACATAATTTTAGACGTGTTATGTCTATTCAAGTAATTTCTCATTATCTTTTCAAACGGTTTTGTTACCTTTGCCTTCTGAATTCCTGGTAGGTTTTTAGATCACTTCATTAAATTTCTGGTGTTTTCATATGTAAGCAGATTTTTGACCATTTGACTTCATGCCAGTCGACACACAATATTCTATCATGGCCTTGAAAAAGTAAATGATGAAAATATGCCGAGACAATCCAGGATCAGGGAAAAAAAAAGAAAATATTTATCATCTAATTTTAAAACCCTACAATTAAATGAGGGAACTAACAAAAATGTCAATATCTTTCTTCCTGTTTTTCCTTTCTTTATTTGGTGATTTTCTTTTCTGGCAGATGCATTTGTCACTTTTTCAGTTAACATATTACAACTGGCTGGACATTTCCAAGTAAATGCTTCCAGTGTGGACTGTGTTTTACATGGAATATCTCTTTATTTGTGTAATGTGTTACTTCTGTACTTAAAAGGGGCAATCGTCACCCCGGGGGAGACACACACTCACCAGAACTCTCATAACCACAATTAGATCTGACTCAGAATTTTGGTGGGTGATACAGATGGTATGTCACGGTGACCAAAGGTGTCACTTTTTAACCCCCCCCATCCCTGGATCTCACCCCACTGCTCCACACACACACACACACACACACATCCATGATGTAGTATGATGTCATTGGCTGCCTGTACGCTGAGTCGTGGGCCGGGGCCATGATTTAGCCAGGCTAAACAACTCACAGGCTCCGCACGAGCTGGGGAGGACAACGGGGGTAGGGGGTGGAGGGGTCGGGGGTGGCAGAGGTGATGGCGGTGGGGGAGTTAAAGGCAGGAAAAGAAAGGCTACAGACTAATCCGCGATGTCCTCGACCGCACAGAAAGTATGCTCTGATCAGAAATTTTCACAGATTCCCGTGTCTGCTTACTGTCGTCCATAACGTCTGACATCTCAAGAGATACTCGGGAACATGTCACGGCTTCACTCGGCCCGTAGGAAAATTACTGGACAGTATTACAAAAAAATCAGCGCAGGACAAGTGTTAAAAGCAGCCAGGGCGTGAGGAAGGTGGGGGGTACACAGTCTTCCTGCATATTTTAACCAAGATCTTAAGAGATTGCGATTTTTTTAGTTGAATGTTCAAAACAGGAAGTTAGTGGTGACAACGTCACTCCGGATTTGAATTCTCTGACCGGTGGATTTTTTAAAAATAGTTTCTCTTTGATTTTAAACAAGTTTTAATTTCTGTTGGGTTGAATCTTTTTTTAAATTTTAACTGTATCATGTAATCCCCTCCTAATCATCAATGATTTGAATATGGTAAATTCAGAAATTGTGTTATGAATTATATATTTCTATATTTACTTATTTATTTAATTATAATTCTACTCCAAGTTTGGTTTTTCAACCTTTTATGGATTTAAATGTGTCTCTTCATTTCTATTTTATGACCAGCCCACAGAAGCTGTCGTTGTGTTCACACCACAGTCACTAATGACCCGTAAAAAAGTAGTTGTTTTACATTATTGGACAGTGAATCACCAGTTTTCTTTGAATACATGACGGCATCTGTTTGTGTGTGTGCACAATTACGTGTATGCAATTTGTTTTTTACACTTTCTCTGCAGTTAAGCAGATAACTTTAATTCCAGTAATGTTGGCTGGGCTTAGGAAGGCCGCAAAACAGAAGAAGTGATTCAGGCAATGACTAAACATTGTTTACACCTTAACCAGAAACACATAGCCCTAAGAAACACACCTGCAGCCAACTACCTCAACATTTAACTTCCCTCGATTAGCTACGAGTGTTCCTACGTTTCCTTTCCTCTCAGCTTTGTCTTGTGTCCTCAATTCCCTATAATTTAAAACATTATCGCCCCAGCTTTCGATGTAAGGAAGTTCAACACAACCAAAATAATACCTGACGGGATAATATGTGTTTCTGTTTATCTAGTATTGTGAAGAAATTACCAGTTCAGCAGTATGTGGCCTCATCCATAAGATTTATCTTTTGAGGGAGCAATTTTTTTCAAAAATAAAATAAAATAAAATAAAATAAAATAAAATAAAATAAAATAAAATAAAATAAAATAAAATGTGATGATTCCCTGAAGAACGACTGGACCACTGGGTAATTTGTATCACGCACTGTATAGTGTGAAAACCCGTGGTGCTGTCACAAAATTCACTTTATGCATTACAAAATTCTTTAGCGGCAAGAAGGTGTCTGGTTCAATTCCAACAGGGATTGCCTTTCTGTTTGGAGTTTGCATGATCTCCCCATGTATGCCTGGGGTTCCTCCAGGGTCCTTCCACAGTCCAGATAAATGTAGCAGGTCAATTGGAGACACACCAATTGGATTCCAGTTGATGTGTATGAGCGGTGAATGGTTGTATGTCTCTATATAATGTGTGAGTGAATAATTGTTTATCTCTGTATGAGACCCTGCAATAAACTGGTGACCCAACCAAGCTAAACCTCGCCTCTTGCCCAGTGACAGCTGGCTCCAGTGATAAGCGGTATAGATAATGAATAAATGAATGAATTAGATTTGTTATGCAGGAATGCTATCAAACCGTTTAGGCATCTTTAGCATGCCTAATTGGTAGCATTTTTCAGTGCTAATTGTCAAACGCTAACACATCAGCAAAGTTGGTTGACATTGCATACAGGTAGTATGGTAAATATACAGCGGAGTTTTGCTGTTGTTGTTGTTGTTGTTGTTGTTGTTGTTGTTGTTAGCATGCAAGCAAACTGTGTATTTATCTTATTTAAGATTCTAACCTTGTATTGTTCATTGCTTTGAGAGTTTGCCCCCCCCCCCCCCCACACACACACATACACACACACACACACACTGTAACATGTTTCCATGGATGAGAAGAGACACCTCTCGGAGCTGTGCTGAAAAGAACCCCACTCTGCATACTTGACACGGGTCTGCAAACCCTCCCCGGCTGTTCCCTGGTGTGACTGACGGCTCGGAAACGTTTGGGCTTCTCGACATGTCCGAGGGCGCAATTTGTCAGATAAACAACTCTCAGCGGCAGCAGACGGCCACCGGCTTGTCTGACGTGGAGGAGGAAGACTGCAAATTGGCCAAACTGAGAGCAAGACGAAGAACAGCGATCCTATCTCCGTCTTTGCGGACTTTTCGCTAACCAGACCAGTCGGGGAAAAGATACTCCGTGCCTTACTTTCTTTTTCACTCAAACACTTTTTACCTAAGAGAAAGTAAAGGACGCCCCGCCCCTGTTTTTTCTCTTTTACGCCGATGAAAATGTTCAAGCGACTTGCAGCGAATGCAAGATGAACACAGCTCTTAAAATTCTGTTCGGAAAAAAAATGCGAACGAACAAAAGGAGCCTTTTTCGGGGGGAGGCGACCTTGTGTTTTTCTTGCTGGATTTGGCCGTCTGGTGATTGGGAACGTGCTGCCCGGCGACTCTTATCATCCCAGTCTGTCAGAGAAGGGAACACTTATGGCCTGTGGGGATGGCTGCCTGGAATTCTCTGGAGAGGCCTGCTATTGGCTCGGACTCCGCAGGTCAGGGATCACGCTGGCCACTTGCTCGCATACCGAAGAGACCGGACGGCGGAGGGGTGAAAACAAACTACCTGGCCACCGTGAATTTCTTTTGCAGGCGAAAATTTGGAATATATCCTGTAGCTGGGAAAAAAAATAAAAGACCGGACATTTTTCTTTTTAAGTGTATTGGAAACACATTGGAGCCGTTCTGAGACTCCGACCTCAAGGTCACAT
Organism: Fistularia commersonii; assembly: GCF_037954325.1. Taxonomy (NCBI): domain Eukaryota; kingdom Metazoa; phylum Chordata; class Actinopteri; order Syngnathiformes; family Fistulariidae; genus Fistularia; species Fistularia commersonii. The sequence goes on along the minus strand of NC_141316.1, from coordinate 2,710,587 downwards.
TTGCATTGAAAGATTCCACACCTCGATATCTGGTGCCAGAGTGGATGGCGATGCGCCGGAGGAGCTTCTTTTGACACTCTTCTCCTCACATGCTTCTCTGACTAACCCCCGTAGGACCCCCACCCCCCATACACACACACACACACCACACACACACACACACACACACACACACACACACACAATCACACATACACACCTCCTTCTGGCTCACGTGTGAAAACCGGAACACTTCCATTAGCTCTTTGATGGGCTTTTCACAAGCACTTAAAGACAAGGACTCCCTCGGATCATGTGTTGTTTAAAAGAAAAAATATATACGTCCGATATGTGCATAAAAAAAAAAGTTTTGTTTTTTTTTACATTTTTTTAGACATTTTTTCAGTATTTCTCGTAGAGGACTGTAAAATTATAGTCTTGATGATCGACGGGTTATTTTTCTGCTGATTTTAGCGTTTTCTTTTTTATTTCCCATCACATGTTAAAGCAGTCCTCAGATAAAGTCAGGCAAATAAAAAGAATACTTAACCCTTTGGCTGAGGGTGTGTGTCAAGGGGGTTGACTTGTTTATACTATTAGGACTATTTGATTCCACGTCAAATTATTTTCTTTTTTCCATTACTGTCACCAGTGCTGGAATGAAGCGTGGAGATATAGGAAGATATAGGTACAAAAATAATATGGATAAAACCAAATTTTCATGCGAATGTTATGTTTATGTCAAGACTAAATGCACATCTCATCTGAACCTGCTTCACTGTGTTATATTGGCATAATAAATGTACATTTTGTGACCTTTCTCATTATTTGTTGTTGAAACTGATCAGTTATCAAAGAATTGAAGTCCACTAGGGGAGGAGGAAAGAGGCATTTTCCAGATTTTTCAGATTCTGTAAAAACACGGTGCAGAAATCCTTTAAATTAATAACATATTTGCTTTTCTGTGTGAAGATAAAATACAAAATAGACTCGTTCCATCCCCCCATTCCCCTCGCCCCCGTTACTCTCTTTATTAGCTGCTCAGAGGTTTCCAGTTTATGATTCTGCAGAAAAGCCAAGTAGCGTGATTCTTAGTATCATTCGACAGCCGTCTATCAAAGCAAACAGTGGATCAAAAGCCGGATACCTGTTCGAGCTCTTCTTCGTTTTAATGAAATTTCCGAAGGGCCCATTGAAAACGAAGGAGAATGTACACAAACAGAGAATGGTAGAACCAGACCGCCGTCCACGAGCGTCGATTGGGGAACATCTATACTTATCCCCCTGATAGGATCGACGTACAATTGGCTTGGGCACCATCTCGACAAAAAAGTTGGTATTCTGTTGTTTTTGTTGAAGCCGATTCCCATAGCTTTTGGTATGTCAGTGGAAAACTTGAAAAATATGACCCTTGCTGCCATGTTATACTTGGCCTATGGGATGGGCAGCACTTAGGAGATATTTGGAGGCAAAATTTCATGGATTCTTTGTTCAGCACTATAATGAAGAACATATCTACAGCGGGGCAAAGGCTAGAAGCTGGGTAATTAACCTTTTCAACCACTTTGTCTGTGAACAGAGGATAGGGTACTTTCACATGGAGACCAGGAGATTGGGCTTCACTTCAATTTGGGTGACCTTTTACCGTTATGTCATTGGCTCGCTAATACATACGCAGGTTGTTGAAGTCATGCGCTGCCAAAGCGCTTCTGAGAGCAGTTACGGTTCTCATTCTTAAAGGAACAGGGCAGGTTGTTGGGGAAACGCCTCTGTTTGCCATGATCTGCATGGATTATGGAGTAAGAGAACCCCTTGTGCACCCATTAGCTTAGCAGAACAACTGTGGAGGCAATGGTTTTCTCAGCCCATCTCGGTCAAATTCTCATTAAAAACACACACAATGCATCCGAAATACGTTCACCTCAGCTCTACTTGACGTTTTTCAGTGGTCAAAATCGACAGTCATTCATCACCCGGGGTGTGTGAGTGTGTAAAAGCGCTGGGTTGTGTATTTGCTGCGTTTTGATTGGACTGTGCCATTCAAGGCATAGACTAACATTTATTTTGTTGAGCTGACTAGCAGTTGGTTGCTTAGTAGCTCTCCAAGTCAACATGGAAAAGCATCTATCAAGCACCATCATATAAATGTATTATTTTTGCATTTGTTAAATTCATGAGCTGACCACATTATTGAAATTATATAAAAGGTTCATGGAAAATGACAGCCCATATCATAGCTTTCTTAAAGCTATGGTCTTTCTTAAAGCCTGGTCATTTTTTTCAAGTTTTTCATAAAACACAAAAAACTGAGCCTAATGTTGAACAAGGAGTTGAAAAAAAAAAAAAAAAAACTTTGGTCAAAAGATGACTTAGGCAATTATTTTAAGAATGAAACTATAGTATCAAAGTCTGTGGGATCCATTTTTCAACATTTACATCAACTTGAGAACATTAACTGTTTAAGGCTTCCTAACCTCAAAGGACCACCATAATACCATAAATATAGAAAGTTCTCTTATTAAGACACCAGCTAGTATACCAGATTCAACAACTAATCATATTTGGATGAGCCTTCACAAACATCCAATATTTACATATATGATGTTATAAAACTACATTTGTTGTCATTGTAGTTTATAATTTTATGTTAAAATGTTTTGCTAAGCCAGGACACCAAATGTCAAGTTACCAAATACTTTCTCCTCATGTATAAGTAGTTGTCAAAGAATAATAGGTAACCTATTTTGGAATTTTGGATTTTTTCTTGTCCATTTCAATGTTTACTCATTATTTGTTCATTCATTCATCGTCTTTACCGCTTATCCTACACTCTGGGTCACCAGGGGCGTCGACGCCTTTCCCAGCTTCACTGAGCGGGAAGCAGAGAAAGAGACAAAAACACCTTTCACTCGCTCATTCACACGTCCAGACAAGTTTGGCTCTTCAATGAACCTACGGCTTGCTGTTAATGTTTACACTTATTTTATGTTATATACAGCAATTGGTTGAATCCAGAGATATACAATATGAAATTAATTTAAAGGGACACAGGATGCTTAAAATACCCGCTGCGTGTTGCCATGTTTTTCTTGTGTGACTCTGTTAATAGCTCAGTTAAAACCATGCACTTTTTTTTTCTTTTTTTTTTTGGGATGACCATGTCGTTGCACAGCCGGACAGCCGTCCACAGAGGAAGCGGTTGTTTCCAGTGTCCGCGGCGGTACGGGTGACCTGGGAAAGCATTCCTCACAAGTGTGTGTGGCTTTGGCATCGGTGTGCGTGTTCACCTGACGTGACATTTGTCTAATGTCGGAGCGTGGAACTTTTTTTTTTCTTTTTCACCTCCACCTCTCAGAAGAAGCTCGCCGGTCGTCTCCAGTTTTTTTCCATCGCAATTCTCCCTTTTTCCATCCCATTCGGTCAAGTTGGCACCCGGCACGCCCTGCCGCGGATCTCGCCCGATTCGTCTCACGCGGCCGATTTCGACGCGCGTGTTTTCATTCCTCGTCAGGTAAGGAGACAAACAAGCCAACATCGGTTCTTAAACACCCTCATCTTGAGGTAGTTTACATTTTTTTCTCAGTGATACGGGGCTTTGCCTTGTCTCCACCCTTCGATCGGAAAGTCCAAACAAAGAGTTTTGATTCACCGTTGTTGTTCCAAAATTTACAACACCTGTTAAAAGTTTCTTCTCAGTCGGAAATCTGAACTTCACCCGACGGAGAGAGAGGGAGAGGAAGACAGAGAGAGTCCTCATCCTGAGAGGGAAGTAGTTAAATTAATTACATAATAATCGATGGGAAACGTGTAGAGGTTGTGCGCTGTCCATCACTGCCCTGATCTGCTTCAGTCGTCCATAAGCCCAGTCTATCAGCCCGTTCGCTAAAAGGAATCCGTTAGATCTTCGAAATGTTTGTGTTCTGATTTGAGCCAGTGCAGCTCCGTTCCATTGTGTTCTCGCCCCCCCTCCCCGCCGAACGCAGCCCGGTGTGTGTTTCTATCATCCGCAGCGTGGCCCTAATCACAACCAGGTGCCTCCCATTCAAATTAACATATGGTTCTAACTTTCTCCCTATTTTGACAAATGCATACCTGAGTTGCTGACTAGTAAAACCGTAAAATGAATTCTCCTTTTTTCATTATTCACAACACATGAGGACGGTGGGGAGAGGAAGGCGGAATGATTTCACCTTGCATGCAACCCTCCTCGGCCGCGCTTGTGTACATTGATACATGACTGCGATCGCTGTTTTTAGGGGCAGGACATATTGTACTTGGCTCTTCTATCCCCCCCCTCCTTTTTTATTCCTGTATTATTTGGGTTATTAGTTCGGCTATATTTGAAGAGCCCAATAACGCATGAGCGGAGGGCTTTTAATGTGATATTTTTATGACCTGTGATTGCAGTTAAACAAGTATGTTCAACGAAAACAAAGTTGCGGTCTGCGTTTTTTTGCCTGGATGTCGGAGTCGGGGCAATGTGATGAGCGGACTGGCAGCCTCCTTCCTCCCTCCAGGCGACACGCGTGCATTTGACCGGGTGTTTGTCAGGGAGATGCCACAAGATTGTCAAAAACTGAAACTAATTCTATCAATAAAATACATTACACACACTGCTGTTCTGCCTCACAGCAAGAAGATCCCTGGCCTGACTCTGACAGGGAGGCCTTTCTGCATGAAGTTTGCTATTCTCTCTGTGCTTTGGCATGGGTTTTTTGGTGTCCTACCACAGTCTGAAACATGCGCTAAAATCATTTGAAACCACTAAAGTACCCAGATGTGTGAATGAGAGAATGAATGGCGATGTGACTTTATATGATTTGTGAATGAAAAAGTGAATGGTTGTGTCTCTCTAGATCAGGGGTGTCAAGCTCAAGGCCCGTGGGCCGGATTAGGATAATGAACAGGTTTAATCTGGATCACAAAGCTAAAAAATTCCAGGTTTGAGGAGTGAATTGAACAATAGGTACGTAACAGTGGCTCATATGTCATGATTTTATCCATCCAGCCCACCTTAGAATAGATTTTCCTCTGTGTTGCCCCTGAGCTAAAATGAGTTTGACACCCCTGCTCTAGATGAGCTGTGAACTAGAAAGTGAACAGTTGTATTTATCCTATTTATGCTCCGTCAAAGCTTGTATAAGTCTATATTTAACTTGAGAGTGAAGGGATGAATAGTTAGTCTATCTCAATATGATGTGTGGATGAGATAAATGAGATAATGACTGGTTGCATCCCTCTATATGATGTGTGATGAAAGAGTGAATGGTTGTGTGTCTATGTGTGTCTGTGGAGGCTCTCAGTCATGGCGAATTCTTGTCGAAATCTCCTCGTCTTGGCAACTGGACTTGAATTTCTTCACTTGGAGACATTTCACCCCTCAACCCAGAGGCTTGTTCAGTTCTGAAGAAAGATTCAGAACTGAAGACGCTTCTCGGATGAGTCCAATTCATGTCCAGTTGCCAAGACAAGAAGATTTCGCCAAGAGTTCTCTATGTATGGTCGTGTGATCGACAGGGTGAGACCCGCCCGTCACCCAATGACAGCTGAGATAGACTCCACGGCCCCCGCGACCCTGAGTGTGGGATAAGTTTATAAAGTGACACAGCTCTTGACAGCATTAACAGAAACCATTTAAAAAATGTTTTCAAGTTAGCGATCGCTTGCAGTCTCAGAATGAACTAAAGCATCCCGAATGTTCGACACTTCTGTATGAAAGAGTTGCTATTCCAGTCAAGGAGGCCAGAATCTATCAAACCCAGGACTTGGGTCTCCTTATGAAGCAAAAACAAAGATGGGCCGGAACCTGGTAGCAGCGGCTGCACATACAGCGGTGTTCTTTTGATCCCAAAACACTCCGGAAGCGGGTTACTGTTATTAAGGAATAAATTACCACTAATTTCTCATCCCTTCTAGCTTTGCCAGTGTGGCTGAGAAGGTTGTGTTAGATATTATTGAAAGTGATATTCAAAAAGTCTTTTAATTTACCCAGAGAACCTTTTTTAAATTTTTTTTGTCATTTTTTTTTTTTTTTTTTTTTACGATAAGTCGCTAGTGTGATCTGTCTTGGCTGCAAATGTTAAGGAGCAAGTCCAGAAACAAACTATAAGCTCAATTTCTGCTGTCAGGATAGGAGAAAGTAGTGATTATACACACATCACACAAGTGCAAGGTGACAGCAGAAAAACAACACATGAAAAAGAGATATTTAGTTCAAAAATGAAAAAATAAAAAGACGCAGTGGAGCTCAGTAGACCTTCAATGTCAATATGCAAGCCAGAGATTTTATTCTAAACTAAACACTTCAGTGAAATTTGACATGAAAATTAATTTGGTAAAACTAACAGTTCACTGAAGGTCAAATATAAAAATTAGTCCATCCTGCAAATACACTTTTGTGTATGTCTGTGGAGGTTCTCAGTCATCCAGGTCACGTTGAATTCTTGTCAAAATCTTCTTGTCTTGGCAACTGGACTTGAATTTCTTCACTTGAAGATGTTTCACCCCTCTGCCGAGAGGCTTCTTCAGTTCTTCAGAAGTCTAGTTGCCAAGACAAGAAGATTTCGACAAGAATTCACTCTTTTGCGTACATCTTTGGGCACAAATGCCGCCGTGTCCATCTACAGCAGATATGGAAACCCTCTGAAGCTTAAAGTTTGACCAGTCTTAACTGTGCGTCTTATAGGTTTCATGGCTAGAATCCTTCCTAACTAAGTAATAATGTACAACACCCGTATAGAGGCTGACAAATGATGTTTTGATTAGTAAAGGTATTTATATTTGTTTGCCGACATGTGAAACACATTCAGGTGCCATTGTCTTTTCCAAGGTGGACCTGGTGCGCGGTTATCAAGAGGTGGCCGTGTGTGGAAGTCCAAGACCATGTTGATCACCACATTTGGGCTTTTTGAGTCTCTGCGCATGCCTTTCAGGTTGAAAGGACACGTTTCAGACCTTCAAGAGGTTTATGGAGTCAGTGCTGCACAATCATACGTTTTGTGTTTGTCTAGATGACATTCTGGTGGCCAGCCTGTTGGCTGATGAGCATCTAGTGCACCTGAAACAGGTTTTCCGTCGTTTAGATGGCCATGGCCTCATTGTCGACCCGGCGAAGTGCCAGTTCAGACTGCAGGTGATTTACTTCTTGGGGCAGCACATTTGGCCGCGAGGCGCGGTCCTGTTGCTGGCCTCAGTCAAGGCGTTCAGTTCTTGGACATGGTAAATTTTTACAAATGTTTCCTCCCTCATGCTGCCCACCTCCTTCAGCCGTTTTATGGGGCTATGTGGTCCAGACAGGCCATAGCCCTTCTTGCCCATCAAGCAGCCCGGGGCTTCCATGGCATTGACGAAAATTGTCATTGGGGTCATGGTGGAACAGCGGGTTCCGGATGTGTGGCAACCCCTGGCGTTCTTTAGCAGCAAACTCTGTGATAGCAAACTTAAGTATAGCATTTCTGACAGGGAGTTGTTGGCAATGCTGCATCTAGCAACATGCGATTTCCGTTTTCTTTTGGAGGGCTCTTGTGGGCCGTTAACCTTTGCCATGTCCAAAGTGGCTGAGCCTTGGTCCGCCTGCCAGCAACACCTTGTGGCCATTTTAGGGTTTACGACCGACATTCGGCATCTGGCAGGAAAGTCTGTGTCAGACATGCAGTTAGGGGTTCAGTATCTTGCTCAAGAACACTTTTGACACACTAGGAGGTTGTTTGGTTCCAAAGACGATTGCTCTACCTCCTGCGCTGTGCAGCCCCAACAGCTCACCACTGTTTCCGGCGAATTGTTGTAGCTGCAGAGCTCATGTCGGCCCGGTTTGTGTTTGTGCGACATGACGCACACCGCTTGCCCCTTCGGCCCCCGTACGATAGACGGTGGGCGCTCAGTTTTGTAATTTATACAGTCGTGCTTAGGGAGCTGGTATCACTTGATTGGCTGAAGCCAGCACATAGGGTGGCTGGCAAAGTCCTGTTTCCTCCCCAGGTTGGTTCTCTGCTGTGTTCACCCTCCGTCCAGGACCCTGGCTGCGCCTCCAGAGGTCCAGCATCCTGCCTCCCCGGCTGTTTCGACCAAGGGACATCGCAGCTGTTATGGTTGGCTGATCCAGCCTCCAGTGAGGGACTAGTTTGTGTTCCACGGTCCCCTATGGGTGTTTTGGGGCGTGTGGCGGACACTAAGGGGCGTGGCTTCTCACCCCACAGGACCAGGGGCTGTTGGACGTGGTTTAAGCCGGTTGTTGTTGCCCCCGGAATTTCGCTATGTTAGTTGTTGGTATTTGAGGAATAAAGGTAGTCTCTTCAATCCTTCATTATTTTGATATCAATTTTTAGATTTTGTCCAAACATCAATAGATGTATCAATATCACACACACACACACACACACACACACACACACACACACACACACACATTTTATATATATAATATTCCAATTGATTTAATATTCCAATTGACTTGCTATTGTAATATTGGGTTGATGTGTTATATCTAATCCTCTAAATAATAGATGCCTGAATCCCCTTGTCTTGCACAAGGACACTATTGATGCAAATGCAGATCTTCACCTATTCAAAATGTCATCACATTCCAAATGTGATCATCTAAAGCAGTGGTGTTCAACACGTTGATCAAGATCTACCGGTCGATTGCAAAGGCAATGCTTTTCACATTAAACTGTGCCTCGCACAGGAGACAGTGCAACGTAAAAACAAGTGAACCACAAGCCAAAGAATACACTACAGTACACATATTGTTGGTGGATCATATGTCATTAAAAAATGTCACTGTTGGCCTATCATCCATCTCCACGGTGGCATTTTGCACTTGATTGACAACAATTAGTCTGAGATCGTGATCCAAATACTTTTCCACCACAACTACTGCACTATGCAACCCTCCCATTTAGTACGAGATGTCATTAGGTTAAGGTAATGGCCAAAAATGTATAGAATTGTATTGTGCCATACATGTTCATACTGTTATGCAAGTTAAACAATATTTATTGTAAATATAAGTATATATATATCTTCATGTTTACTTTATATATATATATGTATGAAGAAATACATGTTCAGCATTTTTGGTTAGTAGATTATTTTGACTTGGTCATTTTAAAAGTGAGGTCACCCCCCGATCTAAGGTATGTGTTCTGTTAACTGTAAATCTGATGACTTAAAGAAAAACAGGGAGGTTCGAAACGAGCAGCACGATGTTCCGTGCGCCCATACGGGAATTCTAATATCGTCGGATCCGATCATCTGCGGTGAGGTTTTTGTAATTACCGCGCTCATCAAGTTCACGTCAGGATGTCAGACGGATTGACAGCTTTTTACCGGTGAAGCTCGGCGGCGGTTGACGAAGTTGACGTTAATGCGGGCTGAGAGTAATCTTAGGACAAAAAGAAAAAAAAAAATCAAAAACGCATGTGGTAGCTTCAAGCAGTGCCAACGAAAGTACTCGCAGATGACTTACAGGCTCGGGAAGCGCTCACGATGACAGACCAAAACACAGTGAACTCTGAGATGGGCAAGATTTCACTTTTATTGGAAGTGATGTTGGGGTGTCAGGCCGTCTTAGGAGGAGAAAAATCCGCATTAGAAAATGGAATATTCCTCAAACAGCTACACTGGAAGTATACAACATCAACTAAAGTAATTTAAGGCCTACGTGTAATCGATGACTGACAGTGATCTGACTTTTTTCCTCCCTCACTTCCTCTATCTCAGCCTCTGGAATGTGCACCTTTTCCTCGCATCTGAGCCGTGAGCCGGATCAGAGCCGTATATTGTGTTACTGTTTTCATTTCTACCGCGAGGATTTCTCGACTTGGTAAAAATTCACCGCCTAAAGCTCTTGTATCCACAATACAACACCTGGAAAAAGAAACTCTTCATTAATCTCCGCAGCCCCCCTAAGAATCTGTGGTTTTAAGCACTCCTGTTTCCAAACCACATGTGAGGCGGTGCAGTGGCCGGTCGGCAGAGCCTTTTGTTTTAGAATAACTCTGGGTTATTTTCAGGTCATTGTGGCCGAGTGGTTTCTTAATTGAATTTCGAAAGCGTTTTGTTTAATATGCCACCGTTAAAGGGCTCCCAAAATAGCTCAGTGGACTCGATGAGCTAATCTTTTCCGGAGCTTTCGGAGAGATAGATGATTCCGGGCGGCCGATGAAGGAATAATTACAGACGGGGAAAGAGCTGACGGGTGTGTCGCTCGGTGCTGACGCCTCAGAGAATATAGAATCTAGACGATAACGTACAGAATTGTTTTCACGTGTCCATTTAAAGCCTCAGATAAATATTGTGGTATCTGCAGTGACACATAACTGAGGGCACTCCTTTAATTGCCTGCGTTCATGAAGATTTTGACAAATAATGAAAACTTTGACTGCCGGCTTGGGAAAGTGAGCCTATAATTCCCTCTATATTACATTTGTCCTCGCTCGTATCAACGGGGCATCGTATTAGCGACAATCACGGAAAGTTTTAACGGCTGCCCGGCTGAGTTTTTGTTTCCATCCGACAGTAGCTTCAAATCTCAAAATCCCTTTCATAATAATACACGCCATGAAATCATAACATGATCAACCCCGCCCCCACCCACTGCTCAAAACCGACAAATCCAATGCTGGTCGGCCGACGGGATTAAACAAAGTAATCTCGGCTGACTGTTGCCTAAATATGGAGCAAGTATCCTCTGAAAAATAATAATTACAAAATGCTAGAGTGTATAAATGAATCAGTTGTCAGTGTTTATTTGATTCTGCTGCAGATATCCTTTGTCACAATCCCTTCTGTTTTGAAATACTTTTAGTTTTAATTGGGGGGGGGGGGGGGGACAAAAAAATACATATATGCATATGTACACACTTCATGAATAATTATTCAGTATTTGAACCTAAATATACAGTATCTATATCTTAACACATTTTTTAGATCCATCTATATGCACATGTGTTTACACATGTGTATCACTGTATATATATAAATACTGCAGTGTATATTTTTCATTTTTCACCCTAGTGTTTGTATAACAATTTATATATATTTAATCTATTTATTTAAATTTTTTATACACACACACGCGCACACACACACACACACACACACACACACGCGCACATATACATATACATATACATATACTTTATGGCCAAAAGTATTTGTCAACTATACAAATAATTGGAATCAGAAATTCCAATCACTTCCATGGCCACTGTTGTCTAAAATCAAGCACCTGCAGACTGTTTTTACAAACATTTGTGAAAGAATGGGTCGCTCTCAGGAGCTCAGTGAATTCCGGCGTGGAACTGTGATAGGATGCCACCTGTGCAACAAATCTAGTCGTGAAATTTCCCCGTTCCTAAATATTCCACAGTCAACTGTTAGCTGTATTATAAGAACATGGAAGCGTTTGGGAACGACAGCGACTCAGCCAGGAAGTGGTTGGCCACGTAAACTGACAGAGTGGGGTCAGCGGATGCTGAGGCGCATAGTGCGAAGAGGTCGCCAACGTCTGCAGAGTTAGTCGTTACAGACCTCAAAACTTCATGTGACATTCAGATTAGCTCAAGAACAGTGCGCAGAGAGCTTCACAGAATGGGTTTCCAGGGCCGAGCAGCTGCATCCAAGCTGCATATCACCAAGTGCAATGCAAAGCGTTGGATGCAGTGGTATAAAGCACACCGCCGCTGAAGTCTAGAGCAGTGGAGATGCGTTCTCTGGGGTGACGAATCGTGCTTCTCCCTCATGCAATCTGATGGATGTGTCTGGGTTTGGCGGTTGCCAGGAGAACGGTACTCGTCTGACTGCATTGTACCAAGTGTGAAGTTTGGTGGAGGGGGGATTAGGGTGTGGCCTTGGCCCCTTAGATCCAGTGAAAGGAACTCTTAGAACTTCATCATACCAAGACATTCTGGACAATTCCATGCTCCCAACTTTGTGGGAACAGTTTGGAGCTGGACCCTTCCTTTTCCAGCACGACAGTGCACCAGTGCACAAATCAAGGTCCATAAAGACGTGGATGACAGAGTCTGGAGTGGATGAACTTGACCGGCCTGCACAGAGATCTGACCTCAACCCCAGAGCACACCTTTGGGATGAATTAGAGCAGAGACCGAGGGCCAGGCGTTCTCGTCATACATCAATGTGTGTACTCACAAATGTGCTCCTGGAATAATGGTCAAAAATCCCCATAAACACACTCGTGAACCTTGTGGACAGCTCTCCCAGAAGAGGTGAAGCTGTCATAGCTCCAAAGGGTGGACCCACATCATATTGAACCCTACGGATTAGGAACGGGATGTCACTTAAGTTCATGTGTGAATCAAGGCAGGTGGACGAATACGTTTGGCCATATAGTGTACATATATGTATACACATTAATGTATGGGGGAAATTAATTTGTAATGTGTCACCTCTGGTTTGTTGTATGGATTATTAAACAATATGTATCTTGCCGTATCTTGTTATTGTGACTAATGGCTGTATTTCTATTTCCTGGTTCAGCACAAACACACCACACAGTGTTTTCAAGACGGGATTTTCAGTCTGAATACTTTTCCACATTTTAAATTCGGGGCTGCACAGGGTGGTGGTGTTCAGGGGTATTTTGACTTATAAGAAAAATAAATGCTTATGAAGGATTTTTTTGCTGGACATAATTCACAAGTGAATTATCTGATAAATGGCATTGCAAGGCTTCCGGCAATACTATCTATGCATATATTATTTTCAAGACATTCCAGTTTGCACCTTTGCAGTCTTATGGCAAATTCGGAATTTCACATTTGTTTCTCTGTCGGACGGATGACACAGTGTGACATGGTGTTCTTCAATAGATTTTTGTCTGATAAAAATCTGAATTTCTTTTCGGTCGACCTCATAAGTCTGCTGTTATTCCTTTGTTGTGTCAGCCTCCCGGTGAAATAAATCAATAGGTCATAATGCAGTCTCCTTTTTTTTATATTTTTACACTTGGATAACAGTCATAAAATATCATGAAATAATCGAAACCTTCTGAAAACAACGTTTGCTGCCAAAATGACACCATTAATACAGCCCGCAGCCATTAAAACAAAAAACGATTGCTGGGATTTCAACTTTCTGACTTTGCTTGAATGAATCATGTGTGATGTAAAAATTGTAATCTCATCAAAAATTTTGCCCCAAAAAAAAGTGTTTAACTTAATTCAGTGCTCCTGAGTCTCACAGGGAAACTGGCTCGGCTGAGACCTACTGCCACATAATAAAAAAATAAATTAAAAAATCTGTAAAAAAGCCATCTGACCCGCAGGCTGAGGGGAGTGAAAAACCTCCAAATAATTTAAGGCACCTCACTGAAGGAATAAAAAAATGCCTATAATCAGTTTCTTTTAACAATTGCAGAACAGAAATTGGCTGAAGTAGAAGTAGTTTGACAAGGGGTGGCCATGGGTAAGTGGTGTTGACACCGCTTGCAAATAAACAGTCCCTGCTGCGCGCAGAATACATATTGTAGATCCGTGGATGATTTTGATGGTCTCAACCTATGTAGCTCTTTGGCAACTAGCAGTTTGAAAGCGCTTCACACTTGAAAGCATTAACCCATCCACAAACACTCACTACGGATGGGGGCAGAGTTGCCACGTAAGGCGCTAACCAGGCCATTGGGAGCAACTCAGAGTTTGGCGAAGGACACCTTGACGGAGGCGAGGATCAGGCCGCCAACCTTCCAATTGGAGGAAAACCCGTTCCATTAACCAACTGTGATAAACCGGAGAGATCAACAACCAAAACCAGGCCCCAGCAACACCTATACCTCAGCCCAAGTGATCTAATGGGTTTCTTTTGTTTTACGCAATCATCACATTAGCGTTATGATTACCTATTCGGATTCCATCTGAGTTCCCGATATTCATACGAAGGGCACATTAACACGACAACCCCACTCAACACTGTTTCTGCTATAAAAAATAAAAACACTTATTAACATTACAGGGCGCACAGTTCATGTGTGGTTGACTTGGAACAGTGTTCCTGGTTCGATTCACAAGCTCCTCCTATTATGGTAGAATTGTTGTTGAGCAGGACACCAAACCTTTAACTGCTCCCAGGGGCGCTCACTGAAAGCTGCCAACTGCTCACAGTTTAGCCATGATGGTTTAAATACGGTGGAAAAAATGTATCATAATCTTCTTCTCCTTTCGGCTTTTCCCGTCAGGGGTCGCCACAGCGAAATCAACTTTCTCCATCCAACCCTATTCTCTGTATCCCCCTCTTTCACACTAGCTACCTTCATATCCTCTCTCACTACATCCATGAATCTTCCCCTTGGTCTTCCTCGAGACCTCCTGCCTGGCAGCTCCAATTCTGGCATCTGTCTACCAATATATTCACTATCCCTCCTCTGTCCATTGCCCAACCACCTCAGTCTGGCTTCTCTGACCGTCTTTCCAAAACATCTAACATGTGCTGTTCCTCTGATAGACTCATTCCTGATCCTATCCATCCTGGTCACTCCCAAAGAGAACCTCAACATCTTCACCTCTGCAACCTCTAGTTCTGCCTGCTGTCTTTTGGTCATTGTAACAGTTTCTAGGCCATACAGCATCGCTGGTCTCACCACTGTCTTGTACACCTTTCCTTTCATTCTGGCTGATAGTCTTCTATCACATAGTACCCCTGACACTTTTCTCCACCCATTCCAACTTGCTTGAACCTGTCTCTTCACCTCTTTTCCACACTTTCCTTCGATCTGGACTGTCGACCCCAAGTACCTGAAATCCTCCAATTTTCTGATCTCCACTCCTTGGAGCCTCACCGTTCCACCCGAGTTCCTCTCATTCACACACATATATTCTGTCTTGCTGCATCTAATTTTCATTCCTCCCTATTCCAGAGCATACCTCCACCTCTAGATTTTCCTCAACTTGTTCTCTGCTCTCACGACAGATCACAATGTCATCTGCAAACATCATGGTCCATGGAGATTCCTGTCTAACTTCATCTGTCAGCCTGTCCATCACCACTGCAAACAAGATGGGGATAAGTCCTGATCCCTTATGGAGTCCCACCTCCACCTTGAACTTCTCTGTTACCCCTACAGCACACTGCACCACTGTCTTGCAGCTAGCGTACATATCCTGTACCAGTCTAACATACTTCTCTGCCACTCCGAATTTCCTCATACAATATCAGAGCTCCTCTCTTTGCGCCCTGTCATATGCTTTTTCTAGGTCTACAAAAACATAATGCAGCTCCCTCTGGCCTTCTCTGTACTTCTATATTAGCATTCTCAAAGCAAATACTGCATCTGTAGTACTCTTTCTAGGCATGAAGCCATACTGCTGTTCACAAATGCTGACTTCTACTCTCAGTCTAGTTTCCACTACACTTTCCCATAACTTCATTGTATGGCTCATCAACTTTATCCCTGTATAGTTGCCGCAATTCTGCACATCCTCCTTATTCTTAAAAATCGGCACCATCACACTTTGTCTCCAATCTTCAGGCATCTTCTCGCTCTCCAAGATCCTGTTGAATAATAGTCAGAAACTCTCCAACTGCCTCTCCAAGACACTTCCACACCTCCACAGGTATATCATCAGGACCAACTGCTTTTCCACTCTTCATCCTCTTCAATGCCTTCCTCACTTCACTTTTACTAATCTCTGCTACTTTGTTGTCTACAAAGTGACTACTTTGTAGACACTTCATCTACCCTTGCCTCTCTTTCATTTTCCACATTCATCAGCTCTTCAAAGTACTCTTTCCATCTTTCCATCACTCTTCTAGCATCTGTCAATACATTTCCCACTCTATCCTCAATCACCCGGACCTGCTGTACATCGTCTCCATCTTTATCTCTCTGTTTCGCCAACCTGTATAAATAATGTTCTCCCTCCTTATTGTCCAACCAAGCATACAAGTCATCATATTCCCCTTGTTTTGCCTTTGCTATCTTGACCTTTACCTTACGCTATATCTCCCTGTACTCCTGTCTGTTCTCTTCAGTCCTCTCAGTGTCCCACTTCTTTGCTAACTGCTTTCTCTATATATACTCCTACACTTCCTCATTCCACCACAAAGTCTCCTTATCTACTTTCCTTCCAGATGACACACCAAGTACTCTCCTAACTGTCTCCCTGATAGCACTAGCTGTTGTTGTCCAGTCATCTGGAAGCTCTCCCTGACCACCAAGAGCCTTTCTCAACTCCTCCCTGAAAACCATACAACACTCCTCCCTTTTCAGCTTCCACCACTTTGTCCTCTACCCTGCCTTTGTCCTCTTGATCTTCCTTGTCACCAGAGTCATCCTACAAAGCACCATCCTATGCTGTCTGGCTACACTCTCACCTACAACTACTCTGTAATCACTGATCTCTTTTAGGTTGCCTTGTCTATACTAAATGTAGTCTACCTGCGTGCTCCTACCTCCGCTCTTATAAGTTACCCAATGTTCCTGTCTTTTCTGGAAAAAAGTGTTCTCTGCAGCCATTTCCATCCTTTTTGCAAAATCTTGAACCATCTGTCCCTCTGCGTTCCTATCCTGTATACCAAATCTGCCCATCACCTCTTCATTCGCTCTATTGCCTTCAGCAACATGTCCATTGAAGTCTGGACCAAGCACTACTCTCTCATCCCTGGGGATATGCTTGATCACTTCATCCAACTCATTCCAGAACTTCTCCTCAAGCTCACATCCCACCTGCGGGGCATAGCCACGAGTATCATAATGTGACTACATAAAGGGATTTCATGAATTCACCTTCCATATGCTTGTTCTCAGTTGTCCAGTTTAGGTTGTAATCCCTGTGACGTGTTGTAGTGGCTACCAAAATCTTTTTTTTTTTCTTGAGGATGCTTCACTTCTAATCTGACAGCCTTCTTACGTTTTTCAGTTTAGTTGATTTCTTCTTCTCTTGACAGACCCGTTTACCTTGGACAAACACTCAACCCCGACCGCACTGGAAAGAGTCTGTTGAAACAAGATGAAGATATGGATGAAATGAAATGATTTTGTGTTTTGGTTTTGGCACAGGTACATCAATGCAAAGCAGACATCATTTTGGGAGAGTTCAACCACAAGATTGAAGATGTCCGCCACATGGATGTGGCAGGGGAAGTAACAGCAGAAGAAAGCAGCACAAAGATGAGGATGAGCAGTGATGGAGTCGGATCGGATTCACTAATACAAGGACGACCTGTAGAGACGATTCGGACTCCCTCTTGATACATCTGGAGAATTCGCTTTTTCACCGAGTGGCCTGACAACCAGCTACATGACAAAGTTCTCCCCTTGTATCTAGGCAACGATGGTAAAGAAGGTGTTTCAGTTCTTGTGCCCAACTGTACTGTCTCATATCACCGTGATATCAGTCCCACCAACATCGTAGAAGTTTGGGTTTGGATGTTTGGATCACAAAGAAAACAATGTGACGTGAAAAGCTCTCCGGGAGGTGCGTGTGGCCCTGTTTGGTTTATCGCAGGCACAGGATGGTGTGCTCTCAGTGGTGATCTCACTTTCCTAATTACTTGCCAGTGATTGCAATGAGAGCAGAACACACTCACGCTTTCTCTCTCTCTCTCTCTCTCACACACACACACACACAGGTTCATCAACACACAGCGGTTGAGATCGTCTTTTTCTTTTGCTCAACTGGAGGAGCCTGTGACTCAGAGGCTGCTTGCAATCGACACGGAGGCCTGCCATCTCTCCGCACTGCAACAGCCGTGGCCTGTATTTATATTAGCTGCGGAGCTATTTTAACTGTACATTCCAGGTAGGTGAACAGCACTTGGACGAGCCGGGGAGAATATTTAGAAGCTTAGCAAACGCAAAATTAGAAATCGATGTCCAGTCAACACAACACTTGGCATGCCGAGGCACGCGCCGTTTCTGTAGCAAAGCCTTATTTATGTGTTTGAGCTCACAGCAACTCTGGTATACCTCTCAAGAGATTTTTACTGTGGAACCGCTAAATATGAAACCAATTACAAAGTCGGGTTGGCAATACACAGTCCTTGCGTTTATATATTTTTTAACCTTCCCCTTGAACACAAGTATTTATTTCATGCGTTCCCATTTCATCACGCCACGCACACCGGTTTGATCAATTACGAATCTGTTTATTGCCCGTGTTCTCTGAGGTAATCGGCGGCCTCGGGAATATTTTTCTCTATCGATCGGCCGATTCTCGTCTCAGAGCGGCCCGCTCTCGACTTCACCGGGGATGATGATGAATGAACATGTGAGCAATTTCACGGCTGAATTAGGAGCAAAAAACAACAGACGAGAAAAAAAAAAAAAAATGCACATATTCCACTTGTTGCTCGATGCAAGTTTTTGTTATGATGTTGAGGTTTTTATGCCGATGATGGTTAAGATCGAATTTCTGGCAGCCAAGCAGAAAACACTTTACTGAGATCTGGACGGGAAGGGAAAAAACAGTCTACTTACTGGCGGGTCTAATCACATTCGTTCATTACGCTCATTTAAAACATTACTTCTCCTCAGCTGGAAGTTCGGACTTTGCAAACACACTCTCCGGGCCTCTAACCAGAAAGCGGAGTTAATTTCCTCAAATTACAATTCATCAGTTTAGGGGCAGAGTGCTCGGTAAACAAGTGCGCTGTGTAGAGTCAATGTTAATCTGCATGAAATAATTACGTCTATTAGCATCACAGACTAATCTTCTCCAGGTGACGGCAATCTCCACAGCTCCGGCCGCCGTCAAAATCACAACGAGATCCAGTTGCGGGGTGAAGGCGCTGCACGAGAAATCCAGACGGGTGGGGAGGCAATAAGAGCTGTTTCTATCGCAGGTGTTAGACAGTCCCAAGCTGCCAAATCACCATTTTACCCATTCAGGCCTCATCTCGTCTCTTTTTCTGCGATATGGAGAGAGGGTGGCCCAGATTTGAAAGAACCCAATGAAGCCTTTGTGGAAAAAAAGAAAAAAGCTTTGAGATTGACGTATGTCATCACAGATGTTATTCTATAACAGCCAAATGATTTCTCAGTAACGCGCAGGCCAGTTTGTTTACGGTTACAATCTCCTTTGCGTACTACAAACGCCGATTGAGTCCAAATTACAGCGGGAGGAATGTAAACAGAGGTAGAATCGTCCAACAGGTCCCCGGTGTGCGAGGCCATTGCGACGACTTGTGCTTGGCAACTCGACAGCACTACCGATGGCGATAACAAATCCTGCTTTCTGAAGTTTAACCAAACATTTAAAAATTCATGCTAAAACATCACCTGCTAACACACAAACAGACCGCGCCTGTGGCTGGATAAAGAAAACGGTGTCGGTTGTTTGGTATTGCGGTGCTCCTGATGACTTTTGTAAACTGCCTGGTGTGTTTCCATGTCAAGTGTTAGTGTCAGGCAAGCCATCCTTTTTTCGCAGTTGTGAACGCATGCATTTCTTTGTTCCCTGGCCCTTATATGTCCTATAAATCCATTTTTTGGATCAAAAAATTACGAGAGGTCCTCATCCCAAGATGATTTTCTTCTGGTCCAACAGGCCACAAAAGTGACTCCCTGGGTGAACAACATCCAGGAAGACTGCAAGGCCTTTGATAGCAGACTTGTGCTATAAGCTGCTTTTGTACAAAAAAGTTCCAAGAAAGCAGTTCTAAAAGCCATCCAGGTTGAAATTGCGCTCCAGGAACAGCCCTCCCTCGGGGGGGACTTTTACATCTTGCTTTTGCAGGGACAACGGGAACGACCACTATGACAGGAGCATCTGTGACATGCATCTTCAATGCCAGACTCAAAAACAAACCACTGTGAAGAAGGGGGAAATGGTACAGACCACATAGAGGGGAAAGGAGGGATCATAACCATGGACAGTCACGCTGGTTAAATTGTTTTTATTTGCTCCCCGAGAAGAATCTGGTCATGGCTGTGGCTCATGAACGCCACCTATCACCAAGCACCTTTTTCACATAGTTCCCGCCTTGGGGTAGGTGCTAAGATACTTCTAGGACTGAGGTCCATGGTCACTGGTTTCTATGCTGATTTGAATCCATGAAAAACAACAGTTTGGCTCCTGAAAAGGTTCTAGGAACTGCAAGAAAGTTACCAAAGTGCAAAAGCGTCTCTGCATAGTAGAGTTACAATGGCGCTCATGTTCTGAATGGCGGTAATGCTAACCATAGACTATCAAATGGGTTGAAGTGGTTTTATTTTTTTCCCTGCACCACTATACACCCTGCTGTTAGCTAACTCCCTATTTATTTTACCGAGAAATTTTATGATCTGCTGCGATCCCGTTGAGATCCATCTGTTGCTTAGCAGGCCAGAATAGCAACGGCCTCTTCGTCAGACTTTGCCTGTCCAGTCAGTTTTGTTGCAAGTGTACGCAATAGTTGTTTTAAAGAGGCCACTGGTCTGCGAGAAGAATCTAGTAATGGGTGTCGCCTATGAAGTCCACCAATCATCAAGCACCACATGAGCTTATATGGAACTGTGAAAAGACTCTGCCTCAGATTAGGAGCTAAAATGCTAAAATGGTAGGAATTGCAAAAAAGTTCCAACAGTGCAACAGAGGCTTTTAGTGTCTATTTCATAGGGATTTGGACCAAAGAAAGCCGTGACTAAATACAAGTGGTAGCCTTTCGTCCCATTCACAGATTCGGGTCTAGAGGTACTGCAGGAAGCATTTGATTACGGAAACTACGGTAATGAGGAGGGTTCAGCTGAAGCAGCAGAAAGAGGAAACATTATTGGAACGAGACACCAGCCCTCAAAATTAACTTTGGGCAACAAGCCAAACCTTAAACTCCACTGCATTTGACATGAACTCCCCACCTCCCCCACTCCCCATCCGACATGCAAACGGCGTGTGCACCCTTTTTTACTTTTTCTGAAGGCTCTTAGCGTTCTGCTCACATTGCAGGTGCAACCGGGGGTTGACTTGAAGACGTGACAGCTAAAAAAGCATACAATGAAACAGCTGGTTGCTCGTCAGTTCGACTAAAACCAGAGTGGACTCAAAAAAGCCCGATATGAACCCAGGAATCGATTGATAATAATAATAATAATTTATCCTTTATTAATCCCTGTGGGGAAATTTGTTCTCTGCAATGAGTCCACGATATATGAACCATGGTCGGCTGCCGTCGAACAGCACCAGGGGAGCAGTTAGGGGTTCAGTGTCTTGCTCAACAAGACTTCCTCACACTCGGAGGAGCCGGGAATTGAACCAGGAATGTTTGGTTCCGAAGACGATCGCTACAAGTTAATGTATTAAAAACGTGACAATCCAACGAAGAGTTCACTGACCCTATAATTCTTACTAAAGGTGCATTTAGTTGTAAAATAAACAAGATATCGAATCACCGAGCAAATTCTAATGCTCTGACATTTGGTTGATGTTGGATTTTGGCATATCAGCAACCTAACTTTATTGTATTCATATTACCTGGTAATTTAAAAAAAAAATGACAGATACATTAGCTCCGATCATGAAAAACAGATTATCACAGCGTTACACCAATTTATGATTAATAGCCCTTAAATACAGCTTTAAGACATCATTCAGTGAGTGACTTTGACATTTTACTTGACTCCAAGGGGTCGTAATTTGACTTTCATCAGCGGAGTTGCTCTGCTGCTGCGGCTCATGTAGCAGCGGGTTCGTAACCCTCACCTGGTTCTCCGAGTCCACTCACTCATGGGGGGGGTTCGGGTTCTGTCGTGTCCGAGCCGTGCGATCGGGGGAGAATGAAATATTAGGTGCAGCTCTCGGTTCTCGCCGCTTACGATCTTCATCACTGAAATAACTCAGACGCTCCTCAATGAAATATTCATGAAAGGAGAATTTTTTTCAAGACCTTTTCTCTTAAGAACTCACCGTATTTCATTTTTATATCTCGCTGTCAAAAATGAAGTAATATACAACGCATACGTATTTCCAGTCCGCCTTTATGTTATATACTATTGTAAAAGCAGGGTCACACATGTGTCACTACTTCAATGGCCAATCATATCAATTCATTCATTTACGTTTTTTTCTTTCCAGTGTTTTAATTATTTTTTTTCCTAATAATTCAATAATAAATTTTTTACATAGGTTGCCATCTCACAACAAGAAGGTCCTCGGTTCAATTCTGACAGAGGGTCTTTATGTGAGGAGTTTGACACGTGCACGAGAGAGTGAATGCTTTTTTTGGCTTTTTTGAGCCAGCCTGTCGCCGTATGACAGCTAGGATAGGCTTCAGCATCCCAGCAACCGAAACTGCAGGATAAGCGGGATAGACAATGAATGAATGTAACTTTTTTAAGGTGATATGCATATTTTTTTTTCTGGAAAATGTTTGAATTCAATGAGCAGTTAGATTAGATTCGAATCGGATTCAAGATCCTATTACATCTCCTGATACTAATTTATCTGGGATCCAAAGGACTGATATCGACCATTGGTAAAAACCCACTTTGAAAAGGAGGCTCCGGCTTTTGCAAACAGTAAATGAAGCAACAGTTGCCGTATCACTTTCAACTTTGTCATCGAGGTCTCTGGCTGCGGAAACGCTTTTGTTTCCTAAATTTTGTCCCTGTGTGTCTGGAAGCCACTTTGAAGAAAATGCTGGAAATTAACAAGAAATCAAAAGAGATTCCAGTTAACGCCTGTCGGCCCCCTTCGATTGCTCCAAGCGTTCTGTGGGGGGATGCATCAGCCTAAAAATACAGATTTAAATCACACGCTTCTGCAGATACTGTCACCGTCAGCTATGACGCCCCCGCCCATGCATTTAATAAAAAATCCATTTGGCTTGTTTTATCTGGCACAGTAGCGCAACCTGTGCACCAGCTATCCAGCTGCATGTAGACCACAGTACATGGTGTTTTTTCCGCGCGGCGTCACAAAAGTAAGACGATGGTAAAAAAAACAGTTTTGATTTAGTTTTGATTAAGACGACTTCATCCATAAGTTAACTGTTGACACTAGTGTCCTTGAAGCTGCAAATGCTTGGTTTGGGCAGAAGCCAGTGTGTGTGAAAAGATGAAAAAGGAGCAAAACACGCGGCGCTTATGGTTCTGGAGAGGGGAAAATTTACAAGCAGAGCTCTGTTGTTTTTTTTTACTTTTTGCTGCTTGATTTCATGGCTATTATTGAACAGGCTGGTGTTCGAAGGGCGCAAAAGTTTGACGTTTTGAGAGCGTGGGCTTATATCACAGCTTTAAAACAGTGCTTTTTTTAATAATATAAAGTCTTTTGTATGAACGTATGAAAGACTTTCCCTTCCACGGAAAAAGAATCCTGGTATACTTACTAGTAATAGAAAACCGATGAAAACCGATGTCACTAGAAACCCGATGTTTTCTTGCAGAGCCTTTATTCAAATTATCTTAATAACAGCTGTTTTCAATTTGCAATTGAAATTATACATTTTATATCCGCAAGCAGCTTTCTTTATTCAGAATTCCAAACCAAATTACAGAAAAAAAAAACCCTTTTAAGTGCCCCTCTCGCTATCACTAAAAAAAGCCAAATTCAAAATAGTCTTTACAGACTTTAAAGATCAAGTTTTTCTCTGAAAGATTTGAGAAAAACCTATGCCAGAAAAAAAACCATGTATATATATATATATGATTTTTTTTCCATTAATATGTGTATATATGTACATAAACAGGATACATATTTTTTATATATATACTGTAGATGAAGATTCTCTTTGGGAATGACCAGGATGGATGGGTGGATGGGATTAGGAATAAGTCTTATCAGGGGATGGTTCGGTCATTTACAGAGGAGGGATAGTGAGTATATTGGTACACGGATGGTGGAATTGGAGCTGCCAGGCAGGAAATCTCGAGGAAGACCAAAGACAAGATTTGTCGACGTAGTGGGCAGTTGGTGTGAGAGAGGAGGAGACAGAGAATAGGGTTAGATGAAGAAAGGTGATTCGCTGTGGCAACCTCTGAAGGGAAAAGCCAAAAGAGAAAGAAGAAGATATATATATTTTCTGATATGTAGATACACACACACACACACACACACACACATATATATACCCCCACACGCATATATATATATATATATATATATATATATATATATATATATGCTTTACAAGTAACTATTACATGTTACATGTTATTCTATCAAATTTTACTGTGGATATAATTTTGAAATTAAATTGTGATACATCATTGCATTGGTCAAATTACCTAATTGATATAAACTATTTAACTTAGAGGCAGTTACTATCCACCTTCAATATAAATATCTCACTGTTTTTCCATATTTTTAGATGTTAAGTTGACGGGCAACTGGGTTTCAGTTGGTAATGAAAAGGTGGAAAATACGCAGTTCAACCCGAAATCATCGCTTTTTTTTTTTCATTTCCATTACAGCGCAGCTTCTGACAAAATTGTTATGGGGGCAACATTTACAATGATACAAGGAGACCCTTTAAATTGGTAAATGATCAAGCTATGAGTAGCCATTGATGTGAACTAGACAAGGCAGGATGCTGAATAAATGCTATGCACAGGAGATGCAGAAACTGACGCTATCATCACTGAGCCAATCAGAACCCAGGATATAGAACACCATGCTCTGATAGGTTGCCATTCAAGGAAATGCTTGTTTTTCCATGAACATAATTTAAATAGTAAATACATAAAAATACATTTAGACTGTATATCCACAGAAGTATCAGCATATCCGTAGTATTATTCACGATATTGAATTACCGCGAAAGGTGAACCGCGATATGGCGAGGGACTACATCAGATCCAAGGGATGCCCTTCCTTGGCCTTAGCGGGTAACATAATGACGAAAATAAATATTTGCAAGCCCTCCCGAAACACATTGGGAATGCATTGAAGTGCCTGTTTTTGAAAAAAAAAAAACAAAACAAAAAAACAAACAAACAAAAAAAAAATGAGACTCTATGATGGAACTCGGGGCGATTTCAACCCGACTGAAAGTCACCCCAAAAAGGAATGCTCCCCATTGAGCGGTGCCACGCGCTGACTGTATCGTCAGAGGAAGCCACAATTGGCAGAACTGTTGTAACAGCGGTTGAATGTGATTTTAAAAATTCCCTTCTTTTCCCTTCTGGTGGATTTCTCTTATGAGGAAACGGCCCCCTTCCATTATCGTCCGGCCCAGAGTTGCATATCCTCACCCTCTTGTGCCGGTCGGCTGCGGGTCTCTGTCAGCTCTCCGGCTCCTCCATGACACCCCCAGCATGACCCTCCGCAGGTCTCCAGGACACGGTCTGTCTCCCGGGGCCGCCGGCCCGGCTTCCCTCCCCCTGCGGGCCACGTGTCCCGTCCAGTCACCTCAGCTCCCCCTTCCAGAAAGAGAGAGAGAGGGACAGCGGCAGTGAGAAAATCTGTCCACATCCCTCTGGCTGCAGCCTCAGTGGGCTGGAACAGTTCAAGAGTGGACATTAATTGAGTTAAAGCCGGCATGAAAGTCAAGGCAGACGCCTGTTTGAATGTTTGCATTTAAAATAAAAAAAAAAAAAACATAGAGCGAGCAGGGCGGCGCGAGCCTGTGCAACACAGCTTCCATATTATGCATCCCTCCTCCATTTCTAGCAACAGGCGGCCCCTGTGTGTGTGTGTGGCTGTTTATTTACAGAGCACCTAAGCAGACTTTCAATCCCCGTGATGCGTCCCTCCGTCAGCCGCCGTCGTCCTCCGCCGCTGCCAACTTATCAATTTACGCAATTAACAAAGAGCAGGGCTTCAAACCTTCTGAGTAAATATTAAACACATCTACATTTGTGGATGCGGTAGCCTAGAAGGCCCCCGCAAGGTGTCGATGTGAAAAATGAGCCTCTCGCTCCGGTCGAAGACTGGCCAAGTTTTTTGCCGCGGCTCCGCGCACTACATCATCTCCCGAGGCCTGCACCGTAGGGCACCGCAAACACACACCTCTGTTTTCTTTAATAAGCTCTGTTTGGAGAACCGCTTGAACGCCGAAACGTAGGTCTTTTTGCGCGTGCACGCCTCCTTGCAAAAATAGTGGGTTTTTCCCCAAAAGGTGACACTTTGGTGGGTTCATAACCATTTTATTACCATTTTATTCTTTTCAACGATAACATTTGAACTGGAACTATACGTTCTCAGCGATGGAAAGCGATGCCGCTGAACCAATTGCAATGAAAATGTCAACTAGCTACTGAGTGGATATTTAAGTGGCAGGAAAGTGATTAAAGATGTATATTTCTTACAGAGTCTATCACGTGAAGTCCCACCGCTGTTATCTAAAAGGCCACTCACAAAAGTTTAAAAAAAAAAGTGTGTATTGAACACTTCAAGCTTCGGCTGTGATAGCAGGTCACATCCTGGGGGCAAAGGAGGCAGATAATAAAACAGATTTTCTTTGACACCGAGGTGACTGACTGTCTCCTCGGAGGAAGTGGCTGACAGGACCTGGGCTCACTCACTTTTATTTGCCGATCTTAAACGGTTAAATATTTTTCCTAATTTTGCCGTCCTTAATGCTTTGACCCAAGAAGACATCAGTAATGCAATTTTTTTTTTTTTTCTTTTACAAGCGTCTACCACATCGGGGTGGGTAAACCTGCCGTCGTTGCTTAGCTTGTCGCAGAATCTCACACGTAAACAAAACATCTACCCGAAACTTCTATCCAGTAATCCCTTCAAACAAAGCGCTCTGTGTTCGTTTTTCTTTCGTCCAAGTGTATTACACAGGTATTACACAACTATTAAAAAGTCTACAAAACGGAGAAAGAGAAGGATATCACTGAAATGCACGCCAGTATTTGGAGATAAATCTAGATTCTCGAAATGAGGAACCGAATTTGCGTAACAACAGCTGTATCTATGTTCTTTGTACCAAATCATATTTACAGTTTATCCATCATCTCAAGTATGAGATTTTTTTTTTTTTTTTTTTATGAAACCTTTATGACTAGCAGGCCAGTGGAAACCCCCACACTCGTGCTAAGTAAATTTAAGGAGGAATAAAAGAACAAAATGACAATGGCGCCTATGTTTATCTCTTTATCGGCGCATCGCAGCCGCAGTCTATTGTGTCTCCCGCGTTGCTAAAAGCGCCTCGGCACGGCTGCCTGCGAGCCCTCAGTTGTCTGGCTGGACATTCATTTGAAGCCTATTTATTTATACGCCGTGTTTCTGTTGAAAGAACACCCTGGCGGTTTTTCTTGGGAAACAATATTGAAAAGACGCTGCATCTGCTCAGCTCATATCTTGACACACAGATTACACGCGGTCTGCTTCGAGGAACAAAAAAGGGCTTCGCGCTGTATATAAACACCGGGCCGGGGCAAACAGTAACACGCATTTACCTCTGAAACAAGACAACAGCTCCAGTAAATCACATTCTGTTAAAAGGCAAGAGGAGACCCGAACTCCCTCCGCGCCGCATCAGAACTAACCTCTTTAATGAAGCCTTAACTGATGGGCCTGCCTTAAAAGCCCACCCAGACACAGATAGGACCCTCTCTGACAATTTATGCCCCGGTGACATCCCCCCCCCCCCCCCCCACTGCCCTCACTCTGGATAGGTGGAGATCATCCTAGGCAAACAGCGGCTCGGACCCCGGTGAACGTCACTGACGCCCGGGGTAAAAAAGCATGAGCGCGCGCTATAAGTTATCTGTCGATAGACGGGAAAAAAAAAGGGGGAAAGGAAAGAGCTTCAAAAGAGGTAGGTTATAGTCCGATCCTATCCGTGTCGAAGGCAACGAGAGCCAAGACGCGCGGCGCTCGGAACGGCGTCCAGATGAGACGATAGTTCGGTCCCCTTATCGATTTTCCACCCCTCGGGCCGGAGAATGCGAGCACATTATCTGCCTCTCCTCTCTAATGACTCGCAGATTAAGGGGCGACTCGGAAGACAAGTCGCTGACAAGGTCTTTTACGACCCCCTCGTCCTTCGCGAGGCGGGACGTTAATCTTTATTGCTTGCTCTTTCAGTTGCCGGTCCGAGAGCCGGCCCGTGTGATGTCACGCTTCAAGATGGCGCCTTGCAGATTTTGACGGTGATTCACAGTTGTGGATAATCTCACCGCTTTCCGGCACGATAGTTCGAGGTCCGAGGTCTTTTGATTAGGGTTTGGTATGATTAAAAAAAAACAACTAATTCAAGAAGATAATAGTACTGAAAGTCATTTTTTCCATGTCCAAATATGTTATACGATAAAAGTAAACTCGTTAACCAAATAATAACCAATAATTTAATCCCCTCTTTGTTTTTCTTTAACTTTTAAGGCTGAGTTAACAGATCTATCCCATGCATGTTTTTTTTCTTGCGTTTTCCTCATTTTCAGCCGCTTTCTACATTGTTCTTTTTTTTTTCATTCCAGTTATCTGATGCAACCTATTATCATGTTTATATGGTAAAATGAAATGGTGTCCATGTGTCTAATACCAAAACAAAGACTAGTATTTTGCCAGTTGATTATGGGCCCAATAACAGAGACGTCCAACCATCCACTCGCTCATTCACAAATTTGGGCCGTTTGGTGTCTCCAATAAACATACATGTATAGAATAACCCAGAAGACATGGGAAGAACATGCAAGCTCCAAACAGAAAGAGATAAAGCCGTGGACCCTCTTGCTACACCCCCTCGAGCAAACGGCATCTGCTGCTACACCAACCTGACATTAACCTGATTTTCTATTTTATTTTATTTTCCCCAGTTTGTTCAGGTTGCCCTACACCTGAGGTCAAAGCCCTATGAAGGTTTGCGGTGGTGCTGAACATGAAGACATTCTGATAAATCCAGAGAGAATATACCTTCCTGCAAATTTCATCGACGCCTGAACAGCGTTGGAGCTGGGAAACCCATATAATATAATTCACAAAGGTATGTCATTGACTATCCAGCATCCTGATTGCTGACTGGCTAGGTTCTATTATTCTCTGTATCAAGCAGGAAGTCATAGAGACAAACAACCATTCGTTCACACATCATATAGAAGGATGCAAGCATGACCTCCACTGAACCTTCTGCGTGTTTTTTGACAGCGGGAGGAAAGCGAAGATTTTGGAGGAATCTCACACAGACAATCGGAGAAACAAGCAAACTCTACACAGAAAGTCCTTAATCTAGAAAAATAAGCATCAGTTTACGATATCAAGGTCATTTCAAGTTTTATACATACGGATACACCAATAGAATTATTTTAATCCACCACACATTTTTAGCTACATTTACATTTAGAATATCTTCTGGGGCTGATGAATATCATTTCGAAATATCATTTTATTTCCATTTGGTTTCAGTGTCGAGGAACCAAACACAAAATCATTAATCCCACATATACGATATTTATATACTGTTTGTCAGTAATCTGTCCTTCCACGTTGAGGCTAAATACACAGCACGTGGTTTGTAAATTGTACATCATGTTCAATTGTTTGATGTTATTACGTATTTATACTGCAGCGGTGTCTCTTAGCTCTACATAAACAGCTGGAAAGAAGTGACCTTGAATAATTCTGAGTACTTTTTTTTCTCCATTTTCAAGAAGCTGCATGTGTACTTCTATTTGTACTTCTTTATTGGACAAGCAGGCACAGGACCAGGATTTATTTCTCTCCCAGGGCTGAGGCGGGACTGTTCTAGTATCTGGGGTGCAAAGAAAATACATGAATTTAATGACTTCAGAGTGCACAGATTTTACAAGAAGATCTTTTGTTCAGTGAAAGCTAACCATTGCAACGCTCAGTTTTTTTTTTTGCACGGGTCTTTGGTGTTACCTTCACTGCTCACTGGGAAAAGAGTTGTGATTCAGGGCGGTCGACTTGATGGCGCTAAATTTCGGATTTTCTTGTTTCCTACCTGAAACAAGCGCCTGAAAAAAAACTCGGTGCGGTTTCGGGGGCCGATATCGGATTTTTTTTTCGACAACACTGTCCACGTGTCTGTGCCACCTCTGACAGTTTAAAAAAAAAAACAACAACGCGGCTTCAAAACGACAGAGACAATCTCACATCGAAATTCGCCGGCTGTTGGAGCCTGTGTTCTCCAGCCAGCGGCGCATTATGGTCCTTCTCTTTGACCTCATGCGTTTGATAATTATACATTGAATAAGACAAAAGGCATTTGCGGGACCATAAATGCTCTGAGGTTATCTCATCAGGTTCATTTGACAAGCGGGCTAGAGGAGTAACTGCTTGTAAATAATTTGACCATGAGCCGCGCTTCGCAGGTTACTTGTCATCTAATTCCTATTATAGTCGCACTAACTCACGATGCCATTACACAATATCTGGAGGCATTCGTGAGCAACGGTACTGTAAATGATCATCGCTTTGTTTAACTTGGATTAAAACTACACCTCCCAGTACTTCACGGTGAATTATACAGGGCTTTCTGTTTCTGGATTTTCGTATTTTCCAGCCAAGGGTTCACGAGCGTAGCCTCTATTGAATATCTTCATCAGTCCCGGTCATCTTGCGCTGATTAATTACCCAGTCGAGCGGTCACATCTGGCAGGGTCTCCCTGCTTGTGTCTCCTTAATGTGTCTCGCACTCTTTGGGGGCTTCCAGGCGACCACCAGCCAAGCTGGAAGCCGGCCAAATTGACAGGAGGCTCTCGCGGCCCGCGATATTTACGCTGGGGTCCGTCCAGGGTTTTCCACCGAAAGGCTGTGGATTTATTTCGCAATCAATATGGGGCATCATCGTCGTGACAACTTCGTCAGGGGTTCTGTTTAGTTTTGAGCACTTTTATAGGAGGTTAAGCATAGGTAGAGTACCTTAAAATCCTCCATACATATACGGGTTGATTGATTATGATGAATTTGAACGTGGATTTGTTTTTCCGCCAATTTTGGGAAAATTCAATAAATAATTCTCTAGTGTAAAATCAGTAATACTCTCCTCCCCCTTTTTTGTTAGTTTTTTCCCTCTTTCTTCCTTTGGCAAATTCACTTGATTGATTAAGTCATGGGAAACTGCCCGGAGTAATAATCAGCTAGAAACAAAAGAAGCCCCCCCCCCCCCCCCCCCCCCCCCCAAAAAAAAAAAAAAAAATATATATATATATATATATATATATATATATGTATATGAACTAAAAAATCAGCATGGCATGAATTATGAAAATAGTATGAATATAAAAATGAAAAAAAAAAAAAAAAAAAGAGTCAGGTCATCTTGGATTTTAGATATGTCGCCAAATCACCATCACAGTTGTTTGACAACACTTAGAGAAGATCTGGGCCATACTAATTTTTTTTTGAGAACTTGGGCAAAAAAAATCTGGAAAAAAGTAAACCGGAAAAACATTGGGTTTTCTCCTGGGTAATTTAAGGATACTATAATGTCCACATCACTGGCACTGTGGCAAGCAACTGGAACCGATGCAGTGGCTGTATCTGCAATTTGTGTCCTGTCTCAGTATTTTCCAAATCTGCGCTGATGGATATAGGGACGACATTCTCTTCCGCATCCGCCGAGCGTCGCTTCAGTGAACAGCTTCAGTTTTTACGACGTTCTCAACTGTAAGGCTTCTATCTCGAAGGCCCCTCTCGAAAACTGACCCTCGCCATTATTGCCCCGTGTGTAATCTCCAATCGTTTCAGCCTCCAGCGCCGTGGGGCACGTCCTCGTGCCTCATGCCGCTTTAATCCACAGGCATGATAATACTTAGCAGGGTGGAATGCGGCCAGTATCCGCGGTGGGTGACACACTGGATTTTGATTCGCGTGCCTTTTGACAGGCGGGAGGTATGCTTTCATCCTCCCTCGATACGGCAGGAATAAGAGGAAGAGGTTTTTCTCAGGCACCGTCCTCCGACCTGATCCTCGCTGCCGCCACTGTTGAAACAGGTGGTCTTTCTGGATTTGTTTGAATGTAAATAGACCTGGGAATTGTGGAAAAAAAAAAAAAATGTAGGAAGGAATCGGCTCTATGTACGTGACGCTTCACCCTGGACAAGTTGTTATTGAATGATTTTTTTTAACCAAGGATTTGGCGAGATTTAGATCTTTTGCCATTCTATAATAAACAATGGCACGGATATAATGAAAATATTTACTTAATTCTCCAAAGTGACTTATGGCAACTTTGGCCACAAAACAGAGTGTCATGAGTGTTATGGCGTCAGGTGCCACAGTCTGTATAAATACTGCCTGTACACTTGTTTATAGGAAAACCCCCATCTGGCTTCAGCGAACACAGTCAGACACAGCAGTGACCTCTGGGATGTTTCGAATGGAAAATATAACAGAGCTGTTTGCTGAGGGGTGGGGAGCCTGGGGCTGGAGGGGGGGGGGGGGGGCGCAGTGCAGCAGTCAACTGTCAAGTGACAGACAAGACAACGTTGTAAAAGACTGCAGGCTCCACATCGCTGAGCCCAGCCCTCTCTCAACCTGTAAACACAGACCCCCGGCTTTTGAAGAACCGTCCAAAAAAAGGGGGAAAAAAAAAAAAGAAATCGTTCGCCTTTTTATCATCCCCCATTTACGGGACTTACAAACGATGACAGGCGTTATCGTGACACGAGAGTTCGAGTGGTTAATAATGGAAGGAATTAGCTAAAATATCTGAAGGGGACGCCGACAGCAACGCGAGGGAGGGCGGGAGACGCCGGAGATTTGCGGAAACCGAACATGCAATTTAATAGATAAGACAATAAAAACAGTTCCTTGTACCTTTTCAATGTCAGTCTGATTGGGTTTTTTTTTTCCGAGTCGGAAGGTTATAACGCTTCTTCATCTAGAGCTGCATTAAACAAGCCCAGCATTTTTTTTTTTGGTTACTTTTACCTATTTTATGACCAATGTGGTTTAGTCTAGAAGGCCCCTAAAAGCAGCGGGTGACAGTTGATGCATACACAGAGCTGCTGTAACTTATGGCAGATAGAGCGTCAGAGAAAGTTGAGAGGTCAGATGTTTCAAATAAACAAGAGGAGGCTACCATAACTGCTTTTTTTTCCTCTTTTTTTTTTTTTGCTGTTTAGTGGAAAAAAAGGGAGACTTAAAAAGAACACAGATAAACTGTGTCTAAAATAATCTCTTTCATAGAGAACTTCCTGAGACGAGACAGGGAAATTCCTCTTTTTTTTTTTTGATTCATCAAACCTTTTGATCTTAAATTGGACCGGATTGGAAAAAAAAAGTTTACCATGTTTTGACCCCTGGATATTATTTCTATATGATGTGTACATGCACTTAGTTTGCAGAAATGCCGTAGGGGTGCGTTTTCACAGTTACAAGAATCAGACAAAGAGGTTAAAAAGAGGTCAATGAAAACATTTCTGCTTCACAACCATTTATAGAACCACAGTTACTAATGGTACATTTAAAAAATCATGCATGTGATGCTGCATCAGAATCATTCCGAACAAAATAGTACCTTATTTCACTGCTGGAACATTTTCCAGGGATGCCAAATTGCGCTGAATTTTGAAAAGCCCTGATACGTTTCCGCCGACATTACGTGGATATTTTCAGATTACCCTGGTATTCCTTGAGGGGCGGGGAAGCAGCACGAGTGTGTTCCACAAGTCAGCGTCCTTCGGCAAACGAAGAAAGATGATTGGTGGAAAACACCGATTTTTATCTGAAAAATTGATGTGGAAGGTGGATGGGTGACAAAGTTCGCGGAGGAAGACATTCGGCGGGACTTGGAGTCGGCGACACGAAATGAGCACGACGGAAAGCTTGTGAAAGCTGAACTCAACAGATTTTACAGGCATTTGGATTGAAGAGCAAATAAAAGACTCCCCTTTAGAACTTCATTAATTCATTCATTCATCGGTTCATTCATTCATGTATTTATTATCAACTGTATCCTGCAGTCCAAGTGGGGTCTGGAGCCTATCCCAGATGTCATTGGGAGGTGGATTGGTCACCAGTTAGTCACATGGTCCCATAAAGAGACACTAAAACTTTCACTGTAATTCCCAAATCATATTGAGACACAACCATTCACCCTGTCATTGACGCCGCTCGCCGTTTAAGGACCTTTTCAGACCATGGGTTGAAACCACAAAACCTGGAGGAAACCCTTGCAGACACGTGGAGATACAGGAAAATTCCTCCCAAAAAAAGTCTCCTGTCAGCATTGAAAAAGGAACCTTATACTGTGAGGCGTAAGCGCTAACTTGTACAGCTTATTGGATCATGATAGAGGCGCTGCTAGTGGGCTTCCCTTCCTTGTCAGAAAAATAATCTTCGCGGCGGCTATAGCTTATGTGGAAACAGATGCAGTGGTTCACTGCGATCCCCCATGTTTGTTGTCCTCGTGCCACGTACTGCCCACTGAGACTGTTTCACAAAATGCAGAAAAGTACAGCCAAAAAAAAAAAAAAACATTTTCGAAATTTTCAAAACATATTCTTCATATTGCTTTGAGTCTCCCTGAGGCATCTTCTGCCAGTTTTGAATATTAGTCCAAATTTCTGATGGACCATTTTATAAGTAACATTGTCAAAAATAGTTAATCAGATTGCTGCCTCACAAGAGCCACTTTCCGGTGGGATGAGTTGGTGAGACTGTAAACGTTTGACATCAAGTCAGTGATGAGCAGATTAATAGTGTGGACATGTACACAGAATTTCTTGTAATAAAAACATTTACTCCCCAGGTTTGTTTTTGGGATTCAAATGGCTGGTTATAGAAAAAACAAACCCTGACGGTGCATTGGCGGAGACATCCCATCATATTTAAGAAAGTGAAAAAATTCCTGGTCCCTTGATGAATGCGCTGTATGCCAAGTTGGTTGTAGATATTGTCCAAATGGATTTCAAATGAGTATTTGCAAGAGTTTATGGTCTCAGCAGGTACTTTTTTTATTTGGATTACCCCTGAGATTCGGATTGATGATGTGTTTATTTCTCAGAAAATCTGTTTTTGACTAACACCGTGGGTTAGCTCAGAAATTCTGTGTGATCACCGCTTCTGCATTAGTTCGATTAGGAATCGCACGGCCTTGTTGGTATTTTTCACAGTGTGGAAGTGGAAAATGGGCGACAAGCTGGGGTTGGCGCTCCGTCCTCAGAGTGAGAATGTCCCTTGTTCAATTCTGATAGATGGCCGTCCTGTATGAAATGTGCATGTTATACCTGTATTCGATTGGGTTATCCTCCCACGACCAAAAAATATCCAGTTCATTGGAGACCTCGGATTGCCCTAAGAATGAGAAGGTGAATGGTTGTCTCTCTCTTTGTGTGCCAACCTGTGAACCCCTGCCTCTTCCCCAATGACAGATGGGATAGTCTCCATCCCACCCCTGCCTTTAAAAGCTGTATGCACAAGGAATTCATGAATGGCTCTTGGCTGTTCTTGGCCTTGAACATGCCAAGGCGGATGGAGAGAGTCCACTTCCATAATTTATAGTTCACCAGGTGACTTTTGAAAAACTTGATTTCAGCCTGAGGGCACTGGGCCTCCTCCCAGATGTCACCGGGCCACGGGGACATGTGGCCCCCTCTTCCTTTTGAAACAATGCATTTTATAGCCAACACTTAATTGAAGTGTAAAAATGACTACACACTATAGGTATGCTGATCTTTTTACCCAGTTATTACCCAATGAAATGCTTCTTTTATTCTACAGAGATAAAAGTTAAGATGCTGACAAATTAGCAATGCTAACATTTGATGAATAATCGTCACAATGATGGATGGATCCCATCGGATTGCCGATGTCTCCTGTCGCCAACGCAGTACAGCTTCTCCAGGACAGAAAGCTGTTTGACGACATCGGGCGATCGATGGGGCCACAACCTGGACTGGATACCAGTCAATCATAAGGCCACTTCTGGAGAAATCCAGCCATTCACTCTCTTATTCAAGCCTTTGGTCAACTCTTCAACTGGTCAACCTGTGCTTGGTTGGATTGAGGTTGGTTGTGTCATCTGGCATGAGGTTTATCTACATGTGAACCCCAAGGAAGAAGAGAAGGGGATTTACAACCAAGACTGTGTGCAAGTTAGCATATTTTACCACCATGTTGAATATAAAAGGAGAACAAAAAAACATCGGTATGTCCGTCTGATGGAAGAACAGCAAAGCAAAATAATTAGGGGAACCACACACGAACACAGGAGGGAGTGATCATGACCTTCTGACCCGGGACTGGATGGATCCAACTCAAAGGAACACAGAGGACCACTTTTGAGGGATTTGGGGTTTCAAGAGAAGGGAATGCATTGGAATAATTAATGTTTCCTTTCTGACCAAAGAGGGCCAATTGTCAAGGTCTAGACAGGAACTGGAACCTGTCATTTGTACCAAAAAAATAAAAAAAAATCCAATTGATATGGTCTGCTAAGAGAAATGAGGCAGAATTTACAGCGCATTTAATAAAACAGCAGATTTCTTTGTGTGGTCCTTTTTTCATACTAACTCTGACAAAGTATCAAGCCAAGTAGAAATGATAATGCTGGCACTCACTGTTCTGTATGCTGATTAGAAAATATTGCTCCGGCTCAACGTTGTTTTTATTTGTCCATTTCTGAAAGTTTTGCCTGAAATTAGAAATGACGTAGAACTCCTTACCCCACTCGCTCTTCCTCCTCAGCTGTCAGTCACCCATCAACCAATTGGAGCTTGCCCCCAAATTCCATTCAGCCAATCCCGTGTAAACCTAAAGTCTGCGACCGACCTGCTCCGCCCTGTCCGGGTCTCAGGCTCCCCAGAATACGACTCCTCGGCTCATCAAGCATTGTCCCAACATCCATCACCACCATCATTAGGTCTGGTCTCCATTGGGGATATCTATCTTCCACTTGGCTACTCTTTCGATCTATGCGACCTCGGTGACTTCAGAACGGGGTATAATTGCCAAACGCTTTCCCGTTTTTCATTTTTTTTGTGTGAAATTAATATATGTATATACCTCCGCCCCCCCCAGCCCCCCTAAACAGTACATAGAACAAAACTGGAGCCATCAATTACACAAGATCTGGGATCTGAATCCACGCAGATACCAGAACCCTAAACCAAGCCAGGACACACAGACCTTATCAGCAGACATTGTTAAGAGCAACTTAAATTATTAATTATCAAAACAAAACTAAGAGTCAAACACCAAGGCAAAGATAACTTCACGAGTTTATCCGCTTGAAATATGATGAATTTTCCATAAATTCCTAAGCTGGGAATCTCAGCAATTTAGCTTTAAGATTTCATCGAATTCAAAGAGGTTTAAGTTTCACCATGCGAAGCATGGATCCGTATGTACCTTTGGCGCTGTAACATGGTAATACCTCTTCGCAGGGGTAAAGTTTTAGATTTTTTTTCCTCCGCTCAAAAAGCTGGTCGATCAAACCGCCTGCTGCCACCAAAGGTGAAAATTTCTGACCCAAAGGCGAGGCCTCGGGGAAGGGTGTGTTACGGAGCAGGGATGGCCCTGTGGTGTGATTCAAAGCATCTTCAACGGGAAAATAAATCGAATTTAGGGATGTGACTTACAGGCGCATCACCTGGATACTGGGTAAAGGTATGCAAAGAAAAGCGAGAGGTGCCAGCTTAGCTATCAATAAACGTTTATTGCTACACCTCACAGGTGTAAATAGTAAAAGGGGTTGAATACTGGGTCTGCGAATACTCTACCTGTCCTGCAATAACCTCTGTGACATCACGATGCCTCTGTCCGGCGATCTCCGTGCTGCTGAACAGACCCCTCTGGCGATATGAATAATGGCCTGTGTGTTTAACTTGCTAAATACAAAGAAGCAGCGTAATCTAAATACATAAGGTAATATAAATACAAAAGAACGGTGCAATCACACACAGTGCGGTTGCGGGCTCCAATTGTGTGTTGACTGTGTGTGTGTGCAGGACCGTCACATTTTGCCTCTGCGCCCCCCTCCAGCTCCATCTCTGTTCGGGTAGGCTGGCACTCTCTGTGTTTAAAAAGCCCCCGGAAAGTTTATAGAGAGTGTACTTCTGCCGGGCTTTGTGTGACAAGCTTTAACGCACCATACCCATCAGCGGCAAAACAGCCAGAGACCTCCCTGGAATCCACTCTGCCACTTTCCATTCATGCATTTCCACGCATTCCCCCCCGCTTCCTTTGGTGCGTCGTCTCAGAAAAAAAAAAATCGGCGCTGACGATTAATAATACATTTTGTTTGTCAGGCGTCGGGCCATGAGGCTACCGGGTGTTTACTCTGCTTACGTCCTGCCATGTTTCACCGCCGGTCTCATCCGAGGAGTCCGAGCGAGTAGCGTGAGGTTATGACCTCGCGCCGCTCTCTTTTTTGAGCGCGATCGGAAATAGCGGCGGTAGACCAGATCTGAAAACCGACATTACCGGAAAGCTCTTCATGTTCCACAAATCCGATATCAAAGAAAACATGAATCACTGTGGTGGGAGGAGAGATACTTCCTCATTTACGAAATGATGAATGATGTCTGTTTTTCGTTCATGTGTGAATATTTCCAAACTTTCCCCAAATATATGAAATTCGTTATTCTGCAGGTTCAGAATGCTCGACTCCTCCATTGCTTTAAAATTGAGCCTACAAAGGGATGGTGGGTGGTCCGGCTCCAACCCAGGGGGAATCTAAGAAGCGGCGCGATTTGAAATGCGTTTTGATCACGACACATCATTGACAGATGTTTACTCGTCTTCGCAGGCAACAAATGTTCTGTTACATCCCAGTGTAAGCTGCATTGTTAAAAAAAAAAAAAAAAAAAGATTTACACTTTGACTCGGGACAGCCTGCATCTTATGTGAGATGTACATTCCAGTGACACTTTGGCTTCATGAAGAGGACGATTAAGGATTGCATTGCGTACTTCTGCCTCCCAAAAGGTTGCTCCGCATCCTGTTTCGGGGCGGTCAGAAACCTAAATGTTGCACCGCGAGGCCATCGAAGTACACCTGGCTGTCTCATGAACACTGAGGGTAAAGTCCTCCATAGTTGGTTCATGTGGCCTCATCTTGACAGGATTTTTTTAGTCAGTCATTATCCATACTGTTTCTACCGCACTCAGGGTCGTGGAGATGGGGGGGGGATGGACAACTGACATTGGGTGAGTGGCGATGGTTGGGGCACACGTAGATGCAAACAACCGTTCACCCTTGTTCTCATCATCTAGAGACATACTTGATTCTTTGAATTGTTCAGCATCCACTCTGCATCTCTATTCTGCAATCAGGGTTGCGGGGGCGGTGGAGCTTAACCTAGCTGTCATTGGGCGAGAGGCAGGGTTGAGCACGGACTGGTCGACAGTCGATCCAGGATCAAACACCATATAGAGACACACATTCAATCTGTCATTGGTAATTTGGGCTCTCCAATGGGTCATTCTAGGGTTTCCAATGGACCTACTGCATGTAAAGAAGACATAGAGGAGAGCACGAGAACTTCACAAAGAAAGGCGTCCGGTGTGGGATCGAAACAGAGACCGATCGCTACGCTACCGTGATGCTCGATGGATCCTCGCTTTTTCCCCCAGTTGTTAGAGTTTGACCTACACATGGGGTTGGAGACCCCTGACGGTTTGCGGTGCTGCTGAACATGGAGACACTTACCGGTAAATCCAGGGAGCCCTGTCAAATATGCCTCCCCGCAAATTTCACTGACGCCTGAACCGCCTGGGAGCTGGGAAATCCTGAAAAGGGCTGACTTGCAAACCTGTACTTCTAAATATCAAAAACCAATCCAGGTACTTCGGGGTTTATATAATCCGCAAAGGCAGGCCACTGACTATC
This sequence comes from Fistularia commersonii, assembly GCF_037954325.1. NCBI lineage: Eukaryota > Metazoa > Chordata > Actinopteri > Syngnathiformes > Fistulariidae > Fistularia > Fistularia commersonii. The sequence goes on along the minus strand of NC_141316.1, from coordinate 2,670,991 downwards.
CAGCATCCTTAGCTAGAGCTAATGACTGCCACTGATTGGCCGGGCTCTGTTATTCTTGGTAGAACAAGCAGGAAAAACACAATGTTAAACCCAGCAGGGACCATTTTTGTGTGTATGTTGTTGCGCGAAGGCAACCGCAAACTAAACACTGGTCAACAAAAGCGTGTGGCTTCATTTTATCAGGGTTGACAGCGCACATTGCTATATCCAATATGTGCCAGAAGAACGCCGTCGCCAAGTCTGGCTCTGTGTTTGGATGCAAGAAAAAGAGCAGAAGTCAGTCCTCTTAACAAGAATCAAACAACAGAGCTCCTGGCTCTTCAAAATACCCAGATGATTACCGAGGAACTAACAAATAATTTATACAGCGCCGTGTGATCTCATTTTCTGTGGGATCAGATGGATAAAATTCAGATTTAAGTGGTTTCAATCATGGCGTATCATTCAAATGATAAATTCATGTTTCACAACTCTGCTGTTATTAAATCACCGGCTGTCTCATATAAATTGCGTCAAGGCATCTCAGAGCATTGGTCGTTTTTCGGTGACCTGCTTTTGAAACCCGGTATAATGTAAATACATTTCACGTGCTCAGGGGAGTTTGTCGTATTTGTTTTTTTTTTTTTAACTAGGTTGGGAAAAAAATCTGAAGACAGGGAAATCATCAACCCGTTATATCGGCTGATATTTGACATTAGGATTAAGAACCCCTGTTTTCTTCGAGGTCATTTCTTGCAAGCCGCGTACTTTTCAGAGGGATTATGCATTACACTATGCTTGGAGTTTGGGGAGCCAAAGGTGGCAAATAGAGGTGCTCTGCAGTGCTCAGGAAGCCTCAGGAGAACAAAATTGAAATTTTAATAAATCATCTAAAAGCCTCAGGTGACGATGGAAAGGCCGTATCAACAAAAATCCGACTTGTCAACCGTTGCTCAAGTGTAAACCTCTTCTTTTATGTCGGCTCCTTTCTGTAAAAGATGCTAATTGCACATTTCTCAGCCTCACTTTAAATTGAAATGTAGACTTATTGTCATTCTGTATTCAGCAGGTGTCTTCAGAATGAACTATTGTTTGCAAAGGCATCGTTTTATCATGTATCAGGACGTTTATCACAGTAAAATGCAGGTCGGTAAGGTACAACTGGTATATTTATATAGCACAGTAGCTCCTAATCACGCACAGATAGGCCTCAGAAAGGAGTTTTCGATTGAATTTTTCATCAAGCTGCGAACAAGCCTTGGTGCACGAACACAAAAAATAGCAAACTGAAGGAAATAATAGCCAATTGTGAGAGATGTGTAAATGTTACAGATCTCGCCATGCACTACAACAAGACCAAGACAACCATCGGTCCAATCCTGAAGAGCATAGATGAGCTAAAGACAACTGATGTGGCTAAAGGGGTGACCATGAGGATGAAGCAATGGTCTCAAGTCTTAGAAGAAGTAAAAAAGTGATCACTATTTTAGATTAATGAAAGATAGCTTGCTGGAGATAGCATTAGCTCTTTGTTTTCGCGTGCTGATTTAGTGAAAGAAAAAGACGAGTGCTGGCAAGAAGACAAAGAACACCAAAAACAGAGTAAAAATTAAGGTTATTCTTTTCTGTTTTTTTTTTTCTTTGCCACAAATGGACCCATGAAAAAAGTTTCAAAAGAGCACAGTATGTTTTTGGGGGCTGGAGAATGGATCAATAGGATTTACGTTGATTTCAATGGAAAAATTGAACCAAAATGTTTGCGAACATAGTCAAAGAATTGAATAAATTCGTAATCCAAGGCTCTACTGTACGTGTTTACAACAGTGAACAGCAGCAGTGGCGGTGTAGTAATATGGTAGTGTAGTTAAATAGCAGCAGTGGGTTGTATGTACAAAACATTAAAAACAATGTCACGGCGGTAAAATATGCATTTTCAGGTAAATAAATATATAGATATCTGATTGTACAACTATGCATAAATTGCAGCCGATCAGTGAGTATGTGCAGTTTGGAGGTAATGCAGTAGCGTGTATATATATATATATATGCAGTGCAGTTTAATAGCAGCAGTGGGTTTTTTTAACTAGAATTTGAACAAGACAAACGTCACAAGAAATGTAGCTAAACTGAGTGACAACGTCACGCCGTGCACGGTGCTCCTAGGTCGTGTGTTTTGCAAGCACATAAGGAATACGTTTTTTTTAAGTGTGGAATGTCAGCACGACCCAAGCGCGGTCACTCGCTCACTCCTGCGACACGAAACACGTGTCGCGTGTCTTCCTCCGGGTGCAGGCTGCCGACGGAACGCTCCCCCTGAAATGCGTTTAGCGGAGAAAACAAACCGAAGCGGTCCAGGAAATGGCAGCGCGGGGCGACAGTAATTATGAGTGGCAGCAGAACACATTGGCCGCCTGCTTAGGTCTCCCCGTGTTAAGTCCTCACTACAGCGTGGGCTCGAGAATGAAACCTGGCAACCGCGGCGCTGCTAACCAGCCATTACCTCACTGCTGTTAAACAGCTCTTAGCACCACTCTCCGAGTAAATCCAATTTTTTCCACAAATCCTCATCTTGAGACCGTTTTATTCTCTGCAACTTTCGTGAATGGCGTGTGTGTGTCGCGGGTTGCGTCGTTCGCAGGGACGCCGAAATAATCCGTGTCCCTCAGTCATCAAGTTACTTTAGCTATGGAATATCATCTCACTTCACTGACGACTTCACAATAGGAGCATTTAATCCTTTGAATTTAAGGCCGTTCACACACTTAGTTTGGTGTGGCGTAACATTTAGCTTGCGAGACCAAAATGGCAGCTGTAAATTCTGTCGATAAGTATAAATATGTCATAATCGCTATCCTGTCGCCGTAGAGAGATGTGTTGGGGTCCTCTGGAGGCAGCTTGAATTTTGCACATTTTCCTCCCGAAGCAAGGAGAACCTGTTTGGGATTTGGATTTCAGAGGTCAAAGGTCATCGTGACCTCACATCTGTTCCGCTCTGATGAAAAGTGATACGTCAGAACACACGAGGGCTAAAAGGGTGAACTGATTTCGATGGTCAGGGGTCGCCACCAATAATAAAACACGCCTTAAGCTATTACTCGAAAAAAATATAGATATATACATTAGTCAAAAGAGGGTCGAAGGTCAAAGTCCTCAATGTATAAATCTGGACAGCTCAGTCCCAGTGTGATGTGGTACTTGTAGTTTTTCTGTTAGCAGGTTAATTCCCGTATGTGAGTTTCCCTGTTTTCTTTTTTCACGCTCAGGCTTACAGACGGACCTCGACGAAGACACCTCGATGTTTTCACGGCTACGCTTTTAACTGGACTCCTCCAAAACATTGCTATTAGTTTGACAACCTATGTGACGGCGCTGAAAACGTCCCATTCCCTCAGGACTTTTTATCGTCGGCAGAGCCGCCGACGAGATACACACCAGCACATTCCTCCACCCAAACATTCAAAATGTGACACGCTGCAGGAGTGCCTCACCCCGAAGCCGCACCGTGCGGCTTGACGAGGGCCATGCGCGCCATCTTTTTTTTTTTTTTTTTTTTTGTTACCTAGAAAAATTGTTTTTTTTCTTTTTTTTTCCAGGGTTTTTCAAAAGAGATGTGTGTCGGTGAAAATGTCGGAGAAAAAACAAGAAATGGACGAGGCCACATGGCGCGGGGTCGTCCGCGTCAGACGCGGGAAACCGAGGGGGAGATGAGAGAGGAGCTCTTCTTGTTTAATAGGTGTCACATCAGCTCCCAAAACACTACGGCTTCTGCAGAAAAAGACAGCCAAGAGGGCCTTTCTTCATTCCTGAGGCTGCGAATCAACTCCGCCTGTGTACTTTCACAGTTTCATAAAAGCACACTTAATATAGACTGTTGGAGAAACATTTAGAAGACAATGTCTCTTGTCAAACGAGGTGGCGTGTGAGTTCTTTCAAAGTAAAACCTGCCACAGCGCCTCCTTTTTATTTATCCGAGGGGAAATCATTTTTTTGCATCTCCGAGTGTTTGGAGAGATTCGAGTCGGATTCACGGATGACGTAAACTAAACCGAGGCCTGTCGTTTTAATTGCCGATTGTTAATATAATGAATAACTTGTTTCATCAAAGGGATGGAACCGCATCTGTGCGCGATGAGCGAAAACTCCGGGACTAATACGGCGACTGTTTTGGGAGACATATTTCTTTCAATGCGTCCTTTCTAACCTTGCGTTTTTTTTTCTCTTTCGAAAGCCCGCTCCGTCTCGCCAAGAGACGGCGATGCTATACGGCAACGAGGGAGGAACGCGATGAAAACGAAAGACGTTGGAAGGAAAGAGCACCTAAATGGGCGTTTGCTGAAAAAGAAAAAATCCTGACGGGTGTGATATCTTATCTCCTCGGCCGATTTCCGTTGCGATTCCAAGACAAGCAAGGCCGCCGCCAGCGGAATCCGACGCGTCCCGGGACGCGGGGCCTCTCGGGAGGCTGCGCCCGAATGAGTTCGGCGAGCCCCGGAGGTGGCGGGAGTTTGGCCGGAGAAGGATGTGGAGGAGACGTGTGGACGGAGGAGGACGAAGAGGAGGAGGCACGAGACGAAGGAGATCGGACGAGGTGCTGAAATGACGAGATGACGCGATAATGTTTCCGCCTCGTGTTTTTTCCCGCAGCCCTCTGAGGAATGTTCGGGAGAATCACGGGCTCGTATGTTCACCGATTTTTAAGGTGAACTGTACCCCCATCGGTGTTATTAAACCGATTTTTCTTCCCCTTTTACAATTAATTCCCTCAGGACTTCCAAATCAAATGACTTTTCCCTCTTATTCCCAAATACAGCTTTTTTTGTTCTCTCAAAACGAGTAAAAACATAAAATTAAAGACAGATCCTCACCTAATCCTGTGATCGGGACAAATATTTGGTTTACCCATTCATAGTTTTTATTTCTTTTTCCACCCTTGTCATATATGGACTCCTTTATACAGACAGTTGGATAGAATTGACTTAGCATTGTCCAAGTTTGTTTTTGTTGTTTTATTTAATTTATCGAGATTTTGTTCATCATGCCTTTTTTTATGAGCATGTTACTTTGTTTGAATACACAATAATTGCTATCTTTAGCATTTTGTGTTTGAATTACTAAAAGATGAGAATACCTGTTTGAAAATGTAAAATAAATGCAAATATCAATAATATGTGAATTGCTCTGTAGGATTGAGTGGATCCTGCATCCTGTGAAAGCAAAGCGACCCGGCGGGTCGATCGTAAATCAATCACCACGTCAACAGGGCCAGAAATTGTGAGGGGCCTGAAATATTTTAAGTGCTTTTGGAACATTATGGATTTGCATACAGGGCCCCCCAGCAGATGTCTGCTCCCTTCAAGTGCAACTGGCGTGCACACTTGTTTGTTTTGGTCATATTTCAGCTTTGACATCCTTTGGTTTCACCACAGAACGCTGACTATGAAGGCAGATGTGGCTGCAACAGTATCCGGTGTCCCGGTGTGGGAGTGTCATCTACGGGTGACGGGGAAAGTGATCTCGAAGTTGTGTGTAAGTATTTATTAATGGCTGTATGTTTTTCACTGTGTTCAAAATTAGGATGCACGCTCGCTCGCCCGTGGTGGCAGAGCCGCCGTGCGCGGTGCGAACCAGAAGTAACAGGGATTGAACTGCCAACTTTCAACTGGAGGGATGCCTGGTTTACCAACCAGGACTATATATGTATATATTACATGTGAATTATGACTGTTACTTAAGACACTTTCTAGTTTTCACTTGTTACTTAAGACACTTTGTAGTTTATTTTTATTTCGTATTCTGCCTTTTCTGTTATTTTTTTCCTGTTTATATAATTTTCTACTATTATTTATTATTGTCATACTTTTTCTTGTAGCTCTGGCACAACAATTTCCTTCGGGATAAATGAAGTTGTTCTTATTCTTATTCTTAATTACAAGTGAATGAATAGTTGCATGTCTCTGTTTCTATATATGATATGTGAATGAGAGATTGAATGTTGTTTGCAGCATAGAAAATGGATGAATGAATGAATGAATGAATAGAATGACACATAAATGACAATGTGGTGCAATGAAAATTAGAACCTAAATTCACAAGGAGAAAGCACACAGTGCAGTAGAGGTAGTTAATAATGGACAAGCAGTAATTATGAAATAAATATCAGAAAAAATATAAAAAAAAAACAACTACATCTAAACTATACAAACACATGCATAAGTGGCAACTAGCAGCGTAGATATGAGTGTCTGGGTGAATAAATGAGTGATTGAATGGATGAATGAATGAATGAATGTCTTTTGGGAGCAGAGCCTGTTGTTAAAAAGCTGAAGAGCTGCTGGAAAGAAGGACTTTTGAAATCTTTTTCCATCACACACTTGGGGTGATAACTGATTATAACTGGATTACCTATGTGTGCGTGTGTGTGTGTGTGTGTGTGTGTGTGTGTGTGTGTGTGTGTGTGTGTGTGCATGTGTGTGTTTCATCCTCTCTGACCGCTGGGTCTGAGAGGAGCGGCACCCCCACCCCCTGGCTGAAAAACAAATACTAAAGTGTCACACAAAAACAACAGCTTTTCGAAGTGGCTGCAAACGAGCAAACCAGAATGCTTTTAAACTGGTGCTACAAGAGCTAACAGGACCTAATGCCAGCTAAACTCACTTTTTCTCCCAAAGTGCACTTAATTGTTTTTAAAAAAACAAGTGGAAATACCCTGGGTAGACCACTGAGGAGTCAAATCCGAAATATGAAAGGTAAAAATTCTGATATAACCGGATAATGCTTGTAAAACACGCTTAAAAAGCATGGGAAAGTTGCTTGAAACATTACAGAAAAATAAATGTTGATCTTTGTAAACAAGAAATTTATAAGCAGCTGGGCACGCACACACACATTCAAACAACCAGATATCAGTAAAGAAAATGTAAAGAAACAACATGTCATTATGAAAATTAGAAGCTGAACGGCTGTATCAGTGATGCATCACATTTATTGTCTATAAATGCCCATGTAAGCGTCACATTTCAGAACCTTTGACTTACTTAAAAATTGAATTAGTATTAGTAGTATTTGTGTTGTGAGTCCAACATGTGGTATAAAGATACACCCTCATGTGTTAGCGCTGCTGAGAAAAGGGGCCTCTGAATATCAAGATACTCATATTTTAGCAAAGAGTCAAACTCTATTTGAAGCCGCATATATTTTAAAGATCCCTTTGGGGACGCAGTTTGAATAACATAAAAAAAATGTTCTAATATCTGTCTCTTCAGTCTGGAATGGAAGCCAAATGTACAAAGAGCGACTCTGAGGAAGAATGTTGTGTATAACAGCGTAATGCTCCTCTGAGGCGAGCCAGGGACAGGGAGGAAGAGGGGGGAAAAAAAGAGAAAAGAAAAGAAAAAAAAAAATATGAGTTAATGCAGAGACACAACAAAATCAGACAGCGACACACGCAAATGGATTTGACGTACGATGTGAGAGATGCGGTCTTCTTCGATGTTTTGGAAGCTGATGCGCCCGGGACTGTCTGGCTCCCACTCACTCGTGCGCACACTCACATCATCATCGTCCAAAAGGCTCACCGAGCATTTGTTGATGTTTTCGTAAACCCCTTTTTATTCCAGCATTTTTGCGAGTTTGCGTTCTAAATAGATTCTAAGCCCTCGCTCTGACTCGTGGATACAAATATCGTAAATCCGCAAAGTTTGGGTGGGGGGCTCTCATTGTGTATCCATATTGTTTGGAAAATTGAAAGAACCGAGAAGCAAAGAGCACCAGCGTGTTGGGAAAAGAACGAAAAGTTGCACCGAATTAATCTCTCGTTTCAACGAAAGTGACTCACGCTTTCAATAAGTCGCAATCTTTTGCTGTGAAACACCGCGGAGTCGGTAAAAGGTCACGTCTGCTGAAGCTGTTTGGTTTGGATTTGTGAGAAATGAGCTCTCGCGGTTACAATGGGAACAAAAACGTCAAATCGGTCACATAAATTGAAACCTCTGTTGCCAGAAAAGACAAAAATATCAGTAACGCACACCTTATACGTGTGTCGTACCAGGACCGAAATCCTCCCAAATGCTTGCTTCTCATTTGATAATACGTTTGATGGATAAATGTGGTGCAAAATAATATAGGATACAGATGAATCGTAATATCTTCAAATCTATGATGACAGCAGTTATACAGGTGAGTGCATTGCTCACAGTGGAAAGATTGTGGCCATTCGTGTCCTAATTACATTGTAATCATTGTAATTATAGTAAAATGAAATCAAATCGAAATTTTACTGGATATTGGGATTGATATATGGCATGGGGGGGGGGGGGGGGTGTGATGTTTTGAAGGAATACATCTCATTTCTACACATCAAAAAAAAGCTACGTGAAAAGGTCATGCTCAGACTTGTAACATTTTGAATCTAAAAATAAAGTTTTGTGAACACACAAACACTTTTAGACCACACACACAAAAATACCTATTTCAAAGTGTGTTAAAATTGAGGGTAAATTAGCAGCCTACTGCAAAATGAATGGACTTTTTATCAAAAATAGGCACTTTTTTTGTACCCGCAATCATTTTCTAGATGTGTCCTATGTGTGAGATTCTGCTGTTTCTATTTCATGGATGATCAAAGAATACTTTTTTTTGAATCTTTTTTTTCTTGGGGGTGGAGGGGTTGATAATAACATACCGCATTGTTATGTGCGACTGCTTCCAAAACTGCCATGTAGCTATGTAAACTGTGCCGCTGTAGGTTCTGGGACAATGAAAGTGAAAAACAGCAGTCTAACTTGATTAATGCGCCCTTACATTGTTTGCTTTCTCTGATTCTACATAACCAAATAAACACATCGGGTTCACTTCGTGAGAATCCCAAAATAACGCGAAATCATAATAGCCAGGCTGATTCAATGCACATGTCGGTATTTCAGCGGGAGCGGGCCGCTGTGTCTGTTTGCCAGTCGACGCTGAAAACAAATTATTATTGCTATTATTAATTATTTTCTTGATGAAATATCCTCAAGATGTCTAACGAGCTATATAATTATTTCTTCCTGCTCAAACGCTGCACCTGTTAGCCACCATTTCAGAAAGCAATTACACCTCAGAAGTATTGTTTCAGGGAATAATTGCATCAATAAAGTATAATTAGAAAAAATAAATAAAGGAAAATTAACAAAATAATCATGAATGTAAAAAGTTAACGATTATAAGAGCTTGGTGTTTGTCAGGCTCTACATATTAAAGAAGTTACTGTTGCCTATTAGGGGGTTTCTTTGCTTAAAAACATATTTCTTTTTACTTGGATGATGAAATTGCAGGAATTAAAGATGGTCATCAAATAGTGCTTAGGACACGAGTGGATGCAGGGTCATGTGAAGGTGTAAGCAGACAGCGTGCTGCTACCAAAAGATTCAGATGTGTTCTTATTCACCTTTAAATTAAATAAACCGTACAGATCCTTCAGTCTAAACCCACGTGATCTGAAATCTCATCTTAATGAATCTAACGATAAGAAAAATTCAATCTCTGCTACATTTGAACGTATATTTATGCATATTTTATCTATCACTGAAGTGACTAAATACAGGCCGCCTATCTTAAATTCGAAGCTAATCCCAGGAGTTGCCGGTATTATCTCATTTTTGCCCGTTTGTGAGGTACAACTGATAAAAAAAATGCATTTTTGAACGCGTGCTAAAGCGAAATAGCTTAAAATCGACAAACGTGACGCGATTCCTATTTATCTGTGTATCACCGCCTGTGTCCCTCAGCAACCCCCCGCGAGTTCCGTGGCTCAACGTGACATTTATGTTTTGATGAAGTAAAGCATAGACCGCTGCCTGGGTAATCCCAGATTTCCTATGGTACAGCTCTGAGCTTAGCAGAGGGCTTGACTAATAGCTTTCTTTTCAAATGATCGCTTTGCTACACGACTTCAGAAGAAGGCAGCGGGCGTGAAATTCAATTATGGCGCACACGCTCCGCAGCCTCGTCCAGAGCTGTCCAGTTTAATCCCTCCTTTGGCCTCAAGGATTCTCAGCCCCTCTCAGCCCCCCTTCTCGTGCTCTTTCCTTCCCTCCGTGCCTTGTGTTGGCCCTCTGCGTGCCCCGTACAGCCCGTATTTTCCTCCCCGGCCACGGCCTTCTTTGAACTTTGCAAGCACCGACACTTATTGTCTTCCTCGCTGCCACCCTCTCACTCCAGGGGAATCTTGCGTCCTCTCTTAACTTTTGACAACTTCATCCCACTTATACAGATAAGCCTTTTGTCTATAAACCCTGATTTGCTGAGACATGGCTTTTTTTTTTTTTTCCCCGAAAGTAAGACGCTAATTTTATTTTGCGTGTTTGAGCAGATCTATCAGCGTTAGTATATATCATAAAACCTCGGAGGGAATCTCGCGGGACGTGTCAACAAACTATTTGAACTCGACATGTCAGACCGCTGGTCCAATAAACAGTGGTTTCTTTGAATTCTGACCGCAGTCACTTGACCCCCCCGACCGGTGGTTATTCTGAAAAACCAAAATGACGGAAGTTCCCTAAACTTAGCAACATAATTATTAGCGGCCTCTCCATCATGGTTTTTCTAGTCTCCCATTACTGATAACCTGCTGATTTCATGTTTAAACCAATATGACGCAGTGTTGATCTAACACGCTTTTGCAAAACATTGGTTTTTCTCAAAGAAATACTGCAAGGTCTTGAAACGTGAGGCGACGCTTGACACATTTGCGATATATAAAATATATTTTCAAATTCACATTATCACTTCTCCACACTCTTTGTGGAGGAGTTTGAAGGAAACCTCTAATTTTGAGAATCAACGGTGGCCTAGACATTGCGGGCCAAGAATCTCTTCCTGATTTCAGGAAGGGGTGAGGAAATAATCATTGAATTGAACAAAAATAAATAATTATCATTTTAACTCCTATTTGTAAGCAGTCAAACGGAATAAGACAGAAATCATCCATGCCATAAAAAGATGGTGTTTTTCTCTCAAATACTCCTAAGACCCAAATCTCTTGCTAATTGGTCTTAAACCTCCAAAACAAAATCAAGCCCACAGCAGATGTCAAGAAAGCCCAGCCCCCGAATGGCGCGTAGGTGGAGCTATCGAAAATAAAACATCAGAGGGAAACATCATAAAATATAAGCCTGAAGCAGATTTTAAAGTAAAAAACAAAAACCCCTTCCTGCGAAAACCTCTAAGCCCGTTTTTGAAAGTACTACCAGGATGTTCCTTCAGCGTAGCGCAGGCCCTTGCAGGAACACAGAGCTTGATAAGGCATAACAACAGTATTCAATGAGGAAGTGGTTTGACAAACATTTCATTCATACCCCTCCGCTCGTTTTTCTCCTTATCTAGAAGGAAAGGACTGGTTCTGCTGTGGCCTGAAATGTTTCGGGTCAAAGGAAACAGTGGAAGGCAGGGGTGCCAAATGTCCTTGGGGACCTGGATATAATGTGACCCTGTATTCCGGGGACAGTTAATAGTAAAAAAAAAAAAAGTTCATAATTAAAGGAAATGGAAATATTTGTACCGTCAGGCAAAATAATGACAAATATTATAGTAATAGAGGAGGTTATATAATAAATGCAGTTTATGCATGGATCAAGTGCACAATGATTAGTATAGTTGTGCATATATATGTATATGTATACAGGACTGTCTCAGAAAATTAGAATATTGTGATAAAGTTCTTTATCTTTTGTAATGCAATTGGAAAAAACAAAAATGACCTTTTCATGATATTCTAATATTCCGAGATAGGATTTTGGGGTTTTCTTAAAATGTAAGCCATAATCAGCATTATTAAAATAATAAAAGGCTTGCAATATTTCAGTTGATTCGTAATGAATCCAGAATGTATGACATTTTTGTTTTTGTAATTGCATTACGGAAGATAAAGAACTTTATCACAATATTCTAATTTTCTGAAACAGTCCTGTATATTCATTTATTATTGATACTGCTGGAATGAATCCCTGGAGTCACCTGTCAATCGCATTCTCTCATTCACAAGAACCATTAAGAGCCTTTTGTTAACCAATGGTATGCTTTTACTATAAGAAAGGAAGCCAGATACCCAAAGTATGCTGATTGTAAAACATGACTGATATTGAGGTTTCAGAACTTTTTCAACGTTTTTTTTTGGTATTATTTTACAATGCTATGTTCCACACATGTCCAAAGAAAACAATCGCTCATTTGAATAGCCCTCGTTTCAAACAGCACGCCTGGCCAAAGCTGACGTTGTCGCGATCGCGTTTGGCAAAGAGGGGCCCGGCCCCAAGGGTCAACTCCGGTGAAGATTAATGTCGTGAAAAAGTCCTGGAAACGATATATAAAACCGGAGTGGGAAACCCTGGGGCGGGCCGAGGTGGGATAATACCAGACGAGCTGAGTGGTCTGGACCTCCAAGAAATGCAGGGGAGGTTTCCTGCCCTGGATGCTGGTCTGGGAACAGAGTACTCCATATCCCTCTCCCATCCCTGGACCCCCTAGAGGACAAGATATAATGAGGGTTGAGGGGGGGGAGTTTGTGCGTTCGTACACCCAAAAAAACCTCCACTTAGCTGTGCTGGCTCCGCTGCCTTTATATGTTGGCCTCTGTCTCCATCTCATCCTATGTCTCCTTGTCTTTCATTTCTACCTCGCTTCTTAATTTTCACCGCTCACTCCTCTTTCTAGCTTCGGGATGTCGGGGCGTGAACGTGCGAGTCTCCGAGGACTCCACTGGAAGCGGCGCTCGTGGTTCTGGCCGCTCATCAGGCCTCCGATTTGTTCACAGAAATGTCATAATACTGTGATCTTCATTAGAAAATTGGACGGCAAAAGAAAAAGATTTAATATATCAATCCATGATGTATGTGATGATGCGCGGATCTGATGACTTCACATGGGTGTTTCCGCAGCCAAGGAGCAGAAAGAGCGAAAAAAAAACAACTAAAACAATCTGTATACTTTGTTAAAGTCTATTCTTCTTCTAATATAATTTCACGGGAGACAGCCTATCATAGATTACAAGCTTCGCCGAGCCAGCTCACACAATCTGGAGCGAAGGAGAAAGCATTATGAAGCTCGACGCTTGATAAGAGACATTACAATCCCTTTGTTTGAGCGTATGGGAAACCCACGCTTTCTGCCAAACGGTCGACGATTGTGTCACGGAGGCCGAGAGGCCGGGGGACCGACAAATCACATCTGCCGGCATGAGCGCCCGGAGTCAATCTCAAGCCCGATGGCTTCAATGTGAACTTTCACACCGCGTGTTTACTCGGCCCTGCGAGTCTAGGCCTCATCCACTTATTTTGGATTCAGATTAGGTGACAGCTCGTACTGATTCGTGAAAGAATAAAAACAAAAAAGGCCAAACAAAATGCTTCTGGGCCGGCGCCAGGGTAAGGGACTCCCAGAGGCGGCCGATGTGGGGGTGGAGAACAGTGAATGGAAATAGCTTTCCAGACCACAGGGAAAGCCCCCCCGTAGCAGCCCTGGGACAGTGACCGGAGTCGTGCGCGATGGCCTTACAGCTGTAGTGGACGATGTCGTCGGTAGGAGCGACATTACGTGATTCGCCTTTTAGGCAGCGCTGCTCCGCAGACTTTGTTTGGTTCTGTTTGCGGATCAGCAGATGGGAAACAAGCTGTGTCTGTGTTCACGAGAGGCCCTGGGGGAACACGGGGACTGGAGGGGAGGCATACTCTGCCTAAATACCATGTATGTTCGGCAAGACCGTGGCAACGACGTGCACGCGCCACTCCGCTCCCGGATCCGACATTGTCTCACGCGGGGGTTGGCAAAAGGTCCGATGTTGCGCGACTACAGCGCAGAGCTCGGAAGAAGTCACGGCGACGCTTTGTTGGCCGCAGATGATCACGGACGCCGATGTTACACAAGCATTATTTCTTTTAATAGAAGGGGAATTCTGAGCGGGATGCTTTGAATATCATTCAGTACGCTTTGTATATTTGATATTGTTTGGCTTGACATGTTTGTCTGGATGATATTTAGACTAAATTTTTATCTCAGGAGGTTAAAAAAACAGACTGACCCCCAATCGAGGGCTGGACACACCAGCGCTTTGATCAGTGTGTGTGAACTGTGACGCTGTGTGTTTATCGGCGCGAGGAGATGAATTGGTATTACGAGATGTTGCGTCTTAAAATTGTAAATACGGTTTGGGGGCACCGGCCAGCGGATGATTTAGACGATTCTGTTTTTCTGTGCTCAAGAAGACCTGAAGCATAAATCCTCTGATATTATCCTCGTAAAAAGTTTATTTTTAGGTTTCTTGTGTCGGACGGTTAACTGAATTTCTTTGGATTTTGGTTAAAACACGCTTTTGTGGACATTCATCCTTTTCTCTGTTTGGGCATTTTACCGACTATACAACTTTATTAATCAGGGAAAATAACTAATAGATTGATTCATGTCAAACAACTTCTTGATCTAATGTGAAGTTAAGAGTCACTGTCTGCACAACATATATGATGGTGCCTATTATTGATTATTTTAGCATAAAGCTCATTCATCACCACTTTATATTACCAATATATTCAATAATTCTATGGCGTATTTCATCTTGTGACCCAGACAAGCAAGCATCCAGAAAAAAGCAGACAAATGAACATATTATCACCTGCAGAGTAAACATACTGCAGAGGAATTCCTGGCAGGAAAATAAATCTCCGCTTTACAAGGTGAAATGATTTGGAAATTTGTAATTTTTCACCAGCCGAGTATTCATGTTGCCCTGACGACAGAAAGTGAGACGAAATAAAATAAGAAGACTGTTGAAAAAAAGAAATAATAGAAAGGAGTTTTTTTTTTTTGATTTTACTCACTGATATTTAAATACTTTACTTATACTATCAAAATGAGCATAAACTGTACATACTTACTGTTCACATACATACACTCACACACTGTATGGATGTGGTTGGCCAACTACTTCTGTGGAGCTACTCTGTAAACAAACTAAACCCCAAGCCTTGATCATGATGCCACGATCCGTTCCCATGGCGACAGAGAATGGAGTGGTTTGTTTTTTTTCTGTTTTTTTATTCACATTACAAGATCCTTATCAGAGACTTCGCACAGTCGCTTATTCGCAGCGCCAGGGACCAGACCCCGCAGACAACACACTCATAAAAATCAAACACGTGATCTCGAAAGCATCTTCCTGACGGCAGCGGGAGAAACCCTGGGCACGTCCCCCTCCTCCTCCGCCCTGAGAAAGTCCGAACGCGTATCAAACCAATTGGCTGTTGGATACTTTGTGATGAAGGAGGGAGTGACTGATATATTTCATCTAAAAAAAAAAAAAAAAAAAAAATGTGCTGGTGATACCATGTGCAGCTGGCAGTACCATAAGCAAACACTGTGCCCTCCACTGAGCTATGAATCATAAGTAGGGGGAAGTTTGCAGACAGAGGCCCTTGTGAATGTGATGGTGTGGATATAGCTCCGGTCATGTCAGACTGTGTGGGAAACACAAAGAGGGGCAGGCAGAGTCACATGGGTCGTCCTGCTCCCAAAGTCATGTCCCCCCATCCCTCTCTCTCTTTCTCTCTCTCTCTCTCTCCCTCTTTCATTCTGTCCTTTCAATCTCTCACTCACTGGCAGTTCCATCCTAACATGTGTCCCTCTGCTCTCACACACACACGTGAGCACAGAACACCCGTAAAACACACACACACATACACACACACAGATTCCTTCATTCCTCTGCATGCTGCTGTCTTTATTTTGATTTTGATTAGTCACGCTCAAAACATTAGCCGTTATCTATTCTATTGATTTTAATCGACATCAAGTGAATATGTTGCTAAATTTGTCTATTGTGTATCCGAGTTATTAACTGATTTATGTGTAAACAGCTGATCAATCTATATACTGCAAGATTATTGGGAAAAATACTCATAGGTGTTTCTCCGAGGCCGTTAAAACCATTAAGGATTGGAAATAAAAAAAAAAAAAGTGATTTGATGGAACAGCAGTTTAATTAATTCCTGATTATTTGCAATGATTGATCAATGTTTTATGCAGCCACGTTGTTGATAGTTTGTCCCCTAGTCCGATGTGGTGTTTCTTACAAAGTCACAAACGGCGTTTTGCAACTTTTGCAACACCCTCGCAGTAGGTGCACCGGTCGACAGACAGAGATAAAAATTTAGTCTCCAGCTACATGTGTGGTTGTGGAGCAGAGGCTCATAAAAAAAAAAAAAAAAAAAATGGCTTGGAAAACCAACAATCTTGCAAGCAAATTAATTCAAATCAGAATTAACCCCATCCCATATTTGATGAAACCAAAAAATAAATATACATGTAAATATTACATTTTTCATACCAATATACTGCCCGTGCATTACAAACGACATGTTTTCTTTTATTGGGTTTCGCAAATGGTGTGAAAAGTAAGAGCTGGTGGATTTGGTGGGTAACTAAATGAAACAATCACGATGCGTTCATCGCTTGCCAGGATCATGAGAATCGTGAGAAGGTCAGACCCCCTACCTCCTGCCACTTGCAAAAAAACCCCAACACATATATATATATAAATACATATATATATATAAACAAAAATAATTGCTGTTAGAAAAAACTCTTAGCCACATTGCACCTGTTAAAAAACTACTCGCCCTGTTTTCTAAAGCCGACAGGAAAAAAAAAAGATCTTGAAATAGCTTTCCCATGAGCCTCTGGTCTAAAATAAAATAAAGGGTCTGGCAGGAGCCGCCCACCGCGCTGGTGCAACTCTGTCATGGGAACCATGTTAAACTGTCTGTGGAGATTTGAATAAATGAAACAGCCATCCTTAAGTTAATCTATTTACAGGGGCCGCAGCAGGAGCTCATTAATCTCCGGAAAATAAAAGACATGAGAGGGATGACTTCCAGCAAGTGTGTTTGTCTGTTGTGGCTGCACACGGGTCAGACGGATCGCCCGGACTCGCCGCCTCGTCTCGGCTGAGTCGAGCGAGAAGAGGAATAAGCAGATCGCGCCGCAAGTGAGGGGAGCGAAGAGCCAATAAGACCTGTAAACACAAAAGGGCACGCTAGCCATCACCGCCAAAGTAAACACACACGCGCGGCATGCTTCAACAAAAACATTTACATTAAACACAACAAAAAAAAAAGACAGTTTATTAAAAGAAAACAATAATGCTGCACAATCGCAAGGCTGAAGCATCTCTCTAAACCCAAACAAGCTATATCCGCTAAACAAAAGTGAGGATTTCGGGGATGTGATTCGGGTTTGTTTTTTTTTATTTTTCGAGGTGAGCTGAAGCAGAATCGGATTAACGGGAGCACACCAGCCAGCGCTGTTCACCTTTCTCCGATTCCTTCTCAGACCGCGCTCTATTTTAAGGACTCTGATGACTCTGTCTTGGCCACATCTCTCTTTTTCCATTGCAGAAAAAAAATGATATTCATAATCCTCCCAATAACTCAGGCCTGTTTGTCCTGCGTGATAAAGCGGGGAGAGTGTTTGTGATGTAAATTTGCCTTCTCCCGAAGCCAACGGGGCTCGCCGGCCGTAGCGATACGGTTTGCCGCCTCCTCCCCGCCGGCGGGATGCTGTTTACATCTCCGAGATCCAGCGAGGAGATCCAGCGAGGAGACAACCCTCTTGGCCTTCCTCCCCGCGGCAGGCCCTCTGTGGGTGGGCAGCGACTCACTCGCCGACGCTCCGAGATCATCCCCGAGATGCACTCGAAAAAAATACAACTCACAGAGAGAATTGACAGATTTTGTGCCAAATAGTCCATTTTATGACACGGCTCCTCTCGCCTGCATTATCTGGCCTTTAGAGGCTGTCACTTTAAAGGGGAACGTTGAAAAATGAACCCAAGATTATCCGCACAATAGTGACCAAATAAAACAGAAGGGCAACGATGAAGGGAATCCCTTTTAATCTCATCTGAAGAGCCTCATCCGACCCAGGCTTGAAGTTCAGGGGTTAAAGGTCGCCCATTGATCTGCAAGGTCATAAAACAGGAGCCTCCAACGCGACATTTTTAACTTTTCGGTAATGAGAAACACACGGTCGAGTACCTGTGGAGTTTTTCAGACCAATGGGAAAGCTTTGATGGACAGATAACAGTGTCGGATCCCCCGACACTTTGGGCTTTCAGTGAGATGCGCTGCTTGATCCTGGGCTAATCTAGTTCAAATGTAACACACAACACTTAAATTGGGCCGCGTAAAGGCAAATCCGATGCACTTTCCGGACACGCATCGCTAACTTGACACGGCAAAGGGGTGGCCATCTGCGGCAGATAGCGGGCGATTGACGTTTTGAGTGCCTGCAACAAGCTAACCTAAAATGCAGCTAATGCTCATGTTGGCTGTTGTGCCCTGAAGTAAAGGAAAGGCAGAAGTGTCCAAATTATATCACAATATTGTTTTTCCTTCTTTATTAATTGGTAAACTGAATGAAAATAAAGAAGAAAAAAAGGGATTACAAAGCAAGCCAGAAGAGAAAGCTATGTTTGCCATGTTCCTACTTGGGAAATTGAAGTCTTTATGATAACTGTTTGACTAAAGACAAATAAAATAACCAAGAATCAATCCCATCGGAGGTGCCTGCATTCTGCGATGCCGTCGACGGTTGCGAACACAATTGTGATCGCACGCGTGGTGCAAAATTGTGTCATCATCAGTCATCGGTTGCCGTGATTGGTTTTTTTAATCGCCTCCGACTGTTTCCAGCATCAAAGCAGCTTTAAGTGGTGCAAATGTAATGCGCTGATAAGCTGAATGCCAACTGGCCATTGAACAGAAAAAAAAAAAAAAGGCAAACGGCTTCAGTCAGCACTAGAGTTCTAAGAAAACAGTGGCTCATGAAATAAGGGAGCACTTCGAATCATCACAATGCCAATAAAAGGGTAAAACCCCGTGGAAAGTTTTGATGTGTTTAACATCTGTATATCCGCCAGATAATCCATTTTCCTTCCACAGTCCAAAAACATACACGTGGTTCAATGGAGATTTTCCTCCTCAAGGTTGATGCCAATGGTGCCACTTTAGGTAATGTTGGGCATCCAGCGGTCTATTTCCTGTCATCACATGTGGATAAAATGGAGACTTGGCATAGTGGTGCCCTGATGCCTGTTGTAACAAATGGTGGGCAAATCTACACCTTCTTCTGTTTCCTTTTGGCTGCTACCTTCAGGTTTTCGACATGGAGAATCATCTTCCTGCATCTAACCCTATGCCTGGCAGTTCCAACCTTAGTATCCCTCCCCTGTACATTTCCAAACCACCTCAGCCTGACTGAAAGCCAAAGCATCTAACTTGTGCTGTCCCTCTGATAGACTCATTCTTACAGGTAATCTTGTCCACCCTTGTCTCCCAAAGAGAATCTCAGCATCTTCATCTCTACTACCTTCAGCTCTGCCTTCTGTTGATTCCTCAATGCTCCTCGCAAACAGGCATTTATGTTCTAACCGCCGTCTTCTACACCTTTCATTCTGGTTGATACTGTTGAAGCACCTGTGATGACACTTTTCTCCAACTGGTCCAACCTCCCTGCACATGTATCTTTGCCTCTTCCCTACACTCCTGTTGACCCCATGTACTCGAAATCCTCCACCCTCTTTATCTCCATTCCCTGTAACCTCAAGGTTCCACTTGGATCCCTCTCATTCTCACACACACATATTCTGTCTTGCTGACCCGCAACCTTTTTCCTTCCAGAGCATACCTCCACCTCCACCTACACCTCCACTTCCAACTCTGTCTTTCACATGGGTTTTTTTACAACTTTGCCAGTATACGTACTTTAAATTGGTAAATCAGGAGTATCGATACGGGTCTGTGGTTGTTGGAGTTACCTTTATTTGGTTAAATCTGTCAGTAGCCAAGGGCCAACACTAACACCTTGCTATGATACCTTTTTTTGACTTTTTGACCTTTAACGTGATTTAAGGTTGGTGCGTTGTTATTTCTTATTCTACCTTCTGTGTCCTCGGCCAGGGATGGTCAAATTCATTTTGAAAGGCTCCAAGAGCCCCAGAAGTTCTGTGTATTACATGGCACCCTACATTAGATTCTGCTGAAAGGTACTAAAGGCGAACTTTCCACCTCAGACTCCCAAGGAAGCTATTCCATGTGTACACACAAATTATGCAAAATAACCACATTAAACTCCAATCATATGATCATAATATATGAGAAAAGTATCAGGAAGAAACTCACCATATCAGATATGGCCCAATACTCATACAACTATTAAAAAAAATAGTTTTAACTCCGGTACGAAGCAATGACATTTCTCTGTTTGATTTAGATCAATCAAAATATTTGTGGACTGCTGCTTTCAGTTGAAAACCCACTGTTAATAGTTCCAGAAAACATCCGGAAAACATTAATACTTTGGTTGGGCGCAGCGTACCGATCGGTTGTCCTCTCTCCTCGAAGCACCTCGCTCAGATGCAGCTCAGCTCTTGCATGACTCTTTTTCCTTTCCTTTTTTTTTTTTTTTTTTCTTTTTCAGGGAATTTAAAGGGCATGAAACTGAAAGACCTCGTTTAGAACTCCCGTCTCTATTTTCCACCGCGGCTTAGAGGCAGTGCGAGCGGCGGATCTTTATCCCACCACCTGAACTTCATTACAGCGCCCGCAGTAGGCACTTCTTGTATCTCGTCTTTTTGTCTTGTTTTCCTTTTAACACGGGGTCATGAGGTCAGCCTTGAACCTGTCAGCCCTAGAGTCTTGAAGATTCATTCTGTAATGTACACGTGGGGCGGGGGTGCAAAAGGTTGAAGTGTTTTTTCTTAATTTTGCCAAAAAAGATAGAGGCTTTTTTTTTTGCGTGTAGCCTCCTTTTACAAGCCGGTATGTTGTACTCCTCCAGTCTGAAACCTCTGATATACAGTAGCTCCTCTAAACAGACAAAACAATTTAGTATATAGCCATCACTCCTCACAGCAAAAGCAGACCAAGTGCATACTTGTCTTTATTAAGGCTAAACATAGGGAGGGCTTCTCTTAAGAGTACAAATAAACGAGATATAGCAAAAGAATGTTTTGACATTGGCATTGACATAATATAGCTGTATGTGAAAAAAGGCCTCCATATATGGACTTTTGTCAGCAAAATTTAACCGGGATGGAAAGTGGTAAAGTCATATCTGAACCCGTAACGTTCCCCTCGCCCGCATCTCTTGTCCCTTCAGAATCATTCCTTTGTCATTGTTTCGGGAAATTCACGATATGGGATGCCTGGCACGCATGTATCATCTTCGGAAAAGTCCTCCTGGGCAGTTCAACCCAAGACCGGGGAGATATCGACCGATCGCAATCCAAATCCTGCTATTGTGTGGCGATTATGTCAGAATCTAAAGGAGGCTCACAGTACGGCTCAATGTACAGCTACAACGGCGACGCCGTTTGACCCCGAAAGAGTCCCTTGCGGAATGTGGCCTGCACCGGGAGGAGTTCTCACCCCCAAACGTCCGGCTGTTATGAGATGAGGCTAGCTTGGTCTGTTGTGCGGGACCGATCACGAGGAACGATTCGCTCGTGTGCAGCTTGACTTTATCTGCAACATTTTCTTTCCGGGAAAATGAAGTGCACGAGCTAACGTAAATACAGGTACAGAAACCAGAGGGATGTTTGAGTGACGCTGGGTTTGACGTTGCAGGTCTCCTGACACACGAGGGAGATTTTCTTTTTTTGGAAAAATAAGCCTCGTGCTTCTGAGGCAGGACAGTAAAAAAAAGGCCTCGCGAGCATCGATACGACAGGCCGTAATAAATGTCACGACCAGGAACTCTGTCTCTCGCAGACACAAGACACGCCGGCAAGCAGGTAACGCACACAGAAGGCCTGCAAAATCGCTACCGGGAGTCAAACTAAAATAAACTTCTCCTGTAGATTGATATGTATTTTTCGGGAGGAATTTTTCTCGGGGAAAAATGCATACGCTCCAGTTTCATCAGAGCCGGTCAGGTTTAAATCTCCAAAGACAGACCATAATAGTCTAATGCTTTGCTTCGAGCGGGCCGAGCTTTTTTTGATTAGTATTTCGCTGGGGTAACTGAGTGAAATGTTATCATTTTGATACATGTGGTCACGGTGGAAAAGTGAGAAGATCACTGCGCACTTAACTCAGCAAAGACTTACAACCTTAAAGTTTAAGTAGGAGAGAAAAGGAAAGAAGTGTGTCTTAAACCATCTGGATGGAAATAGTAAAAAAAAAAAAAAAAAAAAAAAAGCACAATGGCACTCCGGAGTCAAAACTGCGGTCATTTCTTTTGATTCTTTATCCAAACTGCATTTAAGGATCTGTTGAGGTCGATAAGGTTACGTAATTAGCCTCTGCTAGTTGCCACGGCAGGTGTTGTCAAAGTTAAATCTATTAAATCTATTTATGGAAGAAATCAAGTTACTTCCTGTTCTTCGGCCGCTGCCAAAATTCAATACAAATGGGCTGTTTTGTATATTTAAACAAATAAGAATTTCATGTGGCTTAAATCTCAACCTGTGACCAATTAAAAATGCCTAATATGTATTTTCAGCTACATATTACATTATATGTATTATGTAAAAAAAACATATGGCATTCATATATGGATGACAGTTATTTTAGATAAGTAATGTTTTATTTACTAGAGGAGGCGGTTACACAATCCACAACAATTAATATTTGCCAAACCAGTTTTGTGCTTTGTGTTTTTGTACATCATATTTATCTAATTTTTTTTGCTCAACACTCAGTTTGCAGCCACTTGTTTGTCATATTACTGACAAACAAGGTTCGGAGTGTGCAAAGCAAACTGGCGAAGCAAATATACTCCCCGAATGTTTAAAAACTAACTTTAAAGCTTGGTTTTAAAAAGTCAAGTCAAGTCAGATTTAATGTCAATAACTCCATATTATGATAGAGTTGTTTCATAACTCTTTCCTTGTTCCTGTAGAGCAGGTCTGGACCACACTCTGAAAATGATTTACAGAAACCGAACATTCTCCTATGAGCAAGCTCTTGGCGACAGCGGCAAGCAAGTAACTGCTTTTTAACCAACCTAAGACAGCCCTGAGCTTAATGTGAGAGAGCATAATGTTGACTAGTTAGGGTACGAGACGAAAGAGTGAGAAAGAAGTGCAGAAATAGACAATAAGTGCAAATTAACACAATAGGTGTTGATCTAAAAAAAAAAAAAAAAGCTCAACTTCACAACTTTTGCTCAACTACAATAATAAAAATTCTCGAAAAAAAATAAATTTTTGGACACACATATAACGGGGCAACATTTTTTTTAATTTTAACATACTTGTAGTTGGATTGTATTTTACTGCAAGATGCTGTACTAAAAAACCTTGCGGTGACCCAAAATATCACGATGTGATCATGTATACCTTGTTTTAATCTGCTGTGAGCTGCAATATGTTGTAGTACTATAACAGTTATGGTAATGTATGACAAAAAGAGGATCTGTAGGTGGTTTGCACTAGTTTTTACAGTAGGTTTCCCATCTATGGTCAGTCTGTAATCTATGCAAGATGGAACAACTGAGTAGGAGTGTGTTTTGCAAGGACTGTGAGAAAAAAATAATTGGCCAAATTATATTCCCCCAAGAGTTTTCGATGTTTCTAAACTTTTCACTTTTTGTAAACTAACTACTATAACATGTCATGTTTTAGACGACAGGCAGATAAACAGTGTGTCCTGGGTTTGAGATGTATGACTGGGGAAGAAAAAAAACAAATAAAATACTCTAGGTGTGAGATATTCTCTTAAAGGAAACCCTGTCTGGGAGGACTAATTGGCAAAACTATGCTTGAATGTTTGACTCATACTAGAATAATTTGTACAAAAAAAAAATACGATCACACTAAAAATGATTTCTTTAAAAATCCAAAATTATAACATAGTTCAACTTACGAGCAAAGCCATTGTTTTACTAGCGCACTGCACGCTGGGTTGATGACATATACACGTAGCATTGTTGTTAACTTTGGCTTTCCGCTTGTGTTCATTTTTGCTCGGCACAGGAGCGTCTATATGGTAATAATGCCAGGTTGTGCTGCTTTTGTGTGCAATTTCCAGTCCAAGAGAAACAAAGGCAGTGATGCCGGTCCGCACAGCTTTCCAAGAGACGCAAAGAGAAGTTGCTGAAAGAGCTCGCGGCTAGTGCTGGTTTTAAATGGACACAAATGTCAAATGTTTTGCCCACAGTTTTCTTTCACAAGCGTACAAAAGAGCCTCAGGAAACGAGTAAATCCCGCTGGAAGGCACGCCACAGGCAAAACTTGCCACTGATGACGAAAGACCGGGCACGATCACGGAGGAAACTAAAAAACGAGTCACCCGGTCAGTCGGCACAGCGGTCTCTAAGTCCGCGGTGAAAAGCTGATGACAAAAAGCCGAGCTCTTTCCAACAGACACCCTCTCTCTTTTGCTGACTCTTGCCTCATCGCTTTGTTCGTCTTCTTTTTGAAGCTCATTTGGACTTCTGTCTTTAGCGTCATCCTCCTCACACAGATTACTGGTTAAAATGGGAAGGGTTGCACAGATGGCATGTTTTTACACCATAGGGGGCCGAGTGCAGTGCAATCTCGTGATGTTGCTACCCAGACAGTGTTGTGATGTAAACAACTACGGTGGCCAAAGAGAGGAAAGTTGTGTTGGGAGATTTTATAACCGTTTTTATGTAGCCGGCACAAATATTGATCAAACTTGGTAACCGTGAATTCCTCTAAGCTGTCCCAGACACACCACATAACTGTTTTGTTGCAGCTATTTTACCATTTGTGTCCAAATAGATCTCGTGTGACTGTATCCTACCTGTTCAATGGCCGTCCCGTACAGTCCTATGTCAAGCTGCAGCTCAGCGTCCGCAGCCTGTTGGAAAGAGATGAGACGATCATTTTTATCTCAAAAATATTATGCAGGGATGCACTGAGACTTCTATTACTTCTTTGCATTTGATATATTATCAGCTGTGTGCAATTCCTTTTTAAAATACAATAAATAAACTTTTTCACATGCTCAGCTTATTTCAGCTTGAACTGACCTATTGTGTGAATTTTTACCAGAACTAATACAGATTTAGTTATTATTAAGTTGTATGTATGTGTTTATTTATGATGGTTCATTGATGCACCTACAGAAGAGGATACAGGATTTAAAGTTGTTATTGTCAACGAATCGGCAAGTTAGTAGAACAAAGCAAAAATAAATAAGCATGATTACGACAGGACAGTGCAAATTGAAGAATAAACAAAGACTGACTGATTAAAGATAAACTAAAAATAAACAAACAAAAAGCACTATTTAGGTAATATGTTTATCATTAATGCAAAACTTATACCCTATACCAATATACTATGACCTATACTGTAGGCCGCTGTACATGACCTATGCTATACTATGACTCCGGGTATGGCTCCCTCTCACACTCTCTCTCTGTTTGTGTCTGACAGGACAACAAACTGCCAGGTGAACTTGCATGTAATCAGGCGGCCAATAGACAGAAAAAGCGCGGCAGGAATGTTCTCACAGTAAACGTGCGCTCAAGGTGTGTGCCAACGCTTCTGCGGCTGCCAGTTGGATGCTCGGAGCAGGTAAGACAAGGAATTGGCCACGTTCCAGTGCATTGAGAGGCGTGTTGTTACTCAACCCTTCGATTCAAACACTCGACTACATGAGATTTGCTGTCAGACGGGTTATTGATTTATTTGTTTGTTTTTTTTATTATGTCATCACCCTTTTGTATGCTGCCACATCCAAACCCGAGGCGAACCGCATAACACGCGTGCATCCAAATGCTATTTATGCCCGATGCGACTGAGTGAGAGTTCAGCAGATATTAATCTTTTGAGAAAGACTGAGATGAATTAAGCTCCTTTTTGTCCTTTTTTGGAGCAATAGTTGGCCATATGTAATGATGGTTCCTATTAAGTTGCTAAATCACTAAGGAAAAGCTGCTAGCCTATATGGTATAATGTTATAATGGACCTTTGGACAATGTAGTTGTCATCCGCATGATACGCGTGAAGACTTTGGAAGCACCGCTGGCACGATACCGCGCCGTTTCCCTCAGCCGCCCTCACAACGGCATTTCGGGATATCATTTCTCCGGTAAAAAAATTTGTTCCTGATCTCCTCCTCTCTTCTTCTCCTCTCATTACCTCCTCCTACGGGGTTTATTACGACCTGTCTCTGACTGATTTGTGTTTTTTGACATCATACGTATCCGTGTCCTCCTGATTGATGGATCTGGTGTAACATCTGTTTCGGGCTACGAAAAAACAAGGCTGTAACCCGCGGAAGAATTCACAGCCTCATCCATCTCCATTCATCCAGACCACTGCCCATTCTGGACACTTTTACTTTGGTCTATTTCAGCTCTGTTATTTTGATCTATGTACGCAGGCTGCTTAAGGCGGAATTACACGGGGAGAATTCAAAGCAGGCGAACCCAAGACCTCTTTCCACTCATATTGTTAATACGGGTGCAACACGTATCCAAAGATTGCATGTGTAGCAGACTTGCTTTAAGCCCAATGATTGTCACATGGCAAGCTTTTAGCATCTTTGCACGCTAATGTGTGACATCTGGATAATTTTCTCATTCATCTTTCAGGTAATGCTCATAGTTGTTGTCGGGGTCTCACAAGCCCTTCTCGGTGTTCATACGATTTCAGTCGGACCAAACGCCGCAATGTTGAATTCTATGACCTCGATTCAACATGGTAGGGATTCTTTATGAGAATTAAATAACCTTCAAGGGTTGGGAGTCACAGTCTGCACCCTCTGAGATCTATCCCAATGAAACCTATCATCTAGGAACTGAAATTTCAGGGTTAGCGCTGCGGTTTCAAGAAATAATGGACTTTGATATGTTTCATTTTTGATGCTGTCACTCTTCGTGTGCGGGATCAGTGGTTGAAAAATCGATAAAGAAATGACCTTCGAGTTTAGAAAATAAATAAATAAATAAAAACAAATCAAAAATTTGTGATGAATGACATGAAAATAACTAAAATGTGCCGACGATTAACTTGAATTGCCGTAAAATTACGAAAACACATCATACGAGAAATTTCCCGAAAAAAATGAAGGAATGAGAATGGAAAAGATTATTTTCCAATGGTTGCGATGATAAGTTTAATGTGGTCAGATTAATGATGTTATATCACATTTTTTAATCTCTGTGAAAGGCCTCTGAATGGAAATTTAAATTCTCTTCATCATGCCGGGAACCCAGTCAAGACATCGGCCTTGTGTAATTACATTATTTTCCGTTTGTCAGATCATCATGTCATTTCACTTTCTATTTTTTTTTTTTTTTTTTAATTTTTATTTCCTCGCAGCTTCATGGCTTGGATGACAAACAAATGAAACGTTGACTTCGCGAAAAAACACAATTTCCAAAACCTCCTTATTTTTACTGCAATGTTTTCCGGATAATTCGGTGCGTGTATTGGAAACGGTTCCACCGATTCAGGTGAAGAAATCACTTTATTTTTTTGCGTGATGTTAACTAGTACAGCAGAGTCGAAGGGGCCAAATAGTCGGGGGAATTAACTAAAAATAAATAAACAAATAATAAAAGAGGACAGTCAGCCTTTTTTTCCCCACTGTTTTGACTGGTTGTCTGAGGTGGAAACCAGAGGTCAGAAACTTGAATTTTAAGTGCGGGGTGCGTGCGTGCTGTCAGATATAATGGATTCTGTCTTCTAACAGCTGTTTGTTGTTACAGTACAGACAGTCTTTTCAGCCGAGTGTTGAATTTTGCTGCCGAACTTCCTCACCTTTATTGCCGAGGCTTTTTGTTTGCGTCTGAGAGAAGCATAGCCACGGGTAAATGTAAAATAAGTTCAGTCATTTGTCCTGATGTCAAACCGTTCTGTATAATTTCTAAGAATAGAAAAGCTCTGAAAAATTCTTAAAACGGGTCAGTGTCTGATTGTAGCTCGGTTCTCATTAAATTCAGTTCGTTTTTCATCTTTTGAGTCTACTCTTAATCCAAACATGCCTTCCCGCAACTCATCCGCACTCATATCTAATGGCGGAGACGCCAAATCCAGGGCTGGATGGGAAAACGCTGGATCCCCTTCTTACAGAAAACATGGATCCGCACCCCCCTGAGCCATTGCGATGGAGTCGTCACATTGAAATAGAATTAAAAATTTAAAAAAAAATCCAAAATACACTTAACCAACGATTATACTTTCCGACAGCGCTGACAACTTGGATTGGTCAACTGGAGAAAGGAGAAATCGATGTTTCAAGAGTGGTAGCTACCAGTCAACATGCAGCCTGAAAAGAAACATGAAAGATGCTATAAACTCCATTATCACGGGGAAAAAGGATACGGTAGCAGACGTACAAACAGGTGCGGCCCGTCCGCTTAAAAACAACCCTTTA
Source organism: Fistularia commersonii (assembly GCF_037954325.1). Classification (NCBI taxonomy): domain Eukaryota; kingdom Metazoa; phylum Chordata; class Actinopteri; order Syngnathiformes; family Fistulariidae; genus Fistularia; species Fistularia commersonii. Next base: position 2,642,633 of record NC_141316.1, on the reverse strand, counting down.
CTGTCATTTTCTCTAATGACACTTTGAGGAAACATGTAAATGTCTCGCCACGGTTCGCAAACTGCGTGACAAATAGCGCTGCTCAATTACCAGTCTCAGGGGCAGCAGAAGCGACCAACCGTGGAGGCAACCACAAAAGAACCAGGTAGCATTCGACAGGAAATATCACCTCAGCCAATTACCCATGAGCTCATGTGTTGCCAAAACATCCATTAATCCGAGTGGTGAGCACGGAGGGTCGGGGCAGCTTCCAGAGCCCCGCCAAGGGTGAGAGGACGCAAAGGGTGACAGAGCAGGGATGCGGCAAGTCGATTGTTCATATCAAGTCCTGCAGATGCTTAAAAATGTCCGTCCCGCATTTGCAAAACGGAGCGCTATAAAACGTACACAAAAAGGTGAAAAAGCAGCATGTTACTCATTCTAGTGCTATCATATGTAGCAAGAGAATTTCTAAAATGTTATTTAGTTATTGTAATAAATATTGTAATATCTAATCTATTGTTATTCCTTCAATTGGAAGGTTTGCGGTTCGATTCTCATATGTTAAGACAAGTTTTTATTTATCGACCGATTTACAGGTATATATAGTACGTCTTGGTGACGTATGCTCAGTCTGGAGAATAAGACCTCAGGCCCACACCTCAATACATCAAGTAAATCAACATGGTGCACAGTAATTCTAGATTTATTTTCATAGTTGGCAAAACACACTTAAATGTCCTTTCAAATTTTAGCACTCTGGCAGGCAGTCTATTTATTGATTTGTTTATTTACCAACTTATTTATTTTCTGGTATGTTTTTACCTTGCTTACAAAAAGTACTAAAAATATGAGCAACTTCTTTAAATAGTAAATGAAAAGTACATTCTAACATTACAAATTATTTATTTCGAGTGATTACGAATCAATTAATTGCAATGGGTATTTTAGTAATCACATTTTCCAATTGTTTTTGAATCAGTTAACTGAATTTTCCGCTCATATAAGTACACTTTAGGAAGTAAGATTATTATTTATTATCTATTAAAATCACTTATTTCACTTCATGTGCATGTTTAAACTAAGAATTCTCAGGTAGACGTTGTTAAATATCTACCTTTTTGTTACTCAGCTGTGATCCATCCTTTTGCAAGTTTACAACAGGAATACCTGGAACTGATGAGACTCCATTTCTCCAGACACATTTTCCAGAAGCCTCCTCCCCTGAGGTTCCCTGAAGTGTTGTCATATCAAGACCCGGGCTAAAACAGCTCAGAGCAGAGAGCATGATGCCTAACATGGCCCATTCCCTGTAAGCCTTCTATGTGTGTGTACGGTGATAAATGAGGAAGGCTAACACGTAAAAATGAAGCGTATACACAAGTGAAACCATAGAGATTCAGCAGACGTCCACAGGCTCATACCACACTTCAGCGATGAGGAGAAACGCCGATTGTGTCACAGATCTCCACCTGCCCTGTCATCACGGAGGTCAACAGAGGAGCAAGTGAAGTTCCAATAGTGTCTAAATATTGTCCATAACAACCAGATGGCTAAATTCAGGTGACATTTACACAACATTAAGAAAAGGTAACGTCAAGGTTACGTAGGGGCTGCTTCTTGTTGACAGGCTAACGGATGCCGTGAGACACCGTATATAGTGAAAGACTGATTGAAAAACAAAGGCCTCTGCATATTCGCTACAACAAGTTAGCTTTTTTTTTTTCCTCGCCTCAAACACCAGAAGAACAAAATTACGTCATTGTGTTCCTGCAGCTTGTTTTCTTGTGGGTGTGTCCAAGAACTCTTGTGAGATTTGTCAGAAATTTGAAGTCGGGTTCGGTTAACGTGCAAGAGCAAAAGTTCAGAAGAGCAGAGGTTGTGCAGTGGCGGATAGTTTTGGGGACGGAAGAGACGCAAATAGCTAATTCATCCACATAGGTAGCCTAAACTTGGAGAACAATGGAGACAGTTTGCTGTAAAGGGTCAATACCATCAACAAATTGGCAAAGACCAAAGAACGTGTCCAGACGAAGAAGAGCAGGAGGAGTAAATCCATCACAGAACTGTTCAACGCATTGCAGCGTGATGATTCTCACATTTAACACTGTGAAACAACCGCCAATGTGACTGTTTCAAACTCTGATGCTGCCGCCGTGCAGTGGCTGCATTGTTGTTGTTGTTCCTGTCAGACTCGTACGAGTTGAGCACCTGAGCTTCATGCGAAGCACGAAATGTCACGGCCAGAATCAACTTTGCAGTTGTTCCGGGCGCACGGAGAAAAAAAAAAAAAAGAATAAATCTCTTGTTTCTCCCTGAGTATATAGAGGCCTTAAGAGTGCACCAGGAAACTAAACAGTCCTATGATACTATCAGTTTGGCGAGATGTCGAGCTAACATGTTGTCGGGCGACTGCCTGCCAGCACACACAGTGACATTATCATTCCAGTGGGGTCGTATTACGGGACATGCAGCAAATGCAAATCCAGTAATGGCTTTTTCTAAGCCTGAATCCTCAACAGGCACTAACATAGTTTACAGGCTACCAAACCCACCCCCGCCCCCCAAGAATAGTGGTGATATTTCGGTGCTGCAGCCAAACCCAATAACGTCTGGGTTCATCACAATCACATCAGGCACAATTTCTTCTTTATTTTTTTCCCTCCCACGCAGAGTAATGAGAAAAAGGACCGATGGCAGAGCAGTCACTTATTTGGTAGGTCTGAAGGCAGGGTCCAAAATGAAAGGCCGCCAAGCACTAAAGGCGGGTAAATTCTGGGTTTGGCGAATGAATACATTGAGGTCACCCGCCAATTGGCCGGTGAGCAATGTGGAATCGGTGAACAGGGCCAGGTTTACATTCTTACCGAGGCTACAGCTGTCCTTGGCGACCACAGTGAAGCCACCGCAGAAGTGATGGCAGTGTGTGGTTCTTTGTTTAATGACTTCCTGCCCATAGCTGCATGTTAACTTCAGATTACCAGATGTTGATTTCGACTCATTTACGGACCCTTTATCTTTTCGACTCGCTATGGAAAATGCCGTGTCACCTTTCAGAACAGGTAACTGCCTTTTACTTGTAAAATGTAGTCATGCCGCGGACCCCGTTGTTATAAAGTTTCATGGATAACCTCATCACCAAGTTAGTTATCATCACTTCTATAATTGCTGTGTCATTCTGATCCCGGTGAGTATGTTCTCTGGTTTCCTTGTATTTATATGACAGAGTTGCTGAAATTTGAATATACCGACATTTCTCAATTCTGCTTTTCCTTTCGGCTGCTCCCTTCACGGGTGTCACCGTAGCAAATCGTCTTTCTCTATCGTTCCTTTCTCTCTGAATTCTCTTCTCTCACGCCATCTAACTCCATATCCTCTGTCCATAAATCTCCTCTTGGCCTCCTGCCTGTAGGTTCCAACCTGAGCATCCTTCTTCCCAGATCTTCACTATCCCCCCTCTGTCCGTGTCCAAACCATTTTGGTCCGAGTTTATCTCCAAAACATCTAACATGTGCCGTCCCTCCGATGGACTCGCCTGATCCCATATCTCCTCCTCACAAAGAAAACTTGAACATCTTCATCTCTGACACCTCAAGCTCTCCTTTTGCATTGACTTTTAGTATTTGACAGATGGGCCGGGTCAGCATACGATACAATACATGTACAAAAAAAAAAAAAACGCATTTGTTAACAGCTCATATCGTCCAACATTTGCCTGAACATTGTCTGACATTTGCTTTGAAAATATAACCAGCTTGGGTTTGTAGGTTCTGACATTTGCTCGCATTTCATGCACAAACCGGTATTTCCCTTGTAGCTTCACGTCCAGCTCATTCATGTGTGTCAGTATGTCCACAGTAAAGGCTAAATCACAGAGCCACTCTCTGTCATTCAGCTCATGAAAATTCTCAAGTAGCTCCAAAAATGAAATAATCTCCTGTTTGAGCTCCAACATTCATTGATCCAATCATTCAATCGTTCACATCAAACATGAATTCTGTACCAATCTTTGGCGGGCCGGATAAAAAAGACCAACGTGCCGAATGTGGCCCCCGGGCCGTAGTTTGCCCACCCCTGCTCTAGACGTTTATATTAATATTTTAAATCCTCCACCTTCTTTATCTCTACTGCTTGTAAGCTCGCCGTTCCACTTGGGCGCTTCTCATTCACACATGTATTCTGTCTTGCTGTTGCTAACCTTCATCCCACTCCTTTCCGGGGAATACCTCCCACTCTCTAAATTTTCCATCTGCAAACACACATAGCCCACCTGACATTTCTCACTATCGGCCAAAGTTTTATTCAGCAGTAAACTGACCCGTCATCGGCAGAAACAATTAAAAGGCTAAAATAATCAAAGAGTTTCGGCCTCAGAGATCTTTTTCACAATCTGGAACACAAATCCAACATCCAAATACAGTCGGTATTAAATTCTTATTTATCCATAGTCAAGTTCGATTTCATTGATGAAACCTCAAATGATTAAAGTGCGACTCTAGGGGCTTTAAATCATGCGAGTGGTCGGACCCTTGACTCGCGTGAATCCCCTCGACCTCGAGTTTGCGGTACGAAAAGTTCCACCGTTTGAATTCTTGCTCCTTCCCTGCAGCGAGCGCAGAAGCTGAGTTAAACTCGCCCGTAATGGCTCCCATTCCATTTCCTCATCCAAGAAAACGCCTCCAGTGAGCCAGCATTCATAAACCGGAGCCGACACATCAGAGTGGAATCCGACCGTCGGTGCTATTCGTTGCACCTGTGTTTTTGTTGCTGTGATGTATCAAAATAGCCTTGGTGAAAAGGCCTCGGCAGTCGCGGTCGGAATGTACGGGAGACGCAATTTAATATCATTGTACATTTAACTTTGTGAACCTGCCAAGGACCTGGCCCTGACTCCACTCATCATTTGTATTTTCCCCTGTTTACACGGTCGCCCCCCATCCAGCCTCCCAGTGTCTTATCCTCCTTTGTCCGTCCGTCCGACGTAACGAGTGAAGTAGTGTCTCGGGAGGACGGATCATCTTGCGGCGAGTCGTCGAGGATCGCTTCAAACTGATCTCATGTTTCCTGTCCACACAGTGCCTCCCAAATAGTCTGTTTTGGATGCGGGCGGTGATGGATTGCATCCTCGATACTTTTGCACATAAATCGTCTCAAATGGCTCTCACTTAAAGTCTATTGAGATTTTTTCGGTTCTCAGATACATCTTGTTATGCAGAATCTTGGAGACATCATCAGTGATGGGTCACCTGGGGACACGGGGGGTTTAGGGTCTTTCAACATCAGACCCCCTCACCCAGGCGACCCAATTGGGAGTGATCAGCTCCCAGTCGTGTCCAAGACGTGCTCATCCACTTCGTGTCCCTCTGTATCCACAGCCATCGTGAGGCTCTGAAGCTGAGTTGCTGGCTCTCCTCTTGCTTGCGCCTGTGACACCCAGGAAACTGTAAGCCTTGCAGAGTGGCATCTCTGCGAGGCCTCTTCCCCCGACCTCAACGGGCAGGCATCGTGCACGCAACCCCCGCCAATCCACCGCTAGCTCTGCGTACTTTTTCATCTTTCTCTTGCTGGCTTTCTCGATTCTGTCCTCCCAGGGCACTGTCAGCTCCAACATGATGACTTGCTCGGATGACTCTGAGTGCAGGACGATGTCTGGCCTAAGGCTGGTTTCAAAGAGGTTTTCAGGGAACTTCAGTTGTTTACCCGGGTCCATCCTTAGCTGCCAGTCCTTTACTGTTCCCTGCAGACCTGTTTGGACCTTTGATTGGGGAGGAAGTTGTTCTCACGTGCTTATGAATGTTATTCCATGCCTTAGTGGTTGCAAGCGCTTGCTGTAGTCGATGGAAGTATTGATGGATTCAAGAACTGCTTGAGCACCCAGTCATGGCGCCAGCGATAGCGGCCATCACCGAGCGCTTTAAGACAGCTGCTAAGGATGTACTCCAGAGTTATTCTACCTTGGCACAAGGGACATGCTGGGTTTTGACCTTGACCTCCCCAAAGGAAGAGGTTTGATGGGCCATATAGGACATCGTAGACAGACTGGATGAGAGGGATTCAGCCCTCCACAGCTAAGACCATGGGACCTTCCTGTCCATGGCCTTTTTCCCATCTGGTCCAAGCGCCTTGTCTCCTCAACCCCACCTGCTGGCTTACACACTGCTCCTCGACACCAGCCCTCACTTTGAGTTGGACCCGGTTCCGGCTCTCCTTGCCCTTGAGCCTGCTAAGGTGTGTTGTTCTGCCTGACCGGTTGCTACAGTTCCCACAATCCCGCTCTTTGTGGGACAGCCAGGCTTCTGCCTGGTCCACAGCCCCCTGCACCCTCCACCTTCCGTCAGTCCTCACCTTAATGCCAGCTAGAGCAGCATTTGGGTCCTTGGATTCCCTTTACCGGAGAACCTCCCTCGCTCTGGCAACCATGAACTCCTCTGTCGATTGGTAGAGTCAGCTTCTTTTTGTTACTGTAGAGGGTGTTGCTGCTTAGACTTTTTGGCAGCCCCAACAAGCATCGGAGGCAGCCGCTGACCCTCCTTTCAAAGCCCTCCACCGTGGAGATAGCAAATTCATGCACCACCAATGCCCACAGCTTCCTGGGCAGGATGGCATGCTGGTACACCCATGCCTTGAATTTCCCTGGGAGACCTGACTTATTGATGGTCGTCAGCCAGCACTCCAGCTGTTCATTGGTTGCCCTGATGGAAGTGGCATCCATCATGGAGCAGTCGAAGGTTTTCCTCAGGCCTTTCACAGGTTTCTCTGTGACTGATGGAATCTGGTAGTCTCTTAGTGAGAAATGGAACTGGTAACCTTCCCTCCCTTCAGGACTAAAGAACTAGATTTCTCTGGCTTGAAGTAGATGCGAGCCCGGGCGGTAAGCCTCTCCAAGCCCTGGATGATCCATCTGCATCCTGGGACTGATGTTGCTGTTACTGTCAGATCGTCCATAAATGCTCTGAAGGGGGGTGACAGATTCCGAACTTGGTTTTGGGTCCTCTGCACTCTGCCTCGGTAGGCTTGACCAGCATGTTCATGGCCTGGGCAAAGAGTATCACTGAAATGGTACATCTAGTAATGATCCCTTACTGTGCCAGAGGTAAATCTCATGTAAAAGCTGCAATAGTAATCCATCATGACGGTTAAGATGTTGCCTGGGACATGGCACCTCTCAAATGTCACCTCCACTAGGTTGTGGGGTATGGAGCCATAAGCCATTGGATAGGCACAGCCAAAGTACAGATAGGTTTCCTTTCCCCTCTCGAGCCTCTTGTACACCAGGTAAGGCACTCCATTGGGTCCCAGTGCTGAGTTGTTTCTAGCAGCCTTGACCACCATTTGGATTTCTTTCCAACTGTGTACATTGGTGTTAAAATCAAAGGTCTCTGCATTCACCCAGGCCCTCCTCCCGTTCTGCATCTCTGTACATGTCATAAAGGCAGGCGTCCACCTCCCCTTTTGCGCAGCTGTTTGGTAAACCCAAAAGGGTTTGCAGCACGTCTTTTGGCCCCCTCTTTAGCACGCCTCTTGTGCCATTCTGTCCGACAGAGAGTAAGCAGCATCTTACCCTTCTCAGCCCTGGCTTCTGGTCCTCGCTTGCACCCTTGAACTGTCTCTTCAGGTCTCTGAGTTCCTGTCAGAGCTGTGAGATCACATATTAATATTAATATATGTCTGCCGTTTTATTTCGCAATTGTGATCCAAAAATGTTGCCCATGTTTACGAGGCACTTTGAAAACAACGCTTAATGTTGGACCTTTTGTAGACGTCGTTGGCGATCCACTGGAAACGCTGTTGTCGGAGGCCGTCGGCTCCCTGTCAGTTCACCCGCCTGATATTATGTCATCACCTGTGTCAAGTATGTCCTCGTCTGAACAGCTCTGCTCGATCGGAAAACTTCCTCCCACCGCTTTCGGTCGTTTGCCATATGTTTGCCTTTCAAACGTTGCCACCATCTCCCCATCTTCTCACAGAAATTCAGCTTGTCCGCTCCACAGTCCGACACCAACCGTTTCCCTGTTACCCGATTAACCGACTCCTTTGTTAGAAGCTCTCAGATTGACGCACCTGTTGACCCTGACTTTGGGCCGCCATCCCTCCTTGCTTCACCGCTCCCAGGCATCCAGCCTACCCGACGGACAATGCGCTACATGATCTAAGCACCCATATTCAAACACGGGACACGTTTGTTCTTCCCAAAGCGGCGATTCGGAGCTACGTGTGAACTTCAAAGACACGAGCCGAGAGATTTGCCGATGTGTCGCTGACAAATCCCAGATATCTTTTTGGCTAAATACGCGGATCAAGTCGCGATGAGTGTGAGACACGGGGTAAGAGGAAGCCAGGCTGGGTGGTCCGACATCCTGGTCCATTCTTTTCATCAATGTTTTCTTTTTTTTTTTTTCCTCTTTGTTGATGGCTCACTGAAATCAGCACAGCTATAACATGTTTCCATTTTAGGAGTGCGGTATTGATTTATACGCATGTAGTGCAGAGACCAGACAGAGTTTAGGGTGTCCTATTTAATGATCATGTAATGAATGGCATATGAAAGGTGTGAACCGTAACAGCTACAGATTTCTGATCCAAGGCTGTAAAACAGTGTAGTAAGAATAACTTTTAGCGGTGTGTATCAGGACCAAAGAGGCCAGAGGTCCGCAAACTCCTCCCGGAGCTCGATCCCCGCGAGCTCATGTCTGTCCGTTGTCAAGTTTCAGATGTGTTTTGATTTCGGCATTGCTACAAAATTAAATAATATTGAAATTTTTCAATTCTCTCTTCTCTTTTAAATTACAAGTTCAAGTCCAAGATAGCTTATGAGACTATGAATTACTGAGCATAAAAGACAGGGGTCAGTAACAGATTCCTTTTCCTGATTACACGGACTATATAACTGTGTATCCAAAATATGATGAGGAAATTTAATACTGTAATAAATATTAAATACCTGATGTATTTGCAAAAGTTAAAGTGAGCAAGTGAGTAAAAGCGACAGAGAAAGAAAGAGGGAGATGAATATTGAGTGATTTAACACAAGTTTTTCTCTCTTTGACTTTTTCTTCTCTCCAGACCGCTTTATACTTCCTAACTGTTAATGATTGCTTTTGTTGGTTACGTAACAACTTCAGTAAGCGGATTTGAGCTGACATCAGGATATTTAATAAACCTCCCCACATTTACTGCGCCTTTTGCCGGGTGACCGCAGACTCGCCATCGGCAAAGTTTTCATGTCACTCCGGTGTTTTTCAAAATCAGACTTACAGCACTGTCATTTCTGCTCCGTCTATTGGACGAGCCGTGACTACATCTTGCCGAAAGATCGATTTCATGCTAAATAGATCAACTGAAAATTGTATTTGTAGTCCAAGTGGAAGCCCTTTGGATGGAGGGACACATTTGGAAACGCATTACATGTGACAGAAACTGTAAGTGTGCCCTGTGATAACACCTTGAATGCACAGCGGCGTGACGAAGTAACATCCGTGTAAAATGCCAATCAGCCGATTAAAGCTTGAGGGCCACCGAAAGACCGAGGAAAAGGGGGTGTCGGTTTGTTCTTTGGACCTAATCCTCTATTGCCGCACTTGACAATTACTCAATTATCTTGAGCCCCCTTGACGGTCGGCCAAACCGCAGCAATTTAAACGGTCTGAACTGTAAGTTATGAGCAGAAACAAAATCCTCTTTCAAATGTCCAAATCATACCTCTTCTTAAACAAAGTTCAATAGCTTGTTTATATCGGGCCGTGGCACCCGCCAAACAAACCTCACCGTGCTGTTGCTTCGGCAGAGAAGCAGATATAAATTTGTTTACCCCGGGGAAAGTCACCGTTGGGGAATGCGAGTTGTTTAGGGCGTGACGCTGCTGCTGATATTTTGTTTGTTTACGTGTGCGCCAGTGAATATGCGCAGTATGCGAACGGCTGTATATATATGTATATACATTGTTACTCGCGCCGAGCAGGTTTTCACCCCAAACATTTGTAAGCATTTCGGGGGCAATCGCATGTAAACCTAGCGCGAAAATCAATTTAGCATCGTAAATAGGAAACGGACGTAGGATTATGCAAATGTAATTAGCAAAGTAAAAGGCTTTTCATAACAGCAAATATTGATTGAAAACATCTGCTTGATGTGTGAGATCATAACATTCTTCCGAAGGTTTCATTACAACGTTCGAAAGTCTAATCAGGCACGGTAAGCGATGGGCTGCCAAGTCAGAAACCAAATAACAAAAGTTCATCAAGGCTCATCTCTGTTTTATATCTTTTTGCCGAAACTCTGAATCACGGTGAGCTCAGTGTCTGCTCTCAGGTTGACGCTCCTCAATTAAAAGCCGTTCTACAAATACACACTGTCTTGCTACAAACATTGTCTACGTATGGCAGAGTATGTGATAGTCATCAATATATTTAACTTTGGCCAGATGGCCGGACACATTCCTCTGACAGAATGTTAAACAATTTTAATTACCCGTATGAGCGCATTAACGTGGGAAGCCAATATCGTCGCATTCATCTTCTCTGATTCAAAGAATAAAAGCAGTTTGATCCTTACGTCCAATGGCTTTTTCTCACATCTCCAGCAATCTGTCTGATTTCATTTTTTTTTAAAGAAGTTGTTATAAATATTGCGGGGTCATTTGATCATGATAAATATGGTAATGTAGTACATAATGGTCTTGTCTCTCACCGAGAAGGTTTCTGGTTCTAAGGCCCCGACTCCAGTGTTCTCCTTCACTCCCAAAAGTACTGCCGTTTCACGGACAACTGCAATGTGAATACGGCGTGAATAGTTTACTTTCTCGCTACGTGGCTCTGTGATTGATTGGTGACCAGTTTAGAATTGCCCCGATCTCAGCATGCTACCGTGTGCAGGATAAGTATCATCATGAATGAATGAATGAAGTCCATAAAAAGGCCCCAAGTCTTCATTCAGAAAACAAATAAATAGTATTAAATTATCATGTTATCAAGCAAGAAATATTTGTTTTGCTTGCAATGAAAACATTAACCGACAACCAAACTTGAGCGAAACGCAAGCTGATAGCGTATCTTGAGACGAGGAATACACTTTTAAAAGTGATTTATGCAATGTGCTTGTTAGAGTGGTCTGCATTCGGCATTAGAACTAATATCCCATCATATTAAAATATAATCTCTTCGGCACAAGCGACATACTTTTCTATCCTTTATCTGAGCAATTGATTTTTTTGGGGGCTGAATGCAAACACTGATGTGAACTTGTGTCATCTCTGTTCTACAGCCTGTATTTTTCTGTTTACATTACGAAGCACTGAACACATGTTCTCGTGAGAGGCCATTGCAATTATATAATATGGTTCAACTTTTTTTGTTGTTTTTTTTGCTGGAATTTATCCTACGCCAGTTCCCTGCTATGTTTGTCTCACACTGTCTTGTCCAAATCCGGCCCGTCAGAATAATGGTAGTCGTGCACTACTACAAGGATTAAACACTCAGTGTTCGTGTTCCTCAAAGAATTATTTCAGGCACGGAATTGAATTGTTAGCCGATAATTGCTAACATGCAGTCAGGAAAGGCTCAATAAAGTCTCCTGTCATGTTTGAATGAAGTGTAGAGAGTGCAGAGTCTGGAATTCTGCAGAACCAGAGTGGATCATATCACACTCAGTTACTGGTGAGCAGTGGGTTGGAGGGGTTGGAGGGTGTAAAGGACAACTGCTCTGCAGGGATGTGGTGGGGATGTAACAGAAGCTCCACAGCTAGAAGTTTAAGGTTTGGGCTGCAGCCCAGATCTCAGAGACCTTCGAGACCCAGACCTTCTGAGATTGATCGCTGTCCTCCCTAAGTGTCTGCGAGCTGTGATTGGTGCTGATTCTGTGGGTAGACATGACATCTTGAAACAGAAAGAACACTGCAGAAGAACTCCCTTTACATTCATTCAGCATCGAAGCTTCCTGGGATGTGATAGCTAGATCTTGATGAGCATAATGCGATTTGTGGAAAAAAAATAAATCCAAAGTCATTTTATTCATCTTTTCTGGTCAATATGACTTACAGAAGCCAACTGTATAAGGAATGTAAACCATTATCTCTTCCATTTTTGATCGGTCCAATGTTACGTTTTTTCCCAACACATTTCAAGCACGACTTAACTTTTAATCGGGGACTGTCCCATGTGCATATTTTTTTTTTTTTAGTACTTGCTTTGGTGAGGTTTCAAGTAAACTAAGTTGGTGCTGAATGGCAATACCAACAGTTAACCTGCTACTGGATGGCCAGAGAATGTCACAGCAAGGCGTGATGCTCAACACAAGAACCCACCATTTTCAAAACGGCGCCATGTTAGCCTGGCAGCTGCTTCACTCACATCGTGTGTGACATGAAGCCATGGTCTGAGCAGCAAGTACACCATTATTTCCATTGTTTCTGTGTTTAGTGTCGTATATAACACGACACTGCGGCAGTTTAAGCGCCACCGTGATATGAGAGCCCCGCCAAAATCGAGGAGGCACCACGAAGTACAGTGATCCCTCGCTATAACGCGGTTTACTTTTTATGGTTTCGCTCCTTCACGGATTTGCATCGTGCATTGTGCTCTGCATTCTGATTGGCTAAAAAGTCACTCCACCTCTTCTCTACCTGTGCGTCAATAATGTTGCAATTTAATATGGACACGTACGTAAAACAGCTTGCCAAATTTACATGACGTACGTGCAAATTCTCTTGCAATTTCGAGTTTCTCTAAAACCCATAATGTTGACAAAACACTCTGGACCGACAAAAGCACCTGCGGCAGGGCCCAAAAGGCAGCGGAAGATGCTATCTATCGCAGATAAAGTTAAACTTCTGGACATGCTAAGGGAAGGTAAAAGCTATACGGCTGTAGGTCGGCATTACGGAATTAATGAATATTCCGTTCGTTCCATAAAGAAGTGAGAAAAAAACATAAGGACGACAGCAGCAATGTACAATAGAGTATTTAATTGTATAATAATTGTAAAAAAAAATAAAGGTTTCTACTTCATGGATTTTGCCTATCACGGGTTCTTTTGGAACGTAACCCCCGCGAAAAACAAGGGTATACTGGAAAACCATCCCGACCCGGTCGAACAAAGTCGGTACGCAATTCGCCACAAAAACATATTCAAAAACATATAAAAATTTAAGAAAATTTCAAAACAACAAATGAATAAATCATCCCAATCCTAGACTATATTGATCCTCTGGCATAATGTCACGCAATAAGAGGGCCAGTGATGTACGGTGCGTGGGGAAAAGAGGTATTACTTAACTTTGGAGCCTTTGAAGTCAGCCATGAATACGTTGCACAGGTATGAATGTGAGGGAAGGCGAATGCTGAGCATTCACAAAAGACTATGAAGCATCCCGGCCTGAACGTGGATTACATCTCATGAACTCAATCCCTTTAAGCCATGTCACAAACGCAGCAAAGTATTAGACAGATTCCGCTGCAAAAATTCATAATGACATCCTAAAACCATTTTGCGCACAGCTGCAGAATAAACTCATTAAAGCCTGCAAAGGTGTTGTTGCTCAACCTGCCAGATATGTCTGGCTTTTCGATGCTTTTTCATTCCGATGTTATTATGTGATTCTTCAAAATCTGACCCCTTCAATTGGAGGTCTGTGCCCATATTAGGCGCCAGAATCCTACTGTTCGGCCCTTTTTAAATTACATGCTCAGATGTAGCACTTATTATATTAAAAATAACTTTCTTTTTTTTTTTTTTCCTTCTAAAATATTTACATGGTGAGCGTATCAAAATCATCAAAGATGTACCTGCAAGCAATGTCTGCAGATTGCACAAGATGGGATATTATTTATCATGTCCATTCAGTCTGATTTTAATATCTTTTACACAATATTTCACAATATTTGCTTATGTTAGTCAACAATAGTATTGATTTATCTCCATTTGCTGCATTTAAAAAAAACCTTTCCTAACAAATTCAGACACAGACGACTTTGAAAATAACACTTGAACAAGTAAAAAATAAAAAACGTTTTGTGCCTCCATATGTCATTCTTTCTTGCTCCGTTCTGAAATTTCTACTAATTTCTAGCAATTTTTTAGAACAATTTCTTTCTGTTTTTTTTTCCTCTTTGGACATTAAGTGTTTTATTTTCATGTGAAACCTTTTTACCGTACAATTAATTTTTTTCTCAATTTTTTTCAAATCTTCGCTTTTTCATGCAATTTCATGCTGATATTTAGTTAATGTCTAACAGATTTCTTGGTCATTTCTTGTTAATAGCAGGGTAATTTATTATATTTTCATGTAATTACTTGCTCTTTTTTTTTTTTTTTTTTTTGTATTGTTTGCTGGTTTTTGAATATGACTAATGTCAAATTTACCCAGGGCATTAATCCATGATTTTAAAAACAAACAATTAACTCACACTCGTGGGACAATATTTGACATATATGAAAATGCCAGCCCCCGCTAGTTCACGCCATCCTGAATTTATTTTTAAATCGACTCTGCAGTCATCTTTTTTCCTCACTTCACTTCTGGTGTTATTCGTGGGAAAAATGATTTTCCCCTCCTAACGGCGTTTATACTCGACTGAACAGGTGGCTTCCTCCGCTCTATACATTCCAAGGGTTAGTTTATGCGGAGCATTTAAAGCAGAAACCGCGTGAAAGCACGCTGACTCAATGAGAAACCCCGAAGACCTCGGTAATGCTACCGTGCTATTCCGTCCTGCCAACCTGCCAGAATAATTTTACATGAGACAATACGCTTTATTTTACTTCACAGTACATATATAAAAACGGAACGGCCCTCTTAGCGGATTCCTGAAAATTACATAAAGAGATATGAACAACCTTGACAGCAGCTCTCATAATACCATGTAAAGTAACCGACGCAGGATCACAACAGATGTTTGACATCTGGACCGACTTCTGCATAATCTAAACACATTACTTATTATTGCAATTACTCGTGTCTTACAATGTAATTAGACATCATAGGAAACCCGTACACTGCATTTCAGCAGCCCAAATTATGTAGGATTTGTGTGCCAATTCAGTTTACTGGAACTTTAATTGGACACATGTGTTAGGACGCGTTCAAGTACAAATTCATAAGCAAACGACTAACACGCAGGCGCTCGGTTGAATTCGTCGGGTCCCGGCTCAGCCCATTTCTAGTATCCACACAAACCTTTATTTTGCCTAATCTGATCCTAATTAGAAAAATGTTTGCAGCCGTGTAAATAGTTTTCATATTTTTGTCGTCTCGGTTGGCGTAGACCGTCAGAGCACGGTAACCCAAGGATGTGAGAAGCCAGGAATACTTTTTCAACATGTTCTCGGCAACGGGGTAGTCGAGAGAATCTGATCCCGGTCAGATTGGACGCAAAGTCACAACGTGAAGCCCGATGTGCGGCAAACACTGCAATTAGGCAACATCCAAAATGAAGAATAGTCTCGCCAGGAAAAAAACAACCTCTCCCCCAAAAAGCAGAGTTACTTGTAGGCAAAGTTTGCTGAATTTTAGACAGTTGCTGAGCTTCAGGCAATATATTTTTTGTCTTTTTGCAGTTGTGGCGCAGGTGTGACGGATTAGATATAAGACATGCACCCTTTCTTGTGATGGATAGGCAGACAAATGAGGTTAGAGGGAGTCGTCGTGGACTATAATGTTTGCAGATGACGCTGTGATTTGTATTGAGCCGGCAACAGGTAGAGCAAAATCCAGAGAGGTGAAGGTATGATCTGGAAAGGAGACGAGATAGGGTTTGCTACAGTGATTGGCAATAAAGAAAACTGAGATTTTATGTACTCTGGGTCAACAGTCCAGAGCGCCAGAGCTCGTGAAGGAAAGGAGATTCTATCTAAAATATTTAAATAAAAATAATCTTTAGAAAACTAATACGACAGTCTAGAGCAGTGGTCGGGAACCTATGGCTCACGAGCCATATATGGCTCTTCCGGTATTTTGTATTTGGATCTGCGGTATGTCTAACATGCTACGATAAAATTCTATCGATGAAACCATCAAATATAAAGCTGCACTACGAATCCATGCAGTGTCAGAGGTCGCATTAAAAGTAAGACATATTTAATTCATTAAACGTTAAAAATACTATATGGCTCTCGATGAAATATATTTAGTAATATTTGGATTTTATGGCTATCAAAGCAAAGGTCACAAAGGTTGCTGACCCCTGGTCTAGAGTAATGGAGAGTGTGAAAATGCTAACGTTTGAGGAGGACTGAAGAGAAGATTTGATGATGAGTTTAAGAGGAAACGACATAAATTGGTGTGAGTGAGGAGGACACAATGTAAAGGGATAGATGGGTGCAGATGATTCTCTCTGGCGGCAGAGACAAAGATCTTTATAGAAAATGAGCGGCAACACGGGGCTGAATCAGCCAAAAAATGAAAACTACTTGTTTGAAAATAACTGTCATTAAAAAGCGGTTTTCGTGCAGCGGTTAGCACTCCATGATGCTCCAACCATTTGGGGTTATGGTCGATGGGCGAAGGGCGGAGTCCAGCCAAAACCGGTTGCTGGGCTGAGATTTTTCAAATCAAAGAAGGCTTTATCTCAGTAAAAGGATTATTATTGAAAGATATGACTTTTTTTCAAAATGTATACGGACAAATACAATCTACAAAATGAATCATAGTGGAAGTATCGATATACATTAGAAAAGCTGATCTTGGAGCATCAAAAAACAGGTAACTCGAAAAAAAGTTAAAGGATTAATCCGTATTACTATATTGCGGCTCTTTATCTAACAATGTGTCTTTCATATGTTGTGTGTTTGTTGTCAGTTCTCTTGAGTTTGGGCGTGTACAAATGAAGCGCCTTTTCAGGAGACTCCAAGATATTACAGTGTGTTCTCTGCATGGCCGCGCTCAAACAGCAGTCAGCTTCTGCTTATCTAACCTTTAGAATACAGTCTGGCCTTTATGCAGCCGCTAAAAACTAATGGGACTGAGAGGAAAAGAGAGGAACGGCAGCACATCTGAGTGTTCGGGGAATACGAGTGTGTCTTGAGGAAAACCAAGGAGAGAGGATCATTGGACGGAGATGAAACAAAAGGTGATGTAAGGCTTTTGAAGCCACAAGGAAAGGACGAGCATTAAAAAAAAACAACAAAAACAACAACAACCACCGTTCTTCTTCATTGAAAACGAAATTCGTTAACCCGCCGGGGCGCCAGACCCGTCGATCACGTGTCCGCCCGAAAGGGGAACAAGAAGCGCAGCATCAACTCAAAGGAATTCGTGGGTGCTAAATCAAGAGGACTAACCCCCCGGAGAAATCAGAGACAAGCAAACACAAAAATATGCGGCCTGTCGTCACGCAGTGGCACAACGCGCCAAGAAACAGAATTTTTTCCTCAGAAATTACAAGAGACCAAAAGGTTTATTTATTTACTGGGTGACAGGGACACAAGTCCAATCATAACAAACACAAGCGGTAGGAGGAGAAGATGAGTAAGTATAATATCGGGGGAATTTACAAGCCTGATTTTGTTGGGTTGTTTGTTTTTGCTTATTGTGAATGTATACAACAATCCGTTTACAAGTAGAAAATCCGTTGTCAAACACAAACACAAAGTTTGGAGTATATCATCATACTAATTAGATGATTTGTTTTCAAGACTTTTCTGATGCTTCGTTTTATGATACTGTTCTGCTCATTAATGAAGAAATGCTCCTTTCACTTCCTTCTCATAATTTCACGTCCAAATTTTATTCCAATGACTGCGTAATTTGTTTTTATTTTACTTTGGTTTTTTTTCAAAACATGATAAAGTTGACTTTTACCGATGGCTCATTTTTTTTCCTCTTGATTTAGGGAAGACGTGGAGATTTTATCGCCAAAAGTACAAAAAACAAAATACATGCAGATTAAAAAAAATGTTCTGTTTTTTTTTCTAAAATTAATTAATTAACCATTTATGGACTGAAATAAATGAATATAGTAATCTTCTAGATTTCAAAGTTTACTCTCAGAATTCTCTATTTTCTATTTGTTAATTGTTAATTTTGTTTTCCCTTATTATAATTTTTGCTTCCTTTTTCAACTACAAAGTACTTATCTTACGCTGTTTAATCTTATCTTATATTATTGGCTGATTATTACATATTGACAGACAGTTGCGCCAGTAAGACTTGAGAGCGGTATTTATAGACTGCGGACTCAATTGATAAATCAATAATTAATGGTGCGGTTTTCGTGGCCTCGAAACAATGTCTTGATAAGATCAGTCCTAAAAAAGAGAAATTAATAAAAACTGAAACGCTCTGTGTTGAGCTGCTGGATGAGCTTAAAAGGAATTTTAGAAACAGACAACTATTTTGAAATGATGGATGGATGCGAATCAGAATGTCTGGACACTGCTTGAGGAATTCCCCAGAGGTCAGTGTCGGGTCCCACACACTTCACACTGTACGCGGAAAAATTCACTCAATTAGAAACTACAACATAAAAATATATAAAAAAGTTGAAATGTATTGGTTTGAATCAAACTATGATTATCTAGTTTAGGTGGGTGTTAGAGAGCAGGACATTTGGGGACAGTTTGCTGGAGTTGGAAATGCGAGAAAAGAATGAACGTTTTGGGTTTTATTTTTTTTTTAACAACAAGAGAAGTAAAAGTTGGACAAAGTCGTGTGTGAAATCATCGGCGTCTGATATGAGCGAGTGAAAAGTGCATTCCATCACAAAATTCCAAAGCCGACACGGTGACATTTCGTGTCGGAGGCGTCGGCGCCCCCCTCGCCTCACGCCACGACAAAATAACGTAAACATTGGCGCTCCGTTGTATCTTTAACTTGACTGAAACTGGATGAACGGGATAATCAAATGGCTGAAACGCGTGCCAAAAAGAACAATACAGGCTGACACGGCAGCCCTGCAGTCCAAAAACTGTAATCTGGAGCGGGGGAGAAAAACACTTGTCGAACTTTACAGCATGTTCCGCTATAAATAGAATATCCCCGCTCTGCGGTGTTTATCTGTAAAGCGGCACACGGCTGCGGCCTTGGGTTTTTCCTCAGAACCTCAATTATCAGCCACGCAAAGCTTCGCCGAGTTTCCTTTTCCTCGCGCGGACGGCGAGCGAGAGAGAGAGTCGTCTCTCGTATTGGTGCGGTGGAAGTCACTCGGGGACCGTTGATCAACTCCCCGCCCCCTTGTTGAGAGCCCCAAAATCCCAAAATGCGAAAATGTGCCATTGCTCGAAATTGGGGTTCGCCACTTGCCCGGAATAGCGAGTAAATCACTCCCAAATCCATGAAAATATATGAAAAGGCGGCAGCGGCCCGAGCCCGCAGCTACAATCATGTTATTAATGGAAGAAGCCGGATTGTTTGAATATCATATCCCCATGATAATTAAATCCAAATGTTTTTGAAATGAAAGCTTATCCGGAACACGACTGTTGGCTGCGTTACAGATGAGTTGATTCGGTGTACGTAAATAAACACGCGGATAAGCGAGTTTGTGAGCGACCGTGAGCGAACGCCGACCTTGTTTTTCCGTAAATCCCGCAGGGGCAAGTTATCGTGCCGTCATGACATCAGAACACGCCCGCCGGGCGCGAGTTCAACCGAGACGGAAAAAAAAAAAAGCAAAGACGACCGCCCCGCGCATTCGCACGGACGCCATTAGCGGCGAACACGACCGCAGAGCTCTCAACATCGGCCTCGTAGCTTCACTCACCAACATGTGCTGCTCGGGGCAGCTGCTTTCCATAAACAGTAATTGGATTCACTTGTTTTAATTTGCTCCACTACCGTAGGCTCCGTCCGTAACCGGCTTCAGGCCGGCGATGGTTCAAATAAACGTTTCATACGATCTTCCCCCGATGGTGGCCGGCCGGGGGCGGGGAGCGTGAGGAGCGCACGGCCTCCCGCCGTCAAGCCGCCTCTGACAGTCACTTCCTTCCTCCGGGTGAGCGTTCCCGTCACCCGGCTGAATGTCTCTTGGAATCGCTGACAGTGACATAACCGCATGGGGGGGAGGGAGGGAGGAAGGGAGGGGGCTACCAGAGTTACAGCTGGCATCGAACGTCCGTCCGGCTTCGGAGGTGTGTTAGATAATAAGGCCGGGATTAAAAATTCCCGTGAGGACTTGGATGCGAGCGAGGGTCAAGTGTCGCGCTAAAAATGACACGGGCGAGGAAATCGCGACGGTACCGACCGATCCCGGAGGGGGGAGGTGGAATTCGACTAAAATAAATAGACTTTGGTGCTTTTGCGTGATTTTTGGTGAGCTTACATTCACTTTTAGCAAATCCCCCTGTGGCGGAAAACCAAGATGAAACTGTTTTGATGTAAAAAAATGATTTTGAATGTTTATTTTGTGTCACGACAATTTATATAATTTATAAAAACTGGCAAAAAAAAACAAAAAACAAATATATATCATCTTCATTGAAGGAATATATCACAAAAGCAAGCACACATAAGCAGAATTGAATACAAATGAACTCCACTTGAGTGCTCCATCATCCTGTCAAAGTGATCAATACATATTAATATTATTGATTTTTTTTAATTCAGGGTTTTCTGTAGAGATGGATGAACCTGAAAATACAATTGCCATTTCCTCCTGCGCGCCTGGATGCTTGCTATCTCTTGTCCTTTTCTCTCGCTTTCTCTCTGTCTACCCTGACTGGTCGAGGCAGAAGGCCGCCCGGGATCCGCCCGAGATGTCTGCCCGATATGCAAGCGTTTCGGTTATTCATCTTAAAATGTGCGGTCCAGAGTTTGTCGTGCTCTGTTTAAATAAAGTCGTACGTCACTTCGATTTAGCGGCTGATATTTGCTACATTCAGCGTATTTTTAATCAAGCAGGCGATCGTTAGTCTAGGGACAGAAAAAAAAAAACGTTTTCAAAGCGTTGCCCATAAGCTTTCAGCGGCGGGAAACTGATTTATATCCAGATACCGAAGTAATTATGGTAATAATGAAGTCAAATATTAACTTTCAAATACCGTATGTGGTGGGTTCATGAGTACATTACCCAGATGTGTAGTAAATAATGTATCCTTCCTCAATTCGGGTCGGTCTGTATCGTATTCTGTATTGTATATTTGTACAGCCTCCCCCGTCGCAATCTGTGATACTTAGTGGAGCCCGTAATAACGCCGAAATGCGAGTACCGGCAAAAGACGATCCATCTTAACGGTTTGAAGGCGAGCTGGATCGCCAACTAGACGAGGCCTATGACTAGGATAACCTGTGATAAATACATATGTGAGAAAAGCTTCAAAATGTATAAAAAAAAAAATTCTGATTTCTATCACAGATGGCGAGACTAGAAGGATCATTTCATCTTTCAAATGAGAGCAAATTTGTTTTTTTATGGATTTAACATAAGGGATACAAAAATAGTCAAATAGTGTCTTTTAACATGGCACTTTCTGGTTTGCTTTGCTATCATTCATCTCTCCTCTCAGTTTTGCCGTTTTATCTACCGTGTTTTTTCATCTTCTCTTTTTTTTTTTTTTTGTTCATGTTGCCGCTTTTCCCCCGCTGATACACTCCTGTGTGTTTATTTGCTTCTTCCACTGACAATTAAAGTTCCAAAGTTCTCGTGTTTCATTTTCCGCCCGCGGTCATTCAGCCTTCCGTCCAAAACTCCCCATGTGTGAAACCATTAAACCCTTTTAAATATGGATGTCTCCATGGTCCTTGCATCTGTTGTCATTTATTTAATTCTTCTTTTTTTGTGATCCGCCGCAGAGCACACACACACACACACACACACAGTCGTCGAGATCCCGTCAGGGTGAACGTGCACTCTTGTTTTGTTTTTTTTTTATTTGGGAATCTAATCAAACCAGGCCCTGAAGTGTCTTGTGCTTGTACTTAACACACATGTACTTGTTGGCAGACGACGTCGACAAAAACGTCATAAAAACTCGCACACGTTCGAACGCTGGCGCGTTCCGGCGTGAGGTACGGGGGGGTTCAGCGCGAGGATGCGCGGGTATCGCGTCTTGTTACGTCCCGGGGGGGAATGGAGCCAGGAATTTTGTGACCCCCTCCGCCTCCTGAGCCGCAGCCGCCTTCCACATGCGGCAAATATTATGAAAAATAAAGATCAGACAATAAACGGTCCGCATTTTAATTTTCTCGAAGCGATCAAAAAGCCAGATGTTTCACGGACGCGATAAAACAACGTCACCTCGATCCTACCGGATTACTCCATTATTTTTATCAAACGACGGCAAGCCGCTCATCGATATTTAACGTGTTTTAATTTCCTTCGTCTGGTCTTGAAGAATTGAGGCCCCGCGGTTTCGGGCCAGAATTCATTATCGTCCTTTACAGATGCTTTTTATGGCCCGGCCCGGGGTGGTGAAAGTCACCACCTCATTTGATTTCACCTATATACCCTTAAGCCGTTTAAATTCCTCTAAACCTCACTTTTGTCTGTTTAAATTACAAAGAAACGGAGAACCGGTATTTAAACGATCTATTAAACGAACGCGGTCGGGATTCTTGGGCCGTCCTGTCGTTCCGCTGCAATTCAGCACCGGCCAATGCCGGAAGATTACCCGTTTTTTTTTTTTTTTCATTTACATCACCGTCTGGATGGAAACCTGAGGTGAGTCAGACATTGGAAGCATGTGTTTTCTGCATGCTTCGTTATGTCTCGGGTCTGGCGCGGGCCACCGCCGTGTTATCCTGTTAAACATTTGCGCCGCGTTTCATTCAGTTGCCGCAAACAAATGTTATGAAGTGCTGTCAGAGGCAGAGGGGGGGGAGCGGGGTTTGAGGTATAGCGGAGGGGTGGGGGTTCTGGACCCGGTTCCGCGATTGGCAAGAGCGAGAAAGGGGAATAAAACCCGGGCGAAAACCGCATTAAGCGTCCCGATCGGACCGCTCGATTTCACCTGTGCGGTAAAATCCATCCGTGTGTTTAAATGAGAAGCACGCACGGGACGCATGATACCCTGTTCGATTCAATCAGGACGATGCGGCCAATATCGCATTTTTCAATCTCGAACACCGAGGTGGACAGTATGGGGGTAACGTCACCGCATATTTTGTGGTGAGTCATGGGCTGGAGGCTAGAAGGGCCGCAAAAAACAAAAGTGGGGAGAAGGGGGATATGGAGTGACCTAATGATGTTGTAATTTAACATAGAGCATGTCGCTTTTTCTAAAAATAACAGCCAGTTCAGACTGAAATAGCAGCTCTATTTCTGTTTGGTGTTTCTGTTGGACGCCACCGGCGCGCTCTCTCCGGGGGCGTGCATGCTAGCAAGGGGAGAGCGGGAAGAACGGGGTGGGGGGCGGCGTTGTTTTGTTTTTCATTCTTTCCCTCTTTAAAAGGGGAGAGCGGTGGCGGGGCTTCTCCGGAACCTTCTTAATCATTCCTGCAAACCATCCGCAGTTAAAAAACTCCCCAGAATGAGTCTTGTCTTCCACTGGCGAAGGCTAAGAGCATTCTTTGGGAGAAGGACCGGCTGGGGGAGCGGGTGGTTTGATTTAAATCGCTACGTCCCGACAAGCGGCTCGACAGGAAGTCACCCCGTGCGACGAAGCGCCCCGACGGCTTAAAACGTAAATCGATACGGTCTGTCCTCGGAACGCTCCGCTTTTTGTTCCGAGGGCCAGAGAGGTCAAAGGTTACGACCGAGCCGTCGACGCGTAACGCTATTACGCGGAGTGTCGACCATCGTATCGTCTTTCCCGGTGATTCTTCTTGTGCAGTCCGGTCGAATACAGAGGGATATGAATCATCGACGTGAATATATTACTCCTTCTCTCTGAAGAACACACACTCCCTCCCCAGTCCAGCTGATGTAAAAGGACCCCCCTTTCCCCCCACAGACCCCCTGATTAGGTCGACTTGACTTTAAAAGCGAGTCGCACTTCCTCCGGTCCGTTTCTGCCCCGAACGCAGACGAGAGGAATGCGCGTTGGGCGAAAACAGATTAAATCTGCTGCAGCAAACGGCAAATCGGCCACAGCGTCGCCTGAGAGTGACGCGGTTGTACGCGAGCGCAATAACAGGCGTGTACGCGTGTACTGTGGCGAAATTTAAAACAAAAGCTATTTTTAGCGGCCGAAATTGAAAAAAATCCCTCCGCGCCATGCGAATACGCAACCATGTCAATATGTACGACGTCTCCGCAGAAGTAAATATATTCTCAAGGAAATGTCAGAATGTTCTTTTTTATCGCAAATGGCGAGGGTCTAACAAACTGCGGCAATCTGCGGCCAACACAAGATGTTCTTACTGAACAAATATGCAAAAAAAATATTCCACATCTTTCATTTGTCATTCATGACATATCTGCCGCTGGCGAATAAAATGTGATTTATGTTTAAACGGTTGTGTTTAAAGGGAATCAAAATCCCTCGGTTAAACGTTGGGACAGACTGTGGTCATGGTTTAAGGACCAGCGTGTGGGATTTAGAGAGATCTATTGGCATATAATCTGGAATATAATATTCAAAAATATGTTCTCATGAGTGTATAAATGTCTGAAAGTAAGAAGCACAGTGTTTTTGTTAGTTTTAAAATGAGCCCCTCATATCTACATACAGAGAGCCAAAGCCTGACAAACTAAACACAGCAGATTAGGGTTTGCAGGCCATCCAGCATTTCCCCGACATGTCTAAAACAATAACACGGGTTTAAAAATGTCAAAATATCGCCGCGCAATACCGTTCCTATACGGTATTTATGTAATCCCTCAGTAGCTTGTCAAACCCTTTCAGGAAAACCACATGAAATTCCTCACTTTCCACATGTGATCACATGTAAAAGACATGTTGCCTCGTATTACAACACAGGGGGGGTTTGGGAGAGAGTTTGAAACAAATGTGATTCGTCTGCAAACGGAAGGCCGCCGTAGGTTCTGACCCAGAGGTGAATGGATGGTAATAAGTTCAAAAAAAATCATAAAAATGTGTGGGACTGTTTATAGGCATTTGTTTCATCAGAAAACACCAAGGGATTTAAATGGATATAAGATCAAACCAGAATATACCTGGATAAGTAACAGAGATTTTTTTTCTCTCCACTGACTGAGCTTGATAAATGATTTTTTGGTCCAGGGAAGACACTTTAAGAAGTGCGTATTTTACATTTTTATGTTAATACATCCATCGGTACCAGAACAGAACGGTTGTTGATTATTGGCTGTGTGTGTCTGGCCCCTAAAGTCCTTTTAGCCGTGCTGTGATCGACACCACCTCTCCGACATTTGGCTCCATGTTTCTCCACTGCATTCTTCACCAAACAGCCCGTCTACTCCGAAAGGGTTTGGTAAGAACGGGGGGGGGGGGGGGGTCGATAAAAACAATCTAAAACATAGTAGAACAGCGGAGAATGTTCTTCCTGAGGCAGTTAGAGAAGTTTAACCCGACAAATACGATGATGGTGCACTCCTAGGCATCGAGTCCATCCTCACCAAGGTCAGACTATGGCGATTGCAGAGAAGGTGATGCAATCTGCCATCTCTACAGGGCCTGTACACCTCCTGGACCCTTATGCAATCTAGAAATCTGATGACTTTGAAAAGAGTTGGAAAAGACCCGTGTAAAACTATCATCTCACAACAGCTCACATCTAAAGACTAGTTTTTAGAGGCTAGGCCAGGGGCGGGCAAACTGCCACTTGCTCGTCACAGATCGGGTTTGTGATTTAGCATATCGGGTTCGTCAGTCAATGTTAGCGTTAGTGCTACGTGGCAGTTTGGGATCGCAACAAGACGAGCAAGTGACAGTGATCCGGCACGCGGTCTTTTTAATCCGGCCCGCCGAAGATCGGTTCAGAATTCATACTTGATGTGAATGATTGAACGATTGGATCAATGAATGTGGGAGTTCAAACAGGAGATTATTTCTTTTTTGGAGCTACTTGAGAATTTTCCTGAGCTGAATGACACAGATCGGGTTTGTGATTTAGCAGATCGGGTTCGTCAGTCAATGTTAGCGTTAGTGCTACGTGACGGTGGCAGTTTGGGATCGCAACAAGACGAGCAAGTGACAGGGATGGAGGTGGACAAAAGAAAAAAGAAAGACCGTGAGCTCGAGGCAACCAGGCAAAGCTATCTTTCATTTGGATTCACTTTCACCGGGGATGAGACGGCACAGACTCCGCTGTGCTTGGTGTGTGATGAGAAGCTATCCAATAGCGCCACGGTGCTAGGCGAGCTTAAACGCCATCTCCGAATGAACACCTTTCCGTTCAAAAGGAGCCGATGGACTGTTTTGTGCGCTTGCGTACAAAGAAGCGGACAATTTTTTGGTGAGAAACCACAAAGGTAAACGAAAGACCTAGCTACCTTATTGCTGAACTCGTAGCTAAATCCAGAAAGTCCCACACTGTGGCAGAAACATTATTACTGCCAGCTTGGAAAGCTTGTAAATTTATATTGAATGTACTGTGTTAAAGTGTCATTTTGTGTCATTTTTGTTGGTGGTGTGCCCCAAGATTTTGTAAATGTTAAAAATGTGCCCAAAAAAGGTTGAAATTTAGCCTTTACTGTAAATATACTGACACACATGAATGAGCTAGACGTGAAGCTACGATGGAAAAACTGGTTTGTCCATGAAATGCGAGCAAACGCCAGAGCCTTCAAAACCAAGCTGATGTTATTTTCAAAGCAAATGTCAGATGGATCTGATATGTAACCTTAACAAATGCGTTTTTTTTTTTTTTTTTGTATGTATATCGTATCTTTTGGTGACCTGGCCTGTCTGTCACATTTTAAAAGTCAATGTGGCCCCTGAGACAAAACGTTTTCCCACCCCTGGGCTAGGCTGTGGATCTTACATCTAAAGACTTTGAAAAGATTTGGAAAAGACTCGTGGAAAACGACACCTAAATTCTTTCGGCATACTTTTCCCACCGTGCAATGTTTTCCCAGGGTATTTGCTATTTCAATCCATCGCTTTACCTTCTCCAATCGGTCTTGATAGGTTGGAGAGCTGACGTCGTACAAGCCGGGGCCGTTCTGCCGACAGCGCCGCCATCCGGCTCATACGGATCGGAACGTCCTTCGTCGTTCCGGTTCATCCGTACTGCAAAGAAATACCGTCTCTGCTGCCAATTCCGCTCCGGTGACTGTTTGCCTACCATGATTCATTTTTCCAGTTTTGTTGGCGCTCATCTATTAGTCGTCGATTGAGCCACGTCACTATAAAGACTGAAAGACTTATGTATGTCAAACAAACCCGACACTGGGGAAAAAATGATCCACGACTCTTCTAAAATAATAAGATTACCACCTGACGCTGAACAACCGAGATGTGAGACTCCAGTAAGGCTCTTAAGATTTCCTTCCGACTTTCACTATTTATACACTGCTCAAAAAAATAAAGGGAACACTTAAAAAACACATCCTAGATCTAAATGAATGAAATATTCTTATGAAATACTTTGCTCTTTACACAGTTGACTGTGCTGACAGCAAAATCACACAAAAATGATCAATGGAAATCAATTGTATCAACCCATGGAGGTCTGGATAAGAATCACACTCAAAATTAAAGTGTAAAAACAAACTCCAGGCTGATCCAACTTTGATGTAATGTCCTTAAAACAAGTCAAAATGAATCTGTGTTGCTTCCTGAGTGGACACTATGATTTCACAGAAGTGTGATTGACTTGGAATTACATTGTGTTGTTCAAGTGTTCCCTTTATTTTTTTGAGCAGTATATCTACGACTGTGAAAATTGTTAGGCGTAAGCCCGGCATAAGATGGTGGTTGACCCCTTTCACCCTGGACACAGACACCCTGAACACCTCCCCTCTGGCAGGAGGCTGTGCTGCATCACGACCAAAACCTCTTGCCACAAAAACAGTTTCTTCCCGTCAGCAGCCCGCCTCATCTATAAGGCCACCACCGACACTCTCTCAACCCCTCGTCTCTTGCACCACTTTGCACCGCTGGCTCATTTCCACTACCAGCTACGCTAGTTCTGATTTCCCCCTTTTTTTTTATTATTTTTATGATTATTCCATGTTGTCTGCCTAGCACTGTTCAACCACAGCAGTTCCCTGTTTTTGCCGGATTCTGAAGTTATGAGCATGTTCATACATTGGCGATAAAATACGATAATCAACCTCAATCTGGGAGAGTAGATTTATCCATTCTTCTGTTAAGGTTCAATATCATCCGCTCATCTGACCGTGAATCGTACTCACACTCAACTCCTGTGTAATTTACCTTGAAATGACATAATCACAACACAACACCGGTGAACTTGTTGATCGTTCGCTACTATTTGAAAGAGAACGGCTACAATAATTATCTTAGTCTCTCTCTTTATATATATATACACACACAATATATATATATCGTATATTTGTATATAGTATTTTTGCGTGTATATGTATATAATATATTATACATATACACGCACACACACCTACACACACACATATATTTATATATATACGTATATATAATGGCTTGGTTAGCTCCTTGAATGGCTGTTCTGCCGCTTTTGGTGCAAGAGTGGGTGTTTGTGTGGCTGGAATGTATTGTAAAGCGCTTTGAAACTGCAAGGCGTAAAAGCGTTATATAAGGAGACACCATAGGTGTATGCGAAAAAAAAAAAAGGATAATGTCTATCACCCTGGCACAGTGGCTCAGCCTTCCAACTCACTGCAAGGAGGTCCCTGGTTGGATTTCCAACTGGAGGCGACTCTGTGTAGAGATTGTGGGTTCTTGTGTCTGCGTGGGTTTCCTCCAGGTCTCACTGTCCAGAAATATATAGAAGGTTTACTGGAGACCATGCATTGCTAAGATGCGTGAATGAGCGAATGAATGGTTGTTTGTCTCAATATGTGGTCCTGTGCTTGTCTGAGGACTGGTCTGGCGCAAACCCCGCGTCTAGCTTCTTTATTGTTTTCATCGTCTCTTCTTTTTTTTTTTTTTTCATTTACAGGCTGTGGCTTCATTCCCCAGATTCAGTCTGTCAGCATAATCTCCACAAGTACATCAAATAAACAAACCGCTCTGGTATTATAAGTCATTTCACACATTGGCAGTATTTAAAGTCAAAAAAGTTGCATGGGAGAAATCTGCATCAGGAATACCCACGAGAAGTTGACGCCTGCCTCCGGACAAAGTGTGACTTACAAATAAAAGCAGATAGCACGTGGTTTATACCGGTATTTTGTAAGATATAGCGATATACGAAGGATTACGGTTACAATAATGTTCGGTAGTCGGTCGGATGAGTTTATTTCAGCTGAGGCTTCATTTGTTTTCTTCCATGACTCAAATAACCAGCAAGCGTCTGGCTCGAGGATATACACAGGCCTGCTCTGTTATATGCTGTATATATATCTCATGCAATCTCATCTTTCATGCTCTTAGTTCATCCCAACATCATTTCTCACATTCTCTCATTCTCTCTCTGAATATATTTCTACAGATTCCATTAATAAAGCTGTCAGGTGAGATTATAAAGCTTATTTTTTACCAGTAACACCATCCGTCGGGTAGACTTTACGCCGCAAAAGCGACAATAAGTCCGCCCCCGTGATTATTTAGTCTATATTATGAGAAATATTGATGTGAAACCCCATCACCTGGTTCAAATATGAGTGAAGGCCTCTGCCAGAGCCTGTCAGAGAGGGAACGCTCGAATGCCAATTGAATGAGGAACTCCTCATGAGATGGTCCGATGACAGAATTAGATTGACTTGAAAGCCCGGAGTGGTTCGCGTCTGGGTTCGAGAGTGCCAAGACATGATATTGCCAGATGTGTAATCACAGTACGGCCGTTGAATTGCGGTAAAAAAAAAAAAAAAAAATCATGCCGCGCGACGGGTGAGCAGCGCCGGAGACGGAGCCGGACGACGTGGCAATGGCACTTGTTGCTTTCGAGCGTGATCCACCGGTGACCTCATCACTAATGATAACTGACTCGACTCCAAACACAAGCGGGGTGAGAGATTAAAGTGCTGAGAGGCACCTAGAGTGCAGCTACGGTAAAACGGCTCCATGATGTAATGCTTCGCAAAAAGCAACAGGGCGAGGTCTAAACACATGAAAGTCCGAGGCCAATTTGAAACAGATTTGACCTGACAAGTGTGATTGTAGCCTGTTGTTTCAAGGCCTATACTGTATGTGTGTCAGAAAGCGGAGAGATAACACCGGGGGGAAAGTTAGGTGGCAGGCCTCTTCTTCTTCTTCTTCTTTGTTTTTTTTCTATTTTATACCATCCATGAAATCTTGCAGGCCAGGGCGAGTTAAGTGATGGGGATGAGCCCCGGGTGCAGCTGATGAACACGCAGGACCGGCCAAGCAACATAAAAAAGGAGAAATCCGCGGATCCCATTGATGTGAATTGCGACCAGTTGTTTCTAATTAGGCGCGGCTCCTGGGATCAGCCCAGAAGATACGCTCCTCCTGAACGTCTCTCCTTCTATAAACAACCTTCCGCCGGCTGTTGAGCCGACCGGGGCCTCGGACCCGGCTCCCAAAAAAAAAAAAAACCCTCACCTACACGAAGATGTCCCGCTTGGCCTCCTCGCACTTTTTGACTGCTAATAATGATGTCAACACTTAACGCCATTGTCCATTAGAGGGTCTCATTTTGACGCTTTTCCATTTAATTGTGTTTTCCCCGCATGTGTATTTAGCCGGTCTGGCGGGACGAATTTTTATGAAGTTAAGGCAGCAGAAAGGGAAAACGGATAATCAAAGATGAGAGAGATGGGAAAAATCCGATTTCAAACTGAAGTTTTGGCATCTTGAACAGTTAGCTTTCCTTGCCCAACAATTTGTTACGGTCACTAATAGTTAGACTTGATAACGCTAAAGAAAGCGGACGTTTGTCTCAATTAAGAGGCTTTTTTTTTTTATTTTATTTTTTTTGTCAGTAGAACCCCCCCCCATCTAAAAGAAATCTCATCTGTCGAAAAATGTTGCGTGAAAGCGGATCACGGAGTGGATACGGGGAGAAAATCATGTGGAAAAAAAACAGAGGTTCTTGGTGAGTCGTTGGGATTATTCTCAGGAATTTCATACAGGAAACATGGGTGTAAGTCCCACATGTGGCTTTTAGCCAATGTGGGTTATTTTCCAAGGGTGTCACATTGATTTTCTGTTGTTTGCTGCACTTCTGCTGGGTTAAGGCAACAAAACGTTGGGTCGAACATCAGGGAAAAACATCACGGCGTCGGTTGAAATAGACTCTCACGATATTAACTGCGCATTCGAAACCCTCCGTTTTTCTCGGTGCCTTTTCCGTCCCAGGGTATCTCCGGGACAAACAACCTCTCGAGGCCTCTCCGATTTAGACAAAGGATTCCCAAAGCGACGAAGCCGCAGCGGTGTAAACTTTCCTGTCTTGGGTTCGGTGATGCAAAATGAGCGGTTTCGGACTGGCTCTGTTATCGTGAAAATGGTCGGGCAGGAATTCGGTGTCTAAATAGCGAAACATATGGGGTTCCAAGTGTCTCATAAACTAACTAACATCGAACAAAATTCGAATTCACTCTGTCGGGATATTTTTCGAGAGTCCAAAGATTTTTGCAGATTGTTGAACTGGATCTCCAGAGACATAGAATGTCACGCCGTGTCTCTTTGACAATCTAAAGCGAGGCAGACAATCCAGGATTGAGACGCAACTCGGCCATTTGAACTCAAGCCGTCCGAAATCCTACAAAACCTGTGCATTAGTGACCTCAGTGAGCTCCAGATAAAAAAGACCGTGATCGACGGATTGCCCGCTACTGTCGCGGCTGGATTTTGATTACTCACAGTGCCCGTGCTCAATTCTCCCACCAGATGGAATCCTAAAATAGAAAATAAGAATGAAAAAACAAACGCGGTGGTCAGTTAAGATTCGGAAAGATAAACTGAACCAAGCAATTTTAAAAAGTTTTCTTTTCTGCCGCACTGTCGGCAAGATAAGACTCCTCTAATTTCTGGAACTTTAATGCTTTTGACTTTGTGCAAATAAAAATACACATATACTGTAAGTATATAACAATTTTGCATCTTGTGCCCTGTGACTCTATGGGCTTCCTCTGGATTCTCCGCTTTCCTCCCACAATCCAAAAACATGCGAAAGGTCCATCGGAGCCCCAAATTGCCAAGACGTGTGAACGAGAGGGGGAATTGTTGCATGTCTCCATGCCGTGGCGTTGCGATCAACTGGCTAACCGGCCTCTCGCCCAATCACAGCCGGGATAAACCCCGGGATCCCCACGACCTGAGTGCACGATAAGCGGTACATAATGAATGAATGGATAAGATGACGCTTGGAAATCTTGCCAACCGTTCATCCCAAGTCTTGTTCGTATCACGTTAGCTAAATTCACCTTCACGCTAGCTTGCGATTTGGTTTCTTGCTCTTGAATTCGCTCTATCGAAAGTATGAATCGACTGACAATATCGCCCGTGAAGCGATCGAGAGACGGGAGGTCACGGTTAGCTGATCTGACTTTCTCTGCGGTCATCTCTCGCATCATCTGTTAGCTACCTTTTTCCCCGCGTTATAACTAGTCACCACACCGAGTCGATCAAGTTGACCTTGATCATCACCCCGAATTTCTGCTTGGACTCTGATCGTCCTCTTAAGTTATCTTTCCAAAGCCCACAGTTATGAATCTTAATACGCCGTGCCTTTGAAGCCAGTATCACAATGCATACTTTAGTGAAATATCTTCATCCTTTTCTACCACACTTTGATCACCGAGAAGGAGTGAAGCACAAAACTACAAGAAGTGCAATCGGACGAGTCAAACAGAGGACAGGCGAGGTTTGCAATCCTTTATGAATGACACAGCACAATATTATTTCACTGTTATTTATGTTTTAGCTCTTGTTATTCCAGATTTCTTTACTTTATGAAAGTGACGCTCTGAAGCACCCCCCCCCCCCAAAAAAAAAAAAAAAAAAATGGTCAGCTATATACAGTATTTGAATTCTGGTATGAATTAGTCCACACCTGGCAGATGAGATAAATTGCGTAACTCACACTAAGTCGTCGGTGGAGTCTTGCTACAGCAGCGTGGGGTAATCCTGATCCAAAGAAGGGGTGTCCTCACCCGGCCCTGCTGCCGCTTCAATTCTACAGTGTGTTTGGATGTGTGTGTGTGTGTGCGTGTGTGTTTGCGTTTGCTCGTCCGTTTGAGCACGCTAGGCCAACGCTTCTCTCCTCCCAGTAGTCTGACGCACTCTCTCAGCCTATCTATAATCAGATGGTTTTCTTTGCAGACCGCAAAGTTTGTTACCTCCACTTTCTTATCTCTCGAGTTATGTGATAGAAAAAAATGAGGTCATCGGACGAGAGTGTTTTTTTTTTTTTAAGAAATAAATTTGTGTGTTCCAGTGGCTCAATGGCTAGGTATTTCGGGCAAGTTTAATCACTCTTTATTTTTATCTCCCTTGATCTCACGAGCTCACGTCTGGTCTCGCTGGGCGTAGCGTGTTTGGACTTAATGTGGACCCGCAGCAGTGCAGTAAATCTGTCAGGAGACCCGATATTCTAACTGGCATCCAAACATACGTATTATCATTTAAAGTTATGGGCCTATGGAAAGATACTCTACTTCCTAAAGGTCAGCGTCAAACATAAGTCATACACCTCTTACGACAATTACCCAGTTCCCATTATTTCCCATTATTTCGCAACAGGCTGAACCCTTTTTTAGAATATAATTCAAAGCATATTTCATTGAAATTATGACAACATATTTTCTGCTTTAAGATTAGAAAATTCCCTGAAATTTATTTGGGAGTGCTCTAAAGGTATTATATATGAGGCTTGTATTAGGATTTTACATTTGTGCTGCTTTCTTTAGTTTTTTTTTTTTTTTCTTTTGGGATAAAATTTATATTGGCAGGGATTTTGTTCATACAGTGTCCATTTTTTTTTTTTTTCATGTCCCATACGTATATATCTTACATTTGAATTACTATTGGTGGTCAGAACATGTTGAATAAGGTATTCTTACTTGGCAGAGATACATCGGTTTGTCTTGTATGTGAGGTATCAGGATCGGGAGCGAACCAGACTGCATGAACGGCGACCGTGTTCGGCTGCCGCATTCATCGACGCTTGACGGTTCACGCTTGGAACTGTTTGGACGCGAGCATTTTTGTGGACCGCACGTGAACCCAAGCGATTCTCAGGTTTGAGTCTGCCAACGGGTGAACCGCATTGGACGAGAGAGGTGGCGGGGAGATCGTGGTGGGAAGAAGTGGCTCGTGAGTTGACAGGTAACTGGAACACTTTGTTACAAAGTCCAACCGTAAGGTTCGGCGAAGGGGCCTATGTTGACATGACTCGAAAAATCAAAAGGGAACTGTTGGATTTGTGAGAAGAAATGACGGAAATCAGGAACATACAGGAAGCGCGTAACACCCGGTTGCATAAATAACAGTAAGATTCGAGCTGAACTTTATGCCGATTACGTCCCACAGCTGAAGCTCATTTCGAGGTTCTGCACAAAGGTCCTTCGATCGGTAACTTAGCTAATGCTGCATCTGCATCGTCGCTTTTGAAATGTGAACACAAAAAATCCTCTGTGCCTGTACATCGTCACGGATCCAGAGCATTTAGACCCCTGTGATTGGTCGACACATCTCCTGATGAAGGTGAAATTGGTTTATCAACATTTTTACGACAAGCGTTTAAACCATATATCGTTAGTCTCTCCAATGCGGAGAAAGATGATACCAACTACTAGCAGTTAGCACATAAATATAGGAAGGGGAAGAACTGGCTTAAATGGTCTAAACTCATGTAGCACTTTCACACCCTGCGGTTTCAATGCCCTTCATATAAATATATATATTATATATTGCATTCATTCATTCACACACTGATGGTTGCAGAGCCACCACTTGAGCGCTATCTAGACCACTGGGAACAATTTTAGGGTTTGCAGTCACACAGACAGGAGGCGCAGGGAATCAAACGGTGGACCTTCCGATCAGAGGGACGCCAAACTGAGCCTTAACCTTCTTTCAATATGAAACAGACGCTGAAGATGGATTTGGATCAAATATGAACCCTTTCAAAAGTTGTCTGACTCACTCTGTCTACCTTTGTTTTGGTCTAAATGCATGTTCCTTGAAACAAAAAAGGATGTGGGTGACTTCCATTTCTCCTCAGTCCTAACTTTAGTCTTTGCCCTCGTCTCAAGTGATTTATGATGTCACCTTGACAGGGGGACTGGTACGGCGGACCTTCATATTTGTCACCGCGGAAAAACAGAATATGGAAAGTAATGACCTTCGCGCAATTCATAAGGGAATGTGGACATTAAAAAAGAATGGGAAAACCAAACAAAGGCAGCAGCATCACCATGAGGGCAGAACAACAAAACAAGTGATGATAAGAGTCTGTGCAATGACTCCAGACTTGAACTGTGACATTATCAGGAAAATATGGACCCTTAAATGCAGCATTACTGTTGTTTTTCTACATTTTTTCCAAAATAAAGCTCCAAAGATTGTTCCAAAACCTCGAGGAACTCAAATCCGACCGAGTTCTGCTGGATAATGGTGGGAAGCGGGCCCGACATACTGGACCGGAATGTAAACTTTAGACCAGGAGCGGCAGAAGAAGAATGGCCGAGGCGTCCTCCAAAGTCCGGGATAATTGCTCAATACGTGAGCTCGGCTTTCCCACCGTTGACACCTTCCTCTGCGAGAAACCCTATCTTATTTGTTTCGTGATTAATGGGAATCGGTTGTTGTAAAAATAAGACGTCTCATTGGGATTAATCAGGGACGCCATTTATCTCTCTATTTGAGTGTATTAACATGTTTTGTATAGATATTAAATTCTGCAATTGCAATATGCCTTCCCCCCCCTTTTTTTTTTCCCTTTCCTTTTAGTTTGACGGACAGATCGGCTCCTGGGAAAAGTGGCATTGCAGCAGGGTGGAAGGCATTAAGAGCTTTCAGCGACGCCCTGAGGCAGGCTCACATGATACCCTGTAAGAGAAGGGCTAATATTTTACAGTCAGCTTGGTATTTACCAGAAGCTTGTATCCTTCACCTCAGATCAAGAGCAAAGTATCAAAACATTCTGAGGATGAGCAATGAACCTGCTTCTCAGCTCTCTTCCGAGGATAAGGCGCACTTACTTATCAGACAGAGGTTCAGTTGTTGGTCATGTGGAGTGCAAAGAGGCAAGAGAAGGAAAAAAGTTAGAAAATTGGGTGGGTGGGTGAGCGGGGGGAGTAAAACCTGGATGCCTATTCCGACGCCGAAGTAAACGTGACGCTGCTATGAGCCACGGTCGTGACGTAATGTGTGATACACGGCAATAAAATGCAGAAAATCTTCTTTAGTAAAACTTGAGAAGGAGAAGTCGGACTGCATGATTGATGGAATTGTTACGGGGTGTGCTTAACAGTCCTCTAAATTTAGATTCTGTATCCCTGCTCTAGCATGGATTTCTGGCCGGCAACCCGAGCATTACCTCAGCCGAGCAGCTTTGAGCGAGTGCGCTGTGCTTGAAGACTGTCATCCAGTCGTAACAGCAACTATCAGCATGTTGAACTTAGCACAGCCTTACTTAATATCGTGGCAAAACAATTGTTCTTATCCAGATATATTATTCCGGCTGCAGCGAACTGAAAACACACCCGTACTGGAGCGCGCCTCGCTCATGCAGGGAGCTAAAGACCGGCCAAAGGAGCAAGGTGGTCTGGGTTTCCTCACAGCCGTTGGCTTTCACTTTTTTAGCTTTATCCACGTTTGAGAAAACGGTCGCGAGACAAAGGCCGTGCGTCGATGAACGAGAAGGGCCGACGGATGTTTGTTCGACGCACACTCGAAACGAAGCAATTTGCATTTTACACAGAATCCTTGGTTTGTAAGGTCGACTGTCTTGAAGAAAGACTGCAAGCTTTGTGGGGCCCTAAGCAAGATGCTGTTTTGGGGCCCCAATTTTCACAAACTATGATGGATTACGTTTCAAGACGGTTTGAAGTCATTAAAATCGCTCTAAAATCAAAAACATTGCTGATCCAGCCAAACAGGTTGAACTGACAGGAAATGACAAAACAGGGTGAACAACATGGCTCTTCTGTGTTTCAATAAACCAAACTGATGTTGCGTTCCTTAAAAAAAGGATTTCTTACGATTTCTTTTAAACCATAAAAATATGCAACTTTTGATGTGTAACACGAAATCTTAACAGAAAATTCAAGATTTTTCACAGTTTTGATAGGCCATGACACAAGATGAAGAGACATCAACACAAAACCAAAAAGTAAAACACAATAAGCCGGCATAATACTTGTTGTAGTAAACATGTGAGCTGAGCATGCTTACTATGAGAGCTATTATGTAACTCTCGTGACTTCCATTTTACTCAAATTTACGCAGTTACTGATATTTAAAAAAAGTGCAAAATCCACTCGGGGCAATTGTCAAATACCATAAATATCCACAATGAGCACAGTGTTGATGATTTTTCACACACTTCACATAAGAAACCAATAAACACAGTGCCACAGTGTAAATGGATCATAAATTCATCTGAAAGTAATATAAACAACAGATTAAACATACCACCTTCTCCCACCCATATCATGAAAAAAAAATTACCTTGACTGTCCCGCGGGCGTCCTCCTTGCATTCTCTTCTTTTACGAATAGATTTTTTTGTGGTTTTGCGATTCTCCAGGACTTCGACCTCGGAATGCCTTGGAAGGCAGTGCAGTTTAGCTCATCACTTTCCACCATTGTATGTTTTTTCTTCAAAAATATAATCCGACTCACCAACCCGTCTTATCGATGAGGGCCCCTGGTGGTGAGGAGGTCACTTACATTTGCACAGGCTGCTTCTAGAAGGCACAGCTGTGAGAACAAGTGTGGACATATTGATGGGGGGGGTGCCCTGACTGCCCTAGTGGCCAATGCCGGTAGTGCATAGGCCAGAAAATTGTCTCCATTTGTATTTTTTTTCTCTTCAAGATTTAAAAAGAGAGTGCTAAAATGAAAATGTCAGGCTTAGAAATATATAAGATATATCTTGTATGATGCAATTGTCTAAAATGGCTATTGACAGTCTGAAATCAGACTGAATCAGACTAAACTGATCAAGAAACTGTGGGCAGTTGTTTAATTTTGGATAAAAACTTTTGGATATTTCTTGAAAAAAGTTTTACTGACATCACCGAATGGCCGCTTGACATCAATTTATTTATTTTTTACTTTTAATGAAAAAAAAAGCAAGTTAATGTCACCGATAGCGAAGCATCTTTTGCTCCTAGCAGTAACATTGTAGAAAGCCCTCTCACATGCACTGGTTTTAATCAATGTTTTTGTTTCCTTATTTTCTGCATGTCAGTTTGTGCACGGTAATATATTTGTATAATTTTATCTCAGTTTGGCGTCGACTCGAGATAAGCCCTCTTGCTTTTCCCTCTCTTTCTGTGCAATTTATTATTTGTTATCTTTGTCATTTAGGTATATTTTTTTAAACTGTGAAAAATAAACGAAACTTCTGCGCCGCAGACGTGGAACTGTTAGCTTTAGAGCACACACGCACTCACACACACGAGCGCACGGATAAGTGCTTCCTCTATTTCGACCATGGACGGAGTGTCGCACCACTCTGTCACCGTGGGACTCCAGACCGGACCCCAGACTCCATGACGAAACACTAGACAATTATTTCCTCTTTCCTGATGGCGTTTCAGCAGTTGTATCCCTGTAGGGATTAAAAATGTTTTATCTGATCGCGCGTGAGTTATTACCGGCGCCGAATACCAAATTTCGTATTGCCAGGAGCCAGATTCTGAAAAATCTTGGCCCCTGTACTTGGTGCTGCAGCTCACTAAACACACTCCTGAGGAGAGGGTTGGACGCTCCTTCCCCAACTTACCCTCTAGATGTCGCTGCACGTTGGTCGCTCGCCTTATTTTGACGGCGACGTTACCGAGAAGAGTTCTGCCAACCATCATCACGTGACGATCACCGCTTTTGCACAATAAAAGAACGTGATTTCCACCGTCGTGCCGAACCGAAACACATTAAAAGTCCCATTTTTTTTACGATGCTACATGTCCCGTAAGCGGCGTGACTCCGGACCGCAGAACAACATCCGGGGGTTGAGAAACAGCTGTTTCGGGACTGCGGTCCCGAGATTCAGACGGCTCTGCAACAACCTGCCCCCTCGTCCGTGAGTAAAGTCTTATGGGATTTCCTGTAAAAGGTTTCGGCAGTTGTTTTTTTTTTTTTTTTCTTCCGCCATTCAGTCTTTTAAAAGAGTTTTATACAACGTGCGTAAGGTCTTGATGAATGTTCAAAAACCCGATGTTTTTCCTTCGTCACACAAGCACCCCGCTTGATCCCTTTCTCTTCGAGATTCTTGGAAAGTCCGTCGAATCCGCCGACCTGGCTGGCGTTCCTACCTGTTCAAAGCTGAAACCGCGGGGTCGTCGAGTTTATTATTTTTTTTTTTTCTCCATTGTTCTGCTTTCCAGCATTTCTTGACATTTCGCTGAAAGCAAAATTTCCTTCTCACGTCCTCCTCACGATAAACAGGCTCGCTGATGTCGAATAAAAAGGTATTTATATTGCTGTGAATGATCAGAGCGGTTGACTTCATTCCGGCTAACCATGGGAAAATGCTCCATGGAGGATTTTAAAATCTTGTCCAGAATGACCGGGAGGACCCCCGATATCTGCACGAGAACGCGTTTACCTTTAAAAATCCTCGCAGTAGCCGCTTCAAAGTGATAATGTCTTGTTTACACCTTGTTGCGTCGGCCTCAAGTGACCAAAATTGCCTTTGTCTGAATGCTTTTCTTGCCTCACCGGACTCTGCGGTCGCCTTCGTAGCCACATTTCCAGATCTCAGCAAAGACTGGTGAACACGGTGTTATCATAAGTCATAGATACGGTGGCCAAGACTATGTAAATATGACTCGAGTCGTAATAAATCAGAATTATTCTTTCACTGTGTGGATTTGGGCCCCTGATATTTTCCTCTTTGCACCGACTGAACTAGGATGCCTCCCACAAACTAAACCCAAACCCACAGTCTAACTAAACACAGATGGCAGAGTCTCTCCGCAGCGTTGTCTAATACCTTTAGCAGGCTCAGAAAACCAGAAGCCCGACGACACTGGCACCGCAATCAGGGGGATTCCGGAGAAAACCGAACTATCAAAACACCCGCGGTACACAAGTCCGCGTGCCACTCGATCACTTGTTTTCTCCTCTGGTCTTCTCTTTTTAAGTTTAAGAGTGAGGTGATGGATTCCACGAACCTTGTTAACCGGCAAGTCGGACGCTTTATTTTGTTTGTTTGTTTCACGGATCCCAATCGGGCCTCCGTAACGCAATGGGATGAGGTTACATACGAAAAGCGGCCCTTACTAAAGCGCAAAGAGAAAATATTCTGTCCCCGCCGGATGTTTTGTTTGATAATGGAAAATGTTTCCGTGCGATAAACGTGCACAAATCAACGATCGCCCGCAAACGATCCCGTTCCCCGTAAAACTTCCAGTGTCGTTGAACTGTTTCACGCCTTGAATGGTATGAGAGATTTAAGAGTGATTCGTAAAAATGTCCCGTCGGCACGAAAAAGGTCAAGCTGTCGACGTTGTTTGCGTTAATGTTCAGAAAAAAAACATGCAAACAGGTGCGGCAGAAAAAGAAGTTTTGAAATCATAGATTTAGATGTCAGATCACTTATAAAGAAATAAAGGTTTTTGAAAAATCCAGGAAATCGGTCGGATAATATTGTGAAATTAGCGAGACGTTTCCCGAGAGCAGCGAGAGCCGACTTGACAGTCAATAAAATAAGAACCTTGTCATTAGATATCTGTAAATCAGCTAAAAGAAATCGGAGGTCACGTCCAGTGCGGCGGCGGCGGCGGCGGCGGCGGCGAGCTGATCCGGGCCCGCCTGCTCCGAACACCAAGCGTCTCTATTTCAAAACCGCCGCCGAGGAATCGCGAACACACGCGGGGTGAGAACAGCTTCTTTTCCCGAACGGTCCCGTTCCGCAAATGACATGAATATTTCATGAGACGACTCGTATAATTAGCGGTCGCCAAGGATTTGGCGGCGGGAGTTGCACTTGAAGCGTAGGCGACGTGGCGCGCGACTCGTATCAGCCGTGACTTTCAAAATAAGCTTCCTCTCCGTTTTCCCATGAAACGGTGGGGGCTCTGGAGCCGCTTCTGCTTTTGCTGCCACCACTTTTGCTCATGCTGCGGCGGCGGCGGCGAAAGCGTTTACGCCGGGTTATCTAAAAGCAACAAGGGGAGTAGGAGACGTCTTTTTCGACTGTCTCTGATAACATTAAAAGTCTAAGAAAATGATCAAATAACCAATAAATCGCGGTCGGTTCGAGAGATAGCGTCTCGGTCCTCGGCCGCATTTATTTACAAGGCCCGTGAATTTACTGCGCCTTAAAGTCCTAAATACGCCAAGTTTCTTTTTCGCTTGTGTCATCCGTATCAAATGAGCCCATAAAAGAAAAAAACATGGAATTATGTAAGTGATATTTAGCGATTCCACAGAACTAATAGTGAAAAAGGCTTCAAGCTAGATTGATTCTCGCCTTCAAAGTGGAAACATCAAACGGGGAGTCGAGGGAGAGGATTTTCTCCACCCGCCTTTCACCTGCGTGTGCAAACGCACTCTGGCGGCGTATTTCAACCGCGTCAAATGAGCGTGATGCATATTCCGCCTCGGCCAACACAAACATCTTGCTGTTGCTTTTAACTCCAGGAGGACATCTTGGGACAGACAGCCAGGGCGCGGAGATTGCGTTGATTTATGGCTCTCCTCTCGTCTGACTCGTGGCTGCGGGGGCCCCTGATGTCTGAGCCAGCAGGTGAACTTACTGTTTTGTTTTGTGTTTTTTTTTCTCGTTTTACTATTTCTCGCTTCTTCGATACCCGACGGCCGGGGCGAGACGATTGATCGGACGCCCGGATTCCTCGGAACGCTTAGAGCTCACTCGCAATCAATAAATGACGGGATTTTCAGATATCGTGTCTCGTTTTAAAAATTATTGGAAACGACGTCATGGAAAGCATCGGTCAAGTCGAGTCGGGATTTTATTTATGCGGAGTAGAATCACAACACGGTTGTTTCACGACACTTTCCGCTCTTGGAAATTAATTTCAGTGACCGAACATTCCCCTGTGAGCGAGCTGTTGGGGACAGCGGGGAGGAAACCTTGGGTACATCTCAGCTCAATATGTGCAGCCTTCTGTTTTAACCGGTAAAAAGAGAAAGAGAAGGACGTAGGGATAGAAAGCAAAAGTGTGAGGGAAACGGGGGGGTATGAGATTCGGGGGGGGCGGAGACAAATGATCTTATGCTAATGATAACAGTAGCGCTAACTGTTGCGTCCTAGCAGACGCAACCAAAGCAAGGACTTAGCATTAGCAGTGATTTACCTTTATGTAGAGGGGAAAAAAATGTAAACAATCCAAGATTTTACTTAACCCTGGCAAACCACTGAATCCTTAGTGCTACTGAACGACAACAAATATAATGCAAAGGAACCGGTACGTGACAACCTTTAGATAGCGAGGGGAAATTAGGATAACCTTTGTGCCCTTTCTCTGGAACAACTGTATTGTCGGGGTTTGGAAAATCGTGGATGGGCATTGTGAGAAAAATTACGAGGAAAGGAGGTTGGGGATGGGGTGGGGGGATTCACGACTACAGGTGAGGCGGCGCATCAGCTTTTGTTCACGGCGACAGAGAGTGATGGCGCCTTGAGTAAAGAGGGAGTTCCCGGCAGGTGGAGTCGGAGGACGAAGGGGAAAAGGGTAGCGTCGCTCATCGGGACGAGGAAGAGGTTCGAAGCGCTGAACTTCAGCTCCTCCACTAAAACAGTGTCTGGAAATAAGAATAGAAGT
Source organism: Fistularia commersonii (assembly GCF_037954325.1). Lineage (NCBI taxonomy): Eukaryota > Metazoa > Chordata > Actinopteri > Syngnathiformes > Fistulariidae > Fistularia > Fistularia commersonii. The sequence continues at coordinate 2,599,831 of NC_141316.1, read as the reverse complement.
CAAAGTCTTGGACCATTCTTTGAATAAATATACATATTGTGTGTGCAAGTGTGTGTATGTGCGTGTTCTATTCAATTGCGAAATAACAAAAGCCAAGCATATTTGCCTAATTTCTACTCAGAAGAGAAAAAAAAAGGAGAAAAATATCCCCATTTATAATTCACGGCCACTTCAGTTGCATCATGTCAGGAAAATAAATGTGATTATTCTAGACGATGCATTTTGTCTCCAGAGGTCTTAATCAGAATTAGCAGATTGCTCAATTTATCATAAGCAAAAGCAAATGTGTTTTTCGGGGGTAAAAAGTAGCGATAAGCTAGATTTAGATATTTTGATTTCTTGAAATATTGTCACAAAGCCCCACTTTATCTCACCGGGATGAAAATCAAGTGCGAGGGGTGATTGGATGAAATCCGCATGATTGGAGCCCATCGAATAAAACAATCTCGAGATCCAGGACGTCGAAAAAAAATGGCGAGATTGTTTCTCTCGGTGTCATCTGTCACGTGTTTCGAGCACCGTAAACCGCCGCCCGACATCTTCAGCCACCGGGTTTTCCGCGGGCGGAGAAGGGTGAAGGAAATAATCCATCACTCCCGGTAAACTGTAAACAGCCTAATGACACGTGGCAATATAAAATGGAAAATTCAAATAAACACCAGTGAGCCTGTTTGGAGGCACTCATGGTACAATTGCCCAAACACTGGGCATTTGAGTAATCATTACTAGTCATAACTCAGTGCGCTGGGGATGTTAAATAAACAGTATACTTCTGTAAGGCATATACAACAAGGCCCAAATTTACTTTAGTCGTATCACAGGAATCTGTGAGGTAAAGGACACTCACCAGCCGCGCCAGAAACAGTATCTTTTAATGTCATGTATCGTCCCCTCCCAACGTCAGCCGAGCCTTTCTCCCGGCCGCCGGCGCATACCACTGGATGCCTTGGTGGCCCCCGGCGCTGATTTGTGATGGTGGTGTGACATAACAAGGAACCCAAACTGTTTTGAAACCTTCAAAACTTTAAAGTTTGATTAATATCGCGCCTCAGAGAGGGCCGTATCGCGCCGTCATTTTCCAGCGAGCTCGGGTCGCCAGCCGTACCCCCCCCTGTTTTAGTTCACTTTGAGAAAACAAAAAATAAAACGGATAGCCGCCGGCACGGCATATTTGTATGTATCGTTACTCCATGTGCGTGTCATGCCCTGTCACTCAACACATTACGCGTGCAGTGTTTTCAAGCTAAATTGAATTTTATGGAACGATAGTCAGGATAAAGGAAGTTAAATTACTGGCATTTATTCATTCACTCCTCCCAGCTGCGATTGGGCGAGAGGCAATGTCCAACCTGTCAATCACAGGGCCACATATAGAAATATATTTCATTCACCCTCTCATTCACACGCCATTTTGAGATGAATAACAATTCACTCTGTCATCACAAATCTGCACGCTGTCATTCAAAACTCATATTGATATGCAGCCAGTGATTCTCTCATTTATACATCACATAGAGAAATATAACCATACACGTCCTCGTTCACACGCCATACTGTATACGGACATAGAACCATTTACTTTGTGTTGCTGTTCACCTTTCTATATTCAACTCTCACACATCTAAGTCTATATCACTGATTTTTCGCTATACCGCATTTTTTTTTTTTTTTTGTGGTAAAAAAGGGGCTTTTAGACACTCATCATTTTATTATGGTGAAATAAGCATTTTCTAGGGGGGCGACCATAGCGTCATTCTCTGCATCATAGCATGCATTCAGCATCTCGCCTTGTCCATTTCGTGGCAATGTGCAATCTCTACTTATAGTGTTACGGTGCAGTGTTGTGTTTGTGGGAATTACATAGGAAGTGTTTATACGTGCATGTGACGGATTGATAAGAGTGTGGGGAGTGTCATAAAGTTTTAACAAATATATAAATAATACAATAGAAATATGGTCGCTACTTCACGGGCTTCTGATTATTGTGGTTCTTGTTGTGGAATGTAACCCTTGAGATAAACAACTGTTTTATTAGTGACCAACAATTCATTTTCCCAGTCAAATCACATAAAGACATATAACCTTTGTTTCACTCATTCACATTCCATATCCAGACATACAGATATTTGTTCATTCACACGGAGCATTTAAGGGTCTTCAATGAACCGGAATTGAACCGCTTTAGCAGGAGCGCTAACCACTGCACTACCTAAATTAAGAGCATTTTAAATCAGTCAGAAAGCAGGATATAGTGATCCAAACTGATATTTATGGAAATACTGCAGAATTACACTATACATGAGTTGCCAGTCTCGAAATTTAACGGGAAATGGAAGTGAAAAAGAAGGGAACAGAGATTGGGTTTGATACATGGGTTGAGAATTTTGAATGTGTGTGACAAAGGTCAGACTATGAAATGAAACTTGATTATATCAAACGAAAATGTATAACTGTAGAATATGTCTGAAGTATAAGGATCATGACGTCGGGTCAGGTGGCTCCAGCGGGGGGTCATGCTCCTCTCGGTATCATCCCAAGTGAATCCCTGTGAAATCCATTTTTTACTCAGATTTCATAGGAGAAATTATAAATAATAATGTCTTGAATGGCTCCATATGAATCCATATATGTATATCATTTAATTTACTCCAATCCGAGCAGAACTTTTTTTTCTTTCCTGTGTTTGATTTTCTTGATTTTTTTCCCCGTACAATTTCCCTTATCTCTGTGCGTTCCTTATCTAATAATCGCTTAATGATATGATTATAACATTAAAAAAAAAAATGAATATTTTCTTTATTATTACTAAAGTTTTGCAGTAGACCCGGGGATTATTTAGAAAGTGAGCATCCAGGGAGTGCTGCAGACGCTGACCCATCGTTGAAACCCAACCTTTAATAAGCTCTTAATACGTCTTCATTATCCAGCTATTATGGGGAGTGGTCTGCCTTGCCTAAACCTGAATCGGGGTTACCGCCGCTGCCAGAACCCCAGGTAAGGTCTCACCGTGAGGGCTAAAACCCCAGCGGGCTCTCAGTTAGAGCTATTAGAAATTAAGGCTATTACCTTTACCGGCTTTCACAAGTACAATTGTGTGCAATTTTAAAAAATGAACAAATCTGAAAAAAAAAAACTGTAATAATGTTTATGGAATTACCGTGCGGTTTCCGAGAACTACCTCAAGCCGGGGGATAAGAGTCTCGATCGCCTTTTTTTTCATTCCGATGCGTCGCCAATTGTGAGCCATGTGTCATCTTGACAGTGGGTTTCACCACGAAGACTATTACGATATTTCCAAAAAAAAAAAAAAAAAAAAAAAGAGAAAAAAAAGACGTGAGGTTTATGTCATCTCGCTGTCCCCTGACAGCCATTACTAACTCAATATCCTGTTTCAGAGAGACCGACCCTCGGCCATGTTGCTTTTGGCCCCTCACCAAATTGCAAAAGTATGAAAATGACCCGTCAAGTCGTAGCCTCCGGTTCTCCAGACGCCATCGGTGGATTTGTCCGGGGTTCGCTTCGAGCCATTTGAAAGGCCGCGTAACCCAACCACCAAGAGGCGCTACGATTACGGCTCCGCGGAAAGCGCCAGCTTCCTCTCAGCTCGTTATCGGCTTTCTCATACATCGGCCGGCCCTCCGCTCGTCATGTCACATCCCCCCGGGAGCGCTGCACCCAGAAATAGCCTGATATGTTGTCTCTGCGCTCTTGCTTTTTTTTTTTTCATCGCAAAGCCGGTGCTAAACATTCCAATTAACGTGTAAACTCAAACCGACTGATAATTTCAAGTCCCGCGTAAAAATACCTTGACACCATTGCTTTCGGTGAGGCGGAGGGAGGCGATCAGGGAGAAAAATGCCAAAGTATGAACCGTTCTTCCTCTGATTTTTCTGAAGCCAGACCGAGCCAACCCTCTGCTAAGTCAAGTATGATTAATGCCACTATTACTGACACGGGGGGGAGGAGGGGGGACAAATGAATCCGGGTCCGTCCGAACCCGAAGAGAAAAGCATCATTCAGAAGCGTTCGGGATTACTGGCATTCCCGGGAGGCTGAGGTATTCGCCCGGATTCCTCGGGCACATTCATGTACGAAAACGGCATCAGGTGTCAGGTGCTCTCGGAGCCGCCGGTGTCAGGTTGAGATCATTAGGAGCGTCGGGGCCCGGCAAGGTCCGGAGGGCTTTCCAGGGGGGGGCAGGGAAGGGGGTGACTGCCAACACGCCGGGTTACCAGGCATTCGCGGAAACAGACGTTTGCCTTTATGAATTGTGGCATGTCCTCGGTACCAGACTTTGCGTCACGTTTCTGGGTTAGTCAGCATTTGCCAGGAATCGCTTGGAAACGAGTGTATAAAAAGTTCTCGCACTACAGACGTTGTTACAGCGGGAAATATATATGTGTGTGTGGCTGTTCATCTAAATTGCACATGTAGTGCAGCGAGGGGAGAAACTGGATGCATGATGAATCACCTTTCCTCTGCGTGCTTGCGGTCTACGTGCGGTTTCGGTATTCCGAAAGCGATCGATGGGTGATCGCAATAATGGCCGCCCTCGGAATTGAATAACTCCGGCATGGATTTGTGTGTGAGGCCGCCGTCGGGCACAGGGGGGCGTGAAAAGTCAGTTTATCTCGTGGCCTCGCGCGTGCATGTGTGTGAGGTTTCGCAAGGTCATGTGTGTGTCGGAAGGAGCTGTCGGTGTCTTATACTGCAGCCCCCTCCTGTGGTAAATGACAGTTTTTTAACGTGCACCCTCTGCATGCTCTCGCAAACCGCAACTTTATGTGCGCTCGTTCGCGAGTACGTGACCCTGTGGAAGCGCTTTCCACATGCACAGGAAAAAAAAAACATTTGGAAAAGACGTGTGTGGTACGGACGTGCTCAAGAATCGTACAAATACTTGACCACGGGTTTTAATAGAAAAAAAAAAAACAATCATTAAAATCTTCAAAGATCCGAGGGACCTGTCACATCAGGAGGAGGAATGGTGGATATATTGGTTGTTAGAAGGGTGCTTAGGTCGGAACTGGAGGAGGCCTGGAGAACGACCCAAAAAGATTTATGCACGGATAGAAAGAGGACATGATGCTTGCCGGTGTCAGAGAAGAGGATGCAGAGGAGGAGGTTAGACGGGGAAAGATATTTTGTTGCAGTGACCCCTAAATGTGCATTTCACCAGTGGCCTATGGACTTACGCCCCCTCCCTCGCCATCCGCCTGGCAAATAGCTTGAATAAACTTTTCTGAAAGTCGAAATAATCTGAAATAACCTTCAAGAAACGGGTAAAAACTTTTCTCTTTCAGGACTATTTACTGCGCTGATGCTTGAGCTGCCCCAGATCAGGTTAGGCACCAAGTTAGGCTATGCAGTGTGTGTGTGTGTACGTATGTGTACGTCTTTGTCTTAAGACAAAAAAAAAAAAAAAAAAAAACTAACCCCAGCTTACTGTTCTGTATATTTCCTGTGCATCTTGTATTTGCAAGTGTTATTTGCAATGCTTATGTCCTCTATTGTAAGTCGCTTTGGATAAAAGCGTCTGCCAAATATTATGTAATGTAATGTAATGTAATGTAATGTAATGAGAGGGATTGGGTCTTCTATGTGCCGAGAGAGACGGGAAACTGGTAAAATCTAAACCAGTGTGATGTTTTGATGCGTTTTCCCAAGCCTTTGCCACAAATAGGCAGCTGTGAAACAGGCTTTCTAAATTGCTATCTCAGGGTCTGTAAAGTAAATTTACTGTTCTCATCGTCATGCTTTACTCACTTTCTGTTTAGATTCGAGGAAACAGGAATTTGATTGCCATTTTGCATAAGCAAACATTGTCGGATGTAAAAAAATCAACAACATGAATGTATTAAATGTGGAATTAAATGTACATTAAAGATGGAGTAAATATACAGACAGTGGATGGAAGCCATGCTCTGATGGCTGGTCACCGTGAGCAATCTCTTTCCCAATACACACATGACGCATTTAATCCAGTATGATGTAGACAAATATTTAGCAGCTTTGGCTAAATCTCCTCATTAAGGGCAAATTTATCTTCGAAAACAGGACGGACGTGCCTTTATTTTGTGTGATTAGTGTGGAACTGTGAAAACATGCCAAACTAAATTAGAGGAGCGGGGTTTGCTCACCAGGTGTTTCGAAAGACATCCCGGACACGGATGACAGATTAAGACCTTGAGTCTAAAGTTAGACACAAAGGAATGTCCACAAATTACCAGACTGTTGGTTTTTGCATCAGGAAGGAACGTCCATTAAATACATACGTGACTTTATATAGCCGGGGTCACATGTTTTCCTCCTGCAAAAGTAGAGTCAAGGATTTTTTTATTTACACATCTCCAAAGTTATTTTGAGATGAAAAGTAAATTCCAGTCCCAATTCAAAATCACATCAATCAATCAAACTTCTTAGCCCCAAACCCTTAGATATGCTTAGTGTATTACATAGTCATGCACATGACAGTGCTGATATCAAATACTTGACATTTATCCTATCTTTTAATGGAAAAAGAAAGTAATTTAAAAAGAAAGTCAAACTTTTTTTTTTCAATTCAACTAATTTAAATGTTATTCCTTCAAAATTATAATAAAGATTTACTATTGGATGGGTTTTTACTCTGACTAAGAAAGTCATTTTGAAATGGTTTGGAGTCTTTTTTGTGTATTATTATTATTATTATTATTATTATTATTATTATTATTATTATTATTGTTACCATAATAATAATAATAATAATAATAACAATAATAATAATAATAATAAGAAGAAGAAGAAGAATCATCATCATCATCATCATCATAAAATCACATTATTAATTTTACTGGCACTTGGGCCTCAAGGCAAGAAGGACCCTGGTTCGGTTCCTACTAAGGGACTTTCTGTGTGAAATTCCCATATTCTCCTGTCTTGGCTTCCCTTCACAGTCCAAAAACATGAAGAAAGTTAATGGGAGACCTAAAATTGCAGATAGATGAAAGAGAGAGTGACTTGTTTGTCTCTATATGTTGGCCTGTGGTCAACTGGCTACTGGTCCAAAGTTAACCCTGCCTCTTGCTAGATAATGAATAACAATAATAATAAGTCTTCGATTAATTTGTTGAATGGATAATTGAATGGATGTTGTAAACAGACATCTGCTTTGAATCAGGTTTTTGATTGCGTGGCCTTATCTATGAGCTCTACTGCACTCTGCTGGTTGTTATTAAGCTTTGCAGAATTTCATATCATCAATATTGTATTTTTTGTATACTTGTTTGTTTTTGTGTCAAGAATAAGGGCACTCACAAATTTGATCTGAAGTGAAGTCCGCTACAAACTGTTGGGATAATGTCTGACATCAGATGACAGATTTAATAATCACTGTCCTTCTGCCAGGTTTATTCACATTGTTAGCAGTGCTTAAAATTACATAAATGCCTTAATTATGAATAAAGGAAAATATACTACTTTTGATGATGATTATCATAACTAGATAATTGTTTTCAGGATGTATCAAAGCATGTTTATGTGTGTATTATCTGTATATAAGAGTTAATATGGGGAATAAGCACACCTGACTGTCAAACAACATCATTTGTCAAATCAGAAAAAAACTAAACTAGATTTGTTAAATCAAAACAATAATTGAAATTAAACAAAAACATTACATGAATAACAAACTAGTGGCGTAAAATAGCAGGTAAAAGTAATTTGAATAATAACAAATTGAATTCCAAAAAAGATAAAATGTTTTACAATAAAGGCAGGGGATGAAGTAAAGTGAGTTTGGTTAAATTATTAGGCACAGTCCACAAAGCAGGAAAAAAAGAATATAAATAACAAAACAAAGTGTGTGTTTAGTGATGGTGGTCTCCTTCCCTCTAAACGTTTTATCCTCTGACCCTGCAAACGTTGATTATGATGCACTGCTACCTCCTTGTGGACATTTATGAAAATCACACCTTTCATTCAAAAATGAACAGATGAAGAATGATAGCCCATTGATCAGAACTTTATCATCATGGATAACGCAACAAATTTATGCAATGTAGTTGTTTAATAAAACCAAATTTAATTTCTGAAGCTGAGATTGATAAATTGCTTTGGTAATAAACTTTCTATGTGAGTTTAGAGGAGAAAATGTTCAGAACAATGACTGGGCTATTTCCTATTCTCCACCAAGAAACAGATTGAGTTTGTGCAGAAAAATCATTGTTAATAAATAATTACATTATTTGTCATACTCCATTTTACCCTGAATACATAAACATTAAATTCAGAATAAAAAAAAAATTGAATAAATAAACAGCGTAAGTCAAATAATAAATCAAGTAATTACTTGTATATCTTCCTCCAAAGATGTTAATATGAAAATAAATTAATTTTCATAGTTTAAGCACATACACATCTACTTTGTGTGTGTGGCAGTGGTATGTATGCTAACCACCAATATGCTGCAAATTATAACCCAACCATTATAATTAATTCATCGGCACACCTGCGTCATTCATATTTTCAATGTGCTTATAAATAATTTTTCTTTATTTTTGCATAAATGATCACCATGAAATTACACACATCTGCAAAGTTTGCACTTCCAGTCACACTAAAAACTAAAATATGGGACAAAGTGACTTTAACTGTAGCACTCAGAGCTGCATGCTGTTTTATTTGCGTTGAGTCTTTTAAAATGATTTTTTTTACATTGATTTCATAGACCTCTTATTGTCTCCACAAACATTTTCTATGTGAAAAGCCACTGTCGACAAACTGATATTTTATGTGCTATATATTAATTCAGTAATTCTCTATACCGCTCATCCTGCACTAGGGGTTGGGGGACTTCCCGATTGTCATCGGCCGAGAGATGGAAGCCGACCAGATAGAGATACACAACCATTCACCATCTCAATCATCCATTCAAACCGGGGACCTTCTTTCTGAAGCTGCAGCCACTGCACCGCCACGCCGCCCTAACATAATTTATGATGAAATCTAATTTTTCTGGCTAGTTTTTTTGATATTTTCCTGTTGATTTTTAGCTCAACGTTTGTCAAATCTCTAAGATTTATGGCCGATCCACTCGTTTGCCTTCTATCGAGAAAGCAATAAGATGAAGCTGCATCAAAAACTGCCTTTACAAAGAATTCTTGATGACTTAGCAGGGCAGTCACTGAAGTTTAGTTTATTTTAGTTTAAAAAGATTATTAGGACAGTGTACAATTACGTTAAGCACAGAGGCAGAGGTGTTTTTACCAGATTGTACCTCATAGTTAATTTCCATTTGTAGTCCTGGAAGTCTGGGTGTAGACAGTAAAAGTGATTGAGAATTCAAAAAAAAAAGTAACATAATGTCACAGCTCAACAGTACTCTGTTTATAATCTTGAATTGCCAACCCTTACATCAGTCATTACAGTGGTATAAAACTTTTTTTTTAGTCAAAACAGAATATACAACTAATCAATATCATATTAAATAACGCTTAAAAGATGATGGATCATTCATTTGCTTTCACCTCTTGCTTTTCAAACTGTTACTGCTCCAGATGAAATGATTTTCAGTATGATGGGATGTAAACAAAGATGTCCCCGTCAATCTGTTTGACTGCCATTATCCTCATTAACCTTCTCAAACAAACCTGGGACAATGGGTGCCAGTGGAAACGTGAGTGTGTGTGTGTGTGTGTGTGTGTGTGTGTGTGTGTGTGGGGTTATCCACGGTTCGAGTCCCGATCAAGTTAGGGTCGCTGAGCAACAGCTTCATTAATGCAAACACTGGTTGCCATGGAAACTGGGACACAATCTGGGCCCGCAGTGACGCGGGGACAGTGCGGAGATGGAGGAGGTGGAAGACGCACCTGCGGAGGACCGGAGACTGGATCCCATCCGGGACTCCGTGCTGCGGACCCTGCGGCTCAAACCGGACCGCTGGCAGAGGTGCGTGTCCGGCGAGGACAACCGGCGGGTCCTGCGGGACTTCCTGGACAAGGCGGCACCGGGGACGCTGGTGGTGTCGGTGACCGCGGCCGGGCAGCTGCAGCCCGCAGGACGGGTCACCGGCGGGTCCAAACACAAGGCGGTGTATTTCCTGAAACAAAGGCCTGGTGCAGGGAGGGACCCGGTGCAGGGAGACCCGGTGCAGGGAGACCCGGTGCGGGGAGACCCGGTGCAGGGAGACCTGGTGCAGGGAGACTTGTCCCCCGCCCCGCTGGAGCAGCTCTCCGCCCTGGTTGAGGAGGTAACGGCACCACAAAGGGTTAATAATTACACTGAAGCTCAGTTTGAATGAAATTACTCAACACACTTTTACAACGAGCATGATACTGTTTCTTCAACAAGTGTAAAAGTTTCATCTCAGAATCTGGCTTTTTTTTTTTAGTTTACTACCCAAATGAAAGGTTGCTGATAATAAATAAATGCAAGAAATCACCTGAAAACTTGCTATAATAGTAATGCATAAATAAAATTGGGAAAAACAAGACAAAACAATATATCACTGGATAAGAAAATCAAATAAGTTGATAAATAAATGAATAAATAAAAACACGGGGTTCCTCAAAGTTCATAAGGCATTGTCTTGATAACTTTGAGGAACAGGCATTAAATTGAAATTGAGTGAGTATAAAAAAACTACCTAACAATAACATTCATCAGTTTGAACATTTTATGTACAGCTCCAAAAAATAAATAAAGGGAACACTTAAACAACACAACCTGACTCAAAGTCAATCACACTTCTGTGAAATCAAACTTAGGAAGCAACACTGATTCATTTTCTCGTGTTTTAAGGCCATTACATCAAAGTTGGACCAGCCTGTGGTGTATTTTTCCACTGTCATTTTGAGTGTGACTCCAAATCTAGACCTCCATGTGTTCATAAATTTGATTTCCATTGATCATTTTTGAGTAATTTTTGTTGTCAATACATTCAGCTATGTAAAAAACAAAGTATTTAATATTTCATTCATTCAGATCTAGGATACGTGCTTTTTTGAGCAGTGTATATTGTCTTTGGATTATATTCAACTGAACATCGAGTGAAAGTAATTTGTGTGTTTATATATATATATAGGTGTATGTATGTATGAATTCATTTATGTAAAAGTATATGCATTCCCTATGGGTGCCGGGGGGTTGCATATATGTGCTTTCGCCATTATGTAACCTGATCGGGCCAAGAAAAGGCATCATAAGTCTCAGTCACAACCATCATCGATGTGTCCAAAGTGAACCTTAAGCTTACACTAATCCCCAAAACATGGCCAAACAAAAGGCCAACTGTGAAAACAGGTTCGTAAGGCAGAGTATCTGTTCACCGTGACTCCTGTCATCATGGGGAATGCTGCTTAAAGTTCTGTAATTCAAAGTCGTGATTGATTAATTCATCAAAAGTGTTACCAAGATTAGTGAACACTTGTTTTACTATGTATTTATTATACTATGGGATAGAAGACTATCAGCCAGAATAAAAGGAAAGGGGTGTCACGAACCGCAGGGGCGGACTCGGGCAGGGAACCACACCTCAGAGCAGAATCTGGGTTGAAAGCGCTTTATTTTGCGGAACGGCAGGTAGGGTGTCGCTGGTAAGCCCCTGGCCCCGAGACAGAGTTGCACAGGGCTGGGTCTCACCAGGACGGGTTGCAGGCAGGGTGAAAGCAGGACGGGCCCCAGGCAGGGGGGTGAAGGCAAGAAGGGTCACAGCAGGATCTCAGGAAGGGTCACGGTCCAATGTTACACCAGCCGGGTGGCCGGGTGGCCGGGTGGCCGGGTGGCCGGGTGGCCGGGTGGCCGGGTGGCCGGGTGGCCGGGTGGCCGGGTGGCCGGGTGGCCGGGTGGCCGGGTGGCCGGGTGGCCGGGTGGCCGGGTGGCCGGGTGGCCGGGTGGCCGGGTGGCCGGGTGGCCGGGTGGCTGGGCTCCGCAGTGGTCTATGAGAGCCATAATCCCCCAGCGCCAGGAAGAGCGTGCCGCTGCCCTTTATAGGGATCTTGATTAGCGGCATCTGCTGCAGCTGGCGCTGATTACAAATTGGGATCAGGTGTGATACCCTGACAAGGGGAGACCAGCGATGCTAGAAACAGTTACAATGAAAAAAGACAGGAGGCAGAGCTGGAGGTCACAGAGATGAAGGTGTTGAGGTTTCTTTTGGGGTGACCAGGATGGATAGGATAAGGAATGAGTCTATCAGAGGAACAGCACATGTTAGATGTTTTGGAGAGAAGGTCAGAGAAGTCAGACTCAGATGGTTGGTAAGTACAGAGGAGGGATAGTGAATATTTTGGTAGACGGATTCTGGAATTGGAGCTGCCAGGCAGGAGGTCTCGAGGAAGACCAAGGAGAAGATTTATGGACGCAGTGAGAGAGGATATGAAAGTAGTTGGTGTGAGAGAGGAGGATACAGAGAATAGGGTTAGATGGAAAGTTGATTTGCTGTGGCGACCCCTGATGGGAAAAGCCCAGAGGCGAGGAAAAAGATTTATTTATTTTAAGTGTTAACATTGTTTTGAATTTCTCTAAGAAAAATTTTTTTCATTTGAAACAAATGAAAATCTTCCATTGTATAGAAAGTGACACACAAGAAAAGTGATGCCAGTGCTGTGTCTTTGTTGTCTTTTTTTCAGTGAGCTTGGTTTTGTACTGAATTCTTAATTATTACTTGGAAAAAATGAAATTCATAGTCATATGATACATCTAATAAAAAATATTCATTCTGGTCAGGCCGCGATTTGGAGTAAGTTCTTAATTTTTGCCCCTTGTCTGATTGAGTATGACATCACTGGTTTGGACCTTTGCTGTAAATGCTGCTTTATAAGCAATGATAATATCGGTTATTCTATTGAGAACAAACTAAATGCTCAGCTAGAGGCAAAAATAGAGGCATTGCCTGCAGGCATCATTTCAGTGGATCCTGTGATTCAGTCTCTTCAACAATATGAGGCTAATTAGCAAATAATTACCTTTAACCAATTACCATACAGTGAACCCTCGCCTGCCGGGCCCCCGAGGGCCCGGAGAGGCTGATCTGCAATTCTGGACTGATAATCCATCTGTAACCTATGTGACGGTTCACACAAAGAAAAGGGGATAGATAAATGAACAAATGAATAAATAAAAAAGAAAAAATGGATAGAAAGGAAAGGTTAAGCATCAATAATGTTTCTGCGGAATATATGGAAAAGGTATCCATTACAATGCTTTCAAAAATGTGCTATTGGCTGAATATAGTGTTTTAATTTATATCTATCTTTCTTTACGTGTTTGAATTATACCGGACTGTCGCAGAAATTAGAAAATTGTGATAGAGTTCTTTATCTTATGTAATGCAATTAAAAAAACAAAAATTACTTTTTCATGATATTCTAATATTTTGAGATAGGATTTTTGAGTTTTCTTAAGAAGTAAGCTATAATTAGCAATATTAAAATAATAAAAGGCTTGCAATATTTCAGTCGATTTGTAATGAATCCAGAATGTATGACATTTTTGTTTTTGTAATTGCATTAGAGAAGATAAAGAACTTTATCACAATATTCAAATTTTCTGAGACAGTCCTGTATCACACTATCACATTATTGTAATATATATATATTTTTTTCTGTTTCTGTATACGTTTTTGCCGACGACTTCTATTACTACCTTTCAGGCAATTTTCCTTTTTTATGAAGCATGTATTTCTTTTTTCAACTGCCCAGGTTGTAGCCCCGCTGCTTTCCAACAGCAGAAACCACAGCGAGTGGCCACAGGTGGTGTCTCAGGACATCCTACGGCTCGTACACTCCCTGAAGACCAGCGTGTTCGTGGTTTGTGGCCAAGTCTGCGGCAAGACCCTGCTGCCGCTCCCCGCAGGCTTGGAGAGGGTCGAGCAGGCCGTCTTGGACACAGCCAGGAGGTGAGGACATCTTAACTCTGTGGTAATAACGCTCTTGTCCATCAAAACAACGTCACCTGTGTCACCTGACAGAGGGGAAGCCGGGGACAAAAGCATCGTCCACTCGCTGGAGTCGGCCGTTATCGAGTGGAGCCATCAGATCCGGGCGGCGCTGAGAAAAGATTCCTCCGAGGCTCTGCTGGAAGGCCAGAACCCTACGCCTCAGACGGAGCTGCTCTTCTGGAAGAACAGGTCAGCTGACGCGCCGGCGACATCTGAGAAATTTCGGGTGTCGTGACTGTGTGAAAATAACTTGTCCCCGGAGGACCTCCGAGCTGAATTGTTTTATAAGTTTTCGCTGGCGCAACTAATAATTCGAGTTTGAGACCACCTGGGCTATCAAGTGAGAAATGTAATTTTGTGCCCTTTGTTCTCTTTATGCCTTTGCTGTACTTTTATAGCGGAATTAGATCTTCTGAGACCGGTCGCTGCTTTTACCATGTCTTTTCTCTGCCGTGCAACGAGAAAAAACTTATACCAACATACAACAACTTGGCCCTCAGTGCAAGGAAATAAAAATTGTCAATCACGGTCCTGGTCGGAAAAGCAAAAAGGTTGCTGGTTCGATTCCAATTTGTTTCCTACCGCAGCCTGAAAACATGCAGTAGGTTCATCGGAAACCTTAAACTGCCCAGATTTGTGAATGAGGGTCTCATGAGTACAGCGTAAGGGCTATAGATAGTGAATGATTGAAAGAATGGAAGGATGGATGGATAAATGAATAAATGTACAAGACAATGAATAGTTCCAAGGCCACGTCTCTGCACTTATTATTGTTTACTTGATATAAATGTCTTCATTCATTCATTCATTATCTATACTGCTCATTCTTTACTCGGGGTCAGGATGAAGGGTACCTTTCCCAGCTGCCATTGGGCGAGAGCCAGGTCGCCAGTCGATTACTGAACCACATATCAAGACGTGTTGCACAGCCATTCACCCTCGCATTCACACGTTCACAAATAACTATTCATTTTCTCATTCACACCTCTGGGTAAACTGCAGCGCCGTGCCACCACAGAAAGCACAAAAAATGTGAATATTTGAATTTTTTTTTTTTAATGCAAACATAGAGGAACTCATGCCACGTTCAGTGGAAACTGAATCCTTTCAAATGTCCGCACAGATAACATTTGATTGATTGTGCTGTGGACTGTGTAATCTGTTTTCTGCAGCCTTGTAATCGATTTTTAAAAGATTCTATTCTCTGCTAGAAATTGGATGATTCTTTTCGAATAATATTTTTTACCTCTCGTAGCACTCGCGTCTCAAATCTTGCCCTTCTCCATTTAATTGTCTAATTTGCAGTGACGATCAAAACTCATTATCAAACAAAATTGTATCTCGAGAAATCATTTATTATATTTACTTCACGACAAGCGTTGGACAGAAAAATAAAAACAAACCTACCAAGAGTTTGGTTTCAATTTTTATGAGTCTCATTTGAAATAAGAAATGATATTATCCCTGGCTTCAGAGTGTATAACAAACTTTAGTCAGTTGAGTGTAAGCATATATTGCTATGTAATATTAGAGCATCACATTATGTGTGCATGATGGTCAGTGTCATAACATATGGGAACATATACTAATGTGTTTTAAGACGCTATTCAGGTCATATAAGCAATCATAAACATGTAATTTATCATAGATAAAACAAAACAAAACTAGTCTTTCATTGAAGTAACAAACAGAATGTCATATTGTATGTTCATATGTACATTTATACATACATAGACATATATACAGTATATGTGTGTGTATATATATATATATATATAGCTATATTTATACAGTATATATACAGTATATATAAATGTATGGGGACATTTTTCTCTTTCCTCTTTGATTGATTTTTGTTGTTTTTGTTCTAATATCTGAAATTACTGCATTTGAATATTGAAGAAAAAAAAAATTGTTAAAATCTCAAACATGTTTTTTTTTTTAATTTCTGAGAATTCAGAAGGCAACTTTTGAATAACTAACTACACCTGGTCTAGATATGTAGACCTGCAGTGCATCCACTCCCAGCTACAGTCCTCCAGGATGAAAAAGATCCAAATGGTGCTCGACGCAGTGGAGAGCAGCTATGCTCCAGCTTTCAATAACGTCCTGCGGGATGTCGCCGCAGGTAATGGCGCAACCGTACACACAGCAAAATCATGAGATTTGTGCCACGAAAACTTGCCGTTGATCCCCGCAGTGAAGACGAACGGATCCTCGTGCGCAGTGGGGAACTAAACGCTGTCCTGGCGGCACAGCTTGGCAGACAGTAGTGTCTGCATTTTGCCAACCTTTATCCAAGGTCATTAGATTTGTATTCCATCAACTCCAAAATAATAACAATAATAATAATAACAATGATAATACATTTTACTTGCAGGTGCTTTTCTAAACCCAAGATCACCTTAGACAAAGTTTAAAGAGATTAAAAAGATTTCCAGCAGTTGGAATCCAGAGAGTAGGCAATTTTGAATGGATGAGTTCGGTTGGGAGTTTCTTTACGTTTTCTGTTTTGCTGGAGTTTTTTGGAGTGATTTGCTAGAGACCAAAAACAATGGAGTTGCAGTAATGGTCAAGAGTGGCAGCAGTGTAAGGTACGGAAGGGAGTCCATTGATATTTCATAGATGGATACAGACTCTCACCTTCACGCCTCAACCCCCCTTACACAGCTTTATGAAATAATCACGCGTGCCGAAGGGTGTATTATTGGCATGAGCAGATCAAAATGACGTCAGAGTAATGTTCCTATGACAATGGTGTTCCCATTTATCTTCAGATATTTATGCTTGTCTTATTTCTGTACATGTACTGACCATCAGACCTTGATAACATCTTCTCTCGCCAGCTTTGGAGGAGGCAGAGGACATCTGCACCTACTTGAGGCCCCTGCAGCGCTTCTTCGAGGACATGGAGAATGCGGACTTCTCCGAGGTGCGGGGTCAGATTGGCCCACTCATGCACACCCTGTGCCTGGTGTGGGCCAACTCCAGATACTACAACACTCCGGCGCGACTCATCGTTCTGCTGCAGGAGACCTGCAACCTCCTCATTCAGCAGGTCAGCTGCGGTTACTTTTCTGCGGTCAAGTGGTTCTCCGCCAAGCCTTCCCTCTCTTTGTGGTAAACAATCAATCTTTCGCTCCGGGGGTTGTCATTACTGTGTTGTTGCCGGCTTTGTCAGAACTCACCTGTCAGCAGAGAGTAGGAGGGTGCTATTGTTCTTTTTTTTCTGTTGATGAATCTTTACTGTCTCAGGATGAAACAGCATTCGTCAGGTCTCCGTTCATCACCGAAGACCTTTATTGTTCTTTCCGTCCCATTATATATTCAGCTCCTTTGTATTCGGTATAATGGAATCTAACGGTGTTTTGCCACCAGACATATACAGATCACATCAAACCCTTTTCCGAGAAAACCCGGGCGAACCACTTGGGCTAAAATAACCCGTCTTGGGCCCCAGCTCAGCCCCGGGCCTCCTCTTCTTTTTCCTCTCTTCAGCTACTCAGCCAATCATGCCGGTTTTCTAAGAAGGAGCCGGGACAGGTCAGGTGGGAATAAGCACCATCTATTTCTTTTTTATTTTTTATCTTTTTTTTTTTTTCTTTATTATTCTATACTAACCAGGAGCACTTTGAAAAGCTCATTCTTTTGGAGGGAAGAAAAGAAAAAAAAAAAACAGTTTTTCAAAAAATCTTTTTCAAAATCAGTTTTCTATTTACTCTTGATAAGGCTCAGTCAGGCACGTACACGCGCAAGTATTCATAAGGTGAGTGGTTTGCATGATATATATGTATGTGTGTATATATGTCTCTATACACGTGGAGCCTTTTACTGTATATATCAGTAATATAAGTAATATAAGCATGCATATATTCACAGTATATATACTGTATTTGTTTGTGTGTGTCTATGTATGTTTATGTCTATATATGTGTATATATGTCTCTATGTTTGTCTGTGTTTCTCTGTTGCTCTCTCAATATATATATGTAAATATATATGGGTATATATACTTTATACATACAGTACATATTATACATAGTAAAAATATACATATGTGTGAGTCTGTGTCGTTCTCGCTCTATATATGCATATATAGACATATACACACACATACATACATAGACACACACATATATGTATTGGTTTAACAAAGCGGTTTGGAAGCAGTGCCTGATATTGAACCCATCATTTATATTTCCACATTTTCCCACATCCGCCCATCACGGCACACAAAAGGAAAAATATTGGCTCGGAGCTCAAGCAAGAAATCGAGAAAAACTCAGAAATCAAAGGTCAGCGTTATTAAGATCGACGCCTGCGTTAGACATTAGCGCTTTATGGACGCATACGTTCCCAAATCCCGGTTCTGAGATGATGAGCGTTCGTACGCACATGTAGCTTCATCGGCACGCGTGCAGGAGGAGGATGAGGAAACTGGTGTTTATGAGCAAATGCTGCCGTTAAGACGTTTGAAGCTCGAGGGTGTTTGCGTGCTCGGCGTCTGCATATTCAGGGATGTCACAAGAGGCAGCGGAGACGGTAACCGCCAACTTATTCCCACGTGCTGGGACTATTAGTAAACTCTCTTGCCTGTCTGGTTTTCGATGCCAGGCCCGGGTGTTCCTGGTGCCTGAGGAGCTTCTCAGAGGGGATCTGCCAGAGAGTCTCTCCAAGGTGCAGACTTGCTTGGAGATCCTGCGATTGTTCAAGAGCACCTACGAAGACAGAAGGGCCAGTCTGGGCCAGTACCAGAAGAACAAGAGCTCAGTCAAGCCATGGGACTTTTCTCCACTCTTGATCTTCTCCAGACTCGATCAATTCATTGACAGGGTGAAGACCGTCAAGGTGATTTTCTCACACAATTGTAGAAATCTGTCTGTTTGTTCAGCGATTTTCCACCGTTTCCATGGTCCACCTCCTCGCCTGTGCAGGACGTTTTGCTGGCTGCCGTTGATTTCCTGAAGCTTGAGAAATTGGAGATCGGGGGCATTCGAGGTCGGGCCCTCAGCCACCAGGTTCAACTGCTCCACCAGGAATTTGTGGAAATATTCAAGTTGTTTTCAGAGAAGCCCCGTGACTGCCTGGACCTCGGCAGCAAGGTGAGGAGCGAGGGATCAGAGAAAGTTTTATCTCCAGGGACAATTTCTTTTTCCTTTTTTTGTTTTCTACAATATTGATAGTGATAGTAATACTGTATCTATACTGCAATAGTCCAAAAACATGCAGCAGGTTAATTGGAAAAAATTAGGAAAAATTGCCCCGAATGAGTGAGTGAGTGAGTGTCTGTCTATATATGTGGCCCTACGATTGACGGGCGACCAGTCCAGGGTGCAACCCGCCTCTCGCCTGATGACAGCTGGGATAGGCTCCAGCACCCCCCGCGACCCTGAGTGCAGGATAAGCGGTAGAAGATGAATGGATAGATGTTTTTAAGCATGAATACTTCCCATCATATTCTCTTATTTTGACCTTACGGTCCCAAGTACCACCAGTCAATCTGGTAAAGTGAGTTTTCTACGAAAATTACCTAATTTTTTCGATTCTGTCTAGTGGCTCATCTGACATTTTGAAAAAAAAAAGGCGTCAAAGCAACAGGAAAGCAATTTACTTGACTTGTAAAACCCAGTTGGTGCCTCCATCCGTCCCCCGCCGGATGGCTCTGAGTCAGTGAGATGTGAAAAGCTCTACGTGAGCTCAAACCGCCGCGTGGTGTTTTGGCTGCCGGTGTAACTGCGCTATCTGCCCCGCAGGGGTTCCAGGAAGACGTGGGGGAGTTCAAACTGAAGGTGGATGACGCAGACCGGCGACTGGGATCCCTCTTCCGTCTGGCCTTCGATGATGCTTTCGGACTGGAGCACGCTTTCAAGGTCTCACTTCGTCCCACGAATACGAGGGAACAGGCGCGATGGGGTTTATTTTTCTCACATCCGTTTGCTCCATCCGTAGCTTTTGGAAATGTTCGGGGGCTTGCTGGCTCGCCCGCTGGTGGCCGAAGATGCTTCGGACAGATTCCCTCGCTTGGTGGCCATGTTTGATAAGGAGCTGGACCGCTGCAGACAACTCTTCTGCTCTCATGTGAAGAACGCAGAGGATTGGGGTGAGATGATGGATAGCGCCAAATGGGCAGCGCTAAAGGCCTCTACAGTAGTCTCTTGTATTGTATCTTGAATTTTTAACTCCTATATATCGAATCTTAAATGGCGGATTATTCGCTATACCAGCTTTTCTTGATATACCGTATAAGGCGCGATTAAAATCCTTAAATTTTCTCAAAAATTGCCCGTGGTTGTTATAATCCGGTGCGGCGTATGTGAGAATTCTTGTTGTGCTTACTGACCTCCAACCAATTTTACGTGGTACACAAACATTTGTCAAAATGTTTTTGTGCGACTTTGGTAAGAGACGAAGCCGCTGGAATGATTGTCGGACCGTTTTCACCCGACACGGAGTCGCCGTATTAAAGTCGGCCCTCGGTTGAATAAGGGCTGCAACGTCAGACAACGTTACATAACTAATTATTTAGTGCTTGTTACAACTAACTTTAGGGGTCCATTATTGCTGGTAACGATAAAACAATTGCAACAGTATGTAGTATGATTTCAAACTCAAGGCTAACAGTCATGCAGTAGATGATTGGAAGACAGCAGCCACAAAATAATTCAAAATGAATGCATCAATGGTATGGACGTGAAGGAAGCAAGTAGATAAACTGCACCAAGTGAAGAAGACAAAACACAGTTTTTAAGGGTACATAACAAGATGGCCACAGATAGAAGACAAAATTGAACAGTCGGTTATTGAATTAATGAACGAGTTGAAAAAAGCTCAACGAAACAGTTTTGTTTTGCTCTATGTACCGTATACGTTATCATGTGCCCTATAATGCGGTGCACCTTATGTATAAAAATAGACTCGCTCACTGATATTGTGCCTTACACTGTGGTGCGCTTTATGGTACGGTAAATGCATTTTTAAAAATATTTATTTCAATGATTTTAATGGTAAAATAAGCATTTTCTGTGGTGGTAACCAACCAGAGCGTTGCATTCTATATCCTGGGCTCTGCGACTCAGAAGCATCATTCTCTGCATCTCCTGTGCAAAGCAAACATTCAGCATTTTACCTTGTCTATTTCATGGCAACGTGCGATCGCTACTCATAGTGTTACTCTGCGGTGTTGTGTCTATCTGAACTATATAGGGAATGTTTATTGGAGTATGGAGAAGGGTGATAGGAGTGTGGGGAGTGACATAAAGCTTAGAAATATATATAAATAATAAAATAAAAATATGGTCTCTCCCTTGTGGATATTCGTTTATCGCGTCTGGTTCTGGAACATAACCCCCACAATAAACCAAAGACTACACACACACACACACACTCATTTATGTTCATGGTGTGTAAATAAATAGGTATGACCATTACAAACATCGTCAAACGTCACTGCCTGCATACTTCCCATGGGTGCTTTTTGTTGGTATGGTTGTTAAGCAATACAACCACTGGAAGGCGGTCCAGAGTTCAAAGTTCACTTCCGATCTGAGACACAAGACAAGGCAGGGAGGTAGATGCCGGCGGTCTGTGTCACCATAAAATACATTGTGGATACAGATCTCTTCTCTCTGGTTATACTGATGCCATGTTGTCTTCTGTGCAACTCTGCCCCCGCGACTTTTGGCAGTTCTGCTCTCTGCCGCTCCCTGAAAACATGCTAAATTACATGTATAGGTATTTGTAAAATGTTGAGCATAAATGAGCCCATTCCAGTGTGTTTAAAGTTTGACACCAACCCAAACCCCTACCTGTCATGTGATTTCATGGTAAACATAAAATGAAACAATACCGAATCTATATTAAATTCAGTAAAAGCACATTTAACACTCAAAAGCAGTTGAAATGAAATACCGCTGAACGTCTGTCTCATAAATGAACCAGGCGTCCCTTATCTAATTTCCTCTAGGCTGTTTTTTAATAAATGGATTTCTAACAACAGGTCTAGAAGTCTCAAACACTGAACTTTTTAATAGTGTTTGTATGCAGGCAGTCCCACACACACACACACACACACACACACACACACACGCCAAAGTCGATTGTTGGTCTGAAGCAAAGAGTTGCCGTGTCAGGGGCTGTTACTCTGTTTCCAGATGCGTCCTTAATTTGTGAATTATTAATACTTCCGCTAATTTTATTTATCGTGTATAATTTCGTCTGTCTGCCAGGGGGCTTCACAACCTATGAACCCCGAACTGAGTGAAAAGTAGCGCCCTTTGGAGGAAAGGGGAAAAACAATAATAATAACAATACATTTGCTTGATTTAAGGCTTTAAGTAACTCTGTGATTTGTGAACAGGCAGAATATCCTGATCCCAAATATTTAGTCTTTACCTACCAAATCCTTTTAAAACTATGAAAGTATCAATTGTCAAAAGTACGTTGGAATTATGAAAAGTTGTTGCAAGAATTTTGATTGTAATATATTGTGTGTTTCTGGATAAATGACTCCTGAGGATGAATGTTAATGTGGATGTTACTTTTGAGCTGCATATGCTAAAGGTTAAAGTAGTTTTATCCAGTTTTTTAAGTTAAAATTGATCCCCATTGGAGCAATTCGACTGTTGGGTGAACATGCGTGGACTGTTCGCCTTATGAGATCACTTTTTCTCCAAAAAGCCCCCAAAGCATTCTGGTATGATGAGTTTCCTTCATATCCGATTGTGTTTTTTTTTTTTTTTTTCTTTATAAATAGGACAGATCCGCACAGCTGCGCAACGGTTAGCACTGCTGCCTTGCAGCCAGATGGTCCCTGGTTGGATTCTAACAGGGGACCTTTCTCTGTGGAGTTTGCATGAAGTTTCCCCCCACAGTCTAAAAACATGCAGTAGCATACCTAGATTGCTCAGGCATGTGGATGAGAAAGTTAATGGTTGTAATTCTCTATGTAACAAGTGAATGGTTTTCATGTCTCGGTGTGACAAGTAAATGAAAGAGGGAATAGTCATTCGTCTCCATTTGACATGTGAATGAGAGTAAATGATTGTATGTGTCAACGTGACATGTAAATGAGAGAGTGAATGGTTGTTATTCTTTCTAAAATATGTGAATGAGAGAGTGAAGTGTCGTACACGCTGTATGATGTGTGAATGAGAGAGTGAAGTGTCGTACACTCTGTATCAGCATTTTGGCTCAGGGGCCGCATTGACTTTTGAAATTTGACAGACGGGCCGGATCAGCACAAGGTATGATACATTAAAAAAAAAAAAAAAAACGTCTGACTAATCTGAGATTTGTCTGAACGTTGTCGGACATTTACTTTGAAAATAAAACCAGCTTGGTTTTGAAGGCTCTGACGTTTCACGGACAAATAGTTTTTCCCTTGTAGCTTCACGTCCAACTCATTCATGTGTGTCAGTATGTCCACAGTAAAGGCTAAATCACAAAGCCGATCTGTGTCATTCAGCTCAGGAAAATTCTCAAGTGTTCTCAAGTAGCTCCAAAAAATGAAATAATCTCCTGTTTGAGCTCCCACATTCATCAAGTATGAATTCTGTACCAATCTTTGGTGGGCCGGATGAAAAAGACCAAAAGGCCAGACGTGGCCCGCGGGCCGTAGTTTGCCCACCACTGCTCTATATGATGTGTGAATGAGAGAGCGAAATCCCTCGATTAATCCCTCGTAGGGAAATTCGTTCTCTGCAATGAACCAATCAATAAGCAGTGGGCTGGCGTCCACCAACGCCAGGGGAGCGATTAGGGGTTCGGCGTCCTGCTCAACAACACTTGGACTAACCGGGAATCAAACCAGGAACGGCCGGTTCCAAAAACAATTGCTCTACATCCCGCGCCACGCCGCCCCTGGCGGTGTTTGTATGTCTCAATGTGATATGTGAGTGAGAGTGAACAGTTGTATGTCTCTATATTTGGCCCTGTAATCAACTGGCAACTGCTGAGCCGGGGTGTTGACAGCTTGGACCCCGATAGCATGATAAGCAGTATAGATAATGGTATAAATGAAATGAATTGATATAAATCTGCATGGTTTTAGATGGACAGGAAGGGGATAAAGAACTAGACCCATTGCCTACAAATGATGGGCATATACCGTATTTGAGCGGTGGTACAAAGTGGCATCATATGAAAATAAAAAGAAGTATCAGTGCCAATAGTTTTGTGCTTGAATGCAGTAAAGGTACTTAGTAACTGTCAAGCGGTCAACTGTCGAGCTGACTGAGAGTAAGCAATGATACCTCCTCCTTCAGGTTCTGCTCCGGTGAATAAGAACATGCCGGTGGTAGCGGGGGGGCTAAGGTGGGCCCAGGAGCTGCGGGGATACATCACGACTTCCTTCTCCAAATTCAGACGTTTCTCCTACCCGTGAGTCCATTCTTCCACTCTGGAATAATTATATTTAATCTCATGGAGTCAGCTTCGCTACGCTGAATGAGATTCTTTTTTTAAAGGCATCATAAAAAAGGTATTCAGGAATATTGGCCACAAAAGTTATTGGGTATATGGTTGCGCAGGTTGTAAACACTCCCCTCTGTGCAGGTGCCTGGAGTCTGCAGGAGGAGCCAGGGTCATCCAGAAGTACGAGGAGATGATGCAACTGTTGGACAGGTGCCGCTGTATTTTATCTTCTCTATATTTCATTTTATGTCGTCATGCCCAGATGTATGCAATACTGAATAAAAGAACAGAAAGGAAGATTAAACAGGAAAGGGCTTGGATGTCACCTCGTTGCACTGTAAATATGAAGAAAGCCGAGAACACGAATCAGACGTCGGCGCCGCGTGTGATTTTGTTAGCCGAGCGCGTAACATTTATGAATCCGACCCTGTGGAATGCCACGTCGATGCGCGGCGCCCGGCGTGATTGATGTTCTCATTACCGCCGCGCTGCTCCGCGGATTATTTCACAGAACTCCCATAATCCCACGTGCTCTGTCGCCGCTCGCCGATGCCAAGTGAGAAATAGCCTTTTAGACCGCGTTCAGCATCAAAAGCTGAAATGTAAAGCATGTCGTTTTGGGAGGGAAAATGTTGTTTATTCTAGAATCTGGATGAATTACGGTGGACACGGACAGATCTATGCTTTATAAGAAGTGTCCCCTTCCAAGTACACCGAACACGTCGAACCACTTTTCACTTCACCTTAAAATCTACTCGAAGGTTGGGAGCTTGCTTCAACGGGGGACGCGTATGACTCATGACAGATAAATCAACAATGACTTTTGTTTGTCCTCCCGGAACTGACTTTGTTTTTGAGAACAAGGGCGGATTGCGGGTGATGGGGAAGCTGCCGTCTCTTGGTGTATGTCAGTGAACCCCCGCCCCCCCCCGGCCATTGCTCTCCCACATGCATCAGGTCCACCGAAGCCTATCATTTGTGATGCATGTGAGGAACACCCTGGCTCCGTGCTGCTATATTCATTATTTTGTGTATTGTATTCTCACCGGGGCTGAGAATAGGGTAAAATCCCCGACACAAGCCATAATGGTAATGTAGCCGATGTATTTGTCTCAGTCCTCCAACCCTAATTCCGTTATTTGAGTCTCATCTAAACTAGATTAAAAAGAAGAAAAAAAATAAATTAAAAGGGACCCATTTCAACGGCGGCATATTCAGATGCCTGCAACTGCCAAAGGGACCTGGCCTGCTCTTTCTCACTATTATTCAGTAAACACTTCCGCCTCGCGAGTGAATTACAATTAAATGTCGCGTGTAACATGAACCGCAGTCAATAGGGATCGGTTTGAACCATATCCAAAACATCCAAACTTTGTTAGGATTCAGCGAAGCGGCACACTAGTGACTCCGCAAATGCAACAGGGACCAATGTCAGAGAAAAAAAAATAGAAAAACAACCTTATACATCCAAACAGTCTCTTTTCATTTATATATTCCTTAATTTTTTTACCGTAAAACCCTGGCACATCTGTTACTCCACATGCACAGGCAACCTCAGAGAGATTTCACATGAAAAACAAATAAAACAAATACATTTATGTACAAATAAAATAATTAAAAAAATGAATAAACAGATACAAATATAGTAATAATACATTTATCATTTGCAATCGAACATATTCTCAGTGCACGTCCCTGTGGCAACCTAGTTTAAAATTGCTGCTATTCCAGCAGTCTCAAAATACTGGACAAGACACCCTTTAAGCCTGCATTATTTGTTTGCGGCCACTTGGAGGCAGCACGACAAGGTGTAAGCACTAAATTGACATTTTGTAAACACGGGGACGAACTGCGTTTGCAGAATTCATAAATAGCGAGGAGTAGCCGCATTCATCCGGAGTTGTTTGTCTTGACACGCGGCAACTGCGAGTTCAATATTCACTTTCCATTAAGTCATTTTTTGGGGGGATTTCGGGGGGTGTTCAAAAAGTCTTGATGCTTCAAACCCAGCCCTGACACGCTATTCCCTTACAGCTGTTATGGCTAAGTGCGACATTCATTTTCTTCTAGCTTTGCTTTGGGCTCAACACATTCCTGAGAGAAATTACTCATGACTTTAGCTTGCTTATGCTAAATGTTTTCCTACAGGCTCTCACACTTTGCCTGACTGTTGCGCCTTGACAGGCGCCATCACTTTATCCCGGCTTTTTTTTCGCCTTTTCTTTTTTTTCACCCAAGAGGACTTAAGTCTTCATTTCTGCACAGAAAAGCACTTTACACTCGGCACTTAACCAGAAGCACGAGATAAATGCGGCGGTGTTCTTGAAAATATATCTATTTTAATGAGATGCTATTTGTAAAGGGGCTGTGTCTTGTATCCCGTTTACTCTGACTTGACATCGGACACCTACGAGGTGTGAGGAGTTCGCGCGGTGTATCCTGGAATTATTCCCTCACTGCCGAAAATGAGACAACAGGCTGGATATTGCTTTCTGGACCGCATCTATTATAATGTGTGTATTTTAGCTCAGCTCTAAGATCCGGCCCTATAAATATTTATTAGAGCTGAAGTATCGGTCTATTTATCACTTTGTTTATCCACAGAAAAGTAATTGTTCTCACAGTGATGGATTGTCTTTGTAATTTTCTGGAAAAGGAGCACGGATGTGCTGGCACCCAAATATGACTGCTTTGGTATTTAAAACATTTATGGACAAAGAAAGGTGCTGATTTCCCAGAAAAGAGTATTTCTTAGCATATCATATACATATCACCTGGTACCATGCCTATGCTGTGTAAAGCATTTTGATGGAAAGCTGAACATTTTTATTTTATTGTTCCACGCTTGGTTACAACAGTAGAAATGATGCTTTTTAACTCTCAATTTTTGTTTTATGCATTTTTCAAATTTTATGATTCAGTTTTGAAATGTCTCGACCAGGTGCCCTACCTTGCACCCGTTCCGTTCATGGAGTTGATGGCTCCTGTGTTATGGATGGCGCGCACTTAATGGAACATCCCATAATTAATTTTATTAACGACCCCCCCTGTTTACCCAGAAATTGCACATCAGAAGGGGCCCATTGTGTGCCGTGACAAATCGAGACATTCGACCAGGTAATTTGGGGCGGAAACCGCGGACATTTTTCATTGTCTGAGGTGAACCGCGATGGCGGGTCTAAATCTTAACAAGCCTTGAAATAAAAATAGATAACATAAACGAAAAGGTCCACGTGAGCAATGTGTATGAACGGGTCTCCGGAGAACGAGATACGGATCGATCTTTGCTCACAAGCGCTCATTCTTTACTCTTCAAACACTTAATATCGCTCCTTCGTGTTGCCACCCCTTCACCCGGAGAAATGGGATGATGAACAACACCAGGCCGCAATTTACTCCCATCAGAAATTAGAAGCCTTGTTATGCTATAATAATCATCAGCGCTGCCACAGATGAATGCCACCGTTATTATACATATTCCAGTCAGGACCGGCACAGGCATCCTCGCTCATTACTCCCACAGACAAAATGCTGCGTGATTTATGGCCATGACCGCGGCGTTTGATTGCCTCTGTGTCTGCTGTGCCACTATCAGGAAATGAAGCTCACAGCTGAAATCCAATAAGGAGCACATAGAGCGCGCCGAGGTACTCATCATAATCGTGGCTATTTACAGATTAATATAGCTGTACGGCGCCTTGACATATTGTCTGTTCCCAGCTTCTCGCAGATGAATCAGCGTTTATCCTCATATTACCCCCCCGACAGCTGCAGCCAGCCCCTCCGTTCGCGCCACCTTTCCCCTCCCCTCTTATTGTCTGTCAGAAAACGGACGGACGAGTCATGACTCTCATTCCGCTCACAACCCCGGAGGACCGGGAAAATAGCTCAATCTCACGCCTTTTTTAGCCGCTCCTTGTGCCCGATCGCGTTAATTTGCGTGGCGTGAGCTATTTTCACGCCTCCCCTAGACCTATACATGGGAATATGAAACAGTGTTAAACCCCTGCCGCTAAATTGTTTTTTCTCTGTGATAATAAGCCGACTTTGACGGCGGATTGTTTTTCTCCGGTGTTTGGTATTCCAGATACTCCGCCGGTCTGTACGAGAGGTGGACGGAGACGGTGGGCGAGAGCTCCCGGCGCAATCTCGGCCTGCCATTAATCAGCAGAGACCCGTCCTCCAGACTCATCTCCGTCAACTTCCACTCACAGGTTCCAACATTAGACCGGCATGCCAAAATGTGACAGGGTGTTAGACATGTTACCGCCTACCAGCTCCTTCTAAGTATGAACAGGTTGCGCTTGATGATTATTTGGCTATTTATCAAGCTGCTTTCAGCCGTTTTGAAGTAATTTCCGCTATGTTTGATCAATCTGCCCGTGCCTGCACTTAAACCATGTAAATCCCCAGATAAAGTTGTATGGTCTTTCCTTATAATGAGTTGAGCGAGTATCCCCATATTTCTTTTACAGACAGTAATGTATTCCCCACCAATAAATAAAAATAATGGCCTCATTATTCAGTCTATGGCAACGAATACTTATATTTCTTTATTTTCCCAGTGTGACAGCAGGTGCGAAGCTGAAGTTTCAGCTCCACTGACATCACACCCGGGTTATAAACGCAATCTTATTTTTCTTTGTGTCTGTTGTCCGATGTCGTCCCACCGCCACCTCCCCGACTAGCTGGCATCCGTGCTGAGAGAAGTGAAGTACCTGGAGGCGCAAGGGACGGAAGCCATCCCCGAGATCGCTCAGCAGATCTACACCAACAGGCGGCAGCTCTGGCAGTATGTGGCCAACCTGGAGCTCACCGCGGGAAAATACAACAAGGTGGATCTAAAGCGCGTTGGGCTAAAAACAAACGTCAGCAAGCTAGCAGTAGCAGGAAAAAGCTAATCAGCTTTTGTGCAAAGTTGGATAGTATATTTCCGTAACAGAAGGTGGCAGACACCCTTATTGTGATATCATTTTGAATCCCCCTTATTTGATTTCATTGTGTAGCTCACTTTTTTCGAACTGAGCAGCGTGATGAATCTTTGCGAGATGAGATGAAAAATGAGAGCAGAAAGCATGGTATGCATGTAAGGGCTGTTTCCATTGTCCTACTTTTTCATCAACAAATTCATAACAAAAATCGCCAGCATCTTCCAACCAGGTGATCTGAGACTTTTGTCCGTTTTAGAGAGGAATCTGCTGGATTCCTTTGCATGATTAGGAGCGCCTTCCAGTGTTGCTGGTGTGGGGAAATAAGCAAATCACCTTTTTGCCATTTGTTGCTTGTTTACAAATTTGTATGGCTGAACATAACTTTTTATGCTTGAATCATAGAATGAGAAGTTTTGCAGTTTTGCTGAGCGTGAGTTAGCAGCTAACCTCGCAGGAGGAAGTAGTTCTGTCTAGTTACTTGGATGATTAGCAATATGCACTCCACTCTTTGTTCAAAACCCAATACTCATTGAGCAATCTGCGCCTTTTTGACGATTTATTATCATTTGAGATCAGGTCAAGGAAACAAGGGGGACTTAGCATTTGGAAAGGCCCGCCCTAGTTGTGGTGCGCAAATTTAGTATAGCTGGGGGAAAAGTTAACCGAATCCCTTAAATGTGAACATGTAAGACTGGAGTTGATGAGCAGTTGGTCCTATCGCCTCAAAGCATGAAGGCACCTGGTTTGATTCAAACAGCGGTCTTTTTCCTGTGTGGAGTTTGCATGTTCTCCACGTGTCTGTGTGGGGTTTCTCCCCCAGACCAAAAACATGCTGGATGTTCATTAGAGACCCCAAATTGCCCAAATCAAAAAGATACTGAATGGTTGTATGTCTTTATATGTGGCCCCGCGATCGACCGGCAACCGGTCCAGGGTTTTCCCTGCCTCCCGCCCCAATGGGAAACCCTGAGCGGGATAAGCAACAACGCAGCCCGCAGTTTGCCCGATTCAGCCGCCTGTGATGGAAATAAAAGCGTTCAAAAGTTGGAAAAGGTAGCTGTCAAGTGTAATCAGAGGAGATGGAGTTGAAGAAACAGTTTGCGCCGGAACCTCTTGACATAAGCACTTCCATTTCCCATCTGGAGGTGACAATCCAATGGAGTGCTCCCTGACTTTGTCCATTATATACTTAGGGAACCATTTACCATCCAGCAAGTTTTTCACTTTACAACAGCGACAATTTGTTTTAAGGTGTACTCCGATGTTGGTGGACTTAATGTATAGCATGCAGTTATGGACCAGCATCATTGAAATCATTGTCACAAATAGAGAGCTCATTCAAAACACTGCCCTCTGTATCACGGCAAAATCAAGGAGATAATTACAATCCAGCAATCCGTTGCTCCGGGTAGCTTGAAGTTCAAGTCCAATTAAGTCGCGGCAACGAGGAACGGTCCAGAGACAGTGATTTTAATTAGGACTGCACCAAGTCTTGATGCTCTTGGCTTCTGTGTGGCCTTTCGGTGGCAGTCGTATTAAAGTGATATTTCTGTACTTACTAAAAGGATGCGGCAGTTCAGATGGCATCTTTGTCTGCCCAACCCCATCCCAACCTGCCCCATCCCCACACCCCCACACATGCACCCATGCCCGCCCGCATCATGCACCTCCTGTCTGCAGGTTACCAAGTCCGTGCTCGACGTGGAGCACCCGCTGATCCGGGGTCAACTCAGGGACATAGACTTCCAGCTCAAAAAGGCGGAGGACAGTCTCAACTGGAACACTCAAGGTCTGGACGCTGATTATTGTGAAACCAATTTTGTGAAAGAATATAAAGAATGAAAAAAAAAAAAAATTATATGTTATATTGCTTTTAATGATATAATGCATAGGACATGATATAGCATATAATATAACAATAATAATAATAATACATGTGTTTTGGAGCCTGTAGATTTTGGCTCATGCAGGATTATATTCTTGTGAATAATACATCTAATTTCCAATGCTCATCTAAAAAAATGCAGAAATTCTTGACAACAGGGGTTTAAGTCATTAATTTGCACTATCATACCGCTGCAAGGAAATGAAAATCTTGTAAATTTCGCCAAAATGCCTGGAGAAGGTGCAGCGAGCTGGGAACGAGTCAGTATAAACAGCCCTGCGTACAAAACACTGAACGCTGAACTTTAGCCATTCAATATTTATCTTGAATACTTCAAGAATCACCTGCTTCTGCCACTTCTTTATGACCTCATCTGAGGGAGAAATGTGGCACAATCTCAGTTTTCCCCAGTGTAATTTGGCCACGCAAACATCCGTATTAATCCCATGTTTTGATCTTTAATCTGACCATGCTGGAGCTGCAGCGCGCTGACATGCAAGCATGTGTGTTTGAATACAATTTATTAGCGAATACCGGATAAATAGAGAAATGTGTGAGTGTGTGTTTGTGCGCTACCTTTTCACCTCGGGGGTATATAAGTGAAGAAAAATATGTGTTGTCTGAGCGTCTCTACCTCTGGGCCGTGTCAGATGAGCTGTAATCTTCCCTGGGACTACAAAACACACTCCAGGTGTTGACAGTGTATTCTGTGATTTATTCAGCGTTCTGGTGGAGTCCCAAGCTTTTTCTTGGTTATCTACACTTTAGCTTTGTTGTTTTATTGTTTCTGACACTTTGATTGCCATGCAGTCAAATAGATATGAAATATAGCCTTGTAAAGATGGCCTGCATTCTGCAGGTGAAGTAATTTATAGTGTGAATATAATAACGCAGTTATTACTCGTATTCCTGTTTCTCTCTTCTTATTTTTCACCCCCATCCCTGCCGTCGCCAGGCCAGAGGAAGCTGCTCAGAGATGTGGCGAAAAAAACAGAGAGGCTTTGCATTTTGTAAAACGTATAAAATAAGAATACAGAAGAGGAGTTGTTCAATCATTGATAAGGTTTGACTGACATGGCGCTTGCAGGCATGTTGTTAGTTTCTTGCATTCCTGGGGACTCTCAGAAGAGCCGCGCCGACTTGAGAACAATGTTGATGGTGGAAGTTGGCGCATTCAGTAGGTCTACGGGGACACATGTGAAATCTCTCTGCAGACCAGCTGCACTCTCATTCCTTCGTCTAGCTTTTTCGGCCGTGTGGGGACTGCGTGGGTCTTTCCGACGCTGCCTTACATCTGTGGAAGCGTGTACAAATGATGACATATGTGCCCTGACCCTCTGTCAAGCATGTGCATATATGGAGAAAAAATGTATATTTCATGAAAGTTCAGCTCCGGCTCATTTCTCAGAAGCGTAGGGTTCCACAAAAGAGATGTCTACGTTCATGTGGAGGCTTCCATTGCATGCATTTGCTACATGCATGGAAAGAGAAACAACGTGAAAACCTGAATTATTATATTTTTGCTATTGCATTACCAATTTTTATGTCATACTTAATCCCTGTTTGGCTATGGCATTGATACCCACACACCTGTGTTAGCATATCACCCTATAGCATGGCATAGCACAGCATTACGCAGCACAATGTAGTCGGGAACAAGAGTAGTGGCTAAGAGCTATTGAGGCTAGAGGGAATTTCAGATGTGACATCTGTCATCTATTGAAGAACATTGGTTTGTTGGCTTAAGGTAGCAGCAAGTCGCTTCAATCATTATTCTCAAGGTTTCTGGCAGTTGTGTCGGGTTATTTGGCATTGTTCACACTTTGTTTGGAATATGAAATTAACCGAGTGACATCAGAGCAATGCCTCGTCTATTTGTTCTGGTGATACTGGGCTTGCAAAATAATATTCTAGGGATACCCAGGTCACTATACATGTTGATTAAAATGTCATCCCGAAGAGCCACTGGATCTAAATTTCGGAAAGAGCAATTTTTTTGTCACGGTCTTTCTTGAACCCCTTTTTTTGTATTTCTTCAAGAAAAAGTCACTGCTTTTCATTGCACCGCAGGCATTTGGCAATATATCCAAGATGTGCGGGACGCGGTCTGTGACCTGGATAGCAGACTCCAAAGGACCAAAGAGAACGTAGAGGGCATCCAGAGCTGCGTTAAGAGCTGGGCAAGCCCAATCTTCGACAGGAAAGACGGCAAAAAAGACACTCTGCTCTGCCTTGAGGACAGGGCTGAAATGCTGGAACGGTTTTATAGTATGATAAGGTCCGACGGAGAAAAGATCCATTTCCTCCTGAAGGTGCTTAAAAAAAACACCTTTCTACTTTGAAGTCTGCAACAGCCTTTAAAATGACACTATTATTTTTCTGATAATGTTTGAGTTTTGCCGTGTTTTGTTCTGTTCGTAGAGCAATCTGGAGCTGTTCAGGGCAGAGCCAGCCTCTGAGGAGTGGAGGGCCTATGTGGAGTACATTGACGACATGATTATAGATGGATTCTTCAACAGCATAGAGTGCTCGCTCAGCTTCTTCTTGGACAACACGGGTAGGTTCAAAGGTTATCTCTGTGCCGACGTTGGTTATCAGCGAGCAAATTCTACTACAATAGCCAAAATGTGAAGCGAACTTGCGACAAATGGTTGAGTTTTTTGGAAGAATTTCTCGACATCAGTCAAAGTTTGCAGTGCACTTTGGTAGAGATCCAACAATGAGCTTGCTGGATTTAGAATAATGCCGCGAAATGTAAATATAAAATCAGAACACTGATTCTGCGGACATGAAATGCCATGCTTCTCGTTTGACTTGTTTGCCATCTTGAGATTTTGCTAAACGGTTCAGGCTGTCGCAGTTGTGGCTCGGAAAGCGCGAGATGGTTGCGAGACGATTGCTTTTCCTTGTTTTGTTTTTTAAGCAGCATCATTTCGGCGGTCCTCTCTGGACCCGGACGATTAAGAATATCAAATGAAGCGATCGTCGTGCTGGTCCACTCTCAGACGGACAGAGCCTGCGGTGCACTGTCTAGTCTGAAAAACAAAATGTTTTCATGACTTCAAAGGAAATTATATAGTTATTAAATCCATTCAGAGAAAATTATTGCAAATCTTTTCGGCCGGAGAAAAATATCTTCTGCCGTGAACTCAGGAATGAATTATAGGCTTTGCTCTGCATAGTAAATCTGCTTCTGTTTCAGAAAACAAAATTCTTAATTTGTTCTCTGTCCAAACCTCTATTTGATGTATATCATTTCTTATCATTTATCTACTAAACTTGGTAGGTAAAGAATCGGCTGAAAAGAATCGGCTCATGTAAATTAAATGCATTGCTACGGTAAAAAGACTAGGTTGGTGACATTCTTTACATAATAACACTGATGGGAATTTGGCAATGTCCTTCGAATTCCAAAAGCACATTATTATTCACAGATGTTTTATGCACATGCACACACTTCCAACAACACACTCTTGTTTACATACAAATCATTCATAAAGTGAATTAAAAGGGAATTCTAAAAATGGTCGGTGCAGTTCTCAGTCCACAGTGTCACTTCTTCTTTGGATGAAGTCTTTCAGATCACTGGCTGTGTGAGGTTTTCAGCAGCTGCCATACATTACTGGTATATATATATATATATATATATACACATATTTATTTTATGTTAGCCTTGTCTGTGCGCTGCCAATTTGATTTCCATCACAGAAAGGCAACCCTTCTAGTGTTTCCTCTAACATTTTGCCTCTAAAACAGTCAAATTATTAGTTTCAAAATCATACCAGTAGTCCTATGATTTATTTGAAATATCACTGAGACAATTTTGAAAAAAAAATAAAGTTAACTATATATTACTTTTATATAATTTATATTTAAATTAATTTATAATTTATATAATTGCATTTATATAATTATCAAGAAATCTGCCAAAGTGTATTACATACACTCCAAAAATAAAAACATAAATAAATAAAACAAAACAAAAAAAAGAAGGCATTGAAGGCTCCAGTATAGTAGGTTGATTTCTTTATTTATTTACTATTTATTTAAAATGCTTGTTACTAATGAGAGAAACATCAGACATTATTAGATTCATAAGAATGCTATTTGAGTAGCATGGGGCTGAAATCGGCCTAAATCATTATTCAATTAAATGATTATTATAATTTTTTCATTCATTCGAATTGGATAAATTGGACAAATACGGACTCTGGGTTTCTGACGATTGAGTGACGTGTGGACGCCCACATAAATTAATAGATACCAAGAGGTAATAGATAAAAAGAGGTGGTGAAATTTAATCTGCATCCATGTAAAAATGAATGCACCATTTCAGTATGATCATTTTAACTTTTTTCCAATATGAAACTGTAGAACTACCAGTCTAGCAATTTTAAATTGACATAGTTTAAACCTAATGTAGTTTAAGCAACTTTAGTACTTAGTTAGATTTAGTCAATCGTTATGAGGAAGGCTAAAACTGCATGTATTAACTCTATAGCTCTGCTGTCCTCCTGGATCCTGAAGAACAGACTGTGAATGAGCTCAAAAGGGTCATTTGTCATGATGTAACAGGAAAGATATGGCCCCTGGACTACTTTCCAGAAATTACAACTTATTTCTGATAATTAACAATCTGTTTCTGATGTGCTTCTTATTTGTGTGTACCAACATACGTTAATGATCCCGTGCATCGAAAATTGTTTGGAGTAGATCTCTCATCTCATCTCATAGACGTTTGATAAAATAGTGGCAGGAAGCAGAGGGTTGAAAATGCAGACGATTGAAAAAACAGAAAAGAATGTAATTTTTATTTATTTTTTATTTTATTCATAATTAAACTTTCTCTCATGTTTTAACTTTAAT
Organism: Fistularia commersonii; assembly: GCF_037954325.1. Taxonomy (NCBI): domain Eukaryota; kingdom Metazoa; phylum Chordata; class Actinopteri; order Syngnathiformes; family Fistulariidae; genus Fistularia; species Fistularia commersonii. The sequence continues at coordinate 2,563,821 of NC_141316.1, read as the reverse complement.
GGGTCAAATGGATAAAGGAGGGTTGTGTCAGATTCAGCGTTTCACCCTTTTTCTTCCTAAATTTGACCGTAAATTCATCCCATCCCTTTGTTAATAGAAGAAGCGGGAGCAGCAGCTCCACTGTTCGAGGCCCGGCTTGATCTAAAAGTTCCTGACCTTGTGTTCACCCCCTCTTTGGACATCGAGGAAAGAGACAGTTTGTTTGAGCTGGTGGAAAGTCTCATCAACGATGTGTTCAGAATCTCCTCCCTGGTGCCACGCCTCTCCAAACAAAGCCCCTTCCCGCACTATCAGGTATTATCACTAAGCTATGATGCCCTCCATCTGCAAGGAGCCCAAACAGATATCAATATATTTAACGGATTTATTTAATGGATTTGAGCCATAGATAGAGGAGGGGTATTCAATATATTGGTAGAAGGATGCTGAGGTTGAATTGCCAGGGAAGAGGAAGACTGCAGAGGAGATTCAGTGATGGGCGAAAGAAGACACGAAGTTAGTTGGTCTAAGGCAGGGGTGTCAAACATACGGCCTGCGGGCTGGAACCGGTCCGCAAGGGGGTTCGACCAGGCCCGCAGGATAATTTGAAAGTGAAAAAATGCATAAAAGACAAGGATTTATTTTTTTCAATTAAATGCAATTCGAGAATTTTCCACTAGGGGGCGCACTATTTTGGTCAGAGTAGACGACAATCCGCATCACTGAGACTGACCAATCAGCAGACGTTATCAATGTACCACCTGCCGCTTGTTATGATGTTTTTTTCTACCCTGTTCTCCACCTCCCCGCTACTCCCTCACAAGCCAAAATGTCGTTATCAAAACAGAAAAAAGTAGTTAAAGAGTGTAGAATTTTCAAAGAAAAATGGACTACGTCAAGTGGTCTTGCGGAAGTCTGAGGGGAGAAGAAGCAGAGGAGGTTAAATGGAGGCAGATGATTCGCTGTGGAGACCACTGATGCTAACGGGCTGAAGCGAAAGAAAAACATTTTAACAGGACATGTAAAATATTTGTTAAATGCATTAAATAGATGGTCTTTTCAAACAAATATATTTTTATCATATTGTATTCTTTTTTCATATTAAGGTCAATATTGGTAATCGCCTGAAACAATAAAATGTGATTTTATTGTGAGAGAAGAGATTACAGAGAATAGGGTTCAATGGAGGAGGTTGATTTGCTGTGCTAACCCCTGAAGGGAGTAGCCGAACCCAAAATAAGAGGATTAATATTATTATGATTTTCATTATTATTATTATTATTATTATTGCTGGTTTTGCATTTTTGTTGTTGCTTTTTTTGCATTACCTCCATTACAGTGCTCAATATTCTGTTTCACTGTTTGAAAATGAAACAATTCTAAAGGTTTATATCCTGGGAATATTTTACAAACTATTGTCCCTTCCCCTTAGCTAATTAGCTTTTGTAATCTCTCGGTGACTAAATAAAAATAAACAAAATACATGAATAAGTAAATAAACAATAGGTTAAATGAAACTGAAAAAAAATATCTGTTACAATATGTTCCTAATAACAGATAACTAAAACACATTAATTCAGAAGGAAAGGAAAGAAAGAATGGGACAAGACACCCTTTTCCATTTATTTTTTGTGTTTGATCTGAAATATGCATTCATGCTCTCGTGCCTGTCAACATGCTCTTCCTTTCTCCATAGGCTGACATGGAGGACATGGCCGACCTGGCAGACATGCGTAATCTCCTCATGAGTCGCGTACGGGACGTCATGGCAACCTGCAGCAATTTTCGCAACTCCCTGGAGCCCTACAGCTACCTGTACGTGGAGGACAGGAGGGAGGCTCTGCGTCAGTTCCTCATTCATGGCCATGTGCTCACCAGCCAGGAGATGGAGGTGTATGGTGAAGGCGGTGTTCCGGAAAACCCCCCAACGCTGGATGATTTCCGAGAGCAGGTGGACAGGTGGGTTCTTCCGCTTTTTTCTGCATCCATGGTTCATAAAGCATTAACTAAGAGAAAAGTTAAGTTCATGACAAGGCAAGGATACATTGTTCCAACAGTAAGTTCTGTTATAGTGGGGTAAACAGGTGAAGTGGAATATGCTAATACTGATGAATCCTTTACAATAAATACTATGAGTAAATTTAAAAAAAAAAAAATATGTGGGTGAAGGTACGAGAAGCTGTACGAGGAGGTGCAGGGTCTGGAGCTGGTTCATGTGTCCTGCGGGTGGATTAGGGTGGACGGCCGCTACATGAAGACCGCCCTGCTCAACCTCATTAAAAAATGGAGCTTCATGTTCAAACTACACCTTGTCAATCACGTGACTAACAGGTAAAGTACAGTGACACAAATACACAGTTTTTTCGCCAGTATCAACTCAAGTAAGCAAATGTGATATACTACTGTTAATACCTGTCTTGCTTCATGAATGTTCTCTGCATATCTTACTTTTAAGATAACAAACATCCCATGCTTGGAATAAAATAATGGGGATGTTAGAAAAATTGAAGTCACGCTACCATGGGTCTTCATGCATTTCTTTGTTGCACTTGAACACAACTTGTTTTCTGGTTTTGGCCCCATCAGCTGAACTCCATTCAGATAGCTCTGATCGAATAAGCGGATAATTGAAGAAAATGCTGCGTCGGTTCTGTTCGGTTACGCTATAATTAATCCCCACACAGAGATATCAGCTGATTCAATCAAGGTGTTTTTTATTTTATAATTTTTTTTTTTTTCAACATTTGAAAGCACCCTCGATGGACATAATCCATTCAGCAGCCTTCTTTTAATGCTCGTGCTTATGCATCCCCAGCCTGTCAGAGCTGCAGAAGTTCATCAGCGTGGCTGAGATTAGCCTGAGCCAGAGAGTGGAGGAGGGGGACTACGAAGGTCTGGTGGGGGTTATGGGTCACTTGTTGGCCGTGAAGGAGAGACAGACTCGCACAGATGCCATGTTTGAGCCGCTGCAGCAAACCATCGCTCTACTAAAGGACTATGAGCAGGAGCTGCCAGATGTGGTCCACAAACAGTTAGAGGTGCACTCGTCACTTTGGCGCTTCTTTTCTTTCTTTCTCACTTTCTCTTTTTTTTTTCTTCAGCGCACAGCCGTGACAGTTTCTTTCAGATGAGACGTATTGCCCTTCCTCCAGGCAATCCATCAATCTGTCACATCTGTCGGCCTTGCCTTTTTCTTATATCTCCCTCTCTTTATCTGCTTATCTATCTGTCAATCGCCAGGAGTTGCCAGAGAAGTGGACCAATGTGAAGAAGCAAGCCGTGCTGGTTAAGCAGCAGGTGGCGCCGCTGCAGGCCGTCCAAGTGGCGAGGCTGCGGCGAAAGTGCGCGTCGTTCGACGTGGAACAACACGCTTTCAGAGAGAACTTTCGCAAGAACGGGCCCTTCAGGTAGAACTATTTTTTTTCTTTGTCAAACACTTCGATCCCGTAGTTTATAGCTGAAAACATTCACATTTATAAAGCAATTTTGCTCTCCATTTAAGCTTCAGTTTAAATGTGTATTTATCTATCCAAACCAGTTCAATTTGTCACAATACTGAAGAAGAAAAAAGGTCAAATCACCATTCGGGAATTTAAACAGTGTCAAAAGTGAAATATCTACAGTGATAGCTGTAGCATATTATTAAAATACTATCATTATACCAATCAGCATAATGCTGTAGCATTCATTTGCATCAGCTGTGATGTTAGCATTGGCTATCCAGTGTTACATTTCTAAACGTGTTAGAATCACCCAGTTGGTCAACAATGACGCATTTCTCGCAACTATTTTCACACCTCCAACTATGAGTGGACGCCGCAATATCGTCGTGAATATTCATAGAACACAGGTAAGAATTCAAAAGTATCTTAACATTGTTAGCAATAGCATGCAAACAACAGCTAGCTAGCTAGCACATCTTAGCTAAGGCTTTACATAGCAGCTTGTGTGTTTTTAAAAAAGAAAATCATTGCTGTTTGTTTTATAATTGTCTTAATGCAACCTCAAGCTTTTTGTACAGTTATATATATATAAAACATAATATATATATTTATATAGAATAGAATATAGAATATATAGAATTTATATAAATATATACACATACTGAAAAAGTCACATGCCGTTAAAGCAGCCGCATTCATTGTGTTTTAGCCAGTTAGCTCTCATAACCATAAACATATAAACATATTTTCCACCTGTGTGATCATCTGTGACTCAGTAATGCACGGTGACGCTCCACTGCCTATCTCATTTCATACAAGTATCTGACTTTTCAGCTCAGCGCGGTCAGGATAATCTGAATGAATGAGGATTTCCGGGTCAGTGAATCTGCCCGAGGCTACAGGTAAATACCCATGCATTCCTATTAATCCACCTCCACACACAAATTCATCTTTAATTCAGGCCCGCCATGTTTGGCTTTCCACTTAAATTCAACAATCACACTTTTCTACATGACACATTCGATGCCTTTGATAGCTGCTAGCATTTCTTGACTAAAAGGAAACTGCATCACATTCCAAACAGCACACCGGCATATCCATGCTACTGCAGTCATCTCTACACAGCAGTTGGTAAATAACATGTAATAATAACATATTTCTGTTTTCAGATGAGCACCTTGGGAAACATCACTAGACCATGAAATTAAAGTAGGAGCTACAACCATGCTACCTTGAACCTTCGAACAGGTCCAGAGCGGACTCTCGAAAAACTGCACCAGGGCTGTTGGTGGTACAGATGGGGTGTGAGATTGCTGTTGGGATTAACCAAGAACAAGGGATTGTCCTGTCGAGGAACCCACGAAATGAAAGATACAACTAAATTCACACATTCTTTATTTGAAAATAGATGATCGTCTGCCCTTCAGTTTGGCTTGTTCATATCCAGGTCTGCATAGCTGGAAACACATGCTCACATGAAGATTGAATACTAGAGCCAAACTCTGAACGTTACAAGATAGATATATTGCTGTATCAACAGTTTATATACAAAGTAAAAATGTTTCAACAAACAAAATACAAACTATACTGTACTATAGAGTTATGGCGTAAGTATCGAAAATGTTTCAATTTATCGTGCTATATTAATTATAATTAGTATCTATATCATTTATTGCCATATACATGTGAGCACATATTAATGCTGGGCTTTAATTTACTTTTCCAGTTGGCAATTTTCAGATACTTTGAAAATCCTTCGCAAATGCATCAAGAACACTAGCTGGAGTTTGTCCCTTTTTAAACTTGTGTATGTGTTTCCAGAATTCAAGTAAAGGGGGTTAAGAGAAGGTCATATTAGAAAAGATAGCAAGGCAGAACCCCGCAGTCAGGGTCACCATGAAGGCTTACACCCAAAGGGTGTTTTTCTCTCTTAAATCTTTCAATTGCAAAAACTACAATGGGGGCTGTAAATATCACTGGGTGCCCGAAAATGTAAAAAAAAAAAAAAAAAACAATGACATATTCAATAAATAAAATTACATAGTTGGAAATGCAGGGTGAAATAAGAGGAATATATTTGAGTTGGAATGTATATCCTTGATTCACCCTTCCTGACAGTCTGCAGAAAAATCTGATCTGGGACCTCGGTTCAACCCAGACAATCAAGTTATGTGAGGGATTTACAGATCCAGCCTTAACCCCCCTGAAGCAGCTTGCAGACTCATTTGGGCTCAGACAGGGTGTGAGCAAAATAGCCAACAAGAGAGTCCAGACGATAAACTAACAGAGGGGAATGTGCAGCTAAGTATTCGCATGCTAACGTCAGCCAGCATACCACTGCTGAGATATTAAGACCGACAGCCGGAATCACGTCAGGCTCTGGCTAAATAACAGACAAAGTGTTTTGAGAGTTGGTCCCCAAACATCTTTTCATTGCCTTTTTTTTTTTTTTAAATGCAAACTACTGGTCTCCCCTGTGTCTGTGATTTTGCTGACCTGCTCTGCTCATGATAATATCCTGTAGTAGGTGGCATGGCACTTTTCCTAAAACTTGCACCCCGGTTATATTTTAGATGGTGGAGGAGTTAATGATTCCTCGTATGTACATAATGCAACTCCTTTTGAGAATGTCAATGTGGATGTGAATTCCAGGTGCCTGGCTCATTTCTGACAGATGGCTTTTCTTTGTGGAGTTTGCATGTTCTCGCCGTATCTATGTGGGTTTCCTCTGGGTTCTCCGGTTATGTTCCACAATTTAAAATCGTGCAGTAGGTTCATTGACGAACCTCAATGCCCAGATTTGCAGATGAGCAAGCGAATGGTTGTATGGCCCGATATGTGGCCCTGTGGTCAACTGATGGCTGTTTCAGGTTGAGATCCCTAATGACTGGTGGGATGTGAACCAGGCCCTATGCAACCCTTAGGCCAGGTTAAGCAGTATAGGTGATGAATACATGAATAAGGGATAGAGAATGTTCTCATGGCAGAAAAACAGGCTGGGCCAAATCCCATGCATCAGCCATGAGCTGTCCATACGGATAAATTAAAGGTAAATTAAAAATAATTTGGGGATATGAATAGATAGTCAAACATTTTTACGGTACGCCTTCCGCTGAGAAGATTTCTGTGGGACTTCAGAATGAGTGTGGAGGACGCTGAGGCTGTGGAGACCCGGGAATTTCATTTGGCCCACTTACTCTCTGTCGTGTTTGACGGCACCTTTCTCTAAATCCTAAAAAGGAACAGGGGAATAACATCGTAGTCATTTGGCTCCTGTCAGTCCAGAGTAATTGAGCATGTAGAAAACCGAGGGAGAAGATTCGAAAATGGGGAGGGTAGGGTGACTGGCTTATCGGTAACATTTCCATGCTGTCTTGGACTGAATGGTCTTTTCATGATTTTCGTTTAATTTTAATGCCCGCTTCATATGTTTTGCATTCATTATAATAACCGCAGTCTGTGTCTGATTTTCTACAAAGCCACATGTTGTCCAGCGATCAGATAAGCCCCGCAATCTTCCTGAAAGCCGAATCTGACGGTGATTAATGTGAATTAAACGTTCCTACGAGGTAATCTGTCGTATTATGTCAAACTCACTTGCAATCTGAAGGCCTAAAGTGACGGGCCAGAGTAATCATAAATAAACGTTTCCGTAAAGGTGACTTGGTCCTTCATGGTTGTCATTCTCTAAAACAATCGCTCAATTAAAAAGGATGAGTCAATAAAAATGAGAATTATGCATGAGGTTACGTGACATAGTGCCACGTAAGGTATGAACACGATGTTCTGTGGCTCCTTAAAAGGGGCCACTATTGACTGGAATGTAAGAATCGATGCATTTTATTATATTATTTTCTTGTTTCTACACTTCATAAAGTGTAATTGTCTCTGAGATTTCTCATAAAACCTTACAATGCACTGTAAAACAATCAGAGCGGTGGGGGTTTTAATGAAGGCAGTAGTGTGACGCTTATCTGGATCACCTCCTGCCGGCTTAGCAAACCAAAGCAGCAATAAAGGGTGAGCTCTGAGCCCAATGGAAAAGAAATAAGTGAATTGATTAATAGACAAATGAAAAAAAAGGTTGAATCGAAAACATGTAAAAGAAGAAGTAAAATTCATTGTATAATGTTTTCAACTGTCAAATATTTGTTTTCTGCTGGGTTAATAACCTTCGAAAATGTCTAGAAGAGTCTCGTAAAGTAATAGAATATGTGAAAATGATATTATGCATTTATGTATATATTTATGTAGAATGGTTGAAGACTTTGAATATTTTTGGAAGTTGCCAACTTCAAGGGTTGCTGCAGCGTGTTGTTTTTAAGGTCTAGGAGTGCAAATGCCAGTCTTCAGATACTTTAGTTGAAATGAAGTTGAATGTGAAAAATGGCATACAAAGCAGTGAATACAGCTTTTAGAGCTCAGAAACCCCCAAGACAAACCCGGACTGATTTGATTTGCTGATAACTCCTTTAGACTCCAGTGGAGCCATAAGTAGCTGAGGGCAAACTGGGATGCTTAGGTTGGAGTGGATCTCATTGGTGTTCACCTGAAGTCTCCAGAAGGCCGAGCTCGGGGGACCGAAGGTTGTTGTAGGTCACGGGCCTTTCGAGGACGTGAAGGATGTGTCCATTTTGTTTCCGGTGTCTTTAATAAGCAGTGTGTACTTGACCTGAAAGATTCTTGGTCCCGCTAATTGTGTCCAGAAGAGTGTTTGGTTTGGGGCTGTTGTCATTGCTCCCTGGATACCTGAAATAAAAACTTTGGAGGACCAACTCATGTTATATCTATTTTCATGATTAATTCCCAATTTAATAGGGATTAATGGGAGCCATGAATTGGAGGCTGCACGCCGGTGTCTTTACGTATCCATGCAATTTAATTAACCGACATCCGAAGTATAATGTATCCCATCTTATTGTTTGTTTTGTTGTCTTGTAATGTATCGCTTTGGGACCCGCACATATACAGATCAGTGACAACCGTTCCGGGAAACAGGAATTCTCGAAAGCATCTTTTGCTCACGAAAATATGCTGATGGCGGCTTAGCCAATTACTGCGAAAAAAAGATGCTGTAGTTTGTGTGGGGAAATATCCGGTATCTGAGTGACTGCACTTCCTCTCTTAACTGTAAGTGCGAGGGGACTGTGAATCTCGAGAGATCAGAGCAGAGTAGAGTTGTTCAAAAATTCGTGTCCGGGCACTTTCTCAAAACCTGGCCCAGGGACTGAAGTTTTGTCCAAGGATTTTTTTCCTAGCGGGTGAGAAATGATTAGTTTTAGCAGAATGTTAGCAGCTCAAGGAAAAAAAAAAGCCAGAAGGAAACACTAATGAGCTTCAAAGAAAAGTTGCACATTGCTCCGACAGCGGAGAGAAGGAAACAAGGTGATTATAGAGCCTGATGACAAAGAATAAAAATGTGTCTGGCACTGGTCTCTCTCTCTCAAGTAAAACTCTGTGGCTTTAATTGAAGCTGTCTCCCGAGTGTTTGTCCAGGTTCTGGTCCCGGGTGTTATCCATGTCTTCCACATTGTTGAGTATATTTCCATAGCAGCACATACCGCACTGGATGTAGGCAATATTGCTTCATCTCCAGAGACACTGTCGGTGGAACAGAACTTTTTTCTTCGGATTATGTTATTATTTCTTAACTTGTCACCGGCCAGCCATCTGCAGACTCCTTTTTTTTTTTAATAAATGAGGCGATATCTCAAAGCCTTTGGGTTGTGTTAGAGAGGAATGTCTTCATTCAGAGGCGACTCCGTGTCACAGCAGGGTCTTGGAGTGCCACAACGACTTGGTGACGTCAGTCGTGTGTTGAGAACAAGGCTATCGCTTTTAAAATCTCACACTGCCTTTTTTTTTTTTCACACATGCTCATACAGAATATCAAGTACCCAAGAGTCTTTTGTTTCAATTCCAGGTCCACTCAAATTGAAAAATATATAAAAAAACAGCAGATTTATAAATAGCAGGGGTATTTTCTTTTTAAATCTGATTTTATAATTTCTGAAAATGAAATATGGATGAAATTCACCGTGTGAACAAATATAAAAGGACTCTAAATGCACAACATTAGTGTCTATGCAGTATATAAAGTTAAACATTTACCAAAGTTAAGGTTATGTTACTAATGTGTTACTAAGAGTGTCTGTGTTATTGTTAATTAATGAACAAATGAAGTGCAAAGTTCTGAGTGACTGAATGTTTTCGGAGATCAACATTCACTGAGAACACAGAGTCAAATATCAATCGATTGTTGTGATTGTGATTGAATGACTGTTAAATTAATGAAAAACGCTGTGGAAAGTAATGAAAATGCATTGGTTGGCTGGTGTTTAGACATCACTTGTGTAGTTTAATAATTAGGTCCTGCATTTATAACTCAAAACAAATTTAAATTGCCCCTGAATCTCATCAGTTATATTTTTCATCCCCTCACTGTGTTGAAATTCCCTGTGCAGAATAGATTTATCCTCTTATTCATTTACTTTTTAGTTTTTTGTATGTGTGTACACGTATATATGTATGTATACATATATGTGTGTGTGTTTTATTATTATTATGAGAATTACATTGATATTTTTATCATAATCATAATGATAATATTGTTGTTTGTTTGTTTGTTTCAGTTTTTTTGGTTTAATATGGTGTCCTTCAGCTCATTTTTGAGTTTCAGAAAGAAAAAAGGACAGACATCTACGATCATGGTTGTGTTTTTCAAAATACTACCAATCAGGGGTGTAAGAAAACGTGGCACAACAACCAGTGAGAGACAGTAGGGGTGTCAGCGCAACCACTCGGGAGTGACGTGCTACAACCAAACACAGCTTTGGGGTTCTTCACAGTGTATATTTAAATGTGTTTTTAAAGTATACAAACCTGCTGGGTGCCTCAGTCCATTTCTGCAGCTGCAGCCATCTTGTATTTACAAAAATGCCTCCAGGGATACTCAGCATGCCGCCAAATATCACTGGAGGCATTTTTGTTTCCAGGTATCTAACAAATGGTTAGATATCTGGTTGCGAAAGGCTTAGCAGGCTGAAGCCTGTGTGTGTGTGTGTGTCCTAGCAAGCATTTATTTGAGGTTTTCCCCCATAAACGTCACACACATGATTGCTACCGTTTTTTCATGTAGTGCCCAGAGAATATCCAGCTTCCACTGCATAAGTAACAATCTTAGAATTTCAGACTTTGTTGCAAAATTAAAAAGGAAAAATAACATGCGTTGTATCGAATTTACTTGAATTTCAATTTAAAAGAAAAACTGTTTCCTTAACATTGTAAACAATTCAAGAAAACGCAACTGTTTGGTTTGAAGGGATGCGCCAATGTGGCTACCACAGCATTTCTTTTACGCCGATAAAAGAGTTGATTAGTTCATTTTTGAGAGAAAAAAGGGGTTGTTCATATCTACACTAATTCTTTGGAACACAAGGCTATCAGTCACAGTCTTTTCCTTCAAGGGATCATGATGACCAATAAAAAAAAACAGTTACTATACATTATTATACAAAGGTATTCTAACAGATTGTGTCTTTAAGTCTTCTATTGGTGGAAAGTTCACGGTATCTTTCAAAAGAATGTCAGAATGTCACCTTTACCAGCTTTCTCACACATGCAGAGAGTTATCACCAGGTTTTTTGCAGCTGACAAGGCTAATTGAATCTTAGCATAATCATAATTAATTCATAGGTAGAGATGCTTCGTCATAATGTGTAATTGTCAGATTAGTAATGTGTGTAATTGGACTCTTAATAAGCTGGTGATTATTTTCCCATTAATACCATGGAAGTCATTTTAAATTGTATTGTGCGCCGGCGACTGCAGCCTGACGATGCCGCAGCCAAGTCAGGCTTGGCACTAAATCAGCCGTTCAGTACCAAAACACAACCTCGACTTCCATTCATCTAGATTTGACAGCAAGAAACCCTACCAGATGTTGGACGCGTTCCACCAGCAGATCCGAGAGCGGGAGGCGGTGATGGCATCCCTGGTAGAGTCTGCTGGCCTGTTCGAGGTCACCATCTCTGAGTACAAACAGCTCCGACAATGCAGGTAAAGCCCCCCTCCGCCCCCCCACCAGGAGGGAGGAAACCACTGCCAGATTCCAAACAATTGAGGCATTATCATGTATACCGTGTTACGGTAGCATAGCTTTTTATTTTTTTTTTATTTTTATTTTTTTTCTGTGATTCTTAATTCATTTCAAATCTTCACCATCATCTCAAGGCGTGAGGTGGCTCTCTTGAAGGAGCTGTGGGATATGATCACCGTGGTGGAGTCCAGCATGGCGGCATGGAGGATGACTCCCTGGAGGGAAATCCATGTGGAGGACATGGAGATGGAGTGCAAGCGCTTCTCGAAAGATATCCGAGGGCTGGATAAAGAGGTGAGCTGAGAGGGAGGGGAAGGAAGGGGCAGCAAGTGTGAATGTGTTACCCGGCACTGCTGGGGGCAGGGCTTAAATCACAATTGGCCTTGTCGTGACACCAACTGTCGCCGGTGTTTTAATTACCATAACTGGGGAAATCATGTTTTACCCACAGTATATAAGAAGTGATATTGGTAACTGCAATTTTTCACAAATGTTTTTTTTGATTATTTCCTGGGAATTTTGCTCCATGGTAGTTTCTGTCTTACTTTGATATAGTTTCTTTCTGTTTTTCTTTTTCACTCTCTTTAATGTTTTTTATTTTTCATCTGATTTTGGTGAATTTCTTGTGTAATTTCTTACTAATTTGTGGTAGCTGCCACTTACTTTTAATGATAAGCATGCTGATTTCTACCACATTTCTAAGAGTTCGTACATGTTAATAATAAAGTAATACATTTATAAATAAATAAATTTATAAATAAATAAATTCTTTGTTTGACCATTTTATGTTTGACCATAAAATGGTCAAACAAAGAAGTAGGTTTTTCTTTTTATTTTATTTTTGTAATGTTTTTCTTTTAATTTATTTCTGATCATTTTATTCTTTTACATGTTATTCATCCATTCATGTATTAATTTAGTTATCTTTGATTTGTCTTATGAACGTTAAGAATTCTGACTGGTGACAATGAATTGAGACCTGGGCCTCATTCTGCCATCTTGGGATTTGTTTTAGGGTCACAGATGGAATAATACTGGCTAGTAGGCCAGGCCAGTAATTTTTCTTGCTGGTTCACTGATTCAGCAGCAACAGTGAAATAGACCAACTGTTATTAATTGCTTTAATTAGACTGGTGTTAGAGAAGCTACGACAAGTCAAATAGTCTCAAATGATCTGCAGTGAATGTCCCATGGTGAGACTGTTTCTTTAGGGTGAGGGAAAGTGAACTAATGTTGCTTTCAATATTATTGATCTGTAATTCTCATTTTTAACTAAAGCAACAACAAAAATAAATAAATAAATAAACTTACTTAACCATGGAATATTTAGACCAAATTGATTGCACTATTTCCTAAACTCACCAGTCTCGACATTATTTGCATGGGAAAAAAATCTTCAAAAATTACGATTTTCATTTAGATTCAAAATGCCAATTTAGCATGCAAGCCAAACAGCTACACGGGGTTTGTTTGAAGAAAAACAAACATTCTGTGTAATTTTCCCAAGGATAAAAGCAAACAGATTTTAGTCTTTCTCATTAGTCTTCTAACATCTTGAGTCAATTTGACCCATTTTTCCTTTTTTTTTAAATAAATACTGCTATGTTTGAGGCACAGTGCCGTTCTCTCAGGTAACAGCTAATCAGTGAATAAGGTTGGGATGTTTTCTTGCTGTCTCATCCAAACTATTGCAAGGTGTCAAGTCACCTTCAGCTCGTAAAATCAAAAAAATGAACTGAAACTCTGAACATTGTTGATTTGTGACATGTGCCCGCAGAGAACAGAATACATTTAAAAGGGTTTTAAATTCGGTCAAAATGACCTCTGTTCCACCTTTACCCTCACCTGCTGGCGTTACGCTTTGGCCCCAGGACCATGTCTGCTGGGATTAATTGGCGAGATATTTGTTGCTGTGTGACTTTGGAACTGGGCGCTCCAGGGCGCTTTTTCATTTTGGCAGGTATTAAAGAAAAAATTGTAAATCTGGCATTTGTCTCCTCTTGTAGGTTCGAGCGTGGCACGCCTTCACTGGTCTGGACAGCAGGGTGAAGAACCTTCTTGTCTCCCTGCGGGCCGTGGCAGAGCTTCAAAACCCAGCCATTCGAGCCAGACACTGGCATCAGCTAATGGCCGCCACTGGAGTCCGCTTCACCATGGACCAGGTTTCCAATTTATTTTATTTTTTTCTATTGAGCAAAGAGAACAAAAATACTTCTGTTCATTCATGGATGGAAGAAGCTGTGCAGCGAGTAGCCATAATTAGATGGAGTGGAAAAAAAAGACCTTCTAAAAGGTTTAACATCCGGAGGTTCCATTTTCCTTGTCTTCTAATGGCAGAAGCACCATTCTAATAGGAGGTTCTATATTCTAACATATACATTTTGTATCTTTTAAAATATATATAATAGCTAATTATGGACTGTGGTGCAGTGCTTGCCACTTTCTAGCAAGAAGGTTCTTGGTTTGATTTTCCTACTGTCAGATTCTCCGGTTTCCTCCCACAATCCAGAAGAAAATGCAATAGGTTCCCTGGAGAATATAAAATACCCAGATGTGCGAATGAGAGGGTGAATGGTTGTATGTCTCTATACAGTATGTGGCCATGTCATTGAATGGCAAGTCCAGGATGAACCCCACTTCTCGCCCATTGACAACTGGGATAGGCTATCGCTGTCGTGCAGGATAATGAATCATGCTAATGAATGAATAAATGATAACCTGTAATGATGATTATCTCTTGAACGATATTTGTCTTATAATGTCAGACTGTTCACTCTAACCCCGCTGCTTTGCGGGCGTTAATCGGCAGCCTCATCCGCTTGCGTCCTCTCAGTTCATTTGCATCACGGATATAGACTTTTAATGTGAGTCCATTATGCCTTTAAAAGTTTACAACTAAGCATTTGAGGTGTAGCTCTTGTTCGAGAAAAGTGGCTGTAACTTCGACTCAAGTGTAGTCGTGAGTGAATCTTTCCGAAGGGCATCAGGATAATACATGGAACACACAACAGTAGTGTTGGACAAAGTAGTCTTGGTAACTACTAACTCTATCTTGTGTATAGTAATTGATAAGGTTCGGCCGGTGACTCTGTTATGACACGATGAATTTTCCCGCAGATTGAAATGTTATCATGAGTTTAGTAAGAAGCTTTCCTAAGCTACGATGCAGCTCCCATAATTGAAACATTCCAAGGGTTGATCAGTGGCTTTCTGGGAGCAGGAGACGACTCTGGCTAACCTGCTGCAGCTGAACCTTCACTGCTTTGAGGAGGAAGTGCGAGGCATCGTGGACAAGGCAGTTAAAGAGATGGGGATGGAGAAAGTACTTTTAGAGCTCGACTCCACATGGGCAGGTATGGGCAGGGAAGCACCTGTGCTTTCTTTTGTTTTGATTGAAAATATCAATCGTATTATAAGTCGGTTACTTGATGTTGGATGCTACTAGCTATAATGACTAGTCCTAGCAGAATTTGCGATTCATTGACTTGTACGTTGATGTTGTGCAGGTATGCAGTTCCAGTATGAACCGCACCACCGCACCCACGTCCCTCTGCTACGGTCGGACGAGGAGCTCATCGAGACCCTGGAGGACAACCAGGTGCAGCTGCAGAACCTCATGTCGTCCAAACACATCGCCCACTTCCTGGATGAAGTCTCGTCATGGCAGAACAGGCTGTCCGTGGCCGACTCGGTCATCTCTATCTGGTTCGAGGTGCAGCGGACTTGGACACACCTCGAGAGCATCTTCATCGGCTCGGAGGATATCCGCTCGCAGCTGCCCGAGGTTAGAGACACATACCTGGACACGCCGCTGCGATTTTAATCAGAGATTTGCAAGCACGCGGCTAATTATGTCTCCTTTTCTGGTTTGCATGCGGACCTCAACCTTGGTTTGTCGTTGCACAGCAGAACTGTTATAGTTGTTAATTAAGAATCCATTAATTAGTTCATACTGGTAGTTTAGCAGCCAAGATTATCTGACTTTTTAATTGCTCCCATGGCGTCAGGGCTGCACCTAAACCCAGATGTTTGCTATTAAACCTCTAATTCTGTTTCTCTCTTGTGGGAACCATGAATTCCCTTGGAAAAAAAATCACCTGCAGGACTCCAGGTGCTTTGAAGGGATTGATGCTGATTTCAAAGAGATGGCAAACGCCGTGCATCAAACGCCAAATGTGGTGGAGGCCACCAATAAACCCGGGCTTTTCGGCCAACTGGAGGACGTCCAGAGCAGGTGAGGGCTCGGCAAAGATGAATGACTCCCTCTTCCCACTCCTTCATGTCTGTTATGAGACAGGTTTATAGGGAGTGCGCGTGAACGCACGCACACGCCCTGAGTCTGTGGGTGGATGTCTTCTCAGGCTGTCCCTGTGCGAGAAAGCTTTGGCGGAGTATCTGGACACCAAGCGGCTGGCCTTCCCCAGATTTTACTTCATCTCTTCCGCCGATCTCTTGGACATCCTATCTAATGGGACAAACCCACAGCAGGTGCAGCTTTAAAGTTTTCATTTTTTTATTTATTTAATGAGAGTCTGTTTAGTGTCCTTGCTTGATGCAAATTAGTTTCTTTTTTTAGAACATTGTCCAATAAACTGAACTTTTCGGCCACTTTACTGCTTTACGCCACTGACAAAAAAGGAAACAGGGCTGAGTGGATGTCCGAAACCATTCAGATTAAATGGAAAAGTAGCACAGAACGTAAACGCAATTCAGTGTGATGGAAACAGATAACGTGAATAATTAATCACATAAAGGACAAGATTAAAACATTCATCGCCATGCATCGAATAAAACCCCATCATTCCTTCATTACTTAATTATCGCTCTAGCGTTAGCACCAACTATTGCCCATACTGAAACTCCATGCATTGCAGAATGAGTGACGCACACAACCTTGTATTTCCCTTCCTCAGTTTCCACAAATTTCGAAATTGCGACCAATTTGGACGGAAATCCAATTATAGCGACCTAAGATTGGGAAAATAGCCTTGCTGGCTTGGGTTAGCTGAGGGTGAATTAACAGTCTAAAGATACGAACCCGGAGGTTCTCAAAGTGGGAGGTGAGCTGCCTCCCTGCGAGGCTACTAACTGCTCTATGGAGGCTCGGTGATGGGAAGTGACAGAATATTCTATTAGTTGCCGCATTAGTTATCAAGAAGACATGATGAAAGAGATGGCGCGGTCGATTTGTTTTAAGGAGTACAGTCATTCCGTTGAACTTTCCTGTTCCTCTTACTTTCCAAGAAACTAATAAATGTCTACGGACACATTGTTTTCACTGGCTGTAAAATTTAAAGCCCCTATGGTTCAACAGTTGAGTGTACAGGATCAAATATTGTTAACATCCCATAGGCGCTCTAGCATTTATTGAAACCAAGCAATTAAAGTAAGCCGGGGGTTAGGGGGTGCCAAGTTCTACACGTTGTATTTCAGCACTTTTAGGAGTTAATTTTGAAAGACATTTTACATATTAATTGGGCTGGGGGAAGCTTGATTTGTTTACTCAATTGTAGTTGATTTAATGGTCATTCCAATTCCACATTCATGGGCTGTATTAATAATAGTTCCCCATGATGTGGAAAATTGTTTTTTTAATTAAAAATATAGTCATTGGAAAATTAAAGAAATACTTATAAAAGTGATTCAGAAATCGCCATGTGATTCAAAGAAAAATCTGACCGCCTGCATGACATGACGACAGGGTGGTGGGGAATTTCACAGCAGCCATTTTGACATGAAATAGTGGATAAACATGTGTCACTTATCATATTAATGGAGCCTTCAGACAGAAGCCATTTGCAAGGTAAACACACGGGTAAATAATAACATTAATTATGGCGGCTCGGGCCCTGGTGATTCACACGCTTACTCTCCAGACCACTGGTGACAAGAAACAAAACAGAATCATAATTAGTTTTTATCAGCGACGCCTGCATTTGCCCCGTTGCGATGTGGCAAAATGGACGCTTTGGAAAAGCATCTCCTGCGCCTAGGAAATGGGCTGTGAGGCGAGAGCTGTTATTTCTCTCTATGCCGCTCACCTTTACAAGGTTCTCCGTGTTCACCCACGTACTTTGATTTACAACGCGCCATCTTCCCTTTAGCATTCAACACACATCTCTGTCTCTCAGCTCTGCCTCCGTTGTCTGCTGTAGTGCCCAGAGTGGGCACCGCGGGGCACTGTTGCTCACTGTTTTACAGCTTGCACCCGCCTCCCTCGTCAGGACGTTGTCATATGCATTTCCACCTTGGAGAAATAAATCACCGTTAAGCACGACTTGGCTCTAAATCTCTCTAAGCAGACAAACAGCACCGGGAGCCGGGCCTCCGTAATAACAATTCAGGGAAAATACAGTCATGAGGTGCTATTTGCTTTTACACATCTGCAGAGAAAATGGCAGCGAGACTGCGAGCTGAATACTAAGTGTGTGCCCGCGTGTGTGTCTCTGTGTGTGTTTGCTCAGGTCCAGAAACATCTGTCCAAGCTGTTTGACAACATGGCTAAGATGCAATTCGAAGCAGATGGAGAGGGGAATCCTTCCAAGACCGGTCTAGGGATGTTCAGCAAAGAGGGGGAATACGTCCCCTTTGATCAGTCCTGCGACTGCACTGGACAGGTATATTCTTTCTCATGTCTCTAAAAGCTTCTCAACTTGTACATTTAGCTCTGCAGGCGTCCCTCAGTTTTGTCTTTGTTAGACGTAGTGCTGACGGAGGCACCCCGGCTGTCTGCGGATGGCCGTGACAGATGTGGAAATCCACTTACCTGCCCTTTCCTGTAATGGAAAGCCATAGAGGGAAATATCAGACAGAGATATCACAAGCCACAATAAAAGAGACAAATGGAATTGAGTCCCTCTTTGCCCCTGGGGTTTTTGCATATCAAAACCCATAAATCCATTAATTTTCCATTATATCCATAGTGTTTGCTCGACTTCACATCCACTCTAATGCTTATTAATGACCTCATTAGGGTTCATTGATAAAGGAGCCTATCGGTGATCACGTGACACTCGTTTTCAATGCATTTATTTTTACCGTCCGCTTTCTTGCGAGTCACGTTTAAGGTGGAGGTTTGGTTGAACCGTGTCCTGGACATCTCGCGCTCCACGGTCCGTCACGAGATGACCGAGGCGGTGACAGCGTACGAGGAGAAACCGAGGGAGCAGTGGCTGTTCGACTACCCAGCTCAGGTAAAAGGGCTGAGAGGGAAGAATGAATAGATTAAACAAAATGTCTCTCCCAGGGATTGTGTCGCCTCTGCACCGGTGACTGGAGGCTTTATGTGTCAACCGTCTTTTCGAAAAAAAAAAAAGGCATCTGCATATGCATCCCGTTGTCTTTAATTCTAAATCTTATGGAGAGCTTGAGGACTTTGGTTTGGATGAACTGATTAGATGGTCTAAAAGTACAAGTCATGGTCGTAACCTTTGTAAATGTGATCGGCGCGGTGGCTCATTCCCCGGCTCGGGCAGCCATCACATCGAAATGTCCTTGAGGACACATTGAACCCCATCGTTGGTAATGCCGCGTGTGACTGAACCCCCACATGTGCACAACTATGAAAACAGCTAAAATTGGCTGATAAAAAGTAATGTGACATCTCTGGAACACCTCCAGGGATGTCCTCCAAATATTGTCCCAACTCAGACTCAGGAGATTTGCCAATTACTTGGCTTAATGTTAAGGTCTCCGTGGCTAGACGAACCACTTTTCGGGCTTAAATTGAAATGCTGACTGGGGTGAATGAAAAAGAAATGGTTACGGTGTCAGAGGTGGAGTGCAGGTTCTTTGCCCTGAGGGTCAATTCAGCAGATTGTGAAGCCACTTTATGTAGTCTTAAGCAAACCTCCTTACTGATTAAACTGGCGGGTTAGTTTAGTCCAGCCTGAAGGATGACAATTCATGCATTATGTTATGGACAACCCTGACATAATTGCTTCTCAAACTAATTGCTATTGTCTGAAAATGCCCAAAACAAGCACAAAAAAAGCTCACCGGATTGCATCTTATTCCTCAAATTGCCAGGGACCTTGTGACAAACGTCAGCATAATGATATGTTGATCACTGAAGGAGGGACACAGTGGAAATTATTATTAAAAAGATAAATATATAAATAAACGCAAACATCAATATCTGTATCCACATTCCTTTCAAATTAGTTTTTAATATTGGTGTCTCCACAACTGGCTTGGAAAAAACAAAACAACAGTTTCCAGTGTAAGTATGTCAGTGTTATTGCTTTCCTTTACTTTCAAAGTATCATGTGGTCATAATAACTGATTGCAAGCTATTTTCTGGTGTTGCAATGCTTAATTTTTTTGTTTCTAAAATCCACTTTTCAACACAATTGGGGCAAATGATAGATCATGTGAGTTGCATACTGTGATCCCATAAACACAAGGCCAGCCATAATCTGTATCTGCTTTTATTCATACATCCATTTTATCAATAGGAAGTAGCATTTTGTGTTTAAGGTCAACCTTAGCGTGACACAGAAAACAGTTTCCCGGGCCGCACTCGCAGGCAGACAGCAGCAAGTCGATAATTGCAGGTTTTCCCTTTACTTACCCTTAAACTTCAGATGGATTGCAGAAAAAAAAAACAAACAAGCGGAAAAAAATGTGGTTTCTCATAGATATTTCAATCGACACTAGAGTTTTCCACACGCGCTGTTTTTGCAGCCAGCCCCTATTGAGTATTTCACACAGCTAGATAAAACAGAGTAAATACATCTGTGTTTCCGTGGTAATGGATTGCTTATCTTTGCCTGGAAATGCCAACAGTTTTCTGTTGCCGGTAGTTGCGAAATAGGCCCGTCGTCCACAAGTTCGATACTGTTAAAAAAACGATTTAATGTTAAAAGCAAACGCATTATTGATATTGTTCACTTCTAGAAGGTCAATCGTTTGTGCCCGGTTTAAGAAAAATGTATTAAGGGCTAATCACTAACTACAAGTTCCCGCATCAATTTAAATTGTATGTTTCTTTAAAGCTAAAGGTCCATGTGTGATTTGGAAACCGATGCATGGTTTAGCACAATGTGTGTGTTTTCTCAGGAATTCGCCAGCTTGATGTGCGCATTTAGGTTTGCGCCCACCTGTTCTCCGGCGCAACTCAGGTTCTGTTCAGGCGTGAGGATGTGAATTGGTGACTTATCTTCTCAGATGCTCACAAATAAATAAATAAATAAATAAATAAATACATAAATTCCGCCGCTCACACGCGAGCACACTGCCAAACATGGAGACCATCTGCACTGGCAGAGTCTGGGTTTGAGGGCGTAGAGTGGAGGTTAGGGAGGGGCTGCAGCGGCATGAGAGTGGAGTGTTGACGAAAGTATTGCAGCTTCATACTGCAAACACGTAATGTTTCATTCATATGGACACAAGCGGGGTGATAGACAGCGAACCACATCTCATTTTTGTGGATGAGTGCACGAGGGAGAAATAAAGTGAGGTCAGGAGAAGAAACTATATTGTTCGATGATGGAATGTGCGCCCAGATATAGCGATAGCTATAAATTATCACAGCTCATTGGACATAGTTGTAGATATTGGATCAATTCATTGTTAATTTGGAGTTAAAACACCAAGTAGGGTGATAATAGAAGGGATCTGGCCCTGGTTGACGGTTCCAAAATTCATTCCAGAGTTCAATGTCTGTTTAATTAATAAGGTGCTAACCTACATGAGTAATGTAGCCAGCGACATAGTGCAAAGATGAGGTCATTTCATAAATTAAAAAAAAAAGGTAATGATCAATAACACATGTTAAAACATAGTAATAAAGTAAAGAAAAAACAATATTTTATTCATAGAATAATTGCAGAACATGGCCATGGATACTAAACATTTATTCTGTTTCTTGCAAGCAACACCTTTTTTTTCTGTGTCAATGAGAAGGTGATGGTGTACTGCCTTTTAGTGTGTCCCTGAAACCAAGCTTGCAAACCAATAAGAAATTAATCATAAAAAACCCTGTTGTACTTGTTAGAATTTTAAGAGTTTATTTGAGTAATATTTTTGACTATCTTTTAGAAGTACGTGCATTATTTTGTCATTTATGGGGTCAACATTCGGTGGATTGAAACCAAATCCATTGATAATGTTATAACGATAACTATGAAATTTTCTTCATTGAAATGAAGAAAATGAAATGTGTGTGTTTTTTCTGAAATGAAGAAATGAAAATTCTATTCACCGCATACAAACATGATTATGTTGATCAATGAATTCAAAGTAATTGAAATATAGTACATCACTTCACTGAGCTCACGTCCAACCATTAAGTGTATTTTTGGTTATGTTTAATTCTGGTCCCATGACACAACATATAGATATCATTAAATATTTGTTCCTGATAAACATGCAGAGGGCACTGAGATGTATCGATCCAGGCCCTGAGGAGGGTCAGTAAAGTGTCCATCGTGGATGGACTCCAGCAGCTTGCAGCCTCCGAGGTAACACTCCATGCTAACACAGTTTGCTAATAGCTCCATAAAACATTGATAAGCAATTGGTTTCATTCACTTCTTCCCATGGATCCATGCTGCCTCACGGGGAAATGAAGAATTGAGACTTGTATCTCACAAGAGGGACTTAGTAGATTCAAGGTCATCTTTGCAGGATATTTATTCCTAAGGAAGAAAAAAAAAGCTTTGAAATGCTCTGACCACATGAAAAGTGCTTTGAAGCTCAACTTTGCACCGGGGTCAGCAGACACACCTTCTCTCTGCTTTCTGATAGTAACAGAAATCAAGTTGAAAAGGCAACGGCTGTGTCCAGGGAACATACCGTATGTTCAAATATTTTAGATCTTGTTTTTGACTTGACTCATCATCGGCCGGCGTGTTTCAAACATGCAAACATTCATTCCCAGGTAGCCTTGACATGCACTCAGATCTGGTGGACGTCGGACGTGGGCATGGCTTTCACCCGCCTGGAGGAGGGATACGACAATGCCATGAAAGAGTATTACAAGAAGCAGGTGGCTCAGCTCAACGCCCTAATCTCCATGCTGGTCGGCCACCTCTCGCCGGGCGATCGGCAGAAGATCATGACGATTTGCACGATCGACGTCCATGCCAGAGATGTGGTCGCCAAGATGATAGCTCAGAAGGTGAGAGGGATGTATCAACAAGAGAACCTGATCTGTGTATAAATTCGTCGGCTGGCGTGCTGATTGCTGCAGTATCTTTTGAGAGCCCATTACCAGTGAATAATACACCAAGATATTCAAGTAAGGTATCTATTAGCATAATTAGAGGATGGGGGGAGGGTGGGGGGGAGATTATTTCCGGCTTTATCTGAAGGTTTGCCGCCTTTTTTTTTTTCCTTTCACTCTTTTCAAGGTGGAGAATTCTCAGGCGTTCGTGTGGCTCTCCCAGCTAAGACATCGTTGGGACGAAAAGGACAAGCATTGTTTGGCGAATATCTGTGACGCCCAGTTTCTTTACTCCTACGAATACCTGGGCAACACGCCACGGCTCGTCATCACTCCTCTGACAGACAGGTACCGAGGTGTCTTTGCTCTGGCTTAAAGTCAACAGACCATAATAAATCGACCCCGGCCGACTGTTATTTCATTTAACCACGGCTACGCATAACAGCTCTCATAATCGCACCCCACTTTAATTCCCAGAAACAAGCAGATCTGTCAATCAAAACACCTATGCAGAAATACTTAACTAATTTAACCAGTCTTAACTCCATAGTGTGTTGGTGTGCAATCATTTATTTATTGATTAATTTAATTTAATTAGATTTGAACAGTATGTTTGTTTTTTTCAACTGACTCAATTTTTTAAAACGTCTTAGATATTTACTTGGATAAATATTGGAATTCCTGCTGAGTGACTAAAACTTTGATCAGACTTAGTTTAGAGTTAGTCCTATTTTTCCCCTCTGAAGTCCCAGTGCCTACTTATATTTGATTATATTATTCATTCCTTACTTTTCTTCTGAACTGGTTTTCCGCCGTGTGTGAAAGAATACATTCTTCTGCAATCTGTGCAAAATGACAATATTTTCATGCCTGATGCTTAGATTGTAAGGACTGGGCTCCTGGAGCTTTGTACCAAACACTTACTTCCAAATCAACAAAACAATTAGCATGATCGGAGACGGGCTATGTGAGGGTAGACATTAACTACAACATAAAACAGACAAACCTGTGCTGATTTCAGAAACGTGGGGCCTCGTTGAGGATTTTGAAATGTCAGAAAACGCTAGTAAGACAGCCATCATAAATATCTTGTGATATTAGTTAATAGCTAGTTAATAATTTTGATAATGATTACATTCTGGTAACCCCTTTACTTTGGACAAAAGTTACATTCCTAGTATTGTCACTTAACTAAAAATCTTATTAGAAATGGTTAACATGTCTTCTATGGCAAGGATACATGATATTTAAAAATGAAAACGTCCGATGTCGCCGTTGCCAATGACCTGTGCCTACTATGTGAGAAGCGAGAAATATGTCCTTAATGCGAGGTTGGACATGTATTTCTGGCCATGACATGTTATGGTTTGCCCGAAACTCCGTGAGAAGTCCTCATTTGCCCCGCCCACACATCATGTGCCCCAAGCATTGGAGCAATCTGACAGAAAAAGTTAAATGTTAGAACAGTTACAGCCCGATAAATTTTCATACTTTCATCTTTTTGCACCGTCGTCCTCAAAACCACCCATCACTGCAAAATCTCCCGCCCCGGGCAGAACAGCTGAAATGACAGCACCTCTGCTCTTCTGCAATTCAAACTTTTGACCAATCACACAGTAGTTCTGGGACACACTGCAGGAATAAGTTCTGTCCGGATGATGTGTCGACAACAAGCCGCGAGAACACCCAAACCAGCGCCGCCAGAACAGAATGACGTAATTTTGTTCTCCCAGACCTGGGAATGAAGTACTTTCCTTTCCGCAAGAATGAAGAGGCCCAAGAAATGAACTTGCCGTCTGTTGACATCCAGCAAGTCAACTTTCATTCATAAGTTCATTATTTAAACTGCTTATCCTGCAGGCAGGGACCAGTTGCCAGTCAATCACAGAGCCACACAAAAAGATGTCCAACCATTGACTTTCTTATTCACATGACATATAGAGACATAAAACAATTGACTAATTCAAATGTAAGGGCAATTTAGAGTGTCTAATGAACTCACTGCATCTTTTTAGACTGGGAGGAAACCAGAGAATCCAAATGAAACCCATGCAGGAGAACATTTTAACTCCCATCTTGTCAGAATTGAGACCTGCTTCACGAATATGTATCTATTTGTTCCGTACATTTTTAGCGATGGAGTAGGTAGAAATTTCATTTAAACACTTTAAGTGCTACAATGTTTTTTTTTTTTTTTTTTCCTGTGTTTCACAAAAGTATCTGGCTCGTGGTCTTTCTCAGGTTGCTAAATGTGCCGGTTTGCATCAAGCGTGTTTGGAATACATTATCATGCTGATGAAGATTCCGCTTGCTCCTTGTAATTGAAAATGTACCTTGAAGATCCACACTTCTCATCTAATTACAATCATCTGACACATTCTGATAATCTTGGTTTGAATCAACACAGACGCCCACCGCCGGCAGAAGCTCTCACGGCATTTCACCCGAGGCACTTTGCCAACGGCTTGTTTGTTCACATACAGGTTTTTTCCGCAGGATCCCCGATAAAGTTTCCGCGGCGCGGAGATGAATACCTGCCACACGAAGCCCTTTTGGCAAGCGACAGGGTATCATTGTGTGGTTTTCCAGCTTAAGCGCTATTCCATTTGAAGGCCAGAATAAAGCAGAAACAATGGGCTTTGATGGCCAGATCGGCGACCATGTAGCAAAACGTCACCATATGGTGCATGACCTCGCTGACAATCACATGGTTTGCCCCCAGCTTTCATTTCAACAATAGAGCATGTGCTAACGCTTTTTTCCCCAACACCTTTACCCATAAAACCACGGTTTACTCAGTGGTCTCCTACATGTACTATAGTTATTTTAGTTAACGTACAACATTGCAACACACATGAAATAAACCCAATATTAAGATATTTATAATTTGAAAAGACAACATATGTAGTGATAGACTAGAAGTTAACCAAAGAAACCACCTTCTCTTTTGCTCTTATCTCACTTTGAAAAGAGAAATGTCTCACTGCTGCTTCTCCCGGCAGCAGAGACAGGCATCTTATTGGGGCTACGCGTTCAAAAAAGTAGAACGCAAAAAGAAGAAGAAGAAGTTTTCGGGCACAAAGGAAGCTGGTAAATGATCCGACAGCCAGACTAATTTGACGGACACAATGGGTCTTAGCCAGACTTTTCACGGTGGTGTTCACAGTCATCCAGCTCATGTAGAAACCCGCAAGTCATGGCCAAAAACCCAACCAGAAATCACCCTAGAAAGTTTGCAATTACAATTTGAACTACAATAATGCAAGAAAATTGCTTTCACTAAATAGACGCCGATGAGAACTGTTTGACATTTTTGTGATGTAGCAGCTGGTGAGGCATTATTGCTTCCGCCTTATAGCAAGAAGGTCCCCAGTTGGAGTTCTGAAAGGGGGGGCTTTCCTTCCACAGTTCAGAAACATGGAGTAGACCCTATTTTGTCTAGATGTGTAAATGAGACAGTGATTGGTTGCACCCCCACTGCACTGATGTAGGATAAGGGGTTTAGGTAATGAATGAATGAAGGGATGAATGAATGACTAACATAATGCACATTCATCAAGTAATCTTTCTTGATGAATGTGCATTATGTTATTATGTCATTCATTCATTCATTCATTCAGTCATTCATTCATTCATTCATTCATTCATTATGTGCATTCATAATGCACATTTATCAAGTAATCTTTCTTGATGAATTTGCATTATGTTGTGTCATTCATTCATTCATTCATTTTTTTTCCTTCATTCCAAATCAGCCACCCCAAGTTGAACATAAACATTGGCAAAAAAAACAAACAAACTGATTATTCTCAGGAGAACAGGCCAGCCAGTTTGCAGCCGTGTGCAATATCTCAACCTTTAAACTGAAAAAGTCAATTGGACTTAATCGGCGGAAAACATTATAATTTGCTTCTGC
Source organism: Fistularia commersonii (assembly GCF_037954325.1). Lineage (NCBI taxonomy): Eukaryota > Metazoa > Chordata > Actinopteri > Syngnathiformes > Fistulariidae > Fistularia > Fistularia commersonii. Next base: position 2,537,218 of record NC_141316.1, on the reverse strand, counting down.
GCATTCCTGCTTTCCGCTTGAAGCCTGTAACTGTTCATCATCACCCCAAATGAATGATAATTTTTCTTTTTAAACAGAAAAAGTAGAGCCTACGTGCAGGTTTACCTTCCTTCCACAGCTGACTGAAGCCTGAACACTGTGTTCGGCTCCTGCAGTAGCATCATTAGGCCAAAAGAATCCCTCCCTTTGATCGATGACACCAGCGATGTTATCAACTTGATGCGTGCATCGACATTTACCGTTGGATCACCAAAGTTGAAGTGTTATGTAAAATGTCAGGGATATTTTACCCAATCCCAAACAAAAATCACACCAACCGGGTGGGAGAGGCGCAGACAGAGTAACTCAAAAAGACGGGTTGATGAATAGCCGATTCTTTTAGAAAACACTGTAATAAAACAACTGAAGTAGTCACAGATGTCCAGTTTAAACTGACTGTCTAATCTATCATCTGGCTGTAGTTTAGCTATTCTGTGCGGGACATTGTCATCCCATCCTTACCCAGACGAGTGAATGGAAGAGATTTGGCCATATTTCAGGGAAGAGCCATAAAGCCGGCTGGCACTGATATGCAGATGATACACTATACAGATGGGATCATTTGTCTTCTTTCAGCTTCTACCCCTCCTTAAGCTTTCCAATATTTTCCTCCTTCCATACATCATCCATTAACCAGAAGCTCATTAAAACCGTTGCTGCATCGGTATTGAAGACAAACCATTGAGTTTATCACTGCGATCGATAAAGTCTTGATTGTCTCCATCAGCTGACGTTCCGGGGCCGCTCGTGGTTTTTATTGATACCGGATTGGCAGACTGTTTGTTAGTCCCGACAGGTCCTTCTGGAGAAGCAATCACAGCTATCGCTCATCAGCCCGTGTGATAATCAACACACCGGAGCACATTATATTAACACGTAATGAGGTTATGTGCAACGAGACCTTGTCTGTGCTAGTTAGAGGACTGCGTCAACACAGGGTTTGTCATTTCTAATGTTAATGACAGCAATGGAAGTCAAGCCTGGTACATTTCATTAATTTATTTCATCAAGTAGGGGGCGTGTTTGACAGTGAATGGGTGAATTTATTCTAAAGCATACTTTGGTGTCAGCACTGTGACTGTCATTGAAATCTAGACTGACATGAAAATCCCAAGGGCTGAGCAAACTGGAAAAATAGAATACTATATGGTATTGAGGAGGCAATGTATATGTAGCACATACTGTATATGAGCTATATATGGTAAGGAAAATCACAGGGGACACAAGTAGACCCCAGGATAGCATGGAATCATTCAACTCTTCTTTTATTTAGACTGAAGTAAGAGTGTGTGCCAACATTTTTTTTTTAAAACCCAAGCTGTGTTTTCATGATTTCTCAGTTCTTGGCTTCCTTTTATTCTCATGAATTTATAATTCTTAACGGTGCTGTAGTTTTTTTTAAATTGTCATTTCTAAAATTATTACAATATTTGTATTTAAGAATTTATTTACGTCATTTATTTTTGCCAATATTTAGGCACTATTTCTCTGATTTTTATATATCCTGCCAAATTTAAGGTCACCCCCCCCCCATTTTGTATCAGTTCTTGAGATTCATAATGTTTTACCTCATTTAAAAAAAGTTTTTTTTTTTTTTTATTCATCCGTGCATATATTATTCTGTTAATCTGTAACTTTATCTCCATTTCCCCATTGACTGTCTATTCTGACTTTAAATTCATTTTCTCATTTAAAAAATTATGTGGAAAATAACATGATTTAACTGACAACAACTCTTAGAAATAAGATAATATTTGTGAATTAAAAAAAATAGAACAGAAAGCCTAGCTTAAAGCCTAAGGGAGCAATGCCTTAATTGCTGAAGGACCTTCAGCAATTGGCCAAACTGCAAGCTGATCTCTGGCGAGCTAACATATCTAAGATATAAACGTTGGTCGTGTTATGCATCTTTGACCTTGACCTGTTGTGTTCTTCTCCCCCTTATGATATTTGAAAATTCAATATCTGAGAGTGTGAAAATGGGCATAATTATTCTGGGGCTACGTCTCAGCCTTCACAGACAAACTGCACGGAATAATAAAAAGGCCGAAGCAAATCTCCGAGCCGATCCGTTGCAGTAGATGGATAACTACAAATGTGCCTGTGCGGAGTGGAACTCCTGTGTGTGGAAGGAGAGAGGGAAGCGGCGTTCTCTTGATCTTTATAAATGAAAGAGCAGCCAGTCAAATCAGACTAAAGCTTCTTTATTTTATTTTATTTTTTCCTGCGGCTAACTGTCAGACCCCAGGCCTCAGAGATGATTCAAGATTAATTTACTTTATCAATTTACAACAGGGTTGTATAATATGATTATGCGTGTAGTCCCTATATGCTACTCTCAAAACCCAGATATTATGTAGAGGGAATCATAAAAAGTTAATAAAAAAGTCATAAACATAAACTATTTTTTTTTTCTTTTATGCCAGAGTTGCGCACACAGCTCGAGGAAAAAACGGCTGCTGTGGGGTTTCTCCTGAACGACGTCAGATACCTCTATTATGCAGCAGACAGTGGCAGGGTGAACCTGCTCAGGCGACATGGCTGCTGTCTGGAATTTTCCTCCAGGCTCCGCCCGGGCACCTAACCCCGCCGCTATCATTGATACTTACTAGACGGGTCGCAACAAGGTGGTTTTAATCAGTCCTCCTGTCCCGTCGGGCACATATCCAGCCAATCTGTGATGTTTCCTGCCATAATCTTTTATCTCACAGCTGGAAAATGCATAGCTTGAAATCAGTTGTCAGCCCTTTACTATGTGGCGGTGGTGGAATGGGAGGGGGGGTGGAAAGCAGTCACAAGAGACCAATGTACGCAATCTGACATCATTTACCGATGTGATAGGGAGAACACACACACACACGCGCGCACATACTCACACACACAAATCCCACCTCTGAACAAATGCCTGCACTGCAGTGTGCAAATTCAAAGTCATTTGTACTTTTAAGCGGTTCAGAATTGCCTTGATAGCTGCATCTATCTTGTCTATAAGGTTGCAAGTAGCCCATTGCCATTATTCCTCCTGGCTTTGGCTCGACTTAACCTTGCGACGGTTTTAATGCTGCACTTGATTGCGTCTCAGAATAGACGTGTCTGCTCGGTGCGACTATTTTGAAAGCTGGGAGCCAAAAGGGTGCGAATAATGACAATTTTATCACTGAATGGCAAGCTGATCTGTTGGTAAAGCAATATGTTAAAATGCCTTTGAATTATGTTTTTGACACAAATTGATGTTATCATTCTGTCATCAAATATTTGGCAATGACCTCAAGAGACAACAATGCTATTGACACAGCTAAAGTGCCCACAAGTATTATAAGACAAATTTAATAGTGTGGTGTTGAGACAACTAGATATCAAACAAAATTATCGGTTCCCCATTCATTATGACATTATTATAATTACCATAATTAATTATTACCAATTAGGATAGTCATTATTATCATCATTATGTTTATTTTTCACATTATTATTTTGCTGATTCCTCTTCTTCCGATGCGGGTATGCGAGAGGGAAGCAGAGATTGAAAGCGTCTTTTTCGGCCAGTTTTCCACTTACCTTTTTCTGTTTATGTGCTTCATATTTTTTTTTGTTTATTTTCTGTCGGTATTTGTTCTTTTCATGTTTGCGATTTTTTGATTGCTTTGTTTAATTGGTTGGTCCGGGAGGTGTGCCCGTATACCTGCCCGACGATGGCTGCTAATCTGAGACATGGCGTCCTCTGAGCCGCACTCCTGTAATAAGTACGGATAATGCTGCCTGACAGCATGGTGTCCGTGGAGGGAAAACTGCTTGCAGTCAACAAGCAGGTAGGACTTGAAAATCTGACATACGCGTCCAGAATGAACTGAGCTGTGGTCGCCTTGCTGATGTCAGAAGCGCTCATCCACCATCTGATTGCTAGGGGTGTGGTCATCGGTGATACCTTCATGCAGGTGTCCCCCCTGTCGTACTGTCGATGCGGATCACCGTCTCCGTGGTTCCGCTGTTCAATCCAAACAGTCTGTTGGAAAAATGAACCCAAAAGGTTTGGAAAGTTCGCCGGTGCTCTTTAAACAGAGAGCCTGGGATGCTAGGATCCTTGGCTGAAGCATGTTCAGTCCCTGAGGAGGAAGGTTTTCATGTTTTTGGAGGGACTGTCACAAACCTTGGAGGTCTCATTCAGGGTGAAGTACAGGGATGCCTCATATCTACTGTATGACAGTTCAGGGCAGATGAAATGTTTTGAATGTGGAGATGTGGACCGCTGGGGGCACTTTTCTCGCTATGCTGCCCATGGTGGCTGTGGCGGCTGCACCTATTAGGGGGGCGCTGCGCTGGGGGGGGGCGTGGCCGCTGCACCAGCCAATGTATCGGCGCCTGGTGTGGGTGTGTCCACCGATGCCGTGGGTCAAGTGAGCCCAATCCCTTTGCACGTCAATGAGGACTCTTTGCGGTGGGGGCTGCAGCTGGAACCTCCATGGCAACAGCAGGGCAGGTGAGATCCCAAGCTTTTTGGGTCACACAAATTATCCCACCTTTGGGGATACAGGAGAGACAGGAAGCCAGTTGGGTAAGAGCGAAGACATAGAATGTAAATTGGAGTCGGACACTGTTACAGTTAGCGGCAGCAATAACTTTTCAGAAAGATCTTTACTCCTCAGAGGGCATTAATAACTTCTTTGATTGCACCTTCTATAAGAAGGTTGACGTCTCAGATTACTTTAGTGACACTGATTTTATTTTAAGTTTATTTTAAGTTTATTATATCGGTCAGAGCCATCAACAAACTCCAAAATCTGCACCCTTGGATGAAAGGAAACGATACTGCCTGTTGAAACAGGTCACCCTTCTGAGTTAGGCGAAAGGCAAAACTACAGTCATGGCCAAAAGTTTTGAGAATGACACTTCCACAAAGTCTATTCATTCAGGGGTTTTAGGTGTTTGCCACATGTTTCTATGGTCGTGTCATTCTCAAAACATTTGGCCATGACTGCACAAGGAAAAGGAAATAGAAGCCTGTGTATCACTGTTGCTCTTTCAGTCTCCCGATTCAGTTTATCGTGTCCATTTTCTCACCATGGTGTCTCTCCTCCCCCATTCATGCCATTTCTTAGGACAGGCTCTTTGAACATCAATGGTGGGAGAGACGGAAACAAGACAGCACTGATATCTGATCTCTGTTTCCAGAGAAAGCTGGATGTGCTCTTCTTGTAGGAGAAGCACACAGTTAAGAAGGACGAGGTGGGCTGGACCCTATTACCTCAGCCACGGAACCACCTAGAGTGCAGGTGTAGCTATTCTGTAGCCTCACGGGTGTAGCCTCATACAGCATCTTCTCAGGCCCTCTGACCCGTCATATCCTCTCATGAACTGCTAGATACTTACAGGATACAAAGTCCACAAGCCAGATAATACACCTGGGTAAGGGCCTACAGACTTGGGGTCTGTGTTAGAATTGACAGGTTTTACATTTCTAAGACCCTCCTACCCCGATTAGTCAAATGCCATGTAACTCCTGTTGACTTTTCTGATCACCATTTAGTTGCATTTGAGCTTGTCATGACTCCTGGAAGTAATCAGAAATTTTGAATCTGAAATTCGGAATATCGAGGAGGGCCTGAGTGGAGGCACAAGCGCTTCTTGTGAGGCCTCGCGCACACCTTCAAGTCCCAGCATCAGTCAAACACGACAAACAACGGCAGAACACCATATGTCCCTTAAAGTTGGTTAGAGTATTTTTGTTTGATATCGGATAATAAAAGTGGGGCTTGGAAAAAAAAAAAAAAATTACGATATACATTATATCAAATCCTGAATGTCATTTGAAAGTGAAGGACAAAAAAAAAAAACTCCAGGTACCTCCCACTTTAGGTTGGAAAGATCAGCTTCCCTTCGCAGACCTAAATTACACAAATACTTTTTCAACAAAATTATTGCAGAGTACTTTTATGATCCTGATGCTCGATCAGGATCAGTCAGCTCTGATTGGCCAACAGACTCCTAGTCTGGACTCGGGTGATGACACGAATGCCTCTGCTACACGTTTAGATGCTACATCACTCTGACGCAATCCCTGCACCTGACCATGAGCGGAGCTCCGGCCGGGCCGGCTGGAACGGGCAAAACAGAGACGACAAAGGACCTGGGCAGAGCGTTGGGCATCATGGTCTACGTATTTAACTGCTCCGAGCAAATGGACTACAAGGTGAGCCGCAAAGACATCCTGCACACGTACAGCCGATGTGAATTCATTGCTTCCCTATAATATGCATATTCCTTCTAATCTTTACCTTTGTCAGCAATAAGGTTGGCATTTGTCATTAAGCGTGTCAACCCAACATTACGCCCTTCTCCTCTCATCTTCCCTCCTTTTATCTTGTATTTTTCTCCGCCCCCACCCCCACCCCCCCGCAATAAAGAGCTCATTTCTTCAACCCCCGATTGTTATTTCTTTAGTGAACCTCGTCAAAATGCCCTCACGGCACCTAGCCTCCGCCCTGATTTATTATTCACTCCTGTACACTCTTACTCACACGCTCTCTGCATACAGAGTGGTCAGAGGAGACATAAACTTAATCTTATGATCCTGTTACCTCCTGCTTCCCCAGACAGAGGCATCATTACAGTATACAGGCATACAGCACCCCCCGGCTATACACACCACGGCAAGATGTCAGAGAGAAGTGCTAATATACTCCGGGAGGAACACAGGCACTACAAACAGGCTTCAGAGCCCCACACTCTTACTCAAATTCAGTAATGCGTTGCACGCAAACAGACACACATACGCGTACACAAACCGAATCAATCCTCAAGATGTCGGGCTTGCGTCAGAGACGGTTTCCTCTCCACTGTAATTGGAGTGAAAAGTCAGTTACTTCCTTCATCGTGGTCCAGATGCTCCCTAGAGGGGCCATTCACTATTTAGAAAGTTGACACCGGGAAAAGTTATATTTCGGCGGGAGGCTCCCGGCTTCCTCTTTTTTTTCGCCATTAAAGACCCCTTTTAATCAGCGTCAGTATGTTATTATTTAAATCCCCTTGCTCGCTGCCAACTGTTTTCGGCGCTACTTTTGTCAGGTGGTGTAATAGAAGAAATGGCTTTTGACTGAACGTGTCTGCAAGGAAACCTGGATTTAACTGTCCTTCTCTGAGATAGGTTGTGTTCAAGTGCCTTAAAGCAACCATTTAGGCTGAAGTTTGCCGAATACCGAATAGTTTTGGAATCTCAAGTGTCTTAATTGAATGCTCTATAAAATCAATGCACATCCTGGAACAGTCACCTGTCAATCACAAGCCGCATATAGACATCCAACTACTCTCAGTCACAAAATAACACTGGTAAGAAACCAGAGAACCCATAAGAAACCCATAGAAGCACAGAAAACATGCAAAAAACACATTTCAGATCTGTATGGGGGGCACTCATGTCCTCATGGAACACAGCTGATTTTGTGATCTAGTTTGACTGATTCTGGTTTCAAAGGGGTTGTCATAGTATCACACAAAACATCACTTTGGCACAAAACGTTTTTTTTGCGAATTTGTAAGAATGTTCAAAAAGAAAGCACTCAAATTGAATGTGTCGTTAACCAAGCCTTGTTTTAGTGTCAAAGTGTTGTCACACGTATTTCTGGGACGTTCCACTCTCACGCCCTGCATGTCCTTACAAAGCCCTCAGGCTGAATCTCCACTGGTGAGCACGATGGGCCGTGTGTGTGGCTGAATATCTCTTACTCTCCTTTTGTCCAACAGTCCTGTGGGAACATCTACAAAGGCCTGGCTCAGACTGGAGCGTGGGGCTGTTTTGACGAATTCAACCGGATCTCGGTGGAGGTGCTGTCTGTGGTGGCTGTACAGGTAAGAACACGCCCGCCTCTTCTGATACAGCTGCTGGCTGTATCCCACTCCAGTCACGATGATCGGAAGTAGAGTTTTATATGCATTCGCAGCATTGACAGGTTGACTTTTTCTTTTCCTTGCCGGCATAGTGGTCTCTCCAAAATCAGGTTGTGGCAAAAATAAGCCCTTGAAAACACGACTGCGAAGGTAAAGATTCCCCTTCAACTCAGATTTCAAGTGCAAATTGGCTCAGCTTTAAGACTAATCCACCGAGGCTGCCACCTTTGCACCCCAAAGCTTCTTCATAATTGGAGCTCTCTCAGATCTGACTTGAGAGTCAAGGATGCAAAAGGAGTTTTGCTCACCTCTGTAGTGCTGGATGCCACAATCCTCTCTTTTATTGTCGAAAGGACACACTCTGAACTTTAAAAGGATGTGAGACCATTCTATGGGTTTATTTATACCTGCATTAGCAACTTACTTCAGCACAGAGAAAAAAGGCAAATAAGGTGAAAATTTTAACTTATGAATGTTTCGGTGTGAATAATTCTGCGGGGGGTGACGAGCTGTCCCCAACAGCGCTTATCTTGAATAAACTACTATAGTCTACGGCCACTTTATAAAGTATTTCTATAACAACCAGATATAGTTTTTGGTCTAGGTTACCAGATTTGTTGATGCTAAAGGACTCAATATTTTCTCACCAGGATTAATGAAAAATCCATGTCTGGGATGAGTAAATGGTCCCCAGCCATCCTGAAATATATGATCCCACTTTATCAAACATCAATACCTTATCCTACACTTTCTCGCTCGGCTCCGTTGCGCCGTTATCTTGATGAAGAGAGCATCATTGGTGTTGCCAGATTTGACTACATTTAATCAGAGTTGTGTGACATGAAAAGTCACGCGGCATTTTTACAGTACCTGAACTTCTGTCCTCTGATATCGTTGCTTCTCCGCGTCCAGTTTTCATGCGAGACTAATCTGATTTCCTACTGTATTCCTATTCATATTTAGCTTATACAAACATCTGTACCTCAAAATATAGGGAACATATTCCGAGCAATGATAAATGTCAGTATCATCATGATCTCACTTTTAACCACATTTTTTCATCTTGCAAGCTACTTGTAAATGACCCAGCCAAAATTATCGACCTAATATAATATTACGATACCTACTACCTTCGATAGAAAATAAAAACCAGTGTTTAAGTCTGAACGGTGTCCTTCAGTGTTGAATAAGACACCTTAAATAAAATGTATTATTATCATTATTACTTACTGATTCTTTGTCTGCAGCAGGATCAAAAAGAAAGAAACTACAGTTTGTAGCTGACACTACAAGCCGCTGCCACCAAGCATTCTTCCAACTGTTGAAAAATGCTGAGAAGTTCAATTGGATAAAACATAACTTAACCTACGCTATTTGTGGCTGACGGTAAAACAAAATTGGAAACTGACTTTATATCTCTTCACACGTCATGTTAAATGATATCTCCGTATGAACAGTTTGAAAAATTTCACTTGTTTAGAATAGCAAGAGTTGACTGGTAAATGAAGCGAGAGCACTACTAATATGACATTGTGAAAGCAAAGTCCTCCGCCCATTGCATATGGAAGTGGTATGCTTCTCGTCTTCTTTCTTTGTCTGGCTCACCTACTCATTAATTTACATTTTCTTAAGTTTGGGTTTTGGAAACTTGGCGTGGTGACCGCGTGTCAAAAAAAGTTCAGATGCTCGGCTGGCTGCCCTGCATGTCAAGAAAGGGAGAAACGTAATAGTGTGGATGGATGGTAGCCTCTCTTCTGTCCTATCTTTATGCCATGCAGTCAACCAACACTGCCTTTGCGATCGACCAGGAGCTGGCGCTGTCCATCAATAGAAAACTAGTCATCTCATGAAAGTGGCCTGCGTGTCCAGCATGTATAATGTGTGTTGAAACTGGTTCCGCGTGTTGAGAAGGCTAACTATTTGTAAATGTTTGACGGATCGCCTGATGTCTAAAATGTTGTTATCTGCACCGGTCCCTTTTCACGATGAGGTTTCTCGCAAACCAATTGTCTCGGATCAGGCAATACAAACGGTTAGATTTTAAGCCACAGGATTGCTCGGTCAGGATTACTCAGCGAAAGGAATTGGCTCGAATTAGGCAGGACTTTTTTTCGGACCTTGAAAACCACTCCGCCGGGCAGAAACAGCACTGTTGTTTCCATTCGGTAAAAAATAAAAAAAAATAAAAAATAGGGAGAAAACCTTCAAAAACCAGAAAGCAATGAACTCGTCGTGACCCCCCTCCCCACTGGCGCCTGGGTCTTAGTGTCAAAGTAACCACGCTGCGGCTGTAGCAGTCGCAGTCGCTTTCCCCTCTATTGACCTTATTGTTCCGCTTACTTAGAATGGGACAGGTCTGTCAGGCTGTTTTGATTCTGGGGTAAGATGCATTTTATTCAGAGCACTTACCAAAGTTACCCTCATATCTCCCGAAGAAAGATTGCACCGGATGAATGAGATTAATTCATGTAAATGATTCTGCCCTCTGTGTAAAAGGGATTTTTTATTCCTGGATTTACACCGGAATCTCAGCGGATCTTTTTTGATGGGTGTCTAGACGGAGCATTTAAAAAATGTAACAGTTCCTTTAGAAATTGTAAAGCGTCAGCGTAACTCGCTGCAACTGGGATCAGGACTCAGTAGCCGGATTGAGAGATAAGGAAGGTGAAGGATCAATCTTTACTGAATGCAAAGAAGGTTCAGCTGACACAACGTCACTCTATGTTGCATCATTTGTCCCAATAAAAGCGAAGCTCGAACAGTTTTACTTGCAGGAAACTGGTTAAATGCTGGAAAACACATTCAGATAATATTGCTTATGTACATATTACAGAGACTTTTCCCAGTAGACTTAGACCAAAAAAAAGTTGGCTTAACACAGGTTAAACACGACCCCTTTTTGACATTACCCATTAATCTATCCTAATGTGATTAATATGGGCCAGTTACACTTTCCAGAATCAAGAATAAGCCATTCGGTTAGATTCTTACACAGCATTCAAATGGCCAAGGGCTAAACTGGATTTTATTGGCAGAAGTCTCCATGGTACACTGAATGCCAACATTTTATGCATGCATTACATATGTATTCATTTATTTGTGTATTTGTTTATTCAACTTTCTTTCATTTTTTTCATTTTTCCATCCATCCACCCATCCATTATCTATACCGCTTATCCTGCATTCAGGGTCATGTTCATGCTGGAGATCATCCCAGCTGACATGATTTTATCCGGGACCAGTCGCCTGTCACAGGGACACATACAGAGACATACAGTCATTCACTCTGTCATTCACAAATCCAGGCAATTTAGATTCTCCACTGAACCCTTTTAGACTGGAGGAAACCCATGCAGACACAGGGAGAACATGCAACTCCACACAGAAAGGCCCCATATTAGAATCGAACCAGGGACCTTCTTGCTGTAGGGCAGAGGCGATTTTTTTTTTTTTTTTTTTTCCCTTGTATTTTTTCCTCTGGCATGGCATAGAAATGTAGAAGTCCTGAAAAAAAACTGATGTTTTCATCAGGAAAAAATGAATGTCTGAACAACGTGCCATGCACGATCATGTCAGGAGAACCATACGTGAGAGCAAGAGTATTTTACACAGCAGGGCAGATATCTCAACGTATGAATGTAATAATCAGTTCAGTTGAGCGTTTGCCTCAAACTAATTTTCTTTCAACGTATAGGTGGCTCTTTGAGGCAGAAAGGTCTAAAACACAGTGCTCCATCGGCTCAACACTGGGCAGCAAGAGGACTAAATTAAGGGAGTGAATCTTGGACTCACGTCGCCAAGATGGCTGGCCACGCTAATCCAAATGGATGTTACTCTGTGGTTGTCTCGTGTGTAAAATGGCAAACTGTTTCCCAATAGTTCCTCCAATCAATTTTATGAGGTGATCGTTTACCTTATCGTTTAATTGAATGCTCTCATTAAGTGTTTGCCTTAGTGAAAGCTTTAATCCCTTTGGGAGCTCACTTTTTCGCCGTGTTTCTGTCAGAGCGATGTGGTCGGCTCCTCCGGCATCTCCGGCCGGCTCTCCTGCCGCATCTCTACTTCATGCCCGGCATCACACGGAGATAGGAAATCCACCGACATTCTCCACTCACACAGCTGTGCAGATTTTATATGACCTTGCTTGCCCTCCAGAATCCAGGCAATATTATCTGCTCCGGCTGATACACACTTTTCTCCCGTCTTACATTCCCTTATCCTGGATCAAAAAGGCCCTATCTGTGTGGTTCTTATCGCTCTTATGTATTCATATCCAGCACGCTTTTGCTCCCTCTAACATTATTTCCATGCAGAGGCAAAACTGTCATCGAAAAATGTATACAATTGATAAGGGTGCTGATTAGGATCACAATGATAATGGCGATAGAGCTCCTCAAAGGCTACTGGCGGATGATCATTATTCATGGCTATATTTAACAGTCAGTCCTCTGCCCTTCCAACTCCCTTTAGCAGAAACGAAAGTCAAGCAGCCTCCTCTGCAAGCTCTGGAAGTCTACGGTACTTAGAGAATTTTTAAGTGCCATAGGAAAAAATAGGTGTTGCGTGGATTAATGAATAATAAATCACGGTGGCTTCTACGTGGAAGAGTAGACCTTGAGAACAGAGGAGCATCAAACTCACGCTGTGACAGCTGGCAGCCCGCTCCAGCGCTCAGCCTGCCTCATTGAAGCCAACGCCGTGTGATCTCTCACCATCACGAGCGACGGCACACCTCATTCGTCCTTCTAAAGCCGGGGCGGTGAGCATCATGGCTATCTGTTAGCTCAGCCGATGCGGGTAACAGAACAAGTGTAATGTTACGCGAAGCAGAATCAAAATGGAAGATTACCAAAACACAATACACGTGTATAGGATTTTTCCCTTTTACGAACAACTCTGGCTTGTCGCCATACGTGGCCAGCAATCGAGAAGATAGGTCATCGAGAAGACCGGGGGTGTCTGGACAAACCCTTCTCCCTTTGCGTCTGCCCAGATTAAAATGCGCCATCCCATGGGTGAATTTCAGAGCCAGTTTGCCATTGTTTATTCGTTTGTGCAGCAACTCAGGCCCTTGAGATACTGATTAAAGCACTAAAGCCTGGTGCTCGGTGAACATTTACATTTTGCAAGAAAGCATATTCAATTATTTATTCCTCACTGGCGAAAATCATAAACTCCCACAAAGGATGACTGTAATATTAATTTGCACAACTTCTAAGTATCCTATTTTATATCCTAAGTATTCTGTGGAATACACAGTTTTGATGATAGTGATGTGCACTTGTGCCTTGGAGCGGCGATGGTATTGATGATAAATCTGTTCCATCTCCTGGTTTATTTACTGGCCTTTGTGTGGTCTTTTGAGTATGCATTGTGATATATTTAGCTCAGATATAAGCAGGATAATGGTTATTTCAGTTTCAGGAAGTATCTGGTTATCTGCGATTGGCCGTTTGACGCCACTCCTGTTGAGCACAAAACTGGAAAAAGCCTGACAATCTGATCGGTTAGCATGAGGGAGCTCGCTCCAAGGGATTTCGGATGTGATCAACACTCGACGTGATTCACGGCCCAGAAACGTACCCTATGTTCCCTGCTCCTGCACCCATCAGCGAGGAGGCTGCGGGGGTTGGCCCCCGCTGGATCCCACCTTTCAGACTGACGTCTTACAAAAATGTGTTTTTGATGTTGTTATTTCCTCTTCTTATCTCACTGGAGTAGGACTGTCATACCGGATTTTTAAAAAAAAAAAAAAAGTCCCACACTCACGCAGATTCTTTTATTCTTCCCGGGAAGCAACCGCGCTGCTTTTTTCAACGTTTTTTCTTTCTTCTCCCCTCTGTTGCGCCGGCATGACTGAGTGATCTGTACCCGGCAAGTCATCCATGAAGAGATGTTCCTCCTCGTTCCAGCTGTCAACTTGTTACACACTTTTTACCTCATGCATGTCGAATTCATGAAAACTCCCACGGGGTGGTATTCAGAATCAAACGGACGGTCGTTCCGCACCCTAAAGTTCATTTCTGATATCTCATTCAATCATAATGTAGACAAGCCAGGCCTTGGCGGTTCATCCGTCCACTGAACCTTGGCGTTTTCATATTATTCATTATACATTGTCCATGGACAAATAAAGGTACATTGCAATTGGACATTTACAAACTGAATCTTGTATGCAGTTAGTGACATTATACTAATGACTTATCCGGAACAGTCTTTCTTTCGAAAATGCTTGACATGGATTTCAGGGTATATTGATTTAAATGTATGATATTAATGACCACCATCATCTGTAACATAAAAGTATCAATTTTGTATTCAAGAAATTGCAGGCTAGGCTTGCTGCGGTGATTCAGACACAGCAGCTGAATTTCTGTACTTCTATAAAAGCAATTAAATTGCTTTGTGTTTCCCACTGGAAACTAACACTGATGTTTCACCTCAGTATCAAGGAAGCCATTGATAATTATTCATGAAAAGGACCAATCACACTATGGTTTTACAATTTGATCCCATAGGTGCTCTGAAAGATGGTAAATGTATACATTTATAAATGCAATATATATATTTTTATCAATATCTATACGGAATTGACCTTTGTTAGCATTTATGTTGATTTCTCTTGAGTAGTTTATGAATTTACAGAGAATAAACGCATCCCGGTGATGCTCACAACCACTGTGGGATGTTTTAATACGGAATCTACCATGCAGTCATTCATTTTGAATGTTAAATAATATTTTTCATGAATAATCATAGTTGTCAATCTAGGGTTGCTTTGATACTGATGGATTTCAGGAACATGTCTGTCCCATTCATGTCTTTTTCTCTTTTTATTTATTTATTCATTCATTTGTTTGTTAATATTTTTATGAAAATTGGGGTATCTGACAGCTATGGTCATGTGTTACACAGAGTGTTCTGAAAGACGGGAAATCTATACATTGATAATACTCTAGTATGCAGTTATGCATTTTGAATGTTATATTATATTTTTCGTGAATAATCCCAGTTTCCAATTAAGAGTTTGCTTAATGCCGATGAATTACAGAAACATGTATGTCACGTTCATATTTTTTTCTCAGTTATTCATTTATTTGTTTATTCTTATGAAAATTGGTGTATCTGTAACACAGACATCCAGCACTCTGAACAGAGTTATGGTATGAACATACTATAAAACATAAAATACATAAAATACATACACACTTACATACATACAAGCATTATAGCAGAATTGTTCATTATGTATCTTCTAAAATTTGCTAATCATGTTAAATCACTAATTATCTAACTGAAATTTTGAAGAAATGGTGTTTTACCTTTGAAATGCATATAATTTAAGAAGCAGAGACATATCTCACATTAAAAAATGTTCTCACTTTGTCGCACAGCTCTTGACAGGATGTGGATATCACACTCTAATTTCCCCTTTGATAATGAGGTAACAAGTGAGTCAGCTGTGAAAAGCAGTTAAGAAAAAAAAGTATTGAATCCCGACTATGGAGTACGTTGTGTGTGGACAATTCCGAATAGCAGAGACAATTTTTATAAAAGGGCCAAGATTTATTGTTCGTAACATTTGACTATAAATAAATGTGTATTATTTGTGTACTCGTCTATGTGTGCAGGTGAAAAGCATCCAGGATGCTATCCGAGACAAGAAGCAGAGGTTTAATTTCATGGGGGAGGAGGTGAATCTTTGCCCCTCGGTGGGCATTTTCATCACCATGAATCCCGGCTACGCTGGCAGGACTGAGCTCCCCGAGAACCTTAAAGCTCTCTTCAGGTCAGTGAAGTGTCCGCGGGCTGCGCTGCCACTGGCTGGAAAGACCACAGTTTGCACAGACTCCGATTTGATTCTTTGTTTATTTATTTAGTTTTTGTAGCTGTGCATTTGAACAAGTTTACTCGGGGTCATTTTCTGCTCGACACTGAACTTACCAACACGGATTCATGTTTTGCTGAGCGTGTAGAACCGAATACAGCATGAATATTAAACGCACGTCTACCTTTTTTTGTTATATCTACACAGCGCCTCTTTTGGAAACCACTGTAGCGAAGGTGAAAGCTTCAGCCAGGGTCTTCGCTGATCTTTATTTTCATGCATTTTGCATATACATGTACTTTTTCCTTTGTATCGATTTGTCTGGCAGCTTTTTTTTTTTTTTTACTTTAGTCCCCTGGACTTAAAGCCTATACTTTCTTTTTTCTTGAATTTTGAGAGTGGCCTTTCTCATTCATTTAGCTTTCATGCAGTGGGGTGTGTTTTTCTTCTTGATAATATGCATCTTTTCAGCTTTGATTGTAATCGCAATGGATGGGATCTTAGATATTACCATCCTTCCATCCATTCATTCCATTCATCAGTGTTTTTCATGCATGGCAGTGACATATCGATAAAACACACTATGGAGGCTGAGCACCAAGGGAGTGATTTGCACTTTGAATCAAAGTAAATTCCCATTATATTCACATGTATTTTTCCAGTTATGACTAAAATATGTGGTTACCTTTTCACAGAAGCAGGTCCGAGAGATATTGTTCTATTAGGCTTGGAGGACGTTTAAGAGCCTGTGCATTTATCTTTTACTGGATCTGGTTTACAGACATTGCGCTACATGCATCTTGGTTGATTGAGTATCCATGTTTGCATCCCTGCTTTATGTGCAAATGCATATGCTATTTTTTTCCTTTTACAATAACTGTCAGTAGCTATTATTTTTTTCAAGCAGGTTGGGGATATTGTTTCCCTCTTGCTACTCCACCTGAAAAAGTAAAGTGATAGTAACACATCAAAAGGATACGGACTTGGTTATGCTTGGTTATGGTTATAGACGAACCATATTTCCGGGATATTTGATTTGAACTCAATATGAGCCCGAAAAAGAGACACCTGGTTTATAGTCTTTACACTCAAGTCGGTTATGGGTTGTTACCCTGAGTGCTAGCAGGTCCATTCGCTGCCGTTGGATTCTAGTCACTCTGTGTCTGAACTCATTGCAAACCAGTGAGGGTTCAATGTAATGAAATACCAGTAAAATGTACGAACTTCTACTTTGTGGTTGTCACTCCAGTTCGGGCTCGGGTCACATTTGCATTGACACTCATCGATATTAATGAGTCCCCAATGCGAGTCGGGGACTCATTGAGAATGTTTAATTAAACATATTTTAATGAGAGGTTTCACTGATGACAAGCTGCAGAGCAGCAGTATTTGTGATAGACAGGTATAATATTCATCATTCATTCATTTGTGTTCGTGTTGATTGATTGGCGGTTGCAACCAGTCCAGGGTGAACGCTACCTCTTGCCCAATGGAAGCTGGGATAGAATCCAGCCCATCCATGACTCTAACTGCAGCATAAGCAGTACAGATAATGACAGAATGAAGGAATTATTGTTTTGTTCATTTTATTTTGTTTTTTTTTACACAGTCACTTTTTGCTCAGCACCCACTCTTTCTCCCCAATTGGCAAGCAGACAGGAGAGCTGAAAAATGAAAGGGGAAAAAATGCACAGCAGTCATTTACAAGTGAAATCATATAATTTTTATAAACTTTACATCTCTTAGAAAAGTTCTATGAGAGCAAAAAAAGAGGTTGAAATCTAAAAGAGCATATTGAATAGTTTAAGTAAAACATTAAAATCAGAATTGCCAGAGTCTCAAGTATTTGGAAGCATCAAGCTCAAGCCTTGAGGTCATTAAATTTCTGACTGAAGTCTGATTAGAGTGCAAGTCATGTGACTTGAGTCTACGTCTCTCCCTCTTCGCAATATTTCACACCATCCCCTGAATGTTACGCCAAGAAGCCCTAGGACATTCATATGTAGATTTAGGATCACACCCCCGTAACCGAGCGCTTTGCTCGTATTTTCCGCAGGCCTTGCGCCATGGTGGTGCCAGACTTCGAGCTGATCTGTGAAATCATGCTGGTGGCTGAGGGGTTCATAAGTGCCCGAGTCCTCGCTCGGAAATTCATCACGCTCTACACACTGTGCAAAGAGCTGCTCTCCAAACAGGTAACCGTGAGCCGAACAAGTGTCCGATGTGCTTACATGTCTGGAACTGAGTCAGTGGTAAAACACAAGAAGCTCCCTTTTTTTCTACTGTAACTGCCTACTTTCAAAAATAGGTTTTGAGAGCCTTGGAGTTTTTTTTCATTATCATTACACTCAGCACTATTTTCGCCCTAATCGGCCTATTTATCGAACAATCATGTTTGCACTGAAGTGACATTTGGTAGTTCCTAGAACCATTTCAGGAACGAGGCTGTTCTTATATGCATTTTGACAACATAAGAACTAGGACCTCAGTTCCGAGAACCATTTTAGCACCTGCTCTGAGGCAGGGTCTTTTTATGGTCCCATGGGAACAATGCACGTGCCTGGTGATCAGTGGAATTCATAAGCCAGTCCCATTACCAGATATTTCTTGCGGACCACAGAGCGCCACTATTAAATGAGCACAGAGTTAGTTAGCGTTGGGATTTTTCCGCACTGCGAAGCAGGACAGGGAGAAAATAAAACACCTGAAATCTATTTGTTAGTCCCTGGTTATTAGTCCCACTATGCAGAACACGGTCACCGTGGCAAAATTGGATTTCCGTGTTGTCCGTGTTGACTTCCTCTTTTTGCGACCCCTACTGTGATCACTTGCTGCCTGTTCCCAAGGAGGAGGGATGGCTGGAATGAAATTTGATTGTGATATTTTTAAGAAGTGAGTTCTCAAGAACCCCCAGAAACCTAAAAAAAGTATTTCTGAAATTTAGATAGCTATATATTGTAGCAAGCTGTGGGTTTTGCTCTTTAACAATGCCTTATACTCTGGCTGAACCCAACAAAAGTGGACCTCTACTTGATTTCACGGCTTTGGCACAGACTTACATCTGAGAACACAATTACAACATAAAACAGAGATAGCTGAATAAACCCCCAAAAAATAGCAAACTGTATTTAAACAGTTATAACAGTGCCTTTGTGTGTAGAGCATTTCCCACAGTCCTTGCTTGAATGCATACCACACCCTTTGGCCAATCGCATCACAGAGGCCATTCGGGACGCCTCAATATATGTATTTTACCTACATTTGAAGTATTACTGGCCGAGACTCAAAGCTTTATAAATTTCAAGTGATTTGTCACTTGAAGCGTTCTAGATCTGAAGTGACATGTTTCTTTTTTTTTTTTTTTTTTGCGCTGTGGTTGGCTCAATGAAGATAGATGAGGTGGGTGTCAGCTCGCTTGTAATAGTCGCCTCCCCATTCCCCAAAGTTAACAGCCCATCAGTCTGTCATGTCTTTGTAGAGAAGGGACAATAATATGAGTTATTTTTACTGTTATTGGACAACATGCACGGGAGCCCGACCAGTAAGTTAATAATACCAGTCAATACCAGTATCAGCATGAAGTGCCAACACTCTCCAGAATGATATGTTATGGGTTAAAGATGTAATTGGCTGGTTGTAATTCTAATACCTAACCATTTTTTTTTTTTGTACATTTCAACTGGATTCAATAGAGGCTTTGATACCAGGGAGAAAACAACCCTGTAGCCATCGTGCTGTTTTGAAGTTGTGTCGGTAACTCGCCGAAAACACGGGGAATTTAGCAGTTATCTAAGTTTTCCTTCCGTCTCAGCAATAACAGAGGTGGGGTAAACAAATTAAATAGATAAAACCGAAGATGAAACATGAGATAATCAAGTTTGCAATGGTTTACACTCAGATTACTCTTTGGGAAATACTGTAATAGTCCATAAGATGAAAAGCAAACACCTGAAGAAGCTGTGTGGAATTTAAGAAGTGTGGCGTCATCTTAAGAGGGTTGACGTTACCCACTAATGTCATAGTGTTCTGCTGATTTGTCTTCAGTTATAACCATTATCGTCTCAGAGCTACACTGAAATACCGGTCGTAAGCGACTTTATTTTTTCATCGAGTGTCTTTATGTGCTCATTGCCGCGGCTGTTAAAGTCTAGTAAAATAATCAGATATAGTCCGCCATCATCAGTCCTCCCACCCTGGTCATAATGAGCAGCTTGAGAAATAAACCGACTTTCATACTGCGTCTGCTGCCTTGCTATTGTCCGTCGCTCTGCGACTCGAGCCAAGTTTGGATGCCGTCTCGCTGCATTCAGGTTGAAGGCCGAATGAAGAGCCGCTGCTGGTTATCAGGGTGGGCAGACAAGCGCTATCTTCAGAGAAGCACTAATGATTTTATTTTCAGTCACGTCCTCTTTTAATTCTATTAAGTAAATTCATGCTGTGATAATGCATCATTCATGCTGTCATATCAATGTGGTCACCTGTGACTGATTTAGCTTTGGGGCGCCTTCAACGCGAGAGTTAATGGATGGTAAATCACAACTGCCAATGGTGTCCGTGGCTTCTGATATTGAATCTACACACATTACCACTACTTTAATAAGGAATAAATTCAACATTGATATGAGAAAAATAAAAAAATATAAATATATACGCATATAAAATGACATAAAAGCCATTTAATATATTGTGTAATATAAAGATTTTGTGATTCTGCTTTCATTCTG
Organism: Fistularia commersonii; assembly: GCF_037954325.1. Classification (NCBI taxonomy): domain Eukaryota; kingdom Metazoa; phylum Chordata; class Actinopteri; order Syngnathiformes; family Fistulariidae; genus Fistularia; species Fistularia commersonii. Next base: position 2,516,746 of record NC_141316.1, on the reverse strand, counting down.
AGAAGCAATTCTTTATCTGTGCTTTGGAAATCAGTAATATATAATTGTTTTGATATAATACTCTTTCAGCATGTTACTAAAAAGTATGTGTATGATTTTAAAATATTATACAATTTACAAAAACGGATTATATTATCTTCAACAAATTTTGGAACTTTGGAACTTTTGAACATAGTATTGACAGAGGAAAACTAAAAATGAGATGGTGTCTTATGCAATCCCATTTAAAAAAAAAAGTCAGCCAACTCAAATATTTGTATTTGATGAAGTTGAAGAGTTTGAAGAACAGAAACATATTCAACGCAAAGTCAATGTTTCGCTATTGATAAAATAAAACCAAATAAAATAAAACAAAATAGTGCTGCCTCAAAGAAAGAAGTAAGATTCCGGCAAGAGTTCTTTCTATATGGATTTCGGATTGATTCACCCTGTCTGGATGGGTTTCATCTGGGTTCTCAAGTTTCCTCCCACAGTCCAAGAACATGCTGTAGGTTCATAGGAGACCCGAAAAACCCAGACAAGTGATTACTCAATGACAGCTGGGATAAGCTCCGGCACCCCTGCAACCCTGACTGCAGGATAAACTACATAGATAATGAATGAATGCATGAATCACAAAGAAACACATACATACAGCTGCTCATATTTAGTTGATTATTTATATGTTAAAAATGGCCTTTGTGTCTGTTCAGCCTCTGTCAAGTATTTGAATAGCCTCACATGCTAATGTCTAATGTATGTACAGAAGGGCAACAACCATGAAACCCCCCAATTAAACAGATAGACTGCAGTGATTGGCTATGTGCATGTTCCTTGTGTTGATTAATCAGCATGGCAGCAAAAAAAAAAAAAAAAGGATCCAGCACATGATGAGAACATGCCACAGATCTTTATTGGAGATGCTCGAGATCTTAATCACAATTTTCAACTTGTTTGCAACTTGTTTATTTTATTTTATTTTATTTCATTTTATTTTATTTTATCTTGTTTTATTTTATTGTATTTTATTTTATTTTACTTAATATGACAATTTATGATGTGGTCACTGGGACTGACACGTGTCTAAGTGTTTCAACTGAGAGGTTGAAGAATATCCCGATTCATCAGTGGGTGATAAAAATTGAAAGAGCTCATGAAATCAGTGAGTGCGATGGCAGCTCATTTTTTTTAATCCAGCCCATTCTGCCATGAAGCTTAATATTTTTTACCCTCTTTCTCTCTTTCTCCACGGTGTTTCACCGAAGGACCACTATGACTGGGGTCTCCGAGCCATCAAGTCAGTACTGGTAGTGGCTGGTTCCTTAAAGAGAGGCGACCCCGACCGAGCAGAAGACCAAGTCCTCATGAGGGCCCTGAGAGACTTCAACATCCCCAAAATAGTGACAGATGACCTGCCCGTGTTCATGGGGCTGATCGGAGACTTGTTCCCGGCCCTGGACGTACCCAGGAAGAGAGACCTGGACTTTGAGAAGCACGTGAGGGATTCCATTCTGGACTTGAAGTTACAGGCTGAGGACAATTTTGTACTCAAGGTAGAGTGAACACAATTCTCCCTGTCACGGTTGTCTGCTGCATCAAATTCTGTTTTTGATTACAAAAAAAAAAAAAAAAAAGGAGACAAGCTAGTCGCCACACCAAGGACTCGGGCGAATGCAATCACAAGATGTCTGAGAAGCACGAGCAAACTCCCCGTATGGGAATTCATCTTTAACAATTTAGACAGATATTACAGTTGTAGCACTTTCATTTAGATTTATCTCAGTTTGCTCCAAAAGCTGTTTACCCCCCCATCATAATGTTCCGGTGGGTAACGTGCATTAGTGTCAAGCTGGCCAACATGATCTGGATGAATCACACAAATATTGCAGATACCACTGGTTAGTTGCAAAGAGACTTCAGGTGTGTGAGCTGCCGACCAGATTCTTGCCATTATAACACACACGAAGGGCGTGCGGGAGTGCGCGCGTGCAGACGCACACACGCGGCACAGGCACGCACAATAGACGGCGTTAAATGTCAGAGACAGATGAACGCAGGACCAGGGGAAATAAGTGCAATCTGCCGCGGGTCAAATAGACACAGGAACCACATAATAACACTCCATCAGTGGAGGCCGGGGCTGCTCCGTGCCACTTAACCCTGGCATTGTGTGAGACAGCACAGAAATAAATAAAGGGGAGGTGAAACAGAGTGAGAAAAAGAGAGAGAATACGGGGGAGCGGTCAATAACCACCATCCACCCCCAGAGCCTGAACTTTTACTGTCTTTGTTTGTGCAGCCAACCCTTTTAATTTCACAGAAAGAAGGGGGAAGCGGAGAGGTGCATACCTTTAGCGTGAGCTCGCGCCAGCACTATCCCCAGCGTCCCCCCTCATCAAAGCAGTAATCAGCCGGGGCCTTTGAGAGTGTAAAGCCACCTGGGCTCCATCTGAATAGATGGGAAGTAGCAGCCCCAAGGAGTCAGGTCGATGGCATTGATTGAGCCCGCCATCTGTATGTTGGAGTGGAACGGGGGGGGCGGGAGGGGGGGTGCAGAAATCCGCTTCGCCTTTATCCGGGCTCCACACCCGGCGGTGTCTCCTTGCACCGACACGAGGATGGAAATTCATCCACCAGTTCGGCTGTGATCGTGTCCGATGTGACAAAATCTGAACCCGAATGAGGTTTACGCAAAAGTACTCAGGCAGACTGTATCATAGCATTATAGTAGATAATATTGTGCATATTTCGACAAATAAATACACACGAGAGCATATTACAATTAAAACATACCAATGCATGAGAGTATTCCATGGGATAGAATGCATGTTTATTCGCATGAAGCAATATATATATATATTCTGAATCCGTATTCTGAATTGTGGCACCACACCTCTGAAATATGCTGCTACCATAGGAATATGGAATAGAAGTGTGGCTAGAATCCACACTTATAGCAGAATTCAGGAATCCAGGATCCAACAAAGGGTGGAAGTGCTGCAGATTCCGAGCCTCACATTTCCCACCCTGCACCTCAGCAGTGATTTTTTTTATTCAGTCTCCCCTCTGCGATTCAATTCCTCCCTTTTCCTTCCTCTGGTTTGTGTTTCAAGCTTCCTCCGAGAGCTGTTTTTACCATAGCCAAGCTCCGGGTTTGCTTCCCCAGCCTTGTGCCCCGGGGGTGCTAATGAAGTACTTGATTTTCATAATTCAGGGTGACTTTATAAAGACGTAATATCAGTGGGAGTGTTGGCTTTTGCCAGCAGTACAGCTAATGGAGCAGCCAGTACCTACAAAACTTTTCCGGTGGTCCCTCGAGTTTGTATCTCTTCCTGGTCGTTCCTATCCTTCACTTGACTCTTCACTTGATCAGAAAATGGCCCATAATAAGCCTACTGCTCGATGTATCCTCTATGGGCCTGGTATTCTTAGATCTGCATAAAAAGCAATTAATCACACTTCTGAATGCACACATTGATTGGTTCGTGTTTCACTCTTAGTAAATAAGAATAATTACGTGAACGGCAGCATTTTTTAACACCACGGAGGCATCCTTGTTAGTGTTTTAATCATTTCAGACAAAGTTGAACTTAAATCAAACAGACTGCAAGCACAAATGAAAAGCTGTGGACCTGGAGATGTCAGTTGAGTGGGCAAATAAATGCTGACTTGTTGCAGGACAGAAATCTGAATATCTGTAAAAGGAATAAATAAAAGAATTAAGAAAATATAAAAATAGAACAAAAAATGAAAAGCTTGATAAATAAAAAAAAGACACAAATACATGAGACAATATAAGTTCATGATAATGTCAGTGCTGTCAATAAGATAGAAAAGACAAATTGAATGGAACTGAAGGGGATCAGGATCAATGGATGAATTAAAAAAAATGTCTTTATATATTTGAAACAAATAATTCACTTGTGTATTAAATTTATTCAACAAAAAAAAAAAATACATATTTTTGTTAACCAGGACTTGACTGTGGGTAATAATGATTTAAAGTGGATGTGGATGTATTCACATAATACGTATCGAACACATATAGAATATATGTATGAGAAATAGTGATCCATATTCAGCTCACGATGTTGGACCAAAGCAGAGGAGCCGTTCGAAAGAAGATATTATACAACAGGCTGAGTAGCTCTCCATCCTTCCTGTTTGTGCAGCCACGGTAGATCACTACTGTCATTTATCGTAGTCTGTGAACAGTGTAATAAGCCGGCGCACTGCATCACAGTAGCCTGTCATTCTGCATCAAATTATTTTCACTAAATCGCACGGCGGTAGGGTTGAGCAGGCTGAACAACAGTCAGAGTGTAGTGGCCCATGAAATGCTGGTCTTTCTCGTAAAAGGTCTGACGATTATTTGCTGTGCTGTGTCTTCGGCGATTAAAAGCCATGCTAAACAAATCCTAATTTTAACTATTTCACACTGTCTGGCCTGAAAAGGTGGTGCAGCTGGAGGAGCTGCTGGCCGTGCGCCACTCCGTGTTTGTGATCGGTAATGCCGGAACCGGGAAGAGCCAGGTGATGAGATCGCTCCAACGGACCTATCAGAACATGAAGCGCCGGCCCGTGTGGGTGGACCTGAACCCCAAGGCTGTGACCAATGACGAGCTGTTCGGCATCATCAACCCGGCCACCAGGGAGTGGAGAGACGGTGATGAGAAGGATCATTTCAACGGATTTGCGCATTTGTTTAATCAACTGAATGAAGTAACCGACATCCTCTCTGCAGGCCTCTTCTCTTGCATAATGCGTGAACTGGTGAATATCAGCCACAACGGGCCCAAGTGGATCGTTCTGGACGGAGACATCGACCCCATGTGGATCGAGTCGCTCAACACCGTCATGGACGATAACAAGGTGTGACCCAGCTCTGTTCGGACATGTGGAGGCCCGAGTGGTTTACGCGGCATCTAAAGGTCGCACTTACTTTCGCTAAATCATTTATGAAAAGGTCCGTGGTGTTGATGCGGATTCGATTAAAGAGTGGTGGATTGTTTGATGAAGTGAGATTCAGATCAAACACAGCCCGGGCACGAGAAACAAGAAAAACTCAAGGTTCATTTAATTTCATGTTCTTTGAGACAATAGAACTCCCAGGAGAATTCCTCTGTCATGTTAATAAGTCAAGATTTCGGGTCCCTCATTTATTTGCAAGAAAAGCACAGAAAATTTCTTTTCCTTTTTGTTTTGCCTCCAATTCTAGATATTTAAATTGTTTTATTTGTAAAGATCATGTCACAGTGCATGACACTTGAGTATTTCAAATCAAGATAGAACCACCCATGAGGCAATAAATAGTAAACAACATGAAAAGTATACTGTATGTGGATACATCTATTGTTTTATCTGTCTTGTGCAATATTGTTTCAATAAGATGAGCTATGCTGAAAGATCCGATGTTAAAAATAAAAATTGATAAATGTAATAATAATAATACAACATTAACAACAATAATAATAAGGGAATTCCTTCAAAGTTGATCATATATGGAAAATGCTAACTATGTCCACTATGATAATTTGAATTCAGATCGGTATATGATTTTATATTTATATCACAACATTATATAATAATAATAATAATAATAATAATAATAATAATAAAACAATGAAGATCATCAAGTCTTTTTCATAAAAGCCAAAGTAAGGATTTTTTTCTTTTATTTTTTATTTATTTAGTCATTTTTCTTTAAATTCCAATGTGTTCCATCTTTGTCTTTTACATATGTGCCAATTAAAAAAAAAAAAAAAACTAACTCATGTGTTGGCTGTGACGCTGTCTCTGTCTGCTAGGTGCTTACACTGGCCAGCAATGAGCGCATCCCTCTGAACCCCACCATGAGATTGCTGTTTGAGATCAGCCACCTCCGCACTGCCACCCCGGCTACTGTATCCAGAGCAGGTAGACTCTTCTCTTTGTTCCACTCTGGTGAGCTGGTCACTTGATACCTATTATCTTTTTTTTTTTTTTTCTAATAAACCAACCCCAAAGCCAAATTGGTGAGGCCACACGTTGCCACCTCAGGAAAGCTTGATGGGGTTGTTTTCATCCTGTATTAACCCTATCGAAAGTTATGTGGGGTTGCTGACACAATGAAATGTGTTCCTGCTCCATTAAAATCCCCAAACCCGCCTTGGCCCCAACCTCCACCGCACCACCCTCTGGCTCCACAGCCAGACTTGCCACCCCAAAGAGTTCTGTGTGGCCCCTGCGCCAGCACAGGGCGGTGTGATGAAATCCTTCTTAATTTCTTTTTTCGTTTTTGGCAGACGCTACAGAAATAAAACTAAATAAATAAATAAAAAAGTGATAGTAATGAGTGAAAATCATCCCAGCAGTATGGAAGCACTTCGGGGTTGTTTGAGACAGCTGGGCTGTTTGCTACAGCTGCCTCGCAGTTATGTAACCATCGACAACAGCGGCAACAACAGTCTGAAATCAGCTGTTACCAAAATCAGTGGTCTGCCCTCAAATTATTGAGAGTCCGATGTTATTTGGAAGAATTATGTTAATTAAAAACACCAGACCAGGCCAAACTCAACTGGAAGTTTGAGGTAACTGCATGGGGATGCAGACTGTGACGCTGGTATCTGCTATTGTTCAAATAAAATGCTGTGTTACGAAGTCAGTAATATTTGGTATATTGTGCATAAATGATCCCTGGGATAATCCCTTTTGATAATATTCAAACATCCTGCCCTCATAAATGTGCGGTTCACACTCAGAACATCACCTGGTTTATTGTCAGTGGCTTAACAATTATCAGTATCAGCTCCAGAAATACTGCTCTTGTCGGGCTGTAAACAAGGGTGGAAAATTGAACAACTGAGCAGACGGTGTCTTTCCCGGGAGTCTGTAACAAGCGGATTAATCACGTACCCCCCCGACCTGCTCTTATCTCCAGGCATCCTGTACATAAACCCTGCCGACCTGGGCTGGAATCCTCTGGTGACCAGCTGGATTGACGGGAGGGAAGTGCAATCGGAGAAGGCCAACCTGACCATTTTGTTTGACAAGTACCTGCCTTCCTGCCTGGACGCCGTCAGATTACGGTGAGAGGAGGCCGGTCTCGCCGTGACATGAGTGCAACTAACAGCTGATGTAGAATGATACAAAAGAGGGAGACGGGGCTCTGCAAACGCAGGTGAGTCAGACTTGTTAAAATAAGCAAAAAAGGACCTGACTCAACAGACCCGGATGATGTCCAACATTCGATTATCTTCCAACACCTCCAACGTAAGACAAGAGGCAGAGGAGTATTTTGTTCCGATTGTTACGTCACATACCTCATGGATTTCTATGATTTGCCATTATAATTAGTTTGGAATGGAATAGAAAGTAAAAATAAAACAAGACCTCTGACAATTATAAAGATTTTTCAACCTTTCTAAGATGCTGCCGTCATATCAGCCTTCAGCGCTCAACATTTAATGCCATTCCTGTAGGTGACTCACATCAGTTCTCACTAAAGCCAACAAAGAGCCTCCCTTGTATGTTGGGGAGACCCCCTCCTGCTCCCCTCTCCTTCAGGCCCTCTTCTCGTGATATACATTTTTACGCTTCTGATGTCACACACTCCGCTATCGGATGGGTGGAAAAACCATGCAAAGTCGTAACCAGGACGTGCATTGTACACACCGCCTAAATTGTTTGACAGGTTTTGTTTGTCTGTTCGTTAGGTTTGCCTTAACTAGTGACTAATTTGCCATTTCAAACTGCAATGAAACAGAGTAGTGGGAAAAAAAAATAAGTGAAGCTTGGATCCACTTTGCTGCATTTGAAGAAATAAAAACAAAAATGAAAACAAATGTATATTTGGGGTGGAGGTACAGCAATCATCTTTGGATCTGAACATTCCTGGTTCGATATCCAGATCCTCCTAGTTTGTGGAAGTGTTGTTGAGCAAGACACTGAACCCCCAGCTGCTTCCCTGGCACTGGTGGACGCCAGCCTACTGCTCGTGGTTCATCCATGATGAGCAATTGCAGAGAAAACATTTTCCCTTGAGGGATTAATAAAGGATACATCATTATTATTATTTGGAATATATAAAAATAAATTAAAATATTATCATACACACACACATATATAGTTAACTAATAACATGGATCATATACAAATAAATGGAAAATATTCAGCATACAACAACATATTCTTGTTTGTCCCTTTTGCTTTGTTTTTTTTCTTCATTTTTTCAGTTTCATGACTGTCAAAAATTTTAATTAAACATCTGCAGTCTGTAATTTAATACATTTTAGCGAATGTGGTGATCCATTTCAACATAATCAATAAATGATAGAGAATACAGTCATTTGGCAGACGCTTTTATCCAAAGCAACTTACAGTGGAAATGCCGAAGATTGAACCTCGGACCTCATATGTGCCAAGCATGCGCTATACCACTGAGCAACACGTTCAAGATATTAAGAAATAAGAAAAAAAAAAACATCTACTGCACACGATATGCAAATACTACACGTTAGAGATATACCATATACATATCACACACACACACACACATAAAAGGTATACAGTTGGATAAAAAAGCATTTAGTCAGCCACCAATTGAGCAAGTTCTTCCACTTAAAAAGCTGAGAGAGGCCTGTAATTTTCATCATAGGTACACTTCAACTATGAGAGACAGAATGGTGACTTATGACTTTCAGACTTATGAGCCTGAAATTGGAAATTGAAGGTGTAATGCTCAATGTTGTCAGTGGCTATGCCCCGCAGGTGGGATGTGAGTTTGAAGAGATGGAGAAGTTCTGGAAAGAGTTTGATGAAGTGATGCAGAATATCCCCAGACATAAGAGAGTGGTAATTGGCGCGGACTTCAATGGGCATGTTGGTGCAGGCAGTAGAGGGGATGACGAGGTGATGGGCAGATTTGGTATACAGGATAGGAATGCAGAGGGACAGATGGTGGTAGATTTTGCAAAAAGGTTGGAAATGGCTGTAGTGAACTTTTTTATTTCAGAAAACCATGAACATAGGGTAACTTGTAGTTACCCTATGTTCTATATTTGTACTATATATACTATATATATATAGTATATATATATAAATATATATACTATATTTGTAGTTACTGCTAACAGCTAAGACAATTTATATTTCATTATATTTCTAATTCTTCCTCCTTTCCACTATTGTCTATTACTGTTATGTTTTTACTTGAAACTCTGGCACAACAATTTCCTTTGGGATTAATAAAGTTGTTCTCATCTCATCATCATCATCTCATAACTTATAAGAGCAGAGGTAGTGGCATGCAGGTAGACTACACCTTTTTAGACAAGATAACCCTTAAAGAGATCAGTGACAGCAAAGTAGTTGTGCGTGAGAGTATAACCAGACAACATAGGATGATAATTTGTAGGATGACTCTGGTGACAAGGAAGATCAAGAGGACAAAGGCAAAGCAGAGGACAAAGTGGTGGAAGCCGAAAAGGGAGGAGTGTTGTATGGTTTTCAGGGAGGGGTTGAGGAAGGCCCTGGGTGGTCAGGGAGAGCTTTCAGATGATTGGACAACTACAGCTAGTGTTACCAGGGAGACAAAAAGGAGGGTACTTGGTGTGTCATCTGGAAGGAAAGTAGATAAGGAGACTTGGTGGCTGAATAAGGTAGTGCAGGAGTATATACAAGGAAAGCAGTTAGCAAAGAAGAAATGGTAGAGTACTGAAGAAAACAGACATGAGTACAGGGAGATAAAACGTAAGGTAGAGACAGAGGTAGCAAAGGCAAAACAAAGGGCGAACGATGACCTGTATGCTCGGATGGATGGTAGGGAAGGTGTGAATGATCTACACCGGTTGGCGAAACAAAGAGATAAAGATGGAAAGGATGTACAACAGCTGCGGGTGATTAAGGATAGAGAGGGAAATGTATTGACTGATGCTAGAAGAGTAATGGGAAGATGGAAAGAGTACTTTGAAGAGCTAAGGAATGTGGAAAATGAAAGAGATGCAAGGGTAGAAGAGGGGACTATTGTAGACCACAAAGTAGCAGATATTAGTGAATGTGAAGTGAGGAAGGCACTGAAGAGAATGAAGAGTGGAAAGGCAGTTGGTCCTGATGATATACCTGTGGAGGTGTGGAAGTGTCTAGCAGAGACAGTGGCACAGTTTCCCACTAGATTATTCAACAGGATCTTGGAGAGTGAAAAGATATTTGAGGATTGGAGATGAAGTGTGATGGTGCCCATTTTTAAGAATAAGGGGGATGTACAGATTTGCAGCAACTATAGAAGGATCAAGTTGATGAGCCAAACAATGAAGTTATGGGAAAGAGTAGTGGAAACTAAAATGAGAGCAGAAGTCAGCATTTGTGAACAGCAGTATTGCTTCATGCCTAAAAAGAGTACTACAGATGCAGTATTTGCTTTGACAATGCTAATATAGAAGTACAGAGAATGCCAGAGGGAGCCGCACTGTGTTTTTTTAGACCTCGAAAAAGCATATGATAGGTTGCCTAGAGAGGATATCTGGAGTGGCTGAGAAGTATGTTAGACTGGTGCAGGACATGTATGCTAACTGTGAGATAGTGGTGCGGCGTGCTGTAGGGGTAACAGAAAAGTTCAAGATGGAGGTAGAACTCCATCAGGGCTCAGCTCCTAGCCCCTTCTTGTTTGCAGTGGTGATGAACACGCTGATAGGTACGGTTAGACAGGAATCTCCTTTGACCATAGTGGCAGCAAGACGTGTGTGTGAATGAGAGAAACCCGGGTTGAACAGGGAGGCTACAGTGAGTTGAGATAAAGAAGTTAGAGGATTTCAGGTACTTCGGGTCAACAGTCCAGAGCAATGGAGAGTGTGGAGAAGAGGTAAAGAAACAGGTTCAAGCAGGTTGGAATGGGTGGGAGAAAAGTGTCAGGGGTACTATGCAATAGAAGACTATCAGCCAGAATGAAAGGAAAGGTGTAAGAGACAGTGGTGAGACCAGTGATGCTGTATGGCCTAGAAACAGTTCCAATGACGAAAAGACAGGAGACAGAGCTAGAGGTCGCAGAGATGAAGATGCTAAGGTTCTCTCTCATAGTTTAAGTGTACCTATGATGAAAATTACCGCCTTCTCATCTTTTTAAGTGGGAGTACTTGCACAATTGGTGGCTGAATAAATACTTTTTTACCCCACTTTTTTACCCCACTGTGTACATATATATTTATAAAAGGAAAAATTAAATATATTGATATATTTGTGATGACTACTGCTATGCTGTATTGTGTTCATGGCTTTTTAAGTTATGTGATTCAATTCTGTGTTACACAACATTTCATCATTATCAAACAACTGATTTCCTTTTTTCCTTTTTTTTTAACTTTCTTCTGGCATCTCTGTGTGTCGAGTGGTTACGGGTGAATCCACTGACATAATGTGTCTCTTTGCTCAGGTTTAAGAAGATCATCCCCATCCCCGAGCAAAGTCTGGTCCAGATGCTGTGCTACTTGCTGGAATGTCTGCTCACCCCAGAAAACACACCGCCAGACTGTGCAAAGGAGCTTTATGAGCTCTATTTTGTCTTCGCAGCCGTCTGGGCCTTTGGGGCAGCCATGTTCCAGGACCAGGTACTGCGTGGGCCTCTAGCCATTTGAATAAGTGGTGGCATAGAGAAGGGAAAGAATGGAAAGTAGAGGGGGGTATCAGGAGTATTTGTTGGTATTATTCAAGCTCTGGTGCTTCTTATGCAACCCCGTGTCTCTGTTTATGAAAAGTCATCTGCAAGTTACCGTGAATTGAAGAAGTGGCAGATTTTTTTTTTGTGAGCAAGGTAGAGATCTCCATCTGAAAATGAAGTGGACCTCATTCCCACTCAGCAACAAACAGACTGGCTGAATTCAAATCAGCGGGAGAGCTGGGCGAGCAGTTGCTAAGCAATCCAGTTAGTGCCGTACAGTAAGCGTGTCCATCCAAGTTACTGGATAAAACTGCTCTCTCCTCGGTATAAATGTACTCCACTTTATTTTCCCATCACAGATGCATTTAAATGCTAAGTGGTTTTATTGACCCGAGAGTTGGTAGGGAATAGAGGAGAGAGGTACCAAGGGGTGTAGGAGGCGGAGTGGAAGGCGAGGAACTGCCAGCCAGCAGGTGATGAGGCCGCTTCACTGTCTAAGTCCGACAGATGGATAGATAGGACTGCCATCTCTCATTTTCTCCCCTTCAGCTGCCGTGGATGTATCTCTCTCTCAGCCTTTATTTGTTACCGGGTTTGTATTCACATCAGTGTAAATCAAACACACGGATCCATAGCGACTGTATGTGGAAGAAAGGCAGAGAGGAAGTCATTGTAGAGTATCGACTCGTCTTCCGACCCCCCGTGTCTCTGTGTGTGTGCCCGAGTGCAGCTGGTCGACTACAGGAAGGAGTTCAGCAAATGGTGGGTGGCCGAGTTCAAAACCATCAAGTTTCCATCCCAGGGCACCGTGTTCGATTACTTCATCGACCCAGAGAGCAAGAAGTTTGAGCTCTGGTCCAGGATGGTGCCCAAGTTCGAGATGGATGCGGATGCACCTCTTCAGGTACAACAGCTTCTTATTCGTCTTTCTGGACTTATAGCTCCCTGTTTACCTGTGATAACGGCTGAAAAACATTTCCTGACATCCATACACTACTTTTTCTCTTGACTCTCCCTCTGCCTGTGATAATGTGACACAATGCTGCACAATTATATGGCAAAAAATAGGCCATCGGAATATGGAAGCGACCACCTGAAGAGTGCCCCTCCCATCTGCGTCTACGGAGCGAGCCTCTGCAGGCGGCTCCAGAAGCTTTTATCCAAAGCGACTTACATCTGCGTTTCAATCATCCACTGAATACGCAGCAGGAGCAATTAGGGGTCCACCATCCATCTTTCTCAAGGACACACACTGTCTGTCCAAGCTGAAGATCAGACCCGTATGCCTCGAACAACCCTCTGGTTACGAGACACGCTCTCCACCGACTGAGCGATGCCGCTGCTAAATTTTTAATCTTCAAAAATTGAAAGGAGATATCAGGTTGATGTTCTGCTTAACTTTTAAAATGCCCTTGATGGAAAATGTGTTGTTTTATCTAGAACGGCATCAGCAGACCATATCCCATATAGGAGGTGGTCTTTATTTCCCAAGTTCGTCACAGATCTCCACTGAGTGGAAACACAGGCAAAACAGCAAACGCTCCACAATTTGCTTGACAGCAACGATCGCCAATACAATGTACACGACTTAACGACATTGCATTTTTCCAGTCATAACATAAAAGCAGGGCAGTACAATAGCATGGTGGTTAACACTTCCTCCTCACAGCCTGAAGGTCCCTCATACAATTCCAACAGGAGGCCTTTCTGTGCGGAGTTTGCATGCTTCTCCCCATGTCTGCTTGGGTTTCCTTCCAGGTTCTCCAGTTTCCTCCTGCAGTCCTTAAACATGATGTCCTTGACGACATTGCCTTGTTGTGTGAATGAGAGAGTGAATGGTCATATGTCTCTACAGTGAGGAGTATTTGATACACTGCTGATTTTTGAGGTTTTCCCACTTGCAAGGCATGTAAAGGTCTGTCATTTTTATCATAGGCACTCTTCAACTTTGAGTGACACAATTTAAAACAAAAATCCAGAAAAACACATTGTATGATTTTTAAATAATTAATTTATATTTTATTGCATGACATAACTATTTGATCACCTACCAACCAGCAAGAATTGCAACTCTCACAGACCTAGTAGTTCTTCTGTAAGCAGCCCTCCTGTTTGCCACTCATTACCTGTATTAACTGCACCTGTTTGAACTCGGTACCTGTATAAAAACACCTGTCCACGCGCTCAATCAAACAAACTCCAACCTCTCAATGGCCAAGACCAGAGAGCTGTGTAAGGACATCAGGGATAAAATTGTAGACATGCACGAGGCTGGGATGGGCTACAGGGCAATAGGCAAGCAGCTTGGTAGAAGGCAACGACTTTTGTGGTACAATTATTAGAAAATGGAAGAAGTTCAAGATGACAGTCAATCTACCTCAGTCTGGGGCTCCATGCAAGATCTCCTCTCGTGAGACATCTATTATCATGGGGACGGTGATGAATCAGCCCAGAACTACACGGCTGAACCTGGTCAATGACCTGAAGAGAGCTGGGACCACAGTCTCAAAAAAAAAAACGTATTAATACGCTGGGGGGACGCTGGGGATTAAGGAGACCTTGTGTGCCCCTTTGCTCAAGCCATAACATGTCTCCATTAAACTCCATTCACTGTGTTTGGAGGAGGAAGAAGGATGAGTACAACCCCAAGAACACCATCCCAATTGAAAAGCATTAGGGGGGAAACATCATTATTTAGGGATGCTTTCCTGCAAAGGGAACAGGACGACTGCATTGTATTGATGGGAGGATGGATGGGGCCAGGAATCACAAAATGGCCAACATTTTCCTTCCCTCAGTAAGAGCCTTGAAGATTGGTCGTGGCTGGATCTTCCAGCATGACAGCGACCTGAAACACACAGCCAGGGCAACTAAGGAGTGAATCCGTAAGAAGCATCGCAAGGTACTGGAGTAGCTTAGCCTGTCTCAAGACGTGGACCAATTGAAAATCTTTGGAGGGAGCTGAAAGTCCATATTGCCCAGAGACTGCCTCGAAACCTGAAGGATCTTCATGGAGGAGTGGGCCAAAATCCCTGCTGCAGTGTGCACAAACCTGGTCATGAACTACGGGAAACGTCTTATCTCTCTAAATGCCAACAAAGGTTTTTATACCAAATATTACATTCTGTTTTTCTGATGTATCAAATACTTCTGTCATGCAATAACAAGCAAATTAACTACTTAAAAATCATACAATATCATTTTCTGGATTTTTGTTTTAGATTCCGTCACTCAAAGTGAAAAATTACAGGCCCCTACATGCTTTACGAGTGGAAAAATCCAAAAAATCTGCAGAGTATCAAATGCTTGTTCTCCACACCGTATATGTGGCCCTGCAGCCCCATGTGTATCCTACCTCTCACCCAATGACAACCTTGTCTTGTGGCAGAATCGGTTGCTATTGGTCAGGTGGAAGTGATGCAAGAGAAATTCTCAGGCACATTTGTTTGTTTTTGTTTTCTCACACTGTGGTTTGGTTTAATTGCAAAGGATTCTTGCAATTCTCATGTGTGAACATATGTGTTTCCTGTGTGCAGGTCTGCTTGGTCCACACCACCGAGACCATCCGCATACGTTACTTCATGGACCGCTTACTGGAGCACCGCCGGCCCGTCATGTTGGTTGGAAATGCCGGCACCGGCAAGTCCGTCCTGGTCGGGGACAAACTAGGATCACTGGACACAGAGAAATACATGGTCCAAAACGTGCCCTTCAATTATTACACGACGTCCGCTATGCTCCAAGGTAGGTGCCACGACGCGTCCACACGCAACAATCCACCAAATCGCAGCAATCTCGCCGAGCCGGAATCTTCGCCCTTATTTTCATTTTCAACGAATAACAGCATTTTTCAGTTGAAACCAAAACTCCAGCAGCAATCGCTCGTGCTCAAAATGATTAAATACACACGGTACTTTACTTTACAGCCACGCTGATAAATATTTTTTCTATAAGCTCAAAGCCTAATGACTGTCTGAAAGTTATCACGGGGTGCCATGGTTACACTCATCTTAGTGATAAATTTGACCTTTGTTTTCATTGTCTTGGGCATTACTCTGAAGTTCCACCACTCTATTTAGTTTCTGGGAGCAACCAATGTTGGCGGGGTTACAGAAAAGCCAAGCCGTAGATTATGTCCTTAAAAAACACAGAGCGAATAGATACGGTTTGCTAAAAAGGACAGGAAATAATGGGTGTGCATTTGTCAGATGGAATAAAACTTTAAATTCCTCATGTTTGCGAAAGATACTCGAAAGCAATCACATCTTGAGAGGGTAATAGAATGGCATGTTTTCAGTGTGCCCTTCCCACCCCCCCACCCCCCCAAAAAAATCTGCATTGTTCTTATAGGTTTTGTTCCAACACATTTTATTGATTTATCATTTCCTAACTTTGGGAGTCAGTGATAAAGTGACAAAACTTAAATCGATGTATGGCATTTTATTACTTCACTTATCTTCTATGGTTGGTTTTCCATCAACTTTGTGCCTTAATCTTTAAATCCACTTCCAGCATTCAGGCTTTTATCAGTCCCCTGTAAAGCACTTTGGGTTGTATTGTGTTTGCACGAAATGCACTCTATTCATAATGTTTTGTTTCACTGATCGATTGATTGATTTGAAATAAGGTAGTTGGAGATAAACACTCACATTTTCTTTTGAAATTGTATTTGCCGCAGCATGGAGAGCATTGTGGCTGAGAGCAGATTCCAGGAACAATGAGTAGACCAGGTGTAACGCTCCCTCCTCCATTCCCAACCATGGAATTCCAGTCCTAGTCATTAAATTTTCATGGCGGTAGTGATTGAACAGTCTTTGCTACTTCTTTAAAAGAGGCACAGTCATCTATAAAGGGAACCGGACTCAGACATGGGAAGATTGGAGAGAGGGCGAGATCCTTCTTTATTTTCATTATTAATTAGACAATGTGGAAACACCATATTTGAGAAAATACGTGTCCTCTATAAAAACGTATAAAGATACCGAGGTATCCTGGTCGTATACACAAGATGTTGTTAGTAGAGGCACCCCTCCATGTTTGTCACTTGAATGTTGATTTACTGCCATGCCTATAATGCAATGAATAAATAGATAACGTGATCTTTTCGTTTTAAAAAATGGAGGGAATATCTGGGACAGTTATTCTTATTGATGTATTTTTTTTTTTTTTGTCTGTTTGTAACTCCCCCAAGATTTGATGCAAATTCCACTTCTGAACCCTGACATTTATTTTTCAGTATCCGGCTCGTACATTTATGAATATGTCCATGCAGTTTCCATCACTGTTTCATCCCCTTGTTTATGCCGCCTGCCTCTCCTTCGTAGCCGTGCTGGAAAAGCCCCTTGAGAAGAAGGCAGGACGTAACTATGGCCCTCCGGGCAACAGAAAGCTCATCTACTTCATAGACGACATGAATATGCCCGAGGTGGATGCATATGGCACAGTCCAGCCTCACACACTCATACGCCAACACTTGGACTACAACCACTGGTACGGCACCATTGCTTTAATTCAGCCAAGCAATATATATATTTATGAGCGGACCGTGATTCCACGTTTATGCCGTTTGGAATGAACATTAGCCCCGCGATGTGATCAGCCATGGGATTGTTTCTAATGTGGACTGATTAAATGGCAGACATTTCTCAGTGTGTTAACACAGAAAAGGATAGTTCAGTTAATAAGAGCCACAAGTTAATGGTTGTAATTGAGAGGAACAGACTCAGGATGGGAAAAAAAAAGAAAAAAAAACACATCCTCCCCTCAGTATTCGGATGGATCCCAGCCTCAGTATGGCAGGGGTTTTAATACGTTTCCGATGTGGAATGAGAGAGCAGGCCTGTGTGGTTTCTTTTAAAGACAGATTTTTGTTGCTCCTCTCTCTGACCATTCTGATCCTGGTTCCACAGCGTCAGACACAGGCTGACTGGTTTAGACATGGTCAGCCCATTAGAGATATGCCTGGAGGATTTCAGGTATAAAATTGAGGGTGCTACTGAGCCACGCTGGCTTGAGTGGGAGCTGAGGCGTCCATATCGGCACAAGCACAGAGAGGACAAGTGTGTGAGCCACGCTGAAAGCATGTGTGGGCTTTTTGTGCAAGGAAGTCTGATAAATAATGATTTCTTTCCTGTGTGTGTGTGTGTGTGTGTGTGTGTGTGTGTGCGTGCACGCTCCAAGGTATGACCGTAATAAGCTCCTTTTGAAGGAAATACACAACGTTCAATACGTGTCCTGCATGAACCCAACTGCTGGCAGCTTCACCGTCAATCCTCGGCTGCAGGTACAGACACACACACAATTGTACACGCACACCCTCACAAGCCGTTCCAGCGGTGTTCACACGTGCCACTGTTACGTTTGCGTTTTCAGTTTTTTTTATGTTTCTGCTATGAATGTAGCATTTATAGCAAAACAACATGGCCTCCATTGTTATGTTCATTTGCAAAGCCATTCATGGCTGGTTAACAGGATTCTGGCCAAACCTCAGGAGGAAGTGAATTAGTACGGCTCAATATGATGCTGTTTTCTGGGGCTCAGTGCTTCAGATCTGCCTGCCCCCCCCTCTGGTGACTGAAGAATAATGAACCTCATGAGCAACAAGGGACATAGCTCAACAAAAGAGATCTGAGCAATATTGTCCTGTTTTGTTGGGCTATGTCCCTTGTTTCTAGAAAATGTCCTAGGTAAATCACATTTTCTTGGGTCTATGTTTTTTTGGTTAGTTTCTTAAAATTGCAGAACATTGTTTGAAAGAGAAAAAAAAATCAAATAGAATAAATATTTACTTGAAAATAAGTAAATCATTCATTGAATGGTAAGTTAAAGTAATGTCAATAACTGCATAATACTCAGTATTAGATGAAACCGATTTAGGTTGTACGGATATCCTGCCATGCAAAACCTCATAAGTTTGCAACAACCTTGATGCTCATTTGTTATTGATACTTGACTGAATTTGTGCCGGAGCTTTTCATAAAAGTCGTGTTTTTGCACCTTACGTCCATGACATAAATAACATACATTTCAGAAGAGTGGTGTTTTTTTTTAGACATTTCATTTGAAAAACAGAACGCAGAAGCATTAACCTGGACGAAAAGAATAAAATAAAAACATTGAAAATTCAGCCACCGAACAATAAATTGCACAGGTTTACAGCTCCTTTTTATGTTCTCTTCGTCAATGTTTCTGCTGCACCCATCAGGATATTTCCATACTTTGATTTTAGACAAAAGGAGCAGCCATCTGCAATAGCTGATGCTCTTGCTTGCAAATATTTGGTTGCATTTCATCATTTTTTTGTTTTTATCCCGACAAGCTTCTCTGTTTTTAAACAACACCAATTGAATTGGATTTTACAGGCAGTGACTGTCCTCCTCTCATCCTGCTCATCAAACACTAAGTACTTAAGGTGCTGCATAGCGTTGAGCTAAATGAAATAAAAAATAAATGCATGGATTTGGCAGTTGCTATCATTCAATAGCATGTGCCATATAAAGCTGAACTTATTCCAAGCAGGAAGCTCAAACATCTCTACTTATTGAAGGTCCTCTTTGCGACTGAGCAAAACCCACTCAGGCTGCCTGAGCGCAACACTCGCTGATAGCTCACTACAGAAATAGTGGCCAAACAAAGGAGCTGCTGGTTTACAGCTCCTGACACCAATGTAGGGGAGTCACATGAGACAGACTGTGAAAAAAAATGTCAAAAATGCAACAGCAGCAACATTTGGGAGCAATTGGCAGGAGTTTTTTGTCTGGATGATGACAAATCTAAGGAAGCGTGGGGTCCCGCTCATTTGTCAGCAGGAACGGGGCCTCTCACAACTCAAGCAGACAGAAACGTTTACGATTGCACAGCTGCCCAACCTGCAGTTTCATCACCTGATACGGCCGTGGAGCGACAAATACGTCAAATGGCGGATGGACATTGGGGGGAAATGATGGGTGGGCAGAGGCGCCACATAGGAGCACACATCAGGAACTGAATTTCACAGTTAGATTAATTATTCATTACATTGCATTTGGCAGACGCTTTTATCCAAAGCGACTTACAATAGAGGACATAGGGACTGCAAATACACTTGCAAATACACGAAGCACAGGAAATATATAGAACAGTTTTTTTTTTTTGTTTTTTTTTTTGACAAAGACATACACAAATGTACACACACACACTGCATAGCCTAACTTGCTGCCTAACCTGATCTGGGGCATCAGCGCAGTAAAAAGTCCTGAAAGAACAGTTTTTACCTGTTTCTTGAAGGTTGAGATAGATGAGGCTAGTCTTGTTGCTTCTGGAAGTTTGTTCCACCACTGAGGTAGTAGAACTGAGAACAGTTTTGCTTGAGATCGCTTAGAGCGAGCAAAAGGTACTGCTAGTAGGTTTGTATTAGAGGAACGCAGCTCTCTGCCAGGATCATAAGGTCTTATCTTTAAGTATTGAAATGTCACAGTGGATGGATGGGGTGAAAGCTCATGTTGCATTTTCCTGTTAGGACTCTGATAATTATAAGTAATAATAATCATCACACATACTAGGAGGACCAGTTTTAGGTGAGGCCATTTCAATATTGCCGGAAGCCCCTTACCTTCAGCAGTGTTGCATTCAAATCGCATGTCCTTGTCGCTTGCATGATCCATCTATCCAGTGATAACTTGCAGTTAAGTAGCCACGGCGGACATTTGAAAGAATAGAATCCGCCTTACGGGATTCCTACGGGATTCAATCTCTGTGTTTTTCATTTTGGAAAAGGTAAAAAAAATTATTAATAAGGTTCATCGTCTTCCTCGACAGCGACACTTCTCTGTTTTCGCCCTGTCCTTCCCTGGAGCTGAGGCCCTCAGCACCATATACACCTCCATACTTATGCAGCACCTGGAGGACGACAGATTCAGCGTCTCCTTACAGAAGAGCGTCCCGAACCTGGTCCAGCTAGCCTTGGTTTTTCATCAGCGCGTGACTTCCACGTTCCTGCCGACCGCTGTCAAGTTCCACTACATCTTCAACCTGCGAGATCTCTCCAATATATTCCAGGTGGGAAAAAGAAACATGCTCGGGTTAATCTTGTGACAATGGAATTTGCCTTTTTCATATCCTCCTATCATCCCCCTCTCAAGTAAAAAGTTTCGATATTTCCACATGATCCATTCCTCTTTTGTGTAACCCTGCTTCCCGAGTGGAGAAAAGCCAAGCCTCTGTCACTAATTTCTCATTTAAATGATTATTGATTTAAGAGCTGGGTCTGAAAAGCTAGAAATAAGTCTGAAATATAGAATGGATTTGCACTTCCACGGGTGTTAGTGATGATTTAATGTATTTTAATGAATATAATATTGGAGCATGAAAGCCGTCAAGGGAGAGGCTTTTGGGGCAATATTTCTGTCAAAATATTCCACGGCTTCACGGAGGGCAGGCTCTTTCATTTAACACACTCCTTTGTATAATTAATGCTTTAAGCCACTCCGCTACAGGAAGTTCATTTTTCATAATTCCATCTGGGAGTTTACAAAGATAGCTTTGAATTTCTTGTTGTACTTTGTTGAGAATACTAAGGTGCACTACACATTTCTTTTTTCTTTTTCTTTATTTTGTTTTTATTCACAAGCGCTTGTTTAATGGCGCATGTTGCTGCTTTGCTTCTATTTACTCTCAGTAATATCTGTCCGTCTTGGATTTATCCTGGTCCGGTAGATTCAACGCCACAGCGTTTTACTCCGAAGACAGCTAAAGATGAAAAGTGGCGTCTTGTATAACTCCATTTGTCTACCTATCATCTGAAACACTGTCGCGCTTGTAAAATGCACATAACGTTGACATATTAACTTCATTTGAGACGAAGGACATTGTTGCCGGGTAATGTTGCCAATTTCAGCCAGCCAAAGTATCCTCATGTATCAAGCGGAGATCAATTGATGGAACTGTTCGCATGAGCTCGACTGGGGAAAGAAGTTGGAAAATTGTTATTTAACATCATTATTCGTAGTAGTTTTATTAAACAGCCGGACTACAAACATGGCGGTACTCATATGAGATGAGTGACCACATTACCACGGTAAGCGCCAGTCGGCCCAACCATATCGCCGTGATATTTATTGATATTAGTTTTTCGACACTATATTGGCATTAAAAATTCAGCACCTCTCCCTCCCCCCAATTGATTCGTCACAGGACTGAACCGGCTGCAGTTCGACATTTTGTATAATTACCATCCCAAAACTCCTCAGTAACCCCCCCCCCGTGGACCTTTCAGCGCACATTTCGGCTGTGCCAGAGGACTTCAAAGTCATGGCTGGAGAAACAATTTATTCTGCCAGTTTTGTTGATGTCGTTCTATTTTAAGTGGTCTACACGCCGCAATCGTCTAATAACCAGAGAAGTAACTGTGTCAAGGCTCTTGCTCCGCGTTTCGTCTCTCTCGCTTTACATCGTAGAAGGGAAAAGCAGCAGAGCCGCTCTTGGAGGAACCTGTCTGAAGTTTTTCTTTTTTTTTTTTTTTTAAATACCGTTTCTTCCTCGAACGTCTAACACCTCTGGACAGCAAGGAAGAGGTCGCAGGTTACCAGCCTGTAATCCCCCCCCCGTTCCTCTCCCGTCTTTCAGATTCAGAAGAAAGTATGCGACATGCCAGCATACTCACCGGCTCTAATTTTTCTCAAGCACGGTATTTAAATGGTTTGTGTTCCTTGTTTACCAGTTTGTTGTTTCAGACATTTGCCTCAGTCAAAATAATTACAGGGGAGCCTTTGCGTTTCCATTGTGGGTCTTGCTCCGGTAGCTGGAAAGCCAGAGCCGAGAGATTTCGTGTGAGCTGGCGCCGTCCCCGTCAAAGGTGTTTTTAAGTCTGACAAAAGAGCCGGGCACAGTCAACACCTACGGCTGCCTCTTTATTAGACTAACGCTGATGGTGTTTGCTGACAAAAGTCCCAGGATGAGGATTGTCTTTGAATAGTAAGCAGGCTTTTTTTTTTTTTTTTTCCCCTGCAGAACTGTCTCCACACCGTTTTACTTTTGATGCCTATGTTTCTCACACAAACTTTCCCCAATGGCCAGGCAAAAGATCTTGCCCCGCGGAAGTTAAATCAGACGTACTATTAGCGAAGCACAGTTGCCAAATTCCGCTAATAAGCTGAGACAAACAGTTCGGCACCCAGCCGGGAGCATTGTCAAGAAGCTCCGTTTGCCAGTGTTTCGCGCTCCGCCACGACCACCGGGCATATCCGAAGGCCTGTCTCCTCCGGATCAGCCTAAATGAGCTCCTCCGAACCCCAAGAGGCGAAGGGGAGCTGCGGGGCAAAGATGGAGTGAAAGGGGGAGGAGACAGGCGAGGGCGTGAGACCGGAGCCGGCGTTGTATATTTGTGCGATGTCCTGCGGGTAGTCAGCATTTGTTATAAAGGGAAAACATTTGCGTCTCAGAGCAGCTGTCAGGTTCCAGGGAATGCGTGGCCACCTCACAAAGACAGGCAGAAACTCCCTAATTCCCTCCTCCGACTTAAATGCCGAAGTGAAGGATAGAGGACGGGGAAGGACGTGATAGGCTGTCAGAAATTTCTGGCGCAGCAAACCGCTTGCGTTATGCATATACGGCTAGTATACGAGCCACCGAAGATCAGCTACTAAAACCTCGGGTCGACCCTTTTTCTCAACATTATGGGCTGTTCGTTCGTCTGTGCTTTTTGATCACGCCGTAATGAGGAGTGACTCTACAGCGGCTCGTTCACCCGCGTCAGTGTGTCAGGCGTTCTTAAGTGCGAAGTCTGGCATCACGAGGTGAAACTTTCACGCAACAACTTCTTTGTTCTCTGAACTCTGACAAGCGTAAAATAGAAGAAACTCTTGATGCCGTACAGTGAGCATATCATGAAAGACTTGATGCAAGATTGACAACTCCATAGCCTTTATTTATTTATTTTTGTATTCATTCCTTTTTTTTTCTTTCCCAAAAGTTGAAAAATACAGAGTTACACATAGTTAGTTATTTCTAACATCACCTAGTTAATAAACAATGACCGCCATGTCCGAAGTGATCAAAACAATAATCAACAGGGCTCGAACATGCAAATGCAGCAACAGTGACTCCCATGTAATGTAAATTAGAATATTGTCAACTACGAGCAATAGCGGCATGGAGACAGATTTGTTCAATCTAATTTCCATGTCTGCAGAGCTTCACAATAACAACAGCGTGAACCGTGAACTGACCAATCACATGTAGAAGAACTGCCACCACTCATCATTGCCATTTTCTTTTCGGAATATCAATAATAATCATTGTATCATTTCCATAACTGTAAATGTCAGCACTACTGGTTTTGGAAATAGTACATCATCTGTGCCAGTCCCTCCTAACCCTCGTACACCCCTCTGTCTCTGTCACACTCTTCCCTTCTATCTCTGTCCTTCTTTCTTTCATTTGGCTTGATTTTCTCCAAAAGGTTTTTCCTCGCCGCTGTCGCCAAGTGCTCGCTCCCGAAGGGATGCAGGGTTTTTCTAAGTTATTATAAAGAGTGTGGTCTAGATCTGCATGTGATTAGCACAGATGTTAGTAAAATCTGACTCGATTTGACACAGGCAACTCGGTAGGAAAATCCCAGGCAGATTCGGTAAAACATTTCCACTGTAATCTAATTCTGATTCAGATATTTCAAGAGGAAAATACGTCAATTATAATCAGCAACGTGAACACACAAATGGTAGTGTGCAAACACCGTTAATTTGCAGCCAAATTACCCAAAATACATGAATCAACCTAACATGTAAATCTTGCATTATAAATCGATGATTTATAAAAAACAAACCCCCAACGTGATGAATGGAAAACAATCAGGGAGGGCTTATCTTACAGATTTATCTTCAGGATCGCTTTGCCATGCTAAATAAACCCAGTCTAAGGTAATCCTGAGTCTGAACGGACCTCTGAAATGAGGGCATTACTGAAGTCGAGCAGTGGTTACAGCTCAGACAAGATTTCTGCACCTTTGGACCCGTCAAGTTAGGGCTCATTTGCAAGTAGCCAATCAAAGACCACTCTGTTTTCTCACCCGGGTTGGAATAGATAAAATATTCCTTTATGTGCTGTGCTGCTTTTTTTATGAGAAGTGATCATACCTATTTGATGAAAATATGAATACATTTAGCACATTTAATAGATGTTTTTGATGACATCTTGTATGTTTAAACCACAAAAAAGCGGGGTTTGTCGCCATTTTGTAGAAAACAGCAACTGTATTTAAGGATGGAGAAGTAGATGATATTTACATGGCCAAGGGGAACAGGTTGACTTTTGTAGTAGCTGCAATAACTCTGACCCTCTGAATATCCTTCGCACAAATCCTCACAAACAGCTGAACGACCACACACACAAACACACCTCCCATCTGCACCATTACACAGTGGATTTAGCAGCCAATTGTCACATTCAGTGGGCTAGGATATGAAGGCAGATCAGATTCAGCTGGCTTTACCCCCCGGAGATGATTCTGTTGATTAGAATAAGTTCTGGGGCTGGGAACGCACAGCATCTGCTTGCCGCTGTCTCTGCCTCCTGGCTGACGGTTCGCAGAGGGAAACAAACAGAGCCCATCTCCCCTCCTTCCCCTCAACCCGCCCGATCCCTCGCCTCATTCTATACGGCACCTGTTAAGCAAGGCGGCGAGATAGCGGTGAGTTTCACCCGACTGCGTGGTGATCAGCCCTCTGGGTAAAGCCCTCGTGTTCGAGGCTTCGGCGGGAGACGCACAAATCATCAATCACCTAATAAACAATCTGCTCGTTGTTGTTGTTTTCGGTCTCTAAGTCAGATTTTCAGAATGGTAGATGTCATTATAAAGGACATGCACATATTTTAGTCTCACTGCTTTGGTCTGGACCGATATATCTTGAAGCGAAGCGGCTGTTTGCACAAATAAGGTCCGAGTTTAATTGGTTTTTACTTGGCATAAAACCAGCCCAATAGCACAATAGATCAGCTCAGAGGGCAAATCTCCTGCCTAGTCCAGGGTATTAATGATCCCGTTACCACTGTCAATAGGAGACGCGCCCATCTGTGGAGGGATATTGTTCACATTGGCAGTTTGTCGAGAAAAAAAAAAAAGTATTTTCCATACTTTGCAAATCCGTCGGGGAATGGGGAGCAGCGTTTTTGCGACTAATTATTATTGAAGCATAAGCTCGGCAGGTAGGATGTCAAGTCTGGGTGGTCCAATTAGTCCAACAAAGACTGTGCCAAAAACTTGTCCAATCCCTCAATAGCTATCATCAACGTGACATTTTTCTGAACATATGTCTGCCCAGACTTTTTCCGTACAGGACCCGCTTAGTTACAGAAAGCATCCATGTGTTCACGCTCAGAGGCAACCGAATGCGACGCATATCTGATCCTATATGCTGGTCTCTGAGCAGCTCATCTACAGTTTCCAAAGGGGGCACCTTGATGGCGCTCTTTTACGATTCCGTTCGCAAACCGTACCCTGGCCCTCGGACATCCCGACACCGCCCCTGCCACTTGCGGCTTTCAAGGAAAGTTGAGATGATTGCTGGGAAATCTGACCCAGATGTCTTGATTGCCTCATGATTGAATTAATACGTTTTTATTTAAGCGCCATCTGGCCAAAATCGATTTTTCCAATACATCCAATCACGGGCGCATCGGCGTTCGCTGCCGATCAGCTAACATCCTTTTAATGCAACGGTGAACACGCTGAATATTTTACCCGCTAATTATATTAGCGTCGTCTTTGTGAATGTGACATCGAGCATTTAGCTCAGAGCAGCGTGATCTTTTGTCTCGCCGTAAAGGAAGCATAACACAGACTGTCCTTGATTTTCATTATTTATTTTTTTTCTTTAATTCTTCAGTCTAACACCTGCCCACACACATATCTTCACACGCAGCAGCACTTCAGAGACAGCGAGATGAAAGAAGAGCGCCGTCGTTATTTATGGAGCTTCTGCGACACGCCTACTAACAGCTTGCCCACTCAATATCCATTGATTTACCCACAGTGACTGTGTTGTATGTTCCTCCTTCTCGCGGTGGTTTCAATGGGCCAAATCTGCTTCTGGAATGAAACACTAACCCTCCCTCGCTCCCCTCTTTTCGCTCAGGGCGTTCTCTTCTGCTCTGCCGAGTGTCTGAAATCCCCCCCGGACCTGCTGAAAATCTACCTGCACGAGTCCAACCGAGTCTACAGAGACAAGCTCGTGGGGGAGCAGGACTTCCAGGTCTTTGATAAGCTGCAGGCGGATGCGGTGAAAAAGTTCTACGAGGTGAGACTTTTAGGAAGTTCGGCGGAGGGAAATAGAGGCGCGCCAATAGGGTTGGGGGGGATCATTAGCTGGCCGCTCCATGTCTGGGTCCGGACATCGCCGGACAACACAGTGTGGAGAAAAGAGGAGAGCGGAGAAAGAGATGCTCTGAGAGTGGGGGAGAGGCTTGTAGAGAATATTAATCAGTGCGGTACGGGGGTCTGGCTGTCAGGCCCTGTGCTGTCAGCCCGGCAAATTGGAAAACATTTTAATGGTTTTCTGTCCACTGCTCGCCTCACTACACTCCCTGGCTCCATCACAAGAACTCCGGTCATGCCACAATGAAGAATTTGACAGTATATGTGTACATACACCCACAGAGAGAGAAGAACAGTACAATACTACTCAGTCCGGAATACATTATTCTTGGCTGGCACCTTCTGCAAACCACATCCAGGTTTGTTCCCGTGCTGCCGAACAATACCTGACACCTTTTAGAGCTATTCTTACATGCACGCTCTTGCACGCATTTGAGGAAGCCAACCCCCTTCCCCCAACGATTCTATAGAAATGAAGACGCCACGAGAGCACAAAATGAATGCGAATTTGAATCCCGTTCGCCGTCACACTCAACGCAGCACAAGTCTCAGCGGGGGAAACAAGGTTCTCTAAGAAACTCGCGGTCTCTCAGCAAACTACTCTGAGGCCCAGCAGTTTTTCCAGAGTGAAAATGAACTAGGTCACTTCCGCACAGCTGTGATATTCAGCTGTGTCCCTGTCCAGACTATTTAAGCTTAGCATTAATGTTATGCTGACAGGGATAGTGTGTGGGTCTGTCTGTTTACCAGTGTGTGCGTGTGTGTGTGTGTGTGTGTGTTTGTGCCCTTACCCTCCCGCAGGACATGGAGGAGACTCTGGAGCAGACCAGGAAGATGAACCTGTATTGCCACTTTGCCCGAGGGCAGGGGGAGGCCAAGTACATGGCTGTGGAGTCCTGGAGCAGCCTCAGTAAAACCTTGCTGGAGGTGCTGGATAGCTACAATGAGGTCAACGCCACCCTAAACCTGGTGCTGTTTGAGGATGCCATGGCTCACATGTGAGTAGCAGATCCAAAGCACCCAGGGACAGCACGAGGCGGGGGGGGGGGGGGGTTGCAACGAGAGAGCGGAGGAAAAACTGGTTTTGTCACTTTTTTGATTGTCTGTCAATGGAATCTACCGGTTTCTGAGGTATCCCATTTTATAGACTGTCAAAAGAAGAAACAGGAAGGTGTCATGCAGCGTGACAGCTGACAAAGTGCAGGCTAGATTTTTGTATGTAAGTGGTATGAAATGGACATCTTGGGTTATTAATTTATTTATCTTTTGACGTTACTCAACATGTCAGCTTGTGCCCGGTGACATTTAACTAAAAACCGAATAGAAGTGTGTGGCTACAATGAGAAAGGAACAACTTCCTACCTGGGACAAAAATAGAATAAAAGAGGCAAATATACACGGCATAAACCACGATATTATCAATGCAATAGGAAAAATCACAAATACTTAATGAATGATAATATGTGTCAGACAAATGAATAAAAATAAGAATTCACCAGAGAGACGTCGCCTTGCTGTTTCCAGACCTGTTACCCGAGGTCAGACCAGAAATTTGAAATTTGATTGGCTCACGCCAATACTGTTTAATGCCAATATTTGAAATTATTAGCTTCCTAACAGACATTCAAGAGAGTGCGTGAGTCAGACCCTGCCGGCTCCACATGAAAAATACAGCCACTTGTTTCATAACAAAATCTTGTTGCTCGTTAATATTTTGGTGCTTATGTGTGATCAAAACAATATTGTCAAAGGCATTAATGGCGGCGACCCCCCCCCCGGGACCCTCGCTCTTTACGTTTTATGCCTTAACTGATTCTCTGCAGTTCCACTGCTCTTATAAACCCGCTTTCATTTGAAGAGCTGATAAACCCAACAGCAGATCCCCGCCCCGCCTGATGATCATCCGGCAACCCACAACAGCTATAAAGTAAATATTGGACTTTTATTTGTCATTTGCTGAAATCTCCTGCCCGCTGAGCATCAACATCTGCGAACACGTCCGCCAATATCGGGTCCATAAAATGATTTCCAACCCCCCAAGTAGCCAAACGAATCGAGAAATCCAGGATTCAAAAGGCTTTAACCTTTTTCAGCTTAGTAAAGCAAATGCTCAAGGCAGATGTGCGCGGAACAAAGTTTCCTCCAGTGGCCAACGTCAGCGATCTCTGTTCTCCGTCTCTGAAGGTTTTGAATGACTGTGGCGATATTTAAACAAGCACCAGTTTTTTATTTTGTGTCTGTGTGTTTGTGTCTGTGTGCACGCGCATGTGTGTGAATGGGCTCGTGCACAGGTGCATGCAGGTAGCAGTCTGGAGCTGGGCTTGAATATGTTCTTGGTAATTTGATCTTCTAGATAAGAGACTGGCTGCAACAGATAATATTTAATTGATTACCCACCGTGACGGCATGTGGCTGGGATTGTTTTCACCTTGTGGGTCTGGGTGTGTGTGTGTGTGTGTGTGTGTGTGTGTGTGTGTGTGTGTGTGTGTGTGTGTGTGTGTGTGTGTGTGTGTGTGTGTGTGTGTGTGTGTGTTTCTGCATGTATGTGTGTGTCTGTGAGCATCTATGAACCCATGGAAAAATCAGGTTCTCAAGACATTTACTGTAGCAAGAACTAAACTGGTCAAAACTTAAAAGGAGCATATTTAAAAGTAATATTAAATGTGCAGTTTGGAGGGTGTGTTTGTGTGTTCACTTGTTTAATTATTAATACCTTCCTTTAGTGGTTGATTTCTGAAATGTATTTATTGATTTGTTTGTGTATTTCATCAAAGCTATGTACGTGTTACATAGACATCCTGACTGCACGGTATCCAGATTTTTTTGTATTACCAGAGATTTCTCTACATTATGTCAGAAACTAAGGCACTTTTATACATACATATTTCTTATATGTAATAATATAGTTAGTTATAGTTAGTTATTCATCCACAAGATTCTACCTCTCAGGTTCTGGGCCTCAAGCAGATGAAGAAACGAGTCAGAGAGACATTTTGCGGATAAAACGTGAACAGCCTCACGCTGTTTCAAAGCCTCTCGACGTAGCTATCTCGACGTACCACGGCTCAGAAAAAACAATATATGACAGGACGATTTGTATTAAAATGTTCCTTTAACAACATAGTGCAGAAACGTTATTAGGAAACTCTGCCAACTTACTGAAGGTTGGAAATGAGATGAGATGATATGAGATGTACTTTTATGAGCCCATGATTGGGAAATTACTTTTTTTGCTTTTTTTCTATTGTTGTTGTCAACATCCGAGGTAGCAAAGTGTCCTTGTAGCAGCAAATGTGGGTGTGTAATAGCTTTCCATATTATCATTCATTTTGGGTGCTTTTTGTACTTCTAGTTTCTTAGACCATTCACTCTGTCATCCATTCTCATCCGTACCACTAATTCTGCACTCAGGGTCGTGGGAGATGCTGTCCCAGTCATGATCGGGTACACTCTAGCCCCATCGCCAGTCGGTAATGGGGCCGCATACGGAGCCGCATACAAGCATTTACTCAAATTCACACGTATGCGTCCATTTCGGGTCTCCGATGAACCTGCTGTACGTTTTTGGAAACCAGAGAACCTGGAGGAAAACCTGTGCAGACATAGGGATAACATTCAGACTGCAGAGACTCCTGTCGGAAGCCACCATAGAGCCCGTCATAAAGTTATAATATCAATATGTCTTCACATCAACATTACAATGAAATGCTTAACAATTTGTCCATGTTTTGCATCCCAAATGCCAATTTTTGGCTTTTTTTTTTTTTTTTTTGAAATTCCACTTGAAAAGGTGCTGTTTGTAGGCAGCTTTCCCAAGTCCTATTTTGGCCCTTACACATTAAATAGGCTGCAGAGCTCTTGACCGTGATCGATTCGGGGCTTGACAAATGAAACAGACCGTCCCAAAAACTTTCAACTCGGAGTTGGATAAAGCACGAGAGAAATTTGAAACTAAACTGACGGGGCGTCAGCATTTGAAATATATCTCTCCGTGCAGTCCCCTTTTTTTTCAAAGAGTCAAACTGACGGCTGTAATCGATTCAAAACGGCGACCCAAACAAATTCATCTTGTCTTCCTGGAGGCGCGTAGATTGGCGGGAGCTCAGCGAGATGCCTACTACATCCTGTTTGTTTATCAGAATGAGAAACAGCGGTGAAGGTGGTGGAGGTCTGTGCTATGAAAGGCGAGAGAGATAGAGAGACCAGTGTTGTTTTCGCTGCTTTCCGTCTGAGTCAGAGATTGTCTTCATCCAGCTTTCGCCTCCCTCTACTATCCTTTTATGTTGTGTCGCCCTTCTCTGCCGATTCCTCCCTCACAACCCTCCCCCGGCCGTCTGCACCCTCACATGTAGCTGCCGTATCAATCGAATCCTGGAGTCTCCACGGGGGAACGCACTGCTGGTCGGAGTGGGCGGCAGCGGCAAGCAGAGTCTGACCCGACTGGCCGCCTTCATCTCCAGTCTGGAGGTTTTCCAGATCACCTTGAGGAAGGGATACAGCATCGCCGACCTCAAGGTATTACACAACGCGCCGAGAAAACGTCCACCTGAACACATGAATCACCCCACGGTTCTCCACAAAAACACGGATTCACATTCACAGGGCTTCCGGGAAAAGGACTGAAATTAAACCTCAACGTTGTTTAAATTTACCCTGCGGTGAACAAGAATGTCCCCGACATAGAACAAATACATAATGGAGAATTGATTTGAAGCTGACATAAAGATAGAAAAATTAATCATTCATTCAATCAGGGTCGTAGGGGAACTGTCATTGGACGAGTGGTGAGGTTCAACCTGAGAAGCACCTCCACCACCATTCACGCTCTCATTCACACGTCTGGGTAGTTTCGGGTCTCCAGTGAACCCACTGCTTGTTTTTCGGACTGTGAAAGGAAATCGGAGAGTCCGGAAGAAACACACGCAGACACAGGAAGAACACACAAACTCTGTACAGAAACTGTCAGAATTGAACCGAGGACCTTCTTGCCATGAGGCAGAAGTGCCGATCCCAGAGGCACAGAGACGCCCTTTTCTCAGAAAAACAAGCTCACAACAAACTGAGAGCATGAGCATTTTGTTAATATAGACAGAAATAAGTACTGAATGAACCAAAAAGGCTAAGAAAATAACATTGAAATGAGCAAATGATTTCTTCCAATTGAAGAAGCTTTTATAGTTCGAGTAGTAACAAAAAGGACGCTTGGTAAAAGCGGTATTTGAAAATTTGAAGGATATCACTTCCGAGACTAGAATTTGAAACTAGACTTTCGCCGACTCCTGAGAGGACAAAGGTAGGAGGCCTGCGCTCCATGTTTATCAAACGGAAAACATGGTGTGAATATGGACACGATCCACGCACAGAAGTGACAACAAAACAAATCTTTGGCCCTCTGGCTGCCCACTCTAATTACATGTGTCACTTACCCACTCTATCTCTCTCTCTCTCCGCCACCCAGAGTGACCTGGCATCCCTCTACATCCAAGCTGGCGTGAAGAATATTGGCACGGTGCTCCTGATGACTGATGCCCAAGTGGCGGACGAGAAGTTTCTCGTACTGGTCAACGATCTGTTGGCATCGGGTAACAGCAGGCTTTGCTAATTACCAACAGTCATGTTTTGCGAGAGGAAATGACAGAAAAATTAAAAAGCCTTTTTCGCTAGCAAATCTTTATGGCTGCGCTACCGCAGAATTGGTCGTCATGCAAAAAAAAATAAAAAATACAGGGCTACACTCGCTAGTTCGGTCAGATATGAATGCAACAGAGATAAAGTGCAGCCTTTGTGTCCAATTGCGCAGTTTTAATTAATCCTACTACATCCTAAGCATGTAATAGCTTATGCGAGCAGTTAAGGCCAGAACAAACTGATGTTTTAACAGCACCTGACGTAAATAATGCATTATATTGCAGTCTTATGAATTAAAAAAAAAAAAAAAAAAAAAAAAAGTTTAATACCATAACCCGCCCGTTGGGTAATCATTTGACGCATAAGGTGATAAACTGTCGACAGAAATGTTCATTACATTTTCCCATATCTTAGTGAATTATATCATATTCCAATAGCTTTTTTCATAGATTATAACAATTTGAATATGTAGTGAGTTAAGTGAATGTACTGGAAATTCAATTAAGTCATTATAGAAAAAAAAGCATGCAGGTGAACGTTTCTGGATGAGTTGGTCTTAACCTATCAGACTATTTTATTAATTCTGCCAAGAATAATATAGAAATATGTTATTATGCAACACTATTTTTTGGCTACTTTTCGTGTCAAAATGTGTGTCTAAGTGTAACGACTGCCGCTGCTCTTTGTATCCGGGCGAATGATCTATCAGTTTTCGCTAGATAAAAAAAAGTAGGAAAAGTAAAGCAAGACAACACTTTAGGTGAGAAATGAACCTGTAGCAACATGCGTAAATGCAACAGACATTTTAGTATTGGCTATTTTTCAATAAAGCTTTGATAATTAAAATATCAGTTAATTAGGTGCAAAAAAACTGATAGTAGAACAATCCAACATTGTTTAGATGTTGATGCAGTATTTGGCTAAACATGAGGAAATAAAGTTAAATGTACCATCCATCTTTTCACTATTATCCTGCACTCTGGGTCGCTGGAGCCTATCATTGCAGGGCCACATGCATAGACTAACAACCATTCACTCACTCTTATTCGGGGCCCTTTTTCCCAATTATATTATAATAACCTGCATGTGTTTGGACTGTGGGAGAGAAAACCCATGCAGACACAGGGAGAACATACAAATTACATACAGGTCCTTTTGTCGGAATCAAACCAGAGCCCTTCATGTTGCAATGCCGAAGCACTAACCACTGCTTCACTGTGCCGCATAAATGCATATATCTATATCTGTACACATTAGATGTTTTGAGGTAATGTAGGTAGTTGGTGGAAGAGAGAAGGATACGGAGGATAGGGTTGGATGGAGAAGGTTAATTTGCTATGGCAACCCCTGAAGGGAGAAGCCAAGACGAAAAGAAGAGATTTCTTGCACCAGGTTTTGGTGGATATTCAGTCTGGAAAAATGATCTCAGCTTAACAATGAAACCCTTCAAATGTCGCACAAATACCATACAAGTTGAAGATACATTGTACAGCTGTAGGTGTGTCATGATGACGACTGAGATGGAGAGCTTAATTTTGACCACTTATGAAACTCCATCAAACACACCGCCAGCCTCAGGATAGTCAACGTAGACGTGGCTTCATTATTAAAAAACAAAACAAATCCTGAGAGTTGCATAGCAACACAAGAACATGAATTTAACACCTAATGAAACACTGTGCTTTAAACTTCAGCAAATACAGTCCCATGATCCTCTGCAGAAATGTCACCAATCAGAGCGACTGGCCCACCCGGAGTTTCTACCGTTCATAATTATCTTTTTCTTCTTCTCCTTTTCCTAATCCGCCTTTTCCCTTCAGGGGTCGCCACCTCAAATCAACCCTCTCCATCTAACCTTATTCTCTGTATCCTCCTCTCACACCAACTATCTTCATATCCTCTGTCACTACATCCATAAACATTCGCTTGGTCTTCCTCTAGACCTCCTGTCTGGCAGCTCCAATTTCCAGCATCCGTCTACCAATATATTCACCATCCCTCCTTTGTAATAATAATAATTATAATAATACATAGGTTTTCAATAGCGCTTTTCATGATACTCAAAAGACGCTTTACAAGTGAGAGACAGACTTTGTACAGTCATGGCCAAAAGTTTTGAGAATGACACTTTAACAAAGTCTGTTCCTTCAGGGTTTTTAGGTGTTTGCCAGATGTTTCTATGGTTGTGTCATTCTCAAAACTTTTGGCCATGACTGTACATCATGTTGTTTCAACTCTATCTTTTCCTGTAATAGTCCCAGTATTCAAAGTCCCTACTCTGTCCCAGACTCTTGCCTTTCCTCTTCTCTCTCTGCTTTTGAACGCGCCTTCCTCCTCTCCTTCTTTGACCCACAGTTGCCCAGTTTCCACTGGTACCCTGTAGGTCATCGGCACAAATCGTTGTTAACCCGGGCCTTGACCGACCTGGCACGAGATTGTTAGATTTGATTCACATGTTTGGCTTTGGCCAGTTTTATGCTGGATGCCTTTTCTGATGCAACCCTCTGTACAGTTCATAATTAATGAAACATTTAAAAACATTGGGACATTCTGTCTATTAAGTGTTGCCGGCTTCACATTTTGGACCGCTTAGTAATTAAGTAATTAATGTCTAATTAACTTCTGCAATTCAGTATGGATCAGCTGTAAGTGCCACGCTCACATACGTTAACTTGAACATCAGCACTTATATTTGAAATGGAAAAATAAATGCCGAAAAGCACAGTCAGTACAAACCTAAACAAGAGAGGATGTTTGTTATGGGCTTAAAGCTATTTCCCCGGATGTGACATGTCACATATCACCATAATTTGTTTTTATTTCACCTATGTCACTTTTAATGTTCTTATTTTTATTGTTTCTTTTAAATCTGTTTTTTGTGTATCTGTCTGTACGGCGTCCTTGAGTGTCGAGTAAGGCGCCTTTAGTAAAACGCATTATTATTATTATGATTACTTGAAGGAGAGATCCCCGATCTGTTCCCCGACGACGAGGCGGAGAGTATCGTAGGCAGCGTGAGGCCGGAGGTGCGCGCCTCGGGATTGATGGACAAGAAAGAAAACTGCTGGAGGTTCTTCATCGAGCGCGTTCGCAGACAGCTCAAGGTGAGCGGATCAGATGGCGTGGGCATGCCGGGCCATGTGCTTTTTGTTACCGTGAATCTCGCGACTAATGGTCCAGAACGAGCTGCTCTTGGTGACTTTACGTGTGTGTGTGTGTGTGTGGGGGGGGGGGGGGGGGGGGTGACTAGGTCATTACATTCCCTCCTAGACCAAAATATGAAAAAGTCATCATATTTGGATGAAAATCTGGTCTGAGGCCTCCACTCAGCCGTTTTGTTTTTTAAATTTCCTCGCGACATTTCCGGAAAGGCTGGACATCGTAATAAATCTTCCGACGCGAGCGGGAAAAGCTGCCGTTTAGCCGCCGGAGATAATTTTGCCGTTTAAACCGCTTTGTGCCCCCCTCCCCCCTCTCCCGGGGGGGAGAGAGAAGGGGAGTGGGATTCAGCGGGAGTCTCTTATCCGATCGGTATTATGCTACACCCCCCCACTCCCATCCCCGTCAAAACCCACCTCATTCCCAGCTTTGGCCTCCAAGGGCTAAAGAGGAAATAAATGAGGAAGGCAGTCCCAGGGGTGCAGGCTTACACTTGTAAAGAGTGGATTTCTAACTATTCAAAATTGTCTGTCTGGGTGGACGGGGGAGGGGGAGGCAGCGGTATAATCTCATTTAGTCTTTGTGTGAAACATGCTGGGGGGAGGGGGGCATCTGGAGCATTGGTTTGCAAGTCATGACCAGAAATGTTAATCATTGACGTGATCATTTCCTCAGAGAGAGGAGAAGCGTCCGGTGTTATAAACTTGGAAGAAAATAATTTGAATTTAAAAAAAGGCTTAAACTCACACTCTGAGCTGACAAGTTGCTGTACGAGGCAATCAGAGGATTTTTTTTATTTGTTTTTTTTTTTTTTGAAAGACGACTGTCTCTGTGATAAACAACACAACTCAATTGGTCTGACAATTCCGGTTTAATCAGAGGATCTTGTTTCCCAGAAATACTAGAATATCATTCTTACAGCGGACTAGCGTGTACAAATCCATCCCGGGTGAGACAGAAATTCATGACTAACACATTAATCAAGCGTGCGTAGTCAGTGTTGTATTACAATCTATGCTGAGGTGTGAAAAAAATCATGCTTCAAACAAAACAAACATTGTATTTATTTAATCATTCCTTTTTTTATTTTGAATTATTGTTTTTTTGTTTTTTTTTCCAAGCATCATGAGCAGTGGTTCAATTCCACTCTAATTGAAAACATTGAAATTATTCATTGACCTGGCATTCACTTTTTTTTTAATTTGCAAATATTTGGTTCATCTTGTTAGTAGTTTTGTTCTTGCTTTTTTTATTTTGTCTTGATTTGTTTTTCTTTTTTACTTTTTAGGTAATAATTTTTTGTCTCCTTATCTGTTAATATATCCTTGAAAGTGTTTCTTTTTTTTTTTTTTTTTTTATCCTTGTGTTTAATTATTGAATGTCATTTTTTTTTTTTATTTGACTAATTGCCAATGCTGTTAGGGAGGGGGGTATCACTTGAGAATCACTTAAACAAACAAAGACTGAATGTAAAAGCCAAGATTTTACCAAACAATGACCGCCTGGGTAAAGATCGTGAAAGGTATTTGAAATTTTAGATTTAGCATCACGAGGGGAAGAGATATTCAGTGTAATTCGGTGTAATAATTACCTGGCCCCAAGCCGGTATTAAGTTTGGAACTGCACGCATCCTTAGACAACTTTCACGCAGCCGTGGCTTTGTGTAAAGGGTATTAAGATTTTCCATTAAGATGCAGACTCTTCCTCTCAGATTCAACCCAGGCAGCTGGCATCAATGAAACGCCGGTAACCTGCAAAAATGTTAACATTCGTGCATGAACAAACTACCTCGGTTGTTACTCCGTTCCACCATCCCTTGTTCTGTATGTGTGCAAAACACACGCTTGTCTCCTTTTCCTACTTCTTTTTTTCATTCAAATGTCGACAGAGTGAGGATATTAAAGCTGCATCGTTAAACATACGTAAATATTAAACCGTAGAGAAAATGTTGGCTTTTCCTGGAGAGATGATTGGCGGTGTTGCTAATGGGAAACAACCCTTTTTTTGGGGACAAGTTCCAGACTGCAAAAAAAAAAAGACATCTCTTTCGGTCATTTTGTGCACAAACAGAATTTCATGCAATCGAACCCGCAACTTAGATGGCGTGAAATCAAGCTGTTGAGCTTCATAGGAACATGAAGGCTGATGGCATTTCATTTCCTTCAAGTCAGGGTCTGCTTTCCCTGAGCGCATGACCATATACAGACATGGATGTGCATTCATTCATTCGTTGTCTGCTGGGGTGCTGTAGCCTATCCCAGCTGTGATTGGGCGAAAGGCTGGATACGCCCTGGCCTGTTTTGCCATTCGATCACGTCACATAGACATACAACCGTTCACTCGCTCATTGATTTTGGGGCGCTGTGGCTCCAGGGGTTCCTTGGAAACAAGCATTCCTTGTTTTGTTGTTCTGGCAGGACACCGAACCCCTCAGCGCTCCTGGCGCCGCTCCAATGGCTCTGTGACCTCAGAGGATTAATATTCCGCAAGGGATTAATGACGTAATACAAAAAAATATCGATAATAAAAAAATATAAATAATATAATAAAAATATAAATAAAAATTATAGATAATAATAATAAATAATACAATTCAATAAGATATAATGAAAATATTAAAATATATATATTCATACATTTGAGACACAACCATACACTCACACATTCACAGATCGTATGGAGAAATAAAAGCAATTACTCATTTGCCAATAATCTTACTGCATGTTTCTGGACTGTGTGAGCAAACCAGAGAACCCTGGGAACATGCAAACTCCACATAGAAAGATGTCTGTCTGCCACCATTTATTCAGAAGATTGTTGAAAACTGAAAATGTATACAAACAACCAGACTTTGGAAGGCTGTTCACCTCCAAGTGAGGAACCATTTTACCATTTTGTTTGGTCTTGTTTTTTTTCTTTGATAGCTCGCCATGTCAAACAAATGTGGCCAATGTAAAACGAGGTATCGGCTCCCGCTTTCTTAGTCGATCACCATCACGGTGTCTTTGAGTTTGCGTTCTCTGTCTGTTTGTTTCTTCGGCGTGAAGCTGTGGAGCATCTGGCTGAGCATCTCAACGAGCCAGCTGTTCGTCTCCAGCAGAGAGAGTCGGTCTGATGGAGCCCACAGCTCCCCACAGGATTTTAATTCGCATGCTTGCTTGAGGCTTTATTTGCTTAATGATGTAGCTGCAAATAATTAATTCACACTTTTCCTTTTCTCCCTCTCGACCGTGAAGAATCCAAGCTTCCTTTTTTTTTTATTTTCCTCAAAATGTACTCGCAGGGGAAAGAAAATGACTACAGTCCAGCCGAGTGCTGTATCGCACTTCACACTCAATATTGTTTGACCTTGCTGTGCTTGTGTGTGTGTGTGTGTGTGTGTGTGCGTGTGTGTGTTTGCGTTGCTTGCAGGTGGCTCTGTGTTTTTCTCCAGTCGGTAATAAACTGAGAGTTCGCAGCAGGAAGTTCCCTGCAGTGGTCAACTGTACGGCCATTGACTGGTTCCACGAGTGGCCACAGGAGGCACTGGAGTCGGTCAGCTTCAGGTTCCTGCAGGAGGTGGACGCAATAGAAGTGAGATGGTTCATTCACACACAAACTCAAACACGATGTCAATACTGGAATCCTCACTTCAAGAAAATGTCGTGCCACCCTCCGCTAACGTACTTCCCTTTCTCCCCACAGCCCGAAGTGAAGGAGCCGGTCAGTAAATTTATGGCCTACATCCACTTGAGCGTCAACCAGACTTGTAAGGAGTATCTGGCAAATGAACGGCGCTACAACTACACAACGCCCAAGTCTTTCCTGGAGCAGATCAAGCTGTATCGCAGCCTGCTGGCCCAGAAGAGTAAGGACCTCACTACCAAGATGGAGCGGCTTGAGAACGGCTTGCAGAAGCTCCGCAGCACCTCTGCTCAGGTAAGGACTGGCCAAAGAGCTGAGCACTATAGATAATATCCACGCATCCATCCATCCATATTCTATCGCTTATCCTGCACTCGGGGTCCCGGGGGATGCTGGAGCCTATCCCAGCTGTCACTGGGCGAGAGGCAGGATCCACCCTAGACTGGTCGCTAGTCAATCACAGGGCCACATACACTGCTCAAAAAAATAAAGGGAACACTTAAAAAACGCATCCTAGATCTAAATGAATGAAATATTCTTATGAAATACTTTGCTCTTTACACAGTTGAATGTACTGACAACAAAATCACACAAAAATGATTAATTGAAATCAAATGTATTAACCCATGGAGGTCTGGATTAGGAATCACACTCAAAATTAAAGTGTAAAAACAAGCTCCAGGCTGATCCAACTTTGATGTAATGTCCTTAAAACAAGTCAAAATGAATCTGTGTTGCTTCCCGAGTGGACACTATGATTTCACAGAAGTGTGATTGACTTGGAGTTACATTGTGTTGTTCAAGTGTTCCCTTTATTTTTTTGAGCAGTATATAAAGACAGACAATATTCACTCATTCGGGGCAATTTCCCAATTTTTTTCCAATTTACGTGCCGCATGTTTTTGGACTTTGGGAGGAGAGTGGCAGACCAGGAGAAACCCCACGCAGACACGGTGTCGCCAACTATAGATAACAATCACTAGCAATTTAGATAACGGCCACTATGTGGGTTGTTGTTACATGCCAAGGTATGAGAACATGTTACATTACAATATTTAGCACTTTTTTATTGTACTTCATTACAATTAAGCATTCGATTTGTAAACTATTTCACCATTTAATTATATATTTTTGTTATGTTTACAAAATTGCTATTTATTGTCAATTCAGAAAAAAAGGCTGATATCAGGTCAGTTATAATTGTGCATCATATTTACAGATTTGTCCTTGATTGGGGAGAAATTTCACAGTTTGTTTTTAGGAGAAATTTACCATATTTTAATGGTGACCCCCCATTTACATGGATTTCGAGCTTGATGTATCAGAGGGAAAAAAATAAGTGATTGGTAACATGAAAACAAAAACACCGAATGCCTAATTAAAAGTGAAAAATCAAAAGGTTTTTCTGATCAATCCTGGGCCCCCGGACTCCATCATAATGTAAAATGCTTCAATATCATCGCAACAGAGTCTTTATATTTGTTTATCTTTCTTTTTTTATTAATTTAGCTCCTTTTTCGAGATGTAAGGTTTCACTCAGAAGAACATGATAGTTAACTAGGTTAACAAAGGGCCATAAATTAGAGAGAAATCCAAATCTCTTACAGTGTAAAAATGCTGTACGACACCCATTTGTGTCTCGCCTCTACCCTTCCCTCTGTAATTGTAGTGTGATCCAGCAGTTACCGTGCATTTATTTATTATGGCAGCCCACCACGGGATCAGCATTGACCGCCACATATTGATCGGTGCGGCACTAACATCACATCCCCTCTGTCCGTGAGCAGCTCCTCCTCCTCGCTGCGAGATGATCGTATTTGATAAAACTATCGTTGCTGCAGGTGCGATAACAGAAACCTCATCATACTGTGCTGTGATAAGTGTGACAAACACTAAATCAACCCTCGTGTTGGAGAAACAGCCATTTTATTTATTTTCCCTTTTCTCTTCCCGTATCCGAACTTTGTGTTATGCTTATTCATCTGCCTCGGCAACTGTGCACTTTTCCATTTCCCGCTGGGATTTTCCTCCAGTAAATTATCACTACTCTGTTGATGTTTCGCTCGCTATGCCCGGCTAATTTTATATATAATAGAAATAAACATACCATTGCTGTTTTAGAGTGTAACTACAGCTGATTGACCCTAGAGGGGCTCCTCTTATAGTCATGTAAATGACATCATAATGAATATTTAATAAGGCCTTAAAAGAAAAACATTACCATTATTATTTTCATGAACGCTTTATACATCCTGAATTACTCATTGATCTGTATCGTTGCTTTTGATCTGTTGCTGTCAAAAGCACAGGTAAGCATTATTTCATATTAGATAACTGATAACTACCTTTAAATTTATCTTCAGACCTGGTGATCTTGATTATCTCAATCTGAATATGGCAAGGTAAATGGCTGAGGTAAAAAGTAAATTGAACAAAACCTTTTCGTTGGCATTAGGATTAGGTTTGGTATTGGGGTTCATATTGCATTTAATCCATATGGATCATTTATGGGACACCGTTACCCAACAACTGATGTTGATTGCAAAGAAAGCTGTCAACAGGTCTTGGACTAATCTGGTTGATTCTGTGAATTATATTTTCTCTTAATTATTATCATCATCATTACTATTACTATTATTATTATTAGTAGTAGTAGTAGTAGTAGTAGTAATGATAAAAATAATGATAATGCAGTATTTTTTCTCACCAGAAGGGGCGGTGTGGCGCAGGAGGTAGAGCAAGCCTCTTTGTTTCTGGTTCGATTTCCGGCTCCGCATAATGTGTGGAAGTGTTGATGGGCAACACGCTGAACCCCGAACTGCTCCCCTGGCGCTGGTGGACGGCAGCGTGCTGCTCATGGTTCATCCATGATAGATTAATCGCAGAAAATGAGATTGATAAATGAATAATCATATTGTACCAATTTGGGTGATGCCTTTAATTATATTATCTGTTTATCATTATTGTAATTATTATTATAAGTAGTAGCACTAGTTATACTAATAATAATGATAATGATAATAATAATAGTCGTCATCATTACAAGTAGTAGGAGTTAGCACATAATCCAGCTGATTAAAAACAAACATAAGGCAATGCCGTAGCCTAAATGAAAACAACAGTGGTATCAGATGTGTTATCAGAAGTAGCAGTAGACTTTTACCCTTACTTGACATATATGCTACTAACCCCTTTGTAAATACAAAGAGTGGAACAATACCTGTTTAGCTTTTTCAAACGCGCACCTCATCACTTTACAGAAGATCACAAATATGAATAATGCAACAGCGGGTCCGCGTGTGACGCAGCCATAATTACGGTGGCTCCTCCACACTGTGCCAGTGAATGAAATAGTGCACATCCACACACTTCCCTTCTATCATACACCATATAGCCCACCGCTTTGCATAAACATGCCCACCTGCACAAAATTGCACGCCTGCATTAATCCTCCTTCTACATAAGTGGCTTCACTGTGCCGGAAGCCACAGCGCTGTAATTTTTTTTTTTTTTTTTTTTTGGTTTGTTTGCTGTGATCCTTTTGCTGTGAGAATCAGCCAACACACATATAGGGGACTGCATGGTAATCATGGAGCCATCTAATTAGGGAGCATCGCCTTTACAGCAGCGAGTCGCCATTAACGTTTGTCAGCGCATCCGCACCGCTGTAAAGTGCTGTTATTTAACATCCGGTACGAGAGCATCAGCAGCACACCAGGGGCTGCTGTGGTCATGATAAACAAGGACCAGGAGGGTTAAAACAACATTGTGTGTGCGTTTGTGTCTGTGTGTAGATGTGGGGGAACCGTAGGATCTGCTGTTGTAGTGTATGAGTCATCCACTCCCCGGAGGGCACATTAATTTACTGTATTTTTCCTCAGTCCCACAGTTTTGTGGAGGTTGTGTCACTGCACTCACCCACTCATCTTCTTATAATTGCT
Organism: Fistularia commersonii; assembly: GCF_037954325.1. NCBI lineage: Eukaryota > Metazoa > Chordata > Actinopteri > Syngnathiformes > Fistulariidae > Fistularia > Fistularia commersonii. The sequence goes on along the minus strand of NC_141316.1, from coordinate 2,473,440 downwards.
GGGTGCAGTGATAGTATTAACACCCTGATATAATGGTGGGAGTGGTACTACTTATACTTGTATTTGTACAGTTAGTAATATCAGTAATAATTAATCCCTGACTTTAATTGGCCTGTGTCATCACTTCACCAATATATAAATATTATTATATACAAGCTAATGTAGAAACCATACAGACCAGTGTTTTGTATGTTATGATCCAAATGATAACAGTCATCAGCCTGGTTGATGTTGATATTTGTTTATAAATGTGAGTTGTGGCATCCCTTGCGAATTCTTTTTGTTTTGTTTTTTCTACAACCCAACATCTTTCACACACCCAGATGATAATACACATAAAATCTGAATTTTCCATTTTCCAGTATTGGCATTTAGTCGGTTTCAAATGAAACAGTGCGACATCTGTCTGATGGTCATTTAGCGTCTGGCTTTGGTAATACTCTTCTCCTAATTTTTAATCTATTTCAATCAAGGTTGTTTTTTGTGCAACCCAGACTAGACAAGTTACCAATTTCTGTATTTTCTAACAATTTGTCAGGGGCCATGATATGTTGCATATGGTAATGGAAACAGCCTGATGCATTTGAGTTTGTGATTGCAACTTTATCTGCTCTCCACGATACATCTTTGGTCAAAAATAGACCAGGGGGCGTATTTTTAGCTGAGCACACAACGCGGCATTGGTTTGAAAATCACAGTAATTGTCTAGTCATACCTGTCAACCTTGAAGAAAGCCCTGGAGTACCACCTGCTGTGCTCTGCTTAACTTTGGGTTTATTTTTCCATATATTATGTTAATTTATGAAAATTACCATATGTATCATTTTGAGATTTCAGCTGCACTCCACACTGTTGCTTCCGTAATTCTGCCGTCAAGTTTAAATGATGTAGACTAGTGGTTTTCAAAACGTGAGACCCTTTCCCCTCCCCATATTTTCCCTGGTTCTGATAAGTTCATGGATGTTTATTGGAATTTGTTATTTGATCCCGCTCAAATGCAAAGCCAATCCAGCTCCAGTCCGTAACAAGCCCGTGGAAAAGGGTCTGCTCACTTCAGCATCTGTCATGCCGTTGGTGAGAAAAGTTCACTTCTTCAACGCCTCTTGACCATTTAGCTGCGGCTTGAAGCAGATCACACGCCCTGAAAGCGCTCAACACGATATCCTTTTGTTAACTAAATTCATATAATATTCTTTTTCTTCCGTCCACTGAGCCTCCCCTGAAAGTGTTTTTAGTCCCCTATGGGATGGCCCGCTCTCCACTTTGAACAGCTCTGATCCAGATGACGTTTAGATCCAAATTACTCCTCATTATTAGGCCAGAGTGTTTTCATCCATGAATAAAAAGTTATACTCTTGTTTGAAGTAGCCAATTTTGTCACATTACTCCATTTTTATTTCAGACAAATTTCATGCAGTCCACACATTAATATTGTGTATAATGACTAATATTCATATTTACACCCTGTTGGCAAAATATAGGGTTTCTTGGTAGTGGAAGCCGGTTTGTGTTTTAGGCTTTTGATTGAGCAGTTGGTAGACAAGTATTATATTATATTTTCACTGTGACATTTTTTGGTTGCCGTTTCTAAAGGAACATACTTTGGTTTTATTCTGTAATTGAGGAGAAAAATGGATTGACATTGAGCATTAAAAGTCCCTTTGGCACTTTAGGAACTTTATGCTGAACCGTTTCAGGGTCTAGGCCATTTTTTATGGATTCATATAGCATCGAGACCGGAGACCATGTACCTCAGTTCCTAGAACCATTTTAGCTCTTATTATGAGGCAGGGTCTTTTTATGGTTCTGTAGGAACTCATGTGACGTAGGAACTCATAAGCAATGCTCATAACCAGATATATCTTGCAGGCTGCGGAGTGCCATGCTCAAAAGCTATGATGGTCACTGATTTTCCTGCGACTTGTGGCAAAATGAAGTGAACCAGCAAGAAACTGACCAATGATAAGGTCCAAGCTCCTCTGGCCTGCTACTCTACAGAAGGATTTCAAAGGCTCAAAGTGGAACATTAACATTTTGGCCAAAATAAGTGGGGAGTTAGCCAATGGAGCGGCTTTTCATATGGCGAAGCAGTGCAATAGATGGAAAAAATAGATATACGTCAACTCATTTGACCGTCCATGGTTGCAATTATCTCCATGAAGAGCAGAGAATCATCTTCATGGAGGTTTGTTTTTAAGTGTGGCGCTTAAGGTTACACTTAGCAGACGCTCACGTCACACCAGTCAACACTAGAGAGTTCCCCTGACGGAGTCTAATTCCTTGAACAAAATTTGAGCCTGATAGTACTTAGAACTTTACTGTCCAAATATCTGTGGAGAAGTATTGAGAGGCCTGTCTGTTTCATCTATATAAAGCCGCCGACATCCTCTACAATGCCTGAAGTTGCTCCTATTCTAAAAAAAGCTAGAGAAAGTTCTTGGTCCCAAATGTCACTCAGATTAGTCCGGACCACGTGTGGACCCAGGAAGGTTCAGGTGTTTCTAGTAGCCACCAGCATTAATACAAATTGTACCACTCAAAACAATGGGTTTCTCATCGACTCCGAAAGGGTTAAATGTAATTTCTCACTGCCTCTTGGCACCGCTTTGCATTCAAATGAAGATAAACCTTGGTTTTCCTTAACCCCACCGCCGCCACCCGCCTCCCCAACTTCCCCTCCACCTTCCCGGAGCCCCTGACACCTCCATAAAACCGGATATCTCTTTGTTGCCTGAATGAAGCTATACGTATCACCGCTGCGAAACACAAGAAGACCAAAAGCCTTAAAGTGGCACACGTGGTTGGAGCTCATAAGCCATCACATACACGTACGAATGGATACAGTCGCCTTTGGAGACAATGGCAGTAATCTCCGTTTACAGTGGCGGGGAGGCAGAGGGGGGTCGGAGCTGTGTTATTAACAGCGGGGAGAGGCTCGGATTTTCTCTCAATCGCCTGAAAACAACACAGAAGCCGCTCGGATGTATTGAATATCACCCATGTCTCCCACCAATTAGTTTGTTCCCAGCTCCCCCTGCCTATTCATCATGCTGATGGCTCACTTGGTCCTCGTTTAATGTTTGACCAAGTCTTTGCGCCGAATTGTCACATTCTGAAAAAGGCTGTCTCGCCCCAAGCCTGATTTCCTGTTTTTTAATGAGCTGAAAGACAAGCGTGAGACAGAGTCTGTTTTTATTTCCCCAGTGCAACATTTTGATGGAGTCGGATGGTAATGCAGAACCTTATTTGTCGGGGAGTTATGAGGACTTGGTAACAGCTTTAATTTCTCTTTACTGCCGCCCTTGGTCTGAACATTACTGTGTGTCTGTGTGTGTTTGTTTGTGTTTGTGTGTGTGTGTGTTAGCTGATAGCAGCTTCCGTCCTGAAGCTGTATTAATTTTTTTTTTTTTTTTTTTTTCTGATATGCATGCCATTCCCCTGTCTGTGCTTCTTCTTTATCTACCTTGGCAGGGGAAGAGTTTTATTTATTTTTTTATTTGTATGTTTGTTGCTAACAATGGATTAAAGGTCACCTGCGTGTTTTGTGGTGCAATCTTTCCTGGCAACAAAATGCTGTCTGCTCAGGGTTAGCAACTCATTTGTTCCCACCCCAGTTGTCATCGCGTTGAAGGATCCAGAAGAGATTAGATTTCTATTAATCTATCACCCTGATCCATCAGCTATACAATCCGACAATGACGCAAACCGAAAGAAAGGAATGATCGCACCCCCCTTTAAAACTGCCTGATAAATTCAATTAGACGAAAGCGATAGATTCATTATTGCCCGTGACGTACACGCTGATTGTTACTTGTACCACGTAATGAGACTACAATGGATTGTTGGCCACCCCTGGCGTTCTCTTGACTGCTCCCCTCACAGTAATGCATTGGCTTTTCTTGCGATGATTAGAAATTCTTTATCCTTTTTATTTTTTCCCCTTCTTTCCTTTACCTGTTTAGCTTAAACAAACAAAATCAGCCCTCAAAATGTAATGCCCCCCCACCAAACAGCCATATGTCCTTCTTCTTTAAGGATAAGTGAGGCAGATAATGATTGAATGATGAATTCAATGAAGCTGATTAGCACCAACGCTAGCCCTCAGCATGCCAACTAAAAAGAGATTAGCTAGAGATGCAAAAGTATCAATACTTGGTTAAAAAGCAAATGAGCTACAAGCATCAAATTAGTGACTCTCACTGTCTCTTCCTACCCCAGCTGGTCAAAAGAGATGGCCGCCCACATTGAGCTCGGATCTGTCTGAGGTTTCTGCCCGGGAAAGGGCAGGTGTCACCTAGCGCTTGTCCAGAGTGGTCCAGTCCTACTGTAAATATGAAGTGTAATGTGACAACTCTGCTTGATTTGGTTCCATGTAAATAAAATTCAGAGTGACCGACATAACTGCACAATGCTTACACGAATATGTCTAGAACAAGCTTCCGACAGCGGACCCAGGCGGATTTACATATGAGCACTCTGGATGGCTGTGGCAATGCCTGTCGTGGCTCTGCACGTTTAGCATTTATTTGAAGATGTACCAGCTGCATCCTGAGGGTACGATATCAGTAACCAAAGGATTCCATTATCCCGCGGACTGAAATCAAGGTTGTTGCGAAATTACTTCCCCAGCATGACGGTTTCGTGCAGGCGTGGGAGGGATCATGACTACATCGACATTTATGAAAATGCTGTGATTTTATTTATTTCATTTTTTTAAAGTACATTTTCGACTGGGTTAAAAGAAGATGTGGATTTTACAACAAGCCGTGGATAGATTGAGACCCGTGCTAACTCTGCTATTTGCTCCTGTTAGTCTTAATAGCTGTAAATACAGGAGATTAAAAGGATTTATGCTGGGGCGGGGGTTCTGTATGGGCAGTGGCGAAAATCTCTAACAACGCGTTGTCGCAGACAGCCGGGACGAAAGGAAAATTACAGCATTGATGCTTGCGGTGTAATAAGCTTTTCACCACATCTTTGACAGAGAAGAAATCGGCATCAAGTTGCGAACTTTGTCGCGAAGGAACACACTGCAACTTCCAAACTCTAATAAGGCATCCAAGCAGGTCCTGTAGATGCAGCACGGTGGTTTTTGCTAGAAATAAAGGGTCATATGACAGTTGTAGTCTCAGATATAGTAAACTAATGAAAAAACAGATATGGATATTAAGTTCAGTTGCAGCCATGCACGATTCTTCTCAGTGGGCCTTAAAAGAAGCTACTGACTCCTACTGTGTCGTATAGGTTGAGAGGAAAGAGCAACATTTCTCCCTAGAATTTATTATGATATATGAATAGGTTGCCATTAAGAGAAAAGTGCATTACTAAATGTCCATGTGTTGTTACATTGTAATTATTAGGTAGTTACATAGTCATGAATTCTAGTCAGCATAAGGTCCTCTTGCTTTATGGTGAATTTACAATTGTCTTAAGTTCGGTGAAGTTTAGTCATCTAACTCACAACCCTTCACTGCCGTTTCCACCAGTCTCTCTTCTTCACACTTTGATAGGTGGACGACCTCAAGGCCAAGCTGGCCGCTCAAGAAGTGGAGCTGAAGCAGAAGAACGAAGACGCCGACAAGCTGATCCAGGCAAGAGCATTTTACTGGCACCGCAGAATATATTCCGGTCAAATGTTGTTTTTTTTTTTTCCGTTCACAGAACGTCACGTGGTATCAAGCAGGTTTTATTTGTCGAGGTTTGGAGATATATGTCTGTAGGATTTCTACTGTGACCCCAATATATGGAAGGTGAATGGCATTTCGCTTGTGCCGTTCAAAGAAATGAAAAATGACATTTCAAAAAAAAAAAAAGAAAAGAATCTGCACCAGCTTGTCCTTCCATACACAATGTCCCCGTTACTCTGGATAATCCAGAAAAAAAAAGATTTTCAACGTCGGGTGTGAAAAAGGCTCCGTTCACAGCCAGTGAAAGCTTGAGTGGGAAACTCATACCGTGGAGTTTTTTCTGTTATCTTTTGTTGCACATTGATCCTAGGTTAGTCAGAGGTGTAAACATCAGCACACTGTCTAGCTTTCCTTAAGTTGACTCTCTCATGCTGTTGTATTTTTTTTTTTTCTCCGCTTATCTGCAAAGCGACGGTTGCCTTTTTTCCGCACCCGAACACCACACGGTAAATGACCGGAATTTTGGCGGGGGATGAATCTCGAGCGCTGCCCCTCTCCAGGTGGTCGGGGTCGAAACCGAGAAGGTGTCAAAGGAGAAGGCGGTCGCTGACGAGGAGGAGCAGAAGGTGGTGTCCATCGCCGAGGTGGTCAGCGGCAAACAGCGAGACTGCGAGGAGGATTTGGCCAAAGCGGAACCGGCTCTCCTCGCCGCTCAGGATGCCCTTAACACTCTCAACAAGGTTGCTTAGCGGCCTGTCCCTCGCTGCCTCTTATTGATTTTCTCCATCATACTATTCTTTCTCTCTGAGTTTAGATGTTTTTTCATTTGTTTTATTTTTTCTTCTCCGTTTGATTCGGTTTTCCCGGGCTCGGGTTGAATAGATTATGTCCACACCCAGCCTTAACTGTGTAAAAGATTATTGAATCTGAGGATTTAGCGGGGTCTCCACTAAAATAATGTCTTCTCCATGCTCCGTCGGCGTTTTTGCTTCATCCCCACAAGCCGCGTAGGTTTATAAGCGGCCTCAGGGGGTTTTCAAAAAACACCCTCCGTGTTTAAAAGGTGCTCTCTGTTCAAACAAGCAGAACAGACAGTTCAATCACTGCTTACAGCTTTCTAAAGATGCCCTAATTAGAATTCTCTGTTGTCTTCTCAAAGTCAGCGCAGGTTCGTCTTTCTTTATTCTAATCCTCCAGTTTTTTTCCGTCCTATTTTCCCCACCGAGATACGCAGTCGTTCAAACTCAATAAAGCCGCCGCTCTTTTAATTTTCCACCCGTTCTCGCGCTCTCCCGTCAGAACAACCTCACGGAGCTGAAGTCATTCGGCTCCCCGGTGGCGGCGGTAACCAATGTCACGGCGGCTGTCATGGTCCTAATGGCGCCCGGCGGCAAAGTCCCAAAAGATCGCAGCTGGAAGGCTGCTAAGGTGATGATGGCCAAAGTGGACGCGTTCCTGGATTCCCTCGTAAATTTCAACAAGGAGAATATCCCGGAGGCCTGTCTGAAGGCCATTCAGCCCTACCTGCAGGTGAGCCTTTCAATTAGCTCCTGCACATCGGAGTCGACTCTCGCCTCATAAATTTAGCAGCCGAGACGGTGACAGCGGCACATTACGGCTGCCCGGTGTCCGGCGAAAGAACTAACCGCTTTAATTAAGTGCTTGAAATTTAATAGTCACTCCAACTATAGCGTCCAGTCGAGATGGGACCCCGTAGGACGGAGGATGAAGCCTCTGAGTACAGGCCGCGTTAATTGTGTCCGGCATGCGGATATTCACTTTGAGAGCGCACCCGAAAAGTCATTGTTTCTTGCATTCTCATGTGAACGTTGTAACGGCCTCACATGCGCAGTCACGTTTTGCACGCTGAACCTCAACAGGTTCTAAGCAGGTGTAACTAAAACTGCCTGTTGGATTTGTCCTGATTTGGTAGTGTGTGGTGGGGAACAGCTGCATGGGGCTCGACGGGGAAAGAGAGACAACTAGTATTACTAGATTACTTATGTAAACTTACTTGTAAGTGCTGAAGTGGCATATGTTAAAATATGTACCGTGGAAACTTGACTCACGAGTTTAATTGGTTCCCCGATCGAGCTTGTGACCGAATTTGCTCATATATCAAATTAAATTTCCCAATTGAAACAGATTGAAACACTATTGATCTGTTCCAAATCCTCGTTGTTGTTACATTTTTAAATCTGAAAAATGTTCTATATAAAAAACCAAGTCATAATACATAATATTAGAGAATGTGAAGAAATAAATCGGTTTTATTAAGTTTATTTACCGTGAAGATCAGTCAAAGATGCCGCAAAGGATTTTGAGAGTTTTCACTCGGTGCTGTATCGCTTAGCTCAGCTTACTTATCACACACTTAATGCTACAATGCATTGCTAAATTTAACTTCCGCACTATGCTACACTTTATTGCTATACTTAATTTCTAATTCTAATTCCTTAAAAAGGATAAACCTTCCCCAACTGGCTTTGAATGACTCTTCGATTCCTTGTCCATTGATCTTCCCACTGTCTGGTGCATGAAATCCCCAATAATATGCTACGCCTTCTCAAGACAATGCTCATGGTCGCTGTATCCCACCAACAACCACTTCTCCATCCCATCATGGACGATGCGCACGCACAACTAGCTTATGTTTTTCTGATGACTTTCGCTTGGCTACCTAGTACCTGCCTCTCATCCCAGTCAGATTTCGGCTCACAAAGCAAAAAAGTCGACTAAACGACGGCTCCTATCTCAGAAAAAACTCATAAGTAGAGGCACTTGTTAGTCAAGGTTGGACTGTATAGGTTAAGAATCTCATTCCACTTGATATACTGTACATTAGAATCACAAATCAATTTTCAAGAAAATCCAATTGTATTCATATAAAAAAAAAAAATTAAAAAAATCAAGTGAGACGAAACGTTTATTCCTCTGCCTGTATCTCCAGGGTTGACCTCCCAAGGGCAGACCATGCATATAAAAGCAGCTAGCATCCGATTTGACTTTGCATTCTACTTAAACGTTGGAAATCTAAATGTGAAGTGAAGATGTACGGCACTCTAGCCGCATTAATGGCATTTCAAGATTCTCCACTTGTCCATATTTGTTCACTGACACTTAATGGAACTCCCATGCTAGGCACTTAGCAACTGCTAGCAACTTAACCTTAGGTTGGCGCTAGCTGTTCATTTATAAGTGCCATAATTAAGCAAGACGCTTGATTCCTATTAATGATGGGATATATATGTATATATATATATATATATATATATATATATATATATATTTTATTTTTTTTTCTCAATGAATAGCACTGCAGCGTCTCTCATTCCAGATTTTGATTTTACATGAGATACAGCCTGTCGGAATACCATCTCTGCCTGCACCTCACAGTTTCACATATTGCCGACACTACGTCTCAGTACTGACAAATTGCTTTTAGAAAGCAGCCTTGGGCAAATGTTAGCATCTTCCACATCTCAACGCAAAGCAGCTAGGACAGCTTACACTTATTTTCTCGAACAGACAAAGTATGATAGCTGCTTTATTGTGAATTATTTTCATAATTTTAATTATAATTGTCTTTATTTTACAGTTTCCCTAATATAACTTGTGATTGGCAAGTATATACTGTAATCCAATCAGGCTTTATACTGTATAATCAGAGTTCTGATTGTTTTTGGACACTTTTTAAAGAGATGTTGGGATTTTGTACTCCTTACTGCCTCAGGATCCGGAGTTCAAGCCAGAGCTGGTGGCCTCCAAGTCATACGCTGCAGCGGGCCTGTGCTCCTGGGTTTTAAACATTGTGAAGTTCTACCAGGTATTCTGCGAGGTGGAGCCCAAGCGACAGGCCCTGAGCGAGGCCAACGCTGATCTGGCTGCGGCCCAGGAGAAGCTCACCGCAATCAAAAGCAAGATCCACGTAAGACGAGGGGACGATTCTTAGAGATTATTCGGGAGCTTTTCGAGAAGCCATAGGGGCTGACTTTGGAAGAGTTCAGACGGTGGGCGGGAGTTTGCGTGATGGAGTCGTCATCTAACCCCCGAGCAGACGGAATCCAATAGGAATTTGTTTTGATTTGATGGCAGTGATATCAAACATCAAAAAGAAAAAGAAAACAAGCGAAGCAAAAATGTAGGAGATGATTATTTCATCAAGGCCTGAGTGACGGTTGAATCATGAGCGGTGCCAATAATGATACAGTACCAGCGCTCCATCAATACAAAGCTGGCATAAGTGCTATTAGAGGCTTTTACTGCTCATTAATCAAAACTAAATCCATCAGCCTAAAAAAACCAGATTGAAAAAGCAGCTGTAAATAATTGTTTCTCAGTGGCGTTTGACATCCAGCACATCAGAGCCCCAACAAGCCCCAGCAGAGCGCGGTGCTCGGGATGCTGCCGCGGCGGCTGCTTACATCAAACCCTGCTGAGTGCAGAGCGATGACTGCTAATAAGATCCAGCATGACTTCTCTCCGTCATTTTTCAGCCCTCAGTCAGATCGCTTGAGCGGAGAGCGGCTCCGGAGCCAAGAGGGAATTAGCAATCCTCAAACTAATCTACTGAACCTGTGCGCCTCCGCCGATTAATCCTGTTTGTCCTTGTGCTAATTGCTTCCATATGCCAAATAAATCCATAGCGCACGGAATGATAAGTTATACCCAACAAAGTTTTTTTCCCCTCTTTTCCCTCCATCCACAGACGTCAGCGATATCTTCTCTGTATGACCGTGTCATCTTTTTAACCGGTGCCAATTTCTTCGTGTGTGTCCGTGTCCCCGTCTGTCTGTGTCTGCATGTCCCCTGTTAGCACCTGAACGAGAACCTGGCCAAACTTACCAACAAGTTTGAGAAAGCCACTGCAGACAAGCTGAAGTGCCAACAGGAAGCGGAATCAACTGCGCACACCATTTCCCTGGCCAACCGCTTGGTGAGGAGGGCACCGGCGGGTTTGCAGGAACCAACAATAAACACGCACACATACACACGCTTGCGCTCCAGAAACCTCCTATTCATTACTCAGTTTAAATGCAAATAATAGGGATGCAAAATTAAAATACCGCCTGTCCTCCCCGCTAGTATTAGCTGGAACTTTGAAAAGATTGACTCCACCGTTATCAGGTTGTCCGATCTTTGAAAAGAAAACTCGATTAATCGGTGTGGAAGAAAAAAATTCTCATCTCACATAATCAGCAGATTCTTCACCATGGCTTTTCGTGACACGGATCGCGCTGACTTTACCCACAATCCCTTTTTTGGGATGAAAACAACAAATAATAATTGCCGTGCTGAAGCCGGGTGCTAGATGCTATTTAGTTACCATAGCATAGTAGCACAGTATCCTGCATTAGATAAATGCAAATGTGCAGAGGTGATTTTTTTGATGCTGATGTTGATGAAATCTATAAGCATGCAGATTTAATTTGATAACATGTTGACTGTGTCTCTAATTATGTCTTAAAGAAATCACTCTGGATTGTGCACAGAGACGAGAAGGAACTATCTTATCATTTATACATACATATATGTATTGTATATTGATTATATGTATTACATATATCTATATGTTAGGTATGTCCTTAATTCATTGACTTTTTTTGGGTTAGAAGTGTGCAACCTCCCAAAAATATATGGAAAGTAAATAATAAATCAATAAAAAAATAGCAAATAGTAAATTCATAAACTAAAAAAGTTAATTTAAAAAAAATTTAAAAAGCAATATATTGTAACATAACGTACTTTGTTGGGAAAAAAAAGAGTTACTGTATTCATTATCTTACAAATCCAGTTCACAAAACTTGTATCACAAGTCTTTTTTTTTTCTTCTCTCTGTTCACTGTTCCACTGTTCTGACAACCTCATAGTCTCAAGCACTGAAAATAGCGTTGTTCCTTGTTTTTCAGAAAAGTAAGTCCTTGCAATTAATACCATGATACTGAATGTTACTGATGCACATCATCTACAATGTATGGCTGTGCAATACATTACATTCTATTATGTTTGAATGAGCAAGTTGCTCAAACGATGATCAGATTTGTACAATGCCAGAAATCAGAACAGGAATAATACAGCTCTAATTAAAAAAAGTAAAGGAAAAAATGCAACTGTTCACAATACAATGGCCATATTTTGGCTAAAGTATGTAACCCCAAACGAGAAGTTGAGTGAATTTTCTGGGATGAAAAGAAGAAAAATAAGAACTAAAAAGAAATAAATTAGAAAAGAATTGCCAACATTTTGCCAGATAATTAGCATCCACTCCAGCCGCCCCAGATGTCAAGCTTGTGTTCGGCATTACTTGTAGAGAGGAAACTTCCAGAGAATTATCAGCAAGTCTGCAGCTCCTCATAGCTTAAAGAGTTTCAGCTCATTATTTAGCTGTCCATCTGCAGTGTCGCTGTTTGACTCCACTCTCACCAGGCCCGGTGTTGCGACAGGCAACCGCTTTTCACCCACAAAACGCGCGAAAACGAGCGCTGCAACCTAATGAGCGCCGCCGTGTAAACAGTCACAGTTGGCAATCTGAGCATCGTGGCACATTTAGTATCTGCAGAGCTAAAAACAAAAAGAAACAAAACAGAGCTGCCAGGTGGATGACCAGGTTGCATTTTTAGTTTATTTTTCCATTTTGGTAAATCTGTCACTCCAGCTTCCAATAATTTATGTAGATAGAGAGAGATGAGAGAAAATATAGATAGATAAATATTCCATCTTCTGTTTTCCAAAAGAACAAATGTGATTCAGCCACAAAGCACGAAAACAGCTCTCTCCGTGCCGTAACGATGCCTCGCAAATGCAAATCCGTATGTTCAGGTGCGCATACGCACATATGCAAACATGTAAATCCTCTGCTGACAGCTGCAAAACAAACCGATGATTGTTGACGCTGTTAGTATGATAATCTAAATTATTCAGAGGAAGATTTCAAAGGTCCTGACTGGAGCGACCGGAGGGTGAGAGGTTGCGCTCGCCTGCCAGTCACTCCCGTATATCCATGCAAATGCAGGCGGTGGAGTCCCCCCCCCTCCCCCTTGACCCCCCCGTGATGTTTGCTGGCAAGTCGCTGTCTGAAGCAAACACACAGCCTCTAAAGTCGCAAAGAGATCGGATATTAAGGTGAACTTTATTGATCCCGCGGGGGGAAATTGCACCAATGCTGCAGTAAAGAGTAAAGGTGTTGCTACATGAGCAGAGAGCTGATAAAGGGTATCAAAAAAACTAATAAAAATGGAACCGGGAGCATGAGGAGGCATTCAGAATGTTTTTTTTTTTTTTTTCAATGATCACAATGACGGCAGCCGTGGATGAATTTAGATTTTTGTCCTTGAGGAACGCCCGTAGGGGTTGTAAGTTACTCTTTGGGTTGCAGGTGGGAGGCCTGGCGTCGGAGAACGTGCGCTGGGCGGAGGCCATCGGCAGCTTCAAGAAGCAGGAGCGAACGCTGTGTGGGGACGTGCTCCTTATAACCGCCTTCATCTCCTACCTCGGCTACTTCACCAAGCCCTATAGGCTGCAACTCATGGACGGCAGCTGGAAGCCCTATCTCCATCAGCTGACGGTGGGCGGGCCGCCGTTTTACAGACTTCCGGGAGCGTCTGGCCCCGAGCCAGTCTGTTAAATACGTTAATCCATTGGGAAAAGGACTGGCGACACCTGTGAAATGCAGCCAGCTAATGTACATTTATTTATATTCATGCAACAACAACAATAACAAAGTAGTGTTTGGTCTGGAGGTATCAAATTTTTTTACAGACTCTGGTAAACATTTTTGGGAGCCTTCATCATCACAACCCCTCGTCACCCTTCAATTATTGTAGAAATGAAATGGGCAGCAGGGGCTTCCGACTGAATTTAGGATGTATCTATCTAGAAGTGAAGAAGCCTCACGGATGAGGGGTGAAACGTCTTAAAGTGAAGAAATTAAAATCCACTTGCCAAGACAAGAAGATTTCAACAAGAACGTATCTCTTGTTTCACCTCCCCGCTCACCGGCCAATAATGCTTTGACACATCATAGTTCACAAAATCCATGACAATAAGCATATCTTTCATGCAGTTACCGGACACCTATATGCAATAACATATACAAGTAATTTAATGTAATGAATATCACATATCAACAACTGATTTAATAGAGAATTTCAGTCTGCCGCAGTTAGTCATAATTTTCCTGTTGGGTTCTCAGCAGATTTTATTTATAAGGCGCCAAATCATAACACAGTTGTCTCTGTAAAGCAGGTTTGGATCTTTAAAATGATTGACAGAAACCCAACATTCCTCCCTTGGCAGGCATTTCGTGACAGTGGTGAGAAAACACTGCCCCTTGCAGAAACATTGGACGGATCGTAGCTCAGCGCAGGGGGCCTTCTGTTTCGACCGATCGGGGAAGGAGGAGAGAGAGTGAGAGAGAGGGACAAAGAGATGGAAAGCTGTGTGTGACTAAGATAGGCGGTGGAGGGAGTCAGGGCTTCTAGCTGACATGATACAATCATAAAAAATATAACAGCACATGGCAGGATTCTGCAGAAGATCAAGCCACTCCCACGGACTTGGGAGACCATATGCGGTTACAGCCATGCATTGATGAAAGGACATATGAATGAGAGAAGTGCATCATGGGATTTCCCTCAGCAGACTAAGCCTCTGGCATATGTAACCTAAAGCAATGTTTTAACTATAAGTTAAGTTAAATGTTTTAAGCCTATTCAATAAAAGAAAGAGTTTCCTCACCCTGGATCCACATTGGAAGATGGCTTCACGGAGGAAGAGGTCGGAAACTGAAGTGGACGACACATCCTTGCGTCTCATTTTCTGCTGTTGTCTTAGGACACTTCATATTACTTGTAAACGTTTAGAAACACACAGCACAAAAGTCAAAAGTCATTTCTTCCCGCTGATATTCTGTAAGGTTCCGATCCCAGTGACCCCAGACCTGGACCCACTCACCATGCTCACAGACGACGCCGACATAGCCGCATGGCAGAATGAAGGACTGCCGGCTGACAGGATGTCCACTGAGAATGCCACCATCCTCACTTCCTGCCAGCGCTGGCCCCTGATGGTCGACCCCCAGCTGCAGGGCATCAAGTGGATCAAGAATAAATACGGGGATGGTCTACGTGTAATCCGCATTGGACAGAGAGGGTGAGCAGCCTCCCGGTGGAACGAGGATGTTTTTTTTTTTTTTTTGCAAAGCTTCTAACAGAGCTGTTTTTCTGACAAAAGCTACCTGGACGCCATCGAGAGAGCGCTAGCTGAAGGTAACGTGATCTTGATCGAGAATCTGGAGGAAACCTTGGATCCTGTCCTTGGACCTCTGCTGGGGAGAGAAACCATAAAGAAGGGGAGGTAAGGAGCAACTGTATATGTACTTGAAATGTGTCCTGTTACAAAACCCCATTCAATGAAAGCTTGGTTTTTGTACAGTTATAGCCTTGGTGCGGTCTTAATTGTACACATGTAATTTCATTTTATTTATTTATTTTACAATCAATGCTCCAAAAAATGGCTGGAACCTTGCGCTTTTATTTTCAATTAACCGACTGCGTCCTCGATGAAGAGCCCAGCCCCTCGATTATCCGCAGCAATCCTTGATGGAAGGACTTTCAAAAAAGTTTTAAAATGCTTCAACTGCAGAGATTGGAGAATTCTCAAATATAGTTCACAGCGCTAACTTTTCATGTAAATGACAAATATGATTGCATCATGCGATAGCATGACTATTTAAGTGAGTAAGAAATCGGGTACAGGTACTTCACAATGACTGTATCTCTTTTGCAGTAAGTTATTCAACAGGTTACTTTATAAATGTTTAAAGGTGCAATCTTTACAGTTGATAAGTTATGGTCGGTCAATTTGAGGCGAGCGTCTGGATAAAGGTTTATTGTCTCAAGATGTCAAAATAACCTGTATATAATAGCATAAAAGGTAGTCTCTGCATCACCATGATGTAAAAGGGTGCCTTTTTAACCGATCTCTTGATCTGGAGATTCCCAGTATTGGCTGTCAGTGACCCGTGTGAGTCCGTGTACCGTCTCTCTTTCCATATTTTTATGATATATTAAAGGAGAGGAAAGTCAATTAACACAACCTGTAACAGTTATTAAATACATACAGTGAACACGTCCGTCCTCACTCTACTAATGAAACCTTTAATAAATCAGTTTTAATTAAGGCGACACTAATCTATCGCTACGTTTTCCAAAGCGAGGAGAACAAGACATCATCCTTGTGAGAGGTAATATGGAACCAAATGTAAGCCTGCTTGTTCACGAATTCACTTCGGTTTGAGTGACGCTTGCTTGGAACTGCCCTGTGGAACCATTAAAAATATAGTAATGAATAAATGAAAAAAAAAATTATTCACCCACATTAAAACCTGAAATTGAATTTAAGAGAAAGGTAAGGAGAGATGACTCACATATGTGATTTTTTTTTTCTTTCATTAATGAACACGTTCCAAGAACCTCACCAGTACTCTATTAGTGATAAAGTTGCTGTTATTTAGTTATTTAGCTTTCAAGTATGTAATTGACATCAGCAAAATGTATTAAAAAAAACAAGCCCTCAATTATCTCACTTAGATGTCAGAGTGATAGACAGATATTGCAGGTATAGTCTAAATATCCACATCACGGGGACAGACATTCAAATGCAGGTTTGGGATTTCGATTTACAAGCAATGAAACACTCTCAGCTGTTCTCACTTTCCGATTCCAGTGGCTGCATTTAATGTCACACCTTACAGTCCGACTGGCAATGAAGATAAATCATTTTGATCAGCTCTTATACTAGCACTTATATCATTCATTTGACTAGTACTTATTCATTTTATTTTACTGATTTCATGCCAGCAGACATTAATTGATATTTCTTTATCCGCCATAAAATCTGCGTTTAAATGGCAGCTATATATAGTTATACATTTTATTTTTATTTTTTTTATTATTTTCATTATTATTATTAGATTTGTTTTTTATATAATTTTGATTTTGTTTATTCATTTATCTATTTTTTATATCGTGAAACATTCGCTGCATTTGATTTACCTTGGATTAGTTGGAGTCAAAGTAACTCAGACGGCTTTAAACGGCCGCAAGATGTTTTATTTTTTCTTTCTTATTCATTTATTCATTCATTCATGTATTCATTATCTACACTGCTTCTCCTGCAGCCAGGGTCGCAGTCAGGGGCTGGAGCCTATCCCAGCTGTCACTGGGTCGAGAGAGAGTGGGTTCGCCCCGGAGTGGTCATCAGTTGATCACAGGGCAATTTATCTATTAATATATTTATTTTTAGCAAATGATTAAATAAGAGTCACACCTACCAACGCTTGTGTACGCTTTTCTTTTTTACAACAACAGGTACGTGAAGATGGGCGACAAGGAGTGCGAGTATAACCCCGGTTTCCGCCTCATCCTGCACACCAAGCTAGCGAGCCCTCATTACCAGCCCGAGCTGCAGGCCCAGTGCACTCTGATAAATTTCACCGTGACCAGGGACGGGCTGGAGGACCAGCTGCTGGCTGCCGTAGTCAGCATGGAAAGACCGGATCTGGAGGAGCTGAAGGTGAGTCGGGCAGAAAGACCTCATCAGGCAATCTGATGGTGTTGATACACTACAAAGAGGAGTTTCTGACAGATCTTTTTTTTTCCGTTGTTTTTTTTTTTAAATTTTTTTTATCTGGAATGTCACATGAGTGTAATCGTAAAGTAGAGCAGACATGAAAGCAGGATCTGTCACGGGCATCAGGCGCTCTTACCGGAAAAAAAAAAAAAAAAAAAAACGACCGTTCAGCGGGAGACTGACTTCCCCTTCCAACATCCCCTCTGTTCAGGTGTAATTAAAAGAAACAGTTGGCGGAGTTCATCATTATCCGCCTTTAACACTACACACCAGCGAGAAAACACTCCCTTTAATCATCACAAGAGGCAGCGGGTCCGGTTTCTTTGATTCCAGAATAATCCATTCGCCTTTGATTAACAGCAAACTAAGCGGATGTCAGATAATTGCAAAGATAATTTATTTGGCTTCTTCGGGAGACCGAGACTTTGTTTGTCGGCGTGTGTAAGGGTTTATATACACTTTTAATATGATTAATTGATAAGCGATTGCATATCCTATTGGAACGACCAAAGATCATAATGTTGTGTATCAGGATCTACTGCAGCGGCATTATTTATTGAATAATGGAATACATTTAAATTACCTTTAATAATGCGACTGTTAACTCTGAATAAAACAAATATATACCATCATTTTGAGATTATTCAGTGCACATGAATATAAGCTGCACCCATTAATTTGAAAACATATATATGCCTCACTTATCTATAAGCCACAAGTGTCCATTCGTAGCATCAGAAATTTCCACGGAAAGATATAGATTTTTTTTAACTTTTAATTAAATATGTACTATAAATCTATACTATAAACACGACTGGTTAAAAGAATAGAAAAATATAATAGCCTACCAAGGCTAGGTCATTGACTGCTAAATTCATCTTTATACTGTCCACTAAAACCACTGAGTCGTCTTCTTGAGCGTCAGTATTAACACAACCTCAGAATTCCTCTGTTACACACTTCCTCAGTCTCTCTTTTGTTGTCGCTCTCAATGTCTCTTGTGTAAACTGTACACGTATGTTCTGCTGTGTCTGTGTAATTTCATCAGTCTGATGTGACGAGGCTAATAGTCTGGAAACGACGGTATATTTATAAACATAGGGTTTGTACTTCAGTCAGGTTGTTGAGTTAAGATGGGCAACTTACTCCACCCCACTAAATTAAGATGGCCAATTCTGGTCAGGCCTCATGACACAAACTGCAAACAAAGCATAATGGCGGTGTCAGGCTGTTTGGAGATAGGGGCTGGAATAGAATGGGAGCAGTGTCAGTCTGAAGATGGCAATAAATTCACTCTGACTAGCAGGCCAGTCCGTGTCTATTGTGATACGAGTAGCAGGTTGCCGCTGATGTGAAGACAGCTGTTTTTTTTTACGACTGCAGACCTTGAACGGCATTTATAGATAGACCCTGTTCTTTTTTGTTGAAAAAAAAAAAAAAAAAAAACCTGCAAAAAAGACTGTGCTTTGACGTTATTCTGGCTCTTGGCAAAAATTGTGCGTCAAAATTCATTTGTTGTGTTTTGGACCAAATCACAATGTTTGCCCGAAGATAACAAGGTATTTTGGTTGTATAATCTTGAGTAAAATATTCGAGCGGTTAAGTTGGTTGGTGAGGCTATGTAGCACCAACAGCTACAATGTCAGCTACTGTACCCTGGTTGTCAAACTGCTGCCTCCTGGTTTGGAGTAACCAAATGTTGGGATGGGATGCTGATTGACCATGTATTTTAAAGTTCTTTCATGGCTGTGCCTTCGTAAACAATTGTCTATGCTAGCAGCAAGCGGCCAATTATAGCCTTCGACGCTATTTTGTTCTCTCTCTCGATATATATATACATTTATAAATATATACATATAATTCCCATTTCCTCCTCCAAGAATAGAAAGGATGTGTTTAAACTGGACCAAACAATTGCTTTCATCAGAATTTGCTGATCTAAGTATCTGCACAATATTGCAGACCTACATAAATAATGATACAAAACATTTCATTTTAAATGCACACCAGAAGTCTGCTTTCTTCTGTAAGTTCACCTGGCAGATTATTAATACTATCGTTATTTTACTTTGCCCAAAAAAGGGCCATTATTTACCATTTCCCCAAATTTCACAACAACAGAAAGTCATTGAAAAGTGTAATAACATTTAAGTGACCAACAAAGAGAGGGGTATAATTCAGAAGTACTGGACTCTTTCAAGTGGTTGATGTGCTGTAATTGGTTGCGGCTCAGAACTTTTTCTTGCATTGTCTCATACTAATCACCCCCCCACCTCACACACACACACACACACACACACACACCTCATCTCACTAACAATCCTTGCCCACTTGGCAAAGCAGGTACCAGACGTCCATTGTTCCCTTTCCGTGCCTCGCATGGAGACGGCGCCTCGAAGCAAACATCTGCAATTTGAACTTGAGACTTTGTGTTGTGAAGTCCACGCCCGGCCTTCTTTTCGGCCCAAATGAGCCGAACCTTGGCTGATTCTCTTTACGTCCAGTCGTCTGTGAAAATCTTCTTACCAGCGGAGATGTGTGCCGCCCGCCGAAACTCAGCGAAGCGTGTGTTTGGCCTCTGATCTGAGAGGCTGTCAGTAGAGGACTTTTGAAGCCGATGAGTGTAATAAACCAATACTTTGCAGTCCGGTGACTCATGGTCTGCAGCTTCCATGTAGCATTGGGTGTATTACTCCTTTTGCAAACTTCCTCCAGACTTTCTTCAAATTTTTCCAATTTGGCTCGCTTTCATCTCTTTAAGTCTTTAAGTTGAATTCCGACCCCAGGCTAAACAAAGGTTTTAAATCTGATCTGCTTTGTTATAAAGATACTGAAGTCAGAGGTGAACCAGCGTGTTGGTCAACCAGCTCCAATCGCTGATATTGACCTGATACTGCAGTAACAGTATATGCTGTCTGATATGAAACTTGAGATATTAAAGTTTTATATATAAAAAATAAATAAATAGTAATATTGATAATCTTATCCATCCCCGGCTAGACACTATCAGTATGGTATTTTACAGACCCTTGACATTGATTTTATGTTGGCTTGATCTCCCCCAGTAGAATTTTTATCAGCTTATTGCCTTTGTCTTTCCAAGGTCTTTCTGACATTGATTGATTTCTGCTTATTAAAGACTATTAATAGGTAAATTGTATCAAAATTAGCAGGGGCATAATGATGTTGTCATTTCGGTCAGACTGTTTGTAGATCACTGGGATTTTGTGGGAGACCAACTTATCTAAAGTTTCATAAACTACAGTGAACTAGGTTGTAGCACACTGGTTAGTGCTAACGCCACACAGCAAGAAGGTCCTTGGTCCCATTCCAACTGGCCCTTTTCTGCATGTCCAGTTTCTTCCTAGAGTCCAAAAACTGCCCAATGAGTGCCTTATGAATGAAAGAGTCATACTAATCGCCAGCTTACCCGCTGCATGATAATTGTTTTGAAAATATATCATTGTATATAACAAGGGAAGTAACAAATAGGCACTGGCACCCCAACACTGATGCAAGATATGCGGTAAAGATAATAAATGAGTGAATAAATAATAAACTAAATGAAATAAATAAACCTACCAACCTGTCTCTACTTCAGATACGTAGAAAGAAACGACTGACTAAAGCTAAATATATATATTAGTTTCTGTGATCATCCGCAGTTGGGTTTATTACAGTAATTCTGGTTTAAATCATAGAAAGGAGAGGCCTTGGGCCTCAGTGTTGGCCAGTAGAACCCTTCCATCAGTTTCCACCCAAACCTCAATGGGAGTTGTTCCTGACTTTGAAATAGTAGTCTGAGGAAAAGTTCCTGAGAGATTATGACTGGTAAGAAAATTCAGGAAAATTTTACATGCAACCATTTTGTGATCCACCATGGTACCAAAATTGATAGAGGTAATCAAGTTTGATCGAAATGACTCGATGATGGATGGAGAAAAAACTTTTTTTTTTAAAATCTCTGACTAATTTGTATAGGCGTCCCTCTGTATGCTTTGATTTATGTCTGTTGGCCTTTTTTCGTCTGCCAGTAGGATTATGCAACAATTACGAGGGGAACAATCAGCAAACTTGTTCCCGCCAGAGAAAAGAGCGCGTTTGAAGTGGAAAAAAACTTCTAACTATCTTATTCTCCCCCTTGAACAGAAATTAGCATTGTGATCTGACACCCCAAATCGCAGCGGGAGCATCAGAGATCCTAATGACTTCTCATTTCTGAATTCTTTTTTTGGTGCCTTTTCCTTTTTCACGTCTCGCTTCATGTGTTTTACACATCGCCCCGCGGTGTCTCAGAAAGCACTTTCAAGACATTTAGCCCCTAGCCTTTAGATAAAAATTTCTTCCATCTCAAAAACAACACTTTCTGTCAGATGTATCCAAATCTCTGACTACATATCGACTAACACCACTGGCTTTATCAGACGATCTCATTTTCTTTTTTTTGGGGGAACTATTGGAGGACTTTTAGTGTCACAAATTATTCGACTGTCTCATCCCTTAAGGCTGGTGTAAAAAGTTCAGAAGCCCCACAACCATACCATTTTGTCACTGTGACTCACAGGAATTTTATTTTTCCTTTTTTTTTCTGTTGTTTTCATGTTTTATTTTCATATACTCACGTCCACCTCGGAAATAATCAAAGGCGACGCTCAAAGATGTATTTCCCTTTCTGATGTAAATGACTGTCTTTGTTGTGCAGCCCCCTTGACTGCGAGGGATGTTGTTCCGCTCAGTTCGTCACGACGAATGTCACCGGCTGGAACGCCGGTCAACTTTTTGAGGAGTAATGAGCTGCACAAAGTTAGGTTTTTTTTTTTTTCCCCCTTCGGCACTGTGGATGTAAACGTTAGTAATTAAGTAAAAATCCACTCGATCAAAGCGGCGGCGCCTAATGATGCCTCACACCCATCTTTTCGACGATCGGCTCATTTCGTGTCAGCTGTTTGAAACGCGCCGGCCCGGCGGAGCTACTGCACCGCGGCAATTAGATACCACGTCGAAAACACTTTCGCCGTTCCTTGAACGTGGCGGCTCATCTTTTGCCATCTAACTGTTGGCGAATGCATCTCAGATCAGGGCAGAAGTTAACATGGGAACCTCGCTCACTCGCTATTTTCTATTTGCATTTTGACTCTTCCGGAGGAGTACCTATTTGCGTTTGAGGCTCATTTCTAATATTAACTGTTATATGTATGTGTGTGTGTGTGTGTTTGGAAGGGTGTGTGTGGGGTATGGGGGTTGGGGAGGGGGTTGAGCCTTATGTCCCCTCAGCAAAATCCAATGGAGAATAAGTGAGATGTGATTTAATGAAGCTTGTTTAATTAGCATTTCACTGAGATGGGAGGGTGAGGCAAAAAAAAAAGAAAAAAAAAACAAGATCTGGAACTCACTTATCATTTTAATTAACACAGAAAGTTGAGTGTGCCACTGCTAGTGGTGGTTGGGTGGTGCTGGAGGTGAGGGGTCTGTGCGCAGGGGGGTAACCTCGATACGAAAACATAGCCCGCAGAGGGATCCGCCGAATGGGTCTTTGTCATCGGTAAACAAGCCTGTCTGATTAGAATCCCTCGGACCGACAGCACGCGGTAAATTAGCCCTACCTGCTTATATTACTTGAGTGACTGGGCGACATTATAGCTTTTAATGAGGTTTAACGTCGCCGCCGAGCCGTAATATGACTACGGCGTGAAAGAGCTCTCATTTTACCAAACCCAAGATGGGCTGAAGAGCTTAAAATGTCAAGCTGCCTTTTTGGAGAGTGCACCGAGGGCTGGAGGGCTGGAGGGCTGGAGGGTGGGGATCAGGCTACAACCTTTTCCCACAATAACTACCTCCTCCGGGCCTCCCTCTGGGCACGTTTGCACGCTTGTGTGTGTTTTTTGTGTGTTCACTTCGACGTCATTCTTATCCTTGTTAATGAAAACCGTAACCCTCCACTTCTTTAAATCACCTTAAAAAAGAGCGTTCTGTTTCACTTATTTGTCCCCCAAAATTCTAGATAGCCTAAAAATCCCAATTAGCAGTGGTCTGTTGCCTTTTTTTGGAAACCAAGCAGGGGTAATTACAAGTGCCAGAGGGAAGTTAATTGCTAAAGACGGCCTCATTATTAGATCTATTCAGAAATATTATGGTGTGGATAGATTTCCCCCTCAAGAGCACATGAGTCTGGACAAGTAGAAGGTCACAGCTGAGTCACGCGGCCAAATGTCCCCGCGGTTAAATGTCCACCGTTCAAAACGATTTTTCTATTTCTACTTCACAAACACAGCGGGGTCTTTCCTTAAAATGCCACGCATCACATCTTTTCAGGTCCCACGCACCTCCGCCGGAGGACTTCTTTTTTTTTTTCTATATCGAAAGACTGGGTAATAACCTTAAATTCAGACGTTGTAAGATTTAACAACGCAGAGACTCAATTAGTTTTAACAATGGTGTAAAATACCTCTCATCGCCGCAACAGGAAATGGCGCCATAAAGACAGCAATTAAGCCGCACGATCGCTTTAACTACCTGCTCCCCCTGTGCGAGTCCAGATAAGTATGGCTTTTTTCGTCGGGAGGGGGGTTCCGCGCCCGGGGGACGACCCGGAAACCTCCCGGCCCCCTCGGTGATTACACAGAGCCCGGGAACTTATTACTTCCGTTCCGTCTGGGATCCGACACTCTAAACCTCAGCCTCTGCCCGTCACTGATGACACCGGAGTAGTCAAATCTCAGCACGGCCCACCCTCCTGCAATGCCGGCGATTCCAAGGTCACGGGGGCTTCTTTTGAGGGAAGCTTCAATAAAGCGGAGTCATTACGAAGCAGGGGAGAAGAAAAAAAAAAAAAGGTTGTGACCGACTCTAATGAAGGACAAAGCAGGAAGGAGCAATAAAGACAGTAACCCTTGCTCGCCCACCTTGATCCTCCGAAACCCCGCTGACTCCTGGCTTTGAAAAAGTCAGGCTCCCTTCATTTTGGGGGGTTCGGGTCAATGCTCTGTTAGTAGATTGGCTCCGACGGTATACAAACAACAGTGAGAGTAAAAGCCATTATGACTTTGTGTGAGTGTGTATGTGAATACTCTGCGTGGATTCGTAACAACCCCGATCAGTCCGGGTTTGTTATTCCCCATCAAAGCCTCTGCCCCTCTTGCTGGAATCGACTGTCTCATCACACCAGGGTTGGGTTGCTCGGCTCAGTTTTGATGTCGGCAACCAGCCGGAAGCTGGCTAATCCTGCCCGCAGCGATGCCTTCATCAGGCCGGATAGCCGATACAGAGCGTATTGATTAGTTCTGCCTTTGAGGTGCCCTTCAGTGTTCTTGTCCTCATATTGACCCGCACCTTCAACGTCTGCCACCGTCTCAGATAATGATGATCGGGCCAGAGAAGAACCTCAGACCCATGTCTTATTTTTTTTTTTTTTCTGCCATTTCTCGTGCTTTTCAGTCCGACCTCACCAAGCAGCAGAACGGCTTCAAGATCACCCTCAAGACGCTGGAAGACAACTTGCTCTCCCGTCTGTCCTCGGCCTCCGGGGCTTTCTTGGGCGACACAGAGCTGGTGGAAAATCTGGAGACAACCAAACGCACCGCCGCCGAGATTGAAGATAAGGTCGTCTTTGTGCTTGATTTCGACACATTTCCTTACATTTATTTTCTCTCACAAACATATCGGGCCTATTAAGGGGTGGGTGGGGTGGGGGGGGGTTCATTCACAAGTTTGAACTAGATCACGAGATATACATAGCTAAAGAATAAACCTCTAGCGGCTCTGCGGCTAGCTCCACCGCTTCTTAGCAACAAAGCATCAACATTGATCACTTAGCAGTATTTCCATATGATCTCAGTGTCAACTCCATGTAACTATTAGCCAAATTCTCAGAGTACAGGGGGAAATACACTCTTTCCCTGATCCGCCTCCACAGCTACTGCATTTTTGTCTCCAGTTCATCTGACGCTCGAGCCACTTTTTTCATCTCCTCATTAAATCAGTCCAAATCAAAGATCGTATCAAACTGTCTTAATTAGGGATGTTTTGCTGTCAGAATGCAGATTGGATGTTAGTTGGCCACTCCGAGGCTCTAAAGTTACATTTTCTGGCCAGCAGGTTTTTTTCTTGGAGTGTTTTTTTCCCCTCACTTTCTAATATTCCATCTCATCAAATCACCTTCAGCTCAGAATGAAATCTCAGCATGTCCCTCCTCTGTCTGGAGCTTCCTTCTCTTTATTAATGTCAGTTAAATGCTGACCTTATTTAAAGAAAAAGTCGTTCCCACACTGACTCGTTTTTAAAATACCACCCGCCTTCTCAAAGTGTCACATTTTTATTTTATGCTTCATAAATATGCGTAAAACACAGGGTGGATGGAAAATCCAACCAGTGAATATTTCACACATTGTTAAGATTCCCATCTTGGGCCACACAGAAACTGTTCGTTTGGTAGTAATAAACAAGAGTGTGTTGGAACCGCTACTTAACCCTATTCACTAAATTTCATCATGAATTTTTGGATATTTTTCAAGGTTTATTTATACTTGGCAGGGAAGCAAATGGATAGGAATATATTTAATCATTGTCATGGATTAATGTTATCATTCATATTACTTGCTTTTTGCGGGTTTGATTAGCCTGCTCGGATTTTCTGTTCATGCCCAGATTAAAATATGATCTTATCGCAACCATACAGGACCTGCTGATTAGAAGTACATTCGGTGGCTGTTAATTCCCATGGAAACTTTATTTATTTATTTATTTATTCTAGTTGGTATTATCGGTTTACTTTTTCCAACACAAAAGAGTTTTTAGTCAGTTTTGTGTCACATTTAAAAAGATGAAAAAATAATAAACAAAAATATCCACACTATAAACTTCTGTTAAAATTGAATCCAATTATCACAATTTTATAACAATGAAAAAAAGTGAATACATTAATAAAACAACATGAAATGCTTATATGTCGAAAAAACACACACACACACACACACATTTATATAAATGAAAATGTTTGTTGTGATTATTTCGGGGATAAACATTACCAGAGGTTTATGGATTAAAATATGTTCAGCGTCGATATTTCTTTATTATTATTCTCTTTTGTTGTTTTGTTTGTCCTTTGTTTTTTTTGGGGGGGGGGTTCCGTATATTGATGTCATGTAAAACTAGCAAAAAATATTTTTGTGTTGAGAAAAAAAAGGAAAAAGGAGAGAAAGTATTTAAATCTCTCTTATATACCAAATTATATAAGGAGAGCATCTTAAACGATTAGTAAGTCAGCTGTTAGTGTCTAGCATTTAAAGAAAAAAAAAGAACCTTTGGTTACAACTTTCTATTTTATCCATTTGAAATATACCAGTGGAAAGATGCCTTAAGTATTACATTTGCTGACAACAGTGCAACAAAATGTCTGTCTGTAAACTACAAAAGAGCATTTCTTTGCAAGATATCCTCCAAATCATCACCATATTCCATCGTCTTCTCGCGCTTACTTTCTCCTCGGTCAGCAAATTGCAAAGTGGGTGCACGTTTTCATCTGCCAGAGGAGAAACATGTTTGATGTTTACGATTCTTAAAAGTAAAGAAGTGCTGTACGATGAGGTGACATGAGCGCCTCCTTTACAAATGTTCCCTCTTGAGCATAATTGCCTTTACTGTTGGGGAAAAAAAAAAAAAGTTGTATTAATTTTCATGTACCGCTTGCTACGAGAACATTTTTTGGCCGGAAGCGTGAAATTGGAATAGCTCCGCTCTTCACTGGAGTGCGTTTTATTGAAGCCCGTGTGCGATTCGTCGCCTCGCTGAAACGCAGCTGATTGATGTGTTGTCTGCGTGTGCGACTCTGCTCCGCCGCAGGTGAAGGAGGCGAAGGTGACGGAGGCCAAAATCAACGAGGCTCGGGAGCACTACCGTCCAGCGGCGGCGCAGGCTTCCTTATTGTACTTCATAATGAACGACCTCAATAAAATCCACCCCATGTACAAGTTCTCTCTGAAGGTACCCCCGTCTATCGACCTGCCTCGTTCCCACCCTGCGAGACCCCTCCCCCTCCCTCTTCCATTTGCCCGCTGTGTTTTATGCTCTTTGCCTTGCTTTTATTGTGTTTGTGGCTCCCTAATGTTGTTATGTAGAGCGTAATGTCTCTCATATTGTCAGCCGCCGAGTGCTGAGAGGAGGCAGCCTGAGATATGGCTTGCAATCACTTGCAGCTCCGCAGGTAGCTGCCTCTGCCCCGGTTACTCCCGAACATAATCAAATGAAAACACTACTCCGAGTCAATATACTTTTGACCTTGTGAATGAAATGAAACACATTATAATATGTGTTTCTCACGCCGAGACAGGGCAAAGTGTCTGACGCGCGGGAAACCGATAGAGATGACGCCACATTCCTCACGGAAAAAAACAAAAAGATAATGAAAAGAGTCTGGGTAACGACAGATTTTCCAGAGAAACGAAGTTAAGAGCCGGCTCGCGGCTAAGATGTGCCACATGGATGTGTACCGTCACTTCATCGAGGTTCGTCCCGAAAAAACTGTGTTCGTCGTGTCCACAGTACAAGCCAGTCAAGAGACAAATTTGTTAAAAATGACGTCATGCACGTTTTAGCTGCTCGGCAATCTTCTTCTGGGTTTTTGCTTCGGTTTTGTTGCTCAGCCACAACGGCCTCATGCTTCATGATTACGGGTGATTTTTTTTTTTTTTTTTTTTGTTCAACAGATAAAAACAATACAGTATTAGATCAGATGACATGTTTTACTTACTGTCAGAATCATGAAGACAATTTTTGTCCCAAACAAAAACAATGCAAGTCCCACTCCAAGGGATAAAAATAATACCTTCTCTAAACCTCCACAAAACGTGTTAGGGATAGTGATTGTCTTCTTTATCGGCAAAGCTTGTCAATCGGTCTACTATGTCATTGTTTTCCCAGAGTCCAAGACGACGCCGTCCAAATCCTAGAACACCAGAGGATAATCACTTTTAATGAGTTGAAATGCAAGAATTTAGGGTTGTGTCCCGACGATTATTTGATTCCCTAATTCGTTTGCAAATATTTACCTGCTTATAAAACCCGCTCCTGACCGCGCGATGCATCAGATTAATTTATCTCAGCCATTGAATTTGGATCGTCCGTGACTGAGAATATTTTAAATACGCAAAATCTCAACCCCTCTTTATTTGTCTCTCATAAATACAGCCAGTGTTTCTTATATGTTACCCACGTCAATGAAAGCTGAAAGGCTAACTTTGTATTCCTCCGTCACACGATTCTTCTGTCGCCTAATTAAAACTAATCGGAGAAAGAACAAACGTCAATGAAAAAAACAAAGGGGCTGAAGGATGCAGCAGACGCATCGGCAAATGCCGAAAACAATATTAAGCTACAGAGAAGGAGTGAAATGGCAGTTTAAAAATGGAATAAAAGGCTGACAACACAGACATGAAACAATCTAATCTCCGCAGCAGCCGCGTGCTCCCATCACCTATATTAAAGCGAGGACCTGCACGGTTTGCACAACCACGGAGTGGGAGTCCAATACAATGGAATTCCATGGGAAATACTCTTCTTTTATTGTGCCGTCATGTTGTTTGCATTGTTACTCCGCTCCGCTTTATTAATAGGTGACATTAAAACACAGCGAGGAGCCGTGGATGAAACAAATGTTCAGATGAAGCTCTGTATGGCATCGCCATACGCTGTGGATTTTAATATGACATCATCTTAATTTCACTTTCAAATTGTACATTGCTTTCCATCCAAATGAAACAGTCATCTGAGAAGCCCTGCTTCCCCTTGCAGGAAAACCCAAATACACTGTATGAGAGCGCAGGTTCAAATCTTTTTTGGTTACGTTTTCCTAAACAGAGATGACCCCACACTTTACATTTTAATCCATTAGAGTAGTTAAAAGTGATCCATAGTTTTAATATAATCGCATTGCAGGTGATTTTTTTTTTTTTCATGATTTTGTGGCACTCCTTGGAGGCCACGCACCCTTAGCATTTCCCTGAATTGCCTGATGGGCTAGCCATCTGTTCAATAACACAACCAAGCTCTTATATTGTCCAAAGCTAAGTAAGTAAACAATATGTAGTCATGAAGTGGTGGTCAGAAAGCCCATCCAAGGCAGCACTCCAGAAATATCTCAAAATACCCTCAGTGACAAGTGCATCCTTGGCAGGGGAGCTACAACTCATCCGAATCTATTCAGTCCTGTCAAAACCTGAGCTGCTTTCTTTACATCTGTCGGCGTGAACACCAATTTATATACAAGAGACCGTATTATATAAGCCCCATAACTGGAGTCATCTCGGGCACCGTCTGAATATTAGTATATGTTTTCTCAAACCATGACTCGGCTAATTCAGCGTGAAAAGAAAATTCGAATGATTTTGATTTCAGCCTTGATTTCGAATTATCTCACTCTTGGCAGATCGGTTAGTGCTTCGACCTCAGAGCAAGAAGGTCCTTGGTTTGATTCCGACGGGGACGTTTCTGCTCGGGTTTGTTTTCACCATTCAAAAACGCACAGCGGGCTCATTGAAGACCCTAAATTGCACAGACGTGGGAATTGTTGTTTGCTTCTACATGTGACTTTGTGATTGGCTGGCGACTTGGCCAGAGTGAAACCCCTCCTCCAACAGCAACTGTGAATAAACTTATTTGTTGGCATTATTATTTACTGCAATTATGTAGGCAGGTAATAGAATAGATTTGAATAGTATAGACAGAAAATAACAAAACAACTCAATTATCAACATGTTAATAGTATGCTGTTAAAACAAAATAATCCCGGTTGATCTTAAAATGACAAACAAATGTAGCACAATCTAGTAGGATTTACAAAGGTTGTTAAACCAAGGTGTTGTTCCTTTCAAGCGCAGTTTGACAAGGATTGTGTAAGATCAATACTGACATTTTTTTTTCACTGAACCTGCAAATATTTGATAGCGCATGATGGTGTGTAATATTTAATCTTTCCTGTGTGTTTAACATTCACCTTGTGCATGTGAGTGATCAGCATCGCCTCAGGATTATGTCGGCCTACATTCGTGTGTTTGCTATAGTATGAAATGGAATGTGAAACATGTTCATGCATACTTGCATGAACTCAAACTGCATTTGGATCAATTACAGTTAATGGCTTTCCATGAGCGGCCAAGCTAGTATTGATCATCCTTAAAACAAACTGCATTATTTCCATAATGTCAGAGGTGAATGACTGACTTGATGAAGGCCACCGTGAGCCAAGTTTAACCGAAACCCTCATTAAATCGAGGGGTTGTTAAAAGTTTTCGAGAAGACATATCATTACTTGCACTTGTGACTCTTTGATTTCAGTGTTGTTCCCCCCTCGTCCGTGTCCCCAGGCGTTCAACGTGGTCTTCCAGAAAGCGGTTCTGAAGGCCGAACCGGACGAGGCTCTGAAGCAGCGGGTGTCCAATCTAATTGACAACATCACGTCCTCGGTCTTTCAATACACCACCAGAGGCCTGTTTGAGTGTGACAAGCTCACGTATACGGCTCAGCTCTCCTTTCAGGTGGGGAAACAGAGGCTGGGGGGGTTTTGTCTTCTGCATGGTTTGGCTCGAGAACAAGTTTGCCAATGAGTCGCCGGCTCCTGAGGCCGACCGTCCCGCTTTGGATTTAATCAAGCGGAAAGAAACGTGGTTTGCACAGCGGTCATTTCTTCTGCTCTTTCTTTTTTGTTGTGTCCCCAGATTCTGCTGATGAATAAAGAAATAAATCCCACAGAGCTGGATTTCCTCCTGAGGTATCCCGTCCAAACAGGTGTGGCATCGCCGGTGGATTTCCTGTCCAACCAATCCTGGGGAGGAATCAAGGTACAGAGAGCTGGCGTTGACAACAAGAGAGCGGCGTAATTCTGTCTCTGACATGCAACCGGGTGCAGATGAAAGCACATGCGCAACAATATTAGGAAAACACTAAGAGGTGCATACACATAATGTGATGTTGAGACAATTTTACAATTTATAAATAGACATCTTTCATCAAATATCAATAACATACAGTATACTATATATTACCAAGATAAGCAAGATACTGTATGTTACAAATAGTCAATAATTTCATATGTTTAAAATAGCTCCAGTGTGATGTATAAATGTTGCTCACATCAAAAGAATCAGAAATATATATGTACTACATGTAAATATATATGTAATATATATGTACAGTTCTTATGTGATCAATTCAAACACTGATGATGATGATTTTTATTTGCAAATGCTTGTAATGCTCCATAGATAACCAAATGCTGTTGTTAACTCTCTGTTAACCGACTCTGTTGGTTTTTAATTCATCCAATATGCAAACTGCCAGCATGAGGGTGGATTTGTGACCTAGTTAGTTTAATTTTTTTCAAAGCATGATGGGAGTGGCATTTGGAGCTTGATTAATATTCTTTTCTCAAAGCACCTGCTGGTTCCGGATGCTTTGGCTACCGAGACCCTCAGAAATGGAGTCGGTTATGTTTAAGGGTAATCGGTCTCCTCAATTCTTCTGTATTCCAGATCTTAGAACCTCCTCCTGAAAATATTTTGCATTGATACAAACGATCACTTAGACACCAAACGTGAATTGACTGGATTTGCAGGTCAACAGTCTAGATCACATTCAGAAAAAAAATGTATTTGTCCCAGAAGGGCAATTGGGGCAAGATTGCCTGTGCATTTCACATCATGGTAGTTTAAAACCGTGCTTTTTTTCTTTTTTTTTACTGTCATGCCCATATCTTTTATAAGGTCAGAGTTTGAGATTCAAATTTCAAAGAAAGTCAAATCCATTAGTATATTCTGTTTATACCCGCCATCCGTCCTCACCAATCCCATCGTTATCAGTCTGTTTTTCTGCCTGACAACTATTCCTCCAGCATGTCACAATTTGGAAGTGTGACTTAAATCCTCAAATTTTCCCTCACCTTTTTTTTTTTGGTTTTGGTACTTGCTACTTTATCTAATGAGGCTTCTAAGGGTTTCAAAGTGAGGAAGATGGAAAAGAAATCTAGGTCCATGTGAGGCACAATGTTAGCTGGCATTTAAGCTCAATACTTTTCTTTAAACCTTAGAAAGAACGATGGTGACAGTCTGCAGATGTAATTAAATTGCATCTGGACCCTCTGCTTAGAGAAATCCACTCTTTCCAGTTTCCCCCCATGATGCATTTTGTGTCACTTTGAGCACACAACTTCGCACAAGTGTCATCGGGATCTGTTTATTCCGTTTCACCCACTCCTCCCGTTCTGGCCCTAACGTGATCCTCCCGGGTCTCAGTTTTGCATTTTGAACACATTAAAAGCGTAGACAGTGGAGGGCACCGGAACGAAAACTCCGCTTCCACGTACGTAGTTCTTCCTCAAGAACAAACGTCTGGCAGCTCGGCCCTCCGGACATCAATCAGCAGACTCTCCCTCTCTTGTCAGATCAGTTTAACGGCAAAGTAAACCCTAATGGCAGCATGTGTTCTTTAGCCCCTCGTGCTCATGAATTTTTCAGTCTGTACCCGGTGGAATATCAACTTAAACCGAACCCCGCTGAGGCTTTCGGAAACAGCCTTTCCTCAAGTGCACTCAACCTAACGTGGAAGGTTAAGGTCCCGCTAATCAAATGCCATCGCTCGATTTTCTTATCAGAACAATCAACTGGGCGGCTTAAAAACAGGACATCATGCTCCGATTGTTTTGTCCCATCTATGATATCAGTGGAGGATTCCCCATCCCAGGCAGTAGTTTTGGCTACACCAGATTACTGGGGAA
The DNA here is from genome assembly GCF_037954325.1 of Fistularia commersonii. NCBI lineage: Eukaryota > Metazoa > Chordata > Actinopteri > Syngnathiformes > Fistulariidae > Fistularia > Fistularia commersonii. The sequence continues at coordinate 2,440,422 of NC_141316.1, read as the reverse complement.
GTGTTTGCGTCTCTCTTAAAGGGCTCCCCCGGTTACCAAGACGTTATTGTCCTATCTGATCAAAATTTTTACCAGCTACACACAGACATATCTAAGTTTGTATTCAGTTGTTAGAAAAAAATTGAATTCATAGACCGCCATTGTTGCTTAAGTCGGAACGCCGTCTGTGTAGCGATGCCAAGTTGGCCCTCGGCTCGGTCACGTTCATTTTACCGTACCGTGCAAAAACACGTCATCTGTTCAACGATTCCCATTTGAAGCTGAGAGAGAAGTGAGCGAGAATGATAACGCTGGAGACAAAAGTCCAAATGAGCCTCAAATGAAGACGAACAAAGACGTGAAGAGGCAAAAGTCAGCAAAAGATACTGGCGTGCATGTGGCAACTGTGTTGTTGTGTAAACAGAGAGATAGCATTTGATGAAGTAGGTCCACTTTTTGTCATCGGATGTTCATCTAAACCACTGTGCTGACCGACCCCGGCCACATCGTCAGCCTTCACCATGATCGTGTCGGTGCCCGGTCTTACTGCATCAGATTCTTCTGCTGGAGCAGCATGTTGACATCCTTGCAGGAGAACATCCAGCGTCTCCTGCCTGTGGTTGTTCTTCCAATGGGCTTCACTTTTTTTCCAAGGACCTTTTGTCTGCTTGTGACAGAAAACTGTTGCCGTGACATTTGGCTTTAGTTTCAGTTTAAAACTAGCACTTTCAGCAGCTTAGCTCGGCTAAATGTGTCAAACGTATCCTGAGAAAAGCGCCATGGATCCTTGGGAAGTTGTGTCCACAAGCAATTTCCACTCCTTTCTTCTCTTCCTGTCCCTTGGAAAGTTTTGTAAACTTGCATCAGTTCCTTTGTTTTCCTTGGACTGAAATTTGTTCCCAAAGGCAGCACAATGTAGAATTGTTACCGTGTAAACCGTACAGAAGCGAGCAAACGTTAACACTAGCAGAGAACCAATGCTAATATGAGCAACCTATGTACGTCATCAACCCAGCATGTATTGAGTTAGTAAAACATTTTTCGTTTATTAGTATTCATTCATTTGTCATCTACGGCTCATCCTGCACTCAGGATCATGAGGATATTGTAGCCTATCCCTGCTGGTATTGGGCTGGGAGCAGCGTTCGCACTAGGTTAGTTGCCAGTCGACCGCAGGGCCACATATAGACACAACCATTAACTCTCTTATTCACACATGGATGGACAATTTAGGATCTCCTGAGAAACTTCTGCATGTTTTTGGACTGTGGGAGGAGTTGTTTTAAAAAAAAAAAACATTCTCATTATTTCATATTAAAGTTGGGGTAAGTTTTGACACTTCCTGCCTTGTGACATTCAAACTGAATTAATATCTTTAAAAAATGCCATTAATATTTTTTACACAATGCAAGATTCACGGCACATACCCATGTATATGTGCGTGCCTGCAGGCCCGCTCAGTGGGGTGCATACCTGCTTGAAGCCACTCCACATGACACTTTTGTTCTCAACACACGAGATAAGGGATCTGTCAGCTGGGACATCACAGTGAAAGCCCCCAGTGGTTCTGCAGCAGGTGCTCACCAAGTCTCCATCCACTGATTAAAGAGACATTGTTTATTCAGCGTTTTCGCTTGAACAAATAAAATCCATGCATATATGAAGCAAAAAAAAAGAAAAAAAAAACTGCGGTCATTCATTTTTTGTCTCACAACTTTAGCAAACCAAAGTCATTTTTTGCTGCTTATTGCAAAATGTTAATGTGCCTCAGTCTCCCTGTCCGTTTTTTTTTCTCCCCGCCGCCATCCACCAGGCCTTGTGCTCAATGGACGAGTTCAGGAATCTGGACCGTGACATCGAGGGCTCGGCGAAACGCTGGAAGAAGTTTGTGGAGTCCGAGTGTCCGGAAAAGGAGAAACTCCCGCAGGAGTGGAAGAATAAAAATTCCCTCCAGAGGCTGTGCATAATGAGGGCCCTGAGGCCTGACCGCATGACGTATGCCGTGAGGTGAGTGGCGGGGACGCCATGTGGCCTTTGCTCTGTGATCCACATAGTGTCTTTCTGACCTGCGCTGTTTGGCAAAAGGCCGATGGGGTGAAACGGGTTAACCTTTTGGCTTAAAGTTCGGAGTGACGGGGGCACCTGTGCTCACCCTTTGATCGCAACGCTAGTTTGTTTGTGGACCAGACAACACGTGCAGTTTCGTTTATCGGAAAGAGACGAGGAAAACGCCTCTTAACCTCCGTCCCCACCGAATCAGACCTGCTTATTAAGACGCGTTGTCCGAACACCCTGTCTTGTTTTGATGACAAAGCAAACCTATTTTTAATCAAGCTGTAACCAGATTGGGAACAGATAACCGTAACGCTCTTTAATAATTCTTACGCCGTCCTCCGATGATAATATTATAATCAGGCAGAAAAACCCGGAGTCTACCGCAGGCTGTCCGTGCCAGGATGCCGCACACGGGATCCCAACACGAGCCAACTAGTATCGATTCATACAAATAGTATTGATTTATGAAAACAGTTTATCCCGCGCTGTGTCCTACAGCAGATTCTGGTGTAACTCAGCGTGTCCTTTGCCGAAGCAGTGTCCTTCCTCTCTGCAGAGACTTTGTAGAGGAGAAGCTGGGGAACAAGTATGTGATTGGCAGATCCGTGGACTTTGCTGTGTCCTTTGAAGAGTCGGGTCCGGCTACGCCCATGTTCTTCATCCTCTCTCCCGGAGTTGACCCTTTGAAGGATGTGGAGAAACATGGCAAGTCAGACTTATTTTATCTTCAGTAAGGCATAAAATTCAGACTGACAGTTACAGGGTTTTTTTTTCATTATCAGTGAATATGCATTTACAAAGAAACAGCGTCTGTTTGAAACACTTCTCAGTTTCCTTAAACATCATTTTGTCGTCGGCTGCAGGTGCGCTTGCATGCATGACTTCCACTTTGATTCCCGCTGCATATTAAGATCAGGCGAAAACAACAATCGTGACTACACGTTTGCCTTGCATCCGTGCTGTGACATCAGCCATCAGTGCCAATGCACAACAGGCTCCGGGTAGATTAAAGGGATTATGCAAAAGGTCACCAATATATGAGATGACCCCGCTGGTGAATTAGGGCCAGCAGAAAGTAAATGTCATTGGTTTTAGAATAACTTTACACTCCTGAATAATTTGGATGCTTGCTTGGCACACTGTTTTGATTTTTGACCAAAACAAGCCTCAAGTCAGAGCACCCGTGCCGGTTTGTGTCAGGGCCACACAGCAGTCGACCTGCTGCCAAGTTCCTTTGTCTGGAGATATTTGATGTCAGATCGAATGAATACTCAGACAACAAGGATATCGTAATTTTATATAAGCACAGAAATACCCACAGGAAATGTCCTATATTGCTTTGAATATATACGGCACACTCATTGTGTTAAATAATACATCATTTGTTGGATGTAACGTCTCTGTTTTTCTCTTTTTCATGTTGCTATTTCGGGGTGCAGGAGCTTGGGATTGCTTTTATTTATTCATGTTCCCTCATGCAAGAGACTAAGCATAATTATCAGTCTGAAATGTAATGAAATAAATAAACCAATATAGTAAAATAAAATGAAAATTTAAGATAAGATAAAAAAAAAATTAAATGTAAAATTTTATTTTATTTCACTTATGAATCTATCTATCTATCTATCTATCTATCTATCTATCTATCTATCTATCTATCTATCTATCTATCTATCTATCTATCTATCTATCTATCTATCTATCTATGGCCTCTTTTAGCAGGGTTCTGCAGGAAGTGCATATCATGAAGCATATCTGTGAATCATACCTCAGAATGTTTTTGTTTTTGTTCCAAATCAAAACTGTCAAATCAGGTCAGTAAAAGGATTTTTTGTTTGTTTGTTTGCTTTTTTGTTTTTCACCAGGAACAGCATCAATGCCTTTCAGAGCACTACGCCACAGATATTTTACAGCTGCTATTTGTCACGTAGCCTGGTGCGAATTTGTGTCCATACACATTTTATATGGACTTTTATATGCACTTTTCCAATCTACAAACCCACCGGCTATCTGTCAGACAATGATTAGCCTTGAGGAATACATACAATTGCCTGTTATCAAGTGCAGCCAGTAGATATCTGTTCCCTGACGTATGTTTCCTTGTGTCTGCCAGTATCTGACTTACGACTTAAGATGTTCAAATGGAGTCCGGGTATGAAATGATATATGTGACTGGAAATATGCCGCACCACTTAAAGATACATACATAAATTATAAAGACTCTTTTTCAAGCATAAACGTTCACCTCCTCTGGTCTCTGCTTGGACAGTCCACCTCCATGTAGCAGCCCCTCAAAAGCGAGCGGTCCGTACAGCTCAGACAACCAACCACGAGACTTCATTTGCTAATTATATATTCATAAGCGCAATCGTTTTTCATGGATTAGCAAAGGCCCTGTGTGATTTACTTCCTGTTTGGCCAGCGCATAATAGAAAATCATCTCGGGCTTGAAGTAGCTCGCCATTACATCAGCACTTTAATATCTCCTGGACGGTTCGGAATCCACAATCCTCTTCTAATATCGTAAATATTTGCCAGAGCCCATTGGTAAGAGGTGTGATAATTGATTATCAACACTCTGGATCTGGGTGTAGTCAATCATATCAAAGAGTAACCGTGTCCTGCTGATGCTGCTGCCTCTGCAGAGCGAGACAGAGGGGAGAGTGCTGTAATGTTGAGTAACAGCACACACCGCGCTCAAACCCCAAAGAGATACTTCTCCATTAGAGCTCTGACTGGTGGCTTTTTGGCTGGTATTAGACTTCAGTTCCACTTTCATTAGACTGACAATGTGATTTTGTGCTCGGCAGGGGACTAATATCCCTGAGACAGAACCTCACTGTCTGCGTCATCGTAGGTTGAGGTTTTTAATGAAACAGGAAAACTAAATCCCGCTCGCAAAACCCGGCAAGGCTGGCAAAGCGACAACCATTTCGTATTTGCTGAAATTCTTACAGAGGGTTAAAAGAGCTTCTTTACCAGTCGAACCATTTACCTTTTTTGGAGGTGTGTAAAAAAATCAGTTTCAATTATGCTTCGTTTTTTGTCGCCTTTTTCCAGTTATCTATCTTCAATTAAGTTATGCAGATGGCTCACTAATATCAGCGGTGGACATACTAAAAACATGTCATGGAAAAAGGAAGAGATTCTGTGAAACGTATAACTCCCAATAAACAGATTCCAGATATTTTCAGTTTGCCATCAAGTCTAAGAGTGAACAGAGGCATCAGATGTTTTGAAATCAGAAAAAATAGCTAAAGTGGCAGCGAGCCGGGCCAATTAAAACCATAATGTAGAGTCAAGATAGATCTTGAGAAAAGAGAGGGGCCTAACCCTGACCCGGACCCTGACCCTGGCCAAGGCCCGATATTTCAGATTCAGATTAGTATATCAGACAAACACAACTGAAAAAACATTGTGGAAAAAAAACGCTCCTCCCATTCTGAATTAATGAGGTAGTTTTTGCTTCTTACTGGGTCCAGCTCCACCTACTCATTTGTTGAACTTCTCTTCAGTGGAAATAAATTGGAAGCCACTAACTAGATGATTGGTTTGCGGCAGTAGCTCTTGCGGGTGCGCTGTGACCCTTGACCTTGTGTTTCAAAGAGATCTCAGACTCACTGCACTGTATGTCAGTCACCTGGCAAATTCCAAGTGGGGATGGATGATAGGCTAACAGCTATTTTTTAAAGACATGCAAACCACCCACACCACATGTACCGCAGTGTATTCTGTGGCTCACTTGTTTTTACATGCCGCGGTCTCCTTTAGCAGAGGCAGGGCTCCACAGGCGACCCACGTTAGCCTTTGCGTTTGACTGGTCAATTGTGATAGATGTGTTGAGCTCCTCTGCGTTTGATAATTTTAGATTTTTTTTCTGATAACACAGCACTGCAAGGATAGAACTGTTTCACCGCATGCATTCTGGCACGCCATACCCGCCAAGGTGTACGCAAAATTGAATGATTAATTATGACGCTGTAACTTTCAGTGTCATCGCAAGGACAATCTCTTGGCCTCCGAATCACCTGTCCTGCACGGTGTCTGCGTACCAGAAACTGCTGCAGCTTCACTTTAATTTTTTATAGCTACAATCTGTGGGCTATACACAGCACGACGCTGTTATCGTAACAATGCAGGTTAATGGCTAATAGCTGAGAGAGAAAAAACACACACACATTTGATTCAACGCATTTATTTTGAGTGCCATTAAGGCAGAGACGTGCCATGCTGCCCGTTTAGCTTCCTGAGAGCTAATATTCATAATATTGTGTTGACAAGGTGAAACTGGGCATTTTCAGCTTGTTACGAGCACTTTCAAAACCTTGATGGTGCTCAAAGCAACATCACCATCACCTCTTATTCACCGCCCACCGATGGCAGCTCTTTCCCAACCGCCGCCAGGCACTAGACGTTAGTGCGCTACCACCGACAGTGGCATCGCTGCAGCTTTTTTTAAACTTTCCTCCAGTCGCTGTAACAAAGTGAACATCATATCAAAATGTTTTAGTTTAACCTACAGCCATACAGTAGCAGTTGGTTTTGTGACAAAAATGCAGGTTGCACAATTTTGGACAGAGTTTCGGCATCTCTCATCATCAGTTTTTCTTTTTTTTTTTTTTTTTTTTTTAATTTAGGATTGCTTTCTTGAAGATTGTGTGTTAATTCTACAGAAATATCTTTGGGGATGTGAGTTTTCAGAGCCAATGAATTCCATTCCACAACACCAAATTCCTTATTTTAAAATTCAGTTTGAGTTCCAAAAGGTAAAACATTTGCATCAAGTCGGTCGAATTCAGGTGTTTCAGCAAATATTTGAGTTGGGGTTCAAAATCATTCATGACCCAATAGGAAGTTATTTTTCTTTCAACAATCTTGACCATTTGCTTATTTTCCAGGGAAGAAGTTGGGTTTCACCTTCGACAACAAGAACTTCCACAACGTGTCTCTTGGTCAGGGTCAGGAGGTCATTGCTGAAAAAGCCCTCGATCTGGCCGCCAAAAATGGCCACTGGGTTATCCTGCAGGTAAGGCTTTACACACAAACACTTAGACACACCATGCGTGCGCAAACCGTGGTTCTGAGTATAACATACGAGGGATGCTGAAGGTTAATGTGCACTCTATTTGTAAAAGGTCACATTCACAATGAGCCCACGCACTCCATCTAATTTGGATCCATCCATCATCTCCAATGATACCAGCCAGATATCTGGGGCTGAACTCTAATATGAATCAGATGAAATGATGCTTCCACCACCATTGTTTAAAAAAAAAGGAAAAAAAAAAAAAACAGAAATAATGCAGCCACTTGGCACAAAAACCCACCAAAGACAAAAATGATTCATACACAAACGCTCACAAAGGAACCATTTTGCAAGCCGAACACGAGGGTTCATTTATGTCAAGGATTTCCCATTCGGGAGCTGTTATAGGTGACATTTCCTTTATCAGTGTGAATGAAGTGTATTATCGCACTGTTTTTCACCACGTATCCGATAGGAGGTTCCTCCCAGGTTTAACAGTGCGGAAAAGTGAATTTTACTCCGGACAGAAATTTCCCTACTGGAAGGGCAGCAGCATTATACAGTACAATATCTGCAGCAGCCGTGTGTCCCCCCCAACACACCACCCCCTTCTTATCTGGAGGCCAAGGCTGGCGTTTGCATTTTAAGTGGAAACCTTGGTGGAATTATAATGGGAAGTATCGACAGATATGAACCGCAGACTGTGCACCGGCAGACAGCCTCTTCTGTTTTAATACGCACAGCTGGTACAAAGTAAAAGAAGAAAACAACAAAAAAAGGGAGAGAGCGAGTGAGATTGGGGTGCCATGTCTCTCTGCTCCAGCGCCAGGGTAGCACAGACGAGCAGTTGTTTAATTACCTTTGCATAAGAATCCAGATCAATAGGCTTAAGAAGGCCTCGTCCCCCTGGCAACAAACCTCCTACTTGCTTTATCATCCACTGTCTGTTTGTCTGCTTGCTGATTGCCACCTCATGGCGCTGGCTGGGGTGGGTGCGTGTTGGCGTGCGTGTGTGCCTGGTTGTCTAGCACCGGCTCAGTCCTCCATGTACCTTGACACTTTAGCAGGGATCCCAGGATAGCCTAGAAAAATAAGGAGCGCGGTCAACGAATGCAGCAGATTCCATGGATGATCCTGTGTTGTTCTGAGAATATCACCCGTGTGATTCATTTGACTATCACTAAAAATGGACAAATCTGAAGACCATCGGTGACTACAAAGTAGTGGTAGGTTAGAGTGTAACTAGACAGCGTAGGATGGTGATTTGCAGGATGAATCTGGTGACAAGGAAGATGAGGAGGACAAAGGAGGAGCAGAGGAATAAGTGGAAGAAGGTGAAAAGGGACTGTTGTGTGGTTTTCAGGGAGGAGTTGAGAATGGCTGTGTGTGGTCAGGGAGAGCTTCCAGATAACCGGACAACTACAGCTAATGTAATCAGGGAGTGCTTGGTGCGCCATCTGGAAGGAAAATAGATAAGGAGACCAGGTGGTGAGATGTGGAAGTGCAGGTTTATATGTAAGAGGTTTGCAAAAAAGAGGCGGGACATTGAGGGAGCTGAAGAGGACTTAAGAGTACAGTGAGGTGCAGTACAAGGTAAAGGCATTACATTACAGATTTTACATAACAGGTATTTGGCAGACGCTTTTATCCAAAGCGACTTACAAAAAGTGCAATTCAATCACTGAAGATCCAAAGTACCAGTAGTCGGAAGGCAGAGATAGCAAAGACCAAAGAAATAGTAATGGGAAGACGGAAAGAGTACTGTGAAGAGCCGCTGAATGAGGAAAATGAAAGGGTAGTAGAAGAGACTACTGTGGACCAGGAAGTAGCGAAGATTCGTAAGAGTAAAATAATTCGGGCACTGAAAAGTATGAAGGCTGGAAAGATGGTTGGTCCGGATTAAATACCTGTGGATGTATAGGAATGTCTTTGAGAGGCAGTGGTTTGATTATCTGACAAGATCTCAGTGTGAGAGGATGCCTGAGGAATGGAGAAGAAGTGTGATGGTGCCTATTTTTAAGAATAAGAGAGATGTGCAGAATTGCAGCAATTATAGGGGAATAAAGTTGATGAGCCATACAATGAAGTTATGGGAAAGAGTAGTGGAAACTAGACTGAGAGCAGAAGTCAGCATTTGTGAGCGGCTGCATGGTTTGATGCCTAGAAAGAGTACTGCAGATAAAGTACTTGCTTTAAGAATGCTGGTAGAGAAGTACAGAGAAGGTCAGAGGGAGCTGCATTGGGTTTTTGTAGACCTAGAAAAAGCATGTGACAGGGTGCAAAGAGAGGAGCTCTGATATTGTATGAGGAAGTCTGGAGTGGCAGAGAAGTATGTTAGACTGGTACAGGACATGTATGCTAGCTGTGAGACAGTGGTGCTGTGTGCTGTAGGGGTAACAGAGAAGTTCAAGGTGGAGGTGGGACTCCATCAGGGATCTGCTCAGAGCCCCTTCTTGTTTGCAGTGGTGATGGACAGGCTGACAGATGAGGTTAGACAGAAATCGCCATGGACCATGATGTTTGCAGATGACATTGTGATCTGTAGTTGGAGCAGGGAACAGTTTGAGGAAAATCTAGATAGGTGGAGGTATGCTCTGGAAAGGAGAGGAATGAAAGCTCCTCCGTATACATGTGGGAATGAGATAAACATAAGGCTAAAGGGAGTGAGGACAATGAAGGTTGAGGATTTTAAGTTCTTTGGGTCAACAGTCCAGAGTAATGGAGAGTGTGGAAAAAAAGGTAAAGAAATATGTTCAAGCAGTTTTAAGAGTGGAGAAAGTGTCAGGGGTAATGTGTGATAAAAGAATAGAGAGTTGAATAGAATATCCCTTTAATCGTCTCACAGCGGGGAAATTACAAGCCAAATATCCAATAACAGCCAAACTGAAAGGAAGGCGTGAGACCGGCAATGTTGTCTGATTCAGAGATAGTGCCATTGAAGAAAAGACAAGGAGCAGAGCTGGACGAAGAGGAGATGAAGATTTTGAGGTTCTTTGGAAGTGACAAATGTAGCAAAAGAGGACATGAAGTTAGTTGGTGCAAAAGGAGGGGAGACCAAGAATCAGGTTAGATGGGGGAGGTTGATTCACCGTGGCGACCCTTGATGGGAGCAGCTGAAGGCTTAGAATGAACAAATATAGTTAATGCTTGGTCAAAATGTATCTGAAAAAATCAGATTACATGAAAGGTGGTTTAAAATAATCTTATTTTTTGTGAGACATGGATTGAGAAGTAATTTTGTGTCACATATGTTATCAACAAAATTAAAAACATTAAAAAAAAAAAAAGGTGATCAGAAAATAAGCCAACAAAGAAGAATATGCTTTGGAGGATACTTGAAAATGACAAATGACAAAGAAATGTGCTGTAAAAAGGTGTTGAAAGAACCAATAGAATAAAACAGAATAGAATAGAATTGAAATGATCTGAACATTAGATATCCTGAGAGTCAGTGAAGTGGAAGGAACATTTTATTATGCATTTCAATCCAGCTCAATTTCCAGAAAAGAGCGGGGGGGACCCTGTTTAGACTGCTCATTTCCGCGCAGTTTATCCACTCGCTTATCAATCCACACCTCCTCCCACCTAAACCTGCTATCGCCCTCTTCCTTTTTTCACCTTCTCATCTCAGCTGTCCTCCCACCCGTCCACCCCCCTCTCTTGTCTCACGGTCCACCATCCTCTCCCGCTGCCAGGCCTCGGCTCCATCAACAGAGAGCCGGGTCAATGGCGAGCTCCCCTTCACCGATGGGTAATTATACTGCAGAATAGCAGCCCGTGCTCCGATGCGCCTGGGAGACAGAGATGCAGAAACTTTAAAAGCGGTCCTCCGGGGGGTGGGTTGCGATGGGGGTTGGGGGTGGAGAGGCAATCAATCGGGCAGATTGGAGCTGAATATCCCACACTCTGGCCGGGGAATCAAGTGGGCTAAAATCACCGGAGTCTTTGCACATTTTCGACTAAAGCCACTCCATTTTCAGATGGTGCCAGAGAGCGGAGCAGATAAGACAGACAGCGGAAAAACCGGACCGAGAGAGTCTCCCGCTCTCGCTTTATAAATCGTCGTCGAAAGCCTCTTCAACTTTAAATCGTTAGACTTTTTTTGATGACCCCGATTTCCCGAAATCTCACAAGAAGAACCGTCTGAAAATTGTTTAAACTATTGATGTAGGACTGATATAAAATCCAATTAGATGCAAACAGTGCAATGTTGAGAGGTCCGAAGTTTCGCCCCTTGTTCAAGGATTTTCAAAGACCGAGATTAAACGAAATTCATTTTTTTTTCTTCTTTTTGGAATATTTTGTTCTCCATGCGCTGAGCATCCCTGCAATTTAAACGTCTGCAGCGGTTGAACTGTGCATTCCTCCGCCTCATCGATCACTGACGCGTATTGATAAACGCTGCTGCTTGGAGCCACTTGACTCAAGCAGAGATGAGCGGTGGCTACCCCGGGTTCGATCTAGTCCGGCACATTCAGGGAGATACTCGGGAAATGTCATAAGCCCTTAACCAAAAAATTCACTGTGAAAGACACAAACCGTTGACTGAAAATTTAATAAAATGAAGATAAATACATATGAATAAAATCAATCAATGGAAAAGGAAAAAAGACTGGAAAATCCGAATTAAATACACGCTGGATTTTTTGTCAGCCGCTCAATATTGTATTTACATGTAGCTCAAAGAATAACAGGTGAGAGACAGAGACAAGAAACGTTTTTCTCTTTGGAGCCAATGCATCATAGTGACCTATAAAAATAGCATTGGTATATAATCCTTCAGTGATCGATGTCGGAGAGTTTCTTATTTATACATCCGACAGATAAATTGTACTAGAATCACTGATTCTGAGCAAGTCTGGTGAATGGAAGGCAAAAGGAATATAAAACATATGAAACTGTTCAAAAGTCGGTAAGACGACCAGGTGTCAACACCTTTTCTGGTTAAATTTGAAAGACATGTATGGACATTAATACTAAACTACACGTTGTAAGCCTTGTCCGAGAATCTGAAAACAAATCAACTGTTGTCCCTTTGAACACACAGTGTCAGTAAATAAATAAGTGCATTGTGCCCTGTGATCCTGAGTGCAGGATTGGTGGCAGACGATGGACGGATGGATGGATAAATACAGTGTGGTGATCGTATTAGCAACATAACAACAGCAATAATGATTATAATAATGTTGTTAATAATCACAATAATGGTAGTACAAATAACAAATAAGAATAAATAAATAAATAAAATAATAACATATATAATAATGATAATGCGGCCCTGCAACTGACTAGCGTAGAGTTCAGGGTGTACTCCACTTCTCACCCGATGACAGCTGGGATAGACATCAGCATCCCCTGCAACCCTGAATGCAGGACAAGTGGCAGAAGTGGATGGATGGATGGATGGATGGATAATGATAATAATGACGATGTTTCTACATCAACTACTACTGCTGATAGCAATGATATTCATAGCAACGCCAGTCACCTGACCAGGACACTGAATCATGGAAAATAAAGGCTTTAAAAAATAAAAAGTCTCGCTGAGATACTTTTGCGTGTCACCTCCATGAAATGCAATGTGAAGAAGCTATGGACTCTGCACCATTTCTTCTGAGATCAGCTGGAGTCATTTAGAAATGACATCTGTGGTGTTCTTAGTTTGTTGAGCCTCCATGAGCGAGGATCTAGCAATGATTGGCGCTGTGCCCTGACAGATGTCGACAACTTCTAGCATCGCAGAAAGAGGTGACTGTAGAAAAGATACCGGTAGTCTTGTAAAGGGGAACCCCTCATCCACAGCCGTGTGAATCCAAAAGGCGTATTTATTTTTCATTTTGGGGTTGAATTATTTTTCCATTCACTAATTCATGTTAGAAAAGAAAAAGAAATCTTGCGCGTGTGATTCATGCCACCAGAGATGCACTGCTTTTCCATATTCTTTTCCTCTTTTCTGAAATAAAATGCAAATACATCACATTGGGACCTTAAAAGTAAAGGCTTCAGATTTGATTATACACAGCTTGTCTTGTGCATATTTGTTATCTTAACTCAGCTGCCTGCAGTATCCTACACACACACACACACACCTTTCCCTGAACCCGATGGCTCTGAAACCCAAACAGCTCACCACGGCAGGGCGGTCTCCTCAGAGCGGCAGCCCAGCTGGGCAGCTATCCTCCGAGCAGCTTCTTGACAAATGACTTTCCCTGCGTGTGAAAGAGAGCGATCGTGTACCTGCATGCGTTTTATATAGGCTTTTGTGCGAGCTGCGTATGTCTGTGTGTGTGTGTGTGTGTGTGTGTGTGTGTGTGTGTGTGTGTGTGTGAGACAACCGGTTGTATGTCGCCATTGTGCTCTCCCTCAGGTTGTGTTTGATAGCAATGCATCAAAGAAACTTGCCAGCAGTTTATTATGATGGGTTTTAGATTTAACTTTCTGTATTATTATGTAAATAGACTCCGCTCTGATGTGGTATCAGTGCGGCCATCGCTGGGAAGCTGCGAGGCCTTTATCTGGGAAGACGTGTGGGGGAACAAAAAAATGTTGCACCTGAAAGTTAATTAAAAAGCTATAGAATGGCAAACCCTCCTCCGTCTGGTTTGTTTGTCCGTCAGCCTGCTGGTCCATCTCTCTCCGATCCTCCCACTACTCTCGCCCCGTTGCCAGAGGATGAATGGTTTCATTACAGTGACAAGTACTGAGGCAGTCTCTCACTCCTTCTGTTGGCTCCCTTTATTGCCTAACTATTTACATGCCAAGAGGAAAGGTTGCAACTCCCGCTTGATGAAAAAGTGCTTGAATTTAGACTTGTAATTTGTATACTGTTCATTATTCTCCGAGGCATCAGGAGGAAAACTCACTTATCTCTTTCAGAGCTTCCGGGCTTCCCGTGGACTCGGGAACAGTTGCGAACCTTTTTTTTTTAAGCAACCCCCCCCCCCCCCCCAAAAAAAAATGTGATTTTTTTTTTTTTTTTTTTTTTTTTCCTGTCTTGTCCCGTCATTCGTAAAGAGGGCTAACTCCAGCCATCATAAGGAAGATTAAATATGAAGAGCAAAGGGAAATGAGAAAGTAAAGAGGCTTATGAATTAATGACTGGAGTTATTAGTGCTGTAATTAGATTTAGGGAATGGGCAGCGCTGCATGGAGAGATGCTCGGGGGGGTGACGGGGGAGGGACGGGAGAGGGGGCTTGGCTGACTGCTTATCATTCACAGGATATCCTGTAAGTGTCAGGACAGTCGAGATGGAAAATTGAGCTCATCCAAGCTTGTGTGATAGTACAAGTCAGCTCCGCTGCCCGCACGGAGCGGAGAGATGAATATGCAGAAAAGTCGGGCTGAAGTTGCGCCGGAGAGCCGTTACTTAATGTCAGCAACCTGGAAATGGCTTTCGAGTGCTATGTACCATTTAATTTAGTGCCGCATCAAAGTCACACAGGAGAGAGGAAGAGTATGCAACATCTTAATCGGCCCCTTTTGCGAGTTGCCATTACAAACATAAATTACACAGGCAGTTCCAGAATCAAGTACCTTATTAAGCTGTTATGTGTTATCCATTAAAGGCTCCACTTTCACAGATATTCAACTAAAAATCATTATCTGTGTGGATTATCCCTCATTTTAACTCCGGAGTTTAATTCTACAATAACCTTCAGTTTTAACCCTGTCGTAGAACATCCATTTGGTGGCTCGCTGGCTGGGCTCTCTGGAGAAAATCCTCGAGCGGAGTGCCGAGGGGAGCCATGAGGATTTCCGGGTGTTTGTCAGCGCCGAGCCCTCGTCCAGCCCCGACGGACACATTATCCCGCAGGGCATCCTAGAAAACTCCATCAAGATCACCAACGAGCCGCCCACCGGCATGCATGCGAACCTGCACAAGGCCCTGGACAACTTCAACCAGGTAACAATTCCATGTTTATTGCTTTCCTTAGTGGGGCAATGTTTGATTATTTTCCTCCAATGATTTTACATTTCGATGGACGAATTGCATCACGGTGTATCTTCGCATTCACTTTCAGTGATCCATCAGAGCAGGGGTGTCAAACTCAAATACGCGGGCCAAAATTTAAAACAATTAGTCCAAGTCGAGTTCTGGACCGGTTGGATGATTATTGAAAGCTTATTTAAATGACCACATATCGAACCAGGAACTAACAAAGCTTACAAAGTTATTACCTCTAAAACATCATCAATCATAAATTTAATGATCGGTTGCAAAATCAGTTACAGTTGTCTCTTTTGGCTCTGACTGTAACTTTAGCCGAGCATATACAAGTGAAAACAGCACAAAGAAAATCAAATGTTCTGCAGTAGCGAAACAAACATGAAACTGCATCACAAACTGAAAAAGCGTTAAAGCACGGATTCTTGAGCTAGTCACGAGTCTGAGTTAGTCTCTAGTCTTTCAGACCAGCCACACTGTGTCCGCTCTGAAGATACACAAATTTGACCATTACGTCCGCCAACATAAACCCTGCCTGCCTTCTGCCTTGAAAACCCATGTTTTTTAATAGCCCACCTTTCTTTCAGCCATTTCTCAGGGCGAGGGGTTGTTGAAAGTTGACACAGGTGAGTGGCTCCATAAGGCCGCTGATAAAGGAGTGAGGCGTAGACTCACCATCGCAGGCCCATGATTGCGGCGCCAATGCACTTGCAGTGTATTGTTGGTATTCTGGTTATGGTGGTGTGTGCAGAATACCAGCAGCCCAGCTCTAGTGGCTCTAAATAGCAGTTAGATCCTAATTAGCTCTAACAGTAATAAAGAACAGCACTAGGCCATGGACCATTTGGTAGCAGGCAGAAAAGAAAGAATGAAGTCGTTTAAGATTAAATATATTTGATTTTCTGTAGTCTCAAAGGTTTTTTATTTTGAAAAATCGCTACCTACACCTGCGCTTCACTCCTGCCCTTGACTAAGCGAAAGTGTTTTTCGGCAAGCCAGTCGGCGAGCGAGCCCTCGCTAGAATGACCCACAGACTACTGACGCTGGACAGTTTATTTGAAAAGGCAGAAAAATGACAATGATGAGACAGCGCTGCATTTAAAAAGAGCTGCTTTAAAAGAATACCAAGAGTATTACTTGAACCCGGTTCATATGCTAAAAATTGTCCAGGATGAAATTGGTCAGGTGGCACTAAAAAGGTTGGTGACCACTGCATTATCTCATTGTCTCATCTTTCAATGTCATTGTGTTCCACAATGTCAATAAAGGCTATTCTGACTAGAGCGTTGAGCTGAAAAATCAAACGGTACTCAATCCAGGCAGGGACATGCGTATAGTTCGGTAGACACTTGCAGATATTGAAATAACTGATAAAACAACAAGAAAAAAGCAGCGAAAATATCCAGACCCCCGTGCAAGTCAAGATGCGAGCGAGGAGGCAGACTCAGAGTTTGGTTGAATAAAGACGGCACGAACAATGGAACCTAAATACAACAGCAAGTTGGAGACTAATGAGGCTGCGAGAAAACAGATGGACAGAAAAGAGGCAGGCAAGATGAAAGCTGAGAAAAAAAAAAAAAAAAACCCGGGACACGCTGTGTGCTTCTGGGCTATCCCAGATGAGCGATGACTACACGTGGTGGGATCGTCTGGTTCCCGGATCCCGAATTTGGGTCTCGGGTCATGTGAGAAAGGCTCAATATGGCTGGTGTAACGGTATTCTGACCAATGACGGCCCTCGCTAACAGACCGTGTCAGAGATTTGGCGCACTCATATCCCTCAAAGTGTTTGGGTTAATGACAGAAAATGAATGAACACATAACCTAAAATGGGTAATCATGAATTATTCTGTCCAACAGTAAATAAAGCAGCAACATTCAACTCAACCAGACCCAACTTTATCTTGACGGCGCCGCTTGCATGAGATAAAAATTATGAATAGTGAAATAGCATTCATTTTGGTGCTAACGGTACCTCCTAGCCCAAATTTTTTTTTTTTTTTTTTTTACTTTTGACTCAGTTTTAGCAAACCTGAAAGAGGGGGAAAGCCTGCATTTGTTTGGGACTATTTTGAGCGGCGGATGAATCGGCATTTGTCCCTCTGGTGGGTTTCCCTGGCAGCAAGATGGGTAGGCATGTGGGATTCAGTCAAGATAAACAACACCACCTTTATGCAAATGATGGAACATGACACTGAGCAGTGGTGTATCTCGCTGACGAGTGCGAACAGACGGGACCCTATAGTGACTTCTTTTTTTGTTTGTTTTTTAGAAATTACGGCCAACGTTGGACTTCCTGCTCAACATAATGTCTTAAATCTAAAAAATGATATTTACCCAGCTGTGTATATATAACAATCTGTTGCTGTAAAGTCTGAGCCTGATCACATTCTGCATCCATATTTTAGATTTTCTATCAAACTAGCCGGCTTTGGGGCAGAATAAAGAGCTGCTCAGCATCACACAGCAAGGGGGATTTTCAAGCGACAGTTTCAATGACCACACAACAGTTTTTTTTTTGTTTTTTTTTTCATATTTTTTGAGCAAACGGGTCCATTTTGATGTCCTCTCCCCCTTTCCAAGAATTTTCCCTCTCGCTATGACTGGCAGGTGAGACAGCATATATGCCAATTCTCACTCCGCTTTTTCTCATCAAGTCGCCAATTTGCGGAGATGGAGTATCTAGCAGATGGAGGCGTCGCCGTTCGCTCGCCCCGGAATTGCCTCTGACCCGCGGAGGGCAGATGTGACCGTGGCATGTGCGAGCATTAAAAGTTTTGCAGGTAGATTTGGAGGCGGCTGCCTTGTGCGAGAGCAAACGTGGCAACAAAGTTGTTTACTTATTTGCTTATTTTGGGTTGTGGCAAAGCATTCAGACAGTCTTTAAGCTTCCAGCTCCTACATTTGTTGCCGCTGTGGTGGTCCGCTCTTTATCAGCTCTCATCTCTATCTAAGCTTCGCCGTTACCTCCTTGCTTCACTCCCAAAGCGCATTCCCCCTCTCAGCTTTCTCCCCCGTCCATTTCCTTGATCTTCAGTTTGTTGATAACTATCTCCCTGATAAGGGCAGCGTGTTTGTGAGCCCGCCTTCTGCAGAGCCGCAGAGGGGTCCGCCGAGGTAAGGGGCGGGGGAATATTCCAGTCATGTGTGAGCAGTGAAAGCTAATCAATGCTACCGTAACTCTCCGTAATAGCCCGCCCACAAGCTTAAAGCTGGCCTTAAGCCGGAGAAATGACAGTTTCTTTCCTCTTGACCTTTACAGAGGGAGGTGCGTTCAGCTCGGCTGCCTGTTTTCATAGCCAGAACCCTGCGAGATGGAGTCGGGATGAGCTAAACCTTACATCTGACTCAGTGGTTGAGGTTTTTTTTTTTTTTTTCCTCTGAGTTGCTTTATAATAGCTCCTATGCTGCAACAAAATGTATTTGCAGTACTCCCTTCGCCGCCACTGATCGTTTTTGTGCATCTGTCAAATTTTCCTCTGACACTAATCCCGTATCCTTGTGGCTTCATGAATGTGTGTGTTGCTTTGTGTTGCTTTTTTCTATCCAACTGCGAGTTGTTTCTCTCAAGTCCACAGGTCATGAATAGGGAGCCTTGCCATCTCTTTCAGCCTTGTTGAGCAGGGGGAAGGTACAGCGCAGAATATTAATTCTGAAAGTGTGTATGTGTACGTGTGTGTGTGTATGTGTGTGTGTCTGCACTGTACTGTGTACTCGTAGCTTCCGAGGGCACTGCAGCAGGCGAAGCAAAAAAGAACCATCACCGCCACACTCTCATGACACATGGTAGAATAAAGAGAATTTAGCAATCCTTGTTCTGTGGAGGTTATTGGCATACATATTTAACTGTCTTTCCCCCCCTGAGATTACCCTGCCATTTATGTCCAGCTTTTTTGCTTTTTTTTTTATTTGCCTTTCTGGAATAATGAGCCCGGGAGACAGATGGAGGTTGGAAGTGCCTGGCAAGTTGTGACAATTAAAAGGCGATCTCATCTTGGGGCTTATTGCTACTGTGTCATCTCATTGACTGGCTGTTATAGGGCAGAACTGTTGGGTACATGACAAAATAAAACAGATCAGAGGGGCATCTGACCAAAGCGCATCTCTTTAAAATGTGCCAAACTTTGTTTCACAGGACACGCTGGAAATGTGCGCGCGAGAGAACGAGTTCAAGAGCATCCTGTTCGCACTTTGCTACTTTCACGCCGTGGTTGCGGAGCGGAGGAAGTTTGGTCCCCAGGGGTGGAACAGATCGTACCCCTTTAACACCGGAGACCTCACTATTTCTATCAACGTCCTCTACAACTACCTGGAGGCTAATCCCAAGGTGTAACGTTGTTGTATCCCCACTGGATGAATTACAGAACAGAACAATTTATAATCGCAACTGGAAATCTAGACCTAAATCGGACTTCCGTTTGTCAAATCCAGGTGCCGTACGATGACCTCCGCTACCTGGTCGGTGAGATCATGTACGGGGGTCACATCACGGATGACTGGGACCGCCGTCTGTGCGGGACCTACCTGCAAGAGTTCATCAAGCCTGAGATGATGGAAGGAGAGCTGTGTCTGGCGCCAGGCTTCCCCCTGCCTGGGAACATGGACTATAAAAGCTATCACCGGGTGAGCCTCTCCCGCTGGGTCAGAGAGCAGCAAATGTTAATTGAAGTCATAATACATCGGCTGAGCGGGGGAAAGGGCGGATAAAAAAAATCACAGCGGTCGCTCTCCGGGTTTCAGCGCAGGCATGGATATCGGGTCTGTATTGCAAAATATTGACTTGATAGTCAAAAGTTATGCCTCTTGATCACTGTTCCCCCATGTGTTAAAAGTTCAACAATTCATTGCTAATCCATGATCAATTAATAATAAAATTGTAGAGCAGGGCTACTTGTTATCAAAATGGGAAATTGAACACATGGGACTTTTTCCATGAGGTCAGCTGCAGCACTTAGGTTTGAAAAGGCTCATTTTAGGCTAAGATCAAATATTTGAACGTAAGATAAAACAACCAGACAAAAATACAGATAGAGCCTGGGAAATGGAGATACGTAGATCAAACCCAGAAACAAAACCCAGAAACGGTAACACGCGCCGCTGTCATCGAACCCTTGGACCTGTCGGCGGTGTGGATGTTTTTTAGCGACACATCCAGATCCAAATCAAACGTTTGACACGGAGTAAAAAGGGAGAGATCTGGAGAATTTGTCCATTAAAGCAACATGAAAGACGGCGCACAGCAGTGACTCACAATTCTCTTCCCTCATATCATCAAGGAGTCGACCATATTTTTCTTTTTGGGTTTAAAGGCTTCCTTGGTCCCGACACTTCCATTTTAAGCATAAATGAGTATTTCTCTAACAACAGATTGATATTCTTTATTTTCATTTTTGTCGTTTGCTTTATTGTATGTACCTTTTTATTGTATTCCGAACACATAGCAAAGGGTGATAATTGGTTATTGAAGTAAATAACCAGATATTGCTCCGATCAGTTCGCTTTTCGATTCAACATGGCCATCTGATCTTTTCGTGCAAATCATGTCCAGAAAATGCAACTTCTATTTTGCCATTTACAAAATCATCTTCTACATTTTTTCTTTTTCTTACACTGAGGAAACTGAGGGAAGCATGCAGGAGGCTGTCTGGGTGGGTGAAGTTCACTGTAGCATTAGTTTAGCACAACATTAAACTGGAATTGATAGAAACATCCAACGTCTTATTTGAAAATATATCCGTAAGGCTTAAAAAAAAAGTCAACACACCATCAACCGACAGCCGTGCGGCACGACTTGCGGCCACCGACCGATCCCTGGAATAAACATACAAAATGTATCATCCCTGGTGTGTCATCGTCTCCATTAATAACGTTGACATACCGCACTGCTCGAGAGCACTTCAGATGTGAGTTGTGACTGCCCCGGGCGCCATCATGTTCCAGCTTCTAGCCGGTCGACCTCATCTCCCCTCGTTGAATTTTGTGATATATCATTTTACATAAATCCTGATTGACAGGCTAAAATCAAAGTGGAGGCAGTTCGTTGTATCAGCTTCTGCAGCATGTTATCAAGGCTCAGATAGTATATATTTATCTGTTGGACCGTCCCCTCCCACGCAGCCATCTGGAGCAAACTCAGAGTGCACTTGGGGGAGGTGAGCACAGGGATACACACCAAAAGGGTGAGAGTGACTCAGCAGTTTTCGCTCTTCTTTCAACAACATACGGACACACGCAATAGGCAAAAGTTAGCCAGCGAGTACAAAGGAGATCAAACAAACAGACTAAAAAGTGTCTCTGTATTAAAGGCCAACATATTTTCCATCAACATTTTTATCAGGGCATTTGGATTAGAGGAGTTTGCTTTTTTTTGTTGTTGTTTAATGTAAGTATCACACAAAAGCAAGCCGTCGTCTGTTGGGGCGCCACCTTTCATCTGCAATTATCTGGAAATATACTAATATTCATTATGGACCAGCAGATGGAAAATGTTGCCATGGCAATTGGCAGTCTCTTATCTGATCCTGACTGTTCGATTCGCACTCATAAATATCCCATCCGCTGCGAAACCCTTTCTTCTTTGTCAGCAGAAACACCTGAGGGAAAGCTTTCTAAAGTATTTCTCTTTTTAGGAAGTTGAAATCTCGGACTGTTTTTTTTTTTTTTTCTTTTGTGAAGGGTTTTTTGAAATGTGAAAACGTTCATCCGTCGCTGAGCTCGAGCACTCACGTGAATATTCTGTCCTCCAGTACATAGACGACGCCCTACCTGCCGAGTCTCCTTACCTCTACGGCCTCCACCCCAATGCAGAGATCGGCTTCCTCACGCAGACCTCCCAGAATCTTTTCCGCACGGTGCTGGAGATGCAGCCGAGGGACAGCGCGATCGGCGACGGTGGGGGGATGACACGAGATGAGAAGGTAAGGGCGGGCGGTGAAGGAAACGCCTGATGCGACCTAAAGGTGTTTTCAACGCACGGTGACGCACCGCCTGCATCTTGAAATGCCCCAAAACACCTGATTCACATAGACGGCTCAGGGTAGGGTCTAGTGTATGATGGAGCAGGAAAATGCATCCCTTCCCACTCCATATATGTCATGTGGAATTATTACTCATGG
The DNA here is from genome assembly GCF_037954325.1 of Fistularia commersonii. NCBI lineage: Eukaryota > Metazoa > Chordata > Actinopteri > Syngnathiformes > Fistulariidae > Fistularia > Fistularia commersonii. The sequence goes on along the minus strand of NC_141316.1, from coordinate 2,418,301 downwards.
CACAAAATAGAGAGATTTTTTTTTTTTTTCCAAATACATCACATCTCCTGTGATAAGTCTCCCACTCTTGCGGAAAGGATACACTAGATTATGACATATTTCAATTAAGTTTTCACTGATTCACTGCCATTCAGCTAAAATAAACACAGCTGGGTATTCTAAATGAAAAGCGCACACACACACACACACACACAAAAATAGCATCCAGTGTTAGAACCAAATCCATGGCTTTCAGCCTGAACTGATTGCAATCTCCAGCCTGACACCCTTTCTACGCTCAGACTTTTTTCAAGAAGGTTTTGATTTTCCTCTAAAAAAAGCCACCACAGAGCCAATCCACTTGAATTTACGCTTAGCAGTTCGTCAATCACGTTTCCATCGGGTTCAGTAGTTTGTCGATGCATCCGTCACAGTTTTATGAGAGCAGGTTGATGGTTTTTAACTCTGCTCACGTCCCCGTCGCTTTCAAATGAGGGCTTGTGGTTATTAGAGACATCTAAGATGGAGATCTTCGCTGATAAAAACATATTAGCTTGTATTAAGCCCCATTTCAATGAGGTGATCACAGACAGGGTTTGGAATACTGAGAGTCAGAGTCAATGCGAGTCTGCTTTCTTCATCACGGTTTTTTTTTTCTATAATTTCAAATCAAACTCAACAAAATGATTGTGCGCATTATCAGCTACTGCACTTTTTGTAAATACTACCAGCAACAGATGCACACTGTTTGGGTTGTGTGACTGATATAGTTATCCTTATGCAGGATTTCAGTGTCTGCATGTCAGTTGCATTTAATGTCTGATTCTGAGAGGCGATACGCGGTTGCACGGCACAAATTTGTTGTGATCCACGCGCCGACGGAAGCGCTGCGATGAGAGTTCAACGTCTGAACCGGAGCCTCGACTCTGATTCGACATCCTGTCTTTTGCAAGTCAAGCTGTTCAATGGGGCCAGGTTCAGAGGAGAGACATCACTGGCCTCTTTCAGAAAGACAATGGTCACACTTTGGTCAGAGAGGAGCATTAGTAGATTCTCCAACTGTGGGAAGAAATGAATAACTGACCTTCTTTTTGGGGCTTGACATGACCCAGAGTCTTTTGACATGGCCAGCCGGCAGTTGTTCTTTCTATTCAATGCAGCTGTGCTGTAAAGCTTATTTTCTTTCTTTGAAAACTCAAACAAATACTCTGTCAGAAAGAATGTGCAACATTTCACAGTCTCTTAATGGACCAAGAGTTACTTTTTCAATTTCATAAATAAGGGTCATGCTTGTCTGAGTGGCGGCTTTGTTAAAAAGTCATTCATGCTTGCAGCCGCTCTAAATAAGCGGCGGAATATCTTACAGGTCTGTTTATTCTTATTACACTACGCTGTCAGATATCTTTCAAAAAACGAGTAAAAAATCACCACCATTTCAATCACATCGTGTTTACCGTCCTGTCTCTCAACATACTGCCTTTTTTTTTTTTGTTTACATGCTTCACAGATTCTTTGGGGCTGTTTTTGAAATTTCAACCCTCGCAAAGGGGGAACCCGCTGCGTCCAATCGTGAGAAAAACCCAGTCAGAAAGAACTGAAGTCAAATAACTCGGACCTGATTCGATCCAACATTGTCGGGCCGCCCGCGCGTGAACGTTTTCCAGCGCAGATTGCGTGACCCAAAGCGTAAAACTGTTGTTTACAGAAAGAGACAACTGACTGCAGAGCATGGCAGCACGACAACTCGCGACCACTCCTGTTAGCTCGTTGCGTTAGAAAATCCAACCTTTTAACTGTCTAATAGGACATCAGATGGGCTATTCATGCCCCTTTTCTCCCAGACAAAAATGTTTTTGCATTAAACAACTACAGCACAAAAAAACGGCTGTATTTTTGTGATGTAAGTATACATATTATGGCAGTGGGCAAGCCTTTTTGCCCTGTTACCTGTTTTAGCTAAGCTAACTAGCATCTGCCTGTGAGCACCTGGGAAGCAATGAAAACACATATCCCCAGACGTCACGCAACTTCTTGAAATAACCGACACACTAATAAACTAAAAATGATGTTGAAAGTGTTTCAGATGAAGACTGTGACTGGACCGATGTCAACCCTGTCTAGAGACAGCTTGACATTTCAGGAAATATTTCTCTCATGTCCAGTGAGACGAGGGAAAACAGATACCGCTCTTTTGTCTGTCTCTTCAATATAATGCCGGGAGACACTTAGCTTACCTGAAATACTAGTGGGAGAAAGCTAGCCCGGCTCTGACAAAAGGATAGGAATGATAATAACTGACTGCTTGTTGCTCCGCCCTCCCTGAGGGTAGCGGAGTCACTTTGCTACACCGATATTTATCCGACACTGAATACGGGCCGCCTTCTGGTCCAGAAGGGGCCGACATCTTTGCTATGGGAAAAGGGACAAAAATTAAACGAGGGGTGTTTATGCACCCTTTTCTATTTCCTGTCTGTAAATGTCATCAGAGATGAAAATGATGCAGCGTGAATAACAGGGGAAAAAATGCTATCAGTTATATTTGGATGCCGGTAAAACTTTATGCGTTTTTACCGGTATCCAGTTTTTGGTATTGGAATAGGGAAAAAATAAGGAAATGCATGTTTTTCTCTTGCTGCCAAAGATTTCTTGGATATAGACATCATAATACTCCACAGATCAAGTTATTGCAGAGAGAGACACCCTCCTGTCCACAGCAGGGTCGGCATTAAAACAGCTTTCCATGGCGCAGTCAGTGAGTGTCCATTTTTATTATATTTTTAAAGTTGATTGTTAAGGATGGGTGGCATCTCAGATGTGCCACACAAAATAAAAGTGATACATAACAATAAACCGGTTTAGAGAAGAACCGGACGGCAGGCTTTTTCTTCACACTGCCATTTTTCAAACACTGAGCCCGCTGATTGCCAACCATCTGACATATTGAATCTTAAAGGGGCGTCAGTGGCTCCGTTGGTAGAGCGGGCATCCCTCCAAGTGGAAAGCCGGAAATGCCATTCCTGCAAATGTCGAAGTTCCCTCGGGCAAGACACTGAACCCCAAAGTTTCTCTCGATGCGGGTAGTGCCTTACATGGTGACTGTAACCAAGAACAAAGAGCTTTGAAACCACAAGGTGTGAGAGTGCTATGTAGGTTGAGACCATTTACAAATGTGTGTGTGTGTATGTGTGAATGCAAAAAATTCTAGTCCTCTACTAGGTTATTGTATTTTCCTTGTTTCTGAGGTATTTCAGCATTTTGATATCTGTAAATCAAGAACAAATATTCACAAGCACAAACACACACACACATGTAGCTGTTTGTATATGTGTGTATGATTATATATATATGTATATATTTACATATATATGTATGTATGAATATATGTATGCATATGCGTGTATACAGAGTCATATTTGGACACAAACTTATTTATGTATATGTTTATGTATATTGTTTGTTTGTTTTTTTCTTGGGGGGCCGCTTTCATTTACAAATACATTTGAAGTTATTGTATATCAGAGTCTTGAGAAAAAGGCAAACAACCTTGTCATCACTAATATGGATCAATACAGTGACATTCTTAAGCTCAGAAGGTCAATATACTGATTTCACCATGCTGCGGGACTGGTTGATTCTAATATTGTTTTCCATGTTATGAACAGCTACTGAAGCTGCTAGCGTGTAGACTCTGGATTCGAGGGAGTCACAGTTGCGTCATAGTCATAGTTCCGTTACGATCTGTACTGTTATCATCTTAAACTGAGTGGAAGAATGGTCTTTTTTTTTCTTTGGTTTATTTTGACATCATCCCGACAACATTTTTTGTAAATTCCAAAGGTAGCATGAGGAAGTAAACATCCTGACTTCTGAAATTTAAAAAAATGGCTTCAGGATAACTTTGCTGAAAATTAATTGGCTCCATATATTCGGATACAACCAGAAGTCTCTTACATGTTCATCTATTATTGATGCTCATTATCAGAGGGAAAATATCTAAAAAACAGTCCAGCAGCATGGAGTTTACAATGTCTCTGCAAAGTTTGCAAGCTTGCAAATATACAAATAAATTCCCAAAAAGTTAACTGGGGACTGTAATGAACATATGGATACATAACGTACCGATGGTTTTGACCTAATTTTATACTAAAAAGATAAATTTTGCGATAAACACGTGTGACACATTTTACCACAGACAGATGCTTTACCAAGTTTCTGAACTCCTGGGCTCAGTACTCTGTTTTTCTTGTCTGTGCCTTTTTTCCCCAAACCCCCACTCCCCTCTTTAGCATCCTGCTTAACCTACACCAAGGACACTGCAGGCTCAATTAACCCTTTCTAAAGCAGATTACATAGAAGCCATTTAGTAAAGTGAGCCTAGTACTATCCCTTGGTTTCATTTTGCCGTGCATTCTTCTAATATCAAATATCTTTTTCACACCGATGTTTGTGTGTGTGTGTGTGTGTGTGTGTGTATTGTGTGTATTATGATGTGTGACCTTTCTGGCTGAAAAGCCTTGATTCCGGTGTCTCGCTGTGACATGTAGAGCTTAACAATGCGGCTTGCTTTGTATTCATCCCGCTGCCCCGCTGCCAAACCCGATCAGATATTCCAAGTGAAAAATCCATATATATGATGACCTCATATCCTTTGTCCGACACCTAATCCACTGATTGATCGCTGATGCCGGTTGCCTTGGGAAAATGTTGACACAGACATTATCTTTCATCACTTATCCACAAAATTATGAGGTGTGCATTGATTTTCTCCGGGGATTAGTCTGTTATTGAAAACAAAGAGCTGCCATTGCAAAATATTTCTCATGAATATTTATGGGACTGTTCATTTCGAACTGTAACACTTTCTCAGGCTGTCAGCATTGGCAGCGCTAAGGTTTTGTTATATGTCGAGGAATATTCCCCATCCTTTTTTCCCATCCTGAATGTCTTCAGTCGAACGCTAATTGTTTCGGCTGCCTGTCCCGTTGTTTATTTAAAGGTACGTGCAGCGTTAGAGGAGATCATGGAGAAACTCCCGGAGGAGTTCAACATGCCCGAGCTGCTCGGGAAGGCGGAGGAGAGGACGCCCTACCAGGTGGTGGCACTGCAGGAGTGTGAGCGCATGAACCTCCTCACCCAGGAGATAAGACGGTCTCTCCGGGAGCTTAGCCTGGGACTTAAGGTGAGGCCATCATGACCATGATATCCTAACTTTCTTGATAATATATAATAATATAATATTAAAATTAACTGGCTATCAGTTTTATTGTTGTTTGTCTCCTTATATTCCCAGTGAATCATGTTTACCACAGCAGCAGGTTTTGTTTCAATTCATTAAGTCATAAAGTCATGCATTCATGCACCCATCAATCCAGTCATTCAGACGTTCTTTTTCTTCTCCTTTCAGTCCTTCAGGGTTCGCCATGGTGAATCAACTTTTTCCACCTAACCCTATTCTCTGTATCCTCCTCCTCCTCTCTCACACCAACTACCTTCATATCCTCTCTCACTACATCCATAAATCTTGTCTTTGGTCTTCTTCAAGACCTCTTGCCTGGCAGCTCCAATTCCAGCATCCGTCCACCAATATATTCACTATCCCTCCTCTGAACATGACCCAACCATCTCAGTCTGGCTTCTCTGACCTTCTCTCCAAAAAATCTAAGATGTGCTGTTCCTCTGATGGACTCATTCCTGATCCTATCCATCCTGGTCACTCCCAAAGAGAACCTCAACATCTTCATCTCTGCAACCTCTAGTTCTGCCCCCTGTCTTTTCATCATTGTCACTGTTTCTAGTCCATACAGCATCGCTGGTCTCACCACTGTCTTGTACACCTTTGCTTTCATTCTGGCTGCTAGTCTTCTATCTCTTCGTACCCCTGACACTTTTCTCCACCCATTCCAACCTACATTTAACTCCTTCCAGAACTTCTCCTTCACCTCAAATTCACATCTACCTGTGGAGCATAGCCACTAACAACACTGAGCATCACAACTTCAATTTCCAGTTTCAGACTCATCAGTCTATCTGACATTCTTTTCACCTCCAAAATATTCCTAACAAACTCCCCCTTCAAGATAACTCCTACTCCATTTCTCTTCTTTTCAGTACCATGATCGTACAGCTGAAACCCTGCTCCTAATCGTCCAGCCTTACTACTTTTCCATCTGGTCTCCTGGACACACAGTTTATCCACCTTTCCTCTCTGCATCATGTCGACCAACTCTCTATCTTTTCCTGTCATAGTCCCAGTATTTAAAGTCCCTACTCTCAGTCCAAGACTCTTGCCTTTCCTCTTCTCTCGCTGCTTCCGAACATGCCTTCCTCCTCTCCTTCTTCGACCCACAGTAGCCCAGTTTCTATTGGTTTCCTGTATGTCATTGGTACCAAAGGTTGGTTAACCTGGGCCTTGACCGGTATGATCTGGTTATTATGGTTGATTCCCGTGTTTGGTTTCGGCAAAAGTTTTGTGCCGAATGCCCTTCCTGACGCAACCCTCTGCATTTATCAGGGCTTTGGACCGACTCAGTGAGACACGGGCCATTGCCGCCCTGAGGCTGCAATTATTCAGCCATTAGTAAAGTTAACTGGATATCAGTTTTGTTCATCCTTTCTCTTCAGATTCCCAACAAAGCATTTGTAGCAGGTCCTGTTTAACTTAATACATTCATTCTCTGATCTATACGGCACAAAGATTAGCGCCAGTTGCTAGAGTTTATTTCGGCTGGTCTTTGGCTAGAGATCGGGTTCACCCTGGACTGGTTAGCAGCTGATCACAGCGCCACACACAGAGACGGCCATTCACTCACTCATTCACATATTATACAATATACGAATGTGTGAATCACAAAATTAAAAAAAAAAAAAAAAAAAAAATAGTAATAATAATGACAATAATGACAATAATAGACAGGGGTCATCGAGTTATGTGAACGAGGGATGCAAATCGATGCAAATATTTTGAAAAAGTAAAAATACAGACCTGTCTCAGAAAATTAGAATATTGTGATAAAGTTCTTTATGTTTTGTAATGCAATTACAAAAACGAAAATGTCATACATTCTGCATTCATTACAATTCAACTGAAATATTCCAAGGAAACAGAACAAGGTAAATAGGAAAATGAAAGGGGAACATAATTATAGTATAATGATAAAATATAATAAAATGTCAAACTTTACATGCTGTACAAGTGATTCAATAAAAGAGCAAAGAATTGCTTTCTCAAGTGGTTGTCTCGCACAATTTTCGTGTTAAAAAGTCATGAAAAAAAGATAAACACAGAAGTGAGAGGACGTAAACAAAGCATGCATTACCCATGCATTACATACATATCAGTGCATTCCTTCGCCGTGTTCACAAACAAGTTCACCCAGGATGCTTGAATTTTAATTCAATCATTTGCTTCAAGTCAAAACTTTTTTTTTCCACATCATTCATAGGATTACTGTCGTAAAGTGGAAACACAAGTCGAGTACCACGTAGGTGGAGGACCACCTCTACTAATAAAAGATAGTGCTGATAAAATAACCTGTGAATATGCTAGAGATGGTCTGGAAGCAGGTAAGAAATTCTTAAAACTAAATTCAACTTCTCGCTTAGTGAAAGTTCAGATTGGCTAATACTATGAATCGTGAATAAAAAAGCGATGGAAACACATTTTTGTTTCTGATCAACAAGATCATTCCACTTCAGCAGCAGCAGAAATCATTCTGATTTTTCAATTTTCTGCATAAGTTACCTGGAAGATAAACAAACCAGACATTAATGAAAAACAAACTGAGGCCTCTCAGTGGAGAATAAATGTATCACAGACAGATTGTAGTATTTTTAGCCAACTGGCAGCAGGATATCAAGCACAGCCTTCAGTGTTGGTGTGAAACAGTCGCCTGTTTACACATCGAGCAACACTCGGGCTCATCAAGTTGTCTCCTTGGCCACTAAACAAATGTAAACACTCCGTTTCGAAAAGTCCTGAGGACTTTATCTGACTAATCGCTGATGTTCTTTAACTGCAGACCGTCTCTCTGAGATTAGGTTCCAAAAACAAGCCTCACCAGAATTCTTGAGAGGTGTGAAGTAGACTGATAGATACATAAGCATGAGAGAAAAATGAGATGAATAAAATGAAACAAAAGGGAGCCTTCACTGAATATTTTTACTATAATTCCTAATAGTTTTAACATGCAATAATGGAATTTTACCCTAGTAGAAAATATTATAATAATATCAATATTAACACTTGAATCAATAACATAATCTCAGCTCAAATTATAAATAATAAACAAAGAAATATAAATAAATCAATAAAAAGCAAAGTTTCTTTTCTTACTCAGAAAATGAATTGATAAATTAAAAAATATATATACTTAAAGGGATTGGTCCCGTCTAATGCCCATTGGATGAATCTGTTTTACTGATTCCCTGACCTTAACCATTGCTAGGTATTTATCACGTTCCTCCATGCTTCCTCCCGATCACATGCTGCTCAATAATGAAGACTTCAAATATCATGATGGACACCAAAGTAGCTGATACTATAATTCAAGCACTTTTTCTCACATATCCGTTTCACCAGATTTTTTTTTTTCCCTTTCCAATCTTCATAATTAAAAGATGCAGCACACTGATATTCTTGCTGTGTTTCTCAGCTCAAGTGACCCCTTCCCTATCAGCCGTAGCTCGGGTTCGGCCCAGGTAATATGTACGGCAACATTTCAATGTCAGCTGACATGTCTGAGTGTGTGAGGAGACACGTAATCACGCCGTGTCTCCGCATCTCTCCTCCCCGCTCCACGCGCATATAAACTCCTCCGTCATTTTGATCTGCAGAGGCCAATTGTGTGGTTGTTTTAATCAGTGGGAGGCCGGGGCTGACTGAAATTGAAAGATGAGGAAGAGGAAATGAAAACATCACAGACTGGACTCCAAATTGCCCAGGATGTGATCTAGTGTATCTTGTTAACCGTAATGTTCCAGTGCTAAATGATAAGCCGTTCAAATGGCCAAAGACAAAATACTCCCCCGAACCTTCAAAAGTCCTTGTGTTACTATATATCTTTTTACGGTATTTTTCATCTTCTAAAGGCTAGCTTGTAAATGCGCACAGAGCACATTCACATTTTATTAATGCTTGGACTATAGTATCTTAATTTTTCCAATTCAAGATCAATTCAGAGAAGTGGTTGTTTACACTAATATAGAAGATCCAAACAGCTTTGGGTTTTGAAAATCTAGGTGCGCAGTGGTTAGCGCTTCGGCCTCACAGCACCGAGGACCCTGGTTGGATTCTGACAAAGGGACCTTTCTGTGTGGAGTGTGCATGTTCTCCTCGTTTCTTTGTGGGTTTCCTCTGGGTTCTCCGGTTTCCCCCCATAGTCCAAAATGCAGCAAGTTAATTGGAAAAAAAAATGGAAAAATTCCCCTAAATGAATGAGTGAGTGAGTGATGGTCGTCCGTCTGTATCTATGGCCCTGCCATTGAATGGCGGATAAGCGGCAGAAGATGGATGGATGGATAGCAGGTTATGGGATTATAAAACTTGCACTGTTACAATGCAAAAATGTAATTGCTATACATTATTACATTACTACTTTGAAAAGACTGCTTTTTTTTTCTAATTCATCATAAAATCAATTTTGTTTTTATATTAGACAACATAACATATAATGTGTGTGCACTATTAGAAAAATGTGTCTGTCCATTGAAGGTATTATATAAAATAAGGCATTACATTGGAAGATAATATGCTTTTGCTGTATAACGTACTCAATAATGCGCTGCATACCAGAAATGAATCCAAAGGAAAAGAGGATATACTGGAAGCGGAGCAGGGCTTCTTTCTGTTGCAGATTGTTTGTTGCCCCAGCAGGACAATCCATCCTTTGTATTATCTTCAGAGCAGAGTCTGCCTTTTTGTACTCTGCATCTCTCAAGTATGTTTATCTCAGATGACATCGGCTGAAAGTCTTCTCAACATAATCTGTTTTGTTTATTCTCATCTCTGCAGTCAAGTTGCTCGGCATGATTCGCATTCTTGGAAAAATGTTTTGTTGTTTTTTTCCTGACTGAAACAAGCTGTTATGACTTCTGTTTCCTGAACCCTCATTCTCCAGAAGCACACTTTCTTCTTATTATTTGATAGTTGATATAACATTTAAAAAAAAAGGAAATTCATAAAAAAATGAAATTGAAATTGAATACTTGGAGAGATATGAAGATTGACTTTTTATTCCCCACTTTTTGAATATCTTTACATGTATTTGCCTCGTTTTTGAGAACTTTGATATGGAAATCCAACATTGAGACAAGTTACAGGATAACGTAGAAGCATAATTGGCGATTTAAAGTTAACCGTCCCCTGAAATAAAACAAAAAACCCTCAATTATCCTTGACACCTACGATTCACGCAGCGCTGCTTTGACTGCACTGAGAGTGACAGGCTACGGCGCCGTTACCGCGCAGCCGAATGTTTCCCTGTTATTAACTAGAAATATTAGAACTGACTCACAGTTTTTACACGTTTGACTTCCAGAAAGCAATGAGACACCCGCCTCCCGTGTGTTTGTCAGGCCTGAGTGAGTCATGTGTTAACAACAAAATGAAAACGGAGGGTGGGGGTGGTTGGTGACTAGTTTGGGGGAGGGGTTCAAATGTGTAAAACCGTTTGTCGGGAGTTATGAGGCTTCGATCCTTCAACACTACAGGCCCCAATATATCGGCTCAGTGATTTAAAAGCCGTGTAGACTGTTGCACCGGCAAATGGAATCATATTTCGTATTTATGGTGAAATAAACAGGGATCGTCGGAACGCCGGCGAAGCCGGTGGCGTGCCGTGGCTGAACCGACACATCGGCGTCGTTCGGCGAAAGGTTTCGCGAAGAATAGATACATGCAAATAATTCAGCAGAAATCTGATAACGTTCGTCGTCTGCCACGGATGTCGCATATTTGAATCGATAAATTGGACCCCGTATCAGAGGCTGACGGACAGCAGTTTGCACTCCTTTCTCCACCAGCATTCTACCCAGCTGCTTATTTCCTTATCTAGACCTACTTGCTTGTGTCCGCGACTCTAAACGCATCCTCGGTCCGTGACAGTTTGTTACTTTTTTGCACTCCGTGCACCCGCGATGTATCTCCAGGGCTAGACACTCAGGCATTTTAATGATATACAGATTATAAAAGTGACAATGCGCTACAGAGCTGAGCCACCGCGATGAGGATCGACGCTCACCTTGAGCTATCTATCGTGACAGAAAAAAAAAAAAGCATCAATTTCATCAATTATTATTGGTATCAGAACCATGAAAGAAAAGCTTGACAAATGTGACAACGCCATATGCAGCATTGGCATTTTTTCGGTTTCAGTCCTGAGATTTATTGTAAGAAAAGGGCAGTCTTGGTTGGGGAGAGTTGTATCGTTGCTGTGCACGATTCTCTAGTTTGTTTGTGTTTTGCATGATAAGCATGTACATCTTCATATTTTGATGAAGATCCGTTTATTTGTGAAGTACTCTCCATCTCCAGCTGGCACGGTTGTCATGGCATTTAAAAGTTTTGAAGAACAGAATTAAGATCGAGACTGGCGGGGAGTCTCTCCAACACTTCAAATAGTTTTAAAAACTGCACTGATTAGCCATCTGAGCTGAGGACGAGTCATCTTCAGTTTTTAGCTCCCCGGGCAAACAGGAGCAGTCTGGATGAACTTCTGGACTCTGCTGTGTGATGAAAAAAATGATAATAAAACAAAAAAAAAAAAAAACACATCTCAACAAACAAAAACAGAAAATTCAAGCGACTGCATACTGGTCTGTAAATACTAAAATAGTAAAAGTAAAATAATGAAAACTGAAATCTATGCACTTTTCTGTACAGCAAACAGATCTGCTCTTTGAAATATAATCAATATGTCAAAGTAATGCAGTGTAAGTGGTTTTTAGGAGTGATCACCTGCAGCTCCATCGAGCTTTGAAGCCGGTTCAGCTCATTGTTTGGTGGCGACCGGTTTGACTCGCTCCCGCGGCTGTCTCGGGATTCATTTTTTTGCTGCGGCAGGTAACTCTTTTCACACACACACACACACACACACACACAAAAAATTTAAATCATCTTAAAACCCACAGTGCACTATGTACCTTCACGGCGTCAAACAGCAAATGACAGCATCAAAGATAGCAAGGAGCTTGTGAATCCAGCGGAGCATTTAGCAGCTTAACTGCCGTAAATTTCCCTCAGGACCCCGGAGTCCAAAAGAGTTAATAAAAGGACTCCTGTGGGTTTTCTGCTATGTTATCACAGACCTTTTCCCTCAATTAATCGCCACTTTTTTTTTCACCGCAACACTTTTTTTAAACCCATTGATGTATGTTTGTTGTGCGTGTGATACCGTGATTATTATTATCAAAATAATGCTCCAAGATCAAACTACAATTTAGATCATATTTTTTCCTTCCACACTGTGGAGAGTTGAGGCTTTTAGGACAGGTGGGTTATCTTTTTTTTAAAGTCAAATCGGGCTTTATTTTCTAGCAGTGGACTGGAAAACTAGGCCAAATTGGATGTGACTCAAGTCCTGACGCCTCTAGACTCTTTTTAAGTTTGGACTCTTGTCACGGAGAGGAAACTAAGTTTTACACAAAAAAACTTGTAACCTACTACACTTGTGTGTAGTTGTTTTCTTAAGTTCACATGTCGACTCAAGAGGCTGTTTTTCTGAGATATCAAATGTATTGACGGTGAAGCGATACCAATAAATGCAACTTTGGTAGAATCTAATACTTCGCAATGCACCGCAGACTGTGATAACATCCACATATCTTGTGATGTCCGGGGGCTGAGATTTATGAAGTCTGAGAAAATAAATCTGATTTCACCAGAGGGTTATCTGGGATTGCGTTTGACGGGTTCACATTTATAACATAAAAATATCCATTATTAACATCTGTTACGGTTCAAAAGATTTGACCGCTCAATCGGCCGTCACAGTGGGACATCCAGACTGTGAGTTGCGTTACCGGAACTACGGGCTCTGTCAAATCCATTGTATTACTCATAAAAATCATACAATTTTAACCTCACATCAACGCTTTATTTATTTCCACAGTAGCATATTTATTTATCATAACTTGCTGCAAACATTCAAAGTATTTAGAGTCTTGAAACCACTTTGACCCCGGCCATGCAAATGTCGAGGATGGGTTACCCGTCCCCTCTGAGCAGAATTCCCTGGTGTTGTTAAAATGGCGTACGGATGTTAAATCCACAGGTAAAAACCCAACGGGATGACTAATACTTTTGTCCAGAGGCAACAACTCTGACCCCGGGAGTCTCTGAACACAAGAACAGCATCGCCTCTCGGTTGATGACCTAAAAAAACGTACACACTCATCCGACCTATTCAACATTTGTTTACACCTGCGGGTGCCTTTCCTTTTAGTGACGCTTTTTGTCATTGTAGCAGCAAAAAACTAAATAAATGGAGCGAAAAAGGGGATAAACAAAAAGAGATGAATGCAAAAAATTTGAAAGCAGAAAGAAGATAAGGTCATTATGCACAAATGCGGTGAAAACAAAAAAGGTAGGTAAATGGAGCATCGAGTTTAAGCTTGGTATGTTAAAACCAAAATGAGCGTTAGCCTGCTGAGGTACTGTTACATGCTTAGTGGCACATCGCATTCCCTTGAGTTGTACAGCAAAAAATGAGGGACGGCAATTTGAAGCAAGCTTTTATATCTTCTATACGGCATGAAATCTAATAAAATCTCTCCTGTGATCCTGCAGGGAGAGCTTACCGTGACGGGCGACATGGAGAACCTTCAGAATGCGATCTTCCTGGATCTGGTGCCGGACAGCTGGACCAGACGGGCTTATCCCTCCATGTCTGGCCTGGCCCTGTGGTTCACGGACCTGCTGGCGAGGATCAGGGAGCTGGAGGCCTGGTCTACGGACTTTATCTTGCCGTCCGCGGTGTGGCTGGCTGGCTTTTTCAACCCCCAGTCCTTCCTCACAGCCATCATGCAGGCTATGGCTCGAAGGTATCGCAATCACGGCCCGGTGGGTGGATGAGGGGGGGGACTGCACTTTGTGGAGCCTCTTCGGTGACATTGTTATGACGACAGGAACGAGTGGCCTCTGGACAGCATGGGTCTGCAGTGTGATGTCACCAAGAAGAATCGAGAGGATTTTAGTTCGCCGCCGCGCGAAGGTGCCTATGTGCATGGTCTGTACATGGAGGGCGCACGCTGGGACACACAGGTATGTTGTTATATGTGCATATTTGAGTGCTTCTCTAAGGCTTTCACTGAAAAGCCTCATTGAAGACTCTACTACTAAGCCTTTCCAGTTGAACCAAAAATTTCAATCTCATGTGTGTTCCTCAGATCAATTTCTCACAGGAAAATAAGGTCCTAACGCAGTCAAGAGAGGTACTTTTTTTTTTGTCAAATGTTGCCGCTGCATCGACCAAATGTGATGTTTCTGCAAATCAGACACATCCCTATACGTAGCCGGGTAGTTGTGGAGTCGGATCCCCAACCTTGAGCATCCGTGCCCATCCAAGACAGAATATGGCTAAATGGTAAAGACGAATGTAGTGAGTTCACCTTAAAACATACCTCTGAGCTGACCGAGGCAAAGCAACTTCAACTCCCGTCTCCCCTCCCCGAGGGGATTCTACATTCCCTCCGTGGCTTAATTTTCTACTTTGCATCCTGCTTGCATTCGGCGCTCGGTGCATCACTCTGCTTCCCAGGCCTCCGTCTATCTACATACATACAGATACCGCATGTGCGCCCGGCTTTCAAGGAGCTTCCCTGTAGACTTGTTAATTGGTGAATGTGCAGAGTGAGCACTCCAACACTTAGATCTCCCCTTAGTTGAGTGGTTCCCTTTTTTTTTTTCTTCATTAAAGTTGGAGGCGCAGGCACACTGGCAGTCTGACGGGCCGGGAGGCTTCTCGCCTCCTCCCCTTCCTTGTCCTCCCTTCACGCCCTCAGCTCAGTCCCAAGGCCAGTCCTGCGTCACCGTCTTCAGGGAGAAGCAGGGTGTGAATAGCGGAGCCGGAAGAGCTCCATCTGGACACAGCTGTGTGCAGCAATAAAAGTCAAAGATTTATAATAAAACTACTCATCTATATTTATGAAGCTCACCTCTTATTCAGAAGGGCCGCCGACTTCAAAGACAACTCGATTCTCTTTGTGATAAACACCTTGTGCCATGAATGAATATGTTGGAACGGTACGCCTGGAAGGTTACGCCGTTACACGTTGGACGCCGCTTTGGTAAAATGAATACTCCAAGCTGTGTCGTTTTCATTGGAAAACACCAATTGAAATTTGGCCAAATTAACTGCTCATGAGGGGTTTATCATAACCAACAACGGGCCAAATGGGTATGGAGTTCAACGCTACCTTAAAAGTGTTCTTACGCCTTTTTTCGCACGCAGTTAGGGGCCGTGTCCTCCGAGCAAACCCCAAAGTCGCGTGGATTTACATTCATTCCTGAAAGTCACCGGGCATTCATGGAGAAACTTCTGTTTGTCAGACTGCTAAATGCCGGGGATTAATTAATGAGACAGACCGCTCGGTTTCAGCCTGTTTAGAGAGTTTTCTAAGACGGGGCAGCTTGGCTTCGATTTAGACTCTGCTGACTTTCACCGCTCTTCAAGGGTACCGGAACTCTGTGTTCTCTCTGAAAGTCTCACGTCGCCTTGTGCGCACGAAGATTAGTCAAATGTTTTTACTTTCGTTCTTTTTCGGTCTGTCTTATATATACACACACACACACACACGTACATATACATATATATATATATATATATATATACTGCAGTGTCAGTGATAAGTGCCAGTGCCAGACAGGCAAGTTTTTACTGCACTTCTCACTAATTTATTACTTCCCTTGGCTCTGTGAAATGTCTCCGCCTCATCATTAAGGCAGGCCTAATGAATCCCAGGTAGCCAATATAATTTGAATAGTAAAAGAATTATCAAAATTGGAGACAGTTTTACTCAGATTTGATTTTTTTTTTCCTGTACGTTTCAGCAAGGTATTGCATATCTTTGTTCTTCCCGCCTTGGCTACTCGCGTACTTTTGAATTATTCCATGATGAACAGTCTTGGTGGTCTTACTGTGTCTGATTACCATAAATAATGCAGGAAATCTATTAATGCATACAAAGAAAACATATCAGTCAAAATATGGATAATGACCACCAGCAATAATAGGATTGGCTTTTTCCAAACAGAATGTAATTGGTTGTAATGGACTTCTATTTTAGATCGCAATCACCTGATAGCAAAGGATATTGGTCATAATGTCAGAATTAAACAGAATTTTACTTCCCATCGCAGATTTGGCCGATATTAAAATGTTGTTTTTGTCAAACCCAAACTATTTTCAACATCGGGGGGAACATTGAGATAATTTTATGGAGAAGAGTCTGATGCGGCAAGCCGCCGTCAACCGACTATCAACACCTTATCAAGCACACGTATAACAACCGCAAGGACATCGGAATACCAGACATGTTTGGTATTTTTGAAAAACTCAGGAGTGTTTTCACATAACAACTATCAAATCCCGGTACATGTCAAACAACACAACACCCTGAGGTAAAGTGCGCGTGCACGCTGAGGACGGGGGAACCCAGACACAAGGCAGAGAACGTGGTGCATGCCATTTGGTGCAATAAGGATTGTGACAACCTCTACATTGTTGAGACAAAACAACTTATAGTCCAACACAGGAGAGCCACCTCTCCAGGACGGGACTGCAGGGTCCACTTACCCAATTTTTTGGACTATAAGTTGCAGTTTTTTTTTTTACAGTTTGGCGGGGGATGCGTCTTTTACTCTGGAGCGACTTATGTGTGAAATTATTGAGCTCTCTTGCTCTGATGTGTGTGTGTGTCTGCGTGTGTGTCTTTAATATAACAGGGATCATCTCACACACACACGCCAAACAATCAAAATTCAGCGGGGGCAGGTCATGGCAGAAGTGGGTTGTGAAAAAAGATGCTACCAGCGACTTCTGTACCTATGAAAATTGATCATTTCAACATTCGCGGTAACTTATAAAAACAACTGAGAAGGAACAAAAAGGGCACCAAAAAGAAAATCAGATTCTGCAGGCTACAAGCCGGAAGTAGTGAAATATGCAGCCGAAAACAACAATCGAGCAGCAGAAAGAAAGTTTGAAGTTAGTGAGAAACTTGTAAGGGACTGGCGAAAAGCGGAGGTTACTCTTACTGAAATGAAGAAAACTAAAAAAGCTAATCACGGGCTAAAGGCTAGCTGGCCACGGCTAGAGGAAGGAGTTCACACGTGGGTGCTTGAACAACGTGCTGCCGGGAGAGGCTTGTCAACAGTACAGTTGCGTCTTCACACCCAGGTAGTTGCCAAGGAGATGAATATAAATGCCTTTGCGGGAGGAGCTTCCTGGTGTTACCGCTTCATGCAACGCAATCGCCTCTCTATCAGAGCTTTCTGAATCCTGACGGGATTCAGAAAGGCTGGAATAATTGGAACTGCAAGTGACGATGACTCTGATTTAAGCAACGTACCGGTAGAAGAGGAAGTGGCGCACTGTCTACCTTCGGAGTTGGCGGAGTTGTTCAGAAGTGACACCGAAGAAGAAGATTTATCATGCATTTTTGGCTGGTGCGACTTATAATCCGGAGCGACATATAGTCCAAAAAATACAGTACACCCGAAGGACAAGGGACACTCCTCTGAAAACAGCAGTGGCTGCATTCTGGCCGGAGAAGACAAGTGATCTAAAAGCCCACACCCCACAACCCAACTAGGGATATCAATGACCTAAACCAGGCCCCAGTGGCTTATACCCGGGCCTTAGCCCATGTGAGCTGATTTTAAAAATCTAAATATTAGCTTTAACTTATTCAGATTCCAACTCAGGTGCATCCCTGGAATTCTGACGTGTTCCCAAAGCGACACACGCACATAAAGATGCATGCATTAACATAACAAACCCTTTCAACTCAGACCAACTCCCGGCCCAGGCAGTTATATACCGGAAACTCCCTGCAGTCTCTTAGAACTGAAAAAGGAGGAGAGTTGAAACGCCTTCAAGGAGAAAAACGAAAGAAAAAGTCCAGTTGCCACGATAAGATTTGACAACAAACATCTTATCTATTTCGCCGGCCACTCGGGTTCCTGTTGCGTGATAACTCTGCATCGCACGTACCCTGAGTTAAAGGAACGACTGCAAAAATAGGAAATACTCAGGGCTCTCCTCCCTGTCTCCTCCTTCCAAATGAGTTATTTTCTGTTTCCACTTAATTATTTTGCAGTGAGGGTAGTTGCAATCAACCTGCATTGATCTTGGTATACCCTCATGTGGAGCAACTTTAAGTGAATAAGCCTGATTCGTGTGATAATGTGGTTTAAATGAACGATAGATAATAATGTAGTCATTTTGCATTGCACATTTGAATGCAGTCCTCTGATTAGAGGAAATGACTGATCTTAACGTTTCCCTTCCCTGTCAGGCTGGATTAATTGTCGAGGCGCGGCTGAAAGAGTTGGCCCCGCCCATGCCGGTCATGTTCATCAAGGCCGTTCCAGTGGAAAAACAGGAGAACAGGACCAACTACCAGTGTCCTGTGTATAAGACCCGGCAGAGAGGCCCCACCTACGTATGGACCTTTAACCTGAAGACCAAAGAAAACCCTTCCAAGTGGACCCTTGCTGGAGTCGCCTTGCTCCTGCAGATCTAGTAGGACTTATGATGCTCTGTGTTGAACGCCGTCTGGTGATGGTGATGGTGCCAGCAGGGTCAAGGGTTTGATCCCATTTGAGCCAAATATTTGTACTTCCTGAGAGAATGACAAATTCCTTGTAAAGTTTTCTTTTAGATATGATTTTATGGCCGCGCATAGTTTTAAAACTCCAAGGGAATCTGCGGCTTTGCCTCTTCTCGATCTAATGTGACCTCTAGTTGTCCTCTGTTGGACTTTGCATTGTCTTTGTCGAGTGTCCAACGACACAAATGTTTTGAACACTCAAATCTATTGCTGAAACTTCCACCGAGCATTTAAACCAGAAACGTTATATGTGTTTTGGAAATATAGATTAAAAAAATGAACACCTCTGCAAATACTCATAAAGGTAGTGTGGATTTGCCTCATGTAATGAATAGTTACAAAATAGATATGCACAATAACAGGAGCAAATCGTTTCTCCGTTTAATTTACTGGGAACGTTCTTCTTTCTATCTTTTACCTTTCTCAATCCCTTCATCTTTTTTGCTCATGCTTGCGATTTGTTTTCTCTCCTTCGGTCGCCTCGGTGTTTGGACTCGTCGAGGAGCCCCGAACGATGCGACGTCGCCGCAACGGCGATAAACATTCAAAACATGTCTCCTTCTTATCCGACTACCAATAGCAGCCGTTGCCGTTTGCGGTAAGAATTATTGTATACATGGTGTTAATTAAGGATGAGCGCAATGTTTACAAAATCCTCAAAATGTTCCTCTCGGTCCGTCGGAAAAGTTCCCGACAGTGGATGTTGTATGGGCTCCCAGGATCGGACAGGAAATCGATAAAATGGTTTGTGACCATCTAAAGAAGCAAACCGTGAACCAAACTACCGATTCAGTCTTCCATTATGTGCGGTGCATCGAACACAATACCGCTTGACAAGCTCTTTTCCCATCCCCTCCTTCTCAGATTGGCAATGAAGTAATTTAATTCTGCGGTCCTTCTAGACTTTGTAGACGGTATTGGATCACACAATTTGAATTAGAATTGTAAAATCCCTTTTTTTCTATCACAATTTGTAGCTTATATCTTGAAATAGAAATAGGACAAATAAGATCGCCACTTCTTGTGATTTCTGTCGGTCTATGTGAAAAATATGATACACCTGGGTGGAATATATATTATATATGTGTCAAGTGATCTTCAAAGTGCCTATTTCTGGAATCGCAGTAAATGTGCGGAAATGCGCGGTGGGACGATTGTGTGGTTTCGCCAAGATGTTATAAAAACCTTTTTTCTCAATTCAACCTGCGTCTTTTTTGTAACAGCCAGCAGGGGGCCACTCCTTGTGGGCTGTAGAGTCTGGATGAATGACTCACATCGAATAAAAACCTTTAAAATGCTTTAATGTTCTGGTTTGCCACCTTTAAGTCCTCCGTGGTATATATTTTTGTCTTTTATTTGTGCTACACTAAATGCATGTGAGAACCAAGGTATCAAAGCTGTAATCCAAACAAATCAAAGATCTCTCAGGGTCCGACCACCTCTTTTATTCACTCTTTTGCCTTTAGACTGTCTCTGATGCGGTTGAATTGTCTGATTCTGCCCTGTTTTTGACGGTCGCTTTGTGCCGCATTATCTCGTTTTGGGGCTGAATTTCATTTTGCGCCAAGTCTCATTAAAAATACAAAAGTTTGGGAATCCAAATCTAAATGTAAGAAGATGTCTGGTTTGATTCTAATGGATGGAGTTGCATGTTTCTCTCCTTGTCTGCGTGGGTTTCCTTCAGGTTCTGCGGTTTCCTCCAACTGTCCATAAAAAATGCAGAAAGTTCATTGGACGCCCTAAATTGCCCCGTACAAGTGAATTAGGCGGTGAACGGTTTTACGTCTCTACATGTGTCCCTGTGATCGACTGTCGACTGGTCCAGGGTGAACTCGCCCAATGAAAGCAGGGATGAGCTCCAGCATCCCAACTACCCTGATTGCAGAAAAGGTCGTATAGATAATGGATGAATTAATTAATCGATAACCGAACGCTCACATTTTATACCCAATTTTTCCATTGAAATGAACACCACCTAGAACTTCTAAAGACATCTTGTCTCGTTTTATTGCAATTATATAGAATCTGAATTTGTTTTGGCCTAAATAATTCTTACTTCTTGCAGGTCACATGGTTTTTGAGCGCTCAACTGATATCCACGTGCTCTGCGATACACAGCGGTTCTTCAATTCACAGTCTTTTCCTTCTTCAGCGTGATCGCACCAAACCCTCTCACCTCCACTACTTTCTCCCACCTACATTTCAGGGAAAAGAACCAAAGCAGATGTTTTCCCTCAACAACACTACGGAGTTACCTCGCTCCCTCTCTCTCACTTTCCCCAGCGTCTCCTTTATCTGGTTATTGGAGAGCGTTAATAACGCGCTCCGAGACAGGGAGGTGTGAAAAGGAGCAGATGAAGGTGAGCGGGAGGAAGAAAGCAAATGATGCAGGGAGAGGGGATTTATGTAGGACTCCCAAATTACATCTTCAAGTGGCTCTATCATTAGGATTCGCCGTGCATGAAGGTGCAGAGTGTGTCGGCGGCGAGGGGACTGCGAGCGGAGGGGAGGAACAGGATCGTGGGCGCCATTCACATGTGCTCTTTTAACACAGGACCTGTGTTAAAAGAGCACCACTGTCTGGATCGCGTCGTCTGAATGGCCGGCTTGTTTTGGGTTCCCGTCCCTCTGCGGGTTCCACACGTATTGCGATCGCTCCTTACAAAATGGCGGCTTTTGGTTTGGACGCAAAACTACAAAATGGCAAAATTAGCATGGGTGGCAAAGTTCTCATTACATAGGAGGTGCTCTGTCAAATCAGATTTTATTAATACGGTGCCAAATCAAAAAACAGTTGTCTCATGACACTTTGCATGTAAGGAAGGCAGGTTTATTAGTGTAATATCTTTCAGCAACAAGGCAATTTCTCAGAAAACAGTAGAACCTCGGTTGACGAATTTAATGTGTTCTCTGACTCTGTTAGCAAACGGAAATACATATTGCACTCTTTTGAAACATTTTCATGCCATATACAGAAAGGAAGTAAAGATAATCTGAACTATTGCTGTGTTTCTGGTGTTCTTTGTCTTCTTGCCAGCCTTTGTACTCAGCGTTTCCTTCGCTAAATCCTCGCAAAAGTGAAGCCTTCTCACATGAGACCTTTGCTTCGTTAACTTAGTCACCCCTTTAGCCACATCAGCCACCTTTAGCTCATCTTTCTTCTTCAGGATTGGTCAGATGGTTGTCTTAGCCATGTCGTAGTGCTTTGCGAGATCAGTAAGGCGAACACCCCTCTCATGTTCAGTAATTATTTCCTTCTTCAGAACAACTGAAATTCTTTACTTCCTCTGAACACCACAATCTCCAGCATTTTTAACCTTTTTTGGGAGCCATAATGAGGGCTAGCTTGCTGAAAAAAGCACAAAAAAGTGTTATAACAATAGAACACAATGATGAATGATGTAAACAACACAAAGTACCACACATGAATGCCGCTATGCGACACCACAACTTGGAAAACCCATGAGTTGTTTGTTCGTTCGTTCGTACGCCGAGGGCTTGTTCGCGACTTATTCAAAATTTGATTAAAATGTTCGTACGCTGATTTGTTTGTAACTAGGGGCAATCGTAAGCCGAGGTTCTGCTGTCCATCAGAACACAATGACAGGGCTACACGTTCTGACTCCCAAGCCTGCGTGACGTACCAACGCATTGGACGAGTCTTTCTCATCAATTCTCAACGCAACGTTGTTTTGCAACAAACCTGGAGAAGTGTCTGTTATCCGCTGCTGCGTCAGCGGATAAATGGGATTTCTCATTTCGTACAGAAAGACGTGGAAATCACAATCTCGCCTTTTATTTTGGTTAGTTTTAAATATATATACTGATATTGAGGTAGACATGATGCTTCAAGGTTCGTCGAAAAGCAACAAGAAAACAGGTGTCTAATGCATTGGTATTTGACGTGAAGGGAAAATTCACCATTCATCACATCGTTGACAGATTGGGGTGACAAGGAGAAATAAAAACAAAAACGCAAGTCTGGACCGCACTCTTTACAATGACATCAAAATCCCCAGTTCCCCCATGAGCAAGCACTTGGGGGCGGCTGGGAGGCTTTTTACTGGTGCAGAAACCTTGGACAGATCCCAACTTTATGTGGGCGGCCTTCTGCCTCAACCGGTTATGGCAAAAAGAAGAGCGAGAGACTGACAAAGCGACAGAAAGCAAGAATGTGATACAAACAGAGGGGGTATGAGGGTTTGGATGGACGGGCACAAATGATCTCTGACTATTAATTCTAGTAGTGACATGCAGTCAGTAGAGGCAGGGCCTCACCTGTCACCTCAGAAAGAACAAAATGAAAACATTAATTACATAGTGATAATTATTCAGTGATTTGTACTATAAAATTATTTTCCACATAGCTTCACCATTTTAGTTATGTTTTTTTAAAATCTCTAAAAAAAAGTCACATTTACTGTTCAAATATGAAGAAGTGATGTGCAGTGACGTGTCAACCAGCTGACCCAACTATGGATTGCGAAATGATTCTGCTAACTGTGCTGCCATGCTATGCCGTATTGCTGTCTCTGTGGATGCTACTATAAAAAAAACACTTTTAATATATTAACAAAATGTAGATAGTTTAGCTGATATGTCTAATGTTTTTTGTCAACAACTGTAACGTGTTTCTTGTGTTTCTTTTAATCATAAAACGACTGCGAAGAGACATTAGGTGAGGCACGCAGTGACGGTGCCTCATGGTAGGGGGCACCGCTGATCCAAGGGATCCTTCTTACTACTCGGCTACAGAATAATAAAATTAGCAATAGCAAGCTACAGTAAACAGTTAGCAAATCAAGTGCAGCCATCTAACAATTTTTTTGCCGATCTCATCAGGCTGTTTGAAACACAGCCGTGTATCTGCCGGACCCTCCTAACCAGCACATAAGAAAACATCCAATAGTTATTTTCTCATTAGCATGACAAAACAGATATTTTTAGGTAAACATTCCTCTCGATCATAAGTGTCCGGAGGTACTTACTGAGCCAGAAAAGGTTTATTCCTGAATCAGTAATAGGATATCAAGGCAGGACTCGGACTAGTGTCCTCTGAGCTCGGTTTTACCCATCAAGTAACGTGTGGTGTGGCAGATGGGCGGCTGCAAGACCACCCTGGACGGCAACCAACTGGTGCTGAGCCGCAGGAAGGGAAGGGAAACATTTCAAACTAAGAGAGTGTTATTTGGGAATGTCAAAAGATGAAGGGAACGCTTTAACAACACAATGTAACTCTAAGTCAGTCACACTCGTGTGAAATCAAAGTATCCACTTAGGAAGCAACACTGATTCATTTTCCCTTGTTTTAAGGACATTACATCAGCGTTGGATCAGCCTGGTGTGTGTTTTTCCACTTTCATTTTGAGTGACTCCGAATGCAGATCCCCATTGGTTCATACATATAATTTTCATTGATCTTTTTTGTGTGATTTTCTTTTCAGCACATTCAACTATGTAAAGAACAAAGCATTTAATCAGAATATTTCATTTATTCAGATCTAGGATGTATTATTTTAGTGATCTCTTTATTTTTTTGGAGCAATGTATATGTATTTACACCCAACCTAATGTTTTATCATGAGACCATAATTGTCAGGGACAATATTTGACCCACATACGAGCCCACTGGCATTGAAGGAATGTGAAAGGAATGACAGCTTCAGCATGTTGATGACGACCGACGGTGAAACACTTGTGTTGATGGTCATTTTAAAGTCAGCTGCAACCAGGTAAACAGTGATGGGAAAATATGGCAATAAAGGTATCGCCATATTTTGCAACAGACGCTCTCCTCTGAGGAAGGCGATCGAGCACCTTTTCAACAAAGAATACCTAAATTCCCATTTGCGTTTCTTTACAAGTCTTACTCAATGTGCTTTGTACTGCTCAACACTGTCGCTCACTGTACAACCTTCCACATCGGAAGCCAAAGCACTTCTACTCTTTCGCATTAACCAAACAAAGTTCTTGCTTGTCACAAGGTATGTAGGGACCTCCAGCCTTCAGGCTACTCAAGTTTGATAGAGAAACTAAAACTGTTTTTTTCTTGGTGTGACCAACTAAACAAACTAATATACTAATCTTCATCAACCTAAACTGAGGTGATGAAGTCCTTCCTGTTAATGCACAAAAAAAGGTGACAGTTATAACTATTAAATAACTATTAAATAACTATGTAAAGACAGCTCAGGCCAGCCCTCCGCCTCCCCGCAGAAGGTAATAATGCAGCGCTGCGGTTCCGATTCCCGCGGCACCCGGTTGGCTTAACAAGGGCGGAAATTTATTTGCAACCCGTGTAAGGTGTGGTTTTCTTGCCGTGATACCGAGAACAGGCAATCGTTGTTACCGGGCTAGTTGTCGCTATGTTACAGGTCAGTCCAAGGGTCCAGAGAGACGTCTTCCGATGTACACGTGTAAAATTGAAATGCGACCGTCTTCAGCCGACGTCTGATCAGGGTTTCCTTCTTTTTCCCGTGTCACACGCAGTGTTTCGACCATCCTCACGTCGTCCTTCTCTTAGTTCTGGGAAGCCTTCGTGACAACAACCCAACGGGCGTCTTTTTTTTTTTCTTTCCGGCAGGCGTGAAAAGCGCTGATAAACAGCACAATGTTTTTCCGTCCGAGCCATTCTCCGCTCACCGCCGACACACAAGAGTCAGTTTTGCAGAATGGCTGGATTAGCCGCTCACAATCCCGCCGCAGCGCGCCGAAGCCTCTGGCTCCACGCAGGCCACAGCAGCCAGCAAAGTCAGCTACAGTGCAGACCGACTGCGAGAGGAACGGCGCTTGGCTGGGGCTGGAGACCGGGGGTAATTAGCTCTGACAGAGCTGATGAGTTGCTAATTAAATGTTTATCTGAATCTGGCATCTGTCGTAAAACAAATGTCTGTTAGCTGCCTACAATCTGTGGATTATCAGGAATAACTGGGGATGGGTCCTGCATGCAGGGAGATAAACTGGCAGAGGAGGGCCGTTCGGGAGTGTGTTTGCACTCAGGCGGAAACTAGTCACAGCAGAAGCACTTAGTGTGCGCTTGTTAGCTGCTTGCTGTGACTCATAATGGCCGTGATTATGTTGGTCCGCAGTCAAGCCAGCAATCGCACTAAAAGTTTCATGACTTGGTCGTCACGCTGATTATTATTAGTATTAGTGTTAGTGTAAGTGTTAGTGTTAGTGTTATTACCGTAGTAATATTAGTATAGTGTTGTCATCATGTTGTCGTGATTTTATTTTTTAATACTCATTTCTTACATTTCTTTCTATATTGATCTCAATCTCCAATCGAACCCTATGTCCACATTTTTTTTTCGTAATCACCCAAAGTCTTATCCATTTAGATAAGAGATGTTTTGTGTCTGAGGTTTTTACTCGCACCTAAATACAGACAGGAATCTTATCTTCATTGCTAACATTGCGCCATAATGGAATCATGATCATTAAATAAGTAAATAAATATATTCCACGTGTTTTTTTTTTCGTTTTTGGCAAGGAGGTTGCGGATCATCTTGCATAACAGGAGCAGACCCGACAACCAAGGCAAAATATTTTGAGTAGCACAGCGGCGTAGTGTTTGGTTTCCAGGCTTTTGCCCCGGTTCCCGTTGCATGCGGTCATTCATTAATATTTCATTGTGTGATATGTGTGCTGACATAAAGCGACAGAGGCGTCGGCAGTGAGCAGGAATTTTTTTATCTTTTCTTTTTTTTCTTTTTAACCAAAAAAAAAAAGAAGGCCAGAACTGAAGGGAATATACTTAAAATAAACAGCGTGGAATGACAGGGGAGGTTTGTGCAGAATTTAGATAATCTTACCGACAGGGAATCCAGATGTTTTTTTTTTTCTTTTTGCATCTACCACCTTGAAAACCAAATCAAAATACTTTTTTGAAAAGCAGAAATAAAAAAAGAAATAATGTGCTTTGAAGGGACAAACCTCGGTCTCTTGGAGTGGATTTGCTTTGTGTGACATGAATTGTCCTCCGTCAGCGACAAAACAGTCTGTGCTGCCGAAGCTGTGAAGGCTGTCAGTCGTCCTGAAAGGAATAATGAATCATTTAAAAGCAGTTTGTTGAGAAGGAAGGGGAAATAGCAAATTCGGATGCCTTCGTGTATTTTTTTATTTGTTTGCGTTGTTTGTTTTTTTTTTCAACACACCTGTTGCGAAAGTCGCTAAGAACTTCAAGTGACTCCCGCCAGACAGAAGGAGGCCTCCTCAGTCAGAGCGAGGGCGGAGGGGAAGCTGTCCAGCGGCGTCCGGTGCACGTGGAGCTCCTGCTTTGGTTAACGTTTTCCATTGTTTAAATAATTGCTCTTCTGCCGACCGAGTTAAAGGGTGACCGATGGCATCGATTTCCCGCAGATGAAACCCCCTTCGTGATGGTTTTGTGTGATAGTCGCAAAATTGAATGTATTGATTATTTTGCGGGGGGGCCGCAGGGGTGACATCATCCCGAAGAAATCTCGGGCTATTATCCTTCTTTTAATCATCACATCAAGTCTTGATGTAGAAGACTGAATCGTCATTAAAGACTTTTTTTTTTTAATTTCTTTGTGTTTAGTGTGTATGTGTGCGTGTGTGTGTGTGTGGGGGGGGGGGGGGTCATATGGTATTCCGATAGTCCATCCACCGCACTGGACAGTTTAATTTTTTTCAACCGTTTTTCTGAATGGAACACGTCTATCTATCTATCTATCTATCTATCTATCTATCTATCTATCTATCTATCTATCTATCTATCTATCTATCTATCTATCTATCTATCTATCTATCTATCTAGCCTGATTATTCATTGATCATTTATCTTTAACTTACTAATTTGTTATTAGTTTTTGCTGTTGTCGCTGGATTTTTGTTTATTTCCTGATATTCTTTTTCTTCGGTTTAGGTGATAATAAGGTCATTAAGGTAAAGTAAATTCCCATGTTTTTTTAATATTCTGCTTTAGAGTTGAATTTTTAACCTGACAATACTGGATTTTGAATTGAAATGTTGAAAATCCAAGATACTATCCTAAAAAAACAATGTTTGATATTTTCGGATATACTTTGTAATTCTAACTGAAATCACAAGGATAAAAACAAACTGGTCATGGAAAATGACAGAATGACTAATTAATAATCAGACAAAACAGTAAGCAGGAGCTTTTCAGTGAATACCAGGGCACATCTGGAGCCACTGCTGTGACAAAAAATCAAGCCAGAAGGTTGAACAGCCAAACTGTAACCAAACATGAATTTTTCATAACAGACAAAATAGATTTTTTTTTTTTTTTTAAACTGCTGTTTTGCAACAAAATTCTCCAAAACCTGTGTAACTGATTATCTAACTTCAGGCCTGCTTCTACAGCCAAATACTGCATCATATAAATACTGTATATATATATATATATATATATATATATATATATATATGTGTGTGTGTGTGTGTGTGTGTGTGTGTGTGTGTGTGTGTGCTATATGTATATATATATATATTTACACATATATAGATATATACATACAGCACATATATAAAATATATAAATATAGGGTAGCATGTAGTAAATGTTTAACGTAATATGTTAACTTGATAACTTAAATATTTAACTTAACTTATTTAGATATTGTTAGTAAAATAAAATGAATAATAATAAATATTGGTATTTTAAATATTCAAATATTTTCAAAAACAACACCTTTTTGTCTAACATAAGATAATAATAAATCATAAGCCAAATGATAAACAGCCAGTTTAGATGACAGAATATATATTCTTATTGTTTTAAATTGCAATTGAAAACACAATTGTTCCCTCTGAGACATCATCATCAGGGACTCAATCAAAGTACAACTACCACTGGATTTGTCATACTACATGAATTGAGTAAATGTAGCGGTACCTTGAATTGCTGTGTAGAGTTGATAACTTAAAAATAAAGCTTTCTATTGGACTTTTTATTTCCGAAGGAGGGTCATTAAAAGAGGTCCGGCGCCCTCGCAAAAAACAAGAACCGTAAATTAAAATGACATTCAATTGAAGTAAAAAAAAAAAATTATAACATTTCTATTACCCTATTTTCTGTTTCGAGTTCCCATTTTATTTAACAATTTATTTGATTGACGGAGAACCGATGGATACGCGTGAACCTCATTCCCTCAGCGGATGGAGACCCTCCTCCCATGTTTGGTAGTCTGAGAGGGGCTTCTGGGAGGCATGGACTTTCTATTTAGGTCTGCCCCCCCAAACCCCTCCGCCCGCTGCCCCTGGCCTGCCGGTCGCCTCGCCATCTGACGGCATGATTAGTTCCTAACTGCGAGGCACGCTCGCACGAGGGCCGCTGCACGCAACATTCAGGGACAGGGAGGGTCGGGGGAGCTGATTTCGGAAACTGGAAAATAAATAAAAAGCAGAATTGTTTGGGGCGCAAATGAAAAAAAAATCAGTTTTGACCTCAGTGAAGGTCAAAAATGGATGTTATGAGCAGGGGTTCTAAAAAACAGTTTTTGTGTTTTTTTCTGAATTTCCATTGGCTCCCTCTCTCTCTCTCTCTCTCTGTCTCACTTGCGGGCATTATTTCTGACAATTCCTGGGTCTCTGCGACCCCGACCTGGTTGGTCTGTCCCAGGTCATCTGTTTTCCCGAGGGCTGTTCTTTCATGAACATACATTTTAAACCTCTTTGGTTAAAACTGATTTCCAGTTGTGTGTGTGTGTGTGTGTGTGTGTGTGAGTGCCTACATTTAAAGAAACAATTTGTTTGCTCCCCGATTCCCCACTCATTGATCCAAACGGGTCTTAGTCAACCTCTCGGAGCTACTTTTCAAGCTTTATAACACGTTAACGAACAATTGGGGAGCGGAAAAGTTCTATCTTGAGCGAAAGGAGACTAAACTTCCACCAGAAAGACTCAGCGGGCAGTTATTGATTCTGGATTTTATTGCTGAGCAGGATTAATTGATCTAGGATAACAAACCGCAATGAATTTAGGAGAGTCTGCAATGAAGTAAGCGGTCTTTAGCAGGGACCCCCCCACCACCAACACCACCCATTGGCCATTTAAACCACCATTTAAAGAGCAAGCTGGCTTTGGATTGGTTAATGTCGACCGTGTCGCTGATGTTTGTCTGATCAGCTTCGACTCGGGTGAACCCGCCACTCAGTTTCAACTTTTCCACGTTTCCCCCCCGGAAACTTTCCTTGAAACGACACTTCGCACATTTGTCACTCTTTCCCCCCCGTTTGACGTTCCGGAAACCTAGAAACCTTCCACGGCGTTCGTTCTGCCTCTGTGCCGCACATCTCCGCTGGGGTGGGGGTTGCAGGGTCTTATCGTTTGAGAGGATCTTTGACGTGACAAATCCCCGCCGTCAAAGAGAGTCTAGCTGCCGAGCAAAACGTTTCCAGGTTGCCTCTGACATTGTCTCTGGGAAGACGAGCCGTCGCTGAAGCTTTTAAGATTTGCTGAGGACGGAAATATGGAAATATTCGCCAGCTTTATCTTTACAATACTGATAGAATGTCAGGAGCCTCCAAGTCAAACACATGCAGGAGGTTCAGAGGAGACTCTAAATTGCAGAGATGTGTGAATGACAGACTGAATGTGTGTTTGTCTCAATATGAATGAGAAAGCGAATTCTCGTTGGATTCTAATGACTGTATTACCTATGTTTGATATTGTCCGCCTCTTTTTCAAACAATTTGTTAGAATTGTCTGTTCAGAGTGACCTGTGTTTTCCCGCTGAGTCAAACGAGATAGGCGTCATGAGGCAGGAAGACAAAAGAGAGTAAAATTCGTCCGGTGCCGGGGCGAACTGTGACGAATAACATTTGATTAAATCACATTAACTGTGACCGTCCAATTTTGCACTCCATTATAGCCAAATTGTTTTGTTATACCGGGATCAGCACAGGGGACAAAAGCCAAGTTTCAACATAATTCTAGACTGAATGGCACTTCATCATCTTCCTCCGTCTAACCTTTTGTTCTCCATCATCTAAAGTGTGGCCTTGTGGAAGTGCAATATGAAGGCAGGACAGAAGTTGGAGTTTGCTTTCCACTCTATGTAGCATCTCCAAACAAGGACAGCCGGAGCTCAAAACAATCCTTGCTTGATTTTTATTTAGCCTCGGTCATGCTGTTGTTACCGTGTCCCTACCCGTAAAATAGTGTTTTCTAAAAAATCAGCAAAAAAATGGTCTCTCACACCTTCATTCTTCTTCATGTCCTCTCATCCCTTCCATAAATCTTCTTTTCGGTTCTCCCCCTCGACCTCCTGCCTCCCACTTCCAACCCGAGCATCCTTCTGCCCAGATCTTCACTTTCCCCTCTCTCCCCATGTCCAAATCCTCTCGGTCTGACTTCATCTCCAGAACATCTATCATGTGTCGCCCCTCTGATGGACTTCTTGATCTTATTCATCTCCTCACTCTCAAAGAGAACTTCAATTTCTTCATCTCTGCTGCCTCCAGCTCCGCTTCATGTTTTTTTCTCAGTGCCACTATTTTCAAACTAGACATCTCTGCTCTCACCAATTCTCGTACACCTTCTCTGTCATGCTGGCTAATACTGGTTTATCGCACATTTCTCCACCCGTTTCAATCCATTTGAACATGTTCCTTATCCTCTTCTCCACACTCTCCATTGCTCTGGACTGTTGACCCGAGGTACCTAAAATCCTCCACTTTTTATCTCCCCTCCCTGTAGCCTCGCCGTTTCACTTGGGTCCCTCTCATTCACACCTATCTATTCTGTCTTGCTGCGACAAACCTTCATTCCTCGCCTTGCCAAAGCATACCTCCACCTCTTGAGATTTTCCTGTTCTCGCTAACAATCACTATGACATCTGCAAACATCGTGGTCCATGGAGATTCCTGTGTAACCTCATCTGTCGGCCTTTCCATCACCACTGCAAACAAGTGGGAGCTCAGAGATGACGCCTGACATAGTCGCACCTCCACCTCTCCGCTGTCTCACAGCTCACATACAGTGGGGCAAAAACTACTTAGCCAACCATCAATTGTGCAAGAGCTCCCACTTAAAAAGATGAGAGAGGCCTTTAATTTTCATCATTGGTACACTTCAACTATGACAGACGGAATGCAAAAAAAATCCAGTAAATCACATAATGTGATTTTTAAAGAATTTAGTTAGAAATTATGGTGGAAAATAAGTATTTGGCCACCTACAAACAAGCAAGATTTCTGGCTCTCACAGACCGGTGACTTCTTTTGTAAGAGGCGCCTCAGTCCTCCATGGATTACTTGTATTAATGGCACCTGTTTGAACTGGTTATCAGAATAAAAGACACCTGTCCACAACCTCAGTCACACTCCAAACTCCACTATGGCAAAGACCAAAGTGCTGTCAAAGGACACCAGAAACAAAACTATAGACCTGCACCAGGCTGGGAAGACTGAATCCGCAATGGATAAGCAGCTTGGTGTGAAGAAATCAACTGTGGGAGCGATTAGAAAATGGAAGACATACAAGACCACTGATAAACTCCCTCGATCTGGGGCTCCATGCAAGATCTCACCCCGTGGGGTCAAAATGATCACAAGAACGGTGAGAAAATACGTAACACAATACGGGACTCAAATCCTGCAGTGCCAGATGTTTCCCTTTGTTTAACCCTAGAACACTAACGTCGGGTGATTTTCACCCACACAATTCTTGTCATGTGATTTTCATTGTGTTGCCATTGTGTTTTATGGGTCATTGGGTAGCTTCAGGCTGCCCACTGATGTTATTAATTGTATGTTTGTTTCCCTCCTCCCATCGGCCCATCTATAAATTGATGAAAACTGTATTTTATCCAGGATATTGTATTGGGAAAAGTACATCCCACATTCGTGATGGTGTTATTTATTTCAACATTTGTGCACTAGGATTAAGACAGTACATGTCCAGGCCCTTCTGAAGTTTGATCCAGAGGATGATCCAGTAGAGGATTGGGAGAATGTCCTAGCCACACTAGAAGTTTTTGGTACAAACTTAAGTTGTTGTGTTTGGTGGAGAAAGAATTCTGAGTTGCATCCAAATAACACCATACCCACTGAGGAGCATGGCGGTGAGAACACCATGCTTTGGGGCTGTTTATCTGCAAGGGGACCTGGACGACTTATCCGAGTAAAGATAAGAATAAATGGGGCCATGTGTCGTGAGATTTTGAGAGAAAACCTCCTTCCATCAGCAAGGGCACTGAAGATGAATCGTGGCTGGGTCTTTCTGCACGACAATGATCCCCAACACCAAAGCTTTGTAAGAAGCATTTCAAGGTCCTGGAGTGGCCTCGCCAGTCTCCAGATCCCAACCCCATAGACTGTCTTTTATGGTTGAAGAGTAGCTATGATGAAAATTACAGGCCTCTCTCATCTTTTTAAGAGGGAGAACTTGCACATTTGGCGGCTGACTAAATGACTTTTTTGTCACAGTGTACATGTCCTGCACCCGTCTAAAATACTTCTCTTCCACTCCAGACTTCCTCATACAGTGCCACCCTCTCTTTGCCCCCTGTTGTATGCTTTCTCTGGATCTACATAATGGCATAATGCAGCTCCCTCTGACCTTCTCTGCACATTTTTTTTATCATCTAATTTGAATGTCACCTCTTGGTCTAAAGTCCTCCGCATCACGGATCCTTTCTGTCGGGCTTGGAAACCTGTGCGAACAGCTGCTCTGTGTCCGTGAGGTCCCACTGAGACAGACTACAACAGTTGGATATCTGTTGACAAACTCAATTATTGTTTCTGTTTTCCCTTTTATGTCTCTGTAATCAAATAAATAAGTCTTTCCACTACCAACAAATCACCGACTTACCTGAAGACTAAATGGATGGACTTCATCGCAGTCGTTTAGTTAATGCTCTGCTGATGGAGGTGGGTAGTGAAGTATATTCCTTTCTAAGCCAGTATCTTGACTGCCCTGTATGTGCAGTCGATTTGGTGAGGCACGTTTAATCTACTTATCTCTATCTTGATCGGGGAGTGGCGGGTCTTTATTCGCCAGGTTTCAAGCTATTTGCAGCCCACTTGGAGGACAACATCCAACCCTGAACCCACTGCAGCCTAAAGTGTATCCTCTTAAACAAGGTCAACCAGTTTCCGGCCACGGCCCCCCCGCTTGGGGAGGGGACGGAGAGCGCCGGCTGAATTTTTAACCGTCCAAAAAGAGCCCAATGTCCACAGATAGTGTTTGCATTAAAAGAGGAGGCGGCAGGTAATGAAATACATTGTTGAGGCAGCAAACACCATATGAGATGTGACAAGACGGTTTGAAAGCCCCTGATTATTTTATGAAAAGCCCCGCTATTTTTATTTTTTATTATTCTTCTTCCCTGCACTTGAGTTGCGGCACTTGTCCTGAGCTATCATAGTCATCTCCCGTCCTCACCCTTCCGCCCCCTCACCCCCATCTATAGATTCCTTTTGATTTCAAATTCATATTGTCATTTAAATGCTGATTGCTTCAGAGGATCAGTGTAAATTGGAAAAGCAAACTTATTCCATGCCACTGTTTTCTTTCATATATTTTTTTTTTCTTGTGTTCGGGGTGTAATTGCAGACCCCGTTGTTTGCTTTGAGAATTGCCATTTGCACCTCCATATTTCCATGAATTTAAAGGAGTTTTGAAATTGCACTGACCAGCATTAAAGTCCGCCAAATGAATTCAGATGTCAAATTTGAAGAGTCGCCACCGGCCCAAAACATCGGCGCCATATATCACTTTGAAACTGCCGGTTATGGGTCTGCCCCCGACCCTCCTCCACCCACTCTGTAAAATCAAACCTTTACAGTTGGAAGA
Source organism: Fistularia commersonii (assembly GCF_037954325.1). Lineage (NCBI taxonomy): Eukaryota > Metazoa > Chordata > Actinopteri > Syngnathiformes > Fistulariidae > Fistularia > Fistularia commersonii. The sequence goes on along the minus strand of NC_141316.1, from coordinate 2,383,711 downwards.
TTCCAGTTGTAATTATACAAACTTTGCCGAGGCAGAGAAGCAGAAATAATCTCATTGGTTGTGTTACGCCTCAGTGGGCAGGGACAAAAAGGATGTTCCCCGCGCCGCAAACTTGTTAACTGGAGGTGACTGAGAAGAAATTGAATAAAAAAAAAAAAAATCTATCTCAGAGACAATCCATGCCATGAGATAAATAAAAAAAAAAAAAAAGATAAATAAATAAAATAAGGCGCTGACGGCAAGGGTTGCTTTTTGAAGCGGCCTGTTTACACACAAAGGGAAACTTCAGCGTTTAAAGTTGACATCAACTTTTTTACATATAGTTGTAGTTCCAGACGACCAATATCGGGGAAAATTCGCTCTCATAGACTTTATTCATTCATTCATTCGTTCATTGTCTCTTCTGCTTCTCCTCCGGCGCTGGAGCTCATCCCTGCTGTCATTGGGCGAGAGACATACAACCGTTTACGGTCACCAGTCAACCAACTGCATGTTTTTGACTTTTGGACTTGAGACTTTATTCTTTATTCTTATTTCATTCATTTTTTTTTTGGGGGGGGGGGGGGGGGGGGGTGGGGATTGCAAACTCTCAAAGCCTGGAGCAACATTCACAAAAAAGCTGCTGCGTTTAGCTTAAAAGTACTGCGAGCGATGGCGGTCCAAGTTAGCGGTCCTTCGTCTTCGTCGTGATGCCGGTTAACTGGCAAACGTCACATGGGCTGGAAATGGCTGCGGCGAACTGCTCCCTCGCTGCTCTGCGTGGTCTTGTGTCGCGTTAATGAGGTGCCGTCTCTGTTCATGACAGGGGAAGTGATGCGAGTTGACCTAACAGTAGGCAGATCCTGGTACGCCGAGGTTGTTTTGGCCTGCCGGGGAGATAATACTTGTTATTCGGTTGAATCCGTCGACGTCCCGGGCCGATCTGTCTGAGCATAAACTCCATTTCCGTCAGCATCGTACAACCTTGTGGATTTACACCCACCTTACTGCCGTCTGAGAAGATTTTAGCCGTGTCGCGGTAATATTTGAGGATGACTCCCTAAAATGTAGCAAAGCAACTGCCACTGAACTATCTTATACAATGTTCTTACTTAATATGTTTTCCGTGAGACGGTGCAAACTCCACCTACCTGAAGGCCACAGAGTGCCAAAGTAATGAAGAGTACAAATAAAGTCTAGTCTGTCTTTTTTCTCAGAATTGTCTCTCTTCTTCGTCCTCACTGGGCCTCTTTTGAGGTGTGTTTTATCGGCTCAAACTCAGAGGGGACAGAGATTCTGCCTCTCCAATGGCCTTCAGAACTCTGTGAGGCCTCGTCTCTGAGTAACATTTAAATACACCGCATATTCGAACTAATATACATTTATAATATTGATTACATGTTCATTACGTTGGCCAACTGGATGTGTGATATTGTACAAGTTGTGTTTCGCATGTGCTATGTTCTGAAACATTCCTGGAAATTTTAATTTTCTGATGTTTTAATAGTAAAACATTAAGGTCGTTTAAATCAGTAGATGCAAATACTACCAGCCTCTATTCTGTGGAGGTTTTGATTATATGCTTTATAACTCTTGCACATCCCCATTCCCCTTTTTTCAGCTAATATAACTGAAACACAAGTTTCCCTGTATGACTGGAGCAGGGAATTCCCTGGACCTGGAAGTCTTTCTTAAAATATGTACCATCACACAGCCTCTTGAGACTGATACCTTGTAATCTTACGCTATTACCAGTGGTGTTTTTCCAAATTCAACACAACATAAATAAATAAATAAATAAATCATCCAAAATGAAAGAGACAGGCTGGACAGAATGTGAAAACACCTAGGCCTCTTTTTTCTTTTGAGAGCGTGGAAATATTACACAAATAAATCAGAGTCTATTTAGCGTGGCTGTGACAAAAACACTGGAGCGGCTCATTTGCACGTCCTCCATCCCGCACAATCACCGCCTTGTCTTCTGAGCACCATTTCAATGTCAACTGACTGCTCTCTTAACATTCCTGACGTCAAAAAAAAAAATATATATATATATATATATATATATATAAAAAATGTTTGTTTTTTTTGACCTTCAGATGCTGGAATACATTAAGTGTTAAAATTTGTGTTTCTGCTTAACACCAAACATATTAAAATGTTATTTAATATGCTTCCCCGCAAAGTGCCTTTGGAAATTGAAAGCAACGTCTCTTATTTAATTTTAAGATAAAAAGTAGGGGGCCATTTCATCTACACCCAGCTTGACTGTGTCACATTTTAGATGATTTTTTTTCCCCTTTCTATTTTAAAAGCATTGCATTATAACCTTTTGCAACCTGCAACTGAGGTTGTGCTGATTATAGTCTATTTGGACAAACTCAATATCAATGTTTCGGTTTCAAGTTCGAGGTCTTGTAATATAAGCGTCCTCTTTCTTTTATCGCTGCTTGCCTCATGCACAGCAATCCACTCCAATCTGCTTTACTAATAAAAAATGTGTCTCCGTGTGTCAAGATTGAATTCAGATTACGTGTGCCTTCCTTGTCAATAAAAAAATAGAAAAGGAAAAAAAAATAAAGGTCCTATCTCTGCTCAAAGAAAATGTGATTGTGTAGCTGAAAACACAACCAAATATTCGCAGGCTGTGGAGTTCCCATCTTGTCGTGTGCTACAGCCAGTGATGTGGTGCATCTGAAATAATATTTCAAAAAGAAAGCCACACAGAGATCTCTCCACAGACGATGGTGAATGTTTAGAAAAATATGGATGGTTTATTTGACCCTACTCAAAACAAGCATCGAAATCCAAGTCCCCCGTGATGTTTATCTCCTCCGGTGTGGATGGAAACACAGTCTAAATCCAAGTATGAACAGCGGAATATCTGTGATCGACAACACATTCATTCATTTCTTGTCCTACAAACAGTTTTTTTTGCAAAGACACATACAGTATAGTATTAATTTTAATCCTGTCAAATACTTGGTTAAGTGGGTTTTTTTTTTCTTCTATTCTGAAATCACAAAACAGTGATAATTGATATATTTTTTTTTCTTTATTTTTTTCAAAGAATCTATTGAAAACAGACAGTCTAATACAAAGTCCATCCAGTTCAGACTTATCCATAGTACTGCTTCTAGAATAGCTTATTTACAATCATCTACCGGAAGCGAAAAAACAAAAGAGTAATTAAAAAAGAAGAAAAAAAAGAAAAGAAAAAGAAAATAGCCATCGCTTTAATAACAAAACAAGCTAGCCATCACTATTCGAACTCAAAAACAGAACCGATGTTTTTTTTTTTTTTGTTTTTTTGTATGTTTTTTGTTTTTTTGTTATTGATTGTGCTTTGTAACCCACAAAACCGTTCTCCTCCCCTCGTTTTATTTTTCATATTTTTTTAAGAAACGGAACGTCTGTCAGAGGCACCGAAACAAGTGCTAACTACATCCATTTCAGTTTCTCTCATTGAGATTCTCTAGAGCTACAGTCGGAGCAGGACAGGGCATACAAATGGCTGTTGTTGTTTTTTTAGTTGTTTATTTATTTATATATTTATAAAGTTGTTACAGGCCCAACCTAGTTCGTCTCCCGCTGTGGCGTTGTGTTGCACAAAAAGTCACGGAGGGATTCGGCTCCTTGTGTTTAACCATGCAAAGCCCTTTGAGATTTGCCAGAAAAGGTCACGGAATAAATTTGTCGGACAAACGGGGAGCGCCCGGTGAAGGCTTAGAAAGACACCATTAGTGTTTTACTAAAAAAACGCAAAGGATGAGGCCGGGGGCCCGTGGGCGAACAGAGTAATGGAGACAGTGGAAAGAAAAGAACAGCGAGTCGGCTGGAAGGCGACGACACCCTCCCGCATCCACAGCCCCTCGCTATGAAGTGAACAGTGTAGCTCGTTTTCCCGGTCTCTCACAATAAGCTAGTGGATGTTCTTGGTCCTGGTACCTCGGTCGCGATGCGTGGACGCCGCAGTCCTACTCTAATAGAAGGCAAGTGCACCCACCTACCGGTGTCAACCACGCCCCGGCCCTCCGGCACACAACAGTGCGTGTCTGCGTGCAGTTCAAGTAGCCCCTTCCCCGCGCTGTCGTTAGACAGTCACCTCGGTCTTGCTGCCTGTGCGGTAGTGCTGCGGCTGCTGCTGCTGCTGCTGCTGGTGGTGCTGTGGGATGTAGTGGAGCTGCTCCACAGTGTGAGTCCGCCTGGCGGCAAAAGCCTGCCTCTTGGTTACAGTCTGGTTCATGGCTAGAGTGTTGGAGTGCCCGGCGCCTCCCACTCCGGGCGCCCCGGCGGCTCCTCCTCCGCCGCCTCCGCCTCCGCCGCCGTTGTTCGAGGCACTGGGATGGGAGTGCATTTTGGTCATCTTGTAGCGATCCATAAGAGGCGTGGTCGGTATGAACACATCTGTGTGCGAGATGGCGCGTGATATCGACTTGTCGCTGCCGTAGAACCCGCCCGAAATGCTGCTTACCATGCCGCGTTTCAGCGACATCATCAGTTTGTCCGGGGAGAGCAGGGGATCTTGGGATAGAAGGCGGTCTTGTGAGTACAGGCGATCTTGTGAATAGAGGCGGTCTTGAGAGTAGTGACGGTCTTTCGGGTAGAGGTGGTCTTGTGACAGTAGTCGGTCCTTGGTGTACATGCGGTCCTTGGAGTACAGTCGGTCTTGGGAGGTGTGGCGGTCCTGCGGGAGGAGACGCTCCTGGGACCTGAGGCGCTCGGCCGACAGCAGCTGTTCGTCCGAGAGGATCCGGCTCTCATACGGGGACATCCCGTTAGAAGACATATTGTAATCCTGCTGCGGGGTCCTCTGCGGGGACAGGACGCGGTCCTGGGACATGGCCCTCTGGACGCGACGGGGCCTTTGCCTTTGTTGGGACTGCTGCTGAGAGGACTGCGACTGAGAGGGGGCCTGGGAGATGGAGGACGGCAGGGCCTGGCTTTGTAGCTGTGACGACTCCCTGTGCTGTTCAGTAAAAGACCATTAATAAAAGTAGCATTTGATCACACATTCACACAGCCGAGGTCCGTTTACGCTCACAGGGGTCGTCATCGCGTGGGTGTGAAGTTGTGAAATGCAGTGTTTGAGACCCGTCCACCGCTAACAGGAAATGTAAGACAGCCAAAAAAAAACAAAACAAACCCATGATCAAGATCACTTGGGTTTGGAATAATGTTGCAAAACCTTGATAAACATAGCTGCGACCGCGACTTCACCGCCACTTCGGTGTTAAACATCGCTGTTTGGATGGAAGTAGGCAATTGATCCCGGAGGATACCCGTGAATGCGTTAAGCTAACTGGCCATTAGCAGGATAAGCACCTCGGACTCCCGTTGCCATGGGGATCAATTGGGTTTTTAAAAAAAAAGATAGCGAGTAACTGACGCCCGTCGGGTGACATCGCTGAACAGATGTATTTGTGAGTGTGAGTAGATCCTAGTAGACCTGCGTATGTAACAATCATTTCCGTGGCGCCGCCACATGATTTCATCACATTAACCATAATCCAATATTAAAAGTTCACGGTCATGTTTTGATCAGTAATCGTTTATTTTTGCAAATTTAAAGCTCCGATTTAACGGTTGTTCTAAGTCGACACTATGTTATAGTTTAAGACCCCAAATTGAAAAATAAAATAAATAATATCCACCATTTTCAAGGCGTGACCCTTTAGTTGCAAAATGTCCTTGTTGAAAACAAACATGAGGCTTTTACTCTGAACTTGAGAAAGTATTTCAAGTCTATTTATCTGAATATGTTAGAATGAAAGCTTATGAATAATGGATTAGCGGTTTCTCAATAAGAGACATTTTTCAGTTTAATTAAAAGGTCCAGATGTGTTTATTATAATCATTCCCCAGATCTCACCACAGTATCACCATATTTCATTATTAGCGAGTAATAAAGTCTGCTTCTTTTTTCTTAATACGACTTGCCTGGGCGCCGCGGAAAATCGCAAACGGCTTAAATAATTACCATTTGATCTGTTCTATAAGAGTTTAGGTCTCAGACGCTAGCAGAGCCGCGAAACATCATCGCAAATTCAAATAGGAGTGAGCGCTCAGACACGGCAGACACTCCCGCTCCTTCTCGCAGGGATAAAAAAGCCGAGGACGCGGCCCAGATTTGCTCCTCGCTCACTTCTCCACCGAGCATCTGTGTACCCACCTGGTCCTGAGTCATTTTGAGAACATGCAAAGGAAGAGTGCCCCTCGCTGCCAGGTCAGGCAGGTGGCGCTTACGAGAGTAGTAGTCGTCGACTTCTTTATCCGCTGCAGAGGAGACGGGGAGGAAAGAAAACAAAGAGGCGAGAGGTGAGGAGGAACCGCAGGGAGAGAGTTAGAGAGAGAGAGAGAAGCTACGAAACGGGGGCTAGAAATGCAAGCGAGAGAGGATTTCGGATCGCAGATCATTCCACACTCGGCAGACCCCAGGTGCGTCGCCTCCGCAAGGCGGGGAATCAAAAAACGGAGAGAGGCAGAAAAAAAAATCAAAGATCAAATCACATGCAAGGCACATCGTATCCACACGTCGGGATTTGGGATTCTACCGGAAGCTGCGGGGGTGGCAAACTTTGGAAAGGTCATTTGAAAGGATAAACAAACACCGTCATATCACACAGGCATATGGAATACACATGCTGGAGAGCTAATTTGCGTGGTTGCGTGATCGCTTCACATCGGGAATTTGCGAGTGTCTCGCGTCCTTGAGTGGATGATTTTATCGTTTGCTGAGATCAACAACGTTAACATGCATTTGGACAGATAAAAAAAAAACAAAACAAAAAAAAAAAAACAGAAGAACGTGTTTCAGTGGAGTGCTGTTGTGATCAGACGCCGACGTCGCGCCGCAGCAGAGCCGACCCTAGCCGATGAGGGGGCACAAATCAGATTTTTATCCGATGCCCCACTCCATTTACATACACTAACAAAAGAAATCGGATAGCACTGTTTCTTCCATTGTCTTTAATTTATAAGATAATATGTCACCCCATTTACATGCTAACAAATCACAACGAATCCCCCAAAATATGAGATACAGTATGAACACCCTTAGCAGAAACCCAAAATCCTGTAAATACGTGAATGAACGATAATATATAGTTATAAATTATAACCCCCCCCCACAGAAAACAGGAAGCATGTGCCATCACCCAGAGGAGGGCGGACTTATTTGGTATTATCATTTGTATAAACATAAATTCGGTATAGCTTCGGATTTGAATCAGCCTTTTGATGCAATTAAATTGACAGGAAATTTTTTCCCAATTTTGTGACACCCCCCTGGAGGCCACAGGTCCCATATAGGCATTTGCCTATACTGCCTAATGGGCTAGGCGGCTCTGTGCTGCGCAGAACGAAAAACATGCACAGAGACTTGTACGTGAACGCACTCGGTCTCGACATCTCGACAAACTCCATTAAAAGCTGCGTAAAATCTTCTATGGCCAAGAGGAAGTTTCCTCCTCCCCGAAAACCGACACAAACGTTTAACAATCCCACTGCGTTAGAGGCGGACGCACATTACGGAGAGTGCACGTCTCCACCTCATTGAAAATTCATTGATGACTGTTGGGTCCGTTCAGCTTGAGTTTTCAATAACGGCAGCGCCACCTGTCACTGTTGCGCTCGGCCAAAATCCCCTCCAGCGGCGAACGGCGGCTGCTCGCTGCAAAACGATTCATTATAGGAGATAATAAAAACAAGATGTTCCTTTCTCAAGCATAATAGTCCTCAAGACCTGGGTAGGGCATTGCAAGCTCATCAACCATATTACCATGCAGTGAATACATAACCGGCGATGTATACTGTGCTGCAATTGCAATGAATGCTATTCTTCAAGTTTGATACCAATTTGCATTAATAAGAATGAGCATTCTTCTCTTTTATTATCCCAACAATGAAAAAAAAAAAGATTTATCTTCCCTCCAGCGCAATCCGACATGATCTATCAGTGTGCAGACACTTGTTGAGCTGCTGGAGAGCCTTTTGGCTGTTTGCTGCAACAAATAATTTGCTTTGGAAGCAGAATAGAAGTTGGAAAAGGCTGAAGGACACTGCTGAAGGATGTTTTTCCTTTCTTGTTAATTTAAAGACTCAGCCTTTTGTGCTTCTGGGGGGGCCCTATCTTGGAAAAAAAAAAAAAACGAGAATTTGCATGGAGGTACAGCTCATCAAAACTATTATGTAAATTAAAAGAATTCCTCAAGCAAATGGGCGGTGATGTTTTCTTTCTCCTATACAAGTGACATCTGGAAAAGAGTGGTGCATCTCGCTTTGTCCCAAAAGGTCGCCGTCGGCTAGGAACCCCAACACAGAGCGAGACCTGGCGGGACGACCCGTGCGTCACCGTCCTTTTCACTTTGACTGTGCGCCAGAAGTGAAGTGGTGCAGGCATGATGAAATTACACAACCCTTAAGGTATATTTGCGTTCCACTTAGAGAATGTCATGAGATGAGACCTTATTACACAGCAGAAATCCAGCCTAGCGCCGCTGAATCAATGGCGGGTCAGGCACAACATCGCTTGAGCGGAGAAAAAAAAATAAATAAATAAATTTAACCTTTTGAACGGAAACACCGGAAGCCTAGAACGACAGGCAGTGGAGCAAACGGAGCAAATACAACAGCATTATTCAGTGCCGTGGAGCAAAGGTGTGCTTTTATTACCCCACTTTGACCACTATCAGTCATGCAGACTAGTCTTTATCCAAGCAGTAATCTACTTATTTTAGTATTTGATATAAAGAGGCAATAAAAGAATGAATAAATAAAATAAAGACTTGCAGGCGTTTGAAATTATCTCTCAATTTGCTCTGGCCCAAAGTCAGGATAGCGACCAAGAATAGCCTTTGGGTGAAGTCCAGAGTTCCAGGGCTTCCAGTGTTGCCAGCAAATGTCTGGGCCAGGACTTCCTCTCCCGTTCGTTCAGCGCTTGAGATTTCACGACTGAAATGGAATAGATTAAGAAACTTAAAAAAACTTAACTAACTTAAAAAAAAGTCTAATAAAGAAACACTTGAATCCGAAATTAAACTAAATCATGAGATTAACGCCAATCGCACCGGCAACACATTCCCTAACGTTTGTATTTTTCTGCTCCAAAAGACTTTCTCTCTGGTTCTCGGTGAATGCATCAGACAGGATAAGAGATCCTTGACGTGGACTTGAAATGTGGCAACATTTAAGGTGAACTGTGGACGTCAGTTATCTTGGAGTGTTCACACATTCCAAAAAAAATGGCTTATTTCAAGTGGCCCTGCTTCACCCTTAGACGCCGGCCAACTTTAAATGCATCAAAAAAATTAACTGTTAACGTTCCCCTGCGGTTTATTTCATGTTAGCCAAACTATATAAGGAAATTTAGTTCTCGAGACTCATTCCGCTAATGTTAAACAGCAAAATGTGCAAGCCTTAAAATCAAATTGACTGTGCACTTCTTATTTTCTTCAGTTTACCACGAAGCTTTGTTTTGCTTCGCCCCGCAGAGGCCCGCGTGACACTGCGTCCAACACTCGTGTCACAGACGCACCATATCGAGGTGGGGAACACTCTGCCTGTTTATCCATAAAAGAAAAGAATATTCATAAAAGAATGCAGATCCACAAATTCACATCTTTTGCTCAACAACACTCACTTCACCCTGTACTGCTTTTAAAGTAAAAAGCCACGTAGCTATTGACGTGCGCCATATTTTTTCAGCGATTTCGTGAAGCATCTGTAGGCAGACGTTGGCGAACATGATTCCCCGCTGCCTTCCTCATCTCACTCCGAACCCGCGTATTGATCGGAATTGTGATGAGCTTCGTCGACTGTCAGACGTAAAGGTTTGAGGATTTTTTTTTTTAATCTGGTGCAATCACCCAAATCTGGTGTTGTCTGACATTGTACTGAAAAGTGTGTCCTCATTTGACTTTGAATGTACCCTCTAAGGACTTGCCTCTCTTGGGGAGATAGTGTTGTTTACTCCTCTGATACACCCAATCATGCAGCGTTATTGAACCATTCTGGCTTTTTGCATAACACCTCAATTAAAGTAACCTGGATTCGTGCAGGTGGCTCTCTCTCCTCACAAAATCATTTTTTGTTGAAATGTGGGTAATTTGTGGTGTATCTTTCCGAGCCAGCACCCATATTTTAAAACGTAATGAGGCGTCCATGCGTGGAATATCAATAATTCGTAGTATCTCGAGACGACGGGGCCGATTTCACGAAGGATAAGGGTTGAGAAATCGGTGGTCTCTAACTCGCGCCACCTTGATCCTGTGAGAAGTTGACTTGATGGGAAGCTGCAAAAACTCTCTGAAAGTGCAGCAGGCAAATCATTTCCACAGCTCAAGTGCTTCGGAGCAAATCCCGGCCAGGAGTCAGGACAGCATACTATTTTTTGTCATGCAGGGCATCAGGTCAGGGTGCCTACTCTTGCATTAGAGCGGTGAACTTGGACCTACTGAGTTTCTTCAGGGACGAGAATCGGCTGAGGTCGGCTTTGACGGCCGCCTCGTAGGAAGGCGGCAGGTGAGACAGGCTCTGGAAGGAGCGTGAGAAAGACAGGTCGTAGGGCTCCGTCTGCGAGGTCAGGATGCCGCTTATCCGATTGTTTTCTGGAGACACATACATACATATACAGACACACAGAAGAGGGAAGAAAGAAAAAAAATGGACAGGCTTGCTACTCCTTCCCACCCCGTCCCCGCTGAAGACCTCGGGCGACCATCACGGAAGACCACCCACTGGGGGGGAAAACTGTAGGGAGGCAGGCTGGAGTTTTAGTCATACAAATATTCCCCAGAGGCAGAGGTGCTCTGAAATAAGGCTCCATGTTCTCTTGCAAGTTAAAAATCCATGATTGGATTCCTGGAAGCCAGGCTATTTCGTTTGTATATAATTAATTATACCCTTGGTCTGGATGAACTCTTATTTCTCATTGGCTGTAGGGCATTCATGAATGCTTGATTTATGGACACCTACCAGTTAATGTTCTCTGCTCTAAATGAATGCGGGGCCACACAGCAACAGCAAGTCTCTCTGCCAAATGTATTTTTGACTACGTCTGTGTTAATATCTCATTAAAAACAACGAGTGACACCAACATTTCCGTCACCCTGTTTGGAGTATTATCAGGCAGCAGAATGAAGAGGAAAAAGAAGAGATGGTTCTTTTGAATTGGATGACTCGATTCATTTCCAATAACAATTACGGTGGACATTTCATCCGGGGGCCCACTTGTTGACGCAAAACCAAAAAAAGTGAAAACAACGCCGCTCCATTGTGTGTTATAAAGAGCATCTGTGACTCAGCTCAGTTTTGTTTTGCTCCAGCTGTCCCTTTTTTGCACATTCTTTTTTGCTCCCGCTAATTCATTTAAGTTGATTTTGGCCAGAATGATTTAAAAAAAACACAAAAAATTGCACCGTTGCACAATAAAGAGTAAAGATAAGCCTTCCGGAAAGAACTCTCGACTTAGAGACACACTTCTGAGAGATTTTTTGCCAAGCAACGCGCTACCTCCAAGTGCTAGCTAGCAGAGGTGCTCTGAAATAAAGCAACTCGCTAATTTCAGACGCTAGCTAGCGGATAGTTAGCTTTCGATACAGAATGTGACAAAATCAGCACAAAATCTTGAGTCTTTCGCCAGAAAGGGGCTGCTCCGGTCGAACAAACGTGACAGCTACTAATCGAAGTGACGAGTCGAGTATAATGTGTAACGGAAACACGGTCCATCAGCTGGGATTCAAATCAAGCAGATGGCCGCAGAGACGGTTAGCATAAATTCAGTACTTCAATGAGTGTGCTATTCATGTTAGCGTTGTGTTATAGATAGAAACAAGTAACAATGTAGTGACGAAACAGCCGGTATAACTTACATTTAAAGTAATTTTTTTCCATGTTTGCCAAAGAACTTAGGCAACCAAGAAAAGTGTTGTGTATCTGCCTTTGAGAAATGGCTGGGCTGCATGTCTAAAACTCCAACGATGCTGGCAGCAGTGTTGGCGACGGGCGGGGGGGGGGGGAGGAAAGGCAGTCACAACGGTGAGCGTTCGGCGCGGGTCTGACTTGACAAGTGACAGGGTTTGACGGGAGCAAACAGCGGTCCAAAAGAGAAAAAAAAAAAAAAAAAAAAAAAAAAGGAGATAAGACCAAACAACAGATGTGTGCTGGAGAGTGACCCCGGCCGTGACAGCGCCGTGATGTGATCGGGGGACGGGGCAGGGAGCGACGCCTGGACCGGCTGTCTTTGATGCCACCTGATATGATGCCCAGAAGACACACAGGGGGATGGAGGAGAGGGGGTGTGACTGGACCAAAGCCTGCTTTTATTCACCTCTTCCTCTTTATCTCTCCTCCTCACACATGCACACGCAAAGACATCTGTAGTCTGTCCCATTCAGTGCCATCCTCCATGCTCTGTCAAAGTTATCTGTCCTTCCAAGCTGCCACCCACCCTCTTCTTTAATTCTGCCTTGTCCATTTGGTATTCCCCCCTCTCTCGTTTTCTCCCCTCCACTCCTGCTCTGTCTCGCTCTCTCTCTCCCCCCTGTGTGCCGCGAGTCTGTCACGCAGTGCAGAGCAGCAGGAGCAGCATGGGTGCGGCTCCAGACCGGCCTCAAATGAACGGATAAAAATAGGGCTTTAGTAACTGCTGCAGGATGGAGAGAAAGCGAAGGGGGGAGCGATCGGAGATAAATAAGGTTAAAAAAGAGCCTGAAACACAAGGAAAGTAACTGGAAAGTGCAGGGTGGGCGGACTCGAGAGCAAAGGACAGACGGGTATGGGGGTTGGACTGGGTGACAGCAAGGGGTCCAGGAAGCTGAAGGGGGTTTGAAGGATGTGAGTGGACTACATCAGCGAGGGAAGATTCAACTCAGACTGTGCATGCTGTTCACTTTCTCTGTAGCAGACGGTTCACCGCTTTCGTCGGACGACAACCTCACAGACCTGGCCAAAACAGTCTTTGCAAAGTGTTGCATTTGAAGGATAAGCCTGACAATTTGACTCGTTTGTTGATTTGAAATTATTACGCAAATCCCACAAACCCCAATTTAATAGCGACTCCTAGCAAAAGAATCGTACGTCATCGCTACATGATGGGTTTCATCTTTCATCTTGTAAGATAACATGGTAGGTGCGCTATGTAGCCGCAGCTGGTTGTTAACTTAGCATCAAATATGCATTCGAAAAAATCCGAAATGTGCATTCACAGGGTTCTAAATGTTACGTGAAATCATGGGGTATTTTAAATTTATAAGCAAATCCAGCTGCAGCTACTGATATTAATGTCAAATAGTGACATGAGAGAATTCACTGGGAACACACCAACTTGAGTTAGCTTGTGGAAATCTTGTGAGGATCTCTATCCCCCCCGATGAAGATCATGTCTCTCACCAGGACCCCGATATGGTTGACTAACCAACCAGGATACACGGTAAAATATGTCAGTAACTCACAAGGAAGTTGGTGTGATTGGCTTGCTAGTTCAGTCCAGAAGAGAGACACAAAAGCGCAAAATAATATATCATCATAAAGAGGCTGTCAATCTTAATCTGAAATAATTTAGTATATATAACTTTTTTTTAAATAAATAAATCAGCAGGGGATGGTTTCACGCACTCTTTTGTAGTGGATAGAAATGCCCGTTTTTGCAACATATGAATAGGAGTTGTAATTCGGGACATGTCTGCTACGTTGATCTGATTTTCCTTGTTCTCTTCAGTGAGCTTACTGATTTTTCAGCGCTGTGCAAAAGTTTTACAGACATTAAATGTCTTAACAAAGCATTTTTTCCTGTCTTTTCCTCAGAGTACCAATAGGAAAGGATTTCCCCGAAGGCTTTTTACAAAATGGGGAAATCTGAAATATGAATTTCACATTAGTATAGAATTGAATGTATGATACAGCAGCAAACAGATAAAAGGGTTCCAAATGTGAAATAGCAGAGAAGGCAAGTTGTTAAGTGCAGTGTGGTGGAAGTTGCAGATACGCTCGGTCCACTCATACAGTTTGGGGGATTTAAAATATGAAGACAGATTCTTATCCATCAAGCAAAATGTGGTCCTCCTATATCAGTCTGTGGCAGGACAGCAACCCTAAAAACACACAGCCGTCTCCAGTGAAAGAGGGGGCGTCGAAAGCGAAACCCTGCAACAGATGGTCCGATTCCCGATCTCCAAATCATCAGTCGGTCTGTATCCGACGAAGAGACAGAACTAATTGAGAGATGCTTGAAGAGCCTTCCTGCCAAGAGCCCTAAAGACTGTGTGCCAGTGTGCCGAGGAGAACCACCTGCTGCTTTAAAGGCAAAGAGGGCCACCAAATATTTATTCGACTTTTTTTTTTTTTTCTCTGTTTACTGCTCTAAGGACATAAGAACAGGAAAAAGAAGCAAAATAAATGGCATGCCATTTGAAAGCATTCTCCTTGACGAGTGGTTTTTCCATAAGAGCCTGAAACATTTGCACAGTGCTGTGTGAGTGAAGATTGTATTATATTATTAGTAATACAACACTGAAGATGAAACCCGATGCACACCGCAAATGCGCCCCAAAAGTACACTGCTGGTTTTTGGAAGTCAAAATAAAACTTTCCATTTCATATCAATAGATCCCAACTAACGACTGGACTGATCTCTCTGAACCTTGAGAAGTGGGAGTTGGGCCATCTGTGACAAGGACATATTTAGATGTCGTATCAACAAACACCACGCGGCAACGTTTGCTATTTCTTAGTATAGCTAACACACCAAACATTGTGGATTTTGTATATGATTTTGATATTAGGGCTGTCATTGTGTAAATTAATATTATACTGTTGATTTTTTTATGCTGATATTATGGATTTAAATCAGTCAAATCAATGATGCTCTTATATTTACATGTCTGTGAGTAGCTTCAGAAAAACCATTCAGCGGAATGAAGCCCCATAACAAGCTTTTTGCGATGCAGGAAAACACAATTTACTCACAGAGATACAAAGTTGAAATGAAATTATAAACTATGCACCAGTATCGTGATGCAATGTTTCCTTTGATTTAAATTGTTTTTGATTAAGTGGTATTAGGAATTAATTGGAAGTGTAATAATTGGCATTTGATAATGAAGCATGTCATCATTTTCAGTCGTTGTTTTGTGAAGACGAATTGGATTACTTAAATACCAAAGGACAATTAAAGATTTAGCAGAAATATATATATATATACATGGTTGTTTTTTAATGAACTCATTAATTTATTTGGTGAAACGTAGGTTCATGTCAGTCTTCACAAACTATCAGTCAAGTGTAAACCACATCTTGCAGCCGCCTCGGTGCACGTAGCGTTAAGGTTGTATTATTTACTACAATTTCCACCAATGACTTGTATTTTTTCTTTTTGGATTTTTAAAGTTTTATAACCTCAGTAAGGGTAGAGAGGGTTTCGTGGGATTTGAAAACAATAAGGTGTGAGGCTTATCCTGAAACGTACCGGCTTGTACTGCAGCTGCGCTCCCCATTAATGCAATTAGAAGCAAATGCTATTTCAATCAGGTCTGAAAGCACATTAGGTTCACGTGAAGGACGAAGGAAGCTCCATGGTGTGGGCTTATTTGTGTGTGTGTGTGTGTGTGTGTGTGTGTGTGTACACAGATGTGTGCTGGAATGTAATGAATGACGCTAAATCAAAGACATCTCTGCAGAACTTACCACGCCTCAATGATCGGTGGGCTACCAAAACCAAGCGAGAAAACAAACATTTCAGTTACATGTTGATGGTGAGACAAACAGCAGCCGCTCCGTATTCAACCCGAATTTGCTTCCCATTCGCCTCGACCCCCCGAGCCATGTGATGTGTTCTTCTGTACAATTGCACTTTTCTAACTGTGGTTGCATCCGTTGCAGGCCACCGGGGGAGGGGCGGAGGGTCACGGACACGACCTTTATCTCGAAAATACATTGTGTGCTGAAATTTGAAGCCGCTCTGATCAAAGTCTCTGCATCGGCTTGCGTGGCTGAAATGGATTTTTCATGTTTTTAATGCATCTCCGAGGCATTTCTCCGCGCTGCAGTTCTGTGGCCGTATTCTCGATTATGTCAGTAAAAGAGAGACTATTACGGCTTTCAACCATCTAAGGACCGGCTTATTTTTCATTTCAGTAATTGAAACACAGAAAGCACTGAATATTCGGCTTATGGCCCTTTTCCTTTTGCTTTTATCCCTGTTGTCTTTCATCCTGCAGCCTCTACCTTGCATCCTTACGCAACTGCTACTCTTCGCATCTGCTGGCACAGGGACCCCAGGCGGCCTCTGTGCTCGCTACCTCAACAACAGTTGAATGACATAATCAAAAGAGAGAAAAAAAAAAACGTCCATTCGGGGTGAAGCCCTTCACAGTGGCGCAGGAGGTTACAAAACTAACTTTTGTTCTCAGATAACAGCATGGAGTGTCGCGGGTCTCACGGTCTAAGGACGGTTCGCAACGTGTTCGGAAACCCTGGTCCGGATACTTTAGACCATTCATGACTCTGGGATGTAAACCCTCTTCAGTTCAGGCCTCGACACCGATAAAAAACACTTCATTTTCGGTTACGGGTGATTCACGGAGGGCTGAATTGCAAGGAGAGGCATGTCAAGGGGTTTTTCACTCCTTCACGTTGAGCACCGTATCCTAGTTAATGCGGTTGAGCTCTGAATGGTCCCCTCTGCTGCTAGTTTCTTACCATTCTTAGGTGTGCGAGTGGGGCTACCTAGAGCCACATGGTTATAGTTGTGCTGATGGGTACCTGCAATGACAAAAGCAACAAAAGATCTGTTCAGTCCATGAATAATACTCTGTATCAGACCAAATACAGAGTGTCAGCAGTGTCATGGGTGACAATTAAAGAGATATCACATGAGTAATTGCTTGAAGTTGTAATTTGGTGGAAAAATTTGATGCAAAAAATCCTCATTATAATGTAAGCAGAGCCAATTCTCCAGCCTTCTCTTTGTAGTCAAGCTTATTCCTTCAGGTGAAGTATCCCTTTAATTTTGTCAAATTAAGGTTATGGGGCATAAAGAGATGAGATGGGTGAATCTGCGAGGACCTCCATGTATTTGCCCACAAAGCACATTCACATCAAATCTGATCCAGAGGGCTGCGTTGGAAACCCACAATATTTTGGTATGTTCTGTCTTGGAGTGCAGTCCTCTATATTCTGTGGAAATTGTTTTTTTTTTATGCAGGAGTGAAAAAAACAAGACAGTAATGTATGCATCCGGAATTTAAAAGGAACAGTAATCCTACATTGGCCCACGCACTGTACGTGACATGCACATGAAAACATCTGTAGCAGTGGGACAGATCATAATGTCACTTTTGGGAGAAAATGCAAAGCTAATAGCACGGTGAGAACATATACGTACATTTGACAAAGCCAGGCTGCAAATAAATCACATGGAAACAAATACAGAAAGACAAAGAGGACTGCAGGATAAAGAGCCTGGCGATTCCAGACAAGCTGCAAATATGATAAAATAAACTCCTGTAAACATCCGGACACTGTTACAGAGAGAGATTTGGGAAAAAAGGGCTGCAGGGTAATAATCACCTATTTTGTTTTAATATTTAGAGTACTTGCCGTCGGTTGTGCAGGGATTTTAGGCCAGATGCAAGCAAAAAAAATGAGTTTGATTTTTTTAAAATGTATTTATTTATTTTCCTTTATTTCTTTTTCAGAAACTAAATCCGCTTTGAAGCCAGGGTCAGGCCGAAAATGGAAATCCGACTTTGATCCAGATAAAGTCGAAATTACTCTTTTTATTTGAAAGCTCTGTGGGTAAGGTTGAAATTTTGAAATAATATGTTTTCATCTTTTTGGTTTAAGAGACAATCATCAGGGTACATCACATCCTCATGGACACTTCTTTTTTCTCCATACTGCTGGGGAGTTATGATAATGATGATGATGATGATGATGATGATGATGATAATGATGATAATAATGATGATAAAGAAGACAATGGTGATGCATCTGCTTCTCAGGATGTACTTGTATTGTTAACTAGCATCTGTCTCATCCGCAGACCTCCAACTTAACCTGTTTTACATGAGATTTTAGTTCGCAGTCACAAAGCTATTGAGCTAGCCAGCTAGCCAGCTAGCCATGTAGCCAGCCTCTGCTAGTATTGGCGGTAGAATTTTGAACAGGAGGTGGCGGTTTTGGCTCGCGACGCTATTTTCAGTGTAGCAGCAGTGATGTGTTTAGGAGCCGTGTCTGACAACGCCAAGTTTTATCGTCGAGTAGCTTATGGAGATACGAGTAGCTTGCTAAGCAAGCTAGCTGGGCTATGTAGCTCTAATAGCAGCCATGCCCACTGGTATTTGGCAAAAGAAATTAAATCAGCACAATGAAATCTCGCTAAAACTGATATGTGCACGATATGACCAAACCTAAATGAATATTTCCTGCTAATTCTAGCAGTGGTCTATATTTGTCATAACATTAAATCGATGACACTTTGGAAACGTTGATCCAAAATATTGGGTCTATGTTATCTCCTGCGGTTCCTCGACTATCTCATCCGTTTGCATGTTTCCTTATGCGTTAGCTCTCCGATCTTACCCCCAACCGCTATAAAAAAACGACTCGAGATTTCCGAGACACACGTTCCCGTCCTCGGCCCATGGTCATCGCCCGACGCTCTCTGGATACATGATGACAGTCTCATCGGCGCTACCAGCCTGGTGTGCTGTCATCTGGGAAGCGGGGCCATTTTAATTCCAGCTCGGAGAGTAAACAACAGTTCGAGTAAATCAGCCCTTCATCCTGCTATGCGGCGGTGTTTGCGGCTGCCTGGGAGTGGCGAGGACTCAGCTGGTCGCCGCCGCGTATGGAGGTACTTTAGATGAAAGATGGGACCTTAACCGAGCCCATTGTAGGGAGAGAGGTGATGAATGACAGCCATTCTCAGCAGTGTACGGCAGTGTGGGTTTGTATGTTTGTGCGCGAGGCGGCGGAGCGACGGAGACCCCGTCGGAGAGAGTGTTGCCGCTGCGACACATTCATTTGCTGTCTGCTGCTGTGCCTGTTTAAAAATGCATTAGAGCCAACTGCTGAAACATCCATTTACATCTGTCACAGAAGTGACAGAGGAGAGGGAGGCCCGATGCTCACATCATGCCTTTCAATATTTGTTCGGTCTATGGAGATAAATGGGATACCGGTTCTATGTCTTCCATCTTTTTTTTTCTCACACGCATGCTTAACACAGACTCGTGCAGAGGAGAACGGTTTGGAAGGAATTCAACAACGCCCAAGACCCTCTGCAGAATACTTTAACAGCGCTGTAATATAAAAAAAACATCTGTTCCGCAGCCACAAAGCCATTTCACCTTCAACCAGGAAGTAAAAGCTTTTCCTTGCTTCTTGATTCTTCAACAAAGGGGAGGCACCACGGGAAACATGTAGACGACGCGTTATATGTGTCCCACGGAATGTACATGAATTAGAAATAAATGTCGGGTTAGGTGTGTGTTTTGTGGGAACCGGTGCAGTCAAGTGTAAGGCATTGGCAGAATCTCTCTGTCCTCAGCGTTTGATCGAATATTAAATATAAGTCACTCGACGACGGTCATGTTTCCACATTCGCGCAAAATTAATTTGATTCTGAATAGGATCATTTGTATTGGATGTATTTAAATATAAAACAGAGTCATGGCAATTTGACGTACTAAAAATCTGGCAATTTTGTTTCATAATCACATCCGATGAATTAATTATCACATTCGTCATGTGGCACTTGGAAGTGAATCAAAGAGAAAAAAAAAAAAGTTCAACTATCTTTTGCCCCAAGTTCAGTGTAAGATCAAATAGATGCCACTCGACTCCAGAATACATTGTTGTGATAGATCTCGCTTTGATCGTGCCTTTTAATACATAATTTAATGAAATCCTTTTTTGTTACTTTTAAGCAATATAGATATGAAAAAAGGAAAATCAGACCAAAGCCTTTTGGAGATGATTTTTTGATTCTTAGGTAACTGGAATGTGACCTTTGTAAATATCAGGTGTGTTCCGGATGATGGGCTGTGGCAGCCATCTCAGCTTCGGTCACGTGATCATAACACCATCCCTGAGAAGCCGGCAGACGTTCAAAAAATTACCGTGCCAATTTTTTTTTAACACCCCTCCCACGATGGCGGACACACTGACTGATGTCATTCAATGTGCACCGCTCTGAAAACGTAACACACACACACACACACTTGCGCAAACATCCACGTTCACACATACAAAAAAAAAAAAAAAAAAAGCAGCCAAAATAAGAAGACCAGTCATTCAAAGGACTTCGCACATTCCAGAAATGCACTCGCCAAGTGTGAGGTAGCCTGGATGGGCGTCTGTCGAGAGAAACACTCACGCTCAGCCTCCTTTGAATGGACAGTCTGATGCGGGAGGTTAAATATCCGTCTGGCAATCAAAGGCTACGTCAGGGTGTCATCCTACGGCATGCGGCCCCGCTAATTTGTTCGTGATGAGCCTCATTCATTAGTGCATGTCAGCGTGCACGAGTGTGTGCAAGTGTGAGTATATGAGCCCCTTCCCTCCCCCCACCCCTTTATTTATTTATTTTTTTACATCTCATACAAATCAAATGTTTTTAAGCTGCCAAGTTAAAAATCACGGCTCTGCAAAAAGCAGTGCTAATAATAATGATGAATCCATTTGTTTTTGTGTTCCCTTTCATCTCGTACCGCCGACTGCAGCTCAGCTTCCCATCTGGGACAATAAAGCGACTGAACTGAGCTTCTGCAAACCATCGCTCATCTTTATATCTGTAATATATTTCTGAAAAAGCGTTTGCATTTGCGCTGTTCGACGCAGCACAAAAGCAAAGATGATAGAACATGTCAGACACGCATGGGTTCGTCTCGAGCCTCCGTCTCGAGTTATTAATTAAAGTTTTGCGGAAATGACGGTCATTTCAATGATTAGAACACTACAAATTGTACACTTCAGGGTCAATTTAGGGAGCACTCTGTAATTTCTTTGTTTTCAGTTCATTTTCTTCTTATTTGTTTGTAATTTCTTACCAATTTCCAAATAAGTGCTGCTTCAAGTAGCACTTTTTGGGCCAAACCTCCGATTACCGATTGCTCATTCCGCCTTAATCAGATGATTGAAAATGCAAAACTGTCACCGAAAAACATGAACGTCGCTTTTAACAAACACAAATCCACATGTAACTGCTTATGGTAAAATGTCACTTAAAAGAACACAATACAGAATGTTTTCATTAAATCATATTTTGATGATATTCCATAACTTGATATCAACCAGCTTAACTGAAAAAATATAATAAAAATAAGATAAATAACATTCCTCTCAGGCTGTTTATAAATACATTAAGGAATTTCCCCTATGGGGATCAATAAAGTTTGTCTTATCTTAACTGAAATCGAAGTCATTATCTGATTCGAACTTCTCCTTTCATGGCGAAATCCAGGTCTTTTCACGTTCTTTGCGGCGAGACAACGGCGTCCCCGCTCAAATACGCCTCGGCAAACACATCACGCGTCGCCGCTAAGCCGACAACAGCGTTCTCAGTCACTGTTGAACAGCAGCTTTGCTTAAAGCCACTGACTCTCTTACTCAGTCAGTTCACTCGCAAGATTGTCAGTTCATGAGCGGGAGCCTGTGCTCCCCGGCAGGCACTGCGCAATTTATTTGTGCCCTTCGTGTGTGTGTGTGTGTGTGTGGGTACACGCGCGCACATGTTTGTGTGTGTGTTACCATGCAACAACAGAGATAACTTCAATTGTCCTTTTTTTTTTTTTGGCCTCAATCAGCCGCTGTGTCAAGAAAGTTTTAGAAACCATTGTTTTGATTTATTTCTTAATTTTTTTAGCTGAGCTAGAAAGTGGGATTTGTAAGGGAAAATAAGACAATCCCTCCATTTCAACTCTTCTCTGTGGTTTGAGTAAACACTGCTGCATACTGCAAACAGTGACCAAGGAAAGAGTTTTGATTTCCTTTTTTGATTTTTTTTTCAGTCACACAATAGGCACAGTTGGCAAGGTGTATCGACACCAACCAACATCAGTTGTAAAAAAAAATTGCACTTTTCAAAAAACCTACTGACACAATCAGTCTAATTTTCTGTGTTAATTTAGAAGATAACACAAGGTGTAGTTTGACCTTGGCATCAATTATCCAAAACTCTTACTGAGTAATTAATCATTCATGAACCTACTTTTGCAAAGTTAAGTTTGTGTTAGATCATGTGCCTTTCACAGCATGTTTGGCATGAGAGGCAGGTAATCTGCTAATCACTGAATATATGCTCTTTGCAAACAGGTGTTAAAAAAAAGCGAAATAAAACCGGCTGAACTATGATCTTTGTCAAATTTCATCACTAATTGGAGAGAGTTTTTTAAAAGCGCTGCGTCAGAGCAGAACGCAACATTCATTTTTTAAGAAATCCCGTCTCGATCTGGTGCTTTGTCGGCTCAAAGTGCACCGGAGGTGTCTCCGTAGAGACGGGACGAGTTGAGGGGAAGCGGCTCATTAAGAAGCGCGGACGTTTGTTTTTCCGCGGCCCCTCTGTAATCTGGGGGCTAATTAACCGCGTTTCAGGACGACCCCTCAGCATGACCCCGTGACCTCCTGGAGCCATGGGGCTGCTTAACACCCTGAAGCGCATTCATCGCCTTCACCTCCCAGAGCTGACAAGGTGAAATAATCCATCCCTGGTGTCAAGCACCCCGTTATGACACAGCATCTTCAGGGACCTTACAGGAAGGGTGTGTGTGTGTGTGTGTGTGTGTGTGTGTGGAGGATTTGTGGCCATTCTTCTTTCCTATTCCCATATTAAAAAAGAATCCCGCGCTGTCGTCAGATCACCCAGTTGGCTCACTCCGCAAGACTGTCATGCGGTCCAGATTGCAGGGTTCAACAGGACCCCATCTGAATTGCTAAATGATCATTTTTCTCTCGCTATGCTGATGACGCACCGTTGAGTTTGTCAGATGGCGACAACTCAAATTTAGAGGCCGAATCATTCCAATCATTCCCCCCAGATCCAGTGGCTCATATCTATTTCCTGATGCTCGATACCCACGTCTTTCGCCATAGGGAGTTTGCATAATAGTGTCCAGCTGGCACAGCAATGACTCAGTGATCTGACATTTGCTGTGGTATTTTCTTTCACATCACATCCGCGCGCAGCAGGGGCGGCGAGGAGGGGTAATACCGGGCTGACCACTGAGCACCTTTCACCTCGTGCCAAGGTTAACTAAGCATTCTCAGCATCGATCGCCACCGCATGCCTGGAGGCAGCGCGGAAACCGGAACCGCATTGATTTCTGGAGATTTACATTCTGTCAAACAAATAAATGAACAGCCACGTCACGATATCCTGCGAGCTCCGTCAGACCGTGGGAGACACCGGCGGTATCTCGGAGACGCATTGCTTTCTAAACATCATGGACTTATTGATTTATGCCTGTATACGCGCTCATTTAAATACAAAAAAAAAAAAACAAGGCCGGGACCTCCCGACACAGCAGTGCACCGCCACGCTAAATCTGTTAAGATAATGAGTCAGCATCATGAAGACAACAACTCGGAACGCCCGCCCGCCCACTATTGATCATCTTGCATTCGAGGTGTGCGATTTGTCAAGTTTAACATGATGCCGAATCTGCGGCACAACTTGGATTCTGTTTCCAAAAGCTGAGTCTTACGCCCCACTATAAACCATAGTAAGCCACTTTTTGGACGTGTGCATGTACTGTGACGGTCAATGTACAGCGAAATAAACTTGGTTTTACTGATATTATTACAAAACGCAGTAGCTGAACGAGGGGTCGAAGTCTGTTTCGTTGCGGCGACGACACAGATCATTGTTCGCTTGAAGGGACTGGGGTGGGGGACGGGCGACTGCTACCCGGGGGAACAGCTTTTTGAGTTTACGGCCCTTTGCCGACGCGCCCACGATCTTTATAAGCAAAACTGCTTAAGTTACCACGGTCGCCAGAATTTCAGAACATTAAAAACCACCATATCAGCACAGCAGAGCAAAGCAAAGCTAAAAAAAAAAAATCTAACACTTCAATCTGCCAGCTAAACCATTGGAGAATAACTTGTAGGATCAAAGTGTCGGCTTCTAAAAACTTGCAAGAAACAAAGGACCACCTGAGATTACAGATGGAAAAACCTGCATCGACTG
Source organism: Fistularia commersonii (assembly GCF_037954325.1). Classification (NCBI taxonomy): domain Eukaryota; kingdom Metazoa; phylum Chordata; class Actinopteri; order Syngnathiformes; family Fistulariidae; genus Fistularia; species Fistularia commersonii. The sequence continues at coordinate 2,359,545 of NC_141316.1, read as the reverse complement.
CGCGCGTGTGTTCACTTTCTTTATATTTTACATCTTTTTTAATTCCGCTCTTGTTATTGATGCTCTTTATCTTCCGCGGGGAGAGACTCAGATTCTCTCTGTTCCGGAAGTGTGAACATTCATCTTGTTATGCCAGTAAAGCATCGTAAAATTAAACAGGAGAAATTAAAAGGGAGAGACGCAAAACAGGCGTCGGGGAAAGTCGAGCGGAACCAGATTAGAGCTCGCTCGTGTAAATGAACGCGTTGTCTGTCGTCTCCCGTTTTACCTGTGACCCGAGATACTTTGATCAAAAACGCGGAGACGTGTTCTGAATGCAAACGATAACCCCCGTTGACACGTTTAATGCGATATCTTTTGCTTTGGGTTTCATTATAAATCGGTTATTTTGTCATTTTATACAAAGGCAAATAGCTGCAATTCACACTGATATAGATAAGCAAGAAAATTAAGTTTTTACGGTTGGCTTAACAGAAGATTTGTTTTCTTTTCTGTCACAAGTGAGGAACAATGAAAGTAATTAACGGGGGGGGGATAATGTTCCCTGGGTTCAGTGTTTTATAAAGTATCTAATGGGAACAAGACAGGGGTTTAGGGATAAGGATGATTCCAAAGAAAAAGGCTTGGCAGATGACTGGATGAAGTGATGCGTTTGAAAGAAAGACACAAAAATCATTTCGGTAGCGAAAAGTCTTTGGAGGCATCCTTTCTGAAGAAATGAAATGAAGAAAAGATATGAAAAGTAATATCTACCCCACTGTCATCACACGTAGAACCAAGAATTCACTTCTAATGGGCAACCTGGTATTATGAGACCTGGCAAGTTCTGTTTTTGGAGGTTTGCAAAATTCCAGCTTCTTATTCAAAAAGCTTGTGCCATGTAAGATATAGATGTCTTGTGATTTTTTCTGTTTTTTTTTTTTCCTACCAAGGGGCGATCTTTCACCCCGACATCTATGTAGAGGATAAGGTAACTGGGCAGTTAGGGCTGTCTCATTTTGGGTCAATTTAATTTCACCCACAATTAAAGTTCCGCGTCAGTAACAGGGTTGTAAAGACACAGGGGGGCTCAACCCAGCACTTTGGTCCACATACTGATCCACTTAAGAGTCTGATGAAGTTTCCTGCCAAATGATTGATCATGATGTCTGACTTTATACTTCAGATCCCGCTACATATCTGAATTAAATCCCGCTACTGTGTAGTTCTACACGCTAGATTTGAATATGTCGGGAAATCCTTCTCACGCTTTGAAAGCGCAGGCCGGGAGCAGATAAGATCGGGGAAGAAACTGAGGCGATATGGATGGACACAACTTAATGGAAACTCTAAAGGTTTAGTATCTCTTAGCGACACATAAGAAGGGAGGGCGGTGGCGTGGGTGCGCGGGGGACATAGGGGGCCAGTAAAGGATTGGGGGGGAAGAAATACAGGGGCAAAGGATAAACTGAGACAGACAGCAGATAAGAGAAGGGAAAGTATGAAAAAGGAGGATGAGGTGGTATAAAAAGCACGGGCCAGTGACCACGGAGCGGCCCCCTATCCTTCGACTGCACCTCCCCGCACCCCCACTCCCCAGATCTATTAGAGAGACATCCTCAGCTCTCTGCTCCACTCTCCTCACGACATCCCTCTCAAAAACCAGCAGCCCTGCCATCCCATTAGCCCTGCCAAGTGGAGCTATTGTGGTTCTGAAAGGCCCAGAGGAGGTGGAGGGGGCTACAGAGGGCATATGTGTGTGTGTGTGTGTGTGTGTGTGTGTGCCTGTGTGACAGGTATGGATGTGGATGTCTGTGTCCCAATGGCTCTGTTGACAGCGTGTTGACACCAACACATCGCCGCACTCCTCTTGGAGCAGAGCAAGAAGAAAAGGGAAACCACCATGGGCTTGACATTTAATAACTGACAAAGGGTGTTCACATTTAATCGCTAAATGTTAACTGCCATAATAGCCTGACTTCGCTCGGTTAGCGGGGGATAAAGCCAGGAGGAAGGCGTTCCCGCCCCTCATTGATTTCAGCAGGAGAGCAAGAGGATTAACTCTGACCAAATTTCAAAAGAGTTGATTAGGCCCGGGTTATTTTTATGGTTTCCGCCAATTTTAGCTCTCGTTGCGTATTCTTAACTTAGTGAGTCAGAGTTTGGACAGGAAATGAAACTTCGACGGAAGGTTTTAACCTGTGTCTTTAAATTTTGATTTTCCAGCTGAATAATACATGTCCACATTTGTTGCTGTCACTGTTGAAATCGGTCCAAATACTGAGGGCTAAGGAGAAGTCAGAGGAAAACTGGAACTCGATTAGCGAACGATTTTATGCCGATAATAAGATGATAATAACGCGCGGATCAGATTCAGGTCCGTTTGCCGGTATCCAATTACTACACATACAACACTCTATGAGTTGCATCAGGCCTTAAATTACTCTAATGTGAAACTATAGAAATGTTTAATAACCTAATTTTCGGCCCCTAATTTTATTCAAGGCAGAATCTCAATTTGGGCGCATCACAGAGACTCAAATTATCTACCAATGCACAAAGCAAAGTTCATAAAAGATTGTTGAGTCTAACAAAAACAAACTGCCCGATTCTAGTACAATAATTAAAGCAGGAATGAATTGGTTTAATGTCGTTTTTTCTTCTGTTTTTTGATCCAGCCCGAGTCTTTACATCAAACGTCCACCTCGGGAACAAGAGGTATCCGATTTTTGTACAACCCCTACATTCCATGTCATTTCATCGATTGCCGTCAGAGACACGTTGTGTGACAAATCTACCGTCCATCAGATGACCTTGTCAAACCCCGGACATTTGTGTGGCGGTGACAAAAATAGACTCATAATGGACTTTGGACTGACGGAGCTTCTGACACAATATGAGCAGATGTCAGGTCAGCGCTGCGCTCCGCCGTCCGAGGAGGCCGCCATCGGTTTGTACCCCTCCATGAAAGGGTTCGTACCGAGCCAATGCGCTTTCGGCATCAGATACCGCATTTTCAGACATTTTCCCATCATCCCTGAAACAACTTGCTGGGTCACAAAAGGCCTTTTATGGCTCAGCAAGAACCGAAATATAAAAGTTTCACAGACACAGTTGGTAGCTGTTTTTTTCATGTCTTTAGTTAGAGTAGAAAATTAACCAGTTCAGGTGGAAATTGATTTAGGCGCTGCTTTCAAGGTAATTATTTTTGCTTTGTGACCTAATGTGTCATTGCACAGAGGCTGGGTGTTATTTCCTGTGGAGAAGCCATCAGTTATGTGAACCGTAGTGTCGAGCTCTATTATGATATAAAAAGCCCCTTTATTCCAAACCGTTTTACAGGCTCAAACATAACGACGCCCACCACTTGACCTATTGGCTTCAATGGAGACCAGAATTAACAGCAAGTACTTTACTTAAGGTAGGCCTGAACACAAAGCCACACTTGAGAACATACATAAATCACAAGATTTTAGGTTGTGTAGCTTGGCAGCTCTACATATCCTAAATAATAGTTGACGTGCTCTGAAATACTTTGGACTTACAAACGGTCATCGTTGTTGGGGATCCTTTTAAAACAATCTCTTGCCTTCCAGTCCACTGTCTAGGTAAACTGTAGTGCAGTGCATACTGGTGGTGTCACCAGGCGTCTGAATAGAATGGGAGAATTCATGATCCGGAGAGACATTACCCCAAAATTGCGTTTTGTGTTGGTTTGTCCAGTGATTTTCCTGTTATGACGACAGTTGCTTTGTTTGCAAACGAGCATCAGTTTGAAATTCACTGCAGATCATGGGTTTTACCCTGAATCCACCCATTCTGTTTAAGTCTAAGTATTTTCGCAAACTGCTCAGTAACATATATCTACGGGTAGCTTAACTTGTCAGAACACAGGTCCCATGACCTTGAACGGGAGCCTGGAGACCTGTGTAGGGCCTTTATTTCCATAAAGTTGATGGGTAGGTTTGTGCAAATCACGGCGACCAGGCAAAACCCGAAATGATCCGACAATTGAATTAAAAAGCTTTGGACTTTTCAATAAAGACAGTTCCGTCTAGACTTTGGCAAGTCAGATGAGGTCTGAAACTGGTTGTTGAGGTTGTACTTGCACACTCAACAAGTCTCTTATTTTAGGAGGTCTTGCGATCCCCGCCAGCAAATAAAAAGCCCCTTCAGAGACCTATCCCAAGATTCTTACTGCTCTTTATTCCGTGCACAACCTCATGCAATCCATCCCCTCTTGTGCTTTTTGGCATAAGAGGGCTTTATGTCACCGGCTCAGATTCATGAGGTTGAGATAGGAGAGTTAAAGAAATATGTATGACAACAAGCTAATTTTACAACCACCGAGGGGCACAAAAGCCAGACGATGTTCAACGTCTAACAATATAGCTATAATCTTCCAAGGTGCTTTAGTGGTTCTGTGGTACAAAGGTGACAGCATGTGCACTAGAAAGTCTAAATCAAGTGGTTACGTCTTTCTCCAGCAGCCTGTGATATCATGAACCTCATCAAGGCTCGTCTGTGAAATTTCAGCTCATTGCAACCGCACCCACAAGCCCCCAAGACACATGGATCATGCTTTCCCGGAAGCTCCTGACATAAATTTCGGGGTGAGCTCTCTGACAGTCTGCTATCTGTGCTGCCAAATTAATTTCTTTTCATTGGCTTATTGAGCTAATTCCTGTTTGCATAAAAAAGGAAAGAAAAGATAAACCCTGTGCTCTGAGATGCATGATATCCGAGAGCGCAAAGAGACATTTGAAACAGTATTTAATTTGAAACACTGCTACCAAAATGCATAAAACTGGGTCAAGGATTGCCAGTATGGGGATTAGCTCTTGATTGGCCAGGAGACACAGATGGCTTATGTTAGAAATATCTGGAACTGAAATGTAAAAACTGATCAAATATACTTTATTTTAGCTATAAATGTGACAAAATATAGAATAGGCCCCGTCCATCTGTATGCAGATAATTCAACAAAGAATGACCTTTTTAGGTCCCAAATCAGCACATAAACAGTCAATCAATCAAAGGGAACCTTTATCGAATTGTCTCATGTAAATGCTTCTTGATTTTTTTTCTTTTGGTGTGTGTGTGTGTGTTGGGGGGGGGGGGGGGGTCTTTATCCATGTAAACAAACATGGTAACATGGAAACAGTCATTTAAATCTTAATTTCTAAAGGCCAATTCCTGCCATGCATAGAATAGCACCTATTACTAACTGAGAACTTTATCACCACCTACTGGCCCAGTGATCTGACTGTTTTAAAACAAAGGCAGTTTAGCAGGACATGTACAAAAGAGGGCTCAACATTTCAAAAATGTTTGATTTGACACACTCTCATATTATTGTCTTATTCACTTTTCACTTAATTCATTTAATTTTGTTTTCGTGTCGAACCATCACGGACAAGCATTGGCTTTGTTACCATCTAATGACAGCGTACGAAATACATACACAAGGAATGCGAGGGTGTTACTAAACGCTATCAATCGTGAATGGTGTTCATCAGCTCCATAGCAGGAAGGAGAGAACTGTGCATATCGGAGTCAATTTTTCGTTAGATAACATGTGATTTTGTTAAATGAAAGGCAAACTACTGTACTTTGTGAGAGTGAGTCAATCATGAGGTAGTCGAAAGCTAAAGCCAAGTTCCCACTATGCAGCTTTCACAGCTGTCAGATGGCTGCAGTGTTCACAGTCGGGAGTCTATAAGGTGTGGTTGACACACTTAATGCCTTGGGGGGGCGGGGGGTTTCCACGCATTACAACCTGATTTACTTGAGAACACGCATGAGCTGTGACAGGGGAAACAGTTTTTTTCTAAAAACGGATGTTGCTTTGATGAAAGCCGTCTGTATAGGGATGCTGCCACTCAAATAAAGACCCCGAGTTATAAAAGTGCTCATTATACATGACCTGAATTCTAATATCATTGGCATCGACGCACTTGACAATGAGTTCTGTACCGTGTTGTTGCAAATTACCAAAATAGGGTGGTGGGGGGTTGGTTGAAAATGTCATAACCACAAAAAAACAGCAAAATTCAAATTCCACCAAAAGCCAAAAAAAGTTGCAGTGTAAAAAAACAGAGATTTGATATGGTAACATTTTTTGTTTTGGGTCAAGCACCTTGTAAAGTACTGCTTCGCACTCTTTTGACAGCCGGCTAGACAATGACACCAGGGTTATCTGTGTAGGTCCGAGACATAGTTTGTAGCTACTTTTGGTGTTTTATCAGTATTTGTTGTTTATCGCTTTTTTTACCGGAATCACAGTCCTGGGAAATTTGTATCTGAGGATATCTTTTACGAAGCCTTTTATCAGGCTCCCTTTTCTAATTCTGGTTGATTTCCAGCTTCCGTCATTATATCTCTTCCCGCCGCTGTCGGCTTATACGCCGCTACGCTGTCCCTTCTTCGGTGCCATTAGCTCTTTATTTACTTTGACCTTCCTACGTTCAGACGATGGTTAAGCAGACTATTCATATGATGATGCTAAATGGCTTTGCATGTCGGTTTGTATCTACGTCTCATGTCTTCTAATGAAAGAAGCCATAAACACATTTTGAACTGATTGAATTAAAAGCCTCGCCGTAATACTCCAGATATCATTATCCATTTATAGATAACCGCATCCATTAATGAGCATCTGCAGATTGCAGAGCTCCTGTGTACTTCCAAGTGTAATAAAGACCCGGTCCAGACTGTTTGCATCCACATTTCCAGTAAGCATCGCTCCTTATCTCATAACTCACAATCACCCTCAAGACACCAGAGGCCAAGTGGTTACTTGACATATCACTGCCTCTGCAGCTTGACACACATGCAGAGATAGTCTCACCAGGGATGGTGAGGGCAGGAGGTTGAGATGGACCTCATATCCAGTTCATTTTGAGATGTGATACACTGCGGACTGCCGTGACCCTGTGTATTACAGTGCAATAAGAGGCCCATTTTATTGAAGGAGTGCTTCATGATGCTTTTCTTTCACCACAAAGCTGAGGTGACTCACTTGATGTAAAGGCAATAAGCTTTCCTGGAAATCAAACAGTATAACAGTGTGTCATTTTCATCTCACATCCCATTGCAGGATTAATGTTCTCATAAAAAAAGCCATTTCTCCCAACAGTTGATTGACATACCAACTGACTCCATTTGCAGGCTGTTGAAAAGCAGACTTCCTTTGAGAGGAGGCGAAGGGCGAGGAAGAGGTAGAGGAAGAAGAGGAGGGTCCGTATATCGTAAGCAAGGATAAGCACAGATTTTTCTGATGTCTTCTTAAAATAAAAGAAGTAACATCATCAAAACTGCCTTTATCCATGCCTTTATAGACCAGCCCTCCTCTCCACTGAGACGGACAGAGTCGACGACCACGCACACCATAGAGGTTAGAACATTCATCTCAGTAAAGTGGACAACACAGAGAAAACATCAGTGAAACAGTTCAGAACATACATTTTAAAAGGGGGAAGGGCAGGGATTAGAACAGAGGAGTGAAATGGGACCAGCTTGGTTTTAAGGCACAACACAATAAGAAAAAAAAAAAAAAAAAAAAAAAAATTACAAATGTGGGCCAGCTGCAACAAACATCAAGAGGAACAGAATATTCTTGTTTACATACAGTGTCCTGGTTTGGTTGGATTTGTCTTTAATTAAGCCCAGGCTGCATATCTCACAATGGACTAGTGAGTCGAAAACAACAACTGTAGCGCAACTGAAATCTCCTCTTTAGAATCTTGAAGGCGAGCCCACATTACCACACCACTGATTCAAACAGAACCCCTCAGGGGTGTAACAGTACATTTGTGCATCCCAGACTCTTTGGCAGATGACGTTTGGTACACAGCATTCTTCTGGTCAGTGTTATTTTGCACACTAATTACAAATCACACCATGAAGATACCTTTTGGGAAACCCTTAACAGTAAAGGAGTTGTTGTTGTTGTTGTTGTTGTTGTCGCACACCATTCAAATGATATATTTCGGAGAAATCTGCAGGTTTTTTCCAGAGAGGTTCAGACACACCCGAAGTTCATTTAATCATCTGTTCATGTACATTTTGTAGCGAGTATGAGAACACACAAATAACGTATAACAACGCGATCAGATTTTGTACAAAAACCGGCAGGACCCGACCTCTTAAACGCAATGCATCTCTTCAGCCTATGACACACAGCTTCATTAGTTTTTGTTTCAATCCGGTGAAAAACTTAACCAAAAGAAGGCAGTCAAATCCTGATGTGCAGGTGTCTGATTTGAATTACTCCACTTTTTGGCAATTTGTAACAGTCCTGAGACATTTTCTGGCAATTAGTGGAGTGTGGAGGAGCAGTTACATTTCATTTCATTTGCCAAAAAAGGTCACTCTATTAAATAAAAATAAAAAATCTCCAGTGATACAGAGCGCAAGTGTCGATGTTCTCCCCAGATGAAATGCAACGACGTAGTGCAGCCAGTACACATTCCTAACATTAGCCACACGAATTATCATGCTAATAAATTAGAAATGAATTTGTGTAATCAAAATTCTCAAAATCACTGAAAATTATCTCATTTAGAGTCATTCAGCTTTCTGCATGAAAAGAAAGGTCTGTTTCAAGTTTGGTTAGTCTTCAAAAAGCGTTGTCTTTAAAAGCGAAGCAACCGGACCCGTGGTTGTTTCCCCACTCAAAAGCTGTGAAAAAATGATACATCAACCAAATTATTAATTTGGTTTTGATGAAAGGAAGTGAAACTGTTTTGCAATCCAGTTGCGGCAAAAAGTGTTCAGTTTGCCCCCGTGAAAAATGTAGTAAAGAAACTCTAAAGTGTTTTAATGGCTGACTATAGAGACACTACCTTTCTGGTTTATTCTGAACACACACAGTCTTTGTATCTGGAAACATCGAGGTACCTTCATTTGTTCAACATTTGCAATTTATGTTTTTTAAAACCATTTGAGTTGGGCTTTAACCATAACATAAGTTATTTTATTTTCCGTCATAATCAACCTAGCAGAGACAATCCCGAAATGTGGGCAGGGAAAAGCGACGCCGGATCTCAGAAGACTGCATTTTTAAGAGTGGATTTTCCACTTAAAGGGTCTTTTTAATTAAAATGTACCAAAGCATGGATTGCGCGCACTGTTACACCCCTAGAAGTAGAGCTCGGGGACCAGACTGCCGACATGTAGGCTACTCATCACACAGACAGGAGAGCTTAATGTCAGAGGAAGAAGACACAGGTTAGGAGTGTAGATAAGGGTCAGTGGGGAGGCAACGCACTACGATTAACACGCCAGGTACAAGCTGCCTCCAAACACCGAGCAGTTTCACGATACTAACATTCGCCATTAATAGGTTCATGAGAGACACAGTGATCGTGTACAAGTGATTAGAGGCAACTTCGACCCTTGAACAAAGAACAACCATCCCTACCATGGTGACTCTGGGAGCGGACAGGCCAATGTTTTTCTCCTAGAAAACAAAACCAAGTGTTTATTTATTAGATTGCTCTGCAGTCATGTTTGCAAACAGAAAATTACAGTCACATTAAACAACCGGTTGTTATTGCATTTGCTCCGGAAGGCATTTACATCACATTTGTTTAGGAGGAAGAAACATCGGCATTTGACAGGAGATCCGCACAACAGCTTTTTTAAGACAAACGTCACAATATGCGGACATGTGAAGACGCTTGCTGGAAATGAGAACAATTTTTAGTGCCGGTATATCGATTGTGTTACATGTTTTCTTCCCATCCACTACGAGCTGATGCCACCTGACACCATGACACAAGGCATCAAGTCACTTTCCCTCACTTTCGCACACACACACACACACACACACACACACACAGGCCACCAAGCGTGGAGGAGGACAGAAAGTAACTGAAATTTCAAGATAAAGGAAGGACTCGGGGTTGGAGGCAAGGAGAAGAGGGTAATGGGAAGAAGGGAGGAGGTGTTAAAAAGCCACCATGTTCCCGCACCCTGACACCGCGGGGCTCCAGCCATGCGGCACTTTGATCCATCACTATCGATTTGCCATCAGCCTCACATTGCCGCCGCCTCCCACGCAGTAACACAGCTACAGGGGCGCGATCCCCGGGTCGGAACCGTACGCGCATCGGCTCTGACCTTAAACCCGGTGACCAAATGAACCTGCATGAGATACGGTTTATTAATGAGAAATGGATGGGTGCGTGGGCGACACGCTGATGAGCAGGAATTTCAGGTTTTTCCACATGAGCGAGCTGATAAGGCCGGGAGGTTTTCATGAAATCCCTTGTGAAAAGTATCCAAACACACAATCTCTGCATTAAAATGCTAAGTACACATGAGATAAGTACACGCAGATTGTACGCCGGATTCGTGCCGCCGCATCCTCGAACGGCAGCGCGCTATTGTGTTCTTTGTATTCTTTAGCAAAGACAATTCAGGGAAGTCAGGGGAAAAAGAATGAATTATAATTTCAAAAACATTCCCGAGTACCGCCAGGGCTCAACAACTGCTATGTTAATTAAATCCTCCAATGGGGAAACAAACAAAGAGAACAAAATGCATACTGCCCACTATTTAAACTTAAGAATGGACAGGAAATTGACTTTTTTTGTTCCGTTACACGTAGATGTGGATTTCCACGTCTGTTAAGCTCGTGTGTAGAAATTTGTGCTTTCACGCCTGAACAACGACATACAGCTAGCGAATAGATAACTCGCCGGTCAAAACTTCACAAGAGCCATGACAGCCCATCTATGCGTTGGATCGTGAACTCATGATTACGCGCTAACGTTCACGGCATTAAGATAACTGTGGGATTAAAAAACAAAAGATTTCTATCGGCGCGATCACACATAAATGGCAATTTGCGTTCTCGATTTGCTCGAAAAACAGAACAATGAAAAGTATCCTCGAAAATGAGCACAATAGTATCATCATTATTAACTTCTCTGAATGTAATCTAAGAAGAAGCGGATGATGAAAGCGAAGCAGAAAGTTGGACAGGTTTGTGGAGCAGCCTGTACTGTGAATTAATCATGCCGTTCCAGCTCCTCATCAGCAAGGAGGACCCGGCTTTCGTTCGCAGTATCAAGGCTTGCATGATTGAAGACGGTGGAGCTGTTTCCCTTTTTTTTTTTTCCCCTTTTTTTAACTCTTAAACTCCGCTTTAGTCTTGCATGACACTGGCCGGAATGTGAAATCAAATTTCATTTTCAATGATTTTTGTTTTAACTCGGGCCGATATGACCTTTCATAAGTGGGTATTGATCAGCAGCCCCTTCCACGTCTGTTACGGAGATTTTGACTTCATGAGGCTTGATTGGGGCTGATTACGCCTCGGCCCACTGACAGGAGCCGCGATGTGTAAAACAAGGCAGCTGGAGATTCGTTCAAGATGACCTTGGCGCTTTTTTTCTCCTCGATTATCAGCCAACGGCGCGATTGGTTCATCGAACGCATTACGCAAGGTTAGTGTGAGGAGATTCATACCCCAGAACAGGCTTTTTGTGGTATAACGCATTTATTAAATGGTTTCAGTGTGCGCCGATGCCAGTTGAATCGCCAAACCATTTTTGTGTTGTTGTTTGCATTTGTTCATGACTAACCTACATCCACTGTCCTCCAAATATCCTGGTTTTAACACCCGCATAACATAACCTTTAATGTACATTCTCGTTGTCTTGACATTACGTGTCTTTTATGGGATACCAAAGACAATTTCTTGCTTATTTTGGATTTACTCAAATATATGGACGCCCAAAGTCACCTGACTGCGTGGCCTAATGGATAAGGCGTCTGACTTCGGATCAGAAGATTGAGGGTTCGAGTCCCTTCGTGGTCGCGTTTTGGACTTTTCTCTCGTAGTCGATGGTTGGAAGTCAAACACAACCGTTCCCTTTTTTGTCAACAACTGAAGCGTTGATGGTCAAAGCCACTTTAGCTCTATCTCACCTCACATGAGTCTCATTCCTTTGTCACCAGCCACTACTTTTCACCAGCTAGGTGTTCACACAGTAATTGGTCTATCTGAAACAAAACGAAAACAAACAAACAAAACAGCACTAGAGAGTAAATGCATAGGAAATTGCATCAGAGTCACCGGAATGCTTCTGGAATATTATCACTACACCAAAAAATGACAAGAAAAGATAACTATAATTATATGTCATCATCATTATTGTAATTATCTGAGGTTAGATCTGCGGTGCCTTCAGATGGGAACCTTTCACAGATCCCCGAGCTTTGTGGCGCAGCAGTACGGAGGGTGAAAATGTGCAAGGAGTCAGTGCACTGAGAAGACCTCCCTCCTACCTCACATAAACAATGTTTGTTCAGACTTTCAGGCCAACATAACTCTTTCTGCCAGCCTTGCTTTTCCCTTGCCTGGCCCGGACATGTCAGCACTACTTTCTCTGGAACATTTCATGTGCTTGCAATATATTTATGAGTGAAGGAAATCTAAGCGAAACCGACTCGGCGGCATCTTACAGAGTAAAATAACCGAGCAGTGCATCCTTAACCTACACGACTGCAAATACGACGTTCAAAACGTGTGCCGGGAGTTCATTTGAGTGATGATTTTACTGCAAGATGAGAAAAGTGAGTCTGGGGGCTGCTGCCATCCAGTGATGTATGAAGCAATAAAGCAAAGTGATTTTTTTTTTTTTTTCGTGTCTTTACGACTGCAACACTCTTGCATTTCATATTGACGCGAAATGTATGTAACATCTCGCAGTCCATGTGGGTTAATGTGTCGAAGCTGCATCCCCACAAACCAATCATCAATCTGTCACCGACCCTGGATCTTGGTCGAGGTTCATGCATGCGTGAAAATGCTTGAATAAGACGGGGGATCATTCACTTACATCAAGACTCCAGTCCCATGTTTGCAGCTCATGGGAATAACACGTTCGACATTGTATATGCTGACGCATTTTTACCCCGTATGAAGATTTTTTTTTTTTTTCCCTTTTAACCACTAGCTCTTTGTGTTCAAAGCTCGAATTCCATTGCAGCTGTCACTGACGTCCTGTGGCATCCATATTGGATTTTATACTGTTTTGGAGCAGGGAAATCTTTTGGGAGATTCACTTATTTATCCCGTAACTATAGCAAGTTCAACAGTATAAATCTTCCTTTCTCTTTGCTGCAGTGGCAAATAAAAGGCTTGGTTTCTGAATGGAGTTAGAGTCTAATTAGCCCGACTCAAGCCGGAAAAATCAATTTAAGAGTTGTTTGCCTCTCAGCCTGTGTTCATACATTATAAAGAAGGAATTCACGCTTCACAGAATTCCAATGCAGCTTTTGCATGGCGTTGACCAATTTATTAAAATGAAAGGTGAAATGTTTGACTTGTGCTTATGCGTCTTCAGATAATCACTACATTTGCCTCGAAATGTACTTCTCATAATTTCATGTCACTATTTCGTTACACAATAAGTGCATGTGTCAAAGCATTAAAATGAGGGTCTTGGACTGTCAGAATGTGATGACTTTGAATAATGTAGGATAAAAGTGCCATTGAAAAACATTAATGGTGCTTAGCCAAACAAAACGGCTAGCTGGGGGTTCGGGGTTTGCCTTTACGCTGGTCTTGCATGAACGCATGTCTTCATATTTGAGTTTATCCTTCGTCAAAGATCTGTCGCTTCATTTGAGGGAAGTTTGAGCTTAAATTTTCACTAACGTTGGCAGCCGTACCCGGACATTGATTTTTATCCTCTAATTGATTTTGTGCGCAATGACATTTTGTTGTTCCACTAGTGGACGCCTCTACCATGCCTATTCAAATGACTTTGCTTTGGACAACAGGGCACTGCCATCCTTGTATCCACACAAGGAAACTGACTTGCGTTTACTCATTTACTAATTTACTAATTTACCAGATGATTGTGTGTTATTCCTTGTTGGTTGCTTTGAGGTAAATTCTTCCAACATATTTTTTTAATTTAATTTTCAATTATTCAGGTATGTATTCATGAGAAAATTTGCATTATCATGCAGTAGTTTTGGCTATTTCATTTCATGGGCATTTCTATTGTTGAGGTACAGGGGTATTTTGGATAAATTCCTGCAAGTTTCCATTTTAATCAGTTTAATTTCGTGCAATTTTTTAAGGGGATCTGCCTACTTTACAAAATACATGATTCAGAAAATGATCAGAAAATACATGATTAGCAAATTAGCAAATGCACAAAGTGCTCTAAACATAAGAGGATGACATAATTGTCAAAACATTTTTTGTTTTGTGGCCAAATGTCTTGGTACTGAGACTAAGATTACACATTACTGCATTTAAACAACCCACGATACAATATCACGGTTGAATAATGTTCAATATATTGATATCCCGCCAGCTCTGGTCCTGTGTTATACCTCTATGCCCCGACAAGGAACTGTCTCAGCCAAAACAAGATAATTGACATTTAAATAGCGACACAGTCCAGCTCACTGAGCCTGCCGAGGCCAAATGTTACGATTCCCTGGGTTCGCCGTTATCGCGGTAACAGTTTCCAACCCTATCTATGCACCGTAATTAACACGGACAGCGCCGATTCCCAAAATGTGCGTTTTCTTCTTCACCTGCCATCCCGCTCGTTTCAATCAACACCTCGCCTAGGTCGGCGTCAAGCTGCTATCATTGCGCCGCATTAGCATATTAACAAATCAATTGGCACGCCAAAGTGAGTCTCTGTGTACCTGTGGCAAAACACAAGCTGCAATATTATGTGACCAGCTGAGAGCACGATGTCTTTCACGCACGCACGCACACACACACACAAACACACAGACCAGAGGACACACACAAACACACACCGGCGCTCCCCTGCTGGGTGTATTGGATTGCTATCAGCCCCTGAGAAGCTGCTTACATAACAGCGCCAACCCGCGTCAGCCTCCGTATTAGATGATAGAATCTTAAACGGCTTTTTAGCGGCGTTGCATCTCACTTGCGTTTAGTGAAGACAAGGCCTCTTATGAGCGTTGCGGGGGCTTCAGCGGTGGCGGTGTGGCACGCTGGTGGAGGGGGATCTATCTCCAGACTGCTGTTGAACCTTGAAAGTGACGCGAAAGTCAGACGGCGTTAAAAGAACGGGGAGTAAAAATGGACGATGCTGTTGGGATCGTTTGAAAGCGAACGAGTGAATCTGTAGATTTTAGGAGGCGGGGTTGAATGATGCGGGTTGTTATCAGGATCTTCTCTCACAGGGCTGGAAGGAACAACGTTAAATATTTATGCCGCACTGGTTCAGGGGTTGGGATTGTCAAGCATGAAAGCCTATCGTGACGCGATTAACAAAAGCCGAGTACAAAGTTTGCTTCATTTTTTTTCTCCCCTCCCCCCGTCTTGTAGCTTTTTCTTCATTAACTCTTCATCGCACGCACCCCTCGCGCCCCCCAGCTCAGTCGGGCTGGGGGGGGCGGGGGTGGATTATGAGAGGGAGAGCTTCGATAAAGAAGAGGAGAGTCTTATTTCAGTGCTTCACACACTGCTGGATGATCAAAGTCTAAAATGCTGTTTTAATTCCAAGAATCATATCTCATCTCCTGAGCACAAGCTCATTATGCAGAATTGTGCTGCAGGACAGAAAAGGAGGAGAGGAGGGGAGGAGAGTCGGCCCACCGTTTCACACCGAAAACAACTTTTAATCAAACGTTCAAGTACAACTAACCTCCGTGACCCTCTTTGGAAGTTTTACTGACCTCCGCAGCCCCCCCGAGTAAACACAGCAAATCTGACGACTCACTGGAATATTCAACTTTTGAAGCAGGACTTTTCAAAGGGCAGCGCCGGCTTCCGGAGGGTCAAACTTTAATTTGACTCCTATTGAAATTCCATAGCCTTTTAACAAGCATCGGCGTGTAATAAATATGACAAGAGGCGCTTCAAATGGTAATTCTAATTTATAAAGTTCGAGTTGAATTAAAAACTTTGTTCCCTTTGTCAGCCAACTTTACACTTATACTTTCATCCTATTTGTGCTCCTATTTGTTGTTTTCTTTGTTCATGTTGTTTTTCTAAATCGGTTTACAATCATTTTCAACTAATTTCTCGTGATTTTGTGAGAAATGTCAGTTTACATTTTTAGCATTTATTCCTTGGTAAGGTTAAAACAATTATATAGTGCTATTGTTTTGCAAATAACAGGTCAGAGATGTTTGGCTGCTTCAATAAATTTATTTTTCAATTGTTTTTATTTTTCACGTTTTTATGCTAAATTCTTTCACATTGTGGTGGAAAACTTTACAGTAGCTTTTAAAGTTAGCTTAAAGTTACAGGTGAGCTCATTTAATGGTGGTGAGTCAAGAACACTTGTACAACAGGCACATGTATAACTCTGTCACCCAAATTGGCTAATTATCGCCATGGAGATAATTGGTTTGACCCACAGCCAATCCGATCAAAGGAACCCATGACACAAGAAATGATTGGGGAAGGAGGACAAGAAGGCGGCGAGCTGGCGAGATATTCTGGAGATATATCGCTAAGGGTTTCTACACATCAATGTGTATGTGTTCATTGTTTTAATTATATATACTGCAACATTATTTTGTTTTAATTCCTGGCAACAAAGTTAATCGAATCAGTGTTAATTGAAATTGAGATTGTCAGACTTGTCAGACGTGACGTAGCAGATTTTTCTGACATGTCAGATGGCTTGAAACAGCCTGAGTGGGGAAAACTTAAAACAAAAAGTTGTGAAGTTTCATTTATACTTATTTCTTCAGAAAATTGTAATTTATCTGACCTGTCAAGATTTTTAGAGTCACCCCTTATTTTGAACTCACAGCGGCTCGTCATCCGAGTCTCACTGCTGATAATAGCCTGGCGACTCTGTGCTAAAATCAATAAATCCCATTGGACGGGATTATTTGGGTGAGGATATCAAAAAGGCTTGGCTGTCTGCACCTTTGTATTCAAAGTGAAGTCACGGGGGGCCTTGTTTAGCTGTACAGTAGAACCTCGGCTTATAACATCTTATAAATAGAGATCTCGGTCAAATTTGGCCTCGACCTGCAAACAAGCCTTGGTGCGCGAACACAAAGCGAAACTCACAGGCTTTCCGTGTTTGGGTGTCGAACCGTCGCGGCAGTCATGCGTGTTGCTCTGCGTTGTTTACATCGTACTTCATTGTGTTCCCCTACTATACCACTTTGCTTGCTTTGTGTTGTTTTTTTTTAGTAAGTTAGGCCTCATTATGGCTCCCTAAAAAGTTCAAAGTGCCAGTGATAGTGATGTTAAGAAGAAGTTAAGATTATAGACTGTCTGAAGATGGAAATCATAATAAAACATGTGAGCGTTGGTCATGTTATAGACATGACTAAGTCAACCATCCGTATGATCCTGAAGAGCAAAGATGCGCTAAAGACGGATGATGTGTGTCTACGTTAACAAAGCAAATGCCTCAAGTCTTAGAAGTAAAAAAAATTATTATTAGTTTGGATTAATGAAAGACAATTTGCTGGAGATAGTGTTCCCGAGAGCTTCATTCACGAGAAAGCCTTTTGCATGCTGATTTAGCAAAGGAAGCGTTGAGTACAAGCACTGGCAAGAAGAGAGAGAACACCAGAAACGCAATATTAATTAAGAATATCTTTGACTCCTTTCCTTATTTTTGCTACAATTAAGCCGATAAAAATGTGAAGAGTACACGTTGTCTTTTGGAGTTAGAGAACCGACCAAGGGTATTTACATTGATTTCAGTGGAGAAAACTGATTCAGTTCAACATTTTTTTAACAAAAAAATTACATACGTCAGTCAAGGTTTGGCTGCTCAAAAAAATAAAGGGAACTCTGAAATAACAGATCTTATGTCTGAATGAAAGAAACATTCTTATTAAATTCTTTGTTCTTTATATACCATAATTTCCGGACTATTGAGCGCACCTCAATATAAGCTGCACCGGCTAGCCGGTCGCTATCTCGGGCTTCCTCATGCGCACTAAAACTGTCAAAGTCGTCTTCTTCAGTGTCGGAGTTGAACGGACTCAGAATTTCCTGGTCATTTCATCGGTCTGATGTGACGAGGATAAATGTTTTATTGGCATGAAGCTCGTAGCCCCCCCCCAAAAAAAGTCCATATACTAGCCGCATCGTTGTTTACGCGAAAAAAGTTGCGGCTTATCATCCGGAAATAACGGTAGTTCAATGTACTGACAACAAAATCACACAAAAATGACCAATGGAAATCAAATGGATGAACCCATGGATTTGGAGTCACACTCAAAATGAAAGAAGAAAAACTCTACAGGCTGATCCAACGTTGATCCTTAAACAAGTTAAATTGAACCAGTGTTGCTTCCCAAGTGGACAGTTTGATGTCACACAGGTGACTTGGAGTTACATTGTGTTGTTTAAGTGTTCCCTTTATTTTTTCACACGGTATCTGTTTTCTACTATCTCGCTCTCTTTCTACCCCGACCGGCGGAGACAGAAGGCCGCCCGCATTGACTTTGGATCCGTCCTAGGTTTCTGCTCAGGTAAAAGGCAGACTTTGTCCACCGAGTTGTCAGAGTTATGCTCCTCTTCTTCGCGGAGGTTTCTTTTCGAGTGTGGCGTTAAAAGGTACAGACATGTTTTACGGTGATCCCTCACTGCTTGCACTAATGTAAATCTATGATGTTCCCCCAGAGGAGGGGAGCTCCTAGAATGAAATTCGAGCTGGATGATTCTTAGAACTGTCTTGTCCCTAAGCGGCTATTGACAGTTAACCTCTAACCTTTCCTCGACTGAATATGCTGACCGCCGCGTCAGTGTGACGGAGGAATCCATGTATCCTTAAATCTCTGGTCTCCCTGACAACAGCGGGAGGACCTTAAGATTGACTGACAATAAAAATCGCAATAAGAAGCCGAACCGGAGGCGGACGACGGGAAACGACCACAAAGCTGTGACCTTGGTCAAACAGCCTGTGCTCCAACGTCGTTACCCTCCCTGCGAGCGGCAGGCGCGTGTACACGTCTGAAACGACGTGCGCGCACATCCATACATCCTCCTTTCAGCGGCACAATGAAGCCCGGCAAGAGCTCCAGTCGACACTCATTACAGCCAGTTAATTCCAAAGTCATTAACAATGGAGTTGTAACAATGGTGCAGAGAAGCAGAACGTGTGGGTGGACCCGCTTTGCGTAAAATAAAAAAAAAATAAAAAAAAAATTAAAAAAACTTTTCAATCAACTGTCAGTCATTTACTAAGATAAAGGCTTCTTTAAGTCTGCATAAGGGACCCGAGCCCACAGTTGCAATTTAATTATCATTTTGCGGGAGTTTTTACAAAGGAAACATAAGTATGCAGTGTCATGACTACGGAGAATTGGCTTCATGAATAGAAATGGGCTTCCACAAAAGACACAGAGGAGAGTTGAATTAAAGCTCTGACATATTCATTGTAAGGTGCGTTTATTCCGTCTCCTCTGGCCCGGCGCAGGAACGTCGTCGAGAAAAAGAACATTAATCAAGGCGCATGCACTTAATGAACATCTGACCTCCCCTGCCCTTTGGATTTCCCTTCACCCTTCAGCAAAGGCGAGGAAAATGGCAAGAAATAAAGGAAAAAAAACAAGCCGAAAATCAACTGTCAAAGAGCACCGACCGATCTGATGAAATCAATAACAAACCGCCGTATTAAACAGCATGAAATGATATTCCAAAGAAATAAGCCTGAATATTGGGAAAAAAAAATTAGGAAAAAAAAAACAAGACAAATATTCAAAATAAAAAAGGGTGTAAAGTGGTTAATGCTTCCACCTTTGATTCCAACAGGTGAGCTCTGTGGAGTTTGCATATTCTCCCTGTGTGTAGGTTCTCCAGGTTTCCTCCCACAGTTCAAAAGTACTTAGCAGGAGAATGAATAGTAGGATAATGAATAGCCCAGATGCGTGAATGAGTGAGGTTACATGCCTGCATATGTGATGAACTGGCAGCCGATCCAGTTTGAAACCCACCTCTCGCCCAATGACAGTTAGGATAAAATCCAACCCCTGCATCCCTGAGTGCAGGACCAGCCGTACAGATGATGAATGAATGAATATCTTTGAGGTTGCAAGTTCAGGCGTGGGTGTTTTATTCACGGTTCAAGTAAAACCGACCTCTTTGCTGCAGGTGATTCTGCCCATGTGACGGGCGGGGGCCGGGGCGGGTGGGTATCCCGCTTTGTCACACAGCCAGAGGCGTGCAATTTGACAAGCTGCCCACAATGCGCCGCGCGAGAGCGAGACAAACCTGGATATCGACGGACGCCGTTTAATCCAACATCTGCACCGATTGATATGTCAGTCCTCCTGCTGGAAAAGCGTCTCGGTCTCAGGAGCAGCTCCGGGCCCAAGGACATTGGTATTTTGTGACGCGCTTTAATTGCTGTTGGCAGTGACTCATGGTAATGACTTAATGAAGTCATTGAGATTTAGCGAGCAGCCACGGGCTCCGCGCACCCTGCTGACGACAGCGCCACCATCTCACTACGGCTGCATTAACATTTTGGAAAACTGCCACCGGCCACGTCAGCTGCACTGATCGCAGACGTCCTCCTCCAACTTCGACCGACGGGGAGGAGGCGGGGGCTTTTACGGCGCCATATGTGGGTAGTTAAATATTTCATCGTGATTGCATCTTACGGGAAGTTTGACTTTTTTTTTTTTTTTCCTTTTAGAAAAAACAAGCAGATATTCATAATGTGTCCAGCCCCATATTTGTTTCCATCAGTCAGTCTTTATTTCTTGTCTGTTTTATCCAGAGTGCGCCACATGAAAAAAGTATTGACATAAATAAATGTGACACTTAAGAAAGAAATTAAGAATATCAGCCTATGTCCAATACAAAGTCTATTAGAGAATAGGCAGGGTATATGTAATAAATATATATGACATATTTAGATTTTTTACTAATTTCATGCTTAAAAAAAGATCTTTTCTTGCTTGAATTTTACACGATGAATATTTTACAAAAATCTAAGATATTTTATTGAAGATTTTTTTTTTCTGACATGGCTAAAGTCGACAAATCCTTTGTGTGATATGCACATCGACCCGGGCTTCTATTTTTCTCTTCTTTTCAACACAAATTGAAAATGTCTTCCCCCTGCACCAGTTCCTGAGCTGCACAGGAAACACTGCCTCTCCTCTCCTCACTAGTCATGTCCAATAATTCTGAAAAGTCAAACCGCTGTCAGCTGAGCCCCAGTAGCAAAACCACATCGGTGCCACTGATGCAGCTTTCATGTCTTAAGAGCGTCTGGGTTGCTTTTACCTGCATGTTGACGAAGAGACAACATAAAGAATGCACATCCTTCGTTCTCGACGAACGTCAGAGGCGTCTCGGCTGACGGGAGTATTGAACCGTGGCTCGGTTCAAGCGGAACAGACATTGAATTCACCTTTTCGAACGATGTATTTCTCCTTCCGCCACGAAGGGTCAACATGGGACAGTGGCACATAAAACGTAGTTGACTCGCCATCGTCGCTCGAGCAAAATGATACTCGAAAGGCAGCGGACGGTGATACGTCGGAAAGTTCTGGTGTTGTGCGAAGTCGGAGAAATCGAACTTGTTACTCGCCCCGCGGGTCGGTATTATGTCCCTCGCTATTTTTAGATGATTTTTTTGTTCACAATGTCATGAACGTTACATTTTTTTCATTTTGAACGACTCGAGTTGAATTATTTCGGTAGGTTTGCTTTGGATTCAGGTAGGGCAACTTATGAAAGGATAACAATAATGTTGAAATAAATTTTAAAAAAAAATCAGCGCATTATGTTTCAGATTAATTGAGTTTCAATGCTTAAAGAATGTTGGAGTATTTCATTTATTTATTTTTTTACTGCCTCTGATGCCGCCTCTTCCGCTGCTTGAATCGATAAAGTGTTCCCCCTCGTCCGAAAAAAAGCAACACGAACAGATAATAAGTTAACGGTGGGAAAGCTTTTAATTAGAACACACTCCGGTCAATGAGCAGTAAAATTCAAAGACCTCGACTTGGCTCCGACCCGGGAAATGGCGTCTCGCCCGGCAACAACGAAATTTATGGAGATTTCACGTATCATTTCAGATTTTATGTCAGATAATTGGTAAAAGCGCTCGGCGGGCAATCGATAGTCCATGTGAGCGAGCGAGGTGAGGCGAGTCTGTGGGACGCAGGGGGCGTATCTCTGACGAACCCTTCCTCCGATCTAATTAAGTAATAACCCTCGCTAAGACGAAACCAGGATGAACCGAGGAGGAAATCCATAGAATTCATTTCCAGTGATGCCGCGGCAATTTGTTTCAAAATGACAAATACTGCATTCATTAGGTGCAGAGAAACATAAATCATCTTTAGGGTGAAACACTCTGTTGCTCTTCATTTCTGTACATGTTGTCTCGCGGTACATCGAGAAACCGGTTACTTATTTTCCATCCACACCCGTAAATTTTGCCGTCAAACATTTTTGCCATCCCACCAAGACGGGCGCCGTCGGGGAGACTCTTTAGTGCAAGCATGGCTACAGATTGCGATGCGGTGGCACGGCGGGTGGCTCTGGGGGCCACAGGAAATATTATCCCGCTGATTGAAATCACAACAGGTTGGACAAACTTGTCCACAAATATCTTTGCTTATTTTTGCAGGATTTCTGTAGTGTTTTTTTTTTGTTTTTTTTTTGGTGGTCTGATCTGCTTTTGTTGCTACTGATTAATGTCACAATATCCTCTGATACCTAATATAATATAGCTAATAAAAAACAAGTCATTTCTTGATGACATTTTGTGCTTATCTCAGTGCATTTTTTTTTAATTTTAAAGAAATGTCTGGCTTATTATGATGAAATTGCAGGCTGATTATATGATTATCATTGTGACTTTTTCTAGTTCTATTTCTTTTTCAATTTCCTAGTTAATTTCAAAATTATCTAGAGCACTAACTTTTTTATGATTTTAAGTAATTTTCTACAAATTTACGGACTATTTCACAAAAGAATCCCATTTTTTTGATTGAAATACTTAGTGATTGTCAAGACATT
Organism: Fistularia commersonii; assembly: GCF_037954325.1. Classification (NCBI taxonomy): domain Eukaryota; kingdom Metazoa; phylum Chordata; class Actinopteri; order Syngnathiformes; family Fistulariidae; genus Fistularia; species Fistularia commersonii. The sequence continues at coordinate 2,336,585 of NC_141316.1, read as the reverse complement.
TTATCTTTTTAAGGATAATTCTTAATTATTCACCTTTTTCCCGTTGACTAACCGCCATTTAAACAATAATAGTGGGGTAATAAGTGAAAAACAAATGACACGTTCATTCAAGAACAAAAGCCTCCTTACACAAATAGAGTTGGATGATGTATGAATAAATAGCCCTGCTTCTCCTTCATAAAACAATCTATGCAGGGTTCGCCAAGGTCGCCAGAGTGTGGCTTTTTGTTTGGTTGCAACAAATCAAACTGTGTTGGCGTTCAGGCGGGGCAAGTCTCTTTTTTTTTCCCTCCACCATCACACAGTTGACATCATGGGGGGAAACAAATTGAAAGATGAATGAAGTGGAAAATGACTGTTAGTGTATTATAACTCAGTATAAACTGGTGAAGCATTGTAATTATGCACCAGGGGCCAAGCGTGAAATGTTTACCCAGGGAAACAGCTAATACCGTCCACGCACGCGCACAACGCGCACAACGCGCACGCGTCCACACATGAAATACAATGGGCCTTCACGGATGTGTTTAATTATTATATTTTGCGGTTCCTGAGCCAACGAGCTCCCGCCGCTTTTGACAAAGCCTCATATTTCACGTCAGCATGCGTTTCAGTCAAATGAAAGCGAGTCAGGTTGATAGATCGAGGGTCTGTGGAGATGATGCATCTCCCCTGTGATTGCTTCCATGGCCATTACTCACAGCAGGGGGTGATTAGTAGGCCGCAGGCTGACACCTCTGCCGGGCCTGTGTGACGGAGCATCTCATAGGAGGGTCCGGTTACATCTGCCACAACACTGATCTTTGATTGCCAGGCTCAATCAATGAACCAAAAATAATGGATCAGGTAGAATTCTATCAATCAGGCTGCCAGCGGAGGCAGACGGCGGCTATTTATGACGCAGGCCGGAGAACTTTTTGTAATATCACTCAAATTCCATCTCCCGGATGTCAATGTGTATTTCCAGAGGATGATGTCTGTTAACCTTGACTTACTCACGCGGGAAAGTCAGACGGAAAGTGAGAAGAACGGACAATCTGAAGGTCTTTGACCTCTACAAGAAACTTCTGAATTTAGATTCCATATTGCGATATACTTCTCAGGGAAGCCTTGTGCAGGGTATCGGCAATTTATCCAGCGATTAAAGACTATTTGAGATACCTTTTCACCTCATTATCATCATTTTTAAATATTTTTTAACAAGTTTCTAAGGATGGAAGCATGCGACAAACAGGGAGTGAAAGAATAATTATTGATTGAAATAAGAAGTTATTACCTAAAATCCACTAAGAATTGCCAAATGACAATCAAAGGATATCGCAGAGAGTGAAGCGAACAGGAAATTGGCAGAAATCTCGCCAAAATTGACAGCGGTTTCAAATTAAATTGCGTCATTATGTTCGAGCAATTGCAAAGAATGTGGAAAAATAAAACAGATGTTTTGGTCTAGTGCACATGAAAACATCCGCTTTAATGAGTCCATATTGTGATGCATCAACCGTAGTGTCTCTGCTAAAGCAGTCCAAAATAGTCAATTGGATACTATCAGCAATGCCATATTGAGATATAAAGGTAGGGGAGTTCCTTCAAACAAATAGTTATCAAATATATCCGTCAGTTGAGGTTTTCTATCAAAAAGATTGGATCCGCTTCTCTCAGGAACAGCAGAAATTCCTTTTTTGGCAATTAGCGGTTTGAAAACAGTGCCCAGGATAGAAGCCTGGGGAAAACGCATCGGATGAGATCGTTAGCCAAGCTCAGCCACGGCGCCTTCGGAAATAGGCCGCGCCCTCAGTCGGTCCCTTTTCTCTGTCTGCTGGATCGGGGCGGGGGGTGGGGGGTGGGGTGGGCTCCGCGTGACCCTTATTTTGCATTAATCACATCCAAATTTCACTCTGACACGCACTGTGGATTTTTAGCTTTTTCAAGGGGGGGAGAGAGGAGGCGTTAATCGAAAGAGAGGTTGTATATCGTCAAGACAACACAACTGGAAAGCCACCGAGGTCTACATTACACACACACACACACACACACACACTTACCCGCCCACACACTAATGAAGGAGCTAAAAGGCTTGAGGTCAATGAGCTGCCAGTGCTGCAGATCCCCTCCTCTAGAAACTCCATTTTATAGTATATTTCCTGGGGGCCACAGAGGAAACTGCATGACTGATTCCTCCTGGTTTCATTTAATATCTTCATGCTTCCCTAGATTTGCTGCCACATAAAGCACCGCGGTCAAGGGAAAAGTAGACGGGAACTGCGGTGGGTCTGCCTCCCACCTCTCCTTCCTCACTCTGTTATTCTTAAGATAATGCCATCTTAACTTCCAGCCAGCAAATATTGACTCATTCTCTGTAAACATTTAAATTTTCCTGGATTCGAAGCGATGAAAAGGACCAAATACTCATTACCGGAGATGACTAATTAACACACCAGGCGGCTGTTAATGTAAAAGTTACTTGTTTTTGCGTCGCCAACCACCGTCATTTCCTCACCTTGCCGTCTTGGCACAAAAAGAGGGAGTTAGTGTGGAGAACAAATAAAGCTACAGGGGGAGATTAGCCGCCATGCGACTCCCCTCGCTCGAGGAATAGACGGGCTCGAATTTTATTACCTATCCCAAATGGACTGCAAAGGGGTCCCGGGCTGTTTAGGCTGAACCCGATGCAGTATCGACGGCCAGGCGGGCTCCGATGCCCCCGAGTGGCCTGATCAATGCAGCAGCCGAGGAGTCAAGGCCGTGTCACGACGGTCCAGTTGAAAATGGAGCGAAAGTGCAGCAGTTATAAGCGGCTCGACGGAATGAATTTATATTGCATTACAGTAAACTCTTGTTTTTCACGGGGGTTACGTTCTAAAAAGAACCCGTGATAGGCAAAATCCGTGAAGTAGAAACCTTTATTTTTTTTTACAATTATTATACAATTAGATACTCTATTATACATTGCTGCTGTTGTCCTTATATTTTTTTCTTTCTTCTTTATGGAACGAACGGAAGATTCATTAATTCTGTAATGCCGACCTACAGCCGCATAGCTTTTACCTTCCCTTAGCATGTCCAGAAGTTTAACTTTATCTGCGATAGATAGCATCTTCCGCCGCCTTTTGGGCCCTGCTGCAGGTGCTTTTGTCGGTCCAGAGCGTTTTGTCAACATTATGGGTATTAGAGAAAATTGGAAGAGAATTTGCACGTACGTAATGTAAATTTGGCAAGCTGTTTTACGTATGTGTACATACTAAACTGCAACGTTATTGACGCACAGGTAGCGAAGAAGCGGAGTGACTTTTTAGCCAATCAGAATGCAGAACACAATGCACGATGCAAATCCATGAAGTAGCGAGACTGTGAAAAGTAAACCGCATTATAGCGAGGGGTCACTGTACCTGAATTTGCCGTTCCTTACGATCAAAGCTTATAAAATGCATACATTCAAATATAATCAACCTCCAAGGAATCATCTAAAAATGTATTGAAATGAAAGAAAATATATCTACAAGACCACCCCGAATATTTAGGCTGTTAGCGAACAAAAGCAACAACCTAAAGATATTCCTAATTTTCATAAATTATTTAAGTGCAGGATTGTCTATCATAGCTTCTTTTCATCTGTTTTTTAAAATGCCGGACAAAAAAAAAAACAGGGAATGTGTTTGAAAAACCAATTCATTAATTTTAGAAAATCATTGAGGATTATCATCACGAAAATTACAAGGTTTCACCCATTTTAATAGAAATGTGATTGAAATTGTATTAGTTCAAAAGGAAATATTAATTCAATATTTCAGAAATATCACTCAGCCATGAGCATATTATTTTCATTATTTCTAGCTTTACATGTCAAAGGACACATGTTTCAAAAAGAGCTATTCATTTAATATAATTGAAAGGTTCAATAAAGCTATTTTTGAAATTTCAGTCATGTCAGAAAAGCTCACTAGAAGAAATCTATTCACCCGTGAGCGTCTTATTTTCATCATGCCTGCCTTTAAAACATTAAAAGGAAAGGAAAAAAAAAAAAAAAAAAAAACCAACTTAACATTCAGCGTGAGAATGTTGTTTATGCGTTTGCTGTGTCACATCAGCATCGTGTTTCCACCGAACAGTTTTACCTCGCAATCAGCCGTCTGTTAAAATGAAAAAAAGGTGGAGCGAGCAAACAACAGCGTGTCAGCGGGGATACCGTCATAGCACGGTTTCTTTCCGGTCCCTCGATCGGGTTCCCAACCAAGGAAAACCCTGAATAAATGAGTAGGGAAACATAAGGAATGGATGTGCTTGCGTGTGGCTATGGAGCCATTAGCATCCAGGCCTGCTCTGTTTAAAATGCTGAACAGACTCCGGTTGATGTGGATCAAGATGGGGAAGTTCGGATTTGTTTGGTCAGCGATGTCAGGGGCTCGGGGCAAACTGGCCGGGGTTTCAATAGGAAGTGATCAAACGGATATCTACGCTCAGATGGTTGAGACAGTAAATACAGTAAGACGAAACATCTTTGTGCACCCGCGACTCTTAAAATATAAAATCTCACATCGATTGAAATGTGAAGTAATGCCCAAATAATATTAGCATAAATGATAAAACACAATAAGCCCCCCCCCCCCAGCTGATCAGTACTCGCTCGCTCTTTGAATGTATTGGAATTTGTCAAGCATGTAAACTGGGTTACATATTATTTTATAAATTAAAGACAACAGTAAAAACAATGTTATTCAATTCAAGATGCAGGGGGGCACCATAGAAAATATTGCCCAGGGCACCTCATGGAAAACACAGTACTTAAGGGCTCAGGTGCTGTTTGAATCCATCCATGAATAAATGCATTTGTTTTGCATAGAAGAATATTAATGGGTTTTTACAACGAACCAGCCTTGTGGCTCTACATCGGCGTGATATTTTCACATCGTCGCTCTTCCTCTCTCGACTTGCCATCGGTCAAAGCATATCCGTTACCTCCGCATCCGCCTTCGACTCTCGCTGAAGGCGTCAGGTGATGGAGAATATCACCTGGGAGCAGGAGCGAGTGCAGGAATGCAACTGTGCAGGCCAGATTGCATTGCGCTAAGAACTAGCAAGGAGCTAGCTCTCTGTATCATTGGTAGGATTATAAGCAAGTCTATCTTAAACATTTGAAAAGTAATGCTATGGACGGAGAACTCGAGAGTCCGATATTTGATCATTAGTACGAATTTGATCAGTGTATTTGTTAAAAGCAAGCAGAAAAAAATGGGGCTTCGAGCAGCTGTGTCCGGTCAGGGCTCAAAGCAATTCGAGGAAATTAAGTCTGTAATTTGACAATAGATAAATAAATGACTCAGTGTTTTTTTTTTATCATTCCACTGGACAATTATCATATCAAATGCACAAGACTAATAGTTTTCGGTTCGGATTCTCGGGCCACTTCCCCTTGGAAGGCTGCATCATTTATCAAAACCCAAGCAGAAATCACATTAGCATTCAGACGAACAAACTCTTCGTTATCTGATAAATGCGGGTTATCAGATTATTCAAGTGTCACAGAGAAAGCATTGTCTGAAATCCTTCATCAGATAAAGGCGGCACCGAGACGACACCAAGAGTTTTTGCTATTTTTATTTTTTTTTTCTCAGTCAGTGCACACAAACAGTTTAATCCGGTTTATTCTGCATTTTTTTTTGCTTCGAATGACTTGCAACAAAAGCAGGAAGTTTCATTTCTGAAACTCAAATCTGACTTTTCTAAATATCTCTATATTTCTTAAGTTGGTTAAATGATTATCACATTGAATCAGATTATCGTGTCATTGTAAAACACTGTCATTTTATCGTCTTTCCTTTTTTACTCGTGGAGTTATCACATTTTTGTAATACTTTGTATTAAAGTTAAAAATTGCATTGGTTGGCAGATGTATTTCATTCATCAAATTTTATTGTTCGCTGGCATCCTCCAAAGAGTCAACACATTATTGTTGTGTATGTGTATAATAAATACGGAAGAATAATTATATTTGTCAATAAAATTAGTCTTTCTGTGATTTTTTTGATTTTTTTCTGTGATGTGATGATACATCACAAATCCTACTGTGCTTCAGTTAAATTAAATCAAACACATTCAAACTACTGACATCATTTAACAGCAGCTCACATTCAGCACACATTCAGTGTGACTGCACTTGCACTTTTAATTTCAGCTAAATTTCACCGTATAATGAACGTTTCTGATCAGATTATTTTAAAGCTTATCCATATTTCCAGAGCCTCCAGTCACCGTTACAGGTAGATTCAAGGCCCGTGCACGAAAACACAATCCCCGTGTGACATTTTCAGGGAAACGGGGGACTCGTCCATAGATTTGCACTGCGTGAGGCGTCTCCCTTCTCTTCTTCACGCGTGGATTTCGCTCCCCTGAGACTACGCTCTTCTTCTGCAGCTCCTGAGGGACTTCCTGCCTCCGTCGGCGTTCCCGGGACCGCGTCCCCCCCCCCGAGCTTCTGTCACCAACCGCTGTCCATCTCAGCCGACCCCCCCCTTACATTCCCGCCCCCTTCCGCGGCCCCCGCCGGCTCCGCAGTGCTGCTCTGTGCCAAATGTGAGGTAATTAAGACATAGAAACTGCTCCACTCAGCTGGGAAGAGGAATGAAAAGCTCATATCTGTCAGGAGCGGCAGCACGCGGCCAATTTTGCCTGATTTGAAAGTGCTTCAAGAGAGAGAGCCAATTACTCTGTGCATATACTAACTGCATCTGATTACCGCTAAAAAGTTCGGCGAGAGGGAAAGTTTGCATCTTCGATAACGCGCTCCAAAAAGCCAAAGTTTCACTCCGGATAATCAAATCATAGCCGGCGCCGGCCTTTACATTGAGTTCCGTTGAATTTCAATTTTGTGAAATTCAATGGATCTTGGAGCTAATGACACTGGCTGGAAGGATTTCATTGTATTCGTAGGGTTCTGAATAATGAATGTGTGCTAAGAAATATTGATGTTAACAAGAGACATTCGTTAAGAGTTTCTTCTAAATAATGTATTAGCTGTAAGATAACGCTTTACACAGACAGTGGTAACAATATAGGACTGTCTCAGAAAATTAGAATATTGTGATAAAATTCTTCATCTTCTGTAATGCAATTACAAAAACAAAAAATCCATACATTCTGGATTCATTACAAACCAACTGAAATATTGCAAGCCTTTTATTTTTTTTAATATTGCTGATTATGGCTTACATCTTGAGAAAACTCATAAATCCTATCTCAAAATATTAGAATATCATGAAAAAGTATTTTTTGTTTTTTTTTAATTGCATTACAGAAGATAAGGAACTTTATCACAATATTCTAATTTTCTGAGACAGTCCTGTACAATGACGGCATATTCAAGGGTTGATTAATAATGTAAAAAATAGATTCCCACGGTGACATCAACACCTGGGTAATTGATTTCTTGCACATTGGTTTAGCCATTAACAAGTTATTTTGGGCAATTTTGTATGACTGTAGAGGCTGTCGTTTATAACACCTTAAGAAATGCGGAATAGAAATTCTATGAATGGCACATTAGTCATTACAAATGCAAATAAAAAACATACCTCGCACATTCGTAAACTAATAATAAATGAATTAGAATGACCCGATTCTTGTGATTGTAGTTAGTGCTATTAATAGCAAAAAACATAGAGACATGTGAGTTTATGTCAGAAAATACAAACCTGCTGGAGTATGTTGTTTCTATGTAAAATACCGTAACCCCGAAGGGAAGTCGGGACAAAACTTATATTAAAAACTGCCATCTCTTTACCTAATGCCCACAATTCATGTATGACAGTCATTTTATTTTTTGTCAGTTAAACAATAAAATACTCGCGATTAATGTAAGAGCATGAACGACTACCTTGTCATGAATAGTAACAGCCTATAATGTTATATTGAACACCTTAAAAAATAACTAGCGACAGTGACCATGTGATAGTTTTATCAATACTGGATTCAATTTGCACATGATGACTGTCAATTAAGTTTTAGTAACCGTGATCAACTGAGACGACAACTTCAGGCCGATGGCCACGCCGAACACACCGTGTAATACATCGTCTTAAATGTGTCGTGATGAAGTGACTGCCTCTCCCGTCTTTTCACACCTGTATCATATTCCCTCCACGGCTGCCACAGCATGGGGTTAACTGGCTGCCTCCACCTATATATGAGAGCATCTCCCCCTCCCACCCTCTTAACAGCCCCCGGGGAAACTTCATTATTTATCACAATCCAATGGGCCTTTCAATTATAATACATCAGCCGTCGTATCTCTTTGGCCCGGTTTGTAGATTGAAAACCCCTCCGTCTTTCTCCGCCGTAATGTAAGTGCAGAGTTCACAGATCCGGCGCCGGTGACAACGCGGTGGCAATTCGCCATCCTTCTCGGAGAGGATAAGGGACAAGGGTGGCGGGGGAGAGGCGGATCCACGAATGTCTGGTCATTCTTCCCGTAAGTAACCGGTCACGGAGTAGCTTTAGCGCCGCTCTCGGCATGCCAAGTCTTTCAAATCACTCAGACTGGAAGCCAGTGGCGAGCTTGACAAGGTGTTGATCCCCTCTTCCTCCAGCTTGTGCCCGGCGTGATCAGCGTTGCGAAATAAACGGACGGCCCCGGAAAAACACCGCCCGCTATTGTGAGAGGACGGCGTGTTGTTAAATATAATGGAGGAAAAAATGAAAAAATAACCTGCGTTTAAAGATTTGGTCGGGCCAGTGAAGTGGTTTATCGGCGCTCTAATTCACAGAGAGCCACAAGCAAAAGGTGTCCCATTATGTTTTATCATCTGTAAATATGGAATTAACAAATGGTTAGGTACTCGGTAAACAATCGCCCGCCGCAAATTGAAAATGATTACTGATTACCACGACAATGGGAGTCATTTATCAGCCACGGCCCCTTAAAACCGTCTCCGCTATTGAGATAAAACTGACATTAAAAATCACGACGGGCGCGGCATTGATCCCCTGCAAAAAAAAAAAAAAAATTAAATTAACACCTAACTGGAACATGTGCCTCTCCATGCCTTTTCAATTTTTAATCTGCTGGAAATAGATGAGGAGATGGATCCCAACCCAGAGCTGATAAATTTTAATTTGATCCCTCCCATGCATCATTATTTGCACAATGCGACTGGCAGCCTTAGTCGGTGTGCTCTGAATGGCAAGTCATCAACTTCTGCAAAGAATTTTTTTTAAAAAAAAGGAAAAAAAAAAAAAAAAAACACCATCCAACGCAACAAAAGGCAATCATTGCATTTGTTTTCCCCCACAATGGCCCCTGGATAATAGTCGCACGGGCCGGGGGTTGGACGGAAGGAAAATGCGACCAAGTTATCTGCCTTTCCCAGTCTTCGTCTCCCTGCCTCTCGGTTATGAATAATAGATTACAGATGAGAGCGGGAGTTTTTTTTTTGCCTCGCAGGGAGGTGGATATGAAGCTGCTTGAGGTCAACGCGGCACAGGCCAGATCAGTCTGTTAGCGGGCCTGTTCTAAAACACTTTGAGAGGTATCCTCAAAATGCCCCTGAGCCGTCTATTTTTAACAGGCGATAAATCACTCAAAGCAACGAGGCTCCTCAATATACAGCCCCGCTGCTCGATACGATAAACAGCTCTGACCGACAAATTTTTTGGTGCCTCCCTTCGCCAGGTATTTGGAGAATAATCTGTAGTTCGCGCTTCTCTCCCCGTCCCTCCTGTCAGGGGGGCTCGGCGGCCTCCGCGCGACGTTATCGTGCGAATTGCCGAATTAGCGGATCAGACGTGTTCGGAGAAAGCAAATATCCAAACAAGCCCGTTATTAAATAATGCATTCTGGGCTGACGGGCCGAAACAGAAATTAAATGTTTGATGCCGATGTCTGACGCTGTCTTTTTCGCGGCGGATTAGCCATCTTGGATCGGAGCTCATTTGCAAGGAGAGACGCTTCCACTAATCAGTTTCAGGATATAAGGCGTAGTAATTGACAAGGGGGTGCCGATTTTTACAAATATCGTAATTGGTACCCTCTGTATAGCGAGACGCTTTTCTCTTCTCCGTGCAGCGACACGGAGATACAGGCACCAAATTAGCTAACTGCCATGAATAATACAATATACCTTCATTAGCGCAGCTGCTTTCATAAGGCTTTAAATTAAAAAGACATTGAAATGTCAAAAGCAAAATACTGCGCGGGAAATATTTGTCAGAATAAGCTCGAAGCGCACTTGTGTAAAGCGTCTGTTTAAAAAGTAATAAATGATGCAGATTCTTATTATTACAAAATGCAGATTTCTATTTATTCCTGTTCAAATGCTCGATAGAAAGCCAGCTTTCTTTTATCAGGGCAACGCACGGCCAAAAGGATAAGACGTCTGATTTCGGATAACAAACTTGACTGTCTGAGTTCCTTTGTGGTCGCAGTTTGACACGCGGCGCGACATAAGTGTGACATCGATTTCCTTTTTGATTTCCTTAAAAAACATCTCCGCCGCCACAATACACGAGGATCGTTTGAAAGATCATCGCTGAATTTTCACCCCGTAATGTAAAAATGACTTTCCCAAACCGGAGTTGTTATGGCCGATTATACAGTACATTACGTTGAAATTCCAGACACTAAATGCTGCTCGAATTTAAATGATGTACAAAATATTAGAGTTGTCAGACTTAATGAGTTCATCCCGACACAATTAGAATTATAGCATAATGTGTTCATTCTTTTTAATTGTGCGCCATTTGTTCCTCCCTCAGGTTTAGCAAGTTAACTGAGATTGTTTAATTGAGTCACTCACTGAACCCGAAATTACATTAGTAGTTAGTCTTGTGTTGTTTCATAGATGGGTTGTCAAACAGGGCGCAGGTGCATTTTTTTGCCACCTGCAGGGGGGAGGAGGGGCGCCACTGGGAAAACTGTATTTCCACCAAATGCAAAATCATGAAATTGCACTTTGGACCGGGATAAATCAAAATGAACAGTTCAATTTCCGAAGTTAATTGTTTCAGGGTTACATGACGACCACCCATGATACGATGCATATTTTGCAGTAGTTTTACTCTCGTATTTTACTATCCAATCCAGTCGAGGCGGTCCGCCGCGGTGAGAGTACGGCCGGGAAAGAAGGAGTTATGAGAAACCGGTGATTCAAAGGCTCGGAAAAAGAGCCGAAACCTAATACGGCCACTCAGGTCGACCTCCTTTCATCTGCGTTTCTGAGTCAGGCCAGCCGGTCCAAAGGGATGGAAATTCGGGGGCAAAGTTCATTTTAATTCAGAGTGGGCTGTGGCATTTGAAGTAATCTTATCAGTATTGGAGGGACCTGCCAATGGGGTGAGGTGAACGGGGGCCAAGAAAATGTGGATTTAAAGTCGTTAAATGTTCTTTTCATCCGAGAATTGGTTGCGGGGCTGAGGCTGGAGGACGAACCACATTTTCCAAGCTATTGATACACTCCTCTTTCAAAAAAGAAAAAGCATTGTCACATTTATTTAATTGAACTTTGCGCTTTTGCTTTATTTTTGGTTTCGATATATGTCACGGTTTCAGAAAGCTGATGAAACTTCCTTCTCGCTATTTGAACCCGGCAGCGGCAGGAAGCCGCAGATGCGACCCTATGGCACACTGACGATCCCTGATGTGTCCGACGTGCGCATCCCACTCCCCTTTATTAGTGTAAAGGACCCCGTTGATCAAAGATGATGAATAACAAATCTAAAGGAGGGAAATTAGCATGAAAAAGTCCTTGCCTTCCAACTGATGCATAAAATATCTGCACTTACTTTAATGAGCGGCGATAAAAGTTGCCACGCAGTGCGGCGGGCAGCGTCTTGATTGATGCGGCACATTAAGGCCCGTGCAAGCGACACGGCAGCCGTGTCACGCCATCGTTCCCCCACCTTCACACCTGCCAGGGCCGCCCCCTCTGCCTTTCTACCTGCGCAAGCCCTCCCCTAATGTAAAATTCCTTTTCTTCCCCAAAGTTTCCGGTTCCCGGTAAAGCTACGCTCCTAACTCGCTCCTCTCCGCCGGATAAAAGTCTCATCTCTCTTTCCTCCGGCGTACCTCTAGATAAATAGCTCCACTTGTTTCAAAGTGGCCACAACAGGAGGACAATGATAAGAGAGCTGTCTCCTAACTGTCATTTCCTCCGTCTGCCCACGCGTCTCACATCGCCGTAATTGACTGCAGTGTATCTGGGAGTGCTATTGTTCCCCAGGATACTTGAGAGCCTTGTCGAGATTTGCGGGGTGACTTGTCATTCACTGACCTCGGTATTTGTGCTTCAGAAACAAAAATAACGACACAAGGTGTTTGTCGCGCGTGTTATTTTCGGGGAAAAAAAAAAACAGGAAAGATGTCATTAATTCGGCTCCCCGCGAAAAAGAACGCCGAGGGTTTTCCGCGGAGTTGTGCAAATGAGGGTGAGGAGAAACAGCAATTAGGGCTCTTGGAGGGGTCGTAACGGCTTAATCCCTGATTCTTTTGCACTTGCGGATCAGGGCTCAAAGTGAATGGTAAAACAGGAACCGCTTCCCGCGCCAACACACATAACTGAAAAAGGCGGTTCGCGCTTTCCCTTCGTGACGAACCTAACCATCAACCTGATCTTGATACAGGAGGAACTTCAGGGACGGAGCGAGAGGATAGAGACGTCCCTCTGTATTGTGTGCGAGAGGAATCTGTCTTGATCTTTCTTTCGACTAATGAGTGCCATGGCCTCAGCCCTGCACTCTGCAAGACCTTATTAACACTTCCTTATTGGGTATTCCGCAGAGTGCTGAGCCAGCAGGTCAGCCGAGCCACCTCCCCTGAACCTGACCATCATTTTGTATGAGCGGGTACCGTGAGCCTGGCAGGAGCCAGCTGTCAATCAAAAAACGACCGAAGGAGGGCGAAAAGTGAACCGCCAAGACCGGATTATCGGACCTTGAGACTAGTTCGGGTCACTCCCCCGAGGAGGGACCTGGTTGTTAGCGTTTGAAGAGCAGGACTTCCTCCCTACTTAAAGGTAATCAGGCGAGAAACAGGCTGCGAAGTCGTCCTTGAAACTTCAAAACTCAAGGCCGCTTTCGAAAAGAAAGGGACAGGATACTTTGATTGAACTCGGGACAACGTACAGTTCGGAAGTGTGCGCTCGAATTTTGTCCAAGATCTAAATTAACCGGGGCCTCATCGATGATATTCAGATATAACCTTCACAGGGGTTAAATAAGATTTTAGAAATGCCGCAAAAATTCTCAATGTCCTATTTTTTATTTTCTTTGGGTACCACTTGGTTCGATTGATTGGTTCAACTCGAGATGCCGAGAGGTCGGACATTCTGAGCTACACTTCTTGGGGGCAGCGTGGCACGGGGGGGTTGTGCGTTCGTCCTTGGGACCGAACATTCTTGGTTTGATCCCCGGCAAAGTGTTGAGCAAGACGCTGAACCTCTGACTGCTCTCCTGCTCAAGGTTCGTCCATGATGGGTTAAATGCAGAGAAGAATTTCTCTTAATGGATATATAAAGCGCATTCAAAAATGCCAAGTAGAGTTTATGAAAGGCATGGGGCTCCACATACAGATATACTGCAATATCACCAAAATATTTGCTCCAGTTTGCTTTGCTGCATGAAAGATGTGTTTTCTATGTTATTCTGGTGCTTATTTTAGCCTACTACTCTTTGGCTTTTTTGACTATTTTCGGAGTCGGCTGTTGTTTTTTCTCCTTCTCGGTGCACCGGTTTCAAGAGGGTTAGATCGGTCGTCTTTGGAGACGAGCGTTACCGAGCCACCCGTATGTATAGCTGAATGTGACGAATGACGGGATTTCTTCTATTTCTGTAAGTATTTCACGTTTGCTAGCTATATTTATTGGTTACTGTCAACTTACAGCTTTTCACCAGTTGTTTCATTAGTCACACTTGCGTGTTTAATACCCAGTGGAGAACAGGCTAAATGAAATACAATTTGATAATCTGATTGCAGGTTAATAAAAATCAATCCGCGGGCCTTGATTAAAGTCTGGAGGTATCAGAGGAGAGTTGTGTTGCTATTCAGATTGATCCTTTTACATCACGTTTCAATAAATCAGCATGTCATTTATTTAAGATCAGGGAAGCACATTCAAATATGGACATCAGAATGCAGTCGAAAGTGTGGCCCGGGCGAAGAAAAACGAACACAACACATTTATTGTGGAAAATTATTAGCCACGGGTAGCGCCATGTTGCGTAAAGCCCTTCAAAGCATCACTGCACTGATCCTAAAGACTCTTTGGTTAGGTAAAAGCTTAAGCTTAGGGTGAGCGTTAGGGCTGAGGGTTATTACCATGATCATCAATGTGATGATCCTTGAGGTTACGGCTAGCTTTAGGATATAGGGGTTATAACCACGATAGTCAAAGTGATAACCCTTAAGGTTAGGACTAGAGTAAAGGGGTTACATCCACAAATGTCAGACTGACAATCCTTAAAATTAGAGTCAAGGGGTTCCAACCACGATCGACGAGGTGAGGATCCTGAGAGTTAGGGTCAGGGTTAAGGTTGGGGTAAAGCGGTTTTATCCGTGTCTGTCAATGTGACAGCCCTAAGGGTCACTATACCCTATTTACATACAATATTATATATGTTGTTACACTATGAGCCCAGCCGTCGAGGAGATGATCCTGAAAAATGGCAAACCTGGATGTCTAAACCGAGGCAGCACTGCAAGTATCCTACTCTGAGTCCAGGGACACCGGATTCAACTATTCTGGACACACCGCCACTCGCAGTGTCATTATGAGAGAAACTTGACTGGAGAAAGCGCCAATGTCACAGGACAGTCAGTCTCCCTTTTTTCAGGAACTATAAATGTTAAATTCGAAGTTTTTTTTTTTTTTTCCCTGAAATTTTCTCAATGCACTTTCATGATTTGGTTTCCAATAAATAAAACATAAAAGCAGACTGAAACGATATCATCCGCAGATGGCCGCTTCTTCCCTTTCCGTCTTCATTGAATATTCAAGGGCAGATGCTGGAATAGACATTCATTGATTTACTATTGAATTTTAAAGGGACAATTAGAACACTCCGATCTTTAAATTATACACAAATTTGAAGATAACCTCCAAAGAAAGCTCAAGTGGCGTATTTATTGCTCATTTGTATGATAAAAGCTAATAAGTGATGTAACTGTAAGCACCCTGTTAGTATTATTGATACCCTAATACATTTGTCATGCTACATTGTTGCACAATACCTTTTGCGGTTCATTTAAATATTGGGCAAAACTTTGCATTTTTACTCTCTAAAATAACTTTTTCATGCTAATAGCGTCTGATCGTTGTGTTGAAATGATCAGAGTATCTGTCAGTTCTGCATTATTTCTTCTTGTGCTGAAACCTGAGCCTTCACAGGAGTGATAGTGCGCAGAAGAGTTGGAATGTTGCCATAGTATTTGAAAAAGAAATATTTTAAATATAAGGGGACAAATAATATTGCACAAGTCATGTGACTCTGCAAGAAAACTCCTAACCTCTGCTACCCGTGGTTGGATTACGGGGGGAAACCAGGAAACCCAGAGGCAGAAGCACTGCACCACCCTGCCGCCTGCCTTTACATCATTTGGATCAGAAACGGTTAACAATCCTCCACATTTCATGAGAAGTCTTAAAACAGTGATCACACTGCAGATACTGGGTTATGAAACCCCGTAAATTGAATAATTGTGTTACAGGTGAATTAGATTAATGACGGCACCCTTTTCATTGACAAGAAATATGTTCTTAATCATGTGGATTCTCGTATATGTTGAAAACATAATCCTTGAAATGCCATAGACAGACAAGACCAAATTGAGTTTTTTAGCACTTAGCCGTCCATCACAAACCATCTGCAACTGAAATAAAAAAAAATCACCAGGCTCCCCGCGTGTTGTGTGTTTCATCTTGGCCAAAATACCACTTAAAGAAATTACAGATCGCAAATGTGTTCATTGGTGTGGCACACAGAAATGTGAGGAGGAATTTACATCAACGTTTTGACATTCATAGAGTGGAGGATGGACCAAATCTGTGACATAAGCAGTTTTGTCCGACAGTGAATGTCACAATATTGAATTTATTGAGAAACGCACACTTTCCGTCATTAAGCTTTTCTTTCTCCTGACAAAATGTCAAGACGCAGCCATCAGTAAAGGGAGTCTCCGTGATACCTGGGGCTAAATGATGTCCTCCCTGATTAAAACACAAGTTTTGCAAGCCATAATATGTGATACTAAGATGTGTACTGAATATAGTGGGTTCTCAAACCGGGGTTCGGCAGCCCCTGGGGCCATTTGGATTCCTGTCAAAATGATGAATGGTTCGGTTTAACTTTTAAACGTAAGAAATTTTGAATAAAAAAGAAATACATACAGTTCATTTCGGGTCATCTTCTGTTGCCGGCAGAATTGGTTGTGAATAAGCAAAGAAATGCTAAAAACAAAGGGTGTCTTATGATAAGGATGTGAGTCGTGATGCTAGACTATAGTTCCTTGTGTTTAGATAAGTGTGAAAGGTGTCCTAGCATCCACCAAAATTTTGTTCAATATATCGATAAATTCATTCATTTATTATATATCATTTTTATCCTGCAGCACACCGGTACCAGGGTGCCTCAGGTTCTTCGAAAACTTATGAGAAAGGGGTGTCTAGTGCGGAGTAGCATCTACTTTTGGGTGCAGCGTCAGTGTACGCACGTGATTAGTCATTTTTCTCATTTACAACAGAAAAATGTGGAAAACACATGGATTCGGTTATATTGTTACAGACGTTGACATAGTCATGAAGCTCCTGGTTTGCCGAACTATGACGAGAAAGGGGTGTCTAACGCATCGGCACGTGACGCTGAGGGAACATTCCTTGTTTTCAAGCTGTTGACATTTGGAGTGAGAACGTGTTCCTACCAGTTGTAACTGGGCGACAGGCAGGGAACACCCTGGTCAAGTGCCAGCCAATCACAAAACCACATGTAAAGACGTAAAGTACAACCGTTCCCTCTCTCATTCGGATATCTGGAAAATGAATAAAGGCTTTCGGGGGAAATCGGAGAACCGCGAGGAACCGGAGAACCCGGAGAGTTAGGGAGATCGTGCAAACCCCACACAGAGAGGCCAGTCAGAATCCACCTAGGAACCTTCTTGCAGTGGGGCTGAAGTGCCGCCCTCCTTCAATATCATTACGCTAAATCATTAAAACAGGGATCTCGGTCTAGAATATTGAGAATGCTGATCATCTCTGATGCGGCAAAATTATTTCAGAACAAGAGTCGGTAATCCGAGGCAAATTATCAAACACTTGTGTAAATAGTCCAAACAGCATTTAGCGAAGGGCCTTTCTCTGTCCATTTACCCGTGCTGCCGGTCACACAGCGTGACTAGGTTTCCGTCTGTGCTACTTTGTTTTTTTTTTTCTCATGTAATTCCACAGCACCAAAGGTTCCTAACAGGGCGGATGTTTTCATCTTGTGCCTCATCAGCCTGCAGTGTTGATTACACAAGCTGGAAATGATGATACTGCCTGTGGGCCTGTTGTTCCTCTGCATCTGATTCATTCAGAGGAACGAGAGATGACTGTTTCGGAATCGGGGGGGGAGGGAAGGGGGCACTGAAACTCGGCGAGGCATTTTTATACCCCGTCATCAACTTTTTTTTTTCACGCAAGGTAAACAAAAGGATATATGAGAGGCTAGCAGCTGTTAGCGGCACGACAGAAGAAAGCGAAAAACAAATAAATGGCTCCTTCTGAAGCTTCTGAAGTCCCCGTGGCTCCTCGGCGGGCGCTGCAGTCGTACTGCGACTTTCCGCACGTGCACTCGTTCATGCACCTAAACTGCAGCGTAAATAAAAGTAACCCACTAATTCGGATGCATGGTTTTTCCCACCAATCCACATCCGTTGAATTCAAAAACCAAAAGTGCCTGACAGGAAAAAAACAAACAAAACAAAAAAAAAACCAAACAATCTAAGCTCCTCCATAGGGCAGAATTAAAAGTTGGGTTTCGTAAGGTAATGAAGTACGGCAGACGCTAAGTCAAGGATGGAGGCTTTGTCGGAAGTAATCACTTCTCTGGATGCAGTGGCTTTGGCTGCCGTTTCATATCAACAAGACTGACATATGGAAAAATAATTAAAATGGACGCATTCAACCAATAGCAGCTGGCGAGCTGAATTTTTAATACGCATTTGCACGCTGGCTGTCAATCCGGCGCCGTGTCCGATGGAGAAAATTTCGATCAGTCAAGGTGCGGCCGCGACTCTCCATCCGTCCACCTGCACCTTTTCTAAACACACTCTGCCGCAGAGGAATGTGTGACAAGCTGACAGTGATTTACAGTACGCACTATCTCTTGGTGACAGTGAGCGAATAGAAAAGTACACCGCAGTTCTTCTGTGACAACAACAATTAATTTAAGCCATCGGGCTTCGGTCTGCAAAGGCTCACTTGCATCACGCCCGCTGACAAATAAGGCTCTCGTTCTTATCTGTTCTCTGCTTGCAGGGAACTTTTTACACAATTACTGGTGACTCTGACACCTCAAACTGAATTCTGCTCCCGCTAAGAAGTGGAACGGCGGCGTTACAGTCCAGGCCGCTGAGATGTTGAGTCAGATTTGTTTTAATATATATTTATCTTGCCGCGTGGCTCTTTGGTTTCTCCGCTGCTCTCACCCCATTATTTTCACACATGTGATTCGAACGGTGCCGACACGGTTCAAATGTGCCGATGTATTCATCTGTACGGTGTGTTAATCTCCCTGTTATTTCCAAATGTCATTGGATGTTTATTTTTCGGTTGAACGCATGATGCAAAACCCCGTAATTTGGTGTCAAGATGTCTGAAAGTAGGTGTTTACCCAACTGCGGTTTCTCCACTTCGGATCCAGCGAAACACACAAAAACACCTGCAATCTTTTGGGTTGTTTCAACTGCATTGCGGGACACGGTGTCGGGCGTTCCGTCTTTTACGAAAGTTTTAACTGGGGAAACTTGGAGCTACAATGTAACAGATGGAATAAATAAAACTTGGGTTTAATGAGTTGCCGTCTTGTTTTTGAATTAAAACCCGCTAGCAGACGGACGATAAAGCCTTTGTCAGATCAGGCAGAACCGGGACGCGTACCGTAAGCCCCTTAGAGTGTCCAGTTTTGGGGAGCAGTAAAAGTGTCCGCACCCGAGCTTCAGTGCAAACATTAATTTGACAGAATGTTTGTGTCGTGGTGATTTGAAGGCCAGTGTTGCATTTTAACAACTAAATCGGGTGCCTGTGTCAGTGATAACCCCGACATGCTTCTCGCGTTAACCTAAAAGCTAAACTGGATGCTAGCACGTGCCTCCGTGCACAACGGTGATCATCATATAAATCAAACCAATCCCGGTTGGAATGCGACATCCCAGCATCGCACGCTCCCTCCTGCTCCTCCACCCGGTCGTCTCATGAAGAAAAAGCAGCGCTTCTCCGGCCAAATCCGAATATGTTAGCGGAGCGGTTGCCTTTTCCGACAAATCCCTTCCAATATAATGGACGACTTGCCACGTATTTTGAATTCAGTCCGTCGACATCAGGTTAATTCTGCCTTCGGTGACGCAGACCGAGTCACCGGCTCGGAACCGAAGGCGGTCCCTCGACGTCTTACACCGGCTGCTCTCCGACCCCGGGACGCTTAAATGCAAAAGCTGAATATGTAAATGCCCGCACGACCAACGAAGCGGCCCCATTATTTCCCCTCGCCCTATCTTTAGTTGTCGTATCTCCCCTCGTTCCTCGCGCCCCTTATTTGTTTTGTGGTATTTATGCAAACAAGATTTTCCAGCCCTTTATCTGCTTCGTTTTACTGGAGAACACAGGGACGTCATCTCATTATCCCTCACGCTTGCGATAGGTCTCGGTATTTGTTGTTAAATGAGTCCGCGTCTAAAGTATAATCAAAGGACCGCCTGGATTTTGTTGTGCCCCTTTGGTCGGTTCTTTAGTGTTTAAACCTTTTTTTTTTAAGAGCCCCAATATTTTTTGTAGTTAATTAAAACCTGCGTTTTCCCCGTCCAGCATCCCCAAACCGCCAACGGTCTCCTCCTAACAGGAAGAACACGTGCAACAGATGGGACAACATCCCCTTAAGCAAGTTTGACAAAAAAACTTCCACCTCCCTGCCTTCTATTTTACATCGCGGCGGTGAATATGCGAAGTGACGCATTGATGTGGACAGATGGCTGAGGAGACGGCAGCCTTGTGAATGTTAAATTTTATTTAGCATTAGATTGTCACTCTGGGAAAACATGAGCCTGTGTGGCGAGATAGAAAATTCAATTAAAAGTGACCCTTTTGTTTCCTCGCCATTAACTTTTTTTGAGCCAAAAAATAAAAAAAATTAATAATGCAAAGGGTAAAAATGATTCACCCCAAGAGCCCCGAACCGTATCGCAGTTGACTCAGTTCAGTAGCAGATGGCTTTGGAGGGAGTCATGCAACACCATTCCTTCCACAAATAAGTCCTCTGCCGGTGTTCAGTTGTTGGGGCGAAGAAATGTCGCAGGCTTCTCCATCTGAGGAGAGGCTGGCCTGAATTGTAAGCCGGCGTGAAGTGGATATAAAAGACCGCGTTTTAGGGAGACAAAATTCCTTTCGCACCCCTTTTTTTCCCTGTCTCTTTGTCTCTGCTCTTGGAGAACAGATTTCTAATTCATCGCTACGACGGCAGATCATGTTAATAGCAGCAATGACTTCAGTTTTAGTGCTTTTTCCATTCATTTAACATTTTTATATTCTTTATTTAAATATTCCAAATCTCAAATCTTTACTCATCAGACGTGAGGAAGTTATGGCAGCCTCTCATATGTGACATATATAATATATATCATGATAACGCATCACAGAAAAAGATCAAAATGGGATAAAATGGAATACATACTGTTAAATCAGTAGGTGTCCAGTGCAATGATACGCAAGTTTATATAAAGCGACATTTATCTCTGCTCACTGTTAATAACAATAATAATAATAATAATAATAATACATGGGATTTTTATAGCGCTTTTCATGACACTCAAAGACGCTTCACAAGTAAAAAACAGAAGAAACAGAACATACACAGAATTATTGGCAGGTATCGTCAGTTATAGCGGTGTTTCCGCGCTAGTTGTGCGTTTTCATCCGGAACAATGTGGCCGCAATCTCCCTACCTCTCCGCCTTGTCCTAAAAGCAAAGGCGGGCGTCCCGGACCGGACCTAACTTGCTTTCCTTGAATAGGTTCACGCCGGACGTGGGTGCATTGAGAAAAAGACTTCAGAAAAAAAGGGAAGTCACCAGGCGCGCTACGCTTGTGTCAACCAGACTGCGTCTCCAGCTGTGACGTGCCCTGAAATTCAATAATGTCTTTTTCAGAATAATAAGAGCAGAGGAGGCTCTGCAGCACTTGTGCTTCCGCGTCCACCGCAAGCATAACTGTCTTTTCATATGCAAAGATTTCAAAACTATTTGCGCCCGAATCAAACATGTACCTCCCCTGTGTAATCATTTCAAACTAGTAACAGCTTGCGTTGTATCTGTGTCAGCACGGAGCCGGTTTCCTGCCCCTTTTTTTCTGCAGATTTCATTGCTTAAAAAAAAAATGTCCCCGATCTTTTTTTTTTTTTTTTTTTTCCCTAAGTGCTCAGACTGTGTTCCGCTATTGATCCGAGCACTTGTACTTGGAAATCTCAATTTCTCTAAAAGGCACGTGGTCGCCACGGCTTTGTTTGATACAGCCAATCCTATGATTGTCTTAAAAGCAAGTTGATTTACGACAGCCGACTTCGGAGGCGGTGCTTGAAGCACGTATCGTACGTTTTATCCAAAATACACAATCGGCTTCTAATGAGTGATTTTTATAGCGACTGAAAGCACATTTGTGTGAACTTCGTGCAAGCGCCTTATAAGACATGTCCGTTGGTGATGGATATGACACTCACACACACACATATCCTGCCCCCTCTGGTGCGGGAGTGGGGAATCACCATTATGTCCATTCTGAAGGAATCCTCCTTCACTTTAGATATCATGAAAAACAAAGTTCTGCCGAGGTAGCAGACAGGAGATGAAAAGTGGCAGATTCTATTCAATTCAATTCACCGGCGCTTTTTCCCGCCACCTTGATGCTATTCTCCTGCTGACATTGACCGTGAAGTGTCTGCAAAGGTTCTCAGTCATCAAGGTCAAAAGTTGTTGTAAAATCTTATCCTGGCAGCTGGACTTGTTCAGTTGTTTCAAAGGGAACCGAAAGAGCCTTGAGAGGCGAATATTCTTAAAAAAAAAAAAAAAGAATTGGTCTACGATTAGACGTTGCGGTGAAATCGGCCCCTTGACATTGTAAAAACGGCGCCGCAAACTGACTTGAACCCATATTTTCTCCGGAAAGTCCGTGTTCCTTCGTAAAAAATGTTTTTTTTAAGAGTCAGAGTTTCGGCTCTTTGACTTTGTTCGACTAATGTTTAAGTCGCTAAGCCACTATTGCAGCCGAAATCTCTAAACTCTCCCGCAATATGTGCATTTTTTATCGGAGAACTCACTCGAAGCGGAATCACATGAGGAAATCTGGTCAGTTTAAACGAGGTAAGCCTCAGACGACGAGGAAGCCTTCTTTCCCTAAGCTGCTCTGGCGGCGGAGCTCGATCTAGCGCAGGCTTGTTTTGCACACCAGCACGCACAGATGTGAAGCATCCAGCTGCTGTGATGCTCAGCAACTCCCCCTGACCTCACCTGTCCTCCCCATGGGGTCGACGCGCACGCCGCACGCGCACGCAGCCTTCCACATAATTAACAAGCGAACGCACTTTCTGCCCGTGTAATTCAAAACAGACGCCATTCTTACCCAAGCCAGAGGAACACATCACGACGGCGAAACCCAGTTCCGTCAATCGGGTAAAATTAAAAAAATAAAAGACAGAGGTGTAGAAAAGAACACGACATCTGTTTTCACCTGATTCAAGGGGAAACAGAACAGTTCCACCGACTGGCCGGCGAGTTTGATTTCTTTTTTTTTTTTTTTATTATTTTTTCCGGCTTTGTTACTCACAGCCAGAACAAACCAAGCTGTGCAAACCTCTTCAAAAAATAATGATGCAGGTCGAGTTTGATTTAAATTCAGCCGGGCGTTTTTTTTTTTTGTTTTTTTTTCCGCTCAGCACTAACCTCGCCGGGACTCTGTTTCATCTACGAAGCCCCCAGCTGCCCACGGGGGGAGGGATAAAATCCATCCACCGATTTTGGATAAATTAAGCGACGGGCCGAGTGATGGATTGGGTTATTTACCGACAATTTGTTATTCATTTAAGCGGGAGGATAAATGACTGCATTGTCAAAAATATTAAATATACAACTTGGGGAAATTTATGCCCAGCAATCAGTCAGGGAGAAATAGTATATCATGTAGCAGAAGCCGGTGTGATTTTGTGGATGTGAAGAGCAGTGTGAGAGCGCGGGGGAGGTTCAGTTAAATGTTTTTGCCTCCACCGGCCTGAAGTGATGGTTGAAAATGCTCCACACAAGCAGCAACAATATCAGAACCGAACATCAGAACGGTGTTTCATTGATTTCAAGATTGAATCGGCTTAAATTCCCCGCCTCCGGGCACGCGGGAATGAAAACCGCGGTGAGATGAACACGCCGCTGAATTTTAGAATCGCACCTTTTTTCCGAGATCTGGGTCTGTGATTTGTTTACCGGAGGAAAGGAAAAGCTGCAGTTAGTGAACGCTAACAGGCACAGAGCCTGAGGAGCGGGCGTGCTGCTATTGTGTTATTTGTGCACGAGGAAAAAAATGCATCGGAAAAAAAAAAATCACAAGCTTTAATCCTCTCATTTATCCTTTTTTTTTTTTCGTGCTTTCCAGAGAAGCTAAGGCCGTTGGCGGGGTGAAGACTTATCAGATTGTTTCATTTTATCTTTCTTTTTTTTCTCTCCGATGTTGGCTGCATGTGAATGGACCCCCTTCAGGGATGAAAACAGAGGAAGTGAAAAAAAAGAAATGGAAGAAAAAAACAAGGAAAAAAAACAGCTAATTTCATGAAAACACAAAGTACGAACGCTCCTCATTAGAAACAGAAGATTGGTGTCCCCTTTTTGTGCACACACACACACACACACACATAGACACATCACTCCCGTGCACTTAAACCTGTGTTTGATAAATGCACTGACAGGACATCCGCTCATCACCGTGATGAGCATAGACGAAACAGCGGAACAATATTATCTCCTTTTCTTTTTTTACTCAAGCAGTCGGCAGAGATTAAACGCTACAAGCTACCGGTCTTACACGAACAATTACAATTAGAAAACAGGTGACGGCGCCCTCGTGAGCAACACTCACACATGCACAGACACACACAGGCATAACCACACGCACACCGAGTCTGATTTGTGGAGCCAAAATGGACGAGGAATAAATCACAAGAGCTTGGCCAACATGGCTGCATACTAATCAGTGTATTACCCACGGGAAAACTCTGGCCCAACACTAATGGTTGTCTGTGTGTGTGTGTGTGTGTGTGTGTGTGTGTGTGTGTGTGTGTGTTTGTATGTGCGCAACATTCAGAGTGACCTTCCCCCCCGTTGCTCTGCTCTGGGAGTGTGTGTTTGGTCAGTGCTTAGTCGAGTACATGTGATTTGCTTGGGAGGGAAATTGAATCAGGAAACATTTCACCTCTGTCTTTGTCTTGTTTGAACGCCGGCCGTCGCAAGCTGACACCGACGTGCGCATCTTTAGCATTCAGCGGCAGGTGTGTTCAGAGATAAGGGTAATTAATTCAATTTCCAGTTCGACAAAAGAAAAAAAAAGGAGGGAGAGAGAGAGAGAGAGAGAGAAAAGATGCATTACCTTTCTGATGGCCGCGACCCAGCGTCACGAAGCCGGAGGAGATGAAGTTGTGAAGGTCGGCGCCGCCGCTGCTCCGGACGCTCTCTTTGCCGTAGTGGAGACCTGTTCGCACAAATTGGACCACACACACACACACGAACAAGGTATGCATGTCAACACCGGTTTGCACATCCTACTGCGACACCACAGTTAGTCACTCGATTATTCGATCGACCCGTTACATGTTATTAATTCTTTATTACACCGGCTTTCACGATGACAAAAAAAAAACACGATGAACAAAATGATGACAGCAAGTATAAAAAAAATAAAATAAAAAAAAAACTTTTCCAAACAAACCAAGAAAAGCTGATTTATGCTTCTAATTGCTTCTGGTGTGTTCATGTTTTATCGCATATTTTGAGAAATGATGTGTGATTTGTTGTTCGTCTTACGATTTGGCCTTTCATTTTGTTGGTTTTTTTGAGTCTCCCGGCAGCAGTTTGATACCGTGCACACTTTTATACTTCAATACATTATGCTATTTAGTACATAATTCAAATTTTTGTCATCTTTCCTCTCACATCCCCATCAACTTTTGCAGCCACACTGTAACTCCAATTCTGACTTAGAGTTGCCAGCTTAGAAGTCGCCATATACTTCATAGAGCTCTATGAAGTTCATGCAAGAGGAACTACGACTTTGAAATTAGATACACTTGGTTGGGGAAAATGGGGAAGCTACTAAATGCGCCATCCTCAAATTTGTTTTCTATACTTCTCTCACAGACATGATGTCTTTTTTTGATTTTCTTTTTTTTTTTCACAATGTGGTAAAGGGGCGTGTCGTCCACCTCAGTGCGACCTTCTGTCGCTCGCTGCCCCGGCATGATATCCGACCCCGACTGTTAAAAAAAAAGGCGACGGAAACATTTAAAGGTGTAGATCTATTTCAGAGACCATCTGGACTTTTGTCTCGGCCACTTTTTCAATTGTTTTTAGTTTTTGATGATGACGACGGTATGGTCAGACACTGCCCAGCATTTGGCAAAATCAACATATTTTTTCCGCAAACCCTCTGCAAAGTAATTATCTCAGTGGGTAACTGAACATGGAGAGAATAATAAAGTAATAGAACTTTTTAGAGGTATTTCTTCCAAATCACATCTCCCCTTGTTTCAAATCACCTAACTATCCTTCACATCGTTTTTTTTTTTTGTTTGTTTGTTTCATTCTTATTGTTCCAGTCATTGTTTTTGCACAATTGCTAACAAATGTACGAATGTTTTTGATTTGTCACATCAGTGTTCAATTGCACATTGGAAGCATTCCCTATAAGATGTGTAGATATTTTTTTTTTCCTAATACAGCCTCTGCTACAATGGAAACACACACTCGGCTATTTGGCTTTTTATTCTGTGTCTTAACCTGCAGATCGTCTCAAAGCTGTAGCCCGCATGATATCATATTCAACGTGGAAAACACCTCGGGTGTACATATTGGATAGGGGGTTTTAAAACAGCCAATAAATATGTTTCTGGTATGGCCAAAAATATTATCGTAACAAAAAAATTTTAATCCTAACTAATTTTGCCCGTGTATGGTGTTGCTATTTAACCCGGTCCATGTGTCATTGTTGGATTCTTTGCGAGGTTTTAAAAGTAAAGCCGCTGCGGGGAGATTCCCGTCGCTATCAGTGGGTTTATATGTTTCTCCGTGTGCTTTCATTGAAAGGGTACTTCTAAATTCGGGGGGGGAAAGCCCTTATGCGCTATCGCCGTCAAAAATCATCGCGCAAAATAAAAACGGTTCTGTTGTACGGAACCTTTTTCCCAGTTGTGTCTTCAAACCGCAGTTTATTTCCCTCCGGTGCCGAGGAGGCGATGGAAATATGACCCGTGCTAGTAAAGGGAATGCGGTGATCTTTGTGATGAAAAAAAAAAAAGAAAAAAAGACAATATGTTTCGCCCGCATGAGATGCACTTTGAACTTAATCAAGCAGACACCCCTCCCTTCACTGCAGCTTTCAGTGCAGCCTGTACCTGCAAGGGTTATTTTCCCCTTCTATCATACTAGTAACTGCACACGCCTCCGCTGTCTCCCTTTGTCACCTTCATCATTGGTAAGCCACTCATGACCCACTGCGACAACCCTCCAATGTGAAAGACCCTTCAAAAGCCCCTTTTTCTCCTGCTCTCGTTCTCAGCTTATTAAGGTGAGGCGGCGTGGAGAGGCTGCGGGCCACCGAGCGACACGCCGGGAATTTACGGTCCTTGATGTAAAGAAAATCGTGACTTTCGCCCAAAACCGCGTGGCGTGACAATGAACGGGCGGATCAAGTATGCGCCGAGGTTTTATATGTTAATAATGTCTTTCGGTGGACATCTAAACCTCATGTAACATGTGAGTAATAACGTGATTATATCATGAAGCAAGGGGGGTTGTGTGTCTGTCATTGGGGAGGTTACCAACCCCAAGGTCGATTAAGCTGGAACGCATCCAGGCAGAGCTCATTTACATACATGACTGATTTTATAGCATTATCACATGTCAATCTGCTGGAGTGGACACGGAGCCACGCACTTCAACTGATCCGGCCCGCAATCACAATCGTTTGTCTTCATCCTCCCGTTCGGTTTCCGACGCGGTCTTTTAATATAAACGCCTTGGTGCTGCAGTCTGATACCGTTCCAATCAACATATGAGTTGAGAGCAAAACTGTCAACATAATAATCAAAACAATGGCAACTTACAAGTACGACTGATGGGAAATTAAGTATATATATATATATATATACTTGTAGATATATACTCCTTTCATTTAGGCTGGTGCTATGTATTCAAACAGTTAAAAAACATTTTGCAAACCATAACTGTTTAGACGGTATCTCAGTATCAGTTAGTCTCATGCCATATCCACTTGGAAATTGCTTTTAAGGAAAAAAAACCTATCAAACCTGTTGCTAACTAATTGTGGCGCAGCGTTACTGTTTCCATAAGGTGCAATGTTATCATGCTAATTTTGCTGGAATTCCAAAACAAATAAAAGGCAGCTGTACTGAATAGACATTTCTTGCAGTTAAGCTAGTGCTATGTATTCAGACTTTTAAAAACACAAATAAACCCGTATTTATTGATCTATTTCGTCATCTCTCGGACAAAAATAAATGAATTAAAAATGTAAAAAATATATAGGTATGTGTAGGTTTTAATATGAATAGAGTTCTTAAAACATATCTGATTTTGATTTATTTAATAATGTATTATCGTTATATTGTCATCATCATTATTTTGACTTATTTCTATGATTGTAATAATTGAACTACAGTTCAATTATTACAACCACAGAAGTAAGTCAACACTATAGAAATAAGTCAACACCTCCTTACTCCTTTTTTGAGTTATAAAGATGCTAAAATAAAAGAATAGTTTCAGACCTTCTTTGTAAAGTGAACACATTCACACTGGAAAATCCCACCTGTTTCTACAAGGTGCAGCAATGGGATGTAGGTCGGGGGGGTTGGATTTCTCAGATGCTCTTAAGATGAAATGTTACATTAAACACACCGACGCATCAGCGTGTCGCTCCGAACACGGACACGATGATTATCTGTCCGCTGGTGATCCACCGACGTCACCGTGGAGACGCTACAACTACATACTCCTTATATTAATCGGAAGGAGAATGCGGGTGTTTGGGGGAGTGAGTGTGTATGTCTGTGTGTGGCTGTGTAGTCGAATGGGCAACTCGTTTCAGCGAATTGGATTATAAAAGTGCATATTTGCCAATAATTACTCCGGTAATCGTTCGGTGTCTTCGCGTTAAGTAATGTTTACATGGAAACTTAATGCGGCGTCTGTGCTTGAGTCAAGGACAGAACTGCGCGGGGGGACATTTGTTTAACGTCGCATAGTGTCGAATTATTAATGCAATTTATATAATGAGTTATGCCTCACATATTCATCTGAATACATCTTTGAAAGTCTTACTATCAGGCTGTGTTTTATTTAGTCGCAAATGCAGCACCGCCTTCTCACACAGTGATGCTCAGATTGCAGAAGTTAAAAAAAAAAGGTACAAGGGAACTCGACGCATGTACGGCAGCCGACGGAGGATTATGGGGTTTCCATGGAGACACCTGAGCTGAAAACCTTTTATGGTTAATCATCACTTCTAGATCAACCTGAAGCGATAAGTTACATTGCTCAGCCTACGCATCCCTGTAGCCGACAGTAGCTTGACGCGCGTCCCCGTTAAGATATAACTATCCGTCCGGGCTACGTGGCAAACATCAAATATTAGCGCCGCTTCTGCGCTTTTGTACCCTTAGCATGGTATTTTCAAAAGGATTCTACTATTCGGGTTAATCGTGAAAGAAACGTACTGTTGCTGTGCACGAGCGCATTGGAGTCTGCACGCACGGTGGACTATGTGCTTTAAAATATCTAAAAGGTCACGTCAAAGCTGCTAAACGGCTTGAAATGTGAAGCTATCATCACGTCATTTAATTGTCCGGAGCGGCTGACCTTTAAGCTGCGGAGGTCGCTCGACTCAAACCGAATTAATTGATGGCTCAAACAAACGAGACGGACGCTCAAAAGCGCGAGGATCCGCTTCCACGGTTCAACATTTTGCAGTCTTAATGCAATCTGCCTGTGCTCTCAGTGCAAAGAAATTGTTTTCTTTTTCTCTGGTATCTGCCTTGTAAAATGAGAAACAGCCCCACTGCAATCGCTGAAAACTATATTTCATCATTCTCCACATTTAGAAAATGTCAAAGAGGAAACCAAGCAGCGCCTTTCAATGAGAAAAAACATCTTCGCCTGAAGTGCGCGGTTAATAAATCACCTTCATCTGCAGCGCTGTTGGCCAAACTGCATTACTCACAGAAGTGATTATTGTTTACTTTAACCGAAGGCAAACTCCTATAAATGTACCTGCTCCTCCTTTTCAAGGTCTTCTCCTTGTTGTGGCTGCGAGGCGCACTGTGTTTACACCCCGACCTAAAAGAGGATCAGGGCCTGCAAGATTACGGAGTGGATGCGAATAGAAAATAGCAGCGCTTACGCCGGTGTCATATTATGCTGCCTCTACTGTTTGTTGCTTCGGGCCTCATTTTTAAAAAAAAATATGTCTCTAAATAAGCGGGGATGTTGCAGTGCACCAAGGGTACCGTGTCATCACATGAGGTCTGCAGTGTGGAAAATAAATCAGCGTAGCATTGGGTTTAAACAAAGCTCTCGGGATGGAGATACACTTAAGAGAAGAGTAACTGGGCAAGTTAGGAGGAAAGGATCGTATTCCGCTTTCTGACGTGACTAAACGGGATCCTCTTGGCCTTTATTAGGGCCCGTACCTGACACGAAAGCGGCCCCGATGCCGGTGGAAGTGAAACGCCGGCTCCGCTTGGGGACGCTCTCCTCAAGCGGCCCGCATCCCGCCTGTGTGTCAAACTCCCATTTAGCAGCACATGAATATGCATCTCCGGCGGGAGCGCGCGGTCCTGCCTCCCACGGCAGCGTCGAGCCTGTTAGCGCATCGAGCGGCGCTCCCCATTTGTATGCAAGCATTAGCCGCGCTCTCGCCCGGCCTGTCACTGCCTTTCATGTCCAACCCTATCAGGGCCGCCGTGGTCCCTGACAGCGGGGACGGAGGGCGCGGGAGTGCACTCGGCCGGGGGTTGGACCGAGCTGAGCCCTCCTCGCTCCGAGCTCTGATTGTGCGCGGGGCGGGAAGAATAGCGGCAGCCGAGCAGAGCGACAGACAGATAAAGTGATGCCCGACCTTTGCGGGGGTATAAACGCACGCAAGGTCACTCCGAAGGCAGCCTGCCACGTGCAGCTGCATCGCGGTGCTGCAGGATGGCAGCTCGCCATCGCAGAAACACCGCCAACCTTACCGACTCAGGTTGCTAAAGGAATCTACCGTTGTAGCCGACGGCGGCCGAACACCGATGACCTTGACGCGTACATGTTCCTTGATATTTAACTACCAGGGGTCAATTCAATTATATTCCCATGCTTAGATTAACTGTCTTTTACTGGATATCGTCTTCCAGCGTTATATCCAGGACATGTCGATGTGGGCCAAACAAACACCGCGGGTGTTATTATGCATGCATTATGCATGCATCCGAGATGAGAAAATTACAAAAAAAAAAAAAAAAACAGCTAAAAAGTGTTAAAGTGAAGTAGCATCATCGTTGCGGTGTGAATACGATTTTTTTTTTTTTAAAAGCATTGGATTTTTTTGGCTACTTATTTTCATAGCTGTGCGTGACGTTCCAAAAGCTTTGCTTTTTGTTCTTCTCCCATTTGCCATATTTGTTTTGGAATTAGTCAGTAGTTTCAAGGATGCCCTCATTCAGCCCTTTAGCATATTCGTGCCTTAAAAGAACCAAAGGGCCTTTTGCATTCAAATTTCAAATGTGCTTTTTAGCAATATCAATAACTTCGGATATTATAATTGCCGATTAATCGGCGTGAGGTGAGTCGAATTTAGAGCAACCCGCGGAAGAGGTTCAAACACTGTTTGTGTTGGCGTCTAGAAGAAGTCTGTGGAGGTTCTCAGTCATCAAGGTCATGGTTGATCCTTGTCAACATCTTTATATATCAACTGGACTGGAATTTCTCCTCTTGAAGATGCTTCCCCTCTCATCCAAGAGGCTTCTTCAGTTGGTCGTCAGCTCTTTAGAGCTGAAGAAGCCTCTCCGATGAGAGGTAAAACGTCCTCAAGGGCAGAAATTCGAGTCCAATGTCCAGAAGAACACATCCTCCAGTCTGGTGAGGCTTGAAAAGGAACAGTAGCTTAATCTCCGATAAATAAACAACGGATAAGTGTGGCTCGTAGTAAAGAATTTATCCAAACACCCAGATACGCTTTTGAGATTAAACACCCACAACAAGTGCAGGCTGTGGTTAGACATTGTAAAATAAGCGTGAGGAACTACTCCTTTCTACTACTCGACGGGTTCATGGAGGATCTATTTATCGCACACAGTTGGGAAGATTTCTGAAAGGAGCCCTTCAGTGAAATGAATATCAGTGGCGAGAAGGAATTTCTTCAAAAGACAGAAGAGTGAAGGACTCCACGAGGACAAAAAAACCTCATGCAGCCCGATTGCTCTTTCTCTGCAAGGAGGTTCCAACTTATGGCGGATTAAGTTCACTGCCTGAAACTGTTATAGGAGAACATTCTTATCCCCCAAGGTATGTTGGACCTTGAGGTAATTATATGTACTTTTCTGAGGGCCCAAAAGGTTACTCTTACCTAAATAGAGCATGAATATTCAATTTCTCCCCGCAAACGTTGAGAACATTACTGCAGATGTGAATTAAATGCATTGCCAGTACCTTTGTATAAATAGAAGCCTTATTTGAATGTGTTAATTGAAGGTACAAAGTGTCTGTGGAGACAAAGCAGAGTCTCAAACAAACAGCGAGGGGTCTGATGTTAAGGTGACTCAGCAGGACCCCGGAGGGTCCGTCCACCAGCTGTCAGAGCTCCAACGTTACAGTGAAGGTTTTCTGCAAGTGACAGGAACATCGCGCTCCGTCGTTGGTGGGGATGTTACTCATGTTGAAAGTGAAATGATCTCCTTCAGGCTCAAATAATTTCACGCACAAACAACATCACTTGACAACATCTCAACCTCAGCCACAGTAAAACAGTAATAAAGTTTCTATATGACGACCGGTGATGAAAACAATGCGATATCATTTTTCTGTCTCGTATAAAAGTGATTTAAGGGGCAAATGGAGTCGGCGGCGGGTGATCAGTTGCTTACACAACTTTATTGAAGCCGCCATGTTTTCCTGAAATGTTTATGTGCACCGGGTCGCACCGGACCTTGACGTGAGCGTCAGCACGCCGTAAAACCTCATTCTTTTTCAAGACAAGCTCTTTCAATCCTCGGCTCATTGTTTTCTCTGTCATTTTATCATTTGACAGACCGCCGTCTCTGGACTTATTAATTAAATTCATTCGTGTCGGTGGTTTACCAGATAAACGGCGCAGCGGTCAGAATACGGACCAGGATATGCTCAAAGCGTAACACAATTTAACCCCCGAGGATTAAACCACCCGACGCAAAGTTCACATTATCTGTGCTTAGTAGAAAAGTCAACTCTTTATTCAGGCCAACAATTGTATACCTTCTACTTTTTCAGCCCCGATCTGATTTCCCTTGACGAGACTGAATTACCGGTTTTAAACACCACTTCACTTACAACTTAAAGTCGCTAAAACCGCCAGCATACAAGGTTAAATATCACGTCAGTCGCAAACGTCAGATCAAGTCAGATCATTCGGAATTAGAAAGAACTTGTTACTACGTTGTTGCATGCTGGTCGTAACTCAGCATTTGTTCACGATGATACAAAAAGAAGGATTAACTGTCGATACTGTTACTTGATCTTTTTAAAAAGAGAATGCAGGTGTTGAAATCAGTTGCAGTCAGGCCTGCAAGCTCCCGAGGGTTAAATAACTAGAGTCCAACACAAACACCTAATATGCTTTTATAGTATTTCAGTGTACTGGGGAATTTACATTGAAATCCAGGTTTCTAAAAGTAAGAGGGATGGTTTTATATTACTATTCAACTTTCACAGAAATGAATAAATGTCTTAAGACAGACCGTCTGTGCTGTTGTTCATCCATCCATCCATCATCTGCCGCTTATCCTGCACTCAGGGATGCGAAGGATGCTGGAGCGCATCTCAGCTGTCATTGGCTGGGTACAACCTGGACTGGTCGCCAGTCAATGACAATACACAAACAACCATTCACTCACTAGGGGCCTTCAGGGCACTTTTCAATGTTTTTGGAATGTGGGAGGAAACCAGAGAACCCAGAAGAAACCCACGCAGACACGGGGAGAACATGCGAACTCCTCACAGAAAGTCCCAATGTCAGAATCGCTAACAAATGCACCACCGTGCCACCCATTAATTTTATTTTATATTATTTCATCTTATTTCATTTTATTTTATTTTATTTTATTTTATTTTATTTTATTTTATTTTATTTTATTTTATTTTATTGAAAGTTAATTTCTGTAAGCTTCAAGTTATTTAAAAAAAAACTTTTTTGTCAATATCTGTTTGGTCAGATTTGATTTGATTTGATTTGATTGATGAAAGATTTTGCATGGGTTAGGCTGTTTTTTTTTAATTGCTGGTAATCTTTTTTCCAGATATTGTAAAATTTCTTTTTTTCTTTCTTTTTTTCTATTTGAAACCAGTTTTATGTGTGCAAGGGGTATCTCTGCTTAATTTCCCTTTTATTTCTAGATCCTTTTAACCTTTTTCCTTTTCAGTAGATTCTAAAAAAAATTAAGGTACTTTGAGTTACGTTAGAATTCATATTTAGCGTTCATTTGGGCCATTCCTGGCATTTTCTCAGGTAGTTTAAGATGTACAATTTTGCATTTTTCTTGACGTATGCACACCATTAACAGCATTATGGAGCTGAATATAAATCCACACCCAAATGATTTTGAAATGTCTCATAAGAGCATTTTTGGCTTTTGCACCACCAACAAACTATTTTTCACTTACTTGAGTTGCAGGTCGCGCTGTTGTTTTGTTGACATTTTATAATGACACTTCATTAACCCCCCAACAAATATACACTCGAACAATTTTTCATCATAAAGTGGCTCCCTCATTTAACAGCTGCGCAGTGAAACAGAAAAAATATCCATTTTCCACATGATATATATTTCTTTGCACAGTGATGCATAAGCATTTTGCTATATTTCACCGCTTTGTGCTGCTCAATCTGATAGACCTGCTTCTCTCCTGTCTCTCTCGCTCACGTTTCTGTCGCATTCCAGATGCATGGCTCCTGTCTCTGCCGCAGCTGGCGGGGTTAAATCATGCCAAGCGCACTGGGTGTGAGCGCCAGATTCGCCGGCTGAGAGACCGCAAAGCCGTCGCTTCCGAACCTGTCAGAGACTACGGGGCGCCGTTGCCTTGCCAGCCTGCAATTATCTCGCCTCCCTCACACTCTCCCGCTCAAATCCGATGATTACTGGATGTTAACATTGCAGATTAGGCCGTTGAAAGGTTGAGCACCGCGGCCGCTCTTTGCTAGCGAACACATAGGCGGGAACGAAAACACGGCGAGCATTGAGGGGGATGTAGGTTGATAAGTCGAAAAGTGCCCGGCGGCTAAATTTGACCAACAGTCATGACACATCAACCAGAGGACGCTTGTGTGAGTGTGTAAGTGTTCTAGAGGAGGACTCTCACCGTGGTTGGATTTGGAGCTGTGAACCGGAGTGTAGTGGTTCTTGGATGAGGTTCTGACCGGCGTGTTGTCTTTGGGCGAGCCGTTCATCGCTGCAAAGTTCTCGCAGTCGTACTGAGATATGGGGATGGGCCCCTGCTGCCTCAGGATGTCTGCCAGCGCCCTGCGGTCACAAGTCAGAAGCACGTGTTACAGCTTTTGGTCTTTCCGGGTTTTGAAAAAAAACAAACATCTAATACAAATTCTCACATAAAGACTTTAACATGGCGTCTCCCGGGAAAACAATGGAAAACAAATTCGATAATTGTCGGTCATTGATCTCTGCTGGATTCTAAAGTACACGGACGCGTCGCTGTTGTTGTTTTGCTCTGTTATTTTCACGTCTGTCCTTGACTGTCCTTAACGTTAAAGACAATCTAGCCGCCTAATATTTATTTTTGACAGTTTTTTGATCATTGATGACATCTTTTTATCACCTGCTCTATTTTCATAGAATTGGAACAAAAAAAAAAAAAAACACTTAAAAACCAGTGAAAAATCGGGGGGATCTGTAGTGTTTTTCAACCCCCCAAACTTTCAAGGATAAACATTTTCCCCAAATAGCGAATAAATCATTTCAAAATGTTCAGAGAAAATATGAAAAAATAAAGAAAATAAAGCAACCGAAGAATCGGCTAAAAATTAGCATATTTTCAAAAGATCATTTGAAATCTCCCAAAAAAATGCTTAAGACTAGAGAACTTTTAGAATCTGGGTGAAATATCAACAAGAACCAGATCAAAAAATGAAAAATGAAATCTGGAATTGACATCAAAATATGAAAAAAGGCTCCTAAACTTCAACATGAACCTTAGAATAACAGATATTACAATTTGAAAGAAGCAACTCAAACTTACCAAGAATTTACGTAAAAATCAGCAAAAAATAGATCAAAAGTTAATTAATCAATAATGTGTTTTTTTAATCAATAACACTAAAAATCCTCCACAAAATATAGGAAATACAGTAAGTTTACTTGTAAAACTGTAAACATTTAAAATTCTCATGCAAATTACAAGAGATTTTTTTCTTAATCTTAAAAGAAAGCCCTGGTTAGCTCAAGAAATTAAATAAATGATCACATAACGATCAAAAAGCAGTGGGTAAAATAGCAGGAATAAAATATTCCTGGCATATATATAATAAATATACTCTGGAGTTGCGTTTCAACCAAATGCAAGATTTTGAACAGAAAATAAACCAAGGCTACTGAGATAGGGCGAAAAATAAATAAAAGATAGAAAAATAACTAAATCCTCGAGTGTTTTTTTTTTTGTTTTTTTTATGGAGCAGATATGAAGGGGGTGTTTAGGACCCGAACATGACACGGAGGTCCAGACAGTATTGTGTTTTTTTAGATTCACTCAAGAAAAAAATCACCGATGCTCATTTGAAACCAAACTGTATGTGAGCATCTCATCTAATTAGGCTGAATGTTTTTTCCTTCATAGACAGCACCAGGTGCACATGCAAGGCTGAGACCCCGGGGAAAGGAAGGGGGGGGGGGGATTGGGATGAAAAACATAAAAAAAAACAAGTGTTTCTCGGGATTTTTCTACCGCCGCTCTCTTGAAAAGAAAATCAAATTACTTTTGCGCCGCTGCCGCGGCAGCTCAGAGCTTTATTGCAACAAATGCATCGCCGGGGTAACCTTTTGCTTTTGAATTAATATTTCCGCTCCCCTTGTCCCCGGCTTCTTATTGGATGTGCAGCGGCGCGTTGCGTTTCACAGGACCTTGATACAGCCCCAACATTAACACTATCCATTATTCACAGTCCTAAGATCGCCGAAGTGTTGAATAATGCATAGAAAAAAAACTATGCAATCCCGGGGAAATAATGTGTGTCAGCAGTTACAGGCTGATGCCGCCGCCGTCCACTCATGTATGAACGTGCTTGTGCACGGGAGGAGCGGGAACAGCCGGGGGGACGAACGGCCCGCCGCCGCTTACCGCTCGCCGACCGAGCACGCTTGTCAATTTCCCACCTGAGCGGCACCAGACAGCACGCCGGTAGGAGCGGCGGGGGGGGGGGGGGAGGGGTGTCGGGGGCTCGGAGAGGGTCTACGCTGTTCGACCGCTCGCCGCATCAACTCGCTTTGCCACGTGAGTCAAAATCTACCCGCTATTCTTAGACTCAGCAAAACCATCCAGCTGAGGCGTCGACGAAGAAACATTAGATAGAAACGTCAGGCATTGGTCTTTCTCGCTCCCACGCACACACACACACAAACACGCACTCACCCAAACACACTCGGCGAACGCCAAGCCTCCTCTTTTCGGCTCCACGGTAATTATTTCAGGCTTTCATACCCGTGCACTTCTTCAGTATTCAACATGCGCTGCGGTTCTGAGAGCCTCTGAGCTGCAAGGTGCCTCATGTCACGCTCTTGTTGATTCATTCAAAAACATACGCTCTTTATTTCGACTTACATTTTACATTTTACAGAGGTTATTTTCTGGTCGTGATAGCGAAATTTCGAGGTCATAGCTTGTGTTTTTTAATTTTTTTTTGGTTTTGTCCGGTCGTGTCGTGCATCTTTTTTTTGCGTACTGTCAAAGCTATTCTAAAACCAATTCATGTTTTTTTTTGGGGGGGGGGTCATTTTCACAGCCTTCATTAGCGGCAGCGGAGGTCCGGTCTTGACCTTTGACCTCCATCGCATATGACGGTTTCTGTGCGGACGCATCAATCACCCACCTGTGAATGTTCATCTCCTGCGGCGGCTCCGTGGCTTTGTCGTAGGCAACTTTCACCGACACCCCCAGCACGATGATGAAGGCTATGATCCCACAGGTGATGTAGACCGCCGTGTTGGTCTGATCCATGCTGGGGTCGTAGGTCTCACCTGTCGGGACGGGGGACGGGACCGCCGTCTGCACCCACACCGGGGTATGGTAGTTGTTGCAGGCTTTCTGGTCCAGCCGGTCCTTCTTGTACTCGCAGCAGAAGCGCAGGTAGCACGTCCCGCAGCAGTACCGGTGGTCCGTGTTGTTGCACTCGAACATCTTGTCGTACTGGCCGCTCACGTCGTAGTAGCCCAGGCAGGTATCGTGGTTGATGACGGGCGCGGGCGGCGGGGTCTTCTGCGGGACGGCGGCGGGAGCCGTGGTGGCTTTGGTTGGCTTCTTGGCTTTCCTGCCGCCCGTGGCGGCGCTCAGCACGCACAGGGGGTCCAGGTAAATCAGCAGCAGCAGGAGGTGTCTTATCCCCATGGCGCAAAGGACGCTCGGACTCTTGTGGTTTGCAAAAGACGCCTCAACTCTCCCCCTCTCTCTCCCTCCTTCTTTCCCCTCTCTCTCTCTCTCTCTCTCTCTCTCTCTCTCTCTGTGTGTGTTTGGAGACGCGCAAACGCTCAGCCCTGCGCAAGTTTCGCCGCCGTGCCTCCTGCGCCGGGCGTCATGCCGGGGACGAACTCTTGGCGCACCGCTGGCGAGGACGTCGCAGTCGTCAAGCGCCCATCGCAGCCCGGCGTGGAGCGGCGGAAGGACGGGCGCATATCCGGGCTAGAGCGCCGGGGGCTCGGACTCGGAGCTCTCGCTTTCCCCCCACTCCTCGCCCCACCGGGAGGAGCGGCGGGTGTGTCGCTGTCCGAGGTGCTGGTTCTCGGAGCCCCGGTCAGCTCTGCGCGGTCCGACTTACACCGGAGGAGCAAATAAGCCGAGTGGGCTCATTAGGTGTGTCTCCACGTCACGGACGCGTCACGCATTCATTACATATCATTTCACCGAGAACAGATAACTTGGGAGCGGGTCTGCCCGCATCACTGTCTCCCAACCTTCACCGGAATAACACCTATTTTTTCCGCCTTTTCTCCAAAATGAAACTCCGCTTACGCGCCTCCCCGTTTTCAGCCCACCCCCCCTTTTTCCCCGCGTCTCCTTCCGCGGGGCTCCAAGTCACTTCAGCCACCGTCTGTCTGGGTTTCCTGAAAGTAACGGGAGATTTTCACCAGCCGCTCCCCGAAGCCTCCTCCCTCCTTCCCTCCCTCTCTCTCTCCTCTCTCTCCTCTCCTTCTCCTCCCTCCGTCTCTTACATCACTCCTGCTCTGGCGTCACAATTCAGTCAAGTGTCGGCAAATCGACCCACAGTCGATCGAGCTGTTTGCGTCCGGAATCCTCCCGGAACCGGACCCTCCGCGCGGCTCCACGCGGGTCAACACGCCGCCGTGGGCGCGGATGTCCCGGCGGCTTGTGTCTGAGCTGAGGCGCGACAACATGCCGTGCTCTACGCGTGACCGGAAGGTCCAATGTGCACGGATTAGATCCATATGTATGTATATTCATATGTACACTGATATAACTATATATTTTTAAAGAAATAAAGTTTTCCCCTCCCTCTCTCTCTCTCTCTCTCTCTCTCTCTCTCTGTATAATCACACACGTATCCACTCTTTCATTAATTCTCGAAACCACTTTGAGTTGGTGTGTGTGTGTGTGTGTGTGTGTGTGTGTGTGTGATTGTGTTTGCAGAAGGAACAACTTTTCTTTTTTCTTTGTAGATATTATTTTTATCATTATGATTATTATAATCATCAGTATAATCCTCATCGTACTGCTATTACTACTGGCAGTAGAGGTCTTTCATCCTGATACTAGTAGTAATAGTAATAATAATTGCATTTGTATTATTATAGTGAATATATTGGTAGGTGGATTCTGGAATAGGAGCTTCCAGGCAGGAGGTCTAGAGAAGATTTATGGATGTAGTGAGAGAGGATATGAAGGTGGTTGGTGTGAGAGAGGAGGATACAGAGAATAGGGTTAGATGGAGAAGGGATGATTCGCTGTGGCGACACCTGAAGGGAAAAGCCGAAAGGAGAAGAAGAAGATTTGCATTTGTATTACTAACACCGCAGCAGTTATATACTGGGAACCACAAACAGTCTATCAGAACTGCAGAACCTCTAAAATAACAGGTGAAATTTCTTGAAGAAAAAATCAATTTGCCACGATGGAGAACCTCCATAGCCAAACATAGATCATTCTAAAACATGTTCATTATTATCATGTTATTACCATGATTTTTATTAATGGTAATTGTCGTATTTGCAAAATTAGCCATGTCAGCAGTGATTCTCGTACTATCAGTAGTCAAAATAGTAGTTGTTGTAGAAGTACACCATCTTATTGGTGTTAGTTCTGAACATTTTGAGGAAAGGTTTGATATATTT
Organism: Fistularia commersonii; assembly: GCF_037954325.1. Taxonomy (NCBI): domain Eukaryota; kingdom Metazoa; phylum Chordata; class Actinopteri; order Syngnathiformes; family Fistulariidae; genus Fistularia; species Fistularia commersonii. The sequence goes on along the minus strand of NC_141316.1, from coordinate 2,296,299 downwards.
TGTTTTAACTACTTTCTTTTGCCTTTTTTCTGACTTTGGTGTTCTTGTGTCAAAGATCATATTGATACAATTTGGACTTAAGGTTAAGGTTCACCACAAAAACTCCAAAGGAATAAAGATGAATAATTTCTAACCTAAATGTTTTCCTCAGAAAAAAAAAGAGAAGTGCTTTGATTGCAGTTTAATTTAAATTCATGTAAAAGGCTTCACGCACATGCAAATGAAAAGCCTGACCTTTAGAATTACATTTAGAAGAGAAAATTAATTTTCTACATACATTTCGATTTGCTCACTCTTTCTTACTGTGCTGCAAGTTTGTATTTTTCTGCTTTAAACTTTTGTATGACTTTTCAGATCATATATGTCATCTATTTTTTTTAGAAATACAGTTAATTTGTTATAGATTATATCTACTTTTACATAATACGCATAAAACTAATTATTATTATTATCATTATTATTATTATTATTACTAAATTAAAACAACTTGTAGATTTCCAGGAAATTCTCCCTCTTCTGTGACTTTAAAAGAATGGGTTTATCATCATCTTTACTTCTCTTGATTTTTTTCTCAGATAATCATTTTGAATTTCCTACAAATTTTCCTACCAATTTTACCATTTTCCAGGTATATCTGTTTTTTTTTAATTTTTTTTTTTTTTTAAACAAATATTCAATTCAATTCATGGTCTAACAGTAAATCCCCACGCTTGAGAAAATAATCAAAACTCTGCAAGCATTTCTAAATACATCCACAGGGGGATTCTGTGAAACCAATGCAAAGGATCCTAAAGCCCTGACCCTCACATCCATATATGGAGGACATTTATTGATATATAGGTGTTTCCAAATAAAGGCCCTCTAATTAACAGTGAATTCAGAAGCGAAACAGTTTGTTCACGTTGGAAAACTCTATAGCCTGAAACTGTTTCTTCTTGCGCCACATTCCCAATCAACATTTTCCTATCAGCAAAAAAAGCTGTCTGTAAGCAGCGAATTTACCAACCAAGATGTAAAAAAAGTATTAAAGATCAGTGGAGGAAACCCTGGAGAAGATTGCGGGGGATTCGAAGGCCACGAGTCAACGGAAACACTAGAAGAGCCACAAAATAAGAGATGCCCAATGTCTGGAGGTTTTTTTTTTTTTGTCCTTTCTCACACAAATACAAATAAACAAGATGAAATAGAGAAAGGGCAGAATAGTTTCTGAGATTTGTGAAATTAAAATAAAGTGCATCAGAGAAGGGAATTCAACAAAATAAATAAATCACAAAATCTATCTATCTATCTATCTATCTATCTATCTATCTATCTATCTATCTATCTATCTATCTATCTATCTATCTATCTATCTATCTATCTATCTACATATACAGTATATATATATATTTACTGCTCCAAAATAAAAATAAAGGGAACACTACAATAACACATCCTAGATGTGAATGATTTAAATATTCTTATATATAATATAATACTTTGCTCTTTACATAGTTGAATGTGCTGACAACAAAATTACACAAAAATGATCAATGGAAATCAAATGTATGAATCCATTGAGGTCTGGATTCTATCTATCTATCTATCTATCTATCTATCTATCTATCTATCTATCTATCTATCTATCTATCTATCTATCTATCTATCTATCTATCTATCTATCTATCTATCTCTCTATCTATCTATCTACCTGTCAGTCTTTTCGTCCCTCTCTCTGTATTTTTCTGTATAGTTTGAAAACCAAAATTAAATACTGAAAAGTGTGAAAAGTATGCTACTAACATTTAATTCATGACGCTGCCTTCGAACACTCCAAACAAGTGCTGGCTCCTCTCCGAGACCCTCGGGTTCGGCCTCCGCGGCACAAAGCAGCTGGAAATCGTCAGATGAGAGTTTTGCACAGACTTGTAAACCTGCCAGAATAAGGTCGCATTCATCATTTTTGAAGATCCACGAAAACGAAGATCCACAAATCTGACAATCGGGTTCATCGTATTTCTCCGGAGCTACCCTAATTAATGCTTCGTAAAGTTTAAATAAACAGCTATCTAGAAGGTGAAAGGGGTCGCGGATGGCAACCGGCCGACCCGAGATTTATCACCTAACTTTGCAGTTGCCCTCAGCTCAGTCGTTTATCCTTTTATAGCTCACAGCCTTTGTTGTCAAACCCAAAATGTCCCATCAACCTGTTTTCAACCTTGGATAAACCTGCTGCTCTCCACCTGATCAGCATCAAAAAGCAGATCTGAACCACAAGGACAGTTGAACAGCTGTATATTATTGTGTTTGTATGTTATGTACACACATAATACATATATATATATATTTATATACATAATATGTATGTGCGTGTGTGAATGTGTGTGTGTGTGTGTGTACATACATTACTGAAACAGAGCAAAACCACAAACGCTTTTGCTTTTGCATCCTTGACAGAAACTCCAAATTAATATTAATGCGGATGCAGGTCCTCGGGATGGTTAATTTAGCAGGACAAAGTTATGTTGGTGTTGTTTAAACCGGCAAAAGAGCCCCTTTTCTTTCAGCTGTACGTTCAGGGTTTTAACAAGCGAACCTCCAAGGACTGCAGAATGCCACGGCCCCCATTAAAACCTATAACTTTCACCCTTGAATATTTAACACGGCGTCCGTCCGGGTACGGCAATCGAAGGACGTTAGAGTGACTGGATTTGCCGTCTTGGTGACCGGTTCTCTCCCCTGATCCCCCGGAGAACCTGTCCGAGTGTCCTTGAGTAAAACACTGAGCCGGTAATCGCTCCTGATGCTGCACTGTCAGTGTGTGATCGCGTTAGGAAACACTCAATAAATGCCGTTCAGTAACCATATATCATCACCGCCGAACGTTTTTTTTTTTGTTCTTTTTCCGGTCTCGGCCTTGCGATTGTACTCGTCGGGAATAGCTGGAGACTTTTCTCGGAAGCGGATGTCAATCCAGGGAGGTAATTTACACATCTGAAAGTCCAGGCCTCGAAATAAACTATTAAAGTTGGCTTGTTTTTGTTTTACTTTGAGTCCATTATTTCACCCGTGGCAATATCTATACAATCTATACCTATATCAAAATCACAGTTTCCAGGGATTTGGAGTGACAATTTTATTTCGCTAAACGCAGTGATACGTCATCATAGTTAAGCTGGTTACCAGCCTGTCGATTGATGCTTTATCAACCCGAATGTGAACTAAATCCGATCCGCTTCTGAGGTTGCAACCAGCAACCCGAAACATATGTCTGATGTCAAGCTGCTGATTATTGATTATTACTAAATGACTTGCATTTAGATTTGATTTTAAATGTGTGCTATTTGTTTGTTTTTCTATTTGACTTTTATTCTGACCAAATTACTAGTCCCACTCCACTCCCACACCCATGCTGATTTTCCATTTCTTTTGCATTTTCTTATTTTTAACCAACAGCCCACATTGCAGGGGGAAAACCCCCAGAAAACAGGGTTTGCTTTAATTCCCAGTACTTTCAAATTCAGCTAAAGATATTTCTTTTTCCAAGAGTCAAACATACTTTCGGCTCAGATTGATTTCCTCTACTTTCCCAGCAATACTTTGGTGTTTTGTATCTACCAGATAACCTTTTTGCATTATTACTTGTATCTATCTTTTTTTAAATCTGATCTCTTAAACCTCAATGTAAATTTCAGGGCCTCTCCTTCTTACTTGAGGTAAACATAAATGGTGAACGGTGATTGACAGCTGCACTGAGGAGCAGCAACAAGGTAGGAATCCGAGAATAAGTTTTGGTTCTTGCGAAGAGTCCGGGCACAGGGGTGGACCTGGAAACTAGCTGAAATTTCTGAAATAACTGCGACAGTTCAGACAGAGAAACCGTGACACTCTCAGGAAGAGAACTACAAGGAGACAATCTGGTTCTTAAAACCGGGGAAAACAGCAATTTTCTGCATATGATGGAGGATAATTAGTACCGAGGCACATTTGGCCAAAGTATACAACATCCAGTTTCCGCCGCCTCCGTCCAACGGTCTGCTCAGGCCGAGGGTTCATTTCATCTTCAGCGCAGCATCAAATTGCACCGGGACGTCTCTGCAGTGATTCAGCAGCCACTTTTTTGATTTGATCTTTTTTTTTTCCCCCGGACTTTTGGGCTTCGGAGATGGAAAGGAAGTGTCCTTGAGTTAAATATATCTTAATGTCGCTGTTATTTCTGCCGCCTCCTGCTCGGACGCGCCGCATGAACGGGCAAAGATCAGTCGGTGACTTTGTGGTTTTCATCTTCAGAGACGATCATCGGGTCATCCGGGGCGAAAATCCATCCGCTGCCGTATTTCGGACACGCCGTTTTGTTTTACCGATCCACCACAGTTTAGCCGGTTTTGTCGCTGACTTCCTGTCCTGCTCGACAGCGTCAGACATAAACAGTCTAATCAGTATTTCACATGAGTCGACCGGATTCTTGGATGCCACTGAAACACATTGCGGTGCTTCTAGCAGAAACATGAAAGAATGTAATGAAGAATGCAATCGACTCCAGCAGCTGTGCAGAGGACTGAAATGCGATGCCGACATCTCCGGCTCAAACCACAACTTTTTCGAACGACGTCAGCGAACAACCGTGTTCCGGTGGGTGATAATATTAACGAGATGACAACAAAGGCCGCAGCCAATTCTCAAAATTGCAGCAAACTCATGTTGAGTCTCATTTGAATCAATTTTTTTTCTTTCTTTATATGCAGTGCATGAATCAGTGTTGTCTCTGCTAATTTGCACATGCGAAAAAAAGATGCTAACAGTCGTCTTGTTGTTGCGTCCATGCTGTGTTATCCCGTTTTATCCGCTTTCGATGACTAAAAAAACCCCTTTGGGTGAATGCACTCTCACTCTCACATTACACTTATTTGGTAATTTATTGAAAGTAATGAAACAGCCGAGCAAGAGGGATTGGACTTTTTCACCGTGGAAACAAAGCGCTGGATGGTCCCACTCAGAAATGGGTGTACGGCCAGTCAGAGCTCAGTCGGCGGTCTCAGATCAGACGCCGCCGCTACAGACAAGGGGTCGCATTCCCATCCGCCGCCACGAAACTATACGACATTGTTTATGAAGCGGGCAAATCTCAAAGACTTTCCTTTGAGCTGAACAGAAGATTTTCCTGACTGTGGCACTTTCACTGCTGTCATCTCCCCGTTGCTAACCCTCCCCGCATCCCCTGCAGAGGACATGCTATAGGAAGGTGGAATGCCAGCACTCATTAGAAAAAGGATTTCAAAAGCTCTCTGACAGGAACAGTTGGAGAAAAAAAAAATGCTTTGCATAAGCATCTTTTTTTTTTTCTTACTTTCACCAGTGGTGTGACTGTGACTGGCAGTGGGTTATAGCACTAAATGATCCTAATTCAAAGTCTAAGCTTCTCCTTTAAAACTTACAGTATCTCTTGAATAGCTTTACGCCTTCGGCGCATCGGGCTGAACTTATAACTCGACTCCAGAGATTGATTTTTTTTTTTTTTTTTTTCCTGCGGGAGATTAAACTGAAAGACATTTTGATCAAAAGTGCTTTGTTTTTTTTTTCCCTCCATTTTGCAAATTCACCCCATTCAATATGATACACATACAGACATTCAGAGGAGGCAAAGAGAGTGTGATGATATTTGTGACTAAATCTTAAACCAACAACAGCGTTGATTGGGCGGCCGGGAAGCAGTTGCTTAGTAACCGCGATTTACGATGCCTTCCGTACTTGTTGTAATGAAAAATTTAAACTCCTCACTACAGAACTATTCTCTAGGACTTGAGCATGAGATATGGATGTGCTTTGGGACATATGTTTCAGCATCAACTAAAGGCACACATACCGGATAATAAAAACACACACACGGTTGCACAGAAGGATTAAAAACCTCACTGCTTCTCAAAGATGCATGATTGATGCCACCGAATCGCCACGTGCGGGAGGGAGACTGAAGTGGATGTATAATCGGGAGAAATAAATGGACGGAAAGCTATATTTCAGAACGAGCTGTCCACATCTGTGCGCTGCTGTTTGCGACCAGCAGGGATGATGATCCATTAATGTTTCACATCCATTTCTCTCCCTGCAATCACCGCGATGGGGGATGCATCCTGCACGATGCTGCACTGGTACTCATTACGGCTTCTTTTCTTTTGGGTCTTGCATTACTGATGGTTAAATGGTTGTTACACGATTGTAAGCTACGGGTGGTTCCTGAGTACCGCCTGAATTTCTAAAGAGAAATGAAATGAAACGTTGCCGATGTTGCGGATAATATAGTGAATTTGGATCTTTCACATGCATTTTTTGCTCGGATTTTGCATCAGCGTGACTTGAGTAAAGGCTCCTCTGATGAACAAACTATAGGAAATGAAACAGATTCGACGAAAGCACGTGATGTTTGCATCGCTTCTAATAGGGAGGTCTTGAGATATGGTTGCCAGGTTGGGGAACAGATAGAACCCACGACGTGGAGAACGAAGGTGAAAAACCAGGCAGGAGAACATGAAGAGAAAAGAGAGAACTCAAGTAGGACAACAGAGAAAACCTATGCGAGAGGACTCGGAGAGAGCGCATGAGAGAGAACTCAGGCAGGAAGAACAAATTATTATTTAATGCTACCTGAAACTATACAGTAATGGAGTAACGTTAGCTCTCACAATTCACACGTAGCTTAACTGAGTGACCATGCACAATCCAAACACGGGGGGTCTGCAGGCGAGAGTAGATGACATTAAACAAAGGGGCGGGGGTTTGCCGTGGCTGCCAGTCCATCACACGACCACAGGTAGACATTTACGCAAATGCTGAAAGACCAGAGTGAGACTCTAATGGACAACCTCCTTGTTGGGAGGTGACAGTGTAAACCACCACTTATTTAACAAAGCGAAAATGATGGGGTCTTAAGTCACTGTCAAATTTGTCTTTTCTGTGTGCTGAAAGGCACGCCGGTTATGTTTGTCCTAAAAGGAGGTGTGGTTTGACAGATGCCCGGGTCATCAACTGCATATGAATAATATATTTAACAATACAACACAAACACACACACTTTGCAGATATTTCCTCAGTCACCAAAAACTTTTTATTAATAATATGTTTCCCCCTTTTTATTTGAAACACATCTTAATTTACCGGTAATAATTATTACTTTAATAATGTAGAGATGCACCTGGTTCTTTAATGACTTTGTGACCTGTTCATTATTACAAAGACTAAGGATGACCCCTTTGAGCCGGGCAACCAAACTAGTGGTCATTTTTATTTTTTGTTTTTGTTTTTTCTTTTTTTTTTTCCTGAATGAATCGAGTGCACACAATCCGCCCCGCACGCGCTTTGCAACATCAGAATGGATCCCGAGAGGTCCAATAAAGCAAAGGTTTGTGGCGGAGAAAAAAATGAAAAAGTGCAATGCGCCACAAGCACAAAAATCAGGGGAGTGCGTCTCAGAGCTCCAGAAGTAAAGATGGTTAAAAGCAGAAAATGAGCCGGAGATATTTCTATAACAACGGGCGAGAAACAATCCAGCTTACTTATTAATACAAGCTGGAGCTTTGGTCCGCCATTATCAGCTCCAAGGGTTTTTCTAGTTCACATTGGAATTATCCCGGCTGATAAAGCATTTTCCCGTCCTTTCATCTACCATCTACTATCAACGTCTCTGTTGCGCAGTGTCTCATTTTGTTCAAATGTAAAATAACATGATAACAAGCCCATTTGCTTTTCTCCCTTCCCAAAGCAGTTCTATTCGCTTTTATGTCACCATGCAAACTCTGTGCTTTCTCCGTCTTTACCCACCCGACGCACGTTGCTGTTGATGTTTGAGCCGGCGAGCTTTGTGACCCCCTTCATTTTATCCACCTGCCTCCGTCTATGCAGGGGCTCCGATTTAAACCGCTCATCTTGTTACAATGACACACATTTTATGCGCAAAACACACCAAGACTAGACTGATGTTTGTTTGTTGGTGCAGCCCCGTTGCAGACAGAAAGGGGACAGATGCCCAAGAAGGAAAATAAAGTTTAACTACCTTCTACTAACTATTGACAATATAAAATCTGAATTTCTAGATTTGATTTGTTTTTCTACTTCATCGGCCACTAGAAGAATCAGTTCTATTTGTTCCCATTCTCAGTCTTTATTAACTTTTGAATTTATATGCTTCTTGTGGTATATATATATATATATATATATATATATATATATACGTATATATATTGAGAGAGAGAGAGAGAGAGAGAGAGAGAGAGAGAGGGCAAATTAATTTTTCATTTTATGTAATTACTTTGAGAAAATTGCTTTGTGTGAGATGGTTAAAGGTGATTCACTTTCAATTCATGCATGACATTTCTTTTTTTCATCACTAAAAAAAATAAGAATTCCTGCAAATTTAAGACAGGAAATTTTTTTCAATAAACAACAAAGGGACAGTTCTATGTTTTTTTTTAGATAACTTTTTTTTTTTGTCATTCATTAATACTTTTATAATGCAAAAACTACAGTTTAAGTTGGCTTTTTTTATAAGTAGAGTTGGGAGTTTGCCTTTACGCTAGGAAATTATCAGGCAACCTGCCACCTTTGTTTAAGTCCCGTTTTGTCCGGGATGTTTTGTCAATCTTCTACTACAACTATTCATTATAACCTCACATAATTGTGGGATAAAAACATTCTCCTTAAGAGTGATCAAATACAATGATTTTTCAGACAACCTGTCAATCATCTGAACAGGAAGTACAAGCACGCTTGGAATTGAATCAATAGCTTGAAGTGGTGCTTGGAAACCCGGGACAAAAGGTCAGCTGACCAATAATAGAAACAGATTACACCTATTGAACACCTCTCTAACCAGCCATAAATCAGAGCTGCCCGTCACATTGCGTGTTTGGTTTGTGCGGCTTTACTTGTCACTTTGTCCATTCAGTAGGCAGCAATGCCAGCGGTTGATCAATCTGAAAAACACCAGTCATTGCTGGTGTAAAAAACTCAAGCCCACTCCCGGCGGCTGGGGGTTGAGGGACCGAGATTATTTAGACAACTGTGATTTCCTGTTGTAACATAATGCTTGTGGACCAACCTTTAATCAGCATTCAAAAAGAAAAATTATAAATATTGTCCATGTTCTGGTTGCCTTCAGCGGGGCCCTTTATTCTGAGCCCCCACTAATAGCAGCACATTTGACCACTACTCTTGCCTAAAAATGTCACACATATAAGTTTATTGTATTTTTGGCTCAACTAATCATCTGTTTTCGATTATACATATCTCATTTCATATGTGTCTTTATTTATTTGTAGCTGTTCATCATGGGCATGTGAGTTTCTTCCAATTTCCCTAAACTGGACTGTAAGTCAGCCAAAAATCAGTTGCAGGAATATATACTGAAAGTATTAGAATCAAAATACTTTCTTACAAAAAAAAGAGAAAACTACATTTTCAATTTTGTTATTACTATTTCCAGAGACCTGATCAGTGATGCTGTCAGATGTCTTATGTCTCACTCGCTCTTTGAACCAGTTTGAACAGTTACAAAGCCGCAGGTTGAGCTGTCACAGCAGCTTATACCTTACAGCGCGACGGCATCGTTCACTCGCAAAAGGTGACAACTCACCCCAAAACATTGGTGTCAGGCTTCAAAGGGAAGTTTTTGTGCCGGTACTATGAATCAGCAAGTGCTACCAAATGAACACTTTCTTTGTTTTTGGGGAAATAGACCCAAACGTCTGAAGCGTTTGCCGAAGTACAGACGGAAAATGGTCGTCTTGTTACAGAAAATGCGCAGAAAAATTATATCGTTCATCATCCATTCCACTTATCTTGGCTCATGGGGGTTCTGGAGCCCATTCTAGTTGTTGCCGGCCAGGAAGCGGGGTTCACCCTGGACTGGTCCCCAGTCCATCACAAGGCGACATATAAGAACATACAGTACAACCATTCACCTTTCATTTACACATTTGGGAAATATAATGTCTCCAACACACCTAGTGCATGTTTTTTTGGACTGTGGGAGGAAACCGGCGAATCCGAAAGAACCCCAACAACACATGAGGTGATAGTGCAAACTCCACAAAGAAACGCCCTGTTGGAAATGAACAGGGACCCTTCCTGCTGTGGGTAGGAAGCGCATATTGCAATACTGATAATCACTGCAATATATTGATATATTGACATTTGCGCTGAGAGGAAATTTCCTCCGGATTCTGATACAACTTGTTCTGAAAAGGAAAGTTATATTAAATTTTGATTAGGACATTCACTTCCAGTGTTTCAGTGCAGCATAATAACACAATTGAATCACTCTACAGCAGATTCCACCACTTACAGGGTAAAGGTACCAAAACACGTCAAATTACTTGTTTCGATTTCAAACATTTTTTAATTGTAATTTGTTGGGAGCAACGTTGAAGAATGTATTCTAAAATAGACACTTTGATTTCAAATAGTTACATAGTACATGATACATGGTGTAATTACATGATCAGAGAAATGCAACATGTCCATCAAACTCAGTCAATATGCCACCTACATAACTGCTTACATTTCTTTAGCTACTGTATCTCCACTTCATTTGAGTCATGTGCCAGAGGCTTGTTGCCTCTTGCTGGAAACAGCAAATTTCCCCTTTGGAATGTATAAAGTACCTACCATATCAATGACGTACAATTAGGCTGCTATCATAAACCAGGTGTTATTATCGGATCGATTTATACCCGAAGGCAGACAAAGACACCGGGGACTTAAGAAAAGGTGTGGCTTATATAGATGCAGGTGGTGAGGGGCAGATCAGGCAGAGGTTGGGAAGGGGAACTCAGAGAGGAAGGCACAGGAAACTGGAGATGGAGAACAGTCCGTAAGGAGGTGAGGACAAAAGGATCTTCCCACAAGAGATAGCTGAAACCTGTTGTGATGAGTGTAATACCGTTGGATAGTAGAAGTCCAGTGACAAAATCCACTGCGATGTAAGACCAGTGGTGGCTGGGGATGGGTACTGGCTGCAACAATCCAGCGGCATTACCTCCAGCAAAGACTGTAGGCATCCACAAACTCTATGTCCCATGTCATGCTAGGCCACCGGAAGCTCTGCCGCAGGAAACGGAGAGAATATGCAACCCCAGTAATGACAAGTGAGTTTGGAAGAATACCTCCATTGCAGTACTTGGGAGGGGATGGCTTAGAGTGCAAAGAGGCAGACAACTGGACCACCACCAGTATCTGGTTGGGTCAGCAGGGGTGTGAGTGGACTCAGATGGTACAGAGTCTTGAGATAATGGATATGAGATGGGGTCGGGCTTGAGGTGGCGGGATACCGGATGTGAGGACAGTGTAAAGTTACTCTTCAAGCGCTCCCATAGCCTCACTTTGCTGAGAGGAAAGGCAGCTGAGGCACAATTCTGTGGCACAGAGAATCCAGGGTCCTTGAGTTCTACCAGACTTGCACTTTGGAATTTTGCAAGGTTTGATAATACGGCTTGGGGTCAAGAGGTTGCTGTCCCAGCAGCAGGGGTCCTCCTCCGTGGCTTCCTTTTTTGTGGAGTTTAATATTTTGGTGGGTGAGTGGGTAGGAGGATAAGGCCCTCTTGGTGGTATTCAGCTACTGTTCAAAGCCCTGCCACGTGCAGAAATTTTCTGATGACTGCCATTGTGGCCTGTATCAGCAGAGGCCAGGAGGCAGAGTACAGCAGTGTAATGAGGAGGTTTGTGGAGTGGACTAAACCACCTGCAAAACAACATCAATGATGGAGGAGTTGGTGGTGAACTTTAGGAAGTGGAGGACCTGTCCGAAACCCATCTCCATCACTTGAACAGAAGTGAAGCACAAGTACCTGGGCGTCCACATATACAAGAAACTGGACTAAAACACAAATAAAAAAGTTCTATCTATGTGCAGAAGTTCTATCACACAGTGGTATCCAGTGTCATTTACACTGTAGTGTGCTGGGGCAGTAGGCTGAAGGCAGACAGATCCAATGAGCTCATCGGAAACGCTGGTTCCATCTTGCGAGTAGAACTGGTGTCATTAGTGGCGATGTTGGGAAGATGCTGCTCAGTATCATAGAAACCGATCACCCCTTGCATGCTATATTGGAGGCCTACCAGAGCACTTTCAGGCATAAATTGAGCACCACAGAAGTCTTTTACCTGTGGCCATGAAACTATAACTCCTCCCCTTTCTGCAGGAAGGAATCCTGAGGCAGCCATAATCACCATGTTCAGTAGTGATTGTATTGTCATTTTTGGAGCTTTTTGGCAAAATAATTTCGTTTAGGATAAACATATTCTATTCATCTATTCTGATGAAAGACTAACTAGCTGCGCTGGACAAGCCAGACTCCATAGAAGAATTTATGGCACTGGCCATTAGAATTGATAGCCGGTTGAAGGACAGAACAATTGAAAAAGACAGGCAAGACTCATGTCAATGCCCTCCGTACAACCAACACCCCGTTGCTTGCACTCACTGAGCCCTTTCCAACCTTGTGAAGTCTTGGGGAGCACTATCCACCTCCAAAGAGGAACCCATGCAGGTGGAACAAACCTCTAACCCCTTAGGAACCACAAAGACAACTTCAGCTCTGCCTCTACTGTGGTCATGCTGGACATCTCATTGCCTGTTGTCCCCTGGATGCCAAAAGAGCAGGCTCACCAGTAAGTGCAAGTGCACTGGTGAGTCAAAAAAATTTCCATTCGAGCTCTTACTTCCATGAAGGCCTACCCATCTCCCTTACCCGGTCCAGCACTTCCCTTTCTCTTCAGCCCTAGTTGATTCAGGAGTGGATGACAATTTAATTGATGTAGAACTGGCGAACCAATATAATTTTTTTTTCCCCTTGAGCCTCAAAGAGTTCTTCAGAATGTTAACACCTTAGAAGGCCAGCTCATAGCTCCTATGACTCCTGTCGACCTAGTTATCTCTGGGAATCAACATGAAAAGATCGAGTTGCTTGTCCTTCCATCTCCCCCATCTCTTACTGTTCTCACCCTGGCGAAGGTACTTGACCCCTCCCAACATAGATTGGCAAACTGTATCCATTAATAGTTTGAGTGTTCACTGCCACGCTCACTGGCTCCAAACCACCCTACCCATGCCTCCTCCAGTCCCTCCTGATCTGTCTCTGATCCCCTGTGCATATCACAACCAGGCAGCTTTTTCAGGAAAGACCTTGCTCTGCCTCCCTCTCCCTCCCAATTCACCCACCTTACGATTCTGGGATTGACCTCCTGCCTTGTTCCAAAACCCCAGTAGTCAATTCTATAACCTATCTCATTCAGAAAAGGAGGCTATGGCACAGTACATTAATACCTCCCTGGCAGCTGGTTCAATCCGTCCCTCTTCATCCCTGCTTGGAGCTGGGTTTTTCTTTGTTAAGGAGGGTCAGATGTTACGCCCTTGCATTGATTGTCGTGGCGTCAGCGATATCATTTAAAAATAAGTAGCCACTTCCCTGATTGATCACTCCTTTGAGCCTCTATCTTATGCCCAAGTTTTCATTAAGCTGGATTTACACAATGCATGCCACCTGATCAGGATACGTGAAGGAGAGGAGTAGAAGACTGCCTTAAAAACTCAAAGGCCATTTAAAATATTCAGTTATTGCCCCTTTGGCCTCACCAACGCCCTTGCTGTCTTTCAAGCCCTCAACGATTTCCTGAGACATATGCTTTACCGCTTTGTGTTTGTATGCTTGGACAACATCCTGGTCTTCTCCTGCTCTCTGGAGGAACATGTGCAGCACATTCAGCTGGTTCTGCAGCATCCTCTGGAGAACAGATTGTTATGTTAAACCAGAAAAGTGTGAGTTTCATGCTTCAGTCAGCTTTCCTAGGGGTACATCCTAGTTCAATAGCAAGTTCTTAGTTCATAGCAACGTGGCTGTCCCTTTGATCAAACTCCCCTCCACTAGTTTTTCCTTCTCCTGATTGACTGGATCCGAGCAAACATTTCAGAGACTTAAATATTTGTTCACCAGTACTCCTCCTCCCATCACGACACTTCCAGACAGTTTGTGCTTGAGGGGGATGCCTCTGACTCCGATGTCAAGGCAGTCCTTTCCCAGCACCATCTTGAGACTCACAAGCTCCACCCCTGTGCCCTTTTCTCTTGGAGACTCTCAGCAACAGAACAAAGCTATGATGCGGGCAATCCCGCCGAGGGGGGAAACGGTGCAGGACCGAAAGCTTCGGCCGAAGGGGCGTGAGGCTTGGTGGCAGGAGCTGAGAGCAGAAACTCTGGAGACAGAGAAAACTGAGCACAAAAAGTGGTGTCTGAAACCCATAGTAACCGCATGAGTTGATCTACCACAGCGAAAGGAAACCCCACAGCAAAACAGTCTCCAATCACCATACTAGGTACTTTTTATTGAAATAGTCTAGACACAATAATAAAAATGGATGTGAAAATAACTGAAATGTACTTACCCCTTAGATAGCTGAAATATCGTGACTCGTCTTTGACCGCTCTTGTGCTACTGTGACCTTTAATTCACCTGTGACACCTTCAATGATTACAACCAAATTATAGTTAAGTACCCAGCATTTAAAAGAATTATTTCGAAAGCAAAATTGAATTAAGGATTGTGGGGTTTTTACTTGTCGTGCTACTTTATCGGCCGGCCTTTTAATTTAAACAAAGTCGAAAATTTCAAAGGTCCATTTTTTGTGAGGAAACCACAATTCAAAGGACTGTAACAATCAGTGGAAAAAGTTTCCGCACGTCTGTTTGTGGAGCCAAAACTGCGACTTCACAGAGGCCGCTACGCTGAATAACAATTTTTTTGGAGTGCCTTGGATCCCAAACCCCCCTTCTGTAATTTTAAGCTCGCAATTATAACTGGTCATGCAGAATAAAGGCTTCAAACACATTTTTTAGAGTGCCGTGGAATTTCTCTTCTTTTCCACATGACCACCAGTGAAGGCACTGAAGTCCACAATCATTAGAGGCCCCACAACTCTTTAAGCTTCTTATTATAACCGTTAAGAAGGTTGTGTTTTCACCCGCGTATTGGTCTGTTTGTTTACGTGTCAGTTAGCGGGATTAGCCAAAAAAATTACTAGGCTGAAAAAAACTTAGTCGCGGTGCGGCGAGGACGAAGCTATCTCACTTCGGGACGGATTAATTTTAAAATATAGCATTAAGGCTTTTTGTGCACTTGTCTTGATGGAGGTATGTGGCCTCTGGTCAATCACTGCCCTGAGATGATCCACATTACCTGGAAAAAAAAAACACACACAAGCACACACACACACAAAGGCAGGCGGAGGGACAGCTGCTTTTTCAGTGGACAGGACTTTGCTGTTCCAGTGCTGACAAAGCAAATGAAGGCGGCTACCATTGTTCCTGACTCCTCACGCTGCCTCTCCAGGGGCCAAGCCTTTATACATGCCATGTTTCTCGACCATTACCATGACCCAATTTCTTTTGAAACCCGTGTTTCCCAAATTGCAGCTGGTACAAGAGCTTTTAAGAGGAACTGCCCTCTTGAGTTTAACTATGTGTGCTGCTGAGTCCTACTTCATAAAGTGCTTTGTCAAGAATTTCTGATAATGCTTCTTTTATTTTTTTCTTTCCCCCCACAGGGATTCGCGTCACAGCCTGAGGCCTTGAGCCGCTGGGCTGAGAATTAAACATAGATAACTTCTCACGTTCAGACAAAAAAAAAAAAAATCAGGTAAGTTGAAAGAACATATCTGTGGATGCTACTTTTCATTCTTTATCTGTATCTTTGTGTAAGATTTACATGCAAACCTGATTCATGTATTTTAGAACATTTGGTTGAAAAGCAATTTACAATATTCATGCAGTTTACAGTTTGCTATTCACATTGCTAATTATTATTTATATATCATTATGTTAAATATTTACACCGGTACTACAAACAGTTGAACTCATTTCATGAATCTGCCTTTGTGATTTTCACATTTAGTTCACTCAGTGGAAGTTCTTCCACTTCTGATTGGTCAGTTCATGGCCATGTGGCTAGTAATAAGGAAGTAAGTTTGTTTTTGTGACGCTGTGGAAGTGTTGACATTACAGTTAAGTGCTGCTGTGGAAATCCGTCTCCCTCCTGCTGTGTCTTAAGAGTAGTCCAACCACCGAACATTGAACCCGTGCATTATACTTGCATAGAAAATGATCATTTGTGAGCACATCTATCAACTCACGTATTTTTCATTTGAGTCAAATGAACATTTAGTGAAAAATGTATAAGCCCAAAGCATGCCCAAAGTCCGGCCCCCGTGCCAAATTCAAATTTCCACCGGCCCGAAGAGTCCTGACATGAAATAGTCACTAGTATGTGGCCCGCCAGCAGTTACCCACAGTGAACAATACACAAATACAAAAAAAGCACTTTTATATTTCACCAGAAGGTGGCAGTAGACCTGTGGCTGCACTCCCATCGCGTGACCCCTGTGTGACCTTTTACTCCTGTGGTATACTTTTGGCCCATTTCTAAAATGGCAACTGGAACTAAAAAGAGAAAAGTTGACAGCAAGGGCCACCGTTTTCAGGACAGGTGGAAATCGGAGTATTTTTTCACTGATATACGAAACAACTGTGTTTGCCTAATTTGCCAAATGACTGTGGTTGTTTTCAGAGAACTCAGTATTAAGAGGCACTACCGGACGAAACATGCTAACTATGGCAAGCTAACGAACGCGCTGAAAACTTGAAGCAACTGGAAGCTGTTTTGATAGCGCAGCGGTGTTTTTTCACAAGAGCCCGTGACTCAAATGAAAATTCTACAAAGGTGAGCTACGAGGTGAAAATGCTGATTGCCAAGCACTGCAAACCTTTTGGTGAGGGTGAATTTATGATAGACTGTGTGATGAAATTGATGGAGAAAAATTTGTTCTCAGAAAAAGCAAGAGTTTGCCAACGTTAGTCTGGGCAGTAGCACTGCGCATGGAGGATTGAAGAAATGTCATCTAACCAATGTTCCCTCTAAGCTGCGTAATTGCGCACTGCTCGCACACTCAGCGCACAAGAAAACCAATCCAGTGCGGTGAGTGCACTGCAAATGAATTAGATGTATAATATTTTTTCTGTACCATTTTGCTGTGTTAGTGAGTGACAGGCGTCCAGCCAATCGCACAATACAGTGCAATCACGCTACGCAGTGTCAATCACGGCATTGACAGTACTTGTGCACGTGCTCTGCCCATACACACTATATTACAATTATAACAGTGTGGCAAAGTTAAGTGAAGCTAATGCTAACATGCTAACCCCTTATCATGATGAAACGAGCAATGAATGTGATACGTCCACTCATCAAACCAAAGGAAAAAAGGAAAAAGAACCAGCAGTGAAACTGGGTGATATTTTTTTCTTTTTTGAGTGAGAAAGGTCTGCTCTGCAAAACATGCAGTGAAGCTAAAGTAGTGAGCAAATTTTGTGGTGGAAAAAATTGACTATGATCCCGGGTGTGATTTTGATGTGTGGCCACAGTGTGCACATCTAATGTTGCTCACAGTGGTCCTCAGTGTGCTCAGCGAGGTTGTCTGTAAGCCCAGACATATGAAAAATTAGCGGGAACATTGATCTAACATCAAGGGACAGTTACAGGCAAAAGGAGTGGAATTTGACTTTTTTTCATTAGTCTGCAACAAAAGCACGGATGCATCTGACACTGTTCAGTTACTGATTTTTTGAGAGGAGGGAACAATGAAATGAACATGAGAGAAGAGCTACTTGACCTTCAGAGCTTTAAGGACCAAACGAGAGGAATGGTTTTGTTTGCTTCTGCTTGTTCCACCGGAGATGACATGAAACTACAATGGAATAAAATCGCTGGGATAATTGCAGACGCGGCACCTGCCAAGGTTAGTGAGCAAAGTGGGCTATCAACGCTAGTGTGTAAAAAAGTCATCGATGAAGGAAGCAAAGCTATAAAAGTCCACTGTATCACCAACAGGTTCTATGTGCCAAACATCTGAGATATGATCACGTTATGGAAGCGGTGATAAAGACAATTAATTATATTCGGTCCATTTGTATTTATATTATTATTAATTTAACCTTTGACTATCCTGGTAATGCAATTGACAACAGATTATCATTTGCAATGTCGACCTAGCTGTAGACAGCAAAGTGATAAAAATATATATTTCCATGTGAATTTGCAATGGTAATGGTTTGAGGAATGTCACGCTGAATGGTCGACCCCCCTACGTTTTCACCTGACCAAATCTGGCCCTCTCTGCAAAAAGTTTGGACACCCTTGCAATATGCTGTCAAAGCATTGACCACCAGCTTAAGTCCTGACAATTTTTATATTTTATTTCTCTTCACAGAGACAAAGCAGAAATTAAAATATTGTAAGATCCAGCCCACTTGGAGGGCATAGGTATGTAAGCATTTGACAAGTTAAATGCATGCTATTTCGCTGTGTTTACTGCAAGTTGGCTGTAAGGAGGTATTATTATATCAGTTCCTAACATGCTGTACCCAGACCACTTAACAGCCTTGTCTTTATATGTACATGCAATGTGGGGATATGGCGCTAAAAACTACAATTCTTAGCAACTCAGCCATTGGATCATTTTAGCGGTGAGTTAGCATGCTCTAAAGCTAAGCTACATTTAACGTTCGCCATGTGTTTGTATTCTATGCAAACAGCTTCTACTGATCAACATTTCTCCATAATTTGACATAATATTTATGGAATATAAGATTGATATAACTTGATCAAATATTCTCACTTAAAATGCAGTTTTTGATGAAATTATGTATTACGTTAGTTACAAAATAGATGTCGCCTGTATAGCCACTAATATTTTTATCCCCAGGGTCGTCAATCAAATGCAAGATTTCACTCAGTAACTGCTGAGTTTTTCATTTTTTTAACCAGGTTCCTTGCTCTGTTGATGTTTCATCCATCAAGCAGATGCCAACAAACATTTTTCATTTGTTTCTCGCTCTCTCTCTCCAGTCAAAAAATATCTACGATTAGCTCTTCATACAATAAATAGTCAGTGGAAAGTGGTTAATTGTTTCTGTTCCGGAGTGCAAAGTGTTCAGTCTTTCTCTCTCTATTAGCTCATGCTGATAAATCAGCTTAGGATTGTCCTATAGAGGCATTTATCTTTCAGCCACAAGCTTTTGTCAATATCAAGTCAAATATTTGCTTACATAAAAAATTGGAATCACGAGCCAGCCGAGGGATTTGCGAAGAAAAGTTTTTTTTTTGTGTTTGTTTTCTTTTTTTGCATCGGCATTAAAACTTCATCAGTCATGAAAGTATTTCACTTGCCATGAGAAATCGCTTTTTTGGGCGCACCTATTCTTCCTGTTCGCAACAAAAAAAAGACATGAATGTATCTCCACATCTCTAGTCATGTATCACTGCTGTGGCTGCATGCGCTGTCAATAAAAGTGAAAAATACCCACATTCTCTTACCTGCATGGCGGCTAGTGTCAAATGAAGCTGACTGAACGCACTACATCATGCACCTCCTGCCTAATCATTTTAACCCTGTCGATATGTCTCTTAGCTGTTTGCCAGCTGCGTCCTCAGGATGAATAGTGTGTTCTCTTTACTCTAATGGCACTTGCCAGCTCGCTGTCATTACTTCCCCCCCCCCGACTGTCTTGTTAGTCTAAAGACCCGTCCCTGTCCCTGATCCTGTCCCTGTCCCCGTCCCTGGCAACGGCACACTGTAATATCTAATGCCTAATTTACAGCCAGACTTACAGCCGAACGGGTCCGTTTGATGTTGGGTGTTGGCTTTTGATCAGGCCGTATATTCTCTTAGCGCAGTGGTCGAGGGCATGAATGATTCGCAGCCTAGAATATAATGACGGCCTGCTGATGGTGCCTGGTGAATGTACACTCATATAAGTCTAATCACTACCACATTATCATAATCCCCTCCGTTTGTCATCGGGGGCGACTCGGGATGGTCTTAAACAGCAAATCAGATTTAGAGGCTCTTCACTAGGACAGGTTGACTAAAATATGGGTAGGATTTGTGTACGGTTCTCAACTAACATCGGCATTGGGGGAAAAAAAGCACTTGTTAATGCTGTTTCCATCAATGCTTTAGCTCTGCTCTTTGGTTTTCGACCACACCGTCAAAGACCGTACTTTCGGATCAAAACTTAAGAGATTCCTTTTTGTCTGCGTTCTGTTTTGTTTTTTGTTCGTCATCCCCTTTGGTTTTGTGGTGTGACCCGTGAAGAACTTTGAGTTGTCGCATTTGTTAAAACATTCTTTTGTCTTGTCAGGTAAACAACAACACCACATATCCTTCTGTTCAAGGATCAACCTACTAAAGAACCTGGACTACTACAGAGTCAAATTCTTAGATATTTCACCTCTTATCCCAGAGGCCTCCTAACTTCCAGTACATTGTGAGGAGAGTCCGGTATGCTGCTGCTGGGGTTGGGTTGGGCGTTGGTCCAAGTTGAGAAGGTTCATTATGTCAATGAGTAAGTGATTTTGCATCAAGTGGGTTGAATGGGGTTGTTAAGTTAATTTGTGCATTGTTGTGTCATTTGGGGAACAAATGTATGACGTGTTGGCACTCAGCTGAGTTGGAATCTAGCAGAGGAGGTCCATTAGTTGACCTGGGCTGAAGCTCAGGTGGTAGTTGCCGGAATCTGGTTTGGATTGTTGGTCTGTCCAGGTTGGTGTCAGGGTGCAGATGGCTCTCTGTGTGTTTGTGTCGATCTTTCTTGGGATGGATCCCATCACGCTTGGTATGCGAGTGATAGATTATGTCGAAAACCCCTCTTCTGCTCAGCAACAGCCTCTCCAGTTTGATGTTGACGGCTTCTTTGAATCCTCTGGAAAACCACCTGCCTTCTCTGGCCATGATGCTGACATTACCGTCTTCAAGGGAGTCGTCATTGGGGTGTAAGTGAACAGCTGGGTTTTGCCCTCAGGAGGTGGCTCTCGGGCATTTGGCCATACGTTTAGCCAGAGGTTGTTTGTCTCACCGAGGCTCGTAGAAGAGATATTACTGTGAATTTGGAAGTTTTTGTGGATCACAAATACCACAGGAAACATGACGATGGGACATCGCTGCTTATATTCACTGTTTGGGAAGCCGTAACAGAAAATAAAGTTGAACATATTTCTCAATCACCTTGGAATTGATAATGTTAATTTCTTTACAACAATGACGATAGTGACTAGCCTATAAATGTCTGAATAATATATGTATATATTATAATAATAAATAATATAAATGTCTGAATGTTATCACAAAGTACCTCTTAAAAACAAATAATACCTGGTTAAATTAGTACAGGTATATAACTCAATATAAAGAATTGTTAGATAACCTCAAATAAGGTCACATGGGAAAAAACTTAATTACACCTTTTTTTTTCTTAATTTTGTTTTATAACTTTAATATTTTAGGAGCTGGTTTTAGAGGAATTTTTAAAAAGAGGTGGTGGTTGATGTGAAAAAAATGAAAACAGCCATGAATAATGCATCATGCTAGGCCTGTTACCTTCTACCAGCCATCTGAGACCACAATGTTATTTTTTTATCCCTTTTTTTCTGGCAGAGGATTTAATACTCTCGTACTATTTACACTGTCAGTGTTTTCTTTATTTTCCAAACATTTCATTAGTCACAATTTACCAAGGTTGATAATGTAACCAAAGTAGTTGCAATGGTTTCAATCTTACCCAAATATATTGGATTCTTCAGCCAATCATATCTAATTCTGAGCCACTCGCATCAGATATAAATGCATTGAAAATAAAAACTTTCTCACCAACCAAAATACAAAAATTTGTTTCTATTTATGATAATAAGAATGCAGTGACGAAGGAATTTCATTGTTTTTCTTGAGAGACCACTGTGCTGGAATGCTGATTTATTGGTCAATTGTGTATCATGAATGTGTTTCATGTTATTCTTACATGGCTGCTATCTTGGCTCGGTCTCCCTCGCAAAAGGAGGAGATTTCTGACCTCGGAGGGACGTCCTGGTAAAATAAAGGTTAAATGAAATAAAATGAAAAATGTAATGTGGGCTTTTTACAGTTTTCTGCTGCAGTATTTAAACGCCTCTAGATCGTTAATCACCTCTGGTTACCATCTTACTATCATGGCCGAAACTGCGGCAAGTGGTTGTTTGTTTACAATGCTGCTCCAGCATGCAAACCTTGATTTTCCCCTTTTTTGTGTGTGTATGTTAAGATAAATTTGATTTTTTTTCTTACTTAGAGGATAAATAATACATATACGGTCGCTTTCCCCATGAACGATGCTCCCAGTGTATTTCAGCTCACTTTTCCAGTGGAGAGGTGACTTGAAAAAATTTGAAAAATTACAAAAATGCATGGAGATAGGTGAGCGATACGTCTATGTAATTTTTCATTTTTAAAATTAATTACCTTCTCAGTTTGGCAGCAGCTGCGATTATGGTCACAGTCCCTTTCAATCAACACAGCTCTTTGTCACTTCACGTTTTATTTTGAAGGTTTCGTCCTTGTGGATCCTCGGGGCTCACCTTCAGTCCTCGTTTCATTTCCCGCTCCGTCTGAATGGTGGAACTCACCATTGTGTCCCAGGTGTTCACTGAAATGGATTCGCTGTCTGAGCCTTAAGCCCCTGCCATTACTGATTTTGTATTTCACTGTTTGGAGTATTCAGTTTGTTGATCTTTCATTTGGAATCCTGGTTTAGATCAACATAGTCTGAATTGAAATCATTATTATCCATGCAAACTTTGATCTAATATCTTCAAATATATTGGAACTAATCGTTTTTTTAGGTCAATTCTCAGTTATTGCTCTCAGTTGTAGATAATTTATTCTGAATTATAAATTTTCAGATTTCTTTCTTGTAATTTTTATTGTTGGAAACTATTCAGTTATTTAACAAAAGCAACCTAACAAAATCAAATCTTTTTTTTTTTTATATAAACAAGCCAATCATAAGAATATCCCAAATTGGTTAACACCAAATTTTAAGGAACTTTAATGCAGACCTATTGTTTTTCAATTTAATTTATTTTTTGGTAATTTACTCAAGCTGTTCTCAGCAAGACTTCAACCCATTACAGGATTTACGGATTTTCAACAAATTGTAGGGATATAACCTGGCATTATTAAGTTGATTTATTTCCAAACTTTATGTCATTTCTTGAACATATGTTCCACATGCCCTGCAAGATTCTTCCACAGGTATCTTAAATTTTGATTGTGATAACTTCATCATGGGGATCTTGACTCCCGCCTGGGCGCCCATTGTTTTTTTTTTCGCATCCCCCTTCAGGGGTCACCACAGCGAATCAACCTTCTCCATCGAACCCTATTCTCTGTATCCTCCTCTTTCACACCAACTACCTTCATATCCTCTCTCACTACATCCATAAATCTTCTCTTTGGTCTTCCTCTAGACCTCCTGCCTGGCAGCTCCACTTGCAAGCATCCAATATATTCACTATCCCTCCTCTGCCCCCTTCCTCTACCGCACGATGCTTACCGCACCCTCTTCACACACTGTCAAAGAGCGGAACCCTCCCAAGGTGCCACATCGGTGATGACATTCACCTCTGTCTGAGCTGCAGGGAGCTGAAAATGTTCCCTCTTTGCTCACCTTTAAGTGGAGTTAAACATTAATGTACCATTATGTCTGCAGAATGAGGTCTTACGTCGTCATACCCCGTGTTCTTGGGCTCGTGTTCATGCGCAGCGACAATTACTTACTCGCTTCAATGTGAACGCCAGGAAGTCACCTAGGAAAGTGATGGGAGGTGCGGCGAGCCCCCGCAAATCATGTCAATGCTTCCCAGAGGACGACTCTTCCAGATGCCTCTGTTTTCCTCTCCACTGATGCATTCCTGTGTGCGTGTGTGTGTGTGTGTGTGTGTACGTATGAGAAAGAGAGAGAGGGAGTGTGTGTGTTTGTCCATGTGCGCGTGTGTGCATATCATAGCTTGAGTATGCAAAAGTGGGTCACAGCTGCCAACAAAAAGGAGCCTTTATTTTCCAAGTATGGGCTTTCCTTGAGACGGGTAAATGAAACACATCTTTGTTTGATGATTTTTCCTGCAGTTAACGGTTATTTTAATGCGATTTCACCCATTTTGTGACATTTTAAAAGGTCTTGGGATTTTCATATAATTGACATTTTTTTTTAACTGTCAGGGCAATGTCTTGCAAATTTGGAATAATTTCTCACAATCAAATGGGCAAAATATATATTTTCCAACCGGATAAATGTGGAGAATGTGATATATTTGGATAACTTCTCAGTCTTCATAGCAATTCTGGCTTGAGGAAGCTATTTGTGCTGTGTTTTTGAATTAGATTTGATTTCTTATAAGTGTCCCACAACACCCTCGGGGGGTTTTCTCAAAGGGCTTTTTCTTGAGCAGGAGCAATGAAACGAGTGCATCAGCCCTGTCCTTCCTCTGCTCTCATTGGGCTTCTTCTTCCTCCTCCTCCTCCTCTTCCGACGACGACATGCGCTTTCCCCTGAAATTAAGAGCAACACGGAGGCAAAGTGGAGCACACTGTGCGAACAGGCTGTCACACTGATGTGCACCCTTCACTCGGTATTTCACAGACCTTTCAGCTCCAGACCTGCGCAAGAGCGAGGTTTTTCTCGCCCTCTTCCCCCCTTATCGTTCCCATCGAGGAAAAATCCATTTCAGAGTCCGGCGTTTTCAATTCTGGCTCCGATCGTGGGGTGAGAATATATTTCTGGGATATTCTTTTCTTCAAAAATACATCCAGCTCAGGTGGAACGCCGGCATAATGTCTGTTTGCCGATTCGCCTCGGTAAACATGACAAACAGCCGTTACCGTGTACGACTAAGATGCGCCAGGCAGTACTTCTCCCGTTTGCACTCCGTTTCAAACAAAATGAGAAGCTGTTAAATTGCTTCTTTATTTCATGTTATTAGCAAGAAAAAGATTGTCTTTTTACAAAAAAAAATCCCCCCCTTGTTTCTTGCTGTATGTGATGAGTCAAGGCCTCAGGAGCGCTCTCTAATTTTGCATCCAATTCATTTTTATTTATTTTTTCATGTATTTATATTGTAATAACCCCAACTCATTACTATCGATGCCCTCATCACGGGACTGCATCAACAACAAACTATGAAGGTGTTGTCTTTCTTGCTGCTGGTCCTGAAAGGAGCCTCTCCTCTGTATTGTCGTCTTTCACGCCAACTCACTTCATGTCCTTTTTCACTCCATCCAAACCATTTCCCAGCCATATCAGTCTGATTTTAACTCCAGAACTCCGGTGGTCTCATTCCTGATCCTCTCCTTCCTCCTCACCCCCGAAGAGAACGGCAACATCTTCCTCTCCACTATTACCTGTTCTGTTTCCTGTCTTTTCCTCAGTTTCCATTAGTCAGACTGCATCGCTGGTCTCACCGCCATCTTGTTCACCTTTCCTTTCATTCTGGCTGGTAATCTTTTACCGCACATTACCCCTGACACATTTCTCCCCCCGTTCCAACATTTCTTCACCTCTTCGCTACAATATCCATTGCTCTGGACTGTTGACCCGAAGTACTTAAAATCCCCCAACTTTCTTATCTCCGTTCCTTTTAACGTCACCGTTCCACTTGGGTTCCTCTCATTCACACATGTAGTCTGCCTTGCTTTCCTCCACCTGCTCCCACCTGTTCTCACTTCTGATCACAATGTCATCCGCAAACATCAGCCCATGTTTCAGGACATGTTTGTTGATTTGTTGTTGCGCATTTAATATGATAGTGGATGCGTCTTCTGCATATGAGTACATGTAAAAATTGTGCCCATTTCTCTTGATTTTGCTTATGTTTTTCTTTTTGTTCTGTTGTTTTGTCAGAGGTTTTGTCAAGGACCCCCAAACCGATGAAGACATACTATATATATATAAAATGGTTTTATATTAAACTCAGCCTAGTGCCATGTATAAATGTACCTTGCCATTGCACATGTAATATAAAGCTATTCACATAATTTACACAGGTTTGTATGTTCTTATTTCTATTCTAATATATGCAAGGTATCCTGATTAGGGTGAATATGTCCTAATCCCATTTCAAAATACACCTTATCATCACATACCAATACTAATATCAACATTTTCTGTTGACTGCATGATAATCATGCACACAAATTCTAAGCTGTAAAACAATAAGACACAGCCATGTGTTTTTTTTAGGTTCAATTATAATTTTCATTTTTGAAGGCTAATCTGGCGATCGTTCGTGAATCCGTTAATTTCTGTCTGTACGAAAATAACTAGTGCCTCCATTTTTTTTTTCATTTGCAGCAATATGTTGGATTCGGATTAATAGTTATTTTAAGTAATTTAACTTTGTGGGGTAAGAAAATGGGGGAAAAATGTTTTTAAAACCGTGAAAGCCCCTGTTGAAGAGTCATGTCGGAATATGTATGTAGAGAGCATGAAAATTAGAGAATGATTTTAAAGGACCCACTTTTGCTATATTGAAGCACATAACAATGCTCCCAGCAACATAAATGTTTTTACAGGTACTTAAACTTTCTTGACTAAGAAGCAAAAACAAGAGGCAAAAGAATTACTTAGTGATGCTGTACTTTGTTTCACTGAATTATAAAGCAATGGGGTTCCATCAACACTTTGTCCAATCACTTTTAAGAGATAATAAATTTTGATTATATTAACCATTTGTTATATTATACATTATAATATATAACCATTTGTTCAAAACAAAACTTTTTTTTTATTCTAAACCTTGTTTACACAAAAAACGTACCTCCAATATAAAGAGCAGATATCTGTACAAAAATGAATTGGAAAAATCTTGATTCTGTTGCGAGTAGCAGTAACCCCAACCCCAACGCCTGGTGGGAATGTTGTGTTTGCGCTAAAATAGTCACATTCTATTAGCATCCTTGCTGTGTTTGTGTAGTTGTGAGTAGGGGTGTTTCTTGGTCAGACGTGGGAAAGTTCAAGTTAAGTCTAATTTGCTCATCAGGCGGTCAGCACACCCGAGACAGATACACAGTTTATTGAAATGGTTTATATACCTGATTTGCACTGCGTTCGCTTTTCAATAAAAGCCTTTCCCTGTGGTTGCAGGAATCTCTCTTTTCTGAGCCTGCTTGATTTACTAGGTCCTGGCTTGGCAGTGTTATAAAGACTTAATTGATCATTAATAAAAGCATCTATTACCATTATCTAGTGACTTCACATATTGCTTCACATATTAACAATTCATTTATAATGCATGTGATGAACCCACATTATTACTATCTAACAAATTGGAAAACTTGACTGATATTCACCATAAAAAAATCAAAAATGAATCATTAAAAATGTTTAGTGTGTTGTTACCTTGCCGCCGTAAGAGCCACTAGTCAACTAGGAAGTGGGTGAGGAGGTTCAGAGCAGTTGGGGGGGCAGGTGATTAAGACAACATATAGACCTTTGAAAATGTCTGTGACGCAAAACATGTACTAAATAAAGGCTGATCCGGCAGAACCAGGAGTGTATGAGACCCCTGGGAAAATCTGTAATTTAAAGCACACGTCAGTGACACTGAAATTACGTGGAAGTCAGCACAAGGGAAAGCCGGAAGTCTATATTTGGAGTATGTGAAAATCACCTGGTGAAATAGTTTTTTAAAATAATAGAAATGAAAAATAAATGAAAAAAAATGTATCAATAGATATATGTATGTTTGTATGTGCCTGTGCATGTGCATGTCCACATGTATGTGTGTATATATATATATATGTATATATATATATATATATATATATATATATATATATATATATATATATATATATATATATATATATATATACTGGCTGGATGGATATATACATATATGTGTGGTGTGTGCGTGTGTGTGTGTGCATGTATGTGTATGTGTGTGTTTGTGGCTGATGGACAGATATATTCAATAATATTGGTATATATATATATATATATATACAAAATATTGTAGTGTTTTTGTCAGGGAAAAGACCTGGTTGACGGTAAAACGTCCATTTAGTAAGCAATAGCTTATAGCAACACAAGACTCAATACAGTACAACAAACTGTTCCTGCTCACTTCCACGTAAAAAAAAAAAAAAATCCCAGCAACCCCAAAATCACACAGAAAACAAGCATTAACATAAATCCCAACATTCGTGACTCGCTACACTATATAAATATATGCGTACAAATACTGCAGTATAATGTATATATACATGTACTGTGAACAAAAAAAAAGAATATCCATAAAAACACTCGAACCATACAATAACGAAACAAACCAAACAATACCTGAAAACATGTCAGCAAAAATTAATTTAGATTATGATGACCTCTGAAAAGAATTAGATTGTATTCATCTTGTCAAAAATAGAAAAAAGAAATTGAAAATCTTCAATAGCTTTTAAGCAAACTATTCAAAGCATGGCAAGGGACACATGGTCACTCTCGGCCACCGTACCGCAGAGGTCCTGTATCTGCTCTTTTGACATCTCATAGTCTATAAGCTTACATAATTAAAGAGCCTCGGCGTGATGAAGTCACTCGGCATCAAACCTCCCGCACGACCGAGACCACACCTCACACATTATTCATTGGGCCGGAGCATTGACATCACTCCAACCGCTGGTGGCCAACGTTAGTTTTCATATTAGTTTTACGGCTCATTAACCCGACTCCCTTCAATCCCCGCATCTCTCCGGAGACAAGTTCATCTGGAGCCCCGGAAGGAAAAAAAATCCATGGCATGAATTTAGCGGCACTGTGGACTAAGACAAAACAAACGTTCGCTCTTGCTTCAAGCAAAACGCCCCGGTGCATTATGGTTTGTGTGTACTAATGAGCACTCCAGGCTCTCAATTTCTGCATCCTCCATATGTCCAGGCCCGTAGTCGCATGACTTATCCTCTGCAGATACTGTATTTCCCGTCAAATGCTTCCGTCTCCTCAGTGAGGATTGAAACATGCCCAAGGCACGGGGCGCTGCTATAATAAACAGCTACATGGCCTCGAACCTCACTTATCATCTAAGAGTTAGTCATTAAATGTGGCTGTACGTTAGCCGGGCCCATTAGGATACACATTTTCTGCCAGCAAAAAGCATACATCGATAAAAAAAAACGAAAAAAAAAAATATATATATATATATTATTCAAATAACATAGCAAAGTGCCTGACTGTAAAATTCCTTCCGTGTATAGTCCCGCAACAATGTAAAACATGTCTCCTTCCCATTGCCGTGAAACATTAATATAATAGAGCGCCAGAATTCAGCGACTGCAACTGGAGGAATGAATACATGTGTCAGAGAATTCCCTGATAATCATGACATAACATTAAGCTGTTTATAACAGGTCATTACAGAGCAAACACAGTTGCAATTACTACCATTAATTACGGCCCTGTTCCGTTCGGGCGAGCGTGGGGTCTGTGTTTGCCGGCCCGACGGAAAGGTTGTCTCTCGAACAGAACGGCGCCGTAATTAATGCTATTAATTACACCGGCGGTGACCCTGTTGGGGCATGTCAAAATGGCTGCGGTGAAAATGGCCTATTGAAAAAAACGTATTTTATCCCAGGGATGCATTTACTCGAACATCGCACACGTGTGCGCATAAATGAGCACCGAAAAAATTAAACACTTTGGGGTATATGAGTGGAAAAAAACAATTACAAGGGAAGCAATTTGGATTAAAAAGGTCTAATTTGTCCAAAGGATTTTTACCGAGATGAGTTAATTGCTTCACTGCTCTCGAGTCACGTTAGCTTTGGGATTCGAGAATAAAACGGTAGAAATAATTTTTCAGGTTTTATGAGACATTTTATTGTCAGTGTAATTACAATGATATCAAAATACATGTATGTTCCACTCAGAGAACATACTGACAGGTCAGGTTTTACCAAGACTGATGGGAATTAAATCCCTGGAATGAGATGTGAGGCAGGACACATTCACCTCTTGGGTTCTTGTGTATGTTCAACCAAGGTTTTTCAACCATTTTGGACTTAAACAAGGATCAAGAATGTATTCACTGTACAATGAGATGAAACCTTTACCTGAACAATAAAAAAGACAAAATAAATAAATAACACTTGAAACTAGAAAAAATAGAAAAAAATAGAAAAAATAGAAAAAAAATAGAAAAAATAAGAAAAAATAGAAAAAAAATAGGAAAAAATAGAAAATAGAAAATGAAAAAGAATATGACTGCAAAATCCAACTAGCTTTGGCTATTGACAGAAGAACATCAAGCAAAACCAAATAGATGCAAACTTCTGAGAGTGTGCAGTCTGTCAAGAATTCTCTTTTCTGTAAATTGATCCCTTTCCCTTTTTAATTTGTTCCATAATGTAATTGGAAATCTGGGAATCTTTGGAAAGTCCTGAGAGGGAATTTGGAAAATGCATAAATCATTCATTCATTATCTATGCCACTTATCCTGCATTCAGGATTGTGGTGGGACTGGAGTCTTTCCCAGCTGTGACTGGTTGAGGGGACACAATCTCAGGGTCACATTTAGAGTCAAAAAAACTATTCACTCACAATTCGTTGTTGGACTGCGGGAGGAAACCGACGTAAACACAGGAAGAACATGCAAACCCCACACTGAAAGGCTCCCCGTTGAAATGCAAGTAGGAACCAAAAAGTGCCTTTTACAAATTACTGTCTTTGCCAGTATATCTGCCCAATTTCTCTCATTTTGTATTTGTGTCCACTGGTAGAATATAGATCAGCTGTTCCTTGGAAACCCATTAAACCACACCTCTGCTGGAGTAATGCAATTTGAATTTACAGATAATTAAAAATAATGAATTTGTTAATCACACAGGGATCTTTCTTTTCCTTTTGACCACGAAATTTTGATCGCATCCAGTGTCATGGTCAGTTTTGATAAGGCCTGAGAAAAAAAACTGCTTCATTTGTTTCAGACAGTCGCATAAACATTTTCCCGGCAATGCTACTGTAGCCTTTTGGTCGTATTCCTGTGAAATATTTCGACAGGACTTTATTAAAGTGTCAGTCTGTGCTCAAAATTGCCTCTCGCAGCAATAAAAGTGGGAGGGAACTTTAACCTTATTAGATAAACGGGAGATTTTCTTTGAGGACACCGTTTACAGTGGAAAAATGTGATTAGTCACGACATAATTTAAATTACAATGTTATTGTGTGATGACCCAGGTTTTTGCGATAATATTGTATCCCGGGGGCCTCTGGTTTTTCATACCCTGCCTTTTCATGGAAAAGAATAAACCACTTATGGAGATGATTTTCAAGGGTTGTTTTCTCATTTACACACACACACACACATACACAAACACATATATGCGTTTAATCCAGCTTGAAGTAGCATAGTTCATCATGAGTATCGCTCAAAAACTTTTTGAAAACTTGAAATAAATAGACATTTTCGGATTCTCCGTATCAGGTCAATCTAAATAGGCCAAAAATAAAAACCTGTCGGTAAACATTGTCAGTCCTTGGCTTGCAGGCAGCAGCTTCCAGCACAACTTTGTTTACATCATGTCTCAGTGCCCCCGCTGGCTCATCTGTCAATCTAACCCAGTCTGGCTGGCTGGCCCACTCTGAGGCTTGGAAGCCAAACGACCATTTGGACGCATCTTCAAACACCATTTAATATTCCATTTGATAACAAAAGCATCAACACTACATTAATAATCACATTTGAATCATTCGAGGGTTTATTGAGAATAGAATGGAGGCTGGGAGATGGGGCATAAATGCTAAAAGAACAAAAACAACAAGGAGTCGGACGGAGACGGGAAGAGCGAGAGGTCAGAGGTCATTCGCTCCGAGCGATGCTGTTAGATAACCTCTTCCGGCTGGACGGCCCCGCTCACATCAAACTGCAGACTGTGGAAAAGAAATGAATATAGCTTGCAGGCCTCAAATGCAGTGTTGCATTGCTTCAGACCGTCACTTCTTCTGAATAGTGGAGGACTGGGGAGATTCCTGCATCACTAAAAGGAAGCGCGTTTTTTATTGCAGTCGGGGAAGAAATTAATCACCTCAAAGAAAAAAAAATAACGTTGTGTGCATGCGTGTACTCATTACCCTTGAATCTTTATTGGGGTGAAGGTGAAAGGCGAAGCTCATTTTGCGATTCTCGCGCCGTCACACATCGCTTTTGGATTTTTCAGTCCAAGTGTCCAGATAAAATGATGCGTTCTTTATGATCAACTGATCCCTTTACTGTTTCTCATCAGGCCAAAAAAGGGTTGAGGGATCACCGATATGTTTTATTTATCTGCCAGGTTCACGGTAATACATGCCGTCAAATAAAGTGTGTGTGTGGGAGGGTGGGGGCGTGTCCCTTTCATGGGTCACGACACTCGGTCAATCAGTAAATGCACCACACTTACAAGGGTCTTCGGACTTATCCCATCCTCCTCCTGTCGACAATAGTTCTTCGATCCACCAAAAGCAGAGACTGTTTGATTTGGACCTTGTGACAAATCTCTACCGAAAGGCTTTTTCATGGGAGGGGCTTTGTAGAGGTTGATGGGGGGGTTGACCCGAACATTCAAATGGTCAATCATTACCTGCGAGTTCCACCCTGTTATGGATATCCTGTGAAACATGCATTGGTGTTCTCTGAGTTTAATCAACACGGTCGAACACGGCCATTTTCCAACCATCCCGTTCAGTTGGAACCGTTGTGTCGAATGCGCTCCCGGATATGTAGTGCTCTAATGAGCCCACACGAGTCTTTCAAATTATGAGTTTTGTTTAAATTGAGCAGGTTTTTTTCAAGGGGTAGGCTAGGCCCTAGTTACGCTGCCATATGCTTACTCTGCTCGGGGATATCCCATGATGCACTTCCATCATTTCCAGAGTTCTTGGGCTCTGTCGTGTTTCAGGCTCTCTGGGGTGCATGGCTTCATCTACTGCAGCGCTCCTGCCGGCCTCCCACCTCTATTTCTTTTCTCAATATTAAAGCAATTATTGTGTCATTTCAGCTATAACCATTTAACTACCAGCACTATGAGTATTAGTAGTAGAGATGATTTGTGCCTGTTTTTTTCTAACACTCCCCTTCTTTCTCTCTCGAGGCAGAAGGCCGCCCACATTGAGCTGGGATCTGTCCAAAGTTTCTGCACCAGTAAAAGGCAGTTGTTTAATAGGGTTTCTGTCAGTTTTTTTAAAGATTGTGTTCCAGACCCGCCTGACAAGAAACATGTCATGAGACAATTGTGCTGTGATTTGTTGCTAAATAAACAAAATCCGACTTGATTTGACTTTCCCAAAAGTGACGAAGCCGGATTTGTCACTTAAAACATAATCTCTTACAAAAAATTTGAATTGGAAAATGCTGCCAGCCATGGACAGACACACATAACAGCATTGCGATGTGTTTGCTTTAGCTGCTCCGGCTGTCAGTTCGTGTTACTGCCAGGGATAAAACTGCAAATAGGTGTTGCATACGAGATTGGAATAATTGAGAGTAGCTGAAGATCGTAGAATTGATTACCTCTGATACCGCCGGATGCGGCTTCTCACCTCGGAGGCAAAAAACAAGTCTGGCCCCCTTCACCCCCCGGTGATTAGTTTTCAACCCTCGGTGTTCTGTTTCAAGTTCTGTTTTGACCTGGCCTGAAATGCACCGGACAAGGTCGGGCTCAGGGATCCACTTGAATGCTGGCCTTTCCGGTGGATGCGTCGCGATTGTTTTGACCTGGTTTACAACCCGTAATTTTGAGCTGAGATCAAATGGGAAAGTCAGAAAGTCCAGACCAAACTAGGCTGGAGACACCATTCCACATCAGGAGGAGGCTGGATTAAAACATACAGCCATGTTGATCTGATATACAACATTTGAGTTTCCCAAAAACGGATTGACAATGTAAACGTTAGGTTGCAAAAATATGAAAAGTTTAAGTTGTTTAGTTTTGGTAGTTGACATTGCAACTTCAAGGCAACACTATTTAATCTAGAATTGGCAATAGAGATCACGATCATGTTAACCTTCGTCCATCGAGATATCGCTGTCTGTGTAATAGATCTGATTCGCCAATTCTGACACAAGCAGACGGTTATTGTGCCGGTATCAGAATTCTATTCTGTAACCAATATGTGTAAATCTAAACTGACATGCCAGATGGGTTTGTTGCAAAGAGCCATCTGCGAAGAAACAGGTAGAAGCTCCATGGAGACAGGTAGCTTTCCCAATGTGCATGGCAGATGATTGGATAACTCTTCTGTCTATCATGGCCAGGAATGAAGAATGAGAAGCATCTTTGTTATGAAAAAAAGCCATCTATCTATCTATCTATCTATCTATCTATCTATCTATCTATCTATCTATCTACTTATTACTGCTTTCTTTTCGGCCCTCAAAAATGCAGTGTGTGTGTGCCTCTGTGTGTGTGTGTTTGTGTGCGTTTATAAATATATACACACATACACTGAGGTGAAATATATACACACATAGACATAAATACATAGAATAGAATAGAATAGAATAGAATAGAATAGAATAGAATAGAATAGAATAGAATTAATCATCCCACAATACAGAAAATAATAAATTGTGTGTGTGTATATATATATATACATACATATACAAATACACATATAATACACACACACACACACACACACACACACACACACATATAAAAATAAAGGGAACACTTGAACAACACAATGTAACTCCAAGTCAATCACACTTCTGTGAAATCATAGTGTTCACTCAGGAAGCAACACAGATTCATTTTGACTTGTTTTAAGGACATTACATCAAAGTTGGATCAGCCTGGAGTTTGTTTTTACACTTTCATTTTGAGTGTGATTCCTAATCCAGACCTCCATGGGTTGATACAATTGATTTCCATTGATCATTTTTGTGTGATTTTGTTGTCAGCACATTCAACTGTGTAAAGAACAAAGTATTTCATAAGAATATTTCATTCATTTAGATCTAGGATGTGTTTTTTAAGTGTTCCCTTTATTTTTTTGAGCAGTATATATATATATACACATTATACACATAATTTTATATAAACACGCACACACACATACACACACACACACACAAACATATATATGTATATATATACACGTATACATTTACTTTTGTTACCTTTATTAATGTTTGTTTTTTCCCCCCAAGCAGCCATACATTTCTGGGCTAATAAGAACCCAGAGATTGGAGCAGGAGCAGCACTAGATGCTGGTTCAAGACTTGGTTCAGGATCACACCCAAGGGTCCTTCAGAGGAGGGCGTCTCCTCCGGGTCACAGGGTCAGTTTTCACATCCCTGCTATTTAACATAACAAAGCACCGGCTCTTCGGTCCCCATTGACTCCGCCGCCGATTTAAAAGTGAAGGACATGGAAACAGTCCGCTCATCCCAAACAGCCCGCAGCTCATCAAAACAACCTCAGGTTGGAACATTGAGTACTTTTCTTATTGGGATAAAAACAAATGTGCATGAAGTCGTCTCAGCATTCTCACGAGTTCTGCTCGCCAATCGCCGCCATTGGTATGTACGGGCGAGTGCAACCCTCCCTCCCCGCCGCCCACACCCCACTCACTCTGGTAAGCCTCACAGGCATCATCTTAGCACTTTTCAGAATGGATCAATGAGAGGAACAGGACAAATCAGTGAGATGGGGATTGTGCTGGGGTGGGGAGTCTCTTTTATTTCTTCACAGGAGGTGAAGATGATGACACTTTCAATTATGAGCATCCAGTGATTTCATCTTACCTTATTTTCATCCGGGTTTAACTCAGATTAATGCCGCTTGACGATAATCAAAGGGCCGGAGTTAGATGTGCTTCATGTGATGATAGAGTGGAGGACATCTTTTGCAAACCTCTTGTGCCTAAATTACTGAGTCCGTCTTCTAAAATTATCCTAAAAGCTCTAAGGTGGGATATGAAGATTTCTTTTTTTCTTAATCTTTAGTGTAATTGCCTCAGTGTGACACAGTACATTTTCTTAGTCTCTTGCTACAGAGTGAATTCACTGAAATGGAAAACAAATTCTTTGCAGAAAAAGGGTGTTTCTTTTTTTTCTCTCAGCACTTTCCCCTGCAAATACTTTCTCACTTTGAACAGGATAAAAGATCTGAAGGGTTAGCTTTCATTAAATCCTGTTGACTCGGATTCAGGCTGACAGCTATTCATCCAGAAAAAAAAATAAAACTTTGTGATTTCATTCATTTATGTAGGGTGGTTGTCTTACAGTACGGAAAACATGCTAAGGAGACTCGCTGAACGACTCTTTTTACCACAGCTAGTAGTTTCTCGGTCAAAATTTGTGGGGAAAACAGTTGTGCTGTATTCATTCACCAAAGTGCAGACGAACTGCACTTCCTGAATGCTCTGTCTGTCTATAGAGATAGAGATAGAGATAGAGATAGAGATAGAGATAGAGATAGAGATAGAGATAGAGATAGAGATAGAGATAGAGATAGAGATAGAGATAGAGATAGAGATAGAGATAGAGATAGAGATAGAGATCGAGATAGAGATAGAGATAGAGAGAACCACAGATTTAACGCATGTAACAAAGTAGAATTTTGTCTGTCCGAAATTTGTGGAAGGGATTGTAAAAAAAGTTATCAATATTTCATCATTTTGTTCCTTTGAGGTTTTCTCACAATTCCCATCGTCTTTGTGGGGCTTTTTTTGGTATTCCGCGGATCCCCATTTTGGTAACGCCCTCCACCTGATCAATTCCTAATGCTAATCTCATTCTTTCTCATCTGGCCTCCTGTGGGAGGCGGCGGATGATTTCGAGCTTACAGGACTATCTCAGAAAATTAGAATACTGTGATAAAGATCCTTATCTTCTGTAATACAATTAAAAAAACAAAAATTACTTTTTCATGATATTCTAATATTTTGAGATAGTATTTTTGAGTTTTCTTAAGATGTAAGCCAGAATCAGCAATATCAAAATAATAAAAGACTTGCAATATTTCAGTTGTAATGAATCCAGATTGTATGACATTTTTGTTTTTGTAATTGCATTACAGAAGATAAATATTCACAATATTCTAATTTTCTGGGACAGTCCTGTATATCTACAAAGACACACGTGATATAGAAGTGAGCGGTCAGCATGCCTATGTATTTAGCATGTAGCAGAGAGGAGCAAAGGAAGAATTTGTCAGAAGAAAAAAAAAAAAACACTCATCTAAAACTGATATCAATTTGATCTTGGAAGTTAAAAGTCAAAAAACACCCAAATAAATTAAACATCCAAATATATTTATCTTATTTTTTTTTCACCTTGACATCATTCATTGTAAATATATTTGCCCATAAGACAGAGGCAGGTTGTCAGACCTTGGATTCATATATTAACTAATTGTTAACGGCAAAGCGTTTCAGCAATAAGCAAGCTTGAGCAGAGGTTTGAGCAGGAGAGCGGAGCCGATCAGAGCCGAGGAAAAGACCGGGAGGGATTTGTGCTGATGGGAGGCTCAGGGGTGGTGGGGCTGGGAAGCAGAGCGAGGCCATAGATTAGAGAAATATGCCATCATAAGCGAAAGAGAACAGGGACACCTGGTAACGTTGTGTAATGGGAGAGCAAACTTGGAAAGATGCAATTGGTGAGGCACTTTGAAACCCCCGCGTTTGTCATGAATTAGTCAAAGGAAAAAAAAAAAAAACATGTCATCCACCCACGGATATGTTCGAATTTAAAAAAAAAAAAAAAAAACAATCGTCAGCAAAATTTGAGCCTATTTTTTTCTTTACGTTTTAACCTCGTCTATATCAACACGGCTGAACACGCAGTCGTCATTGACACACAGTAAGCGCGCACAATGCAGCGGAAACAGCAATTGTGGAATTGTAGTCCCAGAATACAATAGGGTGATATCTTTACCAAGGAGCTGAAGACCTACCGAGTCTGTCCGAGGATCCCTGTTAAGATTCTCCTAATCCATTTTGCTTTTCCGTAGAGGCTTCTCTTCAATTATTAATTGAAACCCCGAGAGGCGTGCTGTAATACTCATTTTAGTCGTGGGAGTGAAGAATTTTCAGTTTGACCTTAATGAAGTGTTTGTTTAATGTCATCTTCAGTTTGACCATGGAGGTGTATAAGTGGTATAGATAATAAATGAATGAATGAATGATATCATCTTGATCTGAATTAACTTGACCAAAACCCAGCTTTTTGCACATTTTGTATTATTTTATGATGTAACCAGGCCAGCCGGCAGGGGGGAGATTCTCTATAAGCCGCTAGAACGTTTCAAGCTCTTTCGGCTCAGGCGATCCTTCCCAGGCGTCGTTACCATGGTCAAGGCTGTCCGATGTTCCACAATGTCAGCGTGGACAGCCAGAGGTGTGATGATGAAACTCCCGGGAGGACGTTGTTCCCAGAACCTTGTCTACAACGGGGAGGACGATGAATCTGAAACATGATCCTGAGCGTGACATAAACACTGACCCTGGATCCGGCGGCCACTCCGCCCCGACCCCTGCATCATTACCCAAACTTGAAGCGCATACAGAGCTATGCTAATTACTTTTTTTTTCCGTAAAAAGACACATCTTAACAAATTGCTTTTCCTGTCTTATGTGAGATAAACCGGAGGAGCGGCGACAACGTTACACCAACAGCTTTTATAAAGCTAAAACCAGATGCCTTGAGTTACATTGATTTTTCTTACTTTCCCACTGTAACAACTTTCACGTTCACTCGCATGAATCCCAGCCAGATGGAGGATTCTGTTTGTTTTGAAGTCATGAATTTATTTAGCCACAAAAATAATTAAAAACATTGATATTTTAGTCTTCCGCACCAAATCAAGGAGACATTCAACACGTAATGCCAGTATGAAAGGTCATGGTTTCAAGCTAAAGCTGGATGAAGGTCTCCAGTTTAAGTTTGAGCAAACTGTCAAGAGTGCTGTGAGTCACTTAAATAATAATGACGATGCATTCGCTTCATTAATCCCTCGCTAAGTTGACTAAAAAACAATTAAAGATGTTGCACAGGGGTCCGGTGGCGGCGTGGGGTCTAACAATGACATTTCTTACATGATGTTGCCATCTAAATTTTCGACACGCCACAAAGCCTGGGAATGCAGATAAGAAGAGGAGGAGCCGCAGACTCTTGTGACACAGCAGTCGTCTGAAGGGCTTGTGTGTGTGTGTGTGTGTGTGTGTGTGTGTGTGTGTGTGTGTGTCTGTGCTTTCGCCACACAGGGGAGGGAAAACAGTTGGAGAACATGTTAGGATTTACAAGTGTATTCCGGTGTTGGTTCCGGTCGACAGCAGGAACTGATGGATTCTATCATTAAGAGCTGTGTGAAGCCACAGGAAAACATGGCTGCTAGAATTATGACTGTTTTCCTCCTCCATTATTGCATAACTTTAATCCCCCACTTCTTTGTATTGCTTTTATGGTGTTTTTATGTAATCGTTTTTATGTTACTGTGTTTTTATTTAACTTTATGGTCATTACGGACTTTTAAAGCTCTTGTTTAAGCGCTGTAATTTTAGCATTTTTATGAACATCATATATTTTGCCCTGCTGTCATTTTGCAGATAAAGTTTGTTATTTTATTGGCATAATATCTGCCGTATATGAGATCATTGTTTATGTTTTGCGCCCTATATGTATCATTTAATTGCCACGACTGGAAATCTTTAGAATATGTATCAGAATTCATCCCACATGGAGATTCGTGCAATTTTCATTCTTGCTTCATTATACCGAATCCGGATATTAGTGGAAATTTCCCCCCAATTTTCTCTTTCTGTCTTTTTCCTTACAGGCACTGAATTCACACTTTGCTTTGAGTCTACTTTATAACTATGGAATTAGAAAGGAAGTCACTAAAAGAGAAATTATGCGTGCTTGAACAGAAAACTAATTACATAACTAATTAAATGTACCCTTAAATGGCACCATTTCTAAAACGTATTGATGATATGAAGGAACAATCTTATCATTAAATGTGCTAATTTATTATTTTCTACCATTCTGGATGGAAAAAAAATGAGCAAAGTAATACACTTTAATACTATGAAAGAACAAGTTTAATCTTTTGCTCTTCATCTTGTTCTTAGATCCTGCTATTTAATGGACTCATGCATTTTTTTCTCATTGAACTTTCTGCTATGTTCTGCCTTGAGGAGAATGATGGGTGCTCAAGCACACAGAACAAAACAAAGGTCAATAAAGATAATTTTTTCTGGACTCAAAAGCCCATTTATCACTCCAACGATGAAACAGTTGCAGAAGCTTCTTGCAACCAAAAGGCAGCATTGGTTAATTTTTAATTGTTTTCATTTGTGGTTAGTCAGCACATAGATGCTGACAGAACAGCAAAACTGCCTTGGAAGAAACTGAGCTTTTAGATTTGTGTCACTGAAGCCCGTCTCACACATACAAATAATACATTAGACTGTCGACACAGAATCCGATGTCATGACAACAGAACCCGTCAGATCACCTATCACTTCCACAAGCTCTGGCTTGGCTTTGACTCTGCATCAACATAGAGGCTCAGTGAATTATTATTATTATTATTATTATTATTTGTAGTAGTAGTAGTAGTAGCATTGCTATTGTTCTTGTTATTGTTATTATTACTATTATTATTCGATTGTAAGAGTATCAAATCCAAAACCATATTTCTGGTTAGAATATAAAAATGAAATTTGCATTTGGAGCCATTGTGGCTCAGTTGGCAGTGGGAGATTGGCAGTTCAATCCTTACCTCCAAACTGTCTGTATACCGAATGTCCTTAGGTGAGATATTGAATCATCCCCGTGGTTTGGTGAGTGCCTTTCATGGCATCTTTGCTTCCTTCTGTATGTCAATGCATGTGAATGGATGAATGCAAAATCCAGCACTATTTAAGTGGAAGCCATTTACAACACCAAACGGTGTTTATCAAGTTATTAAGCAAAGTCTCTTTGTCAATGTAAAATCAGATTTAGGTTATATTTACATGAGAATTAAAATCATTCTAGCGCTTGACATGGAGCTTATCCCCAGAAATGATATGATATATGTAATAATAAATGGTGAATCAAATTGTGATAAGCCAGCACTGGTGAAATACTAAATACTGAAAAAATCACAAGATATCACAAAAATAGACTATTGTTGAAAGTGTAAAATAAGATTTTAAAAATGAAAGCAATTTGAATTATATTAACTATTTGA
The DNA here is from genome assembly GCF_037954325.1 of Fistularia commersonii. Classification (NCBI taxonomy): domain Eukaryota; kingdom Metazoa; phylum Chordata; class Actinopteri; order Syngnathiformes; family Fistulariidae; genus Fistularia; species Fistularia commersonii. The sequence goes on along the minus strand of NC_141316.1, from coordinate 2,255,208 downwards.
ATTATATTAACCATTATATTAACCATTATCCATTTATTTTGATGTTGAACAATTTTTTTGAATGAATCAAATACTTCCTTATTCCCTGAGTTGTGCCCTGGAGTTTTTGTGAAAATCCCAACCCTGGTTTTCAAGCATTTTTTGGGGGTGGTGGATCTGCCCCGGTTCATGTATCACCATGAGAGGCGTGTTGTGGATTGCCGGCTTTATTTCACACCCTTGCAAATCACGTGGGGTTTCCTCAGAGGGCCACTCCAACATAAGTTCTCACACTCTGGATGGGATGCAATCTGTCTTCTCCAAGGGCTCTTTGTCTAATACGGCTAATTAGAGAAAGACAGAAAAGGGCCAGTACTCTCTGTGTGTTCTCTGTACACCCGCTCTCCCTCCTCCTCTTGAACGCCCTCCGCCGCCCTCTCTTGCCCATTCACTTTGCCAATTACTGGATTAGGAGGCACACAACTGCGAGTCACCGAGAGACGTGGCTGTCAACTGTTTAGTTTGCTAGTTATGTAGGATGCTGTCTTCCAAAAAGTCACGTCAGACTGAACTTGATTATTATCTGATGAAAAAAGATTTATGACATCTCACATCACATAATACATTATTGACCATACAGTATTAAAGTGTTGTATATGTGTGTGTGTACAAACACAAATATCTGTGCAAATACACATTGTGTATTTATTACCATATAATAATAATCTTATTCAATACAGTAATGATAAAACAATAATAAATAATGTAATGGTTTTACATATGTAATGCAGCCTCAGGGGTGCACAAGCCAGTGTGACAGGTAAAGCTAGAATTGGGTGACATGATGCTGAGAAGGAAGGTGGATATAATGTTTGTCCAGGAAAGGTGAGAAGCTTAGGACCAGGTTTCTAAGTTGTACTACCATGATATTTAGAGGAAGAGGAAAGGACTGTGAGTTATCCTAAAGGAGGAATTTGTTAGGAATGTTAGGAATTGTTGGGACTGAGGAGAACAGACAGGAGTACACAGAGATGTACCGCAAGTAAAGGTAGAGGAAGCAAAGGTCAAACAAAGGGCGTTTGAGGATGAAGAGCGCAATGGTCCTGATGATGTACCTTTGGAGGCATGGAAGTGTCGGAAGAGAGAAAGAGAGGTAGCAGTTTCTGGTTTTATTTTTCAACAGGATCTTAGAAAGTGAGAAGATGTTTGAGGAATGGAGAAGAAGTATGATGGTGCCCATTTTTAAGAATAAAGGAGAAGGAAGACATTTTGGTAACTATGGAGGGATAAAGTTAATGAGCCATACAATGAAGTGATGGGAAAGGTTAGTGGAGGATTGACTGAGAGCAGAAGTCAGAATTTGTGAGTAGCAGTATGGATTGATGCAGAGAATGAGCACTATAGATGCAGTATTCACTTTAAGAATGCTGGTAGAGAAGGTCAGAGGGAACTGCATTTTACCTTTGCAGACCTAGAAAAAACATGACAGGTTGCCAAAAGATGAACTATGGTATTGTATGAGGAAGTCTGGAGTGGCAGAGAATGTTGGACGGGTGCAGGACATGTATGCTAGATGGTGTGCTGTAGGTGACAGGGATGGAAAGGCTGACAGATAAAGCTAGACAGGAATCTCCATGGACCATGATATTTGCAGATGACATTGTGATCTGTAGTGGGGGCAGGGAACAGGAGGAGGAGAGGTTGAGATATGCTCTGGACAGGAGAGGAATTAAGGTTAGTCGCTGCAAGACGGAATATATTTGTGTGAATGAGAGGGACCCAAGTGAATGATATGCTCCGGGGAGTGGGGATAAACAGAGTGGAGAATTTGAAGTACTTGGGGACAACAGTCCAGAGTAAACGGAGAGTGTGGAAAACAGATGAAGAAACGGGTTCAAGCAAGTTGGAATGGATGGTAAAAGTGTCAAGAGCAATGTGTGATAAAAGAGTATCAGCCAAAATGAAAGGAAAGGTGTACAAGACAGTTGTGAGAACAGCGAACAATTTGATTGAATGTGTGGACAGGTGTCTTTTATGCAGGTACCGAGTTCAAAGTAGGGCAGTTTATGCAGTTAATACAGGTAATGAGTGGACAACAGGAGGGCTTCTGAAAGAAGAACTAATAGGTCTGTGAGAGACGCAATTCTTGCTGGTTGGTTGGTGATCAAATACTTGTGTCATGCAATAAAATGCAAATTAATCCCTTAAAAATCATACCATGTGTTTTTCTGGTCACTTACAGTTGAAGAGTACCTATGATAAAAATTACAAACCTCGACATGCTTTGTAAGTGGGAAAAGCCGAAAAAGCTGTATATGTACATATACATCATCTATGCATATGTCTATGTAAAATGCATGTTATACCCATACAATAATAACCATATTTGATACCGTAATTAGAAACCAATAACAACTAATGTCATCATTTTACATATGTAGATGTCTAGATCATTTAATCCATACAGTATGAATGTGATATGCGGGTCTATAATCCAAATCATTGTGTTTACCGTGAGTCAACATTTAATCTATAATTCATGTATCTAGGTTTCATTTAACTGCATTTTTTCATTTTATTGTGGTGCTTGAAATTGTTCTTTGCAACTTTGAGGCACTGTTGTTCCATTTGAAGGGCTACTGCAATTTCCCTCCAGGGACAAATAAAGTGATTTTAAGTGAATACAAAACACTTTATTCCTTACACTAGTTGGGACAAATGATTCTCATAAAAGTCAAATAAATATAAACAATTAAAATAATTGCAGTTCGTGAAAAAAAGGCACATTTAATGATTTTTCTTCCAACCAGTCCAAACCTCAAATAATACCACGATGTTGGATTAGTAAAAGATAATGTGAATTCTTGGGTTTGAACAATCAAATATTACATTAAATTACTGGCCAATGCAATGCTATTACGGTAAGGCACTACACACCAGTGCCATCCATCACCAATGGTATGATGATAATGGTAACCGTAAGTGAGCCTCTGAGGTATGTGACCAAGGTTCTCCATTAGCTGATTAGAAGTTACAGTAAAACAGCAGGCAAACTAGAAACCCTCCGTTGAGTCAGATTTACGTCTGGAAACTAAAATATAATGTCAGCTTCCTGACTGTCCCATCAATGTGAATGTGATCAGGGTTTGTATCCGTGGAATTGACTTTCTTGAGGGCGAAGCTTGAGAAACTAAAGAGTATACAGATGGCGCATGAGGCGTGCATGAGGCGTGCATAGGCTCCATGCCGCAAGAGAACGGGCGTTTCAATCAAAAGGGTGTTTCCCAGCTCACAAAACTCACCATCTGTTCCTCTTGGGAGATGGGAGGGGGGCCGTCGGAATAGTGTATTAAAGTAGCTCCAGCAACCTTTACTTCTAACTACTTGATCCGTCGCCTGCCCTTGAAACCTCAATTCGAATCGTCCTAAGATGAAAAAGATTGAAATTTGATTCGCTGAAGGTCGGCAGAGAGGCTGTATGTATCAACTCCCTAGGGGGGGATGTGTAATAACACTGAGGCCGGGGGAAAAATATGGTCTGGATGCTGCCTCGCTTCTTCCCTTCTTGAAGTAAATATCTGATTGTTTAGTAAAATTACATCTTAAAGTAAACGATTCACCCAATAGCATCAACGTGACATTTTTATGCAAATTGAAAATATCGTTCTTTGGCAACTTTGAAGAAAATTAAATTTTTCAAAGTTCACATTAAAAAAAAATCATATTTGAATATATTATTGCAATTTATTTTCTAATTTTCCTTCCACGCTTTGGGCACTTTGTCGCCGATTTGCCCTGATAACTTTCCCCAGTGTTTTTAGAATAAACTTTCGTTTGGGTGAAAAGGTTTAAATTGGACTAAAGTTGCCAAAAGTATAAATAATTACAGATATAGTTTCCTAGTTGTGTATATGTAGATGTATTTATGCATAGATAGATAGATAGATAGATAGATAGATAGATAGATAGATAGATAGATAGATAGATAGATAGATAGATAGATAGATAGATAGATAGATAGATAGATAGATAGATAGATAGATAGATAGATAGATAGATAGATAGGCTTACGTCCTTGGTTGTTGATTATCTGCGAGCAAGCACCAGGTAATCATAACATCATAGCAAGTGATTGCGTTACCGCCGATAGTAAACAGATGGTTAGAGTGTGTGATTGAATAAAAAAATATGCGTAACAGATAAAAAGCATGAGATGCTAGCAGGGGTGTAACCCTGCTTTTGGAGTTAAATCCAGCAGGAGCTAATCAAGTTAGCGTTTGCTGTTTAGATAAAAAAAAAAAGTCCTTTAATTGCGAGCCTCGGATCGCATCAAGCACGCAGACGACAGCAGTATTTCCCCCGTCGACAATTGAAAAGAATGGAAAAAAAATAATAACGAGATGGGACAGAAGTTCGCTCGGAGAAACAGACTCTCCCTGGTGGCTGCGACTGCAGTTATGCAAATTGTACACCCATGGGTGAAGCCATGATGACTCACACATGGGAAATATGTTCACTCTGCTCAGCACTTCAGTCAAGACGGGGTCCTTTATGTTTTCTTTGTGATTCTGCGGGGCAGTAAACACATTCCAGAGAGATTACACGCTGACTTACACCTAAATAAATCACGATTTGAGAATGACGTCAAATCAAGCTCCTTTTGACAGCGACAAGCCCAATGCCTTAATACCCCAGCAAGCCCACCCCGATCCACCCCCGATTTTAGATTAAACCGTGAATGGCTTGAATGGCTCAGCAACATCGAGAAAGACACTTTATTGGGGGGTGGGGGAACCAAAAATATCTCAAATGATTCAAGCCTGAGAGAATACCCAGTTGATTATTTAATTGCGCGGACGTCAGCTACACTTCTTTACTGCATTTTTCAACGGGGAAGCGCATTTCCGAAAAAAAGAAAAAAGGAAACAGTATTTACAGTCCGAACCTTGCATGCGATTGACCAATAATGATTATCTATTCGGTCCCTGTATGATCGTTGTTGGAGCTTGGTCCGTATTGCCGTTTGTAAGTCGGGCCCGTGACAGTTGAGAGTTGGAATCCGCCAGGGCTGCTCTTTGTCACCGATTCTCTTCATAAATTTTATGGACAGAATTTCTAGGTGCAGCCAGGGCATCGATGGGATCCGGCTTGGTGGCCGCAAGGATCGAGTCTCTTTTTGCAGATGATGTGGTTCTGTTGGCTTCATCGGGCCATAATCTCCAGCTCTCACTGGAACGGTTCACAGCCGAGTGTGAAGCGGTCGGGATGAGGAGCAGCATCTCAACCGGAAACGGGTGGAATGCCCACTCCGGGTCGGGAAAGAGGTCCTGCCGCAAGTGGAGGGGTTCAGGTATCTTGGGGTCTCGATCACAAGTGAGCAAAGGATGCAGCGGGAGAGCGACAGGCGGATCGGTGCGGTGTCTGCAACGATGCAGACTCTCTACCGGTCCGTTGTGATCAAGAGGGAGCCGAGCCAGAATGCGAAGCCTTAAATTTACCGGTTTATCTACGTTCCCATCCTCGCCTATGGTCACAAGCTGTGGGTAGTGACCGAAAGAACGAGATCTGGATACAAGTGGCCAAAATGAGTTTCCTCCACAGGGTGGCCGAACACTCCCAGAGAGATAGGGGGAAAAGTTCAGTCATCAGCTCAGAATAGAGCCGCTGCTCTTACGCAAAGAGAGGAGCCAGATGAGGTGGCTCGGGCATCTTGTCAGGATGCCTCCTGGACGCCTCCCAGGGGAAGAAGTCCAGACATGTCCGTCTGGGAGGGGAAGACCCAGGACACGCTGGAGCGACTATGTCTCAAGGCTGGCCTGAAAACACCTTGGGATCCCCCCAGGGAAGCTGGACCATGTGTCAGGGGACAGGGAGGTCTGGGCCTCACTGCTCCGGCTGCCGCCCCCGCAACCCAACTCCGGATAAGCATGAGAAGATGGATGAATTGAAGGATTGATGATCATCTATGACTGTGTTATGACTGTTGTCAGCTATCTGACTACTTTTTTTTTTTTTTTTATCTAGAGCAGACCTGGACTCTGTCCACTCTGCTAAAAATGAGTCGATTGTTTTCTGGCATCAAGACAGTAAAAAAATGCAGTTTCCCCATGGAAAAAGTGATTATCCAATCAGCGCTATGAAGTGACTGAAACCACCGACTGCTTGTTGTCAAGCATGTCGGGGTGTTTGCCAGAAACACGGGGAAGTGATCGCAGCACCCTTTTATCAGCAATTGGTCTTGACCAAAAGGGATTTTTAAAATAAGATAAAATAAACTTTATTGACCCCCAAAGGGGAAATTCTTTTGTCACGGCAGAATGACAGCTAAAGTACATTTGAATATAAAATATAAATAGACAGACAATTAGAAGACAATTAGAAAAAGCAAAAGACATGCACAAATAAATGGACAGCAGAGAACAACAGCAACAACATCAAGAATAAGAATGAACAGAATAGCGGAAAAAAAAAGGAACAGTGAAAATAGACAACCTAAACCAAACAACATAGACAGGGTGACAATAGCAATGACAAGAATAAAATAAATAAACAAAAATCGGCAGGATGGCAGGATATAGGCAGGAAATAGTGGGCTGAGACCAACAAGGATATAAAAAAAAAATAAGACAACAGAGTGAGGACATGATACATTAATGGGGTGAGGTAGTGAGGTTGTGGTATCACATATGCACCTCCGACCGGTCAGAGTTGTGTGCTGCTGTACAGCCTGATGGCCGAGGGCACAGAGGAGCATCTGAAGTGTTCAGTTCTGCAGCGGGGTGGGAAGAACCGTTGGCTGGAAGAGTCATTTAAAGAGTACATCGAATGAAAGTGTGGATGATAATTCCACTGAACTGGATTTTATGGAGATCAATGTGGTGTGATGCGGCTCTCTTACTCTTTAATCCTCATTTGATTCATCCGTTATTATACATATCGCATTTTCCTACCAATTTAAGGTCTCTAACAGACCTACTGCATGTTTTTCGACAGTTGGACCCTATCCAAGCTATAATTCGGCGAGAGTTGTTGTTTTCCCCTGGACCAGTTGCCAGTCAATTACAGGGTAGGCCAGATATAGAGACGAACAACCAATCACTCACTCACGCATTATATTGCAATAAACAACCATTTACTATCTCACTCACACATCTTTGGCAATTATTGCAACCAATGAACCTTTGGAGCCTATCCAAGCTATCATCGGGCAGGAGGCCGGATTCACCCTGGACCCGTTGCCACTTGATTACATCGCCACATTGAGGGACAAACAACCATCCAGTCTCTCATTTACACCTATGGGGCAATTTAAGGTCTTCGATTGACCTACTGCACCTTTTTGGATTTTTAGAGCATTTCCAAACTGTCATAGGCCAAGAGGTGGGGTTCACCCTAGACCAGTCGCGGGTCTGTTTCAGGGCCACATAATAGAGCTGCATATTCAAGCTTTCATTTACATGCTATATAGAGACATATAACTATTTACTTCCCCTATTCACATGCCTGGGGCGATTTAGGGTCTCAACGAACATATTGCATGTTTTTGGACTGCATGAGAAAACCAGAGAAAACCCTGGCAGACACAGGAAGAATATGCAAACTCCATACGGAGAGGCCCTCTGCTGAAATCCATCGAACCAGGGACCATCTAGCTGTGAGGCAGAAATGCTAACCAATAGCCTACCATGCCACCATTCATTTTTCATCAACCTTAATTGCGAATGTGACTTTTAATGTTTCTAAAAAAAAAAAAAAGTGTGTGATTCAAACCATTGCCAGAGTTCATGAATATGTATTTGCATGTAAAGGTTAATTCTTCCCTTTTTTCACCTTGTATTGATTAATGGATAGATCTAACCGCCATGTGAGTAAAATAAATCAATATAATTTCAAAAGTCAATATTAACATCACCACGGGATACAGCAGGTACATCACATCTCCCTTTGTTGGTATTGCGGGTAATCTGGAGATGGAAAAGGCTGCCAACCGCTGCACATCACGAAAAAGTTATCACATGTACGTACAAGTGCCGCATCATAATCACGTGTTTTTTATACAACTTCAAAAACAAACCCAGTCAGATTTGTCCGTCATTTACTCCCACCAAATACAGGCCACAACTTTGCAGATTAGACGTCCATTTCAAATGACATTTGCTATCAGGGGCGGGAGAAGTCTCTACAAAGTGATCTAAATTAAAGGCAAATGTGAAATTCAATACATGTTTGCATAAATCAACCCTTCAAAGTCAGTATACGCAGGACGCAGTTTTGGCAGCAATTCCAGCGGTCCTTTGTAGACCTAGAACACAAAGTCATTGGTTTCTGTGACATTAAAAAGATGATCAGAAGTTCAGAGTCACAGAGTCCCAAGCAGAACTTAAATCTGGATAAAGACCTGGCCAAATTTTAGTCACTTTTGTGTTTTGCACTTCTTTTTGTGTGTCCGCCTGGAAGACGGTCTTGTCCCGAGATGGACGTTTTATTAAGGCCGCATCAGGTTTCCCTTTAAGATTTTGAAAATGAAGTCATCCAACCTCCTGCTCCCTGAGGCCTTCCTTGTTTTCCTTCATACTCAGGTTATATACATTGGTACATGGAGAGAGTTAATTCAAGGCATCCGGATTTTATTGTGATGGCAAGTCGTCTTAAAACCGAATATGACACTGACACACATTGTTGCCTTCTGAAAATGATCACCAGGTTTTTCGGGAATCATCAAAAGCAAAAAAAAAATTCATTTTCTTTAATTCATTAGATAACATATCACCCAAATTACATCTATAGCAAAATACAAATAGATACACAAAAATGTAAAGCAAAATAAACACCCATATTACAAAACAAAAATCCTGTACATTAGTGTCTATGTGAATCAATAGTAATAAGTGTAATAAATTACCCCCCCCCCCGGTTGTTACCCCACGACCAGGTACAGGTCTGCCGAAGGGAAGACTTATTTTGGACTTATTTTGGACTTCATTTGTAGCGTTATTAATTGGGTATTCCTTTACATTTGATTCAATGTGAGATTTTCCATTTTTAGAGTTAATACTCAACAATAATAATCTAATATAAATATATCAAAGATGATTTTTGTTTTTTATCCCAACTTTGTGGCACCTTTTGGAGGTCACAACACCCTTAGTATTTGCCAATATCGCAGAACAGGCCGGCCGGCTCTGGCGACAGGTGGTCCAGGAGCTTGGTGACAACACCGTCACTGCTTGGATGAAAACCCGGTGCAGTCATTTGATTCACTTTGGATCAATAAAACGCCGAAAGCGACGATAGGAGGTGATGTGTACATCCGCGGGGGATCCGTCAGCGTCATCTTGGATTAAACTCGCGCTCGTGCAGTAGATGGAGTGTGTGTCCAAGCCGAGACAATCAGGAGTTGATGAAGTATACGCGCAACACAATTGCTTCTCTCTTGTGACTGATTGACTGCAGGAAGGGGGTGTGTTGGAGAGATGCCACCGCCAAGAATCTTTAGAGGGATTACCAAACATTGCTTAATAAAGAATGTGGGTAATTAGTTTCAGCCTCAGCAATTGCCAATTGTTATTTATATCGTTCCCAACAAGCATCATTAACAGATGCAAATTCCCCATAATCCATATGTCCGCTGCGCGCGCCAATTTGCAGGCTCCTGCTGGTGGTACGACTCCTGGTTGAAATCGCGGAGGAGTCGACTCTCCGTCAAAGCTGTCACACGACTCCTCGAACGAGCCGGGTCACTGGCGTACATCCTGGCACCAATTAAACTGCCCGTGCGATAATGAATAACCAATGTTTACGCTGATTCCGAAAAACCCACATTCATCCAGTATGTGTTTATACCTCATTTATTTTCATTCTCCACTCTTTCTCCCCAGTTTGAGCCTTCAAAGTTTATGATGCATGGCTGAGAGGTTTTCTATTAGTCAGCCCGCCTGTAGATTTATCCCACTCAAGTTGGAGCCGAGCCCATTTGCGTTTGCGAAAGCAGCGCGGGCCAAACACCCCACCCCCCACCCCCCCACCCCCCCCCTCCCAAAATACCGCAAGGTGCCGGGGTAGTGAATTGAGTTCGGGTCAAGGGGCAAAAAATCCCCAGCGTTAGAGTGCATTCTCACCGGCGTTGCGGTGGGTTTGCTATGAGCGGGAAAACGTGTGGCCGCTGCACTTTGATCGTTCACTGTTGATCACTGTACTGTGCTGTAGCTGCATGACATTTAAGGCACGTATGAACACAATTCTGATTCCCTTTACATACATTTCTGCGAGGGTGTAAGGAATTATTATCCTGGGGACAAAATGAAGTAGTTTTGTGACACAAATGCGCAATCTGAAAGAGATGTAATATAAATATCGCATCAATATCAAAATTGGACATCTAAGCATATTGATATTCCCTCCTATTTTCTAATCACCCAGACGTAGACTGTATTCATTTATTTGTTTGTTTGTTTATTGAGTGATTGCTTGATTGATTATTCAATGACTAAGTGTTGATAAATCTACTGCAATGATAAATTACAGGGACGCAGGGGATGCTGGAGCCTATCCCAGCTGTCATCAGGCGGGAGGCAGGGGACACCCTGGACTGGTCGCCCGTCAATCACAGGGCTACATATATAGATAAACAACCATCTCATTCATTCAGGCCAATTTTTCCCAATTAACCTGCATGTTTGTGGACTTTGAGAACCAGTGAACCCACAGGAAACCCATGAAGACACAAGGAAATCATGCAAACTCCACACAGAAAGGTCCCCTTATCAGACTCGAACCAGGGTTCTTCGTGCTGCGAGGTCGAAGCGCTAACCACTGAGCCACTGCACTATCCAATAATAATAATAATAATAATAATAATAATAATAATAATAATAATAATAATAATAATAATAATCATAATCATAATCATAATCATAATACTCATAATAATCCTAATAATAGAATATAATTTAATTGTATTTAGATTGGGACAATGCAGTTTTCCAGTTTTATTATGATGTCCTGTGCACTGAGTTGATAGCTATCGCTAATATTCATTGTCCCTATGTTAGGTTTTTAAATGAACAATATAAAACAAAGCAATAAACAACTCGCATTATCATTATTTATATGTCCTCCTTATTAATAATAACATTGTTTCATAACTATCATTATCAGCTGCCACCTTGGTGGAGGGTGTGGAGGGATTTGCATGTCCCAGTGATCCAGGGAGCTATGGTGTCGGGGGTTCTATGCTCCTGGAAAGGTCACCCAAGGCAGACAGGTCCCAGGTGAGGGACCAGACAAAGCGTGGCTCCAAAAACCTCCCATGAAGAAGACAGTCATTGGACCCAGCTTTCCCTTACCCAGACGCGGGTCACCGGGCACCCCCTTCCCCCAGAGCCAGGCCAGGGGACGGGGCTCAAAGACGAGCACCTGGTGGCTGGGTCTTTACCCATGGGGCTCGGCCAGGCGCAGCCAGAAGGAACGACATGGATCCCTCTTCCCCTGGGCTCATCACCCACAGGAAGGTACAGGGAGGATGGTCGTAGTGGTAGCGGGAGCGGGGGGCTTTGGCAGTCCGATCCTCGGCTTCAGAAGCTGGCTCTTTGACATGGGATGTCACCTCTGCGGCGGGGAAGGAGCCCGAGCTGGTGGACTCACCTCGACACACAGCGTGGGGTCTGGAACCAGGCCTCTCCAGAGGGGCTGGACTCTTTTCTACTCCGGAGTTGCCCCAGGTGAGAGGCGCCGGGCAGGTGTGGGCATATTTATTGCCCCCTGTCTCGGTGCATGCACATTGGGGTTCAACCGGGTGGACGCGGGGGTAGTTTCCCTCCGCCTTCAGGTGGGGGCAAGGGTTCTGACTTGTATTTGTGGCAATGCACCCGACAAGAAGTCAAAAAGCTCTTCGATTGTAAGGCCACAAAGGTGGATGAGGTCTGCCCTGGGTTCCTCAAGGTTCAAGGCAGTATATAGAAGTTGGTTTGGTTTGCTTTTTTGTGGCTGGTCAAACAGAACTCCTCAATCCATGCATGTCATTGTCATGACATTGGTAAAGAGGAAGGACTTGTTATGGTTGTGTCTTTGCAAACACTCAAATACGTAGATCATTGCCATGAATTCATCAAATCATCTGAGCTATTAATTGTTCATTCATCACCATTATCATCAGGCCGTTGATACTTGACACATTTTATTTATTCTCTACAAATGAATATGCAAAACTAATGCGCAACTGATCTCGAGAACCATATGATAAAGTGAAGGAAAATATCAAAACCTCACTTTGGGCTGATTTTATAAATTGGAAAAAAAAATTGGTTGACGCCATATATGAGACAGAAATATCTGCACCAAATAAAGTGCAATGCGGCACAATTATTGTTGTCTTGATGACCAGCTACATCCACCACTGACATCTTCAAATGCACAGAACTATCTATCTCGTTGGACTGGTGAGCAGTCCAAAACAATACTCACTCTCAGCCTAAATAATATATGATGAAACTTTTGTTAAAAGCAACAAAATTATGTAAAGATTAACCTAAACCTGTATATTCAGATTTCCTTCCACTCTGTGTTTGTAGCACAGGGACACATATGGTGCCAGATATAGTCCTCCCATAGATGCTTGGTAGTAACCCTTTAATCTATGCAAAAATTAGCACCCCCCAAATTCTCTGTGTATAGCTATCATTAGTCTGAGTTGGATTATTTATCCAAATCGCAGTGAATTTAACCTCTTTATGCTAAATTGCACTATGATATAGGAAATAATTTAGTTTTAATGATTTACTTGTCTACTAATACATTGTTCCCATAATGGTTGGCTAGCTTCAAAATAGCATTTTTAAATTTAGCGTGCAGTTAGGCGATAATTTATAATTATTTTTATTAACTAGGGATGAACGTTTATTGATTTTAACAAAGCACCGCACATTTGAATGTGGGGCTTTACAGTGAGAGGAGATTTGATTTAAGTACAAATCCTGACTGTTTATGTGGTAAATATTTAATTTATCACATATTTATTTCTAGAATCTGCCAAAAAGCATGTCTATGATGGATTTCAACACTTAATGTAACAAAATAGCTATGATCATTGTATAAAGCACAAATGGTGACAAAAATCCACTATTTATTACAAGCACTACAACATATTTATTTGAAAATATAATATTAAAATAACAGTTATGAATGTTCGTGACACTGTTCATGTTGACTGTTTGAATGTCTCTGTCATTTTCTAAACAAACTGCACTTTGTGAAGCTTTAGCTGAGGACGAAATACATGAAATACATTTAAAAGTGTTTCATACTAACTCCCCTGAGCTCTGTGCATGTGCAACACGTTCCTCTGTCATGGCATGAGAGAAAAAGCACAATGATAAACTAGCCTCATCTATATTTGAGCGGCCGTAACTGTCAAAGAGGTGGGAGGCCTTTTAAAGGACAAAAAGATATTTCAGAAATGACTCTCCTTCAGAAACTTTGGAGGACAAATGCGATTTTTTGGCATCCTGACTAATATTTCAAATTATGGCCGCGCTCTTAATCATCAGCACTTCAGCTCACTTGAAAGGTGGCCGCCATCTTCTTTCATTTCCCCGACAGCTCGGGCTAAGTGTTCTGACAGTGAGTTGTCATGTTTTCAACGAGCTCTGCAATTTATAGCGGGGTGGATTGGGGGGTTAAGTTTGCAGCAGACGGCCCTCAGCGGTGCAAAAGAAAAAAAAAAAAAGACCTGACAAGTGGATCCGGCTAATTCCTCGTCAAACAGCCCATGGCACATAATATCGGACGGAATCACGAAGGGTTATATCGCCAGTATTTTACTTCTCAAGTTTGCCCTTTGCCTGTAACGAACTACCATAGAACGCTCAAGTAAAAACTTTGTCACTATTTCTCAAGGTGCAATTATACAGACTTAACAAGTTCTGAGATCTCATCTGCCCTCTCCAACTGCAAATCAGACAAATATATTTTGCTGTTTGCCTGAAATGTCAGTTTTCCGTTCCAAAGGAGAATCCGTGGATAAATAGCTTCCGACTCAATGATATGCCAAAGACGAGCCGTGTCTTCTTTCCCGGACCGGAGTTGATTCGGCAGAGCAGATGAGAGTCGAGACGGTCGAAAATGGACTTGGGGAAAGGTAGCGCCTGATATTTAGGGAGCTGGGGGGGGGTTGAGAATTTGCTGCACGCTTCGTTTGCTTCTTTAATTTAAGGATCCTAACAGGAAGAGTGGTGCTGAATGGCTGAGCGCTTCCATCCCTCATTATAAAATGGCCGCTTGTCTTGTCTCATAGGCTCGGCCTTATTACTTCCACTGTTGCAGACACTGGTTTCTATAAAGCTCTGCAACTTATTCACAACAGTGTGGTGGTGGTGGTGTTGTTTGGGAATGACTTCTGCTCTTGGGGGTTTTAAAAGTTTGACATGGAGCATGATACGATGTGGGTCTGTGTGCAGGAAGTTGTGTTGGAAAATGCTGCTGTAATATCATAAATCATATCACTCCACGGACGGTTCCTTCCATCATCCCGCATCATTTTCTTTTCTTGGCTCGTGTTCTTTACATTGCCACAAATTGCACCGGTAGTTACAGCGCTTTACGTCGACGAGGCCTGTATATGTATGACATGTCACCGATTGCGGAGTTTCATTGATTTGTATCTTGTAAAAGGTTTAAAAACATTGTAGGTGTCGTGTAGGTTGTCAGTGTCGGTGTTTGTGTCAACATCGGCTGTCAGTTTGACGTTTTTCGTGCACGCCGCGGGGGGGCATGGTCAAGGATCAGTGATCGCTTGAATGGGTCGTCTCTTTCGCCCGTTAGCTAGCGACAGTATGGGGAGGGAGTAGGGAGAGCTTGTTTTTTGTTGGCCAAAAACATCCAAACATAAAAACAAACTACAGACTGAGCTTTTTGGAACAGCCAGACGTAACTCGCTGTGTTTGCTTGTTTGATCGTCGTCGGAAACAAATATGTATGCAATCACAAACACGGAAGTGGATTTGTCATTTGCAAAGCATTTTCACCCTGCCTTAGCCTCTTACTTCGATCTTTTTTTTTGTTGTTTGGAGTCATTACAAAAGTTGATTGGGTTTTTGTAGAACTTTGAAATTTGGAAAAAGCTTTCACAGAAAAGCATTGAAGGCATGTACAAATTTGGTCAAATACAGTTTTGTCGAGTACGCTCGTCGGAAAAAGCGGGAGGTGGCGCTTTTTCTAAAATTATGTCATGAAATACACGGTAACATTTCAGTGCTTTTCCCAATCCAGGTAGCATTGAGGACCCTCTTCGAAACCATCCCAGTCAAACTTGGATCCACATTTCGTTGGTGGACATTTTTGTTTTCTGTCGTTATTGGAGGGCTGAAGCTTAGTCAGATATGTATGTCATCACTTTTAATCGAAGTTTGTTTTTAGTCCCACTAATATTTTGTCAGTAACACTTACTTTGACCTGTTTCCGCCTCACAGGAAAGAGCGTCATTGGTTCGATTACAACTGGGAGGCCTTTCTGTCTGGGGTTTGTATGTTCTCCGTATGTCTGCGTGGGATTCCTCCAAGTTCTCTGGTTTCCTCCCACCGGCCCAAAACATGCAGAAAGTTAATTGGAATGGATGAATGGATGTCATCGATGAGAATGAGAAGGGGGCGGTTGGCTAGCCCATGATTGAATTTGGTGATTTGTCAACTTTAACATCCAGTAAACCCTAAACTACAATCAATCAATCGAGAATACCGCGAGGCTTGCTTTTCAAGCTATGCAAGAAAGTCACGGTTTGTTGATATCAAATGTTCTCCCCCTTGTCTGTGTTTGGTTTCCTCCCACAGTCTAAAAACATACGGCAGATTCATTCTAGACCCTCATCATACCTTGATGAGTGAATGAGTGAGTGAGTGAATGGTTACGTTTCACCTGCGTATCCCTCAGATGCAGTACTTTGTGCAATACTTTGACTTTTCTAGTATTATCTTACTGCTATTGTATATAAATTATACAGGTAAATCCATGTTGTAAAAACTGTTGTACTTGTTCTTGTTAATATTGTTGTTTTGCTGGTCCAGCCAATTTTCTGCCTCCTGCATTTTACTGGCGCAACACAGGGATCTCCCCACTGTGATATGAATGGAGTTGCCGCTTCTCTAGTCTTATATCAAGCGTGGAAGAAAAAGTGAATAGTTGTGCATGAGTGAGTGAATGAATACCTGTGTCTCTATGAATGAGTGAGTTGTCGTGTGTCTCTATATGACACGGGAATGGAAGAGTGAATGGTTTTATATCTCTATTTGATATAAGTGAGAGAATTAACGCATCTTTACATGATGTGTGAATGCAAGAGTGTCTCTGTAAGCTTGTGTCTCTATATGACATATTAGTGAATGAATGACTGTGTGTCTATATGATGTGAACAAGTGAATGGTTGTGTGACATGAGTTAGTGAATGGGCGCGTCTCTATGTGACGTATGATTGAACGAGTGAATGATTTGGTTCTCTATAAGACATGCGAATAAGAGAGTGAATAGTCGTATGTCTCTGTATGCGGCCTATGATCGACTGCTGACCAGTCCAAGGTGAACAACCTCCCACCAATAGGCTCCTCCACGAGTCTGACTGCGGGATATGCATTATAGGCAATGAATGAATAAATGAACAAATGGACAAATGTTGACAAATCTTTGCAAGCTATGAACTGTAAAAAAAACCTTGAAGATGTAATGGCTTACCAAGTTTCCATTTTCCAGCTTGAGCCGGTATCTCTGGGCCGCGGTGGTGCATCAAGAGCCGAGAACTGCTCTCGTTAATAACCGTAGCTGTTTACAACTCTACAGGAACGGCTTCCACCTGCTGAGGCTTTTGCATGACCAACACCGATACAAATATCACAGGTATCGGAGGCATTTTTTATTTTCTCTCAACATGAGTCCTGGAAAATGACTAAAATTATCGTATTCAGGACCTTCAAAATGTAGCATTTTCACCTTCCATTAGTGACTCCGTGTTTGGGAAGTGCTTGCACGGTTGAGTTTTTTCACTTCAGTCCTTCGCATCCATCTCTCGTATATTTGCCTGAAATAAAAGTATTTTCCCACAAGTCTTCCCCGCTGCTTTATTTGTCCAGCAAGTTAGTCACGGGGGTTTTGACTGAGCTAAAAGTGGAGCTAATGAGACGACCAAAGACAGCCGTGTGGGGAGAGGAGGCCTGTGATGCGGCCACAAAGCAAGTCCATGTGTGTGTGTGTGTGTGTGTGTGTGTGTGTACAGTTAAAAATGTAGCCACTGTCGTGGTGTCTGGATGCAGGTGTATAAGATGGCAGCAGGAGAGAATCACATGACTTGGTTTTATTAAGACAGTAGTAAATAAACAGCCAGCTTACATACTAAACTCGCCGGCGTGAAACACAGGCCCCCAACTCAGGAACCGACACAGACTGAAACATAAGATGGACTTCAGGGTGCAAACTCCGGGCATGGCAAAACACGTGACAGGTACACAGCACCGGGGCAGGGTGGGGGCCGATCGGACGGACACATGAGGCCGGGGCAGAATGACGAGGACTAATTGAAGTGACAGGCGAAGACAACGAAGAGACGGGAAGTGAAACAAGACGGCCCGCGAAGGGAATGGGATTAAGATGTAAACATAGCAACACGAGACAGGAGCTCTGCAAGGTACAACAGAGGTAAAATACAAAAACAGAAATGTCCCAGATAGAGCGTTGAAAATTCAAAACCAAAGTGTAAGAGTGAGCCAGTGAGTTTCATTCATATTTCCAATATGGAAAAAAAAAATGTTTTGAATTAATTTTTTTGTAGTATAAGTTGCAATGATATGTGATCACATATCCATCACTCAACATGGAAGCACTGCAATTTAAAAGAATTGAACTTTTTCAAAATGTCCATATTCTCATGTGATTTATGAACATATTTTCTGATTTTTTTTTTACTAAAAATATTTTCAGCTGTGTGGTTGGATGGACATTGACTGGAAAAACTTGTTGATTTTATTTTATTTTGAAGTTTAAGATTTCTCTCATAGCCTAAGCATTCTCTTTTTTTTCTATTCAACTCATTAAATTGTTCATACTATTTTTCCAGGGTGGTAAAATTAAAATTCCTACAGATAAGATCACATATTTTTCTTCTTGTTCACATGAATTAAATATGCCCTAAAGGTATTTGCTCTGATAAGAGAATATCCTTCATATGTTCTCAAGACTTATTGCAACATTAGTGCACGACTAATACGCCATCATTACATGTAATAACAGAAAGTAGTCACATGTTGCCTCCATTTCCTTTTTTTCCGAGGTGTAGTTTTTATGAACATATATTTTCCTGCCTCTTACACAAATGTAAGATACCGAGGCTCCTGGAAACTGTTTCGACAGCATTTTGGTTGCAAATTCAGGAGGGTCATCATCATTTATATCCTGAGGAATAAGGGCGGTAAATTAGAGTAAAATACCGACATCATTTATCGTGCATGAAATGCTGGCCTGGCGGCGGGGAGTGGGTGTGGTGGTGGAGGGTTACAGGGATTGGTATGCAAATCACATGAGCCCCATAGGTACAACTAGTACCATGCGGATCAGCATCTCAGTGAACCGATGTTTTTTTCTTTTGTTTTCTATTGCCTTTAAGCATCTCTTCATCCAGCTTTTGATTAGGGCGTTTCCACCAAACTGTGGAAACACCAAGTTCATCAAAAGTAGAAAAGCCACGGTCATCAGGTCTGATAATGGCAAATGGTCTTCACTTTCAAAGTGCTTTTACCCCGGTTTACATTCACATGCGTGATCCTACATCGATGGGTACAGCGGCCATCCTAACCAGGCCATCTGGAGCAATGGGTGTTTTGGTTTCTTGCCCAAGCTTTGGCAGGCGAAGTCCAAAACTGAACCGCCAACCTTTTGATTGAGACCACAGTTGCCTGATTATATATGAAAAATGGTAAAAATGATTGTCAATTCTTAATGACTAATAATTACTAAGAAAGAAAAACTAAAACAATGACACGGTGTTTAATATCCCCTTAACAGCATGAAGGACCCTGATAAGATTCCTACGGGTAACCTTTCTGTGTTTGCATGTCTGGTTGGGTTTCCATCGGGTTCTCCGGTTCCCTCCCGCAGTCCAAAAAGTTGCAGAATGTTAATTGGAAAATTATGAAAATTGTGTGAATGAGTGCATGGATGGTTGTTTGTCTGTATATGTGTCCCTGTGATAGGCGATCCAGGGTGAACCCAGCCTCTCGCCCAGTGACAGCTGGGATAGGCCTCCCGCATCCCTCACGACCCTAAGTGTTGAATAACTTGTAGATGATGAATGAATAAATGAATAAAACACTGTGGTGCTTGGGTTTCTCACACTAAGATTCGATTCCAACGGGGGCTCTTTTCCATGTGGAGATGGCCCCTCTTTACCCTTTGGGTTCCCAGTTTTCCTCCCACAGTCCAAAAACATAGCAGAAGGTTAACTGGAGGCACTAAATTGCCCAGAGATGTGATTAAGAGAGTGAAAAGTTCTTTTTCTGTTCATTACTTATGAATGAGAGTGAATGGATGAATGTCTAAGTGTCCCTCTAATACAACCCAACTCGCCCAATGACAGCTTTATTAGACCCCAAACATGACCCTGAATGCAGGATAAATGGTATGTATAATGAATGAACGACTGAATGAATGAACAAATAAACAAATGAACAAATGAATGAACGAACAAACGACCGAGTCAGTGAATCAATGAAGTGGATTTTTTATCGAAAATAATCTTTTCAAGCCAGCAGTGCTGGGTGAATTCAAAATGTCTGTTATTTTCTTCAGCTCAAAACTTAGAAAGGGAACAAGGTCAATATTATTTGTTTTTTTTTGCCGATTTCGGTGCAACTTTCGGGCCTGCCATTGTTGGCTTCATCGGTGACGAGGTATTAAAACCAAGGATTTACAGAAGGGCCCAGACCAGGTGGATAGCGTAAGAAAAATGAAAAAAATGAAGGTCTTAAGTAATACTTATCTCTTTCCGACAGAGCTTTTGGCACTTTTGTTTAGAAAAAATAAAGAAATAATTTAAATAATGCAAGGTGTTTCTTTCCAACTGGCATTCTTGTAGAAATCTTCTCGTCTTGGCAACTGGTCTTGAATTTCTGAACTTGTAGATGTTTCACCCCTAAGTTTCCCAATATAACAGCCAGGTTTTTGGGCGAGTCTAGAACATGGTGGCTTGTTATGTAAGTGGAAGAGTTGATGTGCAGAAACTAGGTGTAAGAGAGTTGTTATGCTAATAGGGGTGTCACCACCGGCGACAACAAGAACTGGGTTAGGAACCCATCCAGCCGCCAACTTAACCCTGACAAGGTTGGCGTCCTGTGTCAGGGTCTAAATTTTGCGGTCACACCAGATCAGATCCCAACAGTGGACCTCATCACAGCAACAGAAACAGACATACGCAATAACCCCACCTCCAATTCAGAAGCTGAGAAAATCCGGCTCAAGATCTCAGCAGAACTCCCCAGTGCCAAACCACCCCCATCCAATCTGATACCCGAAGAGAAGACAGCAGTCTCCTCACTGAAAAGGAATCACCATCCTCCTAGCCAACAATGGTAGATGTACAGTGGTTCTGGATAAAAAGAACCAACAAAGCAAAGATGGACAATCTCCTCGGGGACACAACAGCGTAGGTAACCCTGAAACGGGACCTGACCGACGCATAGAAGAAGAAAGTGGTCACTTGTCTACAGCATCAAAAAAAGGATGTGACCATAGACACTCTATTATTGACTCTACTCAGGAGCCCCTCCGTGAGCTGCCACCTCAGCATGGTGGAGGGGTTTGCATATCCCAGTGATCCCGGGAGCTATGTTGTCGGGGGCTTTATGCCCCTGGAAGCGTCACCGAAGGCAAACAGGTCCAAGGTGAGGGATCAGACAAAGTGTGGCTCAGAAGACCACCCTTGAAGAAGACAATCATTGGCCCAGTTGTCCCTTGCCCGGACACAGGTCACTGGGGCCGCCCCCTGGAGCCAGGCCTGGGGACAGGGCTTGGCAGTGAGCGCATGGTGGCTGGGTCTTTATCCATGGAGCTCAGCAGGGCATCGCCCGAAGGAATGACATGACTCCCTCTTCCCCTGGGTTCACTACCCACAGGAAGGGGGTGGAGAGTCCGGAGATGGTCCCCCCCTATCTCCGGACTCTCCTTTGGAGATAGGGGGAGAAGTTCGGTCATCCGGGGGGAGCTCAGAATAGAGTCTTCTCCTCTGCATAGAGAGGAGTCAGATGAGGTGGCTCTAGTATCTGGTCAGGATGCCTCCTGGACACCTCCCGGGAGAGGTATTCCAGGCATGTCCATCTGTGAAGAAGCCACAAGGAAGACCCAGAACACATTGGAGAGACTATGTCCCCAGGCCGGCCTGGGAACGCCTTGGGGTCCCCCCAGAGGAACTGGACCATGTGGCAGGGGAGAGGGAGGTCTGGGCCTCATTGCTATGGCTGCTGGCCCCACAACCGAACTCCGGATAAGCAGGAGAAGATGGATGGATGGATGGATGGATGGATGTACCCAGGAGAAACCATACCTTGCATCTACAGACTTCTGAAGATTCACAAGGAGGGAGCCTCTCTCAGACCCATCGTCAGCAGCATCAACTGCACCACATACAACATCGCCAAATGTGCGGCAAAGATTTTCTCACAAAATTCACAGGACTTTGCCAGTAAGGTCAAGCAGATCAGGCTGGACCTGCGTTCACATCCAATAGGACAGAAGCCTGGACAGGATGTACATGAAACCAATACACACGGACCAGTATCTACTTTTTGACTCACACCACCCCCTTGAGCACAAACTGAGGGTAATCAGAACTCTGAACCACCAGGCCAAGAGCATCCCATTAACCGCTGAAGGAAGCAAGACCGATATACAACATGTAAGGAAACCCTTGAGATCCTATAGCTACACTAACTGAGCCCTCGCCAAACCAGAAACTACCGGGCACAGGAATGTAGAACAGGAAGAAGATAACAACAAACGAAAGAACATCATTATATACCATACTATATGTTGCTGGTGCTTCAGAGAAATTCCGAAGGGTGACCAATAAACACAGTATACCGTTACATTTCAAACCCCACAACACCCAGAGGCAAAAACTGGTGCACCCCAAGGACAAAACGCCGAGGCACAAGATAGAGAATGTGGTGCATACTGTCACTTGCACTGCGGATTATGGTGACGTTCACATTGGAGAGACCAAACAACCTATGTGCAAACGGATGGCTGACACCACTTCAGGACAGGACTCTGCGGTCCACCTACACCTGAGGGATAAGGGACGTTCGTTTGAAGACAGCAATGACCGTATTTCGGCCAGAGAAGACAGATGGTTCAAGATAGGAGTCAAAAAAGCTTTTTCAAAACAGAGGAGGCGCCTCAGACACAACCTTTCACGAACGCACAGCGCCGTACTGGAATCGATGCCAAGACAGATTTTCACACCAGGCCCATCAGCACCCTCCAAATAACTAGGAAGGACCTAGCTTGAACATCTTCAAGCGAAGAAATTCAAGTCCAGTTGCCAAGACGAGAAGATTTCGACAAGAATTCAACATGACCTGGATGACTGAGAACCTCCAAAGACATTTCCAACTGGCACCTCCGTTGTTCACTTTAACCAATCATATATCACCGTCCAAGCTCATACCTGATTTCCTCCAATCACTTTGCTCTGGGACGCTTTCCAAGTGCAGGCTGTCGCCAGAGGGAGATAATGCAACTAGATAATGCATCTGGACAGTCTTTTACCCCGATAGCCAACTCAAGGATTCCTGCCATATTTCAGACACATTTCAGACCCCTTGTAACTGTCAATTTGTGCCTCGGCCTCTTAACATCGTGCTTTGCGAAAACAAAGCGGCTACCTGTGTTTTGTCTCCGCTTTAAAAAAAAAGCTCTCGGCTGTTTGTTGCCGCTTGTTTTCGTCAGCCTCTGAGCGAAGTGATGAAACGACGGCCAACCCAACAAGGCCTTGCCAGGTCCAGCTCACTCGCTGTCCTCTTCTCCCTGCCTCCTTTTTTTCTCCTTTTTCCCTTCCATTACCTTTCCTCCTTTTTCTAGCCGTCACTCCCTCTCACCGTGTCTCTCTCTCTCTGCCATCATACCGCTCCCAACCCCCAACCCCCTCACTGGCAGCTGTCACCTTAAGACATATGTAAGTACAAAATAAGAAAGTGGTTTTGGCTGCTGCTGTAAAATGGCTGGAACCAGTATGGTTGTGTGTGTGTGAGGGGAGGATATGGGGGGGCTCTGATAGTTAACCAGATTGAATTATGACTGTCTTATTCAGCCTGGTGGGTGGGTGAGGTATGCAAGATTAATATGATGTAGTGAAACAGATACAGATTTAGGAAAGAAATGGAATATCAGGATATATGCAGTGAGATTCTCGGAAGCTTTATGAATTCGAGGTATCGTTATTATTATTTTAGAGTAAAGCCAGGGATATTGATTCCACAGAAACATGGCTTCAGGTATAAAACCCGATGGTGTCGTTCACAGCTCCTGCGGAGCGGATAAAATCAATCAGCAAGAAGGTCCCGTTCAATTCCCTGCGCATGTATGGGCTCTCTCCTGATCCTCCGGGGTTCTACCATAATCCAAAAAGCAGCTGATTAACCGAAGATTCTAAATTGCCATAGGTCTGTGGTCACATGATACACTTTGATTGGCAGGTGACCCGGTCCAGGGTGTAGCCCACCTCTCAGTGTCAGCAGGGATTTGTACACCCAAGTTAGCGATACGACTTGCAAGTGATTTGGAAATAGGATCTTTATTTTTTGTGAAACGACCTATTCAACAGTCCTGATTTGATTCATTTGGTGAAGTAACATTTTTAAAAAGTGTAAATATTACACTCATTAGACATCACACGGGTAGCAGTGGTCTACAGTCTTCTTTCTCATGAACCAATAGAACCAG
This sequence comes from Fistularia commersonii, assembly GCF_037954325.1. Taxonomy (NCBI): domain Eukaryota; kingdom Metazoa; phylum Chordata; class Actinopteri; order Syngnathiformes; family Fistulariidae; genus Fistularia; species Fistularia commersonii. Next base: position 2,231,262 of record NC_141316.1, on the reverse strand, counting down.
GAGGACAAGCATCATGTGACACCAAGCCGTTTTCATAGAAATGAAAGGCTACGTCTCTGTGGCTGCGACACAAGCTTCCACACACTACAAAAGACAATCCTACGATTAAAACGAGCACATTGAGAAAGCTAACACACTCTGGTATGGTTATCATAACCGGGTGGGCTCAAAACAGCAGCAAAACCTATTTAATTTAAATCGGGGTGATGGCATGGTGGCGCATCGGTTTGAACTTTCATCTCAAAGCAAGAAGGCCCCGTCAAGTCCCCAAGCAATTGGTATGTAGGTAAATCTCTGAACTAAATCAGGAAACCTTCATTGCATCACCTCTGTCGGTCAAATTGAATTATTATTTTATATTATTTTGATAATTTGTAATGAGCCCAACCATGCTCGAAAATTAAAGTCAATACTACGCAAAGATAGGTAGTACGGTAGCGCAGTGGTTAGCATTTCTGCCTTACAGCAAGAAGGACACTTTAGCGTGGGTTTCCTTCAGGTTCTCCAAAAAGCATGCAGGAGGTTAACTGCCCCCCCCCCCCCCCCCCCCCCCCCCCCCCCCGAGTCGCCCAGACGTGTGAATGACAGAATCCTTGTATGTCTCTATATGTGACCGTGCGATTGACTAGCGAGCGATGCAGGTTGAACCCCACCTCTCGCCCAATGACAGCTGGGATAGGCTCCAATCCCCAAACCACCCCTGTGACCCTGAGTGCAATAAGCAGTATAGATAATCAATCAATGAATCATTTACAGTGACTCTATACTCTCAGGACTTCCTGGTGTAGCCCAGGCTTCTTAGCTGGCAATTATAGGTTTACAGAGGGACACTGGCAATTGGCTACGTGCATTCGAGAGAGTTCTAAAAACGAGAGACCAGCGGGACCGACTGCACGCATCCAGGCATGGCCCGGCCAAAAGATGTTTGAGAAGTTGACAGCCACAGGGCAGGTTCCTAAAAACCTGCAGGAGGATACAGTGAAGCCAGAGATGATGAGGGAGGGACAATGTACCTTCCCTACCTGTGGTGTGGTAGGACATTGAAATGCACACAAATCAAAGGGACCCAATAAGATAAAAACTTGAGCTCGTAACAAAGGGAAAGCCATAACAGATTGAACGTCAGGACAACTATGAGGACAATATATGTTGATATTATTGTTTTGTGCATACTTTTTTATTTTTCTTGTTCAGTTCTGTTGATGGTTTGTTGTTATATGTTGTTTCTCTGTTATTAATATATCATATATATACCTGTTTCCAAATACATTTTATGTGGTGTCGTGAGCTCCATGAGCGATTCTCTAAATCTCTGTGACTGGTCCTATCTGGGAACTTTTACTATTGTAACCCATTTGACTCGAGAGGGGTTGTACTGGTTTCTTGAGTGACAGTAATGCGAAAGTGTCCGATTTTGGAACGAAGCAAGAAATTCAAACTCACGATCTTGGAACGCGGGCAACAGTGATTTGGACGCTCTTCGACAACCTGTGCGGCAAACCCGATGCAGATTAGCTTAGAAAATATTTAATATATTTCATGAATGTTGACAGAAGGCAGCCTAAAATTGACGGTTGAAATTACACACAACAAATACATCAAACAATTTCTGTTCCACAGCACTTATTGATTTCTGACTCTGGAAAATGAGCAAAATTCCCGAAAACAACATTTCTCCACTATATTTTTTAACCAAATAACATGTGTTTAGACACTCCGGCAAACTATCGGATTCATAATTATAACTAATCACTTCACCGAGCGTTCTCTGAAACAGTTTGGACTCTGAACCTGAACCCCGGGGAAAAAGCGCCCGGCTTTGAAGACAACTGTGTAATTACACGGCCACATGATTCACACTGGCCCGGAAAGATTTTTTTCCCCCCGTGGGCTTACTATGTAAAAGAAGCAGCTGGAATGGTGTAACAGTGGATAAATGTATTTTCATGTCGTAACTTCTCTAAATGACTCATTTGACAATCATACTTTGATCCGTCGGGTCTGTAAACATTACACGGTCTTGAGAAGCCGTGTAAATAAATCATGCGTCGGTGATTATCGTACAAACGTACAAATATCTTAAAGAGAATGCAGGAAACGTGTTTCACACTTTGGGGAGTTATTCGTACGAATCCAAACCTGAAACAGGGGATATTGACTTCTGATTATGTTGGCCAAAATTACCCCAACGGAGCAACTTGGAGGAATTTGCCAGCGAGCCACTTTCCTTGCGAGCATGTCAGCATATCTGTGCTTACATTTACATGAAATAAATGCGACAGAAAATTAACTTTTGTTGGACAGGGAACCCTTATCGTCACACATACCTTAGTGGAGTATAATAAAAAGACAGGATATGATGTTTTACCATTGCTGGCAGCCTTTTTGCAGAAAAAAAAAATGCATTTGTTGAAATTGGTGGACGTTTACGCGACAAACCGTAAAAGAAGTTATTATTGAAAAAAGTTCAAACTTTTGTTTCCCCCTTGACTTTTCTCAGCAGCTCAAGAAAGAAGAAAAAAAACTCTGATTTGTCACATTAAGATTCAAGGCACATATCTCTATTTCTTGTGTCGCTTCCATTATTCCGACAAAATATAAAAACTTACTACAAGACTAATTTACTGTATCATATTATCATCACAGTTTTTAACATGAATCGCATTACATTAAAATTAATGTCACGGGATTATATTATTTACCATTTATTACACGTTTATATTTACTTTTGTCCCATTCAGGGGAATAATTTTTAGCACATTTCCATCCTACGGTTATTAGCTTATCAGTTGCTGCCAGGATCCTGAGCCGCCTCGCGCCGGAAGGAAAGGTTTTGTTCCCACGTCTAATAGAATGAGACTGGAGCTCGACCGGCCTCTTTAAGAGCCGCTCGCTGCTCGCAGGTCTGAGATGACTCTGTGTCACTAGTTTTCACTTGCGTTACTTTTAACCTTCCTGTTCTTGTCATTAGGAATTAAGGGCTGCAATGGGGGTGGGAGGCTGGGGGTGAGGGGAGTGCAGGGAGGCAGGTGGTGTGTGGAGGCCAGACTGATAAGGCGAAGGAAAAAAGTGTCGGAACAAGTACTTGAAACAGTATCCATGTAAAAATATTACTTATTAATACTTGTGAATGCTGTACCGTTATACATGTTGTCATAGCCATCTTTAAAAAAAATGTTATACCGATTATTTGTCACATTTTCTTTCATTTCCCTTCTCTTTAAAATCAAACACAGTTATGTAATTATACCATAACATTTCAATAAAATGTTGATTTTTGTAGTATTATTTGTTTTCATCACCAGATTCTACATCCCTGACAGATACTAAGTCAGTACTTATTCTAGTTTGCAGGAATGTAATTTATCATTCTTACCCTGCCTTACTACCTAGCTTTTCTCAACTCCTCCCTGTAAACCATACAACACTCCTCCCTTATCAGCTTCCAACACTTTGTCCTCTGCGCTGCCTTTGTCCTCTTGATCTTCCTTGTCACCAGAGTCATCCTACAGTATAAAACACCATCCTATTCTGTCTGGCTACACTCTCACCCACAACTGCTTCGCAGCCACTGATCTCTTTCAGGTTACCTCGTCTATACGAGATGTAGTCTACCTGCATGCTCCTACCTCTGCTCTTATAAGTTACCCTGTCTTTTCTGGAAAAAAAAAAAGGTTAATTACAGCCATTTCCATCCTATTTGCAAAGTCTACTACCATCTGTCCCTCTGCGTTCCTATCCTGTATACCAAACCTGCCCATCACTTCTTCATCCCCTCTATTGCCTGTACCAACATGTCCATTGAAATCTGGACCAATTACCGCTCTCTCATCTCTGGGATTATTCTGCATCACTTCATCTAACTCATTCCAAAACTTCTCTCTCTCCTCAAAGGCTTCTAGCCTTAGTACCTTTCCACCTGGTCCCCTGGACACACAGTATATCCACCTTCCTTCTGCATCATGTCGATTCAACTCTCTACCTTTTTCTGTCATGGTCCCAATATTCAAAGTCCCCACTCTCCGTCCGAGGCTCTTCCCTTTCCTCCTCCCTCTCTGCTTCCGAACACGCCTTCTTCTTTGACCCACAGCAGCCCAATTTCCACTGGTAACCGTAGGTCATCGGTACCATTGGCGGTTGTCGTTAACCTAGGCCTCGACCGATCTGGTTTGAGACTTCTAGGTTTAATTCATGAATTTGGTTTTGGCAAAAGTTTTACGCCGGATGCCCTTCCTGACGCAACCCTCTGCATTTATTCCGGGCTTAGACTGGCTCTTGGAGACATTGCCCCATGCCGCACTGAGACCCTTTATCGAATAAAATAAATATGTTCTGTGACTATATCACTACCATATCATAATTGGCAGAAGAGAGCTGTCAATCAATAGCCCATAATGTTTTGTTATATTTCATCATCAAGTTTATAAATGTTTTACACACAATGCATCAGTAATTTGCAATTAAAATCACATGAAAATGACAATTAGTGCAATATCATACTTAAAGCTTAATGAGAATGTACAAAGTAGGGATCAACAATAAGAATTGATATAAACCTTTCATGTATACACTATTTAGAAGGTCTAAAAATATCCCATTAAAAACACACAAGGTTGTGAAAAATTAACTTACTACTAGCTGCTAATGTTGAGAAATATTTAATTGGTCTCACATAACAGAAAATAGAATTCATAACATATAAATCACCACCGTAATAGAGACTATGTCACATAAAAAGGTTAAGAATGATTTAATCATTAATAATCTTAAATGTGTGCCTTACATAGCGTTGCATCATATATCATAGGGCTTATCTTAAATCACTATATCAGGGAATAGTATGAGATTATTATATTTGACAGAAGGATAAGACAGAGCAGGATAAAAATTTAAATTGAGGGTTTGGGAGGTGGTTGAGTTAAATGGGTATTTCTTACGAAACATCCCCTTAGATTGACTGGTTTACTCTATTTCAATGTTTTTAATGCACCCAGCTTAAAAACTGTTGACTTTCCAAAATTATTTTGAGTGAATTATGTCAGAAAAAATGTATGTTCATTCACAACAGCTGTCAGTTAAAAATGCAGCACGTTAATTAACAAACACCTGTTATTCAGGAAAAAAATGATTCTACCACTGATATGATGACATTGAGATATCACTGATGGCATTATGTTTGCGTGTGTATTTTTACTGACAATCTATCAAAAAAAGAATTGCTATATAGATTCCATCCATCCAGCCATTTTCTGCTGCTTATCCTGCACTCAGGGTTGGTGGGGATGCTGGAGCCTGTCCCAGCTGTCATCGGGCCAGAGGCGGGGGCACCCTGGACCGGCCGCCAGTCAATCACAGGCCACATATATAGCCAAACAACGATCCACTCACTCACTCACTCATTCGGGGCAATTTTCCCAATTTTTTTCCAATTGACCTGCTGCATGTTTTTGGACTGTGGGAGGAAATCAGAGAAGCCAGGGAAAACCCACGGGGACGGGGGGAGAACATCCACACGGAAAGGTCCCCTTGTCAGAATCAAACCGGGGTCCTTCATGCAGTAAGGCCGCAGCGCTTACCACTGCACCACCATGTTGCCCAATATAAATACATTTAAAAAAATAATTGTAACGGTGACATATAAACTGATATTTTCAGGGCTAAACGTAGCTTAGTTTGAATGAATTTCGCTCGCTGTCATTCTCAGCAAATGTCGCATCAGTCGCAGTTCCCTGCAGATTCCTCCTCTACAACATCGAGTAGATTTGCAGATTCCTCACGATGGATACAGCACAGATACTCATCCAGGCTCCGGTCATCTCTCGTCTGCAACTCCCTCCTTGCCGGTGCCCCAGCGGTGACCATCAGGCCTCTGGAGCTTATTCAGAAGGCGGCGGCCTGGTGTTCACCCGTACAAAATTCGCCCACACAACTGCCCTTCTTATGTCCCTACACTGGCTCCGGTAGCCGCCCGCATCAAATTCAAGCCTCTGGTGCTCGCCTACCGGGCGGTGAATGGGACAGCCCCGTCTTATCTCCAGGATATGGTCGAGCCACATGTCCCTATCCGCCCCCCCCCCCTCCCCATCTGCTACCTCTGGGCGACCGTCCACCCCATCACTCAGAGCCCCCGGCCGCCGATCGAAGCGGTCTTGGTTCTTCTCGGTGTTGGCTCCTCAGTGGTGGGATGAACTCCCGAAAAGGTCTGAACAGCCGGAACGCTGCCCATCTTTCACCGTGAGCTCTAAACATACCTCTTCCCCAAGCCCCCCCCCCCCCCACAAAAAAAACAAAAAAAAACAAGAGGGATGAAATGAATGTATGTGTGTATATGGTTCTGAGATGGCTATTTGGTTGAGTGGTCACTTCTGACTTCCAACAGCTGGTACTTCGGATCTTTGGTGACTGAATTGCACTTCTTGTGAGTTGCTTTGGATGAAAGCGTCTGCCCAATGACTGGAATGTAATGTAATGTAATCCTACCAGTCGAGACAGAAGGCTGCGCGCATTGAGCACAGGTCTGTCCAAGGTTTCTGCCTGATAAAAGGCCGATTTTCCTTCGCCACTGTGGCCAAATGCTTGCTCACGGGGGAATGTTGGGTGTCTGTAAATCATTTTAAAGAGTGCGGTCCAGACCTGCTTTTGATGTAAAGCGTCGTGAGATGACTTGTGATTTGAGGCAGTAGAAATAAAATCGGACGTGACTTGACTTTACTCGAGGCTCGAGGAGCATTTCCAAAATGTCTGGCTCCCCCGACGCAACACATATAATGTGAATAGCATATTCCCGATGCTGCGTTATCTTCCCCGGATTGTGACGGCTCATTCTGTCGCGGCTCGACGTCACCGGTGTGACTTTGGACGGGAAGCGGAGTTAACGCAACTACTTACTTCAGAGTCAAGCAAGGATGACTTGGTCACATCGGCGGTGTCAGCATTCCGCCCTCGCCGGAGTTTAAGGTGTCCATGCAGTCCGAACTAATTGATATGTGCTCGAGACCGTGGCATGCTGATGCGCCAAAGTCATTAGCTGAAATGTGAGGAATAATCATTTAGTTTCAGGGCCATAGGCCAAAGTGAGAGGGCCCTCATTTTAATTCTACGGCCAACTGAGCCACAAAGTGAAGCAGTCTCACCTGGACACTGTCCAAGAGCTCCTCTTGGAAGTCAAGCTCCGCTGAGTTTATCAGAGACAGACATCGATATCCTCCAGGCTGATCTCGGTAGGTACACAGATCATTAAGCCAGGTCTCAGGAGTGAGTTCAAATGAATCTACAATCTGTGTGATAAAATGCTCCAAAAAAAGGAAAAAAAAAAAATACTGCTCATCACTTGGGCAAGTTTTATTTTTTCATCCAAAAGCTGAATTTAGTAGCCATAAAAGTGCGTCCTTTTTGACTTCACGGCCAAATATCTATGCAGTGTTTGCGCAGATGACTTCTGTTCTGAAGATGTATACTTGTTTGTTTTTTTTTTGACTTTGTTAACTTTACTTTTTCTCGTTCGCTGAGAAAAGATTCGGGGCGAGTCATTCAGCCGGAGTGAATGCGACTGTACTTACAGTGCGACACAACGGCAAGGAAATACAACCGCCACGGATTACCATAATCAGGTTTTACGTGATTGTGTGATACATCTAAGCTTAATTCACACGGCGGCGGTGATTACATGACAGCAATTTTGTGACCCTTTTCCATTTTCACAATTTGTCTCAAGTGAAAAAGACTTTAAGCCCTGTGAAAAATTGCCTTTGTGCCTCGTCTTTTCATGCCGCCTAAACCAGGGAAAATTGGGTCAAAGGAAAAAAAAATATGAATGAAATGCAGAGCGGGAGCTGATTTGGTTGCCAAGGAGTCCCTGTGACGTGTTGATTTTTTTTGAGAGAAAAGCCAGCGTGCAGATGGGAAAAGAGGTTTTACACGGAGGTAGGGGAGCATTCAAATGCACCATCCAAGCTTGGTAATTGAAGCCGGAGAGGGACCGAGTCCTCATGTAGACATCAATGTGCCACATCTGGCTCTGAAGTCTTGGCTCTGAAAAGCAGTGATGAGTATTTATCCCGCGCAAGCTGTGCTCTGGCCCGCGGTGCGAGAATATTTAGCGTTTGGCTCCTCCCGCTTATTTCCAAATACTTCCTTCGGTCCGTGATAAACGCAAACACGGAGGTCGTTCCAACGGTGTGCTCGGTCTCACTCGGAGACAAGGAAGTCGCGTACGGTGTCGAGATCATCGCCGCGAATGAAAAGCCAAGAGCTGAAACCTCAATAAGGCAGGTTGTCATGATGCATCGAGGGAAATGAAAATTAAGTTACAAGGGAGAAGGGTTTACAGTTTGTTGTGCGGAAAAAGTCGGTGACTGGACCGGCTGTAAAAGCGGTAAAAAAGAACAGTCATCTGTATTTGCTTTGAGGTCCGGCGGATTCGGTGATTTATAACAGTCATTTAGAAATGCACCAGCAAAAAACCTGACCTATGTTTTTATTTTCAGCATCTTGGTTCAGTTTAGCAGTAGCAAAAATGGTAGTCTACAGTTTCAGTAGCCAATGTCCTTCAAAACAGAGCCAGCTGGCCCATTAGGCAACATAGGAAAATGCCAAGAGCACCACGGCCACACAATCCGGAAAATAATAAACCCCGACATGATTATATTAAAATTAGTCATTGCTATCAATTCTTTAGATAGAAAAGCTGACATTGATTTAAATTTGAAGCAATGCCCATTAATTATTACTATAAACCATAAACCACCGTACCTCATCTAGGAGCTCCTCATTCATTGAAGGGAAGGGCAATTTATTGATGTGACTCCCTGTTGAATTTATAATTTATGGCTATAAATATTTTTTGCTCACTTATTTAAAGGATTTTTATATTATGGTAAGGGTATTTATATTATATTTCAGATTTGTTTTCATTTTATTTTTTATTTTTTAAATGCCTAAAGTAGGTGACACATTAACTTATAAATTAAAGACAATGGTATAAACGGTGCAATTCAATTTCTTTTGTGGATAGCGAAGGATGGGGGGACACCGTATAAAATCTCACCCAGGGTGCCACATTAGATAGTGCTGCTTCAAAATCTATCATATACTTAATCCTGCACATTTTGTGCCTGGGTTGTCGGTCCTTAACCGAAAATGCCGGCATGTCAATATTCTAAAGTAAGCTTTCTTTTGAAAAGCTTCCTTTTTCTTCTTTTTACTGAGCTCATGTCATCAAAGTATCAGATTCTGTGTTTGTTGAACGTAAATACTTAAAAGCTAAAAGTACTTTCCTGGCCCCTGATGACTCAGAGATGCAGTGTCACCGGTACTACAGGAGAAGGTGAAGACGCACTGTATCATTTAATAATTCTGATATTTTCCTGGCCTATAAAGGCACATAGTCATACTATTGAAATGTAGCTTTCATGACATGGTAGTGAATAGAGCAAATACCATGGTATATTTTTTCCATGAACATACTAAACATGGTATACTTTTAATGAGCAACCATCTACTCTTTTGGGCAGCGAAGAACGAGAATTAGGCCACGAGGTTTCATGTCTTTCCAGGCGGCGAACCTTTGTCTGCGCTCCTGGTTTTTGTTCACGGAGCAGACAAAGGAAATGTCCAGGTGGGCGGAACGAGGCATCGATGCAGCTATAATGAGAGGGTAGAAGAAGAAACTGTCAGAAAGGAAACAGCCCGTCAAGACAGTGCGTGACAGAAGAAATTACCGGGAGGGGATACACAAACCGAAATGTTTAAGGTCCTCTGCCTCTGCGCGTGTGCGTGTGGTTGTCAGACTGCTGATATTGACACTGACTATTGGGGAAGTCGAGGCGAAAGTGAACAGTTTTCAAGGGACATTAGTGGACAGCTCACCATCCAAACAAGTTTTTTGACAAAACCTTAAATTTTATGTGTGTGCGTAAGTGTGTATAGACACACACATATCTATATCTATATCTATATCTATATCTATATCTATATATAGATATGTATACACACTGTATCTAGATAGATAGATAGATAGATAGATAGATAGATAGATAGATAGATAGATAGATAGATAGACCTAGAATACTGCTGTTTTTTATTTTTGTTTACCGTTTTCAAGAATTTAGATATACCAGATACCTGTCTGTATAAATACAGTATATGTGGCGTGTATGTGTGTGTGTGTGTGTGTGTGTGTGTGTGTGTGTGTGTGTGTGTGTGTGTGTGTGTGTGTGTATATAAATTTTCATAATTTCCTAATCTGTTGAATATGTTATTGTGCCAAAGTACATTTAATTGTTTGCTTTTAATGTAAGAAGATTTTGTTGCCTTCAGGAGATTTGTATTAACAGTAACGTTTAATATTATGTGATTTATGAATGTAGAGTATAGTCTGTTTGTTCAGTATGAATTGTAAAGCACCTTTCCATGCACATTTGAATATTAATTGTTTAAACAACACGGACGAAACATTATTTTATCCATCCATCCATCCTTAGATGCTTATCCTGCACTCACAGGGGATGCTGGAGCCAATCCAAGCCGTCATCAGGTGAGAGGCGGGGTACATCGCAGGGGCCAACGGGAATGTATATATTATATATATATACATTTGGCGCAATTTTTCCAGATTTTTCAAACTAACCTGCATGTTTTTGGACTGACTATTGGGGAAACCGGAGAAAACTCACACAGACACAACATGCAAACCCCAAACAGAAATGTCAGAATCGAATCAGGGTCCTTCATGCTGTGAGGCCGAAGCATTAACCACTGTGTCACAAACATTATTTTATGGTAAAGCGTAACTTTAGTAATGGTGTATCAAATGTATTGCAAGGAAAATCGAGTATTAGTAATAATACATGGAAACAAAAATACTTGAATATCGTGTTGACCACAAGTAATACTCAATTATTTGTGCAGCTGGCAGTAAGCATTAAACTGTCTAAATTATAAGGACAAGTAAAAATCCAAATATAAATATTGGATTAAAAATGAATAGATTAAAAAGTGTCTTCACAGGACATGATTGAAGGTGGGCTTTGTTAGAGTAATAAAAGCATAACTGAAACATGATTATTATGTGAGGATTGTAAAGCCTGATTTTGTTCATATTGAAGTTGGCCCAATGGACACACACACACACACACACACACACACACATACACACACACACACACACACACACACTGAAAGCAATTGTCCTCATTTAACAATGTCAGTCAGTACAGACAACATTTCTGTGTAAAATTGTGTCAAAGTATTGTTGAGCAAAACGCTGCTCTCCTGGCTCTGGTGGACGGCAGCCTACTGCTCATGGTTTATCCATGATGGGTTAATTGCAGAGAATGAATTTCCCCACGGGGAATAATAAAGGACAAATTACGATGAAAATCTTCAATATATTTGACTTATTACAGCAGGGTGACTATGCCTAGGTTGGTGGAGCAGGCATTACCCTGATCGCAAGGTTGGCGGTTCGATTTCCAGCTCCTCTCGTCTGCATGTTAAAGCATCCCTTGGGCAAGACACAATGGCCCGGTTCGCTCCTTACATGGGAGCTCTGACGTCTTTACTTACATCAAGCGAGAGGTACATAACACAACCATGGAAATTGTTTAATGAAAGTGAAACAAAAGGTTGTTATACTAGACAGTTCGCCGCAGTTGTCCTCTGGGGGACTAATAAAGTAATCGGAATTAAATTGCAATCAAAGTGCGCTGCGCTGACATAAAAATCTAAGAACAATCGAAATAAAAACGCAATTAGACAGAGAGCGGGAGAGGGAAAGAGAGAAAAGAGTATTTTGCTTCAGGAACTCAAAACAGAAACAAAATGGTAGGTTGATTTTAAATAGTTTGTTCTGAGAAACAAGTCAAAGGGAGTTGGGAAATAGGGACCAATGAAAATGGTAATAATGTTTATTCGACTGATACATGGATCAAACCGATTAAAAACGACTCAGCAATTCGAAATCATCTTTTTTTTCTCATGGATGTTTTTTATTCAGAATGTTTTAAAGAGTATGAATTCATATTTTCAACGTGTTTTACAGCCTACAGCCCAGCGTTACTCCAACTCGATGGAGATAATGCCTCTAAACAACTGTTTGAAGAATTCCATTAAGCAACAGGAGAGGATGTAATTGCGAAAGTAATTTCTGGTTCAGTCTGCATGTGGATTAAAAAAATACCAATAATATTTGATCGAATCACTAATTAAATAAATGACTTGTATGATGAAACAATCTGGGCGAGCTGATGGGTATAAGGAGAGCTAACTGCTAATTGCTAATCAGTAGCCATTAACTGCTAGCCAATAACTATTGCAAACCATCTGTTATGCTGCTATTTTCCCTTGATTGGTCAGTAAAAGAGGCTGTATCAGTCCAAAAGCTTCATGGCTCATGGTAGGGGACTGCTGTCGCCATGGAAACATCACTATGCACCTTCGCTTATGCCATAACAGAGGAGGCGCAGCGGCAAAAACTGATCATATCAACGCGTCCTGCTGCTGTGCCATGAATGCAGCTTCTGAACTCGGATGGCTGAAAAAAATTATGGAGGTAAATGTAAAATCCAATTATCATTAACAAGATAAAAAGAAAAAAATACATCTTGAAAAAAAAAAACAATTTAGGTGATTAGGAACAAAACTACAATAGGTATCTTGGGGAGTTTTCACCCAAAAGAAAAGGATTATTAACATATAAGAAATAATAATGCAGTTTGAATTTCTTGTATGTAAAGTTTAATCCAGAGAGGAATATGATTTGAGATGGTTCCAAAAAGCATTTAGGATTGGATATTTTAATATCTCTCATATGTATAATCACCACGATCCATCCGTCGCTTGCTGTTTAAATCGCAGGGCCGCAGACGGACAACATTCACTCACTCATTCGGGGCAATTTTTCCCAGTTTTTTCCAATTAACCCGCTGCATGTTTTTGGACTGTGGGAGGAAACCTGAGAATCAAGAGGAAACCCACGCAGACACGGAAAGAACATGCAAACTCCACACAGAAAGGTCCCCTTGTCGGAATCGAACCAGGGTCCTTCGTGTCGTGAGGCCGAAGCACCAACCACCTAATCACGGCTACTGGCTGGATAATTCATATGCAGATCTGTTGCATCATGGGAGTTTGTAGCATGACCTACACCTGTTATCGGAGCCACAGACTCAGGATCAAATATTTTGACTTCCTTGCTGTTTCGACCTAAACTATTAAGGGATTTCATCGCTGACCTCTGAATGCTACAGTGACAAGCGTTCATACATATGTATCAGAGAAAGAATGGATGTAATATTCAGTATTCTGCCATATTCTCATTTAAATTTCAAACACGGTGACAGATTTCAAGAAAAAAAATACAAAAAAAAAAATGCAATCACTGAAATATGTGTCGGTTTGCTCTCTTTCCACTTTCCGGTGACGATGATAGCTTTGAGGATGCGAGCTCGAAGCGCTCATTTAAAGCGGAAATAGCTTGAAAATGGCCACGGAGCCGCAACAAATATTTCAAAACACTGATGCATAATGACGTGCTCAGGTTCCATCGGGGCAGTATTGACCCACCACGTCACCGTAGGCTGTCAAAGTCCATAACAACAGGCTCCACATGTGTCAAGTGAAACAGGCTAAGTCTGCACACATCAACGCTATTAAACTGCAACGTTTCATCAGTAATCCACTTCCCACTTTAATTAAATCTGTAGTTACAGTTGTAGAGCCCTAATGGAAAGCAGATTGAGGATTGGAGGGGGTGGGGGGGCTAAAAAGCCCTGCTTTTTCAATTGGGCCCCACTATCGTTTAGGAGAGATCGTCTGCAGCCGCTTGATAACTGGATGAATCCCTTTAATCTATTTTCATGTTTCCCTGATCCTCTTGCTGGTATTTTCAGTTTCGCTGCCAACCCCTACTCCCATCCCCCAGCTCCCACCCCTTCACACACACACACACACACACACGCATGCGCACACATGCACACACACAATTCACTCACCCGTAAGTGACAAGACTTCTGTAATTCCGGGATTGCTGCTTTGTTGCTGTCCAGGGGTGAAGCCCGAGGGAAACACAATTGACAAATTCCCTTCACCAGACGCTGTATTTGAGTGTTGATGGGAGAAAGAGGGAGAGCACAAAGTCAGCGGGGCTGACTAAAAGCTTCATGTCCCTCTAACACATTTTCGCACAAGGCACCGGGAGATAACAAGGTGTTTCCATTTGTAACATCATCAGACTTAATGAAGCTGTAATTGTGAAATTGATTGAAGATTGCTGATTGCTCGGGAAGAAATGGCTGTTTATGCTTTTTTTCAAAAGCAGCTGCAGGTCCCTCTAGAAACTTTCTTGACGTTCATTTAATTTACATTTGCCTTCTTACCCGCAGACCTGCCGATCACCTCGACTTTGCTGATAGGCACTGTGGCATCAAAGTATGCCGGTAAGTTTTGAAGGCCACGAAAATCTAAAGTAATAGGTGGGCAACTGTCGCTGAAAGATGGTACCTAATATAACAAGGTTGTAGTCACTATGTCACTATCAAATAATCTTTTAATTATGTATCAGATCTGAGGGATAAACAGATTTTTCTTAAAATTACGCCGATTTCATCCTTTCTGCCTCCTCTGAAAAAGTCGAGGAAACTCAGGTGTCGTAAATAGCTTTTGGAAAACGCAAGCCGCTGTTGTATTTTTAAGCTAAATTTAACTCTCTTGTTCCACGTGGCAATGAACATGTAACTTTTAATGTGAGAACATAAATAATTGCCACCTGATCCACATTAGTTCTTGTAATGAGGGGGAGCAAGTGCTCCCGCCAGAGAAATTGTCGGGAGAGAAGGTCACGCCTCTGAAACTCTGACATCGGATATTCAGCAGCATCAAGCTGGTTATACTTGAACATCGCTTGTTTTCACTTGTATCCATGTTGGTCTCATGTTTGGTTAATATATGATGATCTAGATGTTTTCATGATATCCCTTTTTAAATATTAAAGATATTTTCATTTTGACATCCAAGGAGGAGGTATTTAGAAAATCTGATGAAGTTCAAGAATTTATTAGGGGCTTCTTACAATTTTTTTGGCATAAAATGATCAAGTGACCACTCCAAGGTCCCTTTCAAAGTTGGACATTAATGCTTCAGAAAGTCACATCAATTATCCCGTGCCGTCCCATAAAGCATCGGGTCCTGATAGTTAACCACATTTCACAGAGAAGGACACTTTTATTACATTCATTTATGTCTGGACTAAATTGTAGGTGTTGTATGCATCTAGACCAGGGTTATTGACCTGTTCAAATTTTCAGTACTTTTGCCCAGGTGCTGCATTCCAGTACTGTATCTGAAATATTCATTTTCTCTAGCTATATTTCTCTGTGTGGTCCACTTGGCGCACTGGCTTAAAATCCTCATTTGGCCATTTAGCAATGAGTTTAATAATTAGTGTAATAGATTTCTGAACAGGAGAATTGACAAAATAGAACCTACAAATTTACCATTTACAACAGACGATCATGGTTTAGTCGTGCATTTACACTGTCCTGACCATTATACCCACAGGACCCAACACCATCTAAAAATTTAAATTTGAAAACAACAGATGTATTTATTGAAATGTAGAACCATCAAGATATTTCAAAATGATCCCGGATTCAGCTACGTGTCGTAGATGAGTCCAGTTTCCAAGACGTCATGTTAGACGAGAGGAGTGTTGACACTGAAGAGAGAACAGACGCTTCCCAGAGCTGGCTGACAAACATCACACGGGCGGAGTAAGATTAGACAGCAGCCTGCTGCTTTCTCAAGTCTCAAGAAACATTTCGCTCATATCCTCCTGTCCCAGCTGAGGAATGAGTCGGCTGCAAGAGGGAGACAGTGATAAATAGAAGTGTTCAGGTGAATCATAGGAAAGCCTTTAACAGCTTAGAACGGAGTGGAAGTGCGTCATAGTACCTTGAAGAGCCTTTGAGTTTGTCGAGTGTCTGCAGGGCCTTTCCCTTGTTTTCTGAGTCATTTCAACTGGGAACGAAGCTCACAGAGAGGCGCCTCAGTTAAAGTGCAAGCCTCAAAGAAATGTTCTTTTGTATCTTAGACAATGTCAAATGGCATCTTGTGAAAAGTGCCGCATAAAAAGTGCTTTTGTTGTGGCACCACCTTTGTCACAGAGTCCCCCCCAAAAAAGCAACAACAAAATGCAAAGCACGGTTCTTTCGGAGTTAAATCGGCCCTGGCATTTTGTTCACCGTATTTATTCTTTTTCTTCATTTATACACTTCTCCTTGATATAATATGGCTCCGAATTCACTTTGTGGAAAAGTAATTGCGAAATTACTGCATACAAGGCAGGCAGCTCCTAACAAGACTATCAGACAGGGTTTTTTTAAACAGTTTCACAAAACATTTATGGCACATTTCCGATCCCGACCTGTAGGGATCCATTACTTTGTACGGCAAATGCCCAAAATCGCTGTATGGATTAGGAATACGTTGCGGAAACTTTGTCCTGAAACACTTAATTGAAAACAAATTGCACGGTGCAACAGAACTGAAACACAAGCTACTTAATTAGTTGTTGACTACAGGAAGTGACAATGTGGCAATGTACGGCAGCACATGTAGCCCACGGCGGACTAGTTGGCGAGCGTCCCATTGGAAGGTTGGTGGTTTGATTCCCTGCATTGAAAAGGAAATTTGGCAAGACACTGAACCCCAAGTTAAATAGCTAGATTATCGATATCAGAGGACCTTCACTTGCCGTAGCAAGTAAAACGAGGAGTCTCAGGATATGGGTAAATATATATAGTATACTGTCTTCATTTGATTCTTCTTCTCCTTTTGGCTGTTCCCTTCAGAGGTCGCCACAGCGAATCAACCTTCTCCATCTAACCCTATTCTCTGTATCCTCCTCTCTCACACCAGCTACTTTCATATCCTCTCTCACTATGTCCATAAATCTTCTCATTGGTCTTTCTCAAGACCTCCTGCTGGCAGCTCCAATTCCAGCATCCGTCTACCAATATATTCTCTATCCCTCCTCTGTACATGACCGAACCATCTCAGTCTGGCTTCTCTGACCTTCTCTCCAAAACATCTAACATGTGCTGTTCCTCTCATAGACTCATTCCTGATCCTATCCATCCGGGTCACTCCCAAAGAGAACTTCAACATCTTCATCTCTGCGACCTCAAGCTCTGCCTCCTGTCTTTTCGTTATTGTCACTGTTTCTAGTCCATACAGCATCGCTGGTCAAACCACTGTCTTGTACACCTTTCCTTTCATTCTGCCTGATAGTCTTCTATCACATAGTACTCCTGACACTTCTCTCCACCCATTCCAACCTGCTTGAACCTGTTTCTTTGCCTCTTTTCCACACGCTCCTTTGCTTGCCCTCAAGTACCTAAAATCCTCCAGCTTCTTGATCTCCACTCCCTGTAGCCTCACCGTTCCACACGGGTTCCTCTCATTCACACACATACTCTGTCTTGCTGCGACTAATTTTCATTCCTCTCCTTTCCAGTGCATGTCTCCACCTCTCTAGATTTTCCTCAACCTGTTCTCTGCTCTCACCACAGATCACAATGTCATCTGCAAACATCATGGTCCATGGGGATTCCTGTCTAACCTCATCTGTCTGCCTGTCCATCACCACTGCAACTCTACAACTGTATGACTGCTACTCCAGACTTCCTCATACAACACCAGAGTTCATCTCTTGGCACCCTTTCATATGCTTTTTCTAGGTTTACAAAAACACAATGCAGCTTCCTCTTGCCCTCTGCGCTTCTGTACTGTACTTTTTTATTAGCATTCTCAAAGCAAATACTGTAGTATTCTTTCTAGGCGTGAAGCCATACTGCTGTTCACAAATGCAGACTTCTGCTGTCTGTCCAGTTTCCACTATTCTTTCCCATAACTTCATTGTATGGCTCATCAACTTTATCCCTCTATAGTTGCCACAATTCAGCACATCCCCTTTATCCTTAAAAATGGGGACCATCACTCTTTGCCTCCATTCCTCAGGCATCTTCTCACTCTCAAAGATCCTGTTGAATAATCTAACCACAAAGTCTACCGCTGCCTCTCCCAGACACTTCCACACTTGTACTGGTATATCATCAGGACCAACTGCCTTTCCACTCTTCATCCTTTCCAATGCCTTCCTCACTTTGCTTTTACTAATCTCTGCTTCTCTGGGGTCTACAATAGTCATCTCTTTTACCCTTGCCTCTCTTTCATTTTTCTCAATTATCAGCTCTTCAAAGTTCTTTTTCCATCATGTCATCACTCTTCTTGCATCTGTCAATATATTTCCCTCTCTTTATTTAATCACCCGGATCTGCTGTACATCCTGTCCATCTTTATCTCCATTTCACCAAACTGTATAGATCACTCTCTTCCTCCTTACTGTCCAACCCAGCATACAAGTCATCAGTACACCCTTTTGTTAGCCTTTGTTACCTCTATCTTTACCTTACGCTGTATCTCCCTGTACTCCTGTCTGTTCTCTTCAGTCCCCGCAGTGTCCCATTTCTTCTTTGCTAACCGCTTTCTCTGTATAAACTCCTGCACGCCCTCATTCCACCACCAAGTCTACTTATCTACTTTCCTTTCAGAGGATACACCAAGTACTCTCCGACCTGTCTCCCTGATAACATTAACTGTAGTTGTTCAGTCATTTGGAAGCTCTCCAGGGCCTTTCTCAACTCCTCCATGAAAACCATGCAGCACCTCTCCCTTTTCCGCTTTGAAAGTGACGACAGATCCCAGATAGAGACCTTAATCTCCACTCTCAAACTGGACTACCCCACCCTAGTCTTTGATTCCGAGGAGGTAGTGAGAACCCTTCGGAAAACTAGGGTCTCTACAGCGCCTGGTCCAGACAGGATCTGTGGACATACCCTCAAGCTCTGTGCCGAGCAGCTGGGGGGAGTTACCAGTCCCTTTTTTATAACTCCCTGTCCTACAGCACAATGCCCCAGATGTGGAAATGTACAACAGTGATTCCCATCCCTAAAAAGGGGACCCCTAAGGCCCTGAACAACCTGAGGCCAATGGCTCTCACCTCTGTTGATGAAGGCCTTGGACAGAATTGTAAAAACTCACAGCACCAGAGTAAATGAAACCCTGGTTGATCCTCTCCAATTTGCCTTCTCATACAGGGGTGGATGATGCCCAGATTCTGCCCAGATCCTCCTCTCTGACGAACAACATCCTCTCCGACACTCTTCTCCTCCACAGGCTCATGTGCAAGGCTGCATCCTGTCTCGCCTGGTCTTCGTCCTCTACACTGACGAATGCAGGTCCAACCAACAGGACTGTCACCTGGCGAAGTACTCCGATGACACAGTCCTCCTGTCCCTGCTGTCTGGTTCCGCACTCCACAATGGCCCAGCCCTCTAGGACTTCATGCTCTGGTGCGAAGCCTCCTGCCTGAAGCTGAATAAGAGCAAGACTAAGGACATGGTCATCACATTCTCAAGTCGCCAGAGGCAACTGGCAGAGGCAATCACCACCGCCATATACGGGGAGTCTGTTGAAGCAGTGAAGGAGTACCAATACCTGGCCACTGTCTTCGACAACCTCCTGAGGTTCTCTTCTAACACTGAGGCGATCATCAGGAAATGTCACCTACGACAGTACCTGCTCAGGAAGTTGAGGTAATTTGAGGTTAGCAGCACAATCCTAACCACATTCCATTACGCCTTCATTGAGAACGTAATGACCTTCTCCTTCACCTGCTGGTTCTGGCACATCACCTAACAAGACAGGAATCACCTTGAGCGCACCGGCTTGGTCTGCTCCAAATTAATTGGCCGAATCCTCAGACCTCTCACCTGCTTAAATGACACGCAAATATTAAAAACAGCCAAAAAGATCCAACCCTGTAAACCCCTCATCACCAAGCCAACCCCCCCCCCCAACCTCACTGAATGTAATTAATGCCACACATATTATATTTATTATATAAATGCAGAGCGATTTGGTGCCATCAATTCTCACAATTTTATATATAATTTCCTTATTTTTAGCTCTTTAGTTTTGATGCTGCTACCCCATGTGCCCCCCAAATTGGCCTTCAGGGACAAATGACGTTTTTCTGTCTGTCTGTCTGTAATTTGTGGACTGACCTTTAAATTTGGAGGTCCTGTGTTTTGCACCACAAGCCAATAAGCAGCTTTTCATTGAAATATGTGAGGGCCCCACCCAAGAATCAACTATTCAGTCATGCTTTCAAGGACCAGGATAAGCATCTAGCATTATGGCTAATTTGATATAGTTGTCCAAACTCTGCAACTGTGCCATAATGTGCACACAATGTCCCAAAAGCTGTAGAACTCTGCATACAGTTATTGACCGTTGCAAGTCCCGGGACTCTCCACTGTGAAATTATTTAAATGTGTGTTTTTTGCATCTTAACTGGATTTTATAGAAGTATTAAAAACGTGTTTGATCCGTCACTCTGTCTGTAATCTCCCCTGTTTTTAAAACTTTATAAAAAAATATAATCCTTTAGTCTTAGTTCAGCCTAAATGAAGCGGTTTAGTTTTACCGCATGAAACCAGTCAGTCAGCAAACTGTCAGAGGACGCCATGAAAGTTAAAATTGGATTGAGGTGTGTCATTGTGAAAAATCTGCTCTGACATTGTGTCTAATCCTACATTTTTTTTTTTTCTCTATTCTATTGGACAATGTCAGTATTTTTCCAGAATGGTCAATCACATGGCACTCACATTGCCAGGGGAAATGACACCTACAGTCTCCCTTCACCTCGTGTCCTGGACGTTTTCATACAGCAGAACACAGACGGCTAACATAGCAGCTCCTCTCCCTCCTGGATACCACAAAAACAGAAATGAAATGCATTTCTGGTTATAAGTATGAATGAATGTTCAGTGGATTTAGACTTAATGAATGCCCTTAAAACTTAAAGTAAAAATTATCCAAAAATAAAGATATTTTTGCTGTTTCTAATGGTGTTTTATACTTGCTTTGACCATATATATAGAATTTTGGAGTATTTGAAATAGTACACAAATAAATTACATAAATTGACATTGTTTATATGAAATTCTGATTATATTTATTAACTGTTTTCAAGCAAAAAATTACCAAATAAATCCACTGGACCCTGGGGGGGCAAATACGCAGGATTGGGGAAAGTTGGCCCCAGAGGACAGTTAGTCCTGAAAATACTTATAACGGGGAACGCTGAGTCATGGAAAAGCTACTCTTTAGAGTTTGTTACATTCATTTATTTATTTATTAATTTATCGCTTCCATTGCATCGCTCTGTATTTCAACTCTCTGGTTTTAGTCACACTGATGCCTTTCTTCTTTTTTTCACTATATTTTTTTACCATTTACCATTTTATATCACTGCGTGGAGACATTTATTCTTATGACAGCTTTATCTGTTCCAGTGTCTCATGGCATAGATATATATTTTTGTATCCACCAATTATGTATTGTTCTTTTAATCCCCACAGTGCAACTAAAAGAGTAACTCTTGAATTTAATGCCGGTATAGATTTACTTTATATTAAGTATACACACTAGGACCCTTCATTTTACAAAAGTCTGATTTTTTTTTTTTTTCGCTTCCCGGCAAAACCATATTGGATTATTGATTTTTACACAATCGTTAATATCTTACATGACTTAATGGATTTGGCATACACAGACATTTTATTGTTTTACTTTTGAGCAGGCAGGGTTGGTTGAGTAATGGTGGCAGGAAGAGGCGCTGTGCCAAGCGGATATTCCTTCTTGTCCAACGGCCGAATGTGTTATTTCTTCTTCTATTTTACGTACAGTCCTTCTGATCTTTACCCACTTTTTATACGACAAATCAAGGTCCAGTAAAAAAATGAAAAAAATGAAGTAGAAACGTATTTCCTTGTGACAGTGTTATGGTTTTTTGGATTTTCGCACATCAATTCATGCATCATCTATACCACTTATCGCGTATTCGGGATTGCTGGGGGACTGGAACCTATACCAACTGCCTTTGGGCGAAAGGTTCGGTGCACCCTGGATCGATCACAGGTTCACTTACGGAACTATAGAACCATTCAGTCTTTAACGACTGGGCAAATTAGGGTTTTTTATTGTGGGAGGAAACTGGAAAACCTAAAGGAAACCCACACAGACACGGGGAGAATATGCAAACTCAACACAGAAACGGAATCCAACCAGGAACTTTTTCTGACCGCTGAGCAACCCTGCTGTCCATTCTTGCAAATTCCTGACTTTAATTCCATAAATCAAGTATGGTATAATTGGACTCATGAAAAATGTTATCAAAGCGGTTCCCTTAAATGTGAGGAAATACAATGTTGACTATTAACTGATTTCATTCAGAAGGTACAAACAAAAATACATACTTGATAGTGACTTTGCATCCATACGATAGAACAGAAATGAGGTGCACGGTTTAGAGTTTAAGCAACTTGATCAAATCCAGCGATGCTACTTTTTTTCCAGACTCGAGCCAACCAAAAGAAGAATCGTCAATTAAATAGTTATGATGATGCTCAGAGCTGACTCCAACCCGCAGACAGACTGTCAGTTTGGATGAGGCAATGAAGTATGCGCTGTACATTTCTCGCAAAGCCCCAGGCAGACGCCAGCTCACCAGATGACCTGTCCCATATTTTACCACTTACCGGGTGGCCTTACTAAGATAGAAGTAGCGCTGTTATTTGCTGTGTAGGCTGCAAACCGTTTCATTTTTGAGCAATACATTGGATCTTCCTGTGTTTGCTGTTCAGATCAAATAGCCCAACGACTTTGAGAAAAATATGTATTTACGGGGATGCCACTCTCTCTGTCTACATATTTTCAGTTAAAACATCATCAGAATGGCTGCTGTAGTAACTAAAAGCACCTTGTATCCCCCCCGACGCCCACCCCAGCCCTCCAGCCTTAGCCAATGTAACTGTGCGCAAGGGTGTATACATTTCTACTTCTGCTCATGCATGTGGGTTACGTGCGCCGCAACGGGAGTCGTATTCATCGCTGCAGGATACAAAACACTCTAATGGATCACAGCGAAGCCTGCTGTTCCATCGCAGAGCATTGAACAATAAGGTCTGAGGACAAGGAAAGCACTTGGTGGCCTTTTTTGCTGCACAAAAAAAAAGGGGAAATGTTGAAACCGAAAGCCATGCAGCCATGCCAGTGGTATAAATATGTAAAAGGTGATTCAAAATACAGCAAAAACATGAATTATTAATGCAACCTACATCGGACAGAAGGGAAGCAAATCCAATGGACAAACCCAATTAAATAAATATTTGTTACTGTGTATTTTTGTGTGTTCGCTCTTAGAAGTCTTGCCCGCTTCGTCTGAATGAATGGGAATGTACTCCCACGTGTTTTGGCACGAGAGGTGATGTTTCATCACGGCGAGGTTTTCCCGTGCAGCTCTTATACTGGATGCGGGGTAACATATGGCGAAACGCACTAGAAACGACAGTCGCTCAGCTTTGATTTTTTTTTTGTTTAAAGAAAGCTGGTGGGTGTGCATCTTTTGAGTCGTTGGTGCGTTTTCCCAAGCTTTTGAAGAAAGCACGAACCCCTTGCCCTCATTTGCATGCGCCTGGTTTATTTAATTTTATGTTTGGGATCAGTGAATACTTTTGTCAGCTCTTCTGCCTCATCTCCAGGGTCACGTTGAAGGTCTGCTTCCCCAAAATTCCCTATTATCTTCAGCTGACTGCATTAGCGCTGCCACAGTGGAGCCCCACGCTGAGAGCCTCCTGACCTTGCTGATGAAGGAGTTCTAGGCAGAAGCAGGTGACATCATCAGACGAGGACAGAATCAAGGCTTTTCTTAAGTGTGTCCCCGGGCTGGAATGTCACTCACAAGTGGGATGACAGTGACACTTTCATCCAATCATTCATCTTTATTCATTAGGCGCTTTGCCCTCTAGACCAGGACTAGTTCACATCTTGTCACCCAAGACTATTTTTTTGTTCCATGTGATGCATGTAACATTCTTTTTGGTTCAAAATAGAGCGGAATGGCCGATTTGGCAATATAGCCAAATGCTACAACAAAATCTGGATTAAAAAGATCACCTGTGACATAACTGCATTGAAACTAGTTATTACGATTTTCTCTTCGAATGGAAATGCTCACATTGATTCAAATGTAAAGCGATGCCCAATTAACACAACTGCAAATAATAATACCAAATATGCCCCCAAGTTCCTGCTGGCTCTCTGCGGAGGAAGGCCCGACTCCCAATTTATGACAATTATATTTACTTAGTCACTTATTTACGGAACCTTCGTTGTTATGGTGAGGGTATGTTTATTTTAGTTCAGATTTTTTTGTATTTATTTGTAAACGTTTAAGCATTTAAATTGGGTGACATGTTATCTTCTTAATGGAAGACAAAGGTAAAAAAAAATTAATACGCAGGACAAGAAGTTACTATCCCCTGTGCCAAAATCCAAGGTAAAAGTCTAATTCAGATTATAAAGAAGCTAACAAGCAATAAAAGAAAGAACAAGCAAGCTACCAGCAAGCTAACAAACTAAGACAATACGCAACTGTAGTCTGAAGCATGTCATCAAAGTTTCCAGGTGGGTTGCCAAAGTTTTGTTGAGTTAGATTGGTCGGTTTGGTAGAAAGAGAAAATGACTCTTCAATAACAAATCAGTAATAACACCTTTATAGGGACCAACTCAAGTTGATTTAATAATTGTACATCATAATGAATTTTGAAAAGTGCTTTGCCTTACATGACTAGTGAACTCACATTGTACACTTAGAACCCACACCTTTCCCGCAGCGAGCCTTTCGAACATCAAGACTCATCATCAGTGACTTTGCCCTTTGTCGAATAAAAAAGAAGGAATAAGAAATAACGGGCCTTTGTTTCAGATATTACAATTTCCTGTCATTTTAGGTAATTATTTCCTGATGCCATGAATGAGCATGTCATGGCGTGTGAACAAAGGTGTTATATGGTGTATTCGATGACTGTTAACAGAGGTAGGCTCCTGACAGAGGTAGGCTACCGATTACAATGAATAGATAAGCTGTAAGGCACCTTTCTTTCAGCTTGTCACCGGGCGTGACAGCTCGGCGTGGCTCGAGAGTAATAGAGGCGTCCAATTATCTCCAATGCTCAGCAGGCCCGTGTGAGCAAATACGTACAATGCCCATAACAAAATCCTCTTGCCAAGAAGCAAATTAAAGTCAGTTTCATTTTGCCTCAAAAGTGCTTACTTACAACCAAATTTCTCCTCAGCTGTTTCCCCCCATTCACTCAAATGCCATTCATTCAAGATTTTCCCCCGCCTCGGTTAAATCCATGCAAGTGATTCGCGTTTGAGACGGTTTTAGAGCCGAACTTTCGATGACAAAATTGCCACAAATCAGTACGTGACCTAACAAATCGTGTCCGGTCTGCCTCTCCTGCCCTTTGCTTTCCTACGCACAGAAAACACACCTACCAATAATATCGCCCTAGAAAATCACATATTTTCCAGCTTTTGCTCCGGTGAGGTCAGGGTACTATTTTGAAATAAGTTGGAATAACAGTCTGACACTCACCTTGGTTATTCTTGCTTTCAATCTTTACTTTGCAAAACAGAAATATACACTTGGCAGTTGTGCAGTAACAAATTGTCGTCAAAACGTACGGTGGCAAACTGGACTTCTTCCTGAAGATGTTTCACCTCTCATCCGAGAGGATTTTTCAGGGAACCCCGGGCAGTTTCCGGTGTATATCTGGTAAGGTCGGGGTTGGGTGTTGATCCAAGTTGTCTTGGTAATCGAGTTGTTGGACTAACATGGGTGTCGCTGTGCACGTGTGTCATTCGGGGTACAAAGGTACAAATCCCAGGGACTCACCTGAGTCGGAATCTGAATAGGTTTATAATGGCTCGTATGTCTCCTTCTTCTTCTCTCGGCTGCTCCCTTCAAGGGTCCAAACAGCAAATCAACTTCTTCCGGACGGGCCTCTTTTCTCACACCGACTAACTTCATGACCCTTCTCACTCCGTCCATAAAGCTCCCCTCTGGTCTTCCTCTTGGCTCCTTGCCCAGCTGTTCCAACCTCAGCGTCATACTCACTACATTCACACCCTCCTCTGTCCACGTCCGAACCATCTCAGTCTGACTTTATCTCCAAAACATTGAACGACTGCCGTCCCTCTGATGGAATTATTCCTGATCTTATTCATCGTCCTCGCTCCCAAAGAGAAGCTCAACATCTTCTGTTCACACCACTGGCTCGTAAACCACTCTTGTCATTCTGGTTTTTGTGTAGATCACGTTAAACGGAAGAAACGCATTTGATCATTAGGACTGAGGCCTGGTTTCGTTCGCGGATCTCGACATGGAATTTGCAACGCGCAGATGGTTCTGGTATGTTTGTCGATCTAGGACCTCCTCCTCTATTTAGAGAAGGTTTTTCCAGTTTCAAATTGGTTTCAAACACATTCACACAACAAGTCATCTCAATCAACAGAGAACCCCAATCCCAACAACTTCATACCAGAAAGAATAGGGGTGCCCAACACGTTGCTTGCGAGTTACTGGTCGATCACAAGCGCGGCGTGGGTTCCACAGGAGATTGTGCAACATAAACCAAGTGAACCGCGAGCCACAGACTACATTACAGTACCGGTAGTGTGGGTAGATTGCTTGTTATTAAGAAAAGTACCTTAGCCTGTCTTCGTTCTCCACTGTGGCATTTGGCACTTGATTGACAACCACAACAGCCAGTCTGAGATCTCGATCCAAATACCGTACGACAATGACCGATGAGCCTTTGGAGGTCTGTTTGAGACTGGCAACATAATGACGTAATGGCCAAAAATGTTCAGAATTGTAGAGTATTGTGTCATAAATGACTGTCTCAGAAAATCAAAATATTGTGATGAAGCTCTTTATCTTCTGTAATGCAATTAAAAAAACAAAAATGTCATACATTCTGGATTCATTACAAATCAACTGAAATATTGTAAGTCTTTTATCATTTTAATATAGATGATTATAGCTTACATCTAAAGAAGACTCATCTCAAAATATTAGAATATCATGAAAAAGTAATTTTTGTTTTTTTATTTGCATTACAGAAGATAAAGAACTTTTTCACAATAGTCTAATTTTCTGAGACAGTCCTGTACATTTTTATGCTAGTATGTAAGGAAGCAATATACATTTTAAACATAGAGTATATTTGGTATATATATATATGCTCAACATCTATTTATATATACATATATGTAAATGTTGTAGATGTTGACCATTTTTATTGTCGGTAGATTATTTTGACTTGTGTGAGCACCCGTGTTCTCGGAGAACTGTGGGGACTTTAACAACAACAAACTATGACCTGGATGAGTGGGATCTTCATGCATAATAACAAATTTCCTCTGAGTATGAACAAAAAGTTTCTCTTTGTACACAAATTAAATGAAGTCTCAGAAATGCCACGGTGTGACAAAATCATTGAGGGACACCATAATGTCCATGCTAATCATGGAAATCAACAGCTGTGCAAAATTCTCCAAAGGAAATGAAGTGGCCCCGCAGCACTTAGTGTCTCACCAGAAATCGTGAAAATCCATCTGTGCGGATCCCTCTCTCTCCAACATCGCACACATGTGATTGGGGGACAAGGCTGCTTTTTTTGGCAAACCGGTTAGTTTTGTAAAATTAGCTTTGCTTTCAGTATGTTTTAGTGCCCTCCCATGAGGCCATTAGGGCTGTTGTACCTGCCATACTGCATGTTTTCTTTTTTTTTTATGCAATAAAAGCATACTCTATGTCCGTGTTTGTGTGTGTGTGTGCGCGTTCTGGAGTGAGAGGGAGTGTGTAGGTGAACACACGCGAGCTCGGCTTTTAATTATAAATGTGATTAATGGCCTAAATGAAACACAGTCGGACTTGAGGGTAAATTATTTCTCTCACAGCCTGTCTTAAATAGATTCAATTTACTATTCCATCCCCTCTGTCTGTTTCGTCTCCCTCCGTCTCCCATCAATCTTACTTTTTAACGTCCTATATGAACTTGACCATCTTCCCTCTCAGGCTCGCCTCATGTTTTTGTTTTGCGTTTTCCACACCTCTACGCGGCCTCCTCTTCCTCTGTTCTAAATTTGAGTCCAGATCTGTTTACTCCCACGTATTTTGCCTCTCAAGAAGCGTCGATCACTCCCGTCAATTTATTCCCCGCTGTCTTCATACTGTTGTCATTTACATACTGTTATAGCGCATGTTTAAGCTTGTCATTTTCATTTGCCATCGACTGCAAACGGTTCTGGTTCGCCACACATAGGGAATTGATTTTTTTTTTCTCATCTCAATACACATTTATTTGCTTTGTAGACTCGCGAGATTGACACGAGAAGATTGATTCTGTCTCTCTCTCTCGCATGTGCGTGGGGACCTGGATGGATTTGGAACAAGATTAGCTTAGCTTAGCATTTTGAACTGTAACCGGAGAACGCACCGGCTTGGCTCATCCAAAGTGAGATATATCTCGAAAACAACTTATGTGACAGTGTAAAATATGAGGATACCTCTTATTTATGAGCAAAATACAAATATTATATAACTTATTTGTTCAAAGATTTGCTTTAAAAATCATCTTGTTGTGTCAACTGGACAAGAGGAAGCTGTGTGACATATTCTTCTTGTATTCTCACAAAATGAGTGACGAATTTTTAATCCTTTCATACGTTCATCCTCGAAACTATCCAGGAATGACAACACCTTCTCTTTCACTGCCTCTGCTCTTCTAAATTAACTACGGCCTCTTCCAGTTTGTAAGTAATCACGCAATAGCTCCCCAGTCACCCCGTGAGAAAAAAGTTCTTCCCAGACGTTGCGCTGGGAACAAGGTCTCAGAATTCCCGAACTGAGCAAGAATAATTCACTTCTTCTTTCGCTTCTCGCGGCGTCTGTGCAGACCTGAGCAGAATGCAAGACCGAACCTTTCATCAGATGCAAAGTCAAGTTCAGGTTGGACAAAGAAATGTACTTGAACGAAGCTATGTTGGCGAACTGGTGGCACAAATATCAGTCGTCTCATCTCGGTCCTAAAGACTAGATCCATCAAACACCCGGATTAAATAATTTGTAAATGAATAGCTTCGTTTCCGAACGGCAAGGGGTGTTTCAAGGATAAGGATGTTTTAATCCAGCTTAACTCCCAGTAACGCTTAATTTTGAAGAGAAACAACTTGTTTTTGTTGGGACTTTGTGAGCTTAAAAGAGGAAGGAAATCTCTATTGTCATTGCAGTGATGAAAGAGTAATTTATTCTGTCCATTTAACCCTGGCTCTCCGCAGCGGTGGGCAGCCACGGAGCAGCTCCCCCCCCCCCCGGGGGACCGACACTACTTCATTCCAGTTCCAGGAGCACAGACACAAGCAATGGCTTCCTAACATATATGTCTTTGATGGAGTGGGTACCCAGAGCACAAAGAGGATTCGCGGGTGGGAGTAGGAGGGGGGCTAAGCAAACTGTAGACAGAAAGGGCCCAAAGGACCCAACCTTGGACCTTTTCCTTGTTTAAGAATGGGCTTAAAAACCTTCCTCTTTGAGAGAGCTTATTGTTAGGGCCAGGCCAGTTAGGCTGCCATTGGCTCACCCTGCTGACTGATATCCATCGATGCACTTGTCAAGTCCCTAGACGCTCTCATTTTGCAGGTTTGGGTCCATTAATGTGACTTTTTTATGGATATTATAGCTTTTAATGTATAATATCAGCTATTATCATGTAACTGTTAAGGCTGCTGTTAGCTCTAATAAGAGATCATTGTGCCTTTCCTCTGTCTCAATCGCACACCTTTTCTCTTGCTGTCTCTCTTTGTACCCCAGCCAGTCGAGACAAAAGCTTGAGCTCGGACCCGGTCGAGGTTTCTACCCAATATAAGGCGGTTGTTCCCTCGCCAAGTGCTCACTAAATAGGGAAAGTAGGTTTTCTCTCGCTCATTTTAAAGAGTGTGGTCCAGACTTGCTCACGAGACGAGAGCCAGTAGTATTTGGACAGCAAGATTGTACTGTAACAGTGATTTTCTCTGAGAAAAAATGGACCTGTGCCAGATTGTGGCTTTGGTTTTGGTCATTTAGTTCTGATTTGATTTGATAAAGTTCAGCATATTTACATCAGGACAGACACTGCTGCTACAACCTGATCTATAAGATACAGACTGAACACCAGTAACTGCAAACAGAAGTTTAATACCAACGTATTACTTCCTGCATCATATATGTACATCGCACTGTACGCAATTTCCATCATCCAGGGTTTTACCGCAGAAGCGGAGAGGATTTTCTTTTCAGTTCTTATTCATCAAAGTCTTGATGTGTCTGTCTTCATTATCCATGGTCTCATCGGCAACTTCCAGTGTTTTACCTTCATGACGACTTTGTCAGCGATACGTCTTCCCTTAGAGAGTCTTGAAGAACGGGCCAGATGATTGGGAAAGACAAAATAAAAAAAAACATCTTTGATCATGTACCTCAGTTTTCTTCTGTAGTGTTTTACTTCTCTTGGTGTTGTTGAGCTAACTGGCAGACTATTTATACAAATGAATACTTTGAAAAATGCAAAATGTGTGTTGCTTACTTTATTCCACAGGTAAAGAGAAAGAATACACATGTATATGACAAACTGACGTCTGTGCTTGTCATCATGTCATCAAAAAATGCATGATAGTGTTAAATCCTGTCAGAGGGATATAATTTATATGAAAAAAATGTACATTTCATTTTCATTGCTGATCTGACAGCTCACCCGGGCAAGGGCGGTCAAATAAATCAGTATAAAATGAATTCTTTGTCTTCAGAAAGTGACTTCTGAGCAGAGTAACTCCGGGGAGAATCTGGAGTCTCTGTTAGCGGCTTTGCAACCGAAGAACACAGAAAACTGTTGCTTGCAGTCAAGATCACATGCACTGTCACAAAGTTACACAAAGTAAAGTTATTAAATGTTTCTAGATCTTCCGCCGTGCAAAATAAAGCATGAATATAGTGGCGGCGCCTTGAAAGCATGCTGCCTCGCTGTCAAATTCCTCGTGTTTCACTCTAGAGTACTCGAAGAATATGACACATCATATTTATATGATTCATTGCATTGTGAGGGGAACTGTTTCTGCCTTAGTTTCTCACATTTTTTTCGGCAAGAGAGCAGCACATTAAAGCATTACATCAAGCTAGAATATTTATATTGCAAATGCATTCCAGCTCCTATATACAGTACATCCATCAGAGCAGCACTGGAATTCATATGTAGCCAGCAAGTATACATTTGATATTTATCCCTATTTTACCCTAAAAAGTTCTTGATGTGTTTGTTTGTACATTTTTCCTGGAAAATATTTGGCTCTTCTGCGGCTCAACCCTTATAAAATTGGGAATCTTGGGTCGTAATTCCAAAACCAAGTGCTGAAAGATGCACAGAAGACTGTGTTTAGGGAACAGGCGCGTGTGTTACACTGCTGCGTGCAGCGATATTTGCTGTGAACAGGGGAGGGGCACACTATTTTGGCTTGCGAGCTATTTTTAAAGTGACTAGGGGAAAATGATTGACCTACAATAAAAATGCTAAGCGCCCGTTAATTTATACACAACCCAGGTAAACTTTACATTCAAAATATACTGTTTACGTCGTATAACGGCATGAACATACAATTCTGTACATTTTTGGCCATTCCCTTACTCCGATGACGCCTTACGCTGAATGGAATCCACCAGGATTGCATATTTGACAGTAGCCAGCCTCAAACACACTTCCAAATGTCATGGTGGGACAATATTTGGGTTGAGATCTCAGAAAACTACAGTGATGATGGATGATTGGGGAAACAGTTATTTTTTTAATGACATGTAAACTATTCCACAAAGTCCTGCTTGCTCTTGAACTTAATATATTGTTCGTTCTTTTCTGATGTTGAGAGCATCCATAGGACAAGATCGGAACTGAATATAATGTATGTGGAGCAATGCAGTGTCACAAGATGTGTTTTCTCCATTTCCTTTCAGATAAATGGCATTTCTAAAAGCAGCTGAGTCAGCTGAACCTCAAACCACTTAGCCAGTTAGGGGGAATATTTTTATAACAGAAACACTTAACCTACGGCACAATTCTATATGTTCTGACGTCTCCACAGTTAGACAGAGACACTTTTGTATGACAGACGTTCCATTCAAGTGTCTCTTGAATTCCAACTTAAGGACACCTGTGTCTACCGAATGGGGTGATAATATTCGGTGAAAAAAAAGAAATAACAAATTTATTCCACATATTTACCAAGGACAAGTATATATATCCTTGCTGTGGCTGTCACTACCTCTTGCAAAAGGACCAACTGGAAGGCAAAAACAGTGCATGCAGTACATCAGAAGTAAGTGGAATAAAAGAATAGCTACTGACCATGCTGAAAAAACTGAAAGAAAATTTTGGTGGCATTAAAAGAAAGGTTCAGTTCAGGCTTTACAGGCAGAGCGATACAGTGAGTGTCATGATGCTTTTGTCCTTGAAATTTTTAGACGACGGTTCACAAGAGCAATGTTAAGCAGCAGAAATTGTGAACGGCAAACAAAGAGTCTGACATAAACCAAAAACATCCCCTGACCAGGATGACCGTCTCTTCATCTCAAGGTCACACGGGAACTGTAGGATGACATCACATGACCAACAAAAAATATGGCAAATGGTGAAATGGCATTGGAAATAAGCTCCTAAAGGCAGGGCTCAAGTCCTGCAAAGCTACAAAAAGCAAAGATGAGCCAAGATAAAGTTTGCAAAAGTCCATAAGGATTGGATCTAATTTCCAGCTTTTCCAAAACCCAGTTGTCTTTGCGGTTACATGAGACCTGGAGAGACCTTTAACCCTCATATTATGTTAAGGGTCAATTTGACCCATTTCACCCATTGACCCAATGGGTCAAATTGACCCTTAACATAATATGAGGGTCAAGCCACAATGTCTTGCAAAATATGTGAAATATGGTGGAGGACGTCTGACGATCTGGGGATGCTTCACCAAAGTTGGAGTCCGTCAGATTCGTCTTTGTGAAGAAGTATGAATTAAGCCACGTAAAAGGTAATCCAGGAAAAAAACTTGCTACCATTTGTTCTGAAAATGTTCCCAACTCTAAGGATTGTTTTTTTTTTTCTTCCTCCAGAACAATGCTCCATACCACACAGCTAGAACGATCAAGATGTGGATGAAAAACAACCAGATCAGGACCTTTTCATAGCCAAACAATTTTCTTTGGATGTTTTTAATGAGTATTTTCAATCAATATTGAATATAGTAACTCCTCATTTTTTCCTTTTGTTTAATTTTGTAAGGATGGTTACATACAAAATAACGTCGGTTCATTTCTATGATCATTAATGATTTTAAAGTTGAAATAAAATGCTAACAAATTTTAAATATTTAAATTTTCATTTTGTTCAATTTACATGCTACCTAATTGGCCCGCACATAAAAATTAAATAAGAAAGGTCGCCCACCGGCCAAAATGATTTTCCACCACAGCTGTACCCCATTGGAAACCTCAGGAATTTGATCAGGAGGAAGATGGAGGGTAAGAAGGCAGCAAAAAAAGTTGAGCTGCTTGAATTCTTGCAATTCTTAAGGTCGCCCAATAGCAATGTGAAGGAAAGGTGGAGAAGATGCCACGGCATGACAGCTGCGATAGTACGTCAGGATGATTCCACCAAATATTCATTTATAAACACTTCCTTAAATATTAGTAATTTGCTGGTTCAATGAATATGATTTTTTTTTTTTTTTTTGCATTGTTCGAGGCCTGAAAACACTGGACTTTTTTGTTTTTGTTTTTTTAATCACTTTTCATTTTCTGTAAATAACTGACAATATTTGTAGTGAAAATGTATGAGCTATGTTATCAGTGGTTTATAGAATAAAACAAAATTATTCATTCAATGCAAATATACACTTATGAATAGCAAAATCAAAAACACAGAAAAATTTGCAGTGGTCTCTTCATTATTTTCCAGAGCTGTATAAGCTGGTAGCATCTTAGTCGCATACCGAAAACATGGGGAGGCATGGAGACACACTTCCACCTGGAGAAAGAAAAAAATTGTAAGGGTTGCTCGGTAACAATACAGGTTTGAGTTTTTCAGCATGTGATATGTCAGTGTCTATGAACGATCGCCCTTTGAACATTTTCAAACTACATTGTTTGAAGTCCATTTTCGAGAAAACAATTCCCAAATCCCTTCGGTTGACTTGAGTGGACAGACACACACACACACACACACACACACACACACAAGAGCACACACAAACAATAAAAGAATCTTTCAAAGTTCACCCAATCACACAGAAAAGTAGTCTTGTCTTCTGTAGATTTCACATTTCCTGTGGGACTTTACAACGGACCGCACACCGCCGTGGAAACGGATGCCCAGACTCGAGCAGGGTAAATACAACACGGTAACCAATCACAAACACAACAACCAATCACAGTAATCATGCATTACACCGTGTTGGGAGGTAGACCGTCACAAGTTCAGCAGATGCTTTTGCTTCTAGAGGAAGATTTAAATGTGCTTTTTTTGTCATCTTTTAAGTTAATAAACCATCCAGGTCCCTCACTCTGCTTCAGCTTCAGAGATCTTGTATTTGCAGAAATGCCTTCAGGGACGCCTCAGGCCACCTCATGCAGTTTGTTATTCAGTAGTTATAGGGCTCGTATTAAATCTTCCTATCTCTCAGGAGGTACCCGGTCCCGGGTGAAAATCTGACTGAATGGAATTGGGGCCAAATTGTTCTCCCAAACTGAAATAAAACTGGAATTGGCAAATTTGTCCGGCTGTTAGGTGAGGTATACCGCCAGCTTTTCATTCATTCATCCATTATCTATACTATCCAGCACTTAGGGTCACGGGTGGCCTGGAGCCTATCCCAGCTGTCATTTGGCGACAGGCTGGGTTCGCCCTGTGCGTGTCGCCAGTCGTTCACAGGGCCGCACACACACACACACACACACAGGCATTCAAACATTTACTCCCCCATTGCCACACCTGGGGCTCCAATGGAACTATTACATTTTTGGACAGCGGGAGGAAACCGTACAACTCAAAAAGACGTGGGGGAGAAAATGCAAAACTGCGGCCCCATCCAGCTCCTAAACCGATATCTGAACATTAATATATAGTATATACCATTGCCAGTGGGCCCATTAGGCAATACAAGGGTCCCTCCAGGGGGCGCTCTGGTATATATCTCCATTTCTGGAGTTTAAAAATCTACTGGATGGCCCTTATTCAGCTTTTGCTTCATCTCAAGTTGCGATAAATGGCATTGCAATATTATGTGACATCTCTAACTTGAGATGTTAAGCTGACTTGAACACACTCCGAACACCTCGCTGATGGGGGTGTAAAAATTCCCACTGACTTAATGAGTGAGATGTAGCAAGGTGGATTTGTGGCGTCTGCGTTGGTAAAAAAGCTGAAAGTGAATCCGCAATAAATGGTGCCGATCACACGTTAATATGAAGGCTTAATGTTAAATCATTTACTGGTTCTGATTTGTCTCCACCGGTCTCTCCTCCCTCATTTTACCCCCTAAAAGTTGATTGACAAAAGGACTGATGCCACACGTGTAATAAGTTTGGACTGTGAGAAAAGAGGAAGCTACAGCAGAAAGTTGATATAAAAGTTGGAAAAACACCAGATAAAATACAGAGTCATTAATCTCTCCATCTGACAGCCAGAGACGACGGCGCCGCTGTGGGACAGCGAGTGACAACCTGCGGCTTCCAGAATGAAAGGAAGCGACGCAAAGTTCCTCCGCGCAATGCTGTCACAACAACTGTACGCTCGTCTCAAGGAACAGGATCTCAATTTTTTTTTTTTTTTTCCTCTCGTTTTCAATTCCCGCGAAGACGTCGATGCTCCTCTCTCGCCGGGCGTCACTATTGTGGAGGGATTCACGAGGGAAGCCTGAGCCGAAATCAAATTACAACGTAATCAGAATCGAATGCATCTCAATTAATCGAAATAGCGCCTTTGTGCGACGCATATCCAAATTCTGGCGGGCGAAAAACGCGGCCATGCCCGTTGACAAATCGGATTTACTTCCTGGGTAGCTGCCTGTTGCCGGGCTAGGGACGGGACACAATTACTGCTTGTTTGTGAACGATGTTGGCTTCCACCCTCGGCATGTCCACGTTGTGACTGCAGTGTCCTTGTCCTGAAGGTAAACAGCATCGCCTCGCTAAAAACAAGCCCCCCCCACTTGCTCTCCGATAACTACATGAAGGTCTCCCCCGCCCCGGCACCCCTCCGCCTTCTCACTACTCACAGACCACAATAACTTTGATTTCTGTGCGTTTGGGATGTGTGTGTGTCGGGGGGGGGGGGACCAAGCATGAAGGCAATGCATCAAAATGCCTTTGCAGCGCTGCTGATAACACGCCGCTGCCTCGGGAATAATAGATTTGATTGAATTAGCCATCCATTTTTCTCCAAGCTCATACATCTCAAAGTGGCTTGATCCCACTGGCAGCCAAACGCTTGTGATTGAAGAGTCAGAGAAGGGGGGGAGGGGGTGCTGGGCCGAAAAAAGATTAAGACCAAATGTAGAAACACGGGCGGATGGTTAAAAGCGGGAGAAGCGTTTTTTAATTTATTTGAGTTGGGCTGGAGGGGGTCATACAGGACGCCTGAGCCTCTTTTTTTGTTTCTTACCCTTCAGATGTTGCTCTTCACCCTCTGAAACCAAAGCGGAGGAATGTATAATGTCCCTTTTCCTAAAGGGTGTGTTCAACCATCAAACAGCGTGGTTGCTACAGAGAGGGGCCGGGGGAATGAGGTCTTCTCAGCTCTTGACAATTAGAGATGCCCAACAAGAAAAACCCCTTCACATGAATGATTAGATTGTATGCCACATTAATCAAAAGTGCAAGGAGCAGAAGTGCGCTATGTGGCATGTCTGAAAGCATTTCATCCAGAAACATCTGAGACCCGGGATATAAAAGGAACATGCTACGAGGTATCTTTGTATTCGACTTGCCGCACACACCGGGAGAATATGAAACATGAAATGGTGGCCCCACGGAGTGGAGAAAGAGGGAAGAGGTGTCACTGTGGATCATGTTAAATCCTGCAGGCACAGACTTTGAACGCCACGGATGCTTATTAATATTCCTGTCTCACTGTGGGCTTTCGCAGAAGCTGAGATGGGATTGCAGCGATAACTGAAGTACACGGCGATGGACGCAATCCCCTGAATTACCTGGAACCTGACCGGCAAGCTAAACTTCCCATAAGGCGGCCTGGAAGTAAATCAATGCCTGTAATTGGTTTGTTTCTCTCCCGCTCTCGTGCCTC
Source organism: Fistularia commersonii (assembly GCF_037954325.1). Lineage (NCBI taxonomy): Eukaryota > Metazoa > Chordata > Actinopteri > Syngnathiformes > Fistulariidae > Fistularia > Fistularia commersonii. Next base: position 2,193,916 of record NC_141316.1, on the reverse strand, counting down.
ACCGACCCCCACTTGCTAACTTCCCGTGAACGTAGTCGACCCCTCCTCTCCCCGATACAGGGTGTTTATGAGGGGACGGAAAAACACAAACTGTGAGGGGAAACGGGGACGGGGGGGGGAGATTGAAGACAATTCACACATTTCCAATTCTCTTTCCATCGCCGGCTGTCAGTGTTATATTTTTTGCGGAAGATTCAGTCGGGTGGTTCGGTTTCGTTTTTTTGACGGGGCCGACGCCAAATGCAACGCGCTACTCGCAATTCTGGTGATCAAAAACCAAACACTTGATGACTGCTAAAAAAAAAAAACATATCCAACACAGAGCCATCTTTTGCCTCCGTACTTAAATCGTGCTTTCCTCAAAGTTGTTTTTTTTTTAATGATGCATCTTCTTGGTTCGACGTCCACAAACATAAATGACTGCAGTGGCGTTTTGTTTTACCGTCCTCAAAAACCAACTCAAAAAAAAACTCTTCCGTTTAACTTTGATTAATGTTAGCTTTGGTTTTTCAGCAACTTTAACTACCTTGTTCACTTAAGCAGGAGTATTTCAAACACAACAAACTTGCAACACTCCAAGTTTTATCAAAAATTACGCTTCGATTCTCAAGAGTCGGATTCATCGAGCTTCTGTTCAAATGTGACGCAATGTTTTTACAAAACGTGACAAAGAATGAATGGGTCATGTGGAACAAGTGTGAACTTTTTGGGGGCTTATTCTTAGTCGGTTTCCAATTTTACAACAAGACGGCACTCCCGGATGATGTAATCAATATTCATGTTGGGCTCTGGTTGCCGTTTCCCGACCAGCGAAACCCTTGGAGGGAAGATATCAGCCTCTTCATCGTCAGAATCGCGGATGGTATTCTTCCACCGACATATTTCTATCTCCAGTGGAGAGGGAGAGATGCCATTCTATGCATCATCAGTTATTCACCGAGACTGTTTTCATTTATCTTTATCCGACCTTACCCCGTCTCCTAGGAATCGAAAAGGTACCAGGCGATGCTCCCTGGAAAAAAAAAATATGACATATCCAATTTCTTCTCCCTGTATTTGGAGTCAACAACCAGTCTATTTTCAGTTCACCCAAATAGCGCATGATCCCCGTGCTAATAATAATCCAAGTTCAGTGCCAGATGTTTTCACTTGTCGCTCCGGGTTTTCAGTTTCAAGGAGAACCGGCAACAAATTTTGTGTAGTAACCTAAAGGTCGGTCATTTGTGCGCACATGGACATGTTGTCAGCATAAAGGAATATCCCTTGAAATCAGTTTTAGCAACATCCAACTTGTGTGTCCTTTTGTAACCAAAATGACCTGATCCTGTACAAAGCGGTGATTTCACGTTACTATTATATCGCATACAATACGATGTGCTAACGCAGTGGAACTCCTCGCCACCAGGGGGCGTCCTCAAAGGAGAGAAGGTGATTTTTGTATACATTGTTATATCAATTTAATGCGTTACATTGTTTTTTTATGTTTTTTTTTTATTGTTATTGTTATTTTTTGTTACATTGTTTTTTTTTGTGTTATATTTTTATTATTGTTCTATTGTGCTACATTGTTGTTTTATCGTATCACATTGTTTTTTGTGTATTATATTTATTTTATTTCTATTGTGAACATACAGGAGCAAAGAGCGCTGAGTCGGCTTCAGGTCAACAGCATGGAAAATAGCATCAAATATGGCGTCAAAAAGAAAATATCCATTCGGTGTAGAAAAATGAAAAAGAAGAAAATGCACAAAGAATGCTGACAGGACTAAAAGGTGAGTTTTTTCTCTGATGTGGGCGGGGGTAAGGGCTTTATTGAATGTTTAGCATAAATAATTTACGTAACGTACGTTACTTTAGGACTACGTTATAATTAATTCATACTTTGACAACAGTTTAAAGGTTTCTAATGTATAGTGTGCCGAGCAACACTCACCACCCACTATTGTGCTTATTGTGGATATTTATGGCATTTGCTGATTGCTCTGAGTGGATTATTAACTACTCCTAAAATTGAATTATTTAAACTGGACTTATTAGAGAAGAATAATCGAAGAAATAATGGAACTGTTAGCGTGACTGAAATATTCACTGAAAGTCAGACTTAAACACTCACATGATATGATTGAAAGGCTATTTGGTCCGACATACACAAATTTATTCACACCCCTGTTGTAATATTATAAATGGAACGGAGGGATGTCCCGCGTTAAAGCCTTAGTTCATCTAATGCAAGAAAAATCTGAAGCTCGGGGGCCATGTACAGCTCTTTGGGCCCTCTGCTGGCTCACTGCGCACTGCTGCAACGGAATACAAAAATTGTCTTAAATTTTCCATCAAGGTTCCTTGCTACATCAACAGTAGTATTATTCTGAGTATTTTTTTCACCTTTTATTGTAAGACCCTTATTTTTGCAATTTAAAATGAACATTTTTGAGGAATCAATTTGGTTCACTGAGATATAGAGGACGCGTGTTGTTTACCTTGTATTATCATTGTTTATCAGCTCAACTTGCAACCTTGCAGACAATAATGTTTGATTTTAATATAAGGTTTTCGGGAGTCCAGACCATTTTCTCCTAAAAATTAATCAATTATTGCACCAATGCAGATGTCTTTAGAAATCTATCCATCATGGTTTGGCAAAACAGGAGACCCCGAACAGCGTCTTGCATGGGACCCCCACAAAGCCAGAAACAGCCTTGCTGTGTCGTGACACTGAAAGAAATAGTTCTTGAAGGTTAAGAAATGAAAAATGTATCCACATACACTTTTTGGTTACTTATTATATCACAATATATGGAAAAATAATCGAATACGTTCAGTGTATTTGGAAAGAATGACTGGACTTGGAATCATTAGAATATTATCCAGGCATTGTACTGCAACCTGGATGTGTTGGTGGATTAAATATGAAGAAAAATAAACAAGGTGAGATGCATGCACATAAATCATTGTGGAAAATCATATGGACGGTCTTCATCTCATGATTGGTTGAATGAGAATTTCACACATGGTTTATATTTTTATATGATTTTATATTTCAGATGATTTTTCAGATGAAACCGAAAAGATCAGCAATAACTAACGCGAAGGCCTAAATTTTGTCCGCCGGATTATACAATTATATGATTTGTTAGTCACAGCTTTCCCCTGTCAGAATTACGTTTTGGATGACGTGTACGGTATTTACGGAGCCAGCGATCAATGTAAAGTCTCACATTATGCGGATGTGTCATTATTAATCCACATTACATTCTTTCCTTTTGTAAGCGATTTGAAAATAATAAAGAAGCAAGAAGCCCCTACAAGCTGAAAATAGCCCCGCCTTTAAGAGGCTTAAGAGCTGAAAGCCACCGTGATACCTTGGCATTAGTTTATCATTTTCTGTATGCAGTGGGAACCTCACAAGAAGTCATTTGATGTGTTAGTTGTTATTTCAAATAAATACTGATAGTAGAATTTGGAATATGCCAATTGTTTTTGTTATGGTCAAGATTTTGGACCAAATTTAACGGACAAATTGCCCTGGTATGTCGTTGATCCAGTCGTCCGCCGTAGCGCGTGCGGAGAGAGTACCACTTTTTCAATCTTCCACCTCTGAACTGTACCGTTCAGAGAGAAAGCTGACCCCCGATCGCAGTTTACGGGATTTCTCCTCTGGCCGTCTGAGTTCTTGTACACAGATAAATGGCTCGCTCCATTTTCTGCCGTCCGGGGTTGAGCGATACTGCAGTCCTGCTGAGATGAAATATAGAGGGAGGGGAGGAGGGGATGAGACATTCCTTCACCTCTTCATACCTCCCTCCTCTGCATCGCCTCTTGTATTATTTTTTTCTTTTTTCCAGGTCTCAACGTCACGCCGAGGGGCCACGGGAGCAACGTCTCATTTTCAGAACGAGGTGACAGCCATGTTGGCGGCGATGATGGGAGGTCAAAAAGGAGTGGAATGAGATGTAGCAGCCATGTCTCTCTGTCTATAACACGTGGCAGAGGTGAAACGCATGGTCACGTCCCTGTCTTCATAATAACTGCCCACCTCTGTGTGAGTTTGCGTGTGTGTTTGTTTTGTTTGCAGAGAGGAGATGTGACATCTATCTCCTGAATCTAGAAGAAATCTTTCAAAACAGACATAGTAAAAAGTCAAAGATGAAAATTCTGTTTTAGCAAAAACAGGGGAGTGTGAGTGTGTGAGAGTGAGCGTGGGACTGCATTTTGTTGCGTGGAAATCAACCTTTTGACTATGCATATTCAATTATTTTTTGGTGTTATAACATGCTATTAAATAGTCATTCAGGCAGCTAAGTTGACAGTGGATTTTGGTAGTAGAATTCTCGAGCGCTGTTGTTTTTAAAGACCCACAGCAGTGAAGAATGAGCCTAGACATCAACGATTGTTTGCATAATGTGATTGTGAGCACTCCGGATGCACTCCGATACCCCACCCAGTTCTATTAAAATATCCAGGGATACCATTCTCTTTTTAACGCTGGTGTTTAATGCGAGACAAGATGTGTTTTTACCTTGTCTAGGTGAACAAGAAAAAAAAATGCACCCGGGTCAATAAGTGGAGTGTTGGAAAAAATAGGCTGGAGGTTTTGCCATTCACAATGCATACAAATATGCAGTGATCTGTCGTTGCACTGGTAGGGCGCGACTTCTTGCTATTGTTTTCATTAGCAAGACTAAGGATAAACAAGATTTCTCTGGCACGATTCTTGCACACAGAAACACCGCCACGTACACAAAATGTTGTCACCCGTGAAAATAAACGGGAAAATCACATGCTTTTGTTCTCTACTTCTCCTGAATTCGCTAAAAAGTGCTGCAGAGGGAGCAGCAGCCTGCTTCCGTTCACACGTCACCACCTGAACGCAAGGGAAAGCGCCAGGATATCTCCAGGAGAGACTGCGTCAGCGAACAAGGCCCGACGGCGTGGTCATTACTGCCACCGCTGACTGATCCTGTGATTTTTTTAAATTATCGCCTCCACAGAAGAGGTCCCTCAAGTAATGGAATTCGCATTTCCAGCACGTTATCTCATCAGTCTCATATATAATTGGCTGTGAGTGTGTGCGTGTGTGTGCATGTGTGTGTGTGTGTGTGTGTGTGTGTGTGTGTGTGTGTGTGCGTGTAACTCTTCTCCGTTCTGGTCTGCCTTCAGCCGCGCTGGCAAGCTCTGGTTTCTGATGGCCGAAGAGGACACCCGGACTCACGCAACCCGTTTGAGGTAATGTTTACAACGTGTGACCTTGTGTGACCTTGCACCTGTCGCTCTGCAAAATCCCAGGTGCCAAATGAATTTAAATCAAATTTCAAGAGAAGAACCACCGAGTGTTCAGTCGCACAGAGTTGGCTTGGATTTAAAAACTATGTATCTGTATTTTAATGCCTTCCTAATGGGTGTATTTTCCTTACTGAGTTGGCAGATTATTTTGCTTATTAAAAAGGAACATATGTCAGCAGGATGTTTTGTTTTTTTTTACTTTATCTGAATGACATGCTGTGTGTTTAGTTTTTCTGTCCTCCATTAAGTGAAGTTTTTTTATTTATTCATTTATTTTAACCTGAGATTAGATAGATACATTTGGCAGGACCTATTATTTCAGCGTTAATTCCCCTCTAAAATCGGCCCATGGCAGATGGATATATATTCTGCATATATGATTAAATCTTTTGCTGAACCATCTGCATATTTCAAGAGTACAGATTTGCAAATCTAAATACTTCCCAACATGCTGAGCAAAGGCCACACTTCATCTTGGGGAGCAACAGAAAGGAATCTCTGCAGATGGAAAGCCTGAAAAGACATTATTATTTCAGCAGCGGTTAAAGGTGCTGTAAGTAGCCCAGACATCTGATGCATTTCACACTTGAACGAAACGGGGCACCGGTTGACAGACAAACAGTCCGTCGCCCTCGCTCCAAAAAAACCCTAATGGCGGAAACTGGAATTGCATTGCTGAATTTCGGAGTCCCATGTATGTTAAAATGTTTTCAAAAAAATTGGGTTGGAATGAGCAGGAATAACAAGGATATAACTTAAGGGATTTCGTGGGTACTGAACTATACAATTACCTTAAAATTGTCAATAATTGAAAAATAATCACTTAATCACTAGGCAGGGAGAATTGATTTTAAATGGAAAAACAAGAAAATTATGTTTAAAAAAATCAATATAGTGACTTGTCTGCTTGTCATTTTTATTATTGTTTTTTTTTTGTTGTTTTGTTTTTTCTTTTTATTAATTTGTCAAATTAAACCCTTATGTCTACATTTGGGTTCTGGTATATTTTGAAGCTTGTGGCAATGCTGAATTCAAATTTCACAATAAATACTGATAAATAGGATAATCCTGTCAATAATAAAACCGGTTATTAAAGTAAGTAAGACTTAGGATATCTGTTATTATATTCCACACACCAGTATGGACAATTAATGAATATATAGCAAGCCATATTTCAAAATGAACTTATAACACACAATAAGGCTTTAGACTCTTTTAACTGCATCATTCAATATGTAAGTACTTGAGTTATGTGTATTAACAATTCTCTAATATATTTGTATGTGAGTTACGTGCAGTGAGGTTTATGGCTGGGGAGGCACTCACTCTTTCAAAGTCAGATATACAAATACTGTATATGAATTCAACAGAGTAGCATAATTCCCCATTCACCAACTGGTTGCTTGAACGTTGTCTACTGCTTAGTCTTTATATCCCTGATCAGCATTCTTTACACACACACACATATAGGTAAGGTACGTATTTGGCCAAAGGAGACATATATGTCTATTAATCTTCTCTTTGGGCTTCCTCTAGACCTCAAATTCCACCATCCGTCTACCAATACTTTCACAATCCCTCCTCTGTGCATGAACAAACCTTGTCAGTCTGGCTTCTCTGACCTTCTCTCCAAGACATCCAACATGTGCTGTTCCTCTGATAGATTAATTCCTGATCCTATCCATCCTGGAAACTCCCAAAGAGAACCTCAACATCTTCATCTCTGTGACCTCCAGCTCTGCCTCCTGTATTTTCATCATTGTCACTGTTTCTAGTCCATACAGCATCACAGGTCTCGCCACTGTCTTGTGCGCCTTTCCTTTCATTCTGGCTGATAGTCTTCTATGTCATAGTACCCCTGGCACTTTTCTCCACCCATTCCAACCTGCTTGAATCCATCTTTTCACCTCTTTTCCACACTCTCCGCTACTCTGGACTGATGACCCCAAGTACCTAAAATCCTCCAACATCTTAATCTCCACTCCATGTAGCCTCTCCGTTCCAGCCAGGTTCCTCTCGTTCACACAAACATACTCTGTATTGTTGCAAATAACCTTTGTTCCTCTCCTTTCCAGAGCATACCTCCACCTCTCGAGATTTTCCTCAATGTGTTCTCTGCTCTCACTACAGATCACAATCTCATCTGCAAACATCATGGTCCATGGAGATTCCTGCTTAACCTCATCCGTCAGCCTGTCCATCACCGCTGCAAACAAGAAAGGGCTCAGAGCTGATCCTTAATGAAGTCCCACCTCAAACTTGAACTTCCCTGTTACCCCTACAGCACACCTCACCACTGTCTCACAGCAAGCATACATGTCCTGCACCAGTCTAACATACATCTCTGCCACTCCAGACTTCCTCATACAATACCAGAGTTGCTATCTTGGCACCCTGTCATATGCTTTTACTAGGTCTACAAAAATGCAATGCAACTCCCTCTGACCTTCTCTGTACTTTTCTATTAATGTTCTCAAAGAAAATACTGCATCTATATAACTCTGTCTCAGCATGAAGCCATACTGCTGTTCACAAATGCTGATTTCTGCTCTCAGTCTAGTTTCCACGACTCTTTCCCATAACTTAATTGTATGGCTCATCAAGTAGTCTTATAGTTGCCGCTATTCTTCACATCCCCCTTATTCTTCAAAATGAGCACCATCACACTTCTTTATCGTCTCACTCTCTAAGATCCTGCCGAATAATCTAGCCAGAAACTCTAACGCTGCCTCTCCTTGACACTTCCATTCCACAGGTATATCATCAGAACCAACTGCCTTTCCATGCTTCATCCTCTTCAGTGCCGTCCTCACTTCACTTTTACTGATCTCTGTTACTTTGGGGTCTACAATAGTCATGTCTTCTGCCCTTGCCTCTCTTTCATTTTCGTCATTCATCAGCTCTTCAAAGTACTCTTTCCATCATTTTTCAAGCATCTGTCAATGAATTTCGCTCTCTATCTTGAATCACCCTGACCTGCTCTAGATCCTTTCCATCTCTATCTCTGTTGCGCCAACCTGTAGATCATTCTCTCCCTTACTGTCCAACCAAGCATACAAGTCATCAGTATGCCCTTTGTTTTGCCTTTGCTACCTCTATCTTTACCTTACACTGTATCTTCCTGTACTCTTGTCTTTTCTCTTTGCCCAATTTCCACTGGTAACCTGTAGGTCATCTGTACCAATGGCCGTTTTTGTTAACCTAGGCCTCGGCTGATCTGATATGAGATTATTAGGTTTGATTCGCATGTTTGGTTTTGGAAAAGTTTTAAGCCGGATGCCCTTCCTGATGCAACCTTCTGCATTTATCTGGGGTTGGGACCGCCTCAGGGAGACACTGGCCTGTGTCGCCCTGAGGCCGCATTATTTGGCCAAAGTGGAATATATCATTTAAATGTTGCTGTTAACTATACAGCAGTGTTTGTGTGGTCTTACCTCTACTCATGAATGAAATCCATTTGCCTATCCTTCTAGACAAACATCTCGATGACTTTGGCATAAAAGTGCTCTTTATCTTCATTTAATTTTAAAAGTCTCTCTGTCTCAATGGAGATTATTGCTAGGGAGGAAAGCTGCCCTTGGTCAGTCCTATCCTGGCTATGTGCTAAATATGTATGACTGATACTGCAAGAACAATCAAAAAGAAATAATAGAAAAATAAATTGATAGTTAGCTAGATAGCCAGATAGCTAGATAGCTTGATTGCTCGATCACTAGATTGAGAGATACATAGATTTCTAGATAGATAGACAGATACATACATACATACATAAATTGAAAAATAACATTAAATAAATAAATAAATAAATAAATAAATAAATAAATAAATAAATAAATAAATAGATAAATAAATAAATAAATAAATAAATAGATAAATAAATAAATAAATAAATAAATAGGACAAACATTTGTTTGTAATTCATTTTGGGTTAAATCATGTCAAAATATGACTTAAATATTGAATTAGAAAAGTAACAGAAAATTGGAACAGATATTTGCCTGAAATTTTAAAGATTTTCCTTTCAGTCCAAAAGTGCTTGAAAGAAAAAAGAAAATACTTTCAAAAAATCTGAACTGAATAAGCTGGTAATCAGCAATATCCAACCTTCAGAAATATATACATTCTTTCACGACCCACCTATGGAGCATAACTTTGCATGGAAGTCTTTCTGGGGGTGTGTGTGTGGGTGCACACATGATGCACATACGGCACACACACGACACCTCGGCGGTTGGAGGTACACACTCCAAAAATCTGTTGTTCCAGATAACTCACTAATGCTTAGCTCAACATTCCAGGAGCAGGTCTCTCTGCAGCAACTGGCCTAAGAAAAGGTGCAAGCTGAAATGGAAGACAAAAAAAAGAAAAATGGTGCCTCCAATTACTTCGATATCTATTTATTAACATTTGTTATTAACAGTTGATTAACTATTAATGTTGGCATCACTGCATTTCTGCATTTAAGACCCAAACCTAGCCCTTCCTGTTCCAAGTGGATGAGTCATGGATGTGTGGTCTAAAAAAATCAGCAGCCTTTCAAAATTTCCCACTTAATTTTATACTAAATGACAACTAAATGACAAATTCTCAACATCGATTTTAAAGTTATTTGCAGAATATTTCTAATTATTTTTCCCAAACATTTTATGACTGCTTTTACTCGATCACTTGTTCATTTCAAGTGATTGCCTTTCTGTTTGTTTGGTTTTTTTTAAGTTTTAATATTGTCAAAAAAAAAGGCCTGTGAGGGTTCTCCATTTATGGTCAATACATTTAATTTACATGATTTAATTTTTTATTTTTTGTTTTGGTTTTTTATTTGATAGACAAAGCCCCAACATTCACAGTGTGTTATCTTTTCTTTTTTTTTTTTTTTTCTCATTCAGCTGGGAGTTTAAACCTCTACTGGAAATGAATAGCACCATCTAGTGTTGGCTGTGGTCTGCAGGGCTGATGAATCAGATGGAGAAACCTTAAGAGGTGGGAAACTCCTAGCTCTCATTTGCACAACCGGAGCCTCGAGCCTGAGGCCGAGAGCCCAGAAGCCCTGTTTACTCCGTCGTTATCCGCCTAGATGGGACGGATGCACACACCACGAGCTAACACCAGGTTAGTGAGCAATAACCCTTGAGTTACCTGCGTGAGTGTCTTCCTGTGGCACCTGTTAACATCTGACTATGTGCCCACCCATCACCCGACCCCCTACCATCAGACAGACACTCACAGTTTGCCGACTGGATGCCTGCGGAATCATCATCATCACAGCATTTGGCTCTTTGAGCCCAGTGGTGCAGTTCAACAGAAAAAGAGCAGTATGTCTGTGACATTACATGGAACTGCAAAGTCACAACAAAAATGAATTAAATAACAGACATTGTGATTCTATTGATAACATCCAGAGACGGATCATTGGGTGAGAATTATTTTTTTTCTCAAATTAGACAATTTTCTTGTTCATTTTCTTATCTCCTCTTGCTTCTGTTAATTAATTACACCGTTGTCACAATCATCAAAAGATATCAAGAGTTAATTTTGGCTGCCATGCACGATCTGAAATAATCAAGAAATACCCAAAGAATAATAATGATGATGATAAAGAATAAACAATGTCAAAGAAATAGCTGGGGAAAAACAGGAAATAATCAGAAAAATAGAAAGAAATATTGTAAAAAAAAAAAAAAAAAAATTGCCTGGGGGTCGTGAGCTGACGGGAGGCGGCTGCAGCAGAAGCCGCACTGAAGATTGCAAAGACATTTTTTGTCATGAGTGAAGATAATGATACGACTGGTGTCACGGAGAAGGGGCCGAGAGGGGGCGGGGGGGTTCTGAGCAGAGGAAACATGTCTGTTGGTTATTACAGCCCATGGGCAAGTTGGGGTCGGTGGGAGATGGGGGGTGGGGGGGCCATGGCTCTGCATTTCTTGCCGGAATAAGAAGCACGGCAGAAATAGAGGCGATGATATGAGAAAATGTGAAAAAGCCCCTCCACATTTAAAAACACAGCAGAGTCAAGTGGAATAAAAATACCAGTCTTTACTCTATCACAGTGTAGCGAGTCACGAATGTCGGGGTTTATGTTGATGCTTGTTTCTGTGTGATTTTGGGGTTTATGGAGATTTCGTGGGTGCAGTTTGGGGTGAAAGGCATTCTGAGGTTTTACCTGGAATTGTCGGTATTGCAGGCTTGCGTGGCATGGCTGTAGCCAACAACGGTATTGCTTATTAAACGGACGATTTACCATCAACCAGGTGTTTTTCCTGACTAAAACGCTACAACAGCCTGGTATGCTAACATTTCTTCTCTTTTGTTATCTTTTATTTGGATTTCTACGTTTATTCTTGTACATTTTTAATGTAAAATTTATCAGATGCTTTAAGGGTGACAGATTCAAAATGTGCTCCAGGCGTCTCCCATTTAAAAAGAATAGTTTGATATACCAAAGCGCATTTTATACCAATTATTTAGATATTCACACTATGATCTCATATAGTTCTCGTACAGCAGAACCTCGGCTTATGAATTTAATTCGTTCTTTGACTCGAAACGTTGGCAAGCCGGATCAACTTTCCCAGTGTAATAGGCGTGGCATATTCGTCTTCGGAGTTGAACATTCTTGATTCGATTCCCGGCTCCTCCTAGTGTGTCAAAGTGTTGTTGAGCAAGACACTGAACTTCTAACTGCTCCCCTGGTGCTGGAGGAGAGCAGCCCACTGCTCATGGTTCACCCATGTTGGGTTAAGTGCAGGGAATGGATTTCCACATGAGGGATTAATAAAATATAAATGATTAAATCCCATTGATCTGTTCTCCAGCCCCAAAAAGTTACTGTACTCTTTTGAAACTCTTTTTTATGGGTTTGAAAACAAAAAAAATAAATAAACGGATTAAAGATAACCCTGATAATTACTGAGTTTCTGGTGTTTTCTCTTCTTGCCAGCACTTGTACTCTGTGTTTCCTTCACTGTATCAGCATGCAAAGGTAAAGTCTTCTCACATATGAGATTAATGAAAGCTTTCTTTCATTCATCCAAACTAACATTAACTTTTCTACTTTTTCTAAGGCATGAGACCTTTGGTAATGTAATCATCCCTTCAGCCACATCTTCTTCAGGCTTCTACAGATGGTTGACTTAGCCATGTCGTAGTGCTTAGAGACACCTGTAACACAAACACTCTCAAGTTTAGCTATTATTTCCTTCTTCACTCATTCTTAACACCATTATCACTGGCATTTTTATTTATTTTTTTTCAGAGCAGTACTGACGGCTAATGTGCTGAAAAAAGCACAACAAAGCATTTTACAGGACAACACAACAATGAATTGTATAAACAACCCAGAGTACAACGCCATGTGCTGCTGCACAATGCAGAAAGCCCCTAGAGTTTGTTTGTTTATGCGTTCATGCACCGAGGGCTGTTCACGGGTCAATTTGAAATTTGATCGAGAACTCTGCTCGTAGGCTGATTTGTTTGTGAACAATGACGTTCGTAAGCCGAGGTTCTAACGTGTTCCATGCTCATCCTAGATGTCCAAGTCTTCAAGTGCATTTTACTGTCACCTGAAATTCGTTAAACATGGTTTCTGCCCAGTGAATGAGTGTATTTTGACAAAAAAATAAAATAAAATCTTGTCTTTCAGCATGATACTTCTTCATAGTGAAAGTCATTGGTGTAAAAAAAAGTTTTTTTGTGGTTTTTGGCCATTTGTTTAATTTTTGTTTTAAGTACTGCAGTAGAACTATAACAAACTGCTTTGTCCCCCCAAGCTCATCTAAAACGTACAATGCTCCACGTGTTATTGAGCCAATATATGCAATTTTGTTTAAAAAGGGCATTTTTCAGAGCAAAAAAGTAAAAGTGTTTCTTAGCTCGGAGTCAATGTCACGGCCTCGGGAAGGAGGACGGCTCACCCATCTGAGCCGAGGCTGCATGAGATTCAATAAATGTCAACGATGAGCCACTCGTCTGTGAACATGTAGAGAGTCTAACATGGTAAGCCCGTGTTCCTCCTCAACAACGCATGCCCAGTAAATAATTCCTCATCTCATACACGCTCTTGTTTTATATTCAGCAACCGATGATGCAAAGCATCTCAGAGCAATCAGAGCCCCAATGCAGTTTCACTCAACGCCTAGAAATGGACACGATACTGACACTGACAGAACCATTAACCCTGAGCCAGTCTGTCCCTCTTTGTGTGTGTTTCTGATTTACTTTCTGAAATAATCCATCAGGAATACTGCCTTTGGTCTAATTACGTTTTCTTTTCGTGTCTTCGGGCTCTTCATTTTCTCCAAAAGTCCAAAAACACGCAAACGTTGAATTGAAGACAATGACTTGGCCAGATGTGTTAATGAGAGAGGATAGTTTATATGATGTTTGCATGAGAAAGGGAATGGCTGGATGTCTGTATATGTGGCTTGTATTTGTTATGAAACAAACAAAATATTAATAAAGTGCACAATAAACGTTAAACTATAAAGTGCACGCAGATGCATTTTACTGGTGAGGAGGTGAAAAGATAAAGGAAAGATATGTATTTTGTATGTAGCGAGTAGCAGCAGAGGTTTCTGCATAGTTTAGTGCAAAACCAGTCAATACATGATACAATGCAACAGCAGCGTGATGATAGCAGGTGAGAACATGAAAGGGATTTAAAGGTCTAAAGAATGAATGTATCAATATATGAATGGTACATGTCGGAGAATAGTGGCAGAGGTTTCTGCATAGTCAGTGCAAACCAATCAGTATATTACTGAAAGGCTATTTTTGCAAGGGTTTTTTTTGCACATTTTAGGTAATTTTCAATCATACCGAGGCCATTTCTCACTCTCACTCTCACTTTCGCAATTGTAATGAATTTCAAGCGGTAAGATGTTTGGGTAACTATTGACTCTGGTGGTTTTCGAAACAGAACGGCGTCCTTTATCATGTCTTGCATGTGTAAGGTTTGGCTTTCCAGCAGGGGTTGTGGGGTTGGAGGGGTATTTATGGTGCAAGTGATCACAAGCTCAGATGAAAAGCATCTTCTTTTTTAACGCTGAGTCAGGTTTTCAGAGACAGATGAGTGCATAGAACAGCAGCTCGATCGCAGGTTATACGGAGGCGGAATTAACTGGAGGAGCCGAAGAACTAACAAAGTCTTGACTTGAGTGATAAGTAAGAAAACAAGGAAATATCTGATATCGGTTGACATTCATTGGATCTCCATCAAAATTTATCAACAAGTATGTTTTTGATGACGTTTTCAAAGAAATTTGTGCCTGGTTTCCATACGCTATTTCCACAAGAAGTGTTATTTTCACCATGATAAGCTGTTAATGGTGCTAAATCTCTGGCCCTCATCTTCCTCACCACAACGACACATCTTTTCTCATCTAACCCCAAATACCCATTATTTCATGTTCTCCCCGTACATGCCAGGTAGTTCCATCACCATCCTGTCCACCGTCATACCTCGGGTCATTTTCCATTATTTAACAACTGTAGGAGAGAATCTGGCCTTCTTAAAATGTAGGGTAGCATGGAAGTATTTTACCAATACATATATTTTTGCAGTTGTTACAAGCAGACAAATCATGGAATTGGCTACAACCCATGGAATGGCTGTTCGATTGGATTTGAAAGTTGCACGCCGAGCTATTTCTGTGTCATTTTAAAATCAAATACAATAAGGTATGTTTCTGGTGATATACAGCATTTGGTTAGTTTTTTGAATATTTCAATGACAGTTGCAGAGAAACTTGAAGTGATGCAATATGCATCATCAGTTATTATCTTTACGCCATTACCATTGAAATCTTATCAACATTTTATAAATGGGACAACTCTTCCAAGTCCGCCAAAGTTTTCTTTTTTTTCTTACATCCATTTTTTGCTTTGTTCTTCTGTTTATGCACAAATTGCATTTGTGCATACTAAAAAAGGATGATGGAAACCCCATTGGTGGAAGTGGAGCTAAAACCTCAGAAATGATCAGACATGCAGAACACGAGAGCAGGCGTGGAGCTGCTGGGAGGACAAATAACAGCAGTGTTACAGACGGGCCGATTAACCGATGAACCCACATCCCAAAACTCGGGCTTTCGGCATCCTCTTAACTCTGGTGTTAATGGAAAAATGTGTTATATTTAAAAATAAAGTTTCTTATCAAATAAAATTACTTCAATGGGGGAGAGAATGCTGCTGGAAATACTACGCAATATCCAAAACCAAGGTGTTGAGAAAAATGTGTGAATCACCACTAAGGCACTGCTTAGGTCTTATAATGCTTATTAACATTCACATTGTCAAATACATGTCGATACAAGTGTCATAGTTTGTTTATCACCAGATTTTTATGAGTACTTTAAAATGTCGTGACATTTTCTCTGCTGCGTAAAAAGTATTTATAGTGCCATGCCAAACATGATTATTATGCACAGCAATTAATATTTATAAATACAAGATCATGTTAATGAGCACTTGATAAAGTCTTCATAGGTTCCACCAACTTGTTAACTGATCTTTTGAATAATTACAGAGAAATGTATTCGTCCCAGTTTCTATTCAAAAGACTATAATGAGTTTTTGTCCTCAGGACATCTGAACACCACGGCAGAATTAGTGAGCCAAACCTACTGAAGACTAACCCCTACTGATTTTATTGAAACGTTTAATGTGCCAAGTCTACACACTTAGACACACACACACACACACACACACACATACACACACATGCTACAGTGCTCACTCCAAGGCATTTACACACTGTCTGCTGTGCTTTACCCACAGGTCAACACAGCGAACAAGTAAAAACAATAGCTTACCTTCCCTCTCCAGCAGCTGGTCTCAGAGCTCTGGGAGATTTTCTTCAAGAGAGAATGATTTTTGTGTAGGATTTCTTTTATTTGTCTGTCAGTCAAGCGGCTCCCTGCAAACACAGCCGTCTGCAGGACCCGGCGTCCGTATGGAGCGTTTCATCTGCGCGTAGCTGCTGAGTTACAGTTCAAGCGTACAACTGTGGCAAAAACACGTCGACGAAAAGGATATATAGAGGGAAGCAGTCACTGGTGAGTCTAATGCATTTATTAGTTTGAAAAACAAGCAGTGATCTTGTCAAATCTGACAAAGGCAGGGATTTGGGGCTACATCTCCGCATCCTTTGAAGCCAGTAAGTCCTTCAGATGTAATCTCCAAACATTTCATACAGCACCGCGTATTATGTTCCTGACACAAATGGGAGATGTGAAAACACAAACATGAACATTTTTGCCTTTAAATAACAGCAAGCTACTGATGTCAATCAAGCTGGAAGATGTCAGAGCGAGGCTGCGGACAATATTCACAAAACTTCATCCCCTGCGTGTTAGTTGTGGAATGCTGAAAATCAAATTGTGATCCAGGTAGCTACAATAGTAAGCTCTTTTAGTGGTCAGGCTTTGCTTTTAATGAATCCGACCCCCTTGAAAATGGGCCCCCGTGTTGAAAAATACCTGAGCGTCCCTTTAATGCACGCCTCTCACCGCTCAGCATCAGTCCACACCCCTCTGGCTATTACCCAGAATCCCCGTAATGTTGTGATGTTTGCTTCAACGGACAAATAATGAGACCCGTGGACCGACGAGGGGAGGGAGACCGCCGTGCGGTGAATTTTGAGAAGACGAATGAAGAACGAAAACCAATATTTTCAAGTGTAATTGGAATATGCTTGTGATGAAAAATACAGCCATTTCATCTCATCCACATGAGTTACAATCAAATGATTGATTTCGATGCACAGGCATGTCATTGATCATTGTTTTTTGCAACTGCACAACCGCCAATTATTACTTATTACCACTTTTATGTCTGGTGGGGAGCGATCGTGGCTCCGTTGGCAGAGCGAGCACCCTTCCAATAGAATTGCGAGCAAAGTGTCCGTGGGCAAGACACTTGGCGACCACATAAACGTCCGTTTTCCAGTGTTTTAGATAATCCCATAGGGCCACGATGGAAAAAAATTACGGGGAGTAAGAACTAACATAACAATAATATCACTACAGGTTGCAATGCTTACAGGTTTCGTCGTTTCGGCAAAGGAATTTTCCCAATGGGGATCAATAAAGTTCATCTTGCCAAAGTGGAAGAAATAGATTTGGGCACTTGAGCCTTAATGATTTGTCTTTTTGCTGGAATATTTCATTAAAATACACATAGGATTAGTAAAGTCATTTGGAGTGTAAAAATTTTTAAGGATTGTAGGTGACACCGTCTTTTCCCAGAGAAACACGTGAATCAATATGATCAGCAGAAATCCATAGCGATTCTCCAGAATTGTGTTTGCGGGCAAACAGCAAAGCCACAATTTCTCTGTTCTCGTCCTTTTGCATAATGCGATCTGATTCTGGGCCTCGCAAATTAAACATAAATGCAGGAGGGGCACTTTTCTTTTTTTAATGGAGTAACAGGCAGCCTTCTTGCGACGGCAGGCAGACATGATTCGATTCTTAAATCGGATCTTTTTCTTTGGTTTCGATCAGATCGGATTTACTCTCCGCAGGCAGACCCGCCATCTGCATTATGTCGCTATGGCAACAGCATAGGTGTCTGTTACTGTATATGTAGACGATGCCGCCAAAGTCTGCCTTCCGACAAAGATGCGAGAATAAACCATCGCCTCGCTCTCCAGATAGTCACTCGTCAGTCAATCATCCGGTGGATTCTGCATCTGTCACACATTAAAATCCTCTTTGAGTGTTCACAGAGTCTTGACAAGTGACACGTTTATACTCTGAGCAGATCTCTACATGAGGTTCGAGTCAGATGTTTCTTTGCAAAACGACCAGGACATCGGCCGCTCCGAACAACTGAGCCATGTCCGTTTACTTGAGGGACATCACCATGGTGACTCCCGCTGTTACCTTTCATCGCTCTGGAGCCGATTAAAGGTAATTTTCATGCCACTTTGACCCGCATCCATCCGTCAAAACAATAGAGGGAGAAATATTATTTTTGGACATTCATCTCTCGCTCTAATGTTGAGCGTAGATCATCCGGTAACATGTGAGGTTCAGTTCTAAATCTGCACAACCTTGGAGATATGAATTTTGATATGAAGGAGTCAGTACATCATACCACAAGATGATAACTGAGACTTTGAAACATAGTCTGGAATTTGGAAGATATAAATCTACCAGCTAATCTTAGCAGTTAGCTAACAGTGCTAATGTTAGCTACCATTACCCCCAGTGGTCAAACTGAAGAACCAACATTATTTCACATCTTCATCTGAACTAATGTAGCCATTTAGTTTTATTTCCAACATGTTTTTCCATATATCTGCCTCCCAGCAAGGACACGTCTGCTCATCCGGAAGGCAGGAATCTGGTGAAGGGGAATCGGCCACAAGCAGTTAGCTAGCAGTGGCTAACGTTCGCCACTATTAGCTCCAGTTATCAAACTGAAGAACTCTATCCCAGCTTGTTATCTGAACTCATTTAGCCTTATAATTTTATTTCCAACATGTTTATCCTTGTATCTGCTTCCCAGTGAGGACCCGTCTGCAGAACGAGTTTTATAATAATGTCCCGTGGTGCGTGATGCACCCGTATTTCCAAATCTTGTACTGTTTGCTTGTTTTTTCGATGGGAGGGAAGATAATCTGCGCTGATTCAAATTACATGCGTGAGGCAACACAATTTCAAAATCAGTTGGGTTTTTAAATATCACCGACATCCCCCGCAATCCCTCCAAGGCAAACTTCCTGAATACTTTCTCCTTTTCTTTTGGCTGCAATAAATTTCACAGGCATCTCCTTGTTCTATATGCATTTCTACAGCAATTTGGGGCCAACAGAGACTGATTAAACCACTAAACCCCCTTGCCCTTGTAGAATTTATTGCATTTGCAAAATAAGCGTATATATCATTTTGAATCTTGATTTTATATTTATTCTTCACTCGCTCCAGAGACTTGTTTAGCAGCACCTGGGCCGCAGTAGGAAGAATGATGCCAATTATGTTTTACACACCAAAAGGATACACTACAAGCAACCTTTTAACTCTAGGAAAAATGTAACAAACTGTGGCAAATTCTCACTCTCTCTCTCTCTCTCTCTATATATATATATATATATATATATATATATATATATATATGTATATATATATATTGATAAAGACCAAGCTGTTTCTTGATGCTATGTCTGACAAGTCCATTTACTTGTACAAATTCAAGCTGTCTGCACTTTTATTTATCTATTTTTGTCATTTGTGTTTGACTTTGGCTTCAACCATTTATTCAGTCTATATTATCGATTTATATTCCTCATATTTCTTCAGGATGATGAACCGAGGTTCATTTAACAAGATGATAACATCTTTGCGATACGCTTATCCACTGCAGCGCTTGTTTCGTTCATTCCCTCGAGATCTCAGTCTGAGATACTGGGTACGATGAACTTGCTGTGTGATGGAAGAAACAAGGGTCACATATATGATACGGCAAAAACAGTGGAATAACCAAATTGTTACCACACACGGGAGTCAAAAACAGAAAAGTAAGGGTCAAATAAAGGAACGTGACACATAGTTACTAAAGTAATTATTGGGTTTTATTTTTCACCGCACACATCTTCTGCTGATAACAAAAAGGAATTTTTCCGAGACATATATGGAAATATTTGATTTGGTTTGAGCCACAGTCTCGGGAACACACTTTCATCGAGAAACACATCTATTTTCCTAGTGGCAAAACAGCGGCAATATCTGGCAACACTTCTCTCCATCAAAAAATGAAGTGGATATGTAATAGAAGTGGAACCAGAGTCAAAGGTGAGGACTCCATTTGTATTTGATCAAAATTGTCTCAGTGGCGGATAATGCAGAAAATGGGCAGACTTCCATGTTTTATCTTCCAGGTTGTAGAGCAGGAACTTCAGAGACAGGAAATCAGGGTTACCCCTTGGCTACTTAAACGGTCGGAAAATAATTTAATGTTACGGCCTCTCTAAGCTCTGAAAGTGTTATTGGTCCAAACAAATCAATGTGCATTACGTAACCGACACCGGGAATCTGAGCGGCTTCTGTTTCCAGCCTCTTCCATATATTCCTTGCACTGCCAACCTCCCGATTTTAATTCAGTAATTTAAAATGAAATGTACCAGTTTTTTGTTTTATTGAAATATCAGTTACAGATACATTTGTTTTCAAAACCCTTTGGTTTAAGTTGTCACATTTTAGGGAGTGTGTTTTTTCAAATGTATTTTTATTTTTTTTTTGGCAGCAAATACTTAATATTCAGGTTGATTTCAAATGGGCACAAATTCAATCAACGAGAACAAATTATCCTATTTTTTTTCTTGTTTTTTCAAAGCAAAAATACAAAAAGAACTCCTTTACTTTCCCCAGCAAAGCTCTCACTTGATAGAAAGGCTGACTTTGACATATTATCTTGGTTAGGGTTTTTAATTTTGTTCGATTAATCAAAATGATTTGGAGGTCATAACATCTTGATGCTAATAAATATGATTAATATGAAAACCCGCTCTGCCATATCTAAATGCAATTTGGCAATCACACTATTGATAAAATGATAGTCGTCCAAAGGGAGCTCTGGGCCAACCATTAGTCTTGGCAGGCATGCTTTATATGCTGCTATTCTTTATGCTAAGCTAACTAGCATGAGGGGATCTGTATACAGGAAAGAGAACGACATCTATTGTATTTTGCAGCAGGATAATGGCAAAAAAGGTGATTTTCTAAAAGGTCAGGGGGTTCTTTTAAGGACCCTTCAACGGGATGTATCACAGTTCGTGTAATAATTTGACCTTTTGCGTGACCTCATTGTACATGTGATTCGGGATGTGTGTGTGTGTGTGTGTGTGTGTGTATTGAAGTCTGCAGAGGGGAGAACTGCTACCTCAAAGGGAGAACCTGAAACAAAGAGACGAGGTTAGAAGGAGGAGATATAAGCACCAGCTGCTGTTTTCCGACAAAGAAGACGGGGAGGATATCCAACCTTATCTTTCACCGCTGCTACATTTAACAGATTTTTATCTGGCAGAGGGGCATGTGAGGCACGCGCCTTCCAGCGCTTACCTGATTATCTATTTGTCAACATTTCTGACCGCTACCCCATCCGGAACCCTCGGGAAGGCCTTCACGTATTGACTTACACTCCGACACAATGTACAATCTGATCCTAAATTGAGCAAGAAGCCTGCTTCTCCTGCCAAGCTTGGTTCTGCGTCCATCCATTTTTTGTTTTTAAATCGAGCCCCAAAGCCGCCAACCATGTGTCAATCATTTATCTTCGCATTAACGACCGGCGGGAAATAGCCTGTGACTGAGGAGCTCGCCGTTCACTATCTTTTTCCTCCCCCCAAAAAACTTACATTCCCGGGATTATTTAGAAACAAACAAAGGAGCGAGTTGAAAGGCTTAACCTGATTAAAAAAATGATCAGCTACATCACCAGCAGGAGCCGATGTGAACAATTGGATTACTTATGGGGAGCACAGATGAATAGTGATGGGCGATGGGAGCGTGGCGCAGGTCTGGATGAAGCGTGATTTCTATTCTGATGTCGAGGCCACATTGTGCGGGGAAAATAAGCACTATAAATCATGTCCCAGATGTACGGAGTCATTACATTTCTCAAATGAGTGAATTACAGAAAACCTCTGAGCATAGCCCTTTAAAAATGAATTGTGGGGCAACAAGGCCATGTCTCATTAATTTGAAGAAATGAATTATTTTAATTCAAAGTCTACACTGGCTGCTGTTGCGAGTGTTATTTATTGTATACGATTCTACCACTATACTCACGGTTGCTATATTTCATTTCTACTATTAAGCTGTTATTGTTTTTTACCCCAATATCCTAATGTATTTTTAACCATGAATGATAATATCCCATAAACCCGCATTATAGTTTACAATGCGCTCACTCAATGATTCACTTTATACACCCTTTTGATGTTATGTTCGGGTGAAATCATGATCAATAAACATGTTTTTCATCCACTACATGATTTATTCAGATCATTTGTGTACAAAGCGCGGCGGCGCTACTGAGGAGTTTTGAAAATCAGAAAAAATATATATTATTTTTCAGGATCCGAATGAGTTCTCACCCCAAACTTACTGATTTGATCGCTTTCCCGATTATAGTGCTCCTGTCACGGATAATTAGGTTTGTGTAGTTAAAAGGTTAGTTTATTGTCTGTTTTCAACTGTGATTATAGTTGTTATTTCCTACTTAGTTGTGCAGTAGCTCGCGGACAAATTTAACACAGTTAAGTTGACTTACTCTACGTTTATTTGCTCCTAAGAAGACAAAAAAAAAGTTAACACTTGAGCAGAGAAATCCTTTAGGGGATGGTCTCCAGCCAGTTGAAATTGTCCAGAGTGGCAGGCATCTGTTAAAGCTGCTCACAAATGAAAAAAAAGAAGGGTTAGGTAAAGTACCTAATCATACGTAATACGGTATATCATTGAAAAATTGTGAAATAGAGAATACACAGTTACACAAATA
The DNA here is from genome assembly GCF_037954325.1 of Fistularia commersonii. Lineage (NCBI taxonomy): Eukaryota > Metazoa > Chordata > Actinopteri > Syngnathiformes > Fistulariidae > Fistularia > Fistularia commersonii. Next base: position 2,171,137 of record NC_141316.1, on the reverse strand, counting down.
GGGAGGGGGATTATAGACTGGTTTTTGATGTATACATATATTCTGTATTCAATTGCTATATGATGTGTAAGATAAAAGAATTATTACGTAAATCCTGGCTGGTCTTTTAGGCCTGCATCAACAGCCAGGGAGTAGCATTTCATCTTCTGAATTTAGTGAGCCGTCTGCAGCTGTATGCTTGCCCTCCCTGAGCAAAGGGGGATTTTGTCGCACGCCCGTCACCCTCCGTCCAATTTCAAGTATTCCGAGGAGATTTGCGTTTGGCTTTTTTTGCATATAATTCAAAGTCTTCTGTCACTGTACGTTTTATGTCATACTTTCCACGAGCTCTGGCGTGCCATTTTGTGGAGTGTGTCGCATCAGGTCAAAGTCTGTGTAGCTTCCCCATCTAAAACAGTAGTCACTCTGCAATTTAAAAGTCCAGCTCCAAACAGTGATTATGTCCAGGCACTTGCACTGATTTACCTCTTGGAAGAGGCTCCTGGTTGAGGACTACAGAGAGGACAGCCTCTCCGGTTCTGTTTGTATTAAGAGTTATTTTGTTTTGGCCGCATTCATTTCCAGACTGCTTTGTCTGACGCCAATTTTGCATTACAGCGACCTGGAGGAAGCAAGCCTCTTTGTGTCTGGCAATGTCTTCAGAGAGCAGACCAACAAGGCCATATCATCAGAAAATTTGGACAAAGTGACATTCCAGCAGTGAACAGCCATTTCATTTGCGCAAATGGAAAACAGCAGTGGAGACAGGCAGCCTTGGGGTGCCCCGGTGTTCAAAGCAAAGCTTGTCTGAGTGGATCTCATCCATCAAAAGTCTCTCCGGGCAGTCACTCGGAAAACTTCCGAACTAATGAATGAAACCTAATTTCCATTCATCTTAAAATGTCTGTCCGTTTTGCGTTGCATTAAAACCAGAGCTTGAAAAAAAATGACAACACGGGCATTGGTTAACCCCTTCGGCGCTCCGGCCGACTCTCCGACCATTAACCAGAGTTAGTCAGTTGTCTTATATTCCCGACATTGATTTAACACCGTCTTTTGGAATGACAAAAAACATGGCTGAACTTTAAATCCTGATGATTCGCCCAAGCCAAACATTGATATTTCATTTCTATAAGTGACTTGACTGAGGACATTGGCCAGTGTTTCCAATGTCAATTGGTCTGGAACGTGTTCTTGGCTGCCGTTTTGTTTCCGCCATGACCAAGAAAATCCAGAAAGCTTCATGCAGAGCCCCCACCACCACCTTTACACACGCTTACAAAATAAATCAAAACCGTCTTTATTTCATAAGATAACATGTCACTCAATACACATGCTAAACAAATTACAAATAAACAAATATAAATCTGAAATAAAATATAAATACCCTTACCACAAAATAAAATCCTGTAACTAAGAATTATTAATTATAGTTGTAAAAAGATACAAAATACAAAAAAGGGGTAGTATCATGAAGCCTATCCCTGCTGTCAGGGACAGGTGCTGGACTTGTCGCCAGTCGATCACAGGGCCAAACAACCATTCACTCGCTCGTTCGGGGCAATTTTCACAATATTTTATTTTCCCAATTAACCTGCTGCATGTTTTTGGTCTGTGGGAGGAAACTGGACACAGAGAGAACACGCAAACTCCACACAGAAAGGTCCCCATGTCGGAATCCACCGGGGTCCTTCATGCTGTGAGCCTGAAGCGCTAATCACTACGCCACCATGCCTAGTAACTAGTTTAACTAGATAACGAGATAATTATATTGAAGGGTTTAGTTTCCGATTTTGCCTCGCCTCCCAGAGGCCACAGTGCCCGTAGTATTTGCCTATATTACCTGATGGCCCATAAAGCTCTGGCGTTATGGCGCTTCTTCTTAAAAGACGTTTTTCAGCCAGGTTTTCATCATCCTTTTCGTTTTCGTCGTTTCTGCAAATGGTCAGAAATCCCATCCGTCAATCCCACGACCCATTTGCTAGATGACAATACCACACATATAAAATGAAAACATTTCTATTGGTTATGTTAAAGTTACGATGATAAAGATATCTTTTCGTGGGAGTCGATTACGCTTGACTTCATACATTACATCAAACACAATACACCTACAAAAAAAATCTGCATATTGTTCCCACACGTTTCCGGCCCTTATACTTAGGACACTAATTGGCTTTTGCACATAAAAAAGTCATCTTACCTTCTTGGAAAGGTCATTTACTATATCCGTCATACGTACGTAACTTTACACCTCTTTTTAATCTAATGAGAGCCAAGAGTAGGAGCGACAGCCATCTGCTTCCCCTCACGAGGTAGAGATCACCACGAATGCATTAGAAGACAGACGTAAACATGGAATGGCTACGTGACGAAGCACACCTCACACACAACATTGCATTAGAAGTGGCAGTGAAACATTCCCTGGCAGTGAAAACTCTCGACCGAGCCCTCATAATGAAATTCATTGTCGCGAGTTGACAGCTCCCCACCCACTCATGTATATTTCACCATCATGTTGTGTTGATATTCTTGTCAGGAATGGGCTGCAGATATAAAAATTTATTTTGGAGCAAATGACACACACTGCAGACTGGACATTGTGTGCTTTCTCATTTCCTTGAGTCCCATCCTCCTCACAAACAACCCAATCACCGTGACGACCTTGCAGAGGACAGTTTGGCCATAAGACCTGTTTCTCTTTTTTCTGCTCCACTCCATCTTCCCCTGTCCCTCCCACCCCGTTCCTCTTTTAATCCTCCTCCGCTCCTGCACAGTCTCTGATTTATATGACCAGGGCGAAGACAATAGCCACTCAGAGTGGAGGACGGGAGCCGAGGGGGAGAGCCTTCATTGGCGTCACCGCTTTCCCCGTCTGTTTCGCGGCCGGTGTTGCGGTGGGGGGGTCTGGAGGCGGCGAGGCCAGCCTTTATAAACGGCCACTTCTGTCCTTGGAGGGCAGATCTCTCAGGACGACGTTTGATGGGAGATGATCTTTTGACCTCAACCAGAGGTCATTTGTTGCCTGCGGACGCATGTGTGTGTTTATTACAAAAAACTTTAATATGCGGAAAGACATATGGAGAGGAAAGTGCCTCGCTTGCGTTATAGATTTTATATATACTTTGATGGTGATGGGTGGGGTAGGGACACAAATGCAACACCGAGACTCAGTGCCAACAGTGTGAGATCAAATTAAGTTGGGGGTGAGACAACAAGTTGAAAGAGAAGACGACCCGGCGATCAGATGGACTCGTGTCTTTAAGTCAAGAGGCACTTATTGCCGTCAATGAGCCACAGCCGTGAGTCCAGTGATGACTGCCAGCCATGAGTTCAGTCGAACTCAATGTCCCCAAAAACAATCCAACAAACCCAAGAGGGCGGAGGGGGAGACAACTGGGAGATGGGCTCAAAATCACTGAGCCTTTGGGACGTTCGGAATCCGGAACTATCAGAACGAGGAGTCAGAACCCAGAATGAGGAATCGGACGTATCGGAATGTGGAATTGGAACCCGGAATCTGAAATCAGAATCGGAATCCAAAACGGGGAATTGTACTAGGGACTCAGAAATCAGAGCTGTCAGAACGAGAAATTGGAATCCAGAACTTTTAGAACAAGAGATCAGAATCCATAACTATTGGAAAGAAATAACAGAATCCAGACCAATCAGAATGAGCGGTCAGAATCGGGAACTACCGGAGGCAGGAACTGGCCAACAAGTGACTCATCGGGTCGTCCTCAGTCGGCGGAGAGTCCTGTCTTTTACCAGGCAGCGGGAAAAGGACAATAAGCTTGTCCGCGGTACGTGAAGCAGTCTCCCTGACGACAGCGCTGATGTGGAGTTGGTTTCCAGAACAGCTGGTCGCCGGGGCGCGGCGTCGGCTTGGGGAGAACGCCGACACCCGCCGAGGTTCCGGCGGCAGTTGAGCTGGAGGAGGGCCAATATGGCTGTAATGAAGCAGCCCCATTTTTTTTTTTTCGTAAAAAGCATGTTTAAATTCAGACGTTCGAGAAACTTGAGGTGAGACGCTCCTGCCTACGCAGGATACATCATTAAGATGTTTCAAACGCTTCACAACCAAAAACAGTCATCCTATATTTGTAATTTCTGTCTGCAAATTTTCTGTTTGAGCGTCTACTTGATAATCCTGTGTCAGTCGCAGGCAAACAGTTTAAATGTATTTGTATTCAATTCCGGCAGCTTGTTGTCCCAGATTGAGGAACAGATTGTAATGTCTGGTAATGTACTTTATTTTAATTGGCAGAGTGTTTGCCTAGAGGTTTCCAGGCTCGCATCTCGCAGCTCACTGTGCAAAAAAGAAAAGCCAGAGAGAATGAAAGAGAGAGAGAGAGAGAGACGGAAAATAATCAAACAACCGCATTGAGGAAAGGCTTTGACACAAATTGAACTCGCATTACGGCGTCGTGTCAAGTTCTCGAAAAGACGGTCGGAAGAATCAGCAGAGAAACGCGATTGGTCTTTGGTGCCTCATTACTGTACACAAACAGATGCACCTTTATTACACTGTAGTATAAACAGCTGGGATCTTTGCAAAGTGAAGGCCCTTTCAAGGACTTTTTGACACATTACTGACGGATTATCGATTCACCGGTGAATCATCAGGGCAGCAAAAACAAAGGAGACGTTTGCTATTAATATTCATATTGATGACATTGGTATCATGGCGGCCCTGTTTCATTCAGCCCGGGCCACTTTCTGGACATGTACACATTCTCTCTCCAAAACGTTTTTTACACCACAATTGTGTCCTCACTCGCAATTCCTCTTTTGTTTTCTTAGCCACGCATGCACATTTTGGCGGGAAATGATCCTTTCCAAATTAACTCCTTAAAAACATTCAAGATGTTTTGGGCATAATTTGAACACAAAGGTCTCTGAAGAGCTAGTACAGGAAATCAGTTTATTGTTTTCAACCAAAATGGAAGAGTGTGATTTTACTTTTATTGAAATATATATTCTTTCACTCACACTTTGAATGGTGGCAAGGTAATACCATTGTATCTCATTCCCTGATGTATGCCTTATTTTATGGGGGATTTTATGCTATTGTTTCTCAATTAACTGCTTTTCGTGATGCAAAAAGCACAAATGTCTGCTATAAACAGAACTTTGGATACCTATGTGTTAGAAATGTTTGTAGAGGGTTCATATATGTAGAATAGAGTTTTGATCTCTGGCTGTGAGAATTGCATTGAGATGCAAACCACTGCAAAGTAACTTCCTCCCCACTTTTTGGAAACGTCTTGGTAAACTTTAGCATCGTTTCTTCTACTTATTTGACAGTTCTTGAGGATTTTTAGGTTTATTATTCCTCCCACAAAAGTCATTGCTTTAGTTTTTGGTTTGGGGTTTATTTGTGTTTGTTTTTTTTATTCACGTAAAATGTGACTTCTGTGGAAGAAAAACTAATCAATATCCATGTAAAAAGGGCTCCTGCAGTTTGAATTTGCCAATGACTGTTTTTCACTGCACTGGTTATGAACCCCCCACTATTTCCTGATCAATTTTACCCAAAACAGAAACCAAAGAGGCCGGCCGAAGGACGATAACACAAGGGTTAATTGTAACAGTCACCAGCTTATTTCTGCTTTCCAAGTAACAGAATACTTTTTACATTCGGAGCACATTCTGGTAATACGCAGACATGCACCTTGGAAAATCTTAAAGGTCAACAGAAGACACCTACCTTGGATTAGTGCAGAACCTTCTGAAAATGTTTTCAGAAGAAGGGGAAGGAGAAGGCTAAATTCTGTCAGTTGATGTTGAAGCAATACTTACAGGCAATTAAGAAATATCTCAAGATCGTGACTAGCCATGCTAAATATGGCCATAATAATTCATGTGTCGCTAATAAAAAATAAATGCAATATTATCAAAACCAGTGGTAAATACCCCGTATAAATGTTTCATGAATCTAATACGAGACGGAAATTAAATTATTTATGATCCTGTAATTTATTGCCAAGGTATTTGGTCATTACTATTACTCTGTCTGCTCCAACCTTGCACTTGGCTCGCCCTCCACTAATAGGTTTAATAACATTTCTGCTTGTCCCAAGGCCTCTTCATTTTGGCAAAATAACATGTGTCAGAGTTCCGAGTGCTCACAAAACCATTTTAATGGGACTAGTGAGACAGGACTGGATTCATTTACATCCAGATATACTGACTTAGTATTCTTGCCACCTTGTTCAAATCATCCTTACCCACATGTGAGAAAATGTATGTATTGCTCTACTTTCAAGACACGGGGACAACGATCACCTAGTAATTATAGAAAATAATCAAATGTATTACTAAGATATACAAATAACGTGGTTTTCAGTATGCCAAGACCGCAAGATCGTAATCAAATTTCAGTGTGCATTTAAAGTCACCCTCTCCTCCCATCTACAGTTAATTTTGAGGGGTTGGCACTCCTTAAAAGTTTACTCAGCTTGATTTAAAAAGATAGTTTTTTTGTTTCTTCTCAAGTGTCTGATAATTTTCCATCTATATTTACATAGTATACAACAATATGCTGTTATTTCAGGGTTTAAAAACTTTTTTTTTTTTGCGCAGGTAAAAGTGCAATTCGAGGTCTGCTTTTAATTTGTTGTTTAATTCATGTACCTTTTATTTGATCACATCCTTATGTTCAAATATTGGTTGATTTTGCAATTTAAGTATCTGAAAGTCATCTAATTTAAACAGAACTGCCCTTGAATCTGATTTCAATACCATACAAAAATGGCTATTAACCATGAGCTATCGCTCAATAAATCCTAATTTATGGTCTTTGGCATAAATACTGGACATTACCTTAGAACTTAATCAGATGAACTAATTAAAAGTTTTAATGACGGGACCTCCCTGCATAACGTTTATAAAACAAAATCAGCTTTTATTGATTCTGAACTTCACTTCAACAACACTGGAACCTGGTACTGATAAAAGCCTGCATGTATTTAACAAAGAAGAGTCATTTCTGGTTAAAAGCTGACACTTTGTGCTGAACGAATTGCTTCTCTAAACTCACACTGACTTGTTTGTCCTTTTTTTACACAGTCAATCAGAAAGACTAAAAAAATACTTCCCGCCAGAAAATACCTGAGACAACCAAGGTGCGCTCACAACACTTTATCATTTCATTCACTCAGCAAACAAATGAGAAAGAAAGCATTTTTTTTTGTTCTCTCAATGCTTCATTTTCAGTTTAGATGACTCCCAATCATTCCATTTTGTGATTCTGTGGTTGGTGTGCACTATTATTGTTGAAATCCCACAATAACAATGAAAACCTTCCAAGTTTTATATTGTATTCTTCAGCACATTCAACATAATGTAGGGCTTTCAAATGTTAGGGATTTTGAACTTACTTAGTCAATGCATGTATGTTGTATGTCTCATTTTTGGTCTTCTGCCCCCTCTGTTGGTTATCCTAAAATAATAAGGTTATCTGAAAGGGTTCATCCATCAAGCAGCTGTATATCAATGAAATAATCTCACGATTCATATGGAAATGGATGCAAAAATTTGATCACCCGTTTTTGTCGTTGGATAGATATCACGTCAGTAATGGGAGTCAAAATCAATGCATTTCTCATTTTGTTCCGATTCTGAACGGCTTGCCCCGCTTTATGAATGTTGCAAGGGTGTCTGAGACGCTAAAAGTGATCAACATGGAATCTCGAGCCAATCATCCTGCAGGCTGCGGTAGGTTTTTCATCTCGCACTTGTCAAAAGAAGGCTGCGGCGAGAGGCTGCGATCTGCGAATACAGCACAAGACATCGTCTGATCATCTACATTAATCCTTTAACCCTCATATTATGTCAAGGGTCAATTTGACCCATTGGGTCAATGGGTGAAATGGGTCAAATTGACCCTTAACATAATATGAGGGTTAAAAGTTGAGATTGTTTATGTGTCAGACAAACAATAGAAAAGATATATTAGTGAAAGTATAGTTTGGTGTCAAGATATGGATTTTTTGAGATTTGTTAGTAAGTGAGGACAAAAGTTGAGATTCAAGAGAAATACAGAAAAGTAATACAGGTCCGAGGTGCTAATACGCACAAGGAAACAAATGTGTGTTCACATAAGTGTTTGTGTGTGTGTGTGTGTGTGTGTGTGTGTGTGTGTGTGCGCGTGTGCCACCATGAATAGCAGTTCTTCCTCTCCATACTCAGCCCCTCAGGGATAAACAAGTAGAAATGTAACCGATCCCCTGGAATACACTCTATCAGATTAAATGCAGCCCTCCAATTTCCACCTGAGGTGATGAGGAGATAACGTCCCCGATTTGAAAGCCCGGCTTCATCTCTCACATGTGGACAAAGCGCTGTAAACATTTAATGAAATGACTAATCCGGCAAGTTCCTTAAACGCTTTCGGAACTGGAGCTCATGTCTTTTTTACATCGCCAACAGGTGATAGAAACAGAAATGAAGCGTGAGAGAGATAGGAGAGGCCGTAATAGGGAGCCGGGCGCTGTTTGGGAAAGGCTCGGGAGGGGGCCGACTCTTTAAACACTCACAGACGCCCATGCGTGTCGAGACTGCCAATCCTCTGGGAAATCAGGGCCCGGGAAGCCGTCAGGCTCCCCTGGAAAGATCCCCCGTTTCTAAGCGCGGAGATCTGACATTTTGAAATGCGAGGCGGCCGAACCACCTGCCACACTGAGTGGCTTGATATGAGTCTCTAAAGAGACAGACAGGGGATCTCGTTTGTAAAAATTTTTAGATCTCATTACTCCCCTTACTTCATCCTCTCTTTCTCTGTACCTCTGTCTTCAGATTCATCATCATTGAGCAATAACTTTGGGAAGTGTCTGGGTATCTCTGTAATGAGAACAACCCCCCAGATATTATTGATCTATGTCCTCAATTACCTTCCAACTCTCAATTATTTAATACAGTTCCAGTTCCTTTGCTTCCAGAAGTTGTTCAAAGGGAAAAGAAGATGGCTTAAGTCTCCGATGGTGCCTCAAAGATAAAGTTTTTCCAGCACTACATGCCATCTCTGATAGATTCAATACCGTAATGCTGCCTCCAGAGTGTCGGATGGTAAGGCAAGCATTTCTAAAGTTCTCCCCCCGGACCGAGGTGACCGTGTCTCAGGCTTTTAGAGCGAATGCACTGTAATGTCACTGGACCGTCTGTTTTTCAGTTTTATGTGACAGAAAGTGGGACTCGCACAGTGATGTGCAGTAATGAACAGGGTGCGTACGACTGGAGCCTCGTTCCGGGGCAGAAATGATTAAACAGGCCTCCGCGCTGCTTGTAGGAAAATAATGATTGTTTGGAGTAGGACTGCATGCATTGTGCAATCGATTTAATTGAATTTGTGTTCAAATGTTTGTGAAACGCTACTAAATGCTTTAAGCTGAAGCTCTACATTTCTGATTTAAATGCAAAAAATCCAAACTATGGAACTTTTAGAACCAATTTAATTATTGGTGTTGTGCCATGCCTGGTTTGATGATGGTTGGTAAGTTTATTGAAACCTTTTTAATTATTGTTATTCTTTTTTTTATTTTTTCAGGTCATAAAATTATTATTTCAAAATGGAAAAAGAAAAAGAAATTACATGAACTGTGCTAGATTCAAAAAGAAAATGAATGATTGCGGTTTACGCTTAACAATTAAAAAACAAAGGAATGATTGTAGAAAAGATTTATTATTTTCAAAAGCTTGTATATTATTTTTTAGGGTCTTTGAAATATTTGTTAAATAAAATAAAACTAAATAAGAATACACACACACATCAATATATAGGAAAGGATTTTCAACTAAACATGTATACAAAATAATTATAACAATTCCAAATTGCACCTTTTAAACAAAGGCATTGGAGAGGATCAGCTTCATATTCTAAGTGAATAATTTTACAATAGATAAATACTTGGAAATTCAGGCAAGTGAATGTATTTCATTTTTTTTAATGTTTCAATTATTTTGAATCATATCTGTACGCCAGCCAACATAACTGTGAATACAGGGGTCCCTCAATCCAGGGATTTAGGGATCCAGAGCATCAATAATATTGACAATCACTGATGTCGACATTAAAATGTAAAGAATGTGTATTCACGCACTACTGCTAATGCTTAATGCAAATAACCCTTTTTTTCTAAAAATCCCACCAATGGGTGATTCCTGGTGTGAGAGTGAAATCACAGGAATGAGAAATGCAATTTTAGTATACGCCGAGTCCTGCGAGCAAGAAACTGGAACGGTAATGACACGGTAATCGGGGTTTATCGTGATGCTTGACGTTTTTGAAATTCTGCACGCTAAAGACAAATGCCCAAATTAAAGAGCCCCCCTGTAGCACCAACCTCCTTTGCTCAGCAGTCAATCAAAATCTACCAACGCAAAGACGTCGTCGGGTCTTCGGGGCTCGGTGTGCCGAGCGAAGAAAAACAAGTCGGGGCTGTTTTGCCTGCCATTGTCTCATAAGCATATTAACATTTTATTTGGTTTGTTTTCATCTTTCCACGCCAGCCTTGAAATCATAGAGTGGAAGTAAGAAATTCTGTGGAGACAAAACCCTCAGGTTGTATTGAGTGATATCACACTTATTATCAATGAATTAATGTCAATGTGTTGAAAAGCAAGGTAAGACAGAAACCTTTAGTGTCATAACGTGTACGTGCACGGTCGACCAAAGCAGCAGACATACTAACAGCCTGCCACACCCCCCTTTGACAGACTACCAATTGACCGCTGTTTGTTTGCCATTGTTTGTTTTAACACTGAGGTTTTTATTTAGAAAAGCTTTGAACGAATGTAGTTCTGTGTATCTACGTTTCCTCTTTTTCCAGTACAAACATCAACGTTGTCGGGACATTGTTGTCCCCTCTGAGACGTTTTTGCCTATCGTAATGCGGTCAAATGTCCAGTTAAACATTAACGGTGAGGAGTGAATTGCGGTCAGGGCAGCTGTAACCGTAATTCACAGCATGACACGAATTGTATTATAAACACAAAGAATCGGTGTATTGTCACATGCTATTAACCCAACGTGTTCTCCCTCCGGAGTCTATCCATGGAACATTTGACCTTCAATCCACAAACACACGCCCGTATACATATACACACACATTCCTTCAATAATGTCCCACTTTTCTCTTTAAATTACATCTCCTATCCCTTACTCTTTGTTTGTTGTTGATTTCCATGGCAGAGGTGAATATCATTGTATTTGCAGTTCCATCCTCTTATCCTAAACTTGGGGTCTTTGGGGAATGCTGGAGCCTATCCCAGCTGTCACTGACCGAGAGGAGGGTTTTATTCTGGACTGGTCACCGCTCAATCGCAGTTATTTATGTGAATTAAACTGCTATTTCTGTGCTTATTGTGATGAATCCCACTTTTAAAAGGGCCTCTCCGGAAAAGTTCTTTGCCAGAAACTTCATCTACTAAACAACAGGTGAACAATTACAGAGTTCGCTTTAAGCCTACAGGCGAGAGAAAACCATAGCAACAAAGGGAAGCAGAAATCCCCTTTACGCACAGTGACCCCTGGAGGGAGCGTGGCTATTTTAACATTATGGTCACATTACAACATTTATGTTCGCCGTGCGGTTAAAACTTAATGTTAACATTTTCTAACTGGCTCATATTCCCTTCACATATATATGTTGCAGTACATGCAGAGTGTCTGGGGGGGTATTTTGTTTGCCGCTCACGTCAGATGAAGCGGAGACGGCCCCCCGGAGCAATCCTCAATCGTGTGTGTACGTGGAAAATGAATTGCTGGGCTTATGGCTATTGTAAAGTTAGGGTGAGGTGTAACCTGGTTAGTGTTGAGGGGGTGGAGAATTGGGTGGTTGAGACAAATGAAAAAAAGATAATACCGCATTTGGTTCGAGGACAAATCCAAATATTAGGATCCTCTTGTTTTCTTATGACAAACAGGACGGTGAATCTGTTTGTGCCATAGATAGAAACTTTAAATACATTAAAATCAGACATCCTGAGCAATGCTTCTGTTTTATTAAGAGCATTACAAGCACACAACTTCTGCGGAGTATCAGTACGAAGGACACCCCTAAAGATGCTGGATTGGTTCTGCAATGCAGGGTTGGGTTTTTTTTTTTCCTAAAACTGTAATTATTTCCACATAGTTTTAGTGACAAAAGCTGGAGGAATTTGTTCAGTCTCCGGATGAAGAGTCCATGGACCGACTTCTGAGTTGAGCTTTAGGATAAAGGCCCAGGGAATGCATGGTGAATCTCTTAATGAATCTCCTCACTGTCAAACCATGCGTGCGTGCGTGTGTGTGTGTGTGTGTGTGTGTGTGTGTGTGTGTATGTACTTGTGCGTGGGTGTTTCCGCAATTTCTTGCATCAATTTCTTGTAATCTTGTTAAATGTGTTTAGCTGGTATCATTCGCTTCGGACACATGGCAGCGTCATGTGTTAAATGAGCATTCTACTTTCTGCATAAAAATGTCCAAAATCCACAGAGATTGTCCTGGATACCGATCGGCCTCCCGATATGCTGTTGACCCTCAGTGAAAGTATCTTTACTTTACTACCAGCTGTGTCATGAATCTGTGAGTCGGTAACACAAAAGGGAAAATGGTAAAACTGTAAATGCTTGCGTGCTAAGGTGGGAAAAGATCTTGGAAATAAGAACAATTACCATGGATATCAAGAGATAGTTTGTTTTGCATTAACAAAAACTGGCAGGTTGTCATTTGAAAATTGACCAAATCTAGTGAAACAATTGAAAAAACAGCAAATGATGGAAAATAGTTAATCAAATTAAAAATTGTATATGTTATTTTATAATTTTAAAATGACAAATGCAAAGATTAGTTGTGTCCGATGTCCTGTTTCCATATACTTATTTAAATGGATCAGTCTAGAAGACCTTCAGTGATTCCACTCTTGCAATATGTAAGCTAATTACAAATTAATTTCATTGAAGATGGACGCACAGGAGCAGTTCAAATACACAACCCCCGGACAACTTGCACGGCGGCTTTGTGTGTGTGCGAGCCTTACATTCCAGGAGGATCATGAATTTTTTATGTACCTAATTCGATTTTAAGTGAAACCATTTAAAATGACATTAGATTTGTGTGTGAGTACATTTTCTTCCCCGGTGCTGCTACTTAAGCAATGCAGTGTTTCCTCTGCAGTGCTCAAAGAACACCCTTTCCAAAGATGACTGGCGCCCTCTAGCAACCACATAAACGTGCACGTACAGGCATGCATTTCTCCCCCCATACTATTGGACAGAACGTGGCTGCGCGCAAGTGGGAAATCAGGATAAAATGGTATTAATCCCCCCCCACCCCCCAAAAAATGCCCTTTTTTTCCCCTCTGATGGCTGTGAGACAGACATCAAAATGTTCTTGTAATTTCCTGCCGGTGGGGATGGAGGGCGGGGGAAGGGGGTTTTGGGGTGGGGAAGGGGGGCGCATGCAGCTGAGGAATCACTTTGAGCCATGAAGGACTTCACTGAAGGAAATCCATGTAATCTGCTACATCTTTCAGTTAATCATGGAACTTAATAAGTCATGAAATCATTCACAGTGTGATGAGGGTGCTGGTTTCAATAAAAGTAGAGTGGATGTGGAGGCAGGAGATGCTGCCTGGGAAAATTGACATTTTAATGAACAGAATATTATATTCCATGACTAATACATAGCAATGTATAATAAGAAAATATTTAATACTGTGTTCTGGGGTGAACGATAACAGGAGCCATAAGAAAGGGAAAACACAACCTGAGGGAAGGAGAATCTTCAGTTTTCCGGACTTCGTCTATGCTGTGATGAGTCGAGCTTTAAATTTGCATGTCTTTCGAATATTTCGTGCCTTACAAAGAGAAGCGCCGTGTCCTCCGATCTTCTGCCCATCCTGTTCTTGTGACCGCAATGTTTTTAAAACACCTTGGAGAAATTTGGCACAAACGTCCGGTTGGAAATAAACTGATCGGGTGGACAAAGGTCAAACTCACCTTGCCGGGATGCGCCCGGCCATTCTCATGAATTTGAAAATCCCAGAAATACATTTTGACCTTTATTGATCTTTTTTAGTAGAAGGCTCATTTCAGAAAATGTGATTTTAGATATAGTCATTTGCTGAAAGACAGAAAATAGAAAGTGATATGGGGAGCACGGAAAAACCTTTTTTTTTTTTAATAGGAGAGACAAAAAAAAAGAGACTGATTGACTGATTTAATTCAGTAAATGAATACCTTGCTTCTTGGTTACCTGGAGGGACTTTCACTACATTTGGCTAAAGCACGTACGTCACCTTAAGCATGAACCCTTTCTGGTGACCTTAAATCCAAACATTTCTTGTGAACAAGAATCTTGTAACATGTGAAGGCCCCGCTTTGGCTTAAAGGTTAACCGATTGGAACAGGGTGATTGAAGGCGAAATTCATATTTGTCCAGTTCTCTTAAATTAATGTGTGTGAATGTTATCCAGCTTGGAATGAACGAGTATCTGCTTTGACTCAAAGACGAGTTGACTGTAACTCCGGATGCGATGGGTGGGATGTGTTACACAATTACTGCCACGGAGTACAGCCGCACCGCTGCTCTCCTGTCGAATCTGAAGTTATTGGGCTTTCGGTTTCGCTAAAACCTACAAGCTCAATCTGTCAGTCACCTGAACAAGTGAGCTGGTCAGCTGGTGTTCTTGTGGGCTCAAACCCAAGCGTCCTGGTGTGCCAGAGCCATACCCCGAGCTAAGCGAGGATGCCCAATGAGATGCTGTTGAGACCGAGCTGTCAAGAGTTACATTACATTACATAACATTACAGTCATTTAGCAAACATTTTTATCCAAAGCGACTTACAAATATTGTAATTCAATAACCGAAGATCCAAAGTACCAGCAGTCGTTATTCAGAAGTCACCACTCTACCAAATAGCCATCTCAAAACCATAATAGCCATCTCAATACTATCCAATATGTACCAAGCAGAATCCCTGGCCGGGAGAGGATCCGGCTGACCCTTGGGTTTTCTTGCAGAGCTCGAAAACATCTTGATAGGAGGTCAGACCGGCCTGACGGAAAGGCAGATGCCAGCGCAAGCAAGCACCGATGTACTTAGCGGCGGATGTTGAGGCCACGATAGCAATCAGAGGTCAGGGAAACAGCCTCTTGCCCTTTAACTCAATCCCCAAAGTGTGGAGTAAAGGACTCGCTGACTTTGACCAGAGAGTCGTATTCTCACATGAAATCACAACAACTATCCTGTCACTGAATTTCAATTCCTGTCACTTACAGCCGTCCACTGGTGGGAAGCTGTGAAGAGGCCACTGAATGCAGAAGCTGTGCTTCGGTGACCCGACAGCGTGGAGGGTTGAAGTGTGTCCACGGATGTTGGGTTGCAAAGCCTTTATTGCCGTTTCTTCAGCGTGGCTCCGGTGGGAAGCAGGAGTTAGAGGACAGGCTTGGAAAAAAAGCAATGAAAGCCCTGACCAAAACAGCAGAAAACAGCAATTGCTGGCTGTGGCTGAAGAGGAAAGAAACCATCTGGGCTCCTAAGTCACCAGAGAGAAGCCAACCGTAAGACGTTTGCAGTGGGCCTGTCATAAATGGCTCCGTTTAAGAGAACTTCACTCTGGCAAGTAAAAATGCTGAATCCTCAGAGATTAAAAGTCTCATTAAATGAGTCTGGCGGTCCGCAGTCAATGCCGCCGTAACCTCGCAAAACAAGATCTTTTTGTTGTGTACAACATAGTCTCACATGAATGTCAAATGGGATAAAGCTAAAAAGTGTGATATCCAAAGGGTCAATTTCACTTTGAGTCAAAGTCAGGTTCTTCAAGGCCCAAGTTCACGGTCTAAACACAACTTATTGGTGAAGGCAAACGTCAGCGATGGGATATTTTTAGCTCTTAATGTTTATCAATATCAGTAGCTACAGATATACTTTCATTACAACTGAGGAAATTGAAAGCTCTCCTTGAATAAACTCCACTGGATGTTTCCCTCCTTTAGCACGTATTTGACAGTTTTCATAAAATTGTGCACAATATCTTCTGCTTCCTCGGACTGAACTGAATGTAATTTATATTGTGATTGAAATGCTTAACACTGCAATAGGGTATTCATATATATTAAAATCAGTGAGGGTAAAAACGGGAGAAAGTTCTGTGTTTTATTTCATTATAGATGTCTGCACTAAAAATTAAATCAAAGAACATCTTTTAAATGAAGATCGCCAATAAATACCAATGTTTGAAATACCAAGTAAAAAGACGATATAATCAACATCAGAGTGGCAAGCTTTAAATAGATAAGTTATGACTATGTATAAAAATATGAAAAAATAAATCCTCAAAATGCTCAATTTCCAACAGTTTCTTCTGGGCCACTTTAAACCTGGCCAGTAATACCATTTTAAGATTTGTGGTATGATTTTTCAACTTAACCGCTGTTTGCCTGTTCGTATATTGAATTGAATAGACAAGAAGTCTGCCCCATATCTCGATTATATCTTTCCAGTAAGAAGTAATGATCAAATCAATTTTGCACCTTGTTTTTAATTATTTAAAAAGTGAACATTGTCTTTACATAAAAGAACAAAGTGCACTCAAGAAAGACCAATATGATGAGATGGCTCATTAGTATTACCATTATCAATTTGTTCAGGCATCTCATACTTTGTTTTGGAGATGTTATTAGAAACCAGTTCCCCAGGAGATAGCAAAGAGATAAGAAAAAAAAAAGTTGAACAAAAGCTCCAGCCGATATTTGAAGGAACTGGCTTCAATGTCTAGGAATTCAATTCTTTGATTTATCTTGGGGAGGATTTTTAAATGTAAATCACACAGCTTTAATTGTGGAATCAAGCACAAACACATTTATGTTGGAACCAAAATGACGGCATCATTTTTTCCCAACTGTAACAATAATCGATCACTCACCATCATTGCTTAACACCTCAGTCCATCAGATTCATCCCAAAACATAACAAATAAAAAACTGACATAAACAGTTTTAAATTGATTGCATGATTTGAGTCATGAGTTTAATAAAAATCATAAGAGACCTAAGACGCTTCCCTGTGGCACACCATCCCACTGCTCATGATTTGAAAGGATTCCAATAACATTAACAAAGTTAGAAAGATTTGTAAAATATCAAGGAGCCCATCTCAGCGTCCGCCCTCTGAAGTTCATGAATCACAATCTATTCATTCATTGTCTACAGCTCATCTTGCACTTAGTTAATTCTGGAGGCTTTCCAGGAACACGCAAACTCCACACCGAAAGACCTCCAGTGGGAATCGTACCGGGATCCTTCTTGCTGTGACACAAAAGCACGAACCCACTTAATCAAATCAATAAAATCCTAAAATATACTGAGCGTAGTAGAATCACGCTTGCCACATTGACCTCCTCTGCTACTTCAGCCAACAGAATGAAATGATTCATTGTATGAGTGATAAAGTACATAACAATTTCCTGACTCCCTGACTATATTCACTGAAATGTGTCATTATACTCTGAAGGTCCTCTGCACCCCCTGCTTCCAGAAGTCATTCAGGACTCCATTGCTCTCTTTCTGACGTCCGTCCGATTGGTTGTTGTTTGCTTGTTCTTTTCATCGGATTGGTTTTAAAATTGTATTCATCCCTTTGAGGTCAACTGACGCTGAGGCCACAAATAAGTATGAGAAATCTTGAGGAATAGAAGAGTATATCCGTTGTTGTGTTTTTGAAACCCTTGATCATTGGCTAGCCTGTTTTGTATGCTTGCGTAAGTTATTTCTTGAGCTCTTTTTCGATTTTAA
Source organism: Fistularia commersonii (assembly GCF_037954325.1). NCBI lineage: Eukaryota > Metazoa > Chordata > Actinopteri > Syngnathiformes > Fistulariidae > Fistularia > Fistularia commersonii. Next base: position 2,153,382 of record NC_141316.1, on the reverse strand, counting down.
GATTTTCATCCCCTTTTGACCATTATACTTCAATCATCTGATAAATTCTAAAATGATTGAAAACATTATGCCTCTTCATTTTGCGAAAACTGTAATAAAAACTAGTGAAAACTAATAAAACTAATAAAAGTTCATTGGCTTTGCCACTTATCCAGCACTAGCCCAGGGGGTTTAAGAAAATCCCTGCAGGCACTGGGTGAGAGGTGACATTTAACCTGGACTAATTTCAGTGACATGCGGTGAGGTTCATGGCTGGTGAGGCATTGACGTCATCAGTCAGATTTACAAACATATGAACCCTACAGAGTAGCTTATTCAATATTTTATTGGCAGCAGTTGACATGTTATGTTTAAAATATCATATCAGCATTCTTTACATATACAAACCCTAGCATAGAAAAAAAGCACATGTAAAAAAAACATTATTATCTCTTACCTTTACTTATAAATGAAGTCCATGCGCCGCTCCTTCTGAAGCATCGATAAGTTGCTTGTAGAAGTCTTCCGTGTCTTTCTTCAGTTTAAAAAGTCTCTCTGTCTCAATGGAAATCACTGCCAGTGAAGACAGTCGTCCTTGATCAGTCCTGTTCCGACATTATGTTTTGAGTCTTTTCGGTGCCGAGAATGACTGCTCCACCGATGCTGTCATAGCCGTAACAGTGACCACCGGCCAGAGCAACTTTGTCGCCTCAGGAACAGTTTGAATGAGATCCTTCTGGGCCAAAAAGTTGAGAAGCTGCCCAGGAGATTTACATTCATCCCTCACCGTTTGTAAGCTATACAGCCCGATGAGATAGCAAAAAATAGCTGGATGGCTGCACTTGACTTGCTAACTGTTTACTGTAGCTTGCTATTGCTAATTCTATTATTCTGTAGCCGAGTAGTAAGAAGGATCCCTGGGTTCAGCGGTGCCCCCTAGCATGAGGCACCATCACTGCGTGCCTCACTTGATCTCTCTTCGCAGTCGTTTTATGATTACGAGAAACACGAGAAACACAAGAAACACGTTATAGTTGTTGATGAAAAACATTAGATGCTTTAGCTAAACTATGAAAATTTTGTTCATATATTAAAAGTGTTTTTTTAATAGTGACATCCACAGAGACAGCAAAAAAGGTCTCAGTGCAGAGCATGATAGCACAGCTAGCAGAATCATCTCGTAATCCATAGTGGGCTCAGTTGGTTGCCGCGCCACCGCACGTCTCTTCTTCATATATGAACGGTAAATGTATATTTTTTTTAAGCGATTTTGAAAAGAAAGAAAAAAAATGGTGAAGCTACGTGGAAAATATCTTTATAGTACAAATCACTGAAAAAATATAACCATTTAATTTATTATTTCATTTTTTTCTCTCCGTGATGACCGGCCTCCCCTGCCTCTACTGACTGCACGTCACTGACTGGTTTCTGTTTGCAGGGTGGAAAATAGAACAGTACAACCCCTCACACTGTCATTTTCACCTACAGACCTATTACACCTGCTACCACGCCTACACTATTTGAGGGCCTTCAGCTAACCCAGTGCATGTTTATGGAATGTAGGAGGAAACCAGAAAACCTGGAGTAAATCATGCAGACATGGCGGGAGGGAAACATGCAAACTCCACACGGAAATGACCCGGCTGAATTCAAATGAGGAACCTTCCTACTGTGAGCCTGCTGCCCCATGCACAACCAACTTTGCTGCTAAATTTCACCGCAAACCCGAGACGGGCAATGTGGGAAAAAAAAGGAGATCATCAGATCTACTCAGTAATGGAACTTACATTTCTGTTGCCATTATAGGAAATTCAATTTAATCCTACTTTCATATCACTGCCCATGAAGATCAAGACATCAGCAAGCATTTAAATGAAAGACATCAAACCCTACTTTACTGATCTCCCCTTTTCAATATGATTGTGAAAAAATTATATATCTATTTAAAAGTTTGTTTTAATGTTTTGTTAATTTCCTCCTTGATGGGCTCCGGCCTTGTCAAGGCAGGGAGGGTTGGTGTTCCTATGATCCGTGAGCTTCACTGTACAGAGATCGCTCCTGGCAGGTTTACCCTTGGCAGGCCAGTATCTCGGGGAGGTTCTAGACCAACCTGGACCCGCAGGGCCTCAGCTCGCTGCTAAGATGGCAACCCCATCCTCTGACTATCCAGCAAAGGGACAACAACCCACTCAGAAGAAACTTGCAATCTAGATAGATCAGAAGAAAACCAGATTGCCTTACAGCACTAGACTCCTGTATTCCCCGCACCAACAGGTATCCTGTATCTCCACGACCACATCTTTGACCCTCGTTGCCAGGTGGAATATCAAGACAATCCTTCATGCTAGAAGCCCCTCACTGCTGTTCTTGGAGCCCCCCTACTACAACATCAACCTGTCGGGCCTTTTCAAGTCAAGATGGCGAGGTTACTTTTCATCCGTGTCATTTATCACTTCGTGATTGAGGTTTGCGAGAGGGTTCCAGGCATGTCAATCAGCGACTACTATCAGGCTCACCTCAAGTATGGAGATGCTCAGCTCTTCCCTCCAACCCCTCAGAGTCGCGCTCACCCTATACCAAATGGAAGCAGCAAAGCTTGGCCTCCAGGTGAGTTGGCACTAGCAGCAAAGTTATGCATGTAGGCAATGGGCCAGACACTTGTCCTCTTCCATGTTATGGACTATTTTTACCTCCACGGGCTACCACCATCATGACGATGGCGGCCTTGAGCCAAAGATTGACCAGAGACGATTAGCCATGCAGCTCCAGACATCGAGCCCCATCCTTTCCCGTGAACAATACCCCGGCCAAGACAATTGACGGCTTCGACAGCAGGGCTCTCAGGACCTGCAAGAACATCAGATGGCACCTCCGAGACATCCACATTGATTTACAAAAAAAGCAGCCCCCTCGCCTCCCGTCGTCCAGTGCGACATGGCTTCACCAGGTCCCCCAAAGCCCTCTGGAACACCTCACACGTGCCGCCCTCTCGCTCGACCCAAGAGCAGCCATTCACATGGCAAACCCTGCAACAGGTAACTACATATTATCAAGAAGGACTTACAATATCTGGGAGAACTTGTGAACTTGGAGGACACAGAAGGCCTGACCCAAGACCGCAGCTACTGATGAGCTCTGGTGAAGCTGATTGGTTCTAAGAGTAGCGACAACCCTGTGTAGCAAGACTGGGCCTGAGCCATGCAAAAGCCTTAGTAGCCATAGTAGTTAATTTCCTTTTCAGTTTCTTCAAAGCTGCTCATTTCCTACTCATTTTCTCCTCATATTTTACTGATTTTTAAGGAGATGCTCTTTTGATAGTTCAAGGACAATGACTGCCAGTTTACTTGTACAATTTCCCAATGATGTTTGAGACATGTAAATCTTGGGATTTGCAAATCAGCAAAAAAGTGGGTTCCAAGTTCCCATGCTCTGACTTTTCTCTTGGCTTAGTCAGTCCAATTCGTAGTCAATAACTCTGACTTTCTCCCAATACTGTGAATTTTCATTACTGATGTTCAGTCTTTCACTAATCCAGATTTCTCGCTGTCCGTTCATCAAAAATCAAACATATTTTTTACTCTTTTCAAGGAAATAAATATCATGAAACTAATTAGAAGACAGTTACATTTCACTGGTTGAATCTCGGCATGGTAACATTGTTCGGTTTTTATAAAAATGTTCTTTTGATCAATAATTTTTTTGTTTGGCACATCATATCCCTTGTCAACAACAAAGACCTTGACCTTTATCAACCAGCTTATAACTTCATGGGTCAGAGGATGGAATTTGGTGGCAACAAATGACAGTAACTGGTGGACACATGACAATGAAATAACAAGAATTTACCAGCACAGTAAAAACCAGTAGTGCAGAAGACACAAATGTTGAAACATAAGAACTGAATAGGGTTTTAATCTGTAATTCAGGCTTTTAATCATCTTAATTCTAACTGTGAAGAGGAGTCCCAGACGCTCTCATGTCCGCCAGCCAAACCATTCTAATTTGGAAATACATACTCAGCAACGGACATGAGAAACCAAATGCACTTCATTATTCAGCGAAAGAAACCAATAGCAAATATCAAATTATGCGACCGACAGAATGAACTGTCATGATCCCTCTCGAATTTTTTAAACTTTGAGTTAACATGTTATATGTACCCTAAATTAATCTGATTACTGTCTTACGCTTTCATCCTGCCCCCCTGCAGCCCCCAACCCATACATTCTTACCCTACAACGTACACAAACCCTTTATTTTTTAATATTTGTCTTTGTTTTATTCAGCCTTATTAAAAATCATAACGGGGAGGTGTAACTATGTTTTGGACTCAAGCCCCGCCGCTTGGCTCCTCTCCCACCCCCTGAATTTATCCAGCCCAGCGCTGCTAACATATGCCAGTGTTTCCTATGGGGCTTTTATTTTTCATTTCAGTTTCATAGTTATTCATACAATTTATCCAAACATTCGTAGACTTAACTAAATTTAGCTGCCAACCGCCAACTACCAACCAAACTAATCTCAAATTTTCCTGATCACAGTCTGGAACACTTAATCATCTGACTCAAAATTAAATTCGAAATCTATTGACCCGTTTGAAACAACCCTCTCCATTATCTGGCAAACAAATCACTGTAATGATCAAAATTCTGCCAGCAATATGGACCCTCAATTTACCACTGAGCTCTCATATAAAGCCTTGGGACTTAAATCATAACATTTCCTTAATGAATGCATGTTTAATTTGTGTAATTTGATTAACAGCTGACACACTTCCCACAAGTATTAACATTTCCCCCTGCCCAAGTTCCCTTTACTTTGATCCTCCAAGACTCTCTCTCTCTCTCTCACGGCCACACACACACACACACACACACACACACACACACACACACACACAAGTACAGATACCTTGTCCGGCTGTGACATAGAAACCTGTCCCATCTGACTCCGCCCAAACATCTGGCTCCGCCTGCTTCTCCCTTTATCTCTCGGGTCCAAACTACACACTCACCACAGATTTATGGACAGAAAGAGGAACAAGCTCAGTTATCTACCGAGCACCTGTATTACTAACTCCAGCTCTCCATGTAACTCATCCTCCTGTACGCCCACTTGTTCTAGTTATTTGATATTCTTAATTTTTCGTCCTTCTCCTGTTTATGCTGCAGCTTTAAAAGTCTGATTTATACTTTTGCAGGAGGTCGAAGCCATAAATCAGTATGGCTACACACCCCAAATCCCTGGAGGTGTTTTGACATATCTGCTCAAAGATGTGAGTACACATGTGAAGAAAAATAAAAAACAGTGGTCCCCCGAATAGTGATGTCTGGTTAAGCTGCAAATATTGACTTTACTTTTTGTATCCTTTCTTTCAGATGTTTAACTGTAGTGTGACATGTACAAGTATTGTACAGGTATAAATACATTTGGTATTTTGCTCTTGGTCCGCTCGAGGATAACGCCAAAGCACAGATCTCACTGCAGTCATTTCCCATTCTTATTTGTAGTTTACTCCTGATTCATGTTTTGATCACAGTGTTCTGCGGACAGCTGATAACGAAAGGAACTATCAGTGTGTATGATTATGTCAGCAATCATTTATCATTTACCAACTTATCGGTGTGTTTGACACACACATTGAGAGATTTCCAAATGACCGCCATTATTCCTTTTCAAATGATTCTCAAAATAAATGTGAAGTTTATTTTCCTGTGATCATTAAGGAATATCAAGCAAAGCTTCACAGATTCAGAAAAGTAAAAGGAAAATATGAACCCGACATTTTCATGATCACTTATTTAATATTTATTGTGCAGGTGACTCAGCGAATGAAAATCTGCAAAGACCCCCAGGGCCCTGCCGCAAGAGGGCTGCTTGCTTTATGTTTCCTCAAAATAGTTGTACGTTAAATAAAACTATTTATGAATATTTAATCCTGTGGTGAGTTCACTGGCTGATTTTTTTCTACATCTGTTTTATTATTTCCTCAGATGTATTTCACTCGCTGCATCGATTGGGATTGATGCAAAGTACAGCATGTAACTTTCAAGAACATACCATTGGAAGATAATAAAATAAAAATGTATCTTCAGTTTATGTTGAAATTTAGTGCGCACTCGCTGAAGATTGTTTAAAAGAATTGCAGGTAGACTAAAATGCAACAGTGATTCCTGATAATGAGTCATGAGGATAACCATAGTAAATTATCTGGTTATCGTTGTCATCATTATCATTATTGTTATTATTATTATCCATCCATCCATTATGTCCATCTGACGCCAATTGCAGTCACTTTTATTAATTTCTGTATTTATTTATTTTTACTTTGATCACTTTGTAGCTTTTTTTTCTTTTAAATCTCTACTTTGTGTATATGTACAAGTCCGTACAGTATCTTTGAGTGTCAAGTAAGGGGCCTTGAATAAAATTCATAACTATTATTATTATTATTATTATCATTATTATTATTATTGTTATCATTATTATTATTATTATCCATCCATCCATCCATCGTCTGCTGCTCAGCTAACTTCGCTAACTACTGCCCCACATTCTGATTATTATCATTTCTGTTGTTTTTATTTTTATAAGGCACAGTGATGCAATGGTTAGCGCACCCAGCCTCACAGCACAAACCCTAGTTTTTGATTCTCAAGGTGAGCCTTTCTGTGTGGAGTTTACAATTGGGAAAAAATTTAAAAATTGTGGGAACGAGAGAGCGCATGATTGTCTGTCTCTACAGGACTGTCTCAGAAAATTAGAATATTGTGATAAAGTTCTTTATCTTTTGTAATGCAATTGCAAAAACAAAAATTACTTTTTCATGATATTCTAATATTTTGAGATAGGATTTTTGAGTTTTCTTAAGATGTAAGCCATAATCAGCAATATTAAAATACTAAAAGGCTTGCAATATTTCAGTTGATTATAATGAATCCAGAATGAATGACATTTTTGTTTTTGTAATTGCATTACAGAAGATAAAGAACTTTATCACAACATTCTGATTTTCTGAGACAGTCCTGTACCTGTCGCCCTAGGAGTGACCGGCGACCAGTCCGGGGTTGAGCCCCGCTCCAGAGTCCCCCACTGCCCCAAAGTGTAAAATAAGCGACAGTTATTGCTATCATCGATGGGTTCTCTACGTTCCTCCCTATTAGAAACAATGCAAACACCAGGGATGGTAAAACTCAGGCCCCTCATTGAATGTTGGGGCTCCTCATTGTCATGATTTCATTTCTATTAGTCTGGAAACGTGAGGCCCCTGGAAGCCCACCGTGATGACGTCAGACGCATGGAGGGGGCGTGGCTTCCTCCCAGGTGAGCGCCGTGCAGGTGCAGGTGAAGCGGCGGAGGAAGAGGAGGAGGAGAAGAAGAAGAAGAAGAAGAAGAAGAGGTGCTCGGCAAGAGCGTCGGGTCGAGCTCCGCGTCTCGTCTCCGCCGGGATGGGCGGCAGCTGCGTGGGAAAGTGCGCGCCGCTCTTCTTCCTCGCCTTATTCTTCGACGCCGCCGGCTTGGTGGTCCTCCTGGTGGGCATTTTCGGTAACCTCCACATGGACGGGCGCTTCTACGGCGACTTTCTCATCTACACGGGGTCGCTCATCATCTTCCTCAGCCTGGTGTGGTGGGTTCTGTGGTACACGGGAAACGTGCAGTTGTCCACGAACGAGCGTGGAGCTTCGCTCGACTTCCACTTCACCCACTGGGCCAGGAAGTTGTCCGAGAGGCTCTCCAGGAGCGGCGCGAAGAGCCTGGAAGCGGCCGAGAAGAAGATGATGGAGGGCGAGTGGAACGGAACGCTGCGCGCCGTTTCGCGCGTAACGTGGGGAGACCGCGGCGGGGCCGCCACGGGTCACGACAACCGGGGCTTCGACGGGAGCACGGAGGCCACGGAGGCCGCGGCGGCCCACAGGACCGTGGAAATGGGGGTGCTGAGGAACTCGGATTTGGCGCTCCAGACTGCCGCTAAAGCGGAGAGGCTGCTCTGACAGGTGAGGCTCCCGCATCCACTTTATTAATCAATATCAAAAATAAATTGTTCAAAAATATCTCGGACCGCTACAAAGTGAATTCGCTTTTTTCAATTCCATGCTTACCGTGAATAAATAATTCAAGTATGCCATATTTATGTCTGAGTAGCTGATCAGCCATAATGGGGATTTTAATTGTACTACTTTAAACACAGAGGTGTTCATTTGCCGTGAACAAAATATAGATTGAAGTTTACATTCAACACAAGTACTGGTCTCCTTGATTAAATCGTAATCCGTGTCATAAAAAGAAACCACATTATTCCCTTTAAATAAATGCATACTAGAATTTTTAAGTCAATACTGTATCATGAACTAGTTTCAGCATGGATAACTTTTTTTTGGTTAAATGGGTTAAATGTTGTACATTTCCAAAAAAAAAATCAAGGAATAAAATACAAGAAAAGGAGGAGGAGAGAAATATAATTTTATGAGCTGGAATTATCATTTGTTTGGCGACGTGAAGCGGGAGGCCTTTGGAAACGAACATTCCTGGTTGGATTCCCGGCTCCTCCTAGTGTGTCAAAGTGTTGTTGAGCAACGCATGACCCCAGGAGGGATTGATGAAGTATAAATTATTGATTATTATTTTTGTATCAGCAACAAGTCAAATCTCTTTCACCTCTGTAAAATTGTAGAGTAGTTAAATACACTTTAATGAAACAAGTCAATGCACCCATAACTTTTTACGTCTAATAAAGACAAAAGTATGTATGAATGCATTTGGTGTACAGGGGCGAAATGGATGTAAAGTGAAAAAAAAAGAAAAAAAAAAATGGCAAAAATTGTATCCTGGAGATTCAGAGGAGAAAAAAAGGGAAGTGTAAAAAAGACTCGCTTCCTTAACTTCACCTTCACTTTGCCTCCTCCTCATTATCACCCAGAGCTTTAACGTCCTGCTTTCTAGTCTGTCATTGTAATTTAGATTATTCCCCTCACCGACTTACTGTCCCGACATGTAACATGTTGTACATAATAGAAGTCGGGGCAAAAAGCCCTAAATGAGGTATAAATATTCAGCAAAGTTGGTCCGGTTTCACCTTGTCTGTCTGTCAGCCGCCACCACTGTGCTCATCATTATCTGAAACGCTTGTCATCCTGAGCCCCCTATCCTCCATCCTCCCCCGCTTTCCCCTCACTCATTATTATGTTTCTCATTATTGTCAGCCATCAGACGCCCCCCTGCAGTGTTTGAGAGGCGGACGTCCTCACATAACGCCGTCCCCCCTCCAGGACCCTGTTGCTTCACTCAGCTCATGAATATTTGTGAAAATAACTAATTGTTTTCTTGTTGGGGGGGGGGTGTCCCCCCGGCTGTTGTGAAAAGATCCTTGGTGGCTCGCGGCGGCTTTTTATTAATGAGCCTGACCGTTTTCCGCTCACCTTGACACCCCCACCCCACCTGCATTATTTCGGTTTGCTTGTAGCCTAGTGGCCAGTCAGACATGCTGTGGGCCAAATTGCATTTTAATGGAAGTCAGCAGCTTATTGATCAACAGGGGCAGAGCATGTGGATGGTGGGGGTCCTCCTTTATACACTGCATATCTGCCCTGTAATTCATACACACCGTATACACTCTGTAATCCCTATTCACTCGTCCCACTGGACACTGTATATACTGTAAACTCCGTACTCTCTATAATCTCTGTGCAATTTATACATTATATACAATACAAACCGCTCTTATTTCTATAAACTATACATTCTGTAATCCCTATATACCGCATAAACGCAATACTCTCTGTAATCTGTCTATAGTCTATGCATTATGTATGCAACCCATGCTCCATACACGTCATATGCTCTTTACATTTCTAAAAAGCAGTTCCAGGTGGTTGGTTTTTATTGAGCCTTAACCCCATTCTCTTATTTAACCTGGCTAATGATCATGAGATATGGAATTGTGTGTGTCGCAAACACTTCACATCAAGGGTGTGTCCTTTTTTCTGTAAACGCTGGGTTAACTTGGAGGCGTAGGCTTCCAGAAAACACACTGATATCTGGGCCTTAATGTTTCTGCAAATGTGAGGCACTAAGTCTTATCTTAACTTCTTCTTTATGTCAATACCATACTCACCCTGATGGGAAATCTTAAATGGTCAAGATTGTGACATAACCGTACTGACAAATTATTTTAATTTCTTTACCACCGACTAAGTGGTTATTTGTGTGATTTCACATTTTTGGGGGGCCAATTAATCCAAATCATTAGTTGATGAATTTTGCATTTATGCATTGCAGTTTAACCTTTCTGTCCAGGCCCAGGATGCAGAAAGATTTGAAAGAAGAAATCAAAGTAGCAAAATAAACTTTTCTCAATGATTTTTGGAGGGAAAACATCATGCTGGATTTTCTTTTTTTTAAGAGAAAGTGCAGGTTTCGAAGTTTAAAGTTTAGACCCTGTAAATAATCAAACACATATTCAGCACCAGCCCAACGAATAAGTTTGTGCACATGTTTCTCTATATTCTTTTTGTTTTATCTAAACGTCTCGGTTAAAACACAAAATCAATTCAGAGGATGACTTTGCCTTGTACTTGTCTTATCTGGGGCACTGCATAGGATGATATTTTGCTTCGTCACTCCTTTTATTCAGTACTGTCATCAAAAGCACAATGTGGCCATAACAGAACTGATGTGGGTAAAAGTTCCCTAAAACATTGTCCGCTATATTGACAAGCAACTTAACTTTTTTTTTTTTTTTAATCCTGGCACAAGACTGGAATTGGCGTCTGATGGCAAACAAGTGAAGACAAGTAGGTCATTAAGGTACCGCTTTGAATATGGATGATAAATGGCTTTTTGAAATAAAAGCAACATTGTCCTCGAGATAATTCTTCAATGAAAGAAGAAGAGGGTCATGAACAATCAAGCAAAAGAGAAATTAACATTGTCTATTAGAAATTGAGGCAAAACAGATGATTTAGGCGGCACAGTCTTATACATTGTTTTTTTTTTTCTTAAATGTGGAATCCCTTTGTAAAGCATGCAACAAAATATTTAATTGATTCATTCATTTTCCTTGCCCCTTATCCTCCACTCAGGATCACAAGATGTCAGAGCCTAACCGGCTGTCATTCAATGAACCTACTGCCGATTTTTGGACTGTGGTAGAAAACTGGAGAACCAGAAGGAAACCAACAGAGAAAGGCTCCTGTCAGAATTTGAACCAGGGACCCTCTTGCTACGAGGTGGAAGAGCAAAGCGCCACTTTGTTGCTAAGATATCACAATTCCAGCTAATTTGCTGTTTCCCTTGTTAGATTCCCAAAATGTTTTCAAAACAATTCTAATGAATCAAGTAAGTTGCTGATTTGTGTTATTCTTACCATTAAAAGTCCCCTAATCAACCAGAAATTAGATTAAACTAATACAGTTTTTCTGGAGCTATCACAGCATCAGTTAAGTTTGAAATTGTAATCATGACACTGGGAGCCTCTCTTATTAATTTTTTCAATTATTTCAATTCAAAATTACTCTTTTAATTAGAAAAAGCTTCTGTGCTCACGCTCGGTTGCAGTTGCTGTATCCAAGACATCAAATTTGATCGACGGTTGCCTGTGTGACACCTTGCAGCTTTCATTTCACATGTTTTGATTACCTTTTATTCACGTCCTAGCCTCTGGAATTGAAAAACATACCTTTAGCCGCCATCTGAAAATCACGTCTTCGCATCGATGCCGAAATGCATTTTGTTTGTGAATTTTAGTGTAAAAGAATAGTGTTTCTAAAGTGTACCTTTGTGTGGCTACATCCGTTTACTTTGAGCTGTGGCGCACATTCACAACTGACAATTTAGAATGGAAAACCCTCGTAATTCGGAATTTGAGCAGCTAAATTAACAAAAGCTGTTCGTCACATTGCCCCTGAGAGAAAACCTACGCAAGGGATCGCACCTTATCGCTACATCAAACAGAGGTGTCCTGGCCACTGCCCTGTCCTTTTTGGCATGTTTGCCAAATAAACATCAGACAAGCTGACTATGTTTAGAAGTAAATGGCAGGCAAAAGTTTATGATCTTCACAGCGTGAGGATTTAGTCATTGCCATTTCCTGGCAAACGTAAGGAAAAAATAGGAAAAAAAACACATATTCAAGGGTGTGAACCACTAATAGAGAATGTTGGTTCTTTCCATGTGTTCTTGAGCCCTGGATCCAGAACATTTTCAGCAAAGCCGGAAAATAGGAATGAAGCGCAGGATGCTGCTTTCTTGTGTGTCGTCGTGTGTATTTACAAAACAGACAAAGGTGCCATGTCTCTTTAATGAATACAGTGCCGGTTCAGAAACCGTCAATACTTATATTAATTCTAATAATACTTCTACTTAATACAGCTTGTTTTTGATCAATCTAAATGTGTTCATTTATCACTTACCACTGGCATCTATCCGCTTGTTTCTTCCAACCCTTTTAGTTTTCGATCTTTATTTGTTTGACCTTCGGTAGGATTATGAATACTCAGTATTGTCTTTTCATTCTCAGTGGAATTTTGAATTTTTGTGCATTATTGCCTTCAGATGGTTGGATGCAGCAGAACTATTCCTGTTTCTATTGAGTAGATTTTTCTCTATCTGACAAGGTGTCCACCGCGATGGCTGTGTTATTACGTGTCCGTCTTCCCCGCTGATTTGGGGGATTATTTGGCTGCGGCACCATGTCCGGGCTTCGTCCTTGCCAAGTTGTTGCACTTTTCTCCATTTTTGGGAAAGCCCCTGTGGCACAACAGAGGCAGTGGCGTATTTCATCATCTGTGTCTTATTTGGATGTCGCAATGTTGACAACCTGGGTTACGTGGTCCACGAATTTTTGTGTGGTATTGCCTAAAGATGGTTGGATGCAGCAGAACTATTTTTGTTTCTATTGAGTAGGTTTTTTGTTTTTTTTTAAATGTTAAAATTCAGAACAAGCTGCTTGTCTCAACGACAGCATTCAAGATGCATTGCAGGTCCTCGCCCCAGAGGGCCACAAGAGTGTTTTCATCAGCTTAGTTTAGTCTCAATTATAGATCAGTGGGTGTTTCTGCTCCTAGCCCTGAGTCTGTTGACGCTGAGAAGTTGTCTGTCTGTCTGTCTGTCATTTATCTGAACATGAATTCAGAATCTCGAGGCTGGGGGAAAACAGATTTTTTGGGGTATGAGAGAAGTTTTATTTCCATTTGTAGCCCGGAGAGGAGGAACACATTAGCAGTGATGCAGTACTGAACCCGGTCTGCCATCATCACAGTTCTATTTCCCTTTCATGTTTATCTGCTTTCATATGTTAATGGTTTACAAGGCAGACATGAAAAACATACAAATGATAAGAAAATGAATTCTATAATCCCAGACTTAAGGCCATAAAGCTCGCTGACATGTTTGAACTGCCCAATCCTGCAAAAGCTTGCCCACAATGTCCTGGAATCACAGCAGGGCTTTCATTTCACAGGTTGTGTTTGGGTGTCTAGCTGAAGAACAATAAAAAGTTGTTTGGGTGTGGTCGCAGATGCGGACACCGCATATCTGTGTTTTCCAACTCCTGGCTGTCTGAGACCTCACTTAGCCACATCGGCCACCACCTTAAGATAATATTGCACCTGTAAAAGCCTTCTCCTTCCGCGTTATGACTCATAACCTGAGATATTGATTATTTGGCAGCAGTGAATGAATGCGTAACGGTAAACACACATTTCAAACAATGCCTCCAGTGGTGCCATTTACATCGGGGGGCGACAGGTTCAGTTCAAGTGCTGATTGTCTTATCAGCACGTTTTCTTGTTTCTCTGTAATAGGATGTTGCCGTAAAGTTTCACCGCAGTCTTTTTCTATGAAAAATAAAAGAAAATTTAGTGTAAAATCATTATTCGTTTTCCAGCTGAAGTGCTAACTCATGGGGGGAGGAGTTAGCACATGATTAGCCTAGCATAGCTTAAAGACCATAAACAAGAAATGGCTTATGTGAAATTTTTACAAAAGCCTGCTTTCTCAGTGCCAGTAAGTTTTCTTGAGTTATGTGTCAAATACAGCCATAAACACACGCTTCTGGAGGACAGTAACTGGTCAGGTCGGGTTCATGCAGCAACGGAAAAAAAACTTGTTTTAGTCATGCAGTGAGACCAGCTACACAGCTGGCAGACACATCTAACAGGACAACATAAACATCCTCAAGTACAGAGGATCAGATTGTTTGATACTAAAAGTAATGGATGGTGGATAAACATGATGGTGGAAAGTGACTGACTGAAGGCTTGAGTTCCTGCGGATGTCATGGAAGCAAATGGCAATGAAGAGCATTTGCACGTGGGCGTGTTATTTGTCTTTCTTCGCTATAGACGCTCAACAAATAGGACAACGATAAAACATAGAGGTCAGTGAACTTATTCATCAGCGTGCGGATTCTGTAGGTTATTTGGAGATTAGAAAGATTAAACAGATTTTTTTTTTTTCCTGTTTTTCTTTAACTATATCATCATCAAATGAGTGGTTGATCCTTGTATATTAGTCAAGCCTTGGGCCTTGCTGCAGAACTGGCCAGGAGGCTATTAGAGGACACCTTCAGACTGATAAGAAACAGAAAGAAACTTTTTTTTCCTAGTCTTTCAGACATAACAGAAAAAGAGCCACCTGTTTCCCAGACAATCAAAGCTTCATTTCACTGTTCACCGGTTGCACCTTTGGAAATAGTGGAGGCGATTCAGTGTTTGCTTGTTCGCATTGCAGTCTGACGTGCGTCAAGAGCAGAATCGAGGTTTGCGTGCAAAGCTTTCTGATATAAAGCTGCTGGAAATTCATGAGGGGTACACAGCTTCGCCCAGATACTCACCTGTATGTGTGCAATTTTGTCAGTCAAAAATTGAGAATCGAGAATCTGGTTCTTTTCCTGCTGGACATCCGTGCGTAAGTAACCACCCGGACCCAGGTTCTTTCAATGCCTTTGTGTTTCACAGTTGTGTGACATGTTGCGTTTCTTGACTTCAGCGCACGTTACTTCATACATCAAATGCAGAAAATGACATGTAGTGTGTAATATTCTATCCACAATGTCAAAACAACACATACTGTATGTCTCTGTGCTTTCACATTACTGTTTCATTTACATGCTCTCTAGTTTTTGTTTACACATATTGACACAAGGTGCTGAACAAATATGGCAGTAGCGAAATACTTTTGCAATGTATTTAGATTTTAAATGAAGCAAGGTGATATTCCATTTTTTTTCTCTTCTTCTACAAACAAATCCTGTCTTGCTTTTATTTCAAAATGCATTCATTTAATCAATTGCTGCCCTCATGAAACCCCTACTGGCGGAAATGTATATTTTCTCACACACATATTGTGTTTTATATGTTCCTAAAGGTTTTGGTAAAAAAAAAAAAAAATTAGATTTACAGCTGCATGTCCTGGTGAAATGTATGAAGTCAGCATCCTTGTTTGGTTCTTATGTTGTTGTTGTTGTTGTTGTCTTGCTGTCAAATACTCATTTCTCCACCAAAGAATTGTTCTCAATGTAGAGGAGACTACGTTTATGTTGTTTTCTATTTCCTGGAAGTGGCCATAAATTAAACTGTCGGTACAAACTCCTGAGAGAAATGACACAGAGTTGGCTCGCATGAATAAATCTGCGTGTGGAGCTGTTTTTGAGCAAACTGAGGCTAACAGTGGGTTTTAACTTTAAATAAGTAGTTTTTCTCTTAATGCGAAAACAAAACAAGCTTGTTGCAACAATTTGTGCATCTGTGCTAAATTATGGAGATTTATCGTAAATGAATGCATCTGCTCTGTGGTTTCGAATGGTCGACACAGTTTATCGTGCTTCACTAATTGCAAAGTGTCAGCACACCATTGTTGAGTTTAACCCTGGGGTGGGATGGCCCGCTCTGGCCACCGGAAGGATCCATCACTGATATATCTTCATATATAAGGCACTACTCTAGTTACTGGCCACCTACATGTGTGCCTTAATTGTTAAGAGACGTGTTGACCCTTGCTCTTTACGTTCACAAGATCCTTTGTTGCTTTTCGTCCCAGCACTGAATTGAGTAAAAGAGCTTTTGTCCGTTCTTTGCCTTCTGCATGGAACATGTTGCAGAAAAGCTGGATGCTCATTTAGTTTATTTCATTGAGCATTTGTTTTAATCTAAACTGAGAGTTTTTAGGCCAATTCCACCACATTTTTTCATTCTATTTTCCTTTTTGCTCGTGTTTCAACCGTGTTATTTTGTATATGTGTATTTGTTGCTGCCTATCTTGGCAGGGACTCCCATGATAAAGGTTCTCAATAGTAGTTCTATCACCACACATCTTGTATTGAGACTACCCTGAACCACCGAAACACTAAGAAAAAATTACGCATCAATTCCTCAGTTGGTAATTTTTACCACACTGACCAACAAAAGACAAAAAACAGCTTCAGGTAAAAGAATATAGGGAAAGTTTCCAGTTTACGACTTCTCGTTGCCCTGGATATCCTGCATAGAAAGGAAAACAAAGCAGCTTCTCTCCTGTGTTGATTGAGTACGAAGTAAAAACAAACTTTAAAAAATTGCCTCAATGTGTGCTCTTTCTATCCTATGCATTTATTCATTTTCTCATCACAAACTAATTAAAAGCTAATAGTGTGCGTTTAAATGTCAGTAAACCATTGAGTCATTTTGATTCTTATACTTCTGTCCAATGTAGGTTTTAGATTTCCTTCCCTTTTAAGGTCTGTTAAAATCAAACAAATGTCTTGAAATCAAGTCACATCCACCTCCAGCTGGATGAAAAGGAAGATACTGGCTTTTCTGTGTGCGGAGAAGAGAAATTACTAAACTGCAACTGGCAGTTGTTTGAAAACTTACTTTTAGAAAAGTCATTTGCAACGGTCTCTATAAATAATTGACACTTCGCCGTCAAATGATTTCAAGCTTTGTTTTAAAGTATCATAATCCTTAATAACAAGTATCCAGGTTTTTTGTTTGTTTTTTTTACACTTCACAACTTTCAGTTTGAGGGGATTATCACCAATAAGTACAATAAGTGATTACAATGTGACAAAAATACAAAAATATAATAGAGCCACATGATGCATTCGATGTTGCCGAGCCAACATAAAGTAAATTGACAAAGGGGGTCTTGAATTTTTGTCAGACCTTTCTCCCAAATGCGGTACAAACCCGGGAAGTGGCTTTTGTTATTTGGAGGAAAAATAAAAAAGGAATGGCCACATGTCATTAATCTTAGTCAAGGTGACCGCTTCAAAAGTTGTTCAACCTCAATTGAAATTGTCTTATTCCACAATGGGGAAAAAAAACACAAAATGCACATAGACATGCCTGTTAATGTGCTTACAATGCTGATAAAAAATAATGGATGTACTTGTGTTTTATTTTGTTTCTGTATTTATTTAAGGCTATTGTTGGAACACCTGTGTGTTGCTGAATGGGCGCATTTCTGTCCACTCTCTCCATTTATCCAGTCGCTACAATATGCTGGATTTGTGTTTATTGACAGATTGGGGGGATTTTAGACAAGTTAAAAAGAATGGTCTCATCGAGCAGAAATGTTACCTCTACAGACTTCTTTTTGAAGACCGCTGCCCTACAGCACGATTCTAGCCTGGGCTAATAATTGCCTGAGAACGTTTCTATCGATTTGGTTAAAATTGGAGATCCTCAACATGAACAGACAGAGCAGATAGTGGATTTGATGCGGGGCGGTAGCCTTGTTCTTAATAACAAACATCTTCTTTTGACGTCTATTTTATTTAATGTTCAGGTAAATGCCAGCGGGCCACCCCGCTCAGTTCAAGGAAACCTCTTGTTTATGCAAGTCAATCTGAAAAGTGTGCTGAAATAATTTCTTCTCCCATTTGTGCAAAATCTTAATCTTGTCTTCTTCTTTACAGATGCAGCTCCCCGGGTTGAAGATCGCCTGCAGCGTCTCCAATCTTCCAAAAGACTGAAAGCCTTGAACTTATGAACTAAAGCCACTTTTTCTTCTTTTCCAAAATGTCAAAAGCTGTTTCTTAATCAGGGAAAACGCCCTGCATCCAACAAAAGGGCTGCGCACAGTTGAAGAGACGGCCTTTGATTATGTACATAGCAAATGTTCTATTTTTTACTTGTTCATTTTTTTTCCGCAAGATGTAAATTATTTTCATTTTTCTGTGAATAAAGTTTATAAGAAACTAGAGGCAGTTGCTGTTTCTTGTTTGATGCGGGATAACAAAGTGACACCTGCTCAGTGCATCACTAAAGAAACGAAAAATATCCTTTCGCTCCTATTTTTTTTCCTCTACGATTTTATTCAGAATTATGCAGAAGTGTCTGTGGCCATTATTTACAAAATGAATGAATAAATAAATAACTCCAGTGGCTGCACGATATGCCGAAATGTAAGAGATTTATCAGCAAAGGCCACAAATCTTATATCATCATTTAGGGAGCATTTCCTTCATCAGAGGGCTTGGCTACTACAGAAACAACAACCCAAAAAAAATTTCAGACATGTAAATAGAAAGGAATGCAGCCCGAGCATTTCTGTACTTCCTTCTCTTAATTTCAGATAAGCAGGTGCTGCAAGAAGAGGAGCAGCTTGCTCACAAGTGGGGAAACAATCAACTAAATCGAACACCGGCCATGGATTTTAAAACCTTCCTCGGCCGCTGCGGCGCCTTCTTCTTCATTGCCTGTCTCATGGATTTGGCAGGCCTCCTCCTCTTTTTGGTGGGGGTCTTCGCTCCCATCACCTTCTGGGATTTCTTTATTTTCACCGGGCCTGTCGTCTTGTTCCTCAGCCTGGTTTTCTGGATCTTCTGGTATCTGGGGAACCTGGAAATGGAGAGGGATATTTCCCTGCTGTGAGGGTTCGCGGCGATTTCCATTCACGGAACGAAGCACATTTCCCAGAACGTGTAGCAGAGTGGTGAGCAGGTGCAAATTGAAATATTCAAAACCATTTTTAAGACTTTTTTTCCTCATTTAGTGAAGGGAGTGTTCTTTAATATGACTCTGTTTTTTGTTTTTTTTTTCTGTTAAAGGTGAAGGTTCTCAGCCAGATAGGGGTGTGATGCCTCCGCCTGCAGAACGGCTCCAACAGCTTTTTTGCCACGATGGCTTTTAACGTTCACCTCTCTGGAGCTGCGAGGGTCAGAACCACCCAGGAAGACATCAGGACTAAAACCGTCAGAAACAAAACTACAATGGTTTACAATGAAAGTCTTCACTTTTCTGCCTGGTAAAGTCATAATTTATGAATATGTATTTATATTATTTTAAAATCCATCCAAGACTTGAGGCACACATTGTGCTTATTGAAGTAGTAAATGTGAAACATTTGAAGTTGCTAATGTATAATCATGTTACGTGATTTTATTTAGTTTTACATTAAGCTAAACTCGTAGCACTCCGGAATTAAAGAAAAATGCTTTATGTTGTTCCTTCATGAGAACCTTGAAATGCACCTTTCTGACACCCAAGGAAATATTTTTCGCGTCAAATCACATGGATCTGATTTTATGGATACTGTTTTCTTTTTTTATATCAGAACTGTCCAAAAATTCTCATGGACTGCACAATTGGATGCCTCTCCAATGCCCGCCTCCCCTCCCCTACCTGATCTCTATCAAAGAAAAAGCAAAATTACAAGAAGTTCAGTATATGGGTTGGGGCAAATAAAGATACAGTAGTTTCCCCCCCCCAATTGCTTCTCCGTGATGTGTCACTTTTTGTCCCTGTTTACATTTTTCCATCCCATTGACGCTTCAGTGACCCTGTCGTAGGTGTATTTACTGAGTGTGTGTATTGAATCGCCACTGAGGTCGTGTCTCCGACGATCGTCCTTCTCTTCCCCCGGTGATTTCCCTGTTGTGAAATCTGAGAATTGGTCGCTCTGGCCCTTCAGCAGAAACCAGTCAAACTGGGTCCGAGAGCAACTCGAGCTCAGAGCGCTCTCGTTTTACAAGAAATGGTTTCAGCGAAGAGGAAGGAACAAAAAAGCTTCGCATGAAACCAACCTTGACACGAAAGCCAGTGTTGAACATACCGCAATATGTAATTATAATAGTAATTTAATGATGTATTACTATAATTAAATTATCATTATGTACAGATTTGGTGTTTTTGCTGGGTTTTTTTTTACACAGATTTGTGGAGGCGTGTGTTGTTATAATCTTTGATCAAGCTTACAGGGCAGCTGCTTTCTACCGCTGGGCAGGCACTCCCTTTTAGACATTATGGCAAATTAAACTTTAACCATAAAAAATATCGCAGTACAAGAACAACTCCCACTACAATAGAAATGGAACAATGAATTTCAGCACTCACAAAGTAGATATAGTACCAGAGTACATAGTAAGGTCCTTACACATGAATATCTCCATCTGAGTCTACACTTTTATCTATCACTTCTACTACAGTCCAACAGAAAATATTGTAGATTCTATCCAATAGCTGTTGTCACTATGTTGTTAAATCACAATTTGCATCCCCTTTCTATTGTTAAACTCATGGATCTCCAAATGTTTCTGATAAAGGGAAGGATGAAGACATTTACTGAGCATCTCTCTACGAAACTCAATTTGTTTCTCAAAGGGAAATGCATCAACAGACGACATAGCACATGCAAGTTTTTTCTGAAAAATCTTGAAAATATTCTTATCCTCCTATTTTTGCTTTGTTTTTCCCCAACAACCCTATTTTAATGGTTATTTTTCATGGCTTCCCACAAAAGTACCCAGGTAAGTGAATTAGCTGGTAAAATGCTGTGGCCCATGACATGACAAATGACTTCAGGGGCAAATAAAAGCTTTTATTTGCTTTCTGAAGGAGTGGGGGCTGGTAATTGAAAAGTAATTATGCAGTAATATAAATCAAAAAACATCGTCTATAACAGGGAACATTTTTCTGCTCAAAAGATTTCTGCTCATTTTTCTGATCGTTTATATTTCTTTTTTAAGTGTATTTTTAAAACCGTTCCAGAGGTTAATCTGGACATCTCATCTACTTCTGCTCAGAATACAATGCAGCTTCTTTATTGTCGGGCCTCTTTTTCTTTTTCAAAGCAGCTTTTTGCAAGGACTCCCCACCATCACACACACACACACACACACCCCAACCCCCCGCACGGCCCCACCAGGTGGCTTTGTCCACGGTGAGTTTTTCCAAAATGTGTCAGCTCCACATTATTTATTCATAACTCGGTCCCTCCCGTTCAAACATCAACTCGTGATTCTGAGGTGTCGCAAACAATCCCCTCGTCCGTCTCCAGGGCTCTGGTTTCCACTTCACACCTACCGTGTCTTTCCATGACATGTAGCCAACACATACACATACACTCACACACACACACACACACACACACCTGAACATGACATGTTGACTCAGCACCACAGTGACAAGGAAGATGTGATTAAGTTCTGTTTGGTTGTTAGGGGCTCGATAGCTCTTCATGGTCCGATGTGACTATGCGCGTGTGAGTGTGTATGTGTTTGAGAAGAGACCTGAGATGTTTTAATGTGCGCCAGAGAAGAAATAGCAATGTAATGCAATGCTACATTGCCAGTCCTGCATTAGAGAAACAAAAGATGGACAGAAATATGAGCTTTAAAATGTACCTAAGGGATGAAAAGCAATGGAGCTAATGCTACAGAATGATTCCTTTCACAAAAACAAATCTTCAACTACTAAGATAGAAGTTGCTTCTTAATGTTTAAACTCCCTCTGAAACTCAAAAAGTTTCAAAAAATTGCAAAAATTTAGTAAGACAAGTGTTGATGTTGTTGTAATGGTTATTTAACACATGTATGTCTTTTTCACTTCACTATAGAGTAACCGCAAGTCATTGAGAGTAACGGTTGATTATAAAATACGTCAATCAAAATGTGAAGGGGGATGCAGAGAGACCAGAGCACGAGAATGAAGTCATAACACAGGGTTGTTAAACAGCGCAAGCGGATGTCCTGAGAAATATCACAAGGACGGATGGAAAACGATGGCTAATAAACGTAGGGACAATAAAAGTGCCGGTTTATTACCAGTTATTTAGCTTGGAAATACACAGTGACAAGTAAATCCACATTTTTCCACCTGACCGCAGTGACTGATTTGAATATATTATTTGAAAGCAAAGTCTGCAAACAAAGATGGGATGCCAATCTTACACTAAGATCTCTACCTCAAAAAAACTCATTTGCTCCCTTATTATTTGGCCTCGCTGGCTGAGCATGAAGGTCCGTCACAGCCTTTGTTGAGAAATCAGGTCAAGAATCTCCAACGTGGATAAGCTGCACTGCAAGTCTAGGAGGGAACAGCAGAGGGAGGACAAACAACTGAATGACTGAATAAGCAAACATTCTACCCGGCAGATCAGAGTGAAGGAAATGATCAGAGCTTTCTGTAAAATAATTTAAAATAATGTCTGGTTGATAAGATGGTGGATTGCTCATATGCAGGGACAAGGAACAGCAGGTTGTCACTGTTTTCCAGAAATGTTTGAAGTGGTGCTTCCCTTCAGGAAACACTGTTTTATTACTGGGGAAAGTGAAAGCAAAGGTCAGGATCATTTCTGGTTATGATAAAAGGTGCCTCTTTGTGCGGCAAACATGCTAAGCTGTGCTTATCTTTTACATTTGAATTTCTATTTATCCGTGTATAGAATTCTTCGGGAAACCAGGTCAGCAACTGCTGCTTTAAATGTGTTCAATCATATCCTATCATGTCATTCTAGTTCTTACACTGAACCCTTTTGAATAAGACGCAAACAAGTATTCAGCTAATATTCCGAAGAATTCATGAGACCAAAAAGATACCCCTCAAAAAAACATACTTGCACACATTGATATATTTTATAAATTTTATATTTACAGTCGTGATATTATGTGAGGAAAAATACCAGAAAACCGGCAAAGATACATAATTGTCATGTTTTTAAGGAAGGCGTAATAAACCCCAAACTGTAAAGAAAATCACCAAAAATACAAAAAAAAAAAAAAAAAAAGGAATAAATGTCCCAGAACGCACAGAAATTACCAAGGATCAGCAAAATATCAAAGAAAAATAACAAAGTACCCTCTAAATGAATATAAAAAATGACTTTTCATGTATTAATTAATTAATGGTCAAAAGGTTATAAACAATAATAATAATATTATTGTCAAATTCCACCAAAAAGGAAAAGAAATGCAGAAAAATAGAAAGAGTGGAAAGAAGAGAACTCCCAACATTTGCCTTAAAGTCAAGAGTTTATTACCTGGATAATTTACAGAATAGATTTTTAAAAAAATCAAAATCATCAAAAAAAATTTCAGACGTTTGACATAGAGTGAAAACTAGATGAATCAATTAAATGACAACGATCAGGAACAAAAAAAAAAAAAGAATGGAAATTTGCAAGAAAATAGGTTTTGAAAAAAAAAATGGGTAGAAATAACTTCTTGTTGTTGTAAAGTTAGATTACTTTTAAAGTCAAATTTTGCATCTGTGAGATGGAAGTGTCACTCGGTGGTGATCATCCAGGCATGGCCATCAAACCTCCCATGGCTGCTCTTGTTTGTTGACGGATCTGGTATCACCCAGTTATGTGAACCTTTTTCCACAGACACACAAAGCCCCAAACCTTATTTGCTCCGCATTCAAAATCATGCGCTGTGTTTTCTGACAGGGACGGCGGGCCCAGTGCCCGTTGGGCTGAGAGCCCGGGTTTCTCATGCACTCCATTTTTAATGAAATAATGCTGTAAACCACTCATTCAGCATACTTCCAAATCTGCTTTTAAAGGTTTTCATCAGCTTTAATTAAGGCACAGGGTCACAGATACTGTCTTAACACATTGCTTTAATTGTTACAAATATATTGTTCAATCATGATCTATAGCTTTTATCCTGTACTGGGTTACAGGCGAGCTAAAGCCTATCCCAGCTGCCATTGGGCGACAAACAGGACTGCTCACCGGTCCCTCACAGGGCCACATAAACCAACATTCAACCATTCACTCTCTCCCACACACATCTAGGCAAATCAGGGTCACCAATGAACCGAGCCAGTGTTTTTGGACTGTGGAAAGAAAACTGAGAACCCAGAGGAAACCAATGCAGACACACGGTGAACTTGCAAACTCCACACAGAAAAACCCATTGTTGGAATTAGAACCAGGTTGGACTACTACTGCATTTATGGAAGTATAATTCTTTTTATTTTTTTAAGCTGCAATTTTTTTCTTCTTAATTTCTTGCTAATATTCCAGTTATTAATGCTGACTGTCAGATACTTCTCTGTTTCTTTCTGTGCTTTTGAAGATTTGTGTGACTATATGGGACGTGATGACAGAGAATTAGCATGATTGTTTTAAATAATTGAAGGATTTTTCAAAAGTGGATGAATAATAGAAATAATAATACTCATAATTACAATAAATATAACCACTTTAAAACATAATGTCATGGCTCTTATGTAAATTAGTTTTAAATACAAGAAACATTCCACAACTGATTTCATGGGTAAATGATTTGATCAGTGATAAATTGCATTAATTCATAATCTAGAAAAAACAAACATTTTCACTCAGTATTTCTTGTACATTTACAAAAAATGATCATTCAGTTTAAGTTGATAAAGGGATTTTTCTGTCATTTCAACTGTTCATGTTATGGTATGTTCTATAACTACAAGTAAAAGATTGTATGGGGAAAAGCCAGCTATAAATACTTAGTCTTAAATGAAACAGCTACAATGTCTGTGCAGTGTTTCGTCCTCTAAATCTTCATTTGATTCGGTTACTATTCAACACATCATCTTGTGATTTATAGGGAAACAGCTTGGGGGGGGGGAGAAGGTTGTCCCTGCATAATCATTAATCACCAGTAGATGGCAGCATATCCTTGGTCCAGAAAATATGTTCATTTACCTGTTCTAGAAGGGAAGAATTGGCATATCCATCCATCCATCCATCTTCTGTCGCTTATCTTGCACTCAATTGCAGGGCCACATACAAATACAGACAACATTCAGTCATTCAGGGCAATTTTCCCCATTTTTTCCAATTCACCTGCATGTTCTGGACAACTCGCAGGAAACTCACGCAGACACGGGGAAAACATGCAAACTCGACACAGAAAGGTCCCCTGGTTGGACTCAAACTAGGGTCCTTAGTGCCGTGAGGGCCGAGCGCGCTAATCACAGCGCCACCGCGCCTGACAGAACTAGGATGTGTGCCAGCAAAGTATTTATCTGGTCCAGAGTGTGTTTATTGTGCACGGGTCAAAGGTCGGCACGCACGTATGTTTATATCCCTGTGAGATGCCGTCATTATTTTGGCTACTGGGAGACAGAGGCAATGCGGTCCCGGGCTTTGTTGGAACAGTCGAGGGCCACCGGTTTACCAGCCCTTACCAAAGCGAGGGTCTACTAAAAGAGATGTAAAGCTACACGGAGTATCGACCCATGAGCCATGAACCTTGAACGCCAGCGTGTATTAGATCAATATTTATTTTTTTCTAAGATAAAATGGTGTTTCACTATTATTCATTCATTATACATTTCTACACTTTTCTATGGTGATCTGACTTGAAAACCAGCTTGACATCCTTCCAAACTGCAGTAGCAATAGAGAACTCACATCATTTCTTTAGCCAGAAACCTCAATCTAAGTAGGACTAAATACTAATAAAATTCCTAAAATTGGAACTGAATAAAAAAATGAATGCATAAACGCACAGAAGTGTTAACGCTTAACTGTAAAGAAGTGTCAAATGTAAAAACACACATAAAAAAGTATAATTGCTATTATACTACCATTATGATCTAAATGGGATCTACAATAATATTATATTATATTATATTATATTATATTATATTATATTATATTATATTATATTATATTATATGTACATCAAGCATTTTGCTAATAATCTAGCAACATTTATGAGGGAGAAATTATGATTGGGAAATATATACCTCAAATATACTTCCTCACTCATTCACTACCTCACCAATTCACATGTCATGTCCTATCTCTGTTGTCTTTTTTATCCTTGTTGGTCTCAGCCAATTCCCATCCTTCTTCTTCTCCTTTCGGCTTTTCCCTTCAGGGGTCGCCAGAGCGAATCAACCATATCCATCTTATCCTATTCTCTGCATCCTCCTCTCTCACACCAACTACCTTCATATCCTCTCTCATTACGTCCTAGCTCTGCCGCCTGTATTTTCGTCATTGTCACTGTTTGTAGTCCATACAGCATCGCTGGTCTCACCACTGTTTTGCACACCTTTCCTTTCATTCTGGCTGGTAGTCTTCTATCTCATAGTACCCATGACACTTTTCTAAACCCATTCCAACCTGCTTGAACCCGTCTCTTCACCTCTTTTCCGTTCTCCCCATTGCTCTGGACTGTTGACCCCAAGTACCCGAAATACTCCAACATCTTGATCTCCACTCCCTGTAGCCTCGCCGTTCCACCCGAGTTCCTCTCATTCACACACATATATTCTGTCTTGCTGCAACTTACCTTCATTCCTCTCCTTTCCAGATCCACTTCTCCACGTCTTGAGATTTTCCTCTACCTGTTGTCTGCTCTCACGACAGATCACAATGTCATCCGCAAACATCATGGTCCATGGAGATTCCTGTCTAACCTCATCCATCAGCCTGTCCATCACCACTGCAAACATGAGGGGGCTCAGAGCTGATCCCTGATGACGTCCCACCTCCACCATGAACTTCTCTGTTACCCCTACAGCACACCTCACCACTGTCTCACAGCGAACATACATGTCCTGACACACGTCCTGCCTATTTTTATTTATTCTATTCTCTGTCTTTTCTGTTGTCCATTCTGATCCTTGCTGTTTTTGTTCTCTCTGCTACCTATTTATTTGTGGATGCTATTTTCTAATTGCCTTCTACTTGTCTCTCTATTTATACATATATTCATATTTAATGACACTTTGAACTGTCACGCTGCTGTGACAAAAGAATTTCTCCTGTGGGGATCAATAAAGTTTATCTTACAAATCAGTACTATAGAAGTTGGATGTTCTACTTAATTGTTTTTAGGAGTGGTACTTATGGAAAAGGGACATTATATGTCAGTTGCTCTAAAATTATTATGTTTTTTTAGTTTATACATAATTGAATGTGATTTACGTGTTTCTAATTTTAACTTATTTGCATTTTGTAAACGCGGATGATACGCATAAGATATGAAAAGTGTCCATGGGACTCAAACCTTTTTTTTTATTGAACATAAACAGTATAAGCAGATATATATATGTACAAATAAACATGGCAAGGTAGAATCGAATGTCAATGAAACAACCAGGGATGAAGAAGCAAAGGACAAAAGCACATTCGTTCTGTATGTAATCCCTTAACTGTACAGGTTAACAGTGTTAAAAGTTTATGAAAAATGTTTAATGCCAGAAGAAAAAGAAAATAAAAGGAAATAAATAAATATTCAAAAAATAAAAATTAAAAAAAAAACTTGCAAGGGGAATATAATATCTATTTTACTTGGTGGTTCACAAGGAATCTCAGACATCAAACTGCTTTGGTTTTTTTTTTTTTTTTTTTTTCGATTTTTCCATAATTTTAAGGATTTTTTATATGTCATCAAAATCATTTGAAATGAACTTAAAATTGGGGGACCATTTTTGCATTCTGTTTTTGTGAATGAAGAGCTTGGTCAGGCCTAAAATAACATTGACACATTGTTCATCTCTTTTTGCTTAAAAGTAAACCAAATGTCATATCATCTCTTGAGAAGGAAACTGGTGACGATGGAAATTTGTCTTTAACCCATTTTTGAGTTTTAGCCCAAAAGCCCTGTACTTTTTTGCCTGAGAAAAATATATGGTCTGTGGTTTCAATATTGTTTTCACAAAATGTACAAATAATATCTTCAATACTAAAGCGTACCCTCAATAATTCCTTAGATGGGTAGATATCATTCCTAATTTTGAAGTGGGTCACTTTTGCCTTGAGGGGTATGGATAGTTCAGATACATAGTTTGCAGTGTGGCAATCGATTCCTAATCAAATGTATTTAAAATATTATTTTTGTTTTGACGTCCAGGGAAT
Source organism: Fistularia commersonii (assembly GCF_037954325.1). Taxonomy (NCBI): domain Eukaryota; kingdom Metazoa; phylum Chordata; class Actinopteri; order Syngnathiformes; family Fistulariidae; genus Fistularia; species Fistularia commersonii. The sequence goes on along the minus strand of NC_141316.1, from coordinate 2,125,344 downwards.
AAGTTTTCTGTGAAACATTTCCTAATAAAGGAGTTGCTGCATTTTCTATACAGAATTAAGATTCCCTGGAGTGATAGTGGGGGTAATCTTGGTTGTATGGTTTGGTGTTTGGTTATATTTTGTCTGGAATACAAATTGTCCATGGGACTCGAACCTTCAGACAGCAGGAACACACCTCAGCCAGCTGTGATGACGTCATCCAGAGCGCACACGTGCGACCGGGCGTCGGGCTCGCTCGCTGACTCACGCGCCGGCGCGCACGCACGCACGCACACACGCTGTCAAGCGGTGGCCGCTGGGTCTCCGGTTTGTAAACGAAGCCGCTGCACGGAAACTCCGGAAGAATCGTCCGGTGGAACCGGAGCTGAACGCCAAAACTCTCGGTCCTGAAAGGAAGATAAAAATTAAATTAAAAAAAAACCCGGGCGTAATCCCGTCCATTGATTCTACATCAACCGCCAACGAGTATAAGGGGCAACAAATGTGCATCGTCTTGATTGACCGAAAATGTGTGAGAAGATAGATGATATTGAGATAAAATGACAAACCGGGGTCAGTGAATGAAAGTTAGCATGCCGTAGCAGGTGTTAATATTCGTTTTGCCACTTCTTTTGTCTTCTATACCTGAAACGACCCTAGGTGACCTACAATAACAGTTATGATAATATCAATATGTCGCATTTTAAGGAAGACGCCAAAAGGATAGAATACTTACTGACAATATTCATATTATTACTACAACAAGAACAATAATAATATATTAGTTTTTGAGGCCTTAGGCGTAGGGATCCACATCAAATCCGCTCCACCGCCATTACCGTGTCTTCCCACTCTCCGCCTTCTGCGTGTCAGCCTGCGGTGCAACCAACCTCATATTTCTACATCTATTTTTATTATTGTTGTCATTGGTAAACACGACATAACTGCCTTCCTCTTGTGGAATTCTATTGGTTCCTCGATGTGTCAGTCATTTGACTTCCGCCGGTTTGGCCGCTTTTGATTGGCTGATCCGCTTCTTTTTTTCCCCTTCTTCGCGGCGGTGGGTCGGAGCCGCTGTAACCCCGGTCTGGCACGTTCCTACCCAAATTCTCCACGGTGTAAAATTGGATCCCCCCTTTCTCACAAAATTAAACCCAATATACGCTCTCTCTTTCCCCGCAACCGAGAGCACATTAGCGCCCAAATACAACTCCACTAGCAACCTCAGAAGATGGCGGTGGTAAGCGGGATGTCGGGGTCGGCGGTAGCCCGGCTGGAGGGCCGAGAATTCGAGTACCTGATGAAGAAAAGGTCGGTAACCATCGGCCGGAACTCATCGCAGGGCTCGGTGGACGTGAGCATGGGACACTCCAGCTTCATCTCTCGGCGACACCTCGAGATATTCACCGCGGGAGAAGATGGCACGGGGACGGGGGAATTCTACCTCCGATGCCTTGGGAAAAACGGGGTGTTTGTTGATGGGGTGTTCCAGAGAAGAGGAGCTCCACCTCTACAGCTTCCACGAATGTAAGATTGTTGAATTGAGGCGTACAGAGAAAATGAACAGATTGGGTTGTCTTGTGCTGTTGTTGTTTTGTTGTCCCGCAGCGGTCGTTGCACGTGTTGTGTCAAGCGGCGGCGAGATACGTGCAGTCGGTTTGTATGGCGATAACGTCACGCCAAACTCCATGCCAGATACGCTGGTGTTATCACGCCGCCGCTCCTAGACAAACACAAACACCCAAAGAATGTGATTTGTGGCCTTTTTGGGGTCGTTTGCACTACCCGGACGATTCGGTGCCTGAAATGCCTGAATTCCTCCTCGCATTAAGATCACGAAGGATACATAATGTACCCCTATTTTGGTGGCTATTGTTAGCATTTTCCGTGAACACAAAACATGGGTTAATGGCTCATTTTTGTACAGAATTGATGCGCTGGATATTAGCGGAATTGAAGTGCCTGTCGTAAGGATTTACACGTCGCCTGGTATCCGTTTTTACAATGTAAGAATGTCTCAGTAGCCAACTGAAAATCTCGAAAATGGCGTGATTTCAATGGACTTCCATCGTGTGTTCGTGGTGTTGGAGTTCTGCTGTTGCGTCTCTCACGATAGCCGCCGCACGGACAAGCTAACGACTTGGTTACATGGATGAATAGACTCGCCGCTCGATATTTTCATTGAATATGTGATTAAGTCTCACCCAATATTCGAAATACGCTCGGTTATCTACACGTGTAACAGTGACTCAATGGTTGTCTAGTCTCTTGGGACGGTGTTGTTTCTCATTGCTGGCGGGGAGTCAACATTCCCTCATGTTTCCCGTCAGTATAAACTTACACGATTCAGCTTGTTTGCCCCTCAATTGTGTTGCAGTATCACGAAACTGTCACTAGACTGTGCAAACTCCCAACCTCACACATGTTGCGGTAGAATACACACACTCACATTACCACATGGGCAAAGTACTAATTCAGTATTAAGTGCCAGCACAGCGGTCCAAAAATATCCCATTAAGTATATATTAGACACCGTTACATAATAGTCATGGTGGACCTCCATTTTTAACCATGCCAAGCTGCATGTAGCCGGGCAAGTGGCTGATCCACTTTGTAATAAACCCTAGTTTCTACGTAATATATTTGGGATTTGATTTGTTTATGATCACTGATAAAAGTTTAGGCGTGAGCGTCAAAGTCACCCCCCCATCACCTCCTCTGCAGGTGTTGCTTTCGCTTCCCCAGCACCAGTATAAAGATCACCTTCACAGCCCTTTCCAGTGACAAGAAGGAGACAAGGAACGTGCCGGAGTCGCCGGTGAAGCCCGTCCAGCCTCAGATTTCCCCGCTTACCATCAACATTCCCGACAACATTGCCCATCTCATGAGCCCCCTGCCTTCACCCACCGGCACCATCAGGTGAGGGAGGCCTTAGTCAGTGATTTAAAACATTATCTTTTTTTTAACTGTTTTTCCCTGCTATGTCCGTCTCGGACGATGTTACTCATTGTCATGAAAATGTCGGGCTGAGGGAGTGGGGCTCAAAATGGTTAAAAAAAATTCGGAGAAATTCCGAGAAATTGGCTGGAAGTGGGGAGGAAATTAAGAAGTGTTTAAAACAGAACAACACCAGAGAGAAAAAGGGAAATGTAATATCTAATTGGGGAAATAACAGCTGTAACCACCAGATCAGTGCTGCTGCTGTGTTGGATTAATTTTTTTAGATGCCTTATGGGGTATTTAAATCAAAGTGGAATTAAAATGCTCATCATCCAGAGACAAAATCAGTTTGTTATCATGTCTGTCTGACGTGACTTTTAAGATGAGCCGTTTTTCACATTACCGAATATAATATGACATCTCTCAATATTGTCCATCTCTGTTACATGTTGCGGTATCTTTGTCTGGATGTGACGGATACTGTCATACTGTTCTGACAAACATTAATATGTGGGTTGTTGTTTTTTTTTTTTTTTTTAAATCAACCTCAGTGCAGCAAACTCCTGCCCGTCAAGTCCACGGGGGGCGGGACTCTCCAGCTACAGGACAGGTCGTGTTCTGACCTCTGACCTTATAGGGGATAACTCGCAGTCGGAAAATGACAAGGAGGCCTCAGGGGAAGACAGCCCAAAGGTGAGTGTGTATGTCTGCATCACAGTGAATCTGCGGAGTTAGTGCGCTGCAGGCTTTGCACACTTTCTCCTGCTGCCTTGAATTTTCTGAACATCCTTGTTACTCATTGAAGTCTAAAAATTGCCCAACACTTAACAGAGTAGACTTTGGAATACAGACCCTGTGTGAACTTTTCTGGGTGAGTCTGCTTTTTTGTGTTTCATGCTAATGCTGTTGTGTAAGGCAAATTACTGAGGAAATGTCTCATGCATAGCACAAGCATCTTTGAACACATTCATATATGGGTGTGCTAGTGCCAACACAATGAATAAAATTAAAAGTACAATCAATAAAAGATTATCAATGCAGAAACAATGCAAGAGCAATGAAACAGCAAGAAAGTCACTGATTTATTCCTTCTTAGTCTGTTTTATCCAAACGTCTATCCTCTGTTTGCTTTATGCAACAAAGGGAAGTCTGGCTCAACACACTGTCATTCCACTATAGTTTGGCCAAAGAATGTTAGCTGGCTTGGATTCCTGTAGGGCCTACATTAATCTTGTACATTAATGCCGCAGAGGAACCCTGTTGTACTGGAGCATCTGTGTGTGATGGTAAATGTCCCAAACACATTGGTACGGTATATACATATATGATTTTGTCTCCATCTTCCCCAATGCGGAGGAGAAAAGCATGGCCTCAAACTAGGCGTGTCTATGATGAAAACGTAAGTGGCGCGTGTTTGTTAGCGCCAGCTCTCTCTCTCTGCGTCCTAGACACTACAACCTCGTCAAATGCCTTAAGACCATCAATAGGCGGTGTCTGATCATCTGATATAGTCAGATGTTGGGGACCATTGTGATGGGGTTGATATAAAATAGCATCAGCATACAGAGAAGAGAAAGGAGTTGGAAGTTGTTTATCATATGAAAAGATTATACACAATCATATTTCTGCATGGGAGTATTCTGTCGTTCAGGTCGACCCTTGCACGTCCACTGGTTCAGAATCCATGTGGACAGTACATCTTGATGCACCAGGATATCGTTGCGCCCCTGAAGTTATCATGTCTCTTTGTGTCCACAGGATGACTCGAAACCCCCATATTCCTACGCACAGCTAATAGTCCAAGCGATCACAATGGCCCCCGACAAACAGCTAACCCTGAATGGAATCTACACCCACATCACCAAGAACTACCCCTACTACAGAACCGCTGACAAAGGCTGGCAGGTCAGTGACTTGGTTACACTGCTCTGATTGAATCAGTGGCAGCTTCTTCACCAAAGTTATTCAAGGAAATGCGCCATTTGCCGGCATTCTTACCCTCTCTGCAGGATGTGTCAAGAGGCATGTCTTACTCACTACATGCCGGGCCCAGGGCTCATTAGTTATGTGGTCAAAAATGTAAGAGGCGTGTTTAAAATGTGCACCACGCAGGGCTGGAATTACAAATCAATGGATCCAGTGGAGTGAAGTGTAACCGGAGCTGCTGCTCAAAACACAAGCTGTGCGAGTTTGATGCCGGGTTGTTATACCAAGCAGGATTTAAGGATGTGGCAAACAAAAGAAACCACCAACATCACTGATCTGATGAAAGGACATAAATTAAGTATTTTATGTCAGTACTCTGATAAAGGGATTTTTTTTGTCATTTCACCTGTTTATGTTGTTGTATGTTCTGTAACTACAACTAAAAGATTCTATGGAAATCAGCTCAATACTCAGAAAGTGAAGTTTTCCACAAATTTAATATGAAGTCCAAGTCAGTTTCTTTTTAAAGGCTTTCTTATTTTCTCTCTTTTGTTGTCGATTTTTTGATAGCCTTCCCGCAAATCTTTATTAGATCATTTCCTGCTGCCTTTCAGATGCTCATTTTCTGAATTTTAACGGTGACTAATTGCCAGTTACACTCCTTAGATTTCTCTGGAGGGGGAAAAAAAGCTGCAAAAATTTCCAGAGGGGAAATCAGCGGTTGACAAACCAGCAGAATGTTAAATAAAAATAATTGTTGAAAACCTAGAGTTTCATGACAGAGATCCATGTCTGGATGTACTGTAGACAGTAAAATTATGTATCGTGGTCTCAAGATGTTCAGAGTATAGGTGTATGTTTCTTCGAAGTGAGACAACTTTGTACAGAATATAGCACAGTCCAGCTCTAGATGTGAGTCGTTGATCTATGGTGATCTAAGTTGTTTGAAACACACCCGATCGGAATTTTTGGGGCAAAGAAAAATATTTGCTTTGTTTTCATGAAGCAAGACTCCTGTGTCTAACATGTCCTCATGTCTCCGTGTAGAACTCAATCCGCCACAATCTGTCTCTGAACCGGTACTTCATCAAAGTGGCTCGCTCCCAGGAGGAGCCGGGAAAGGGCTCATTCTGGAGGATCGACCCGGCCTCCGAGGGCAAGCTGATAGAACAAGCCTTCAGGAAACGAAGGCCCCGGGGTGTGCCTTGCTTTAGGACCCCTGTAGGACCGCTCTCCTCCAGGTATGTCCCAGCCCTTTTCTGCTTTCTTCCAGACAAGAGCGGGGATCTTCCTCCGTGTGAATTGCCACATCCTCTCTTCCCAGGAGTGCTCCAGCCTCACCAAACCACACAGGGGTTCTGTCTGCCCACTCCAGTGGGGTCCAGACCCCAGACAGCCTGTCCAGAGAAGGTTCCCCGGTCCCCATGGAGCCAGAGCCCACCCCACCACCGGCCCCTACTCCTGCTGCCACCGTCCAGCCCAAACTCGCGGTCATCCAGGAAGCTCGCTTTGCACAGAACTCCCCTGGTAAAACCCCTGCCGCTCTAAGCGTAGTGAATATTGAAAGCATTTCAAATGGTTAGGTATGTTACATTTGTGATGCAATGTCCACTTTATTCAGGAGCGTGTTTCTTCAGATATCAATCAGCTTTTCCTGTAACCGAATTTAATTTGTAACACTTTTTATATAAATCATCTTTCATTATGGCACATGTTTTTCTTTTATCCACCAAGTCTATTAGGTGCCCGTAAAGGCCTCGCCTCAGACTTGCCCATACTTGGTTAGTTGACCTCAGACCCCCGTCCTCTCTCAGGCTCCCCGCTCAGCAACCAGCCGGTACTGATCGCCGTGCAACGTCAGCTGCCTCAGACGACCATGAAGCCTGTGACTTACGCCATGGCAACGCCAGCCATCGTAACGACAACGGTCAGCCCCGCCCCCGTCATGCAGACCGTGCACGTGGTCCACCAGATCCCGGCCGTCACGATGGCAACTGTCGGCGGACAGCCGGCTCCTACAGTGAACCAAGAACCTCAGGAGAACGGAGGAGGGGACCACCCAGAGGTGAAAGGTGAGACCCCAGACTTGGCCCTCGCAGACGTCGAGCATGCTTGCTGTATTTTACCGGATTATGTTTGTGTGTGTGTGCGCAGTAAAAGTGGAGGCGGTTCCGTCGATCACGGCCTCGTCTATAGGTGGAGTCAGTCGCATCATCCAGAGCTCGCAGGCCGCCCCCCTGACCACAGTGACCATCATGCAGCAGACCCCCCTCGGCCAGCACCAACTCCCCATCAAGGCCATCACACAGAACGGGACACACTTGGTCCCAATCAGCTCCACTGCCAGTACAGGTGACTCACTCATTCACTCTTAAGCTTCTGTTTGAGCTCAGACATGAGAAATATGTAATATTAAAATGGAAACATATTTTTCACTGCCTGTTGAAACAGGCCTGAGTTAGAATTTTTTTAAACCCGACATCGACCACTCACGGGGTGCTCTAAAATTTGTTCCATTATCAGCGCAGTGTCAAATCCCCCTGGGATTTTTCAGCAGTAATGTGGACTTTCTAGTTAGTTCATTTTACCCCCAGTTTTCTTTTTCAGTCCCTTCTTTACTGATTTTCCACTGAAAATCATCTGCTCACCGCATTTCCGACCTGCTTCTGCCACCTATACAGCACTGATGACTCAGTGTCTTATTCTGTATGAGCATCAGCAGTGCGTTTTTTTTTATTTCCAGTGACAGTGTTCGATCCACCGAACACTCTTTGCGCACTTCCATCAAGAAGTGACTCACAACATATTTAAAATGAAGCAGAGCGTCCACTACTCTGCTGATACAGGTCGCAATGCTAATGGTTGACACGTAAATGTCGACAAGTTAGAACACCGCGCTGAAGCAGCCATTAGATACTTTGCATCAGTCAGCTCTGCGTGTCACGGCTATCATGGTGAAAAGGATGCGTTTTGCTTTTCTTGTTTATTTCTTTTTTACTCCCGTTTGAAATGCAGGACCCTTTGTTCAATGACATTGATGTAATCGCATGCCTATAAATGAGCCTCACCTACATCTGTCATTTGTGAGAACAGAGAGCATAGCAAGTTCCTTCAATTTGTACTACAACAAAACATGCCAAAAGTAAATTTGAGGCCCTCCTTGGAGACACTTGGAATATAAGCATGAAGTGGTACCAGCACTGACCAGTCGGTGTTTGAATACGCTGAAGAAGGATTTCATGTCCGTCTAATTTTTTTTTTTTTTTTTTTATAAAGCAATTGCCTTCAAAATGACAGTAGTTTGGAGTTGTCGACTGGAAAACACAAAAAAGGACCATGGCTTTGGAAGGCTTACCAAGTGCTGTTTCAAATTAGACAATATTATTCCAGAATATCAGACAAACCGTATCAAAATATGTCCAGCACACAAATTGTTAGGTTTCTAAAGGCATAGAATAGTTACATACCAGTTGTGCTCCTTTCCTGCTGGCATACAAGGGATGTCCTTCAGCATCCACTGCCCCTGTACTGGACTGTTCTGTCCGTGGGCTGTGTGCAGAGTGCAACACTGAAAATCATCCCTCGTGGCTCTCGACTGGACAAATAGGACGGTGTCGCTCGCCATCTGACGTTCCCTCATGACGATCTGGAGTCATTTTGGAGAGGCCAATCTGCTCGGTTTGGTCCCGCATGTCCAGATCTTTTGCTGAAAAAGTCCACGGAAAAGTCAAGTCAGATTTTATTTATATGGTATCAAATCCCAACACACTTTTCCATGCAGAGCAGGTCTGGACCACACTCTGTAAAATGATTTACAGAAGCCCAACATTTCCCCATGAGCAAGCGCTTAGCAACAGTGGCGAGGAAACACTCCCTTTGTGAATCCTTGGACTGATCCGCGCTCCCTGTGGTGGGTGGCCTTCTGTCTCGACAGAGACATGGCACTGGTGTAAAAATTGTCCACAAACAGATAATATCCAGTGCCCAGTTAGTTGTTTGAGATTAGGTAGTTGTTTCGACTCATCGCTTAGTCCCTTTCCAGCTCTGTTCATGTGATCTTTCTTTGTAAATAAAAAAGTCCCAAGTGTGACCGTTAGATGAATCGGCAAGAATATATAGCAAGTAGCCCCAGCGTACAAGCAGGCTCTTCATGTACATCTTCAGGCCAAGGCTGGCTTTGGTGCAACTGTACTGTCATTGATGGAAATGAGAGAGATGATTCTGACTATATCTACTATATCTCTTTATATCTTGGACCCCAGTATCATTCCAGTACTCTTCATTGATTGCTAAAACCCTGGTTTCCCTACCTCTGGTGCTGCACCCATGACCTCCACTTCACGTTCCTCTTAAGGGAGAGGTTCCTTTCCCAGGAACTGGGGGATGGAGCTCCTCTTCGGAATATGTGCTCTGCACGCTGGGCCATTTGCTTTCTCGGAAAGCAATAGCCGGGACCCAGTCCTTGTCTAAATCTTCCTTGAGAGGCCTTATTAAGAACAACGTGCTCTTCAAATAGTGCCTGTACCTCCAGACGTCAATGTCCATCTCTGAATGCACTTCGTCGGAGTCGTCAATATCAGACGTAAACATACCGTCGCTCCGTGAACTTCTCGCAATGTATTTTTTCCTTCGTAGGAAACAGAAATGGCAGCACAGTGGTGCAGTAGTTCGCTCTTCCAACTCGCAGCAAGAAGGATCTTGGTTCTCCAGTTTCCTCCAAAATCATGGCTATGGTTAATTGGAGTCCCCAAATTCCCCAAATGTGTGAAAGAGGGAGTGTATGGTTCTATGCTGTTTTATGTGGCCGTGTGTTAGACTGACAACTGGCCCAGGGTAAACCCTGTCTCTTACCCAGTGACAGCTGACATAAGTGCCAGCATCCCCACCACCAAGAGTGCAGGATAAGCAGAAGACAATGGCTGAATAAGAGAGGAAGAGGAGGAAACAAAACTCTGCAACCATAGATATCGAACTCCTCCAAGCTATCTGTTGCTTCGGTTCTGAAGTTGTTGCATGTGTGTTTAGTTGCAGTAAGAAGAAAATTCACTTACCAACCAGAAATTTTTTGTCTTTTGAATTTCACTGGCTATTTGATGCAGCAGTTGCTGTTTAAAATTTGCTGCAATTGGTCCAAGCCCTAAATATAAGAGTAGGAGCTGGTGCCTCTTCATGCATCAGCCTCTAATGTCTTTGTGTCATTGCAGGCAGAATAAACAGTTGTCCATTGGGTCATGGAAGGTGTCAGTCAAAAGTACAACTTTCAAGAGCTGTTTTGGTATCCCATTGACACTAATGCACATGGGCTAACTGAAGTTACAGTCAAAACTATACAGAAAATGCATAGGGCAAAAACAGTGAGTTTACAGCAGCAGACAGCATGTTTTTATGGATATAGAGCTTGGTGTGGTTTGGTTAGCTGAAGTTTTATCTGCTTTTGGAATACCGTGATTTTTCATAGGTGCGTAGCGTACATTTTTTTTGTGTGTTTCCAACTGTTCTGAGATAAGTAGCTGTGATTGCATCCAGAAGTGGTGTGAATCTTTTTAATATCAAGACACCTTGCTTTCCAGGAGGGGGGGAATTTAAACCTTGGCTAAGCCTGACATCAAGAAATGGCCCGGGGGTCCAGACGTATCAGTCTTTGGTTGACGCAAATATAATTTACCTACCTGTGTGCTGCATGTGCTATTGGAAGACACCTCTAGAGGGCACACTACAGACCCCAGACTTTAAGGAGCACCAACGTTTTCTTGGTCCTTAACTCTAAATGTTTCTAAAACTGACAGAATGGGTGTGGATTTTTTTTGTTTGTTTATTTTTTTCCACATCAGGAAAAAGGGCATTGAATTAACACATTAGTTTATTTCACAAATCTGCTGAGGATCGATCACTCTTCAAACTTTTAGCCTTCGATTTAATGTCCCAGGACTTTATAGCACCCCAACCATTCATTAAAAAATTCATAATCACCCTATGTGGCTGTCAAAGTACCTATTTGTGTTATCCATCCATCCATCTTCTGCCGCTTATCCTGAACTCAGGGTTCATGAGTCTATGAGTCTATCCCAGCTGTCATCGGACGAGAGGCGGGGTAAACCCTGGACGGATCGCCAGTCAATCGCAGGGCCGCATACAAAGACAGACAACCAATCGCTCACTCACTCATTTGGGGCAATTTTCCCATTTTTTTTCCGATTAACCCGCTCCATGTTTTTTGGACTGTGGCAGGAAAGCCACGCAGACGAGGGGAGAACATGCAAACTCCACACAGAAACGTCCCCTTGTCGGAATCGAAACCGAGTCCTGCGTGCTGTGAGGCCAAACCACTGCGCCACCGTGCCGCCCCTTATTTGTGTTATACAATTGTGATAGCACATGTTTAGTATTGTCTGGTTTAAAATTGAAAAAAAAACATGATATTGTTTTTGAACATTTTCTGGGTCATTTACTATCTATTTTTAAACTTGAAAATCAACAAGAAAGAACTTGGCATTCAGTATATTGCAAGAAAATAATTGAATATCAGTCATTGCACAAAATTATCTCTCAATCAGGAAGATTTGACATTTTGTGGAAAAAAGGACACTTTTCTCACACTGAGCTAGCATATTCTTTCTCAACATTTTCTTTCTGTTTTTTTTTTTTTTCTTTTTTTCTCCAAAGTAGCCGTTGCAAACCCCCTCCACCTCCTGGCGACGCACGCCTCCGTGTCCGCCTCGCTCCCCACCAAGAGGCAGAACGGGGACGTGCAGGAGCCCCCCGAATCCAAGAGGCTGAAAACATCGGAGGAGGCAGAGGGCAACGGATCCGCTGCTATCACCGCCACGGACAGAGCCGGGGAGGGAGGGGCCAGTGAACAGGTGGGCGACAAGTAGCCCTGCATCTGTACACGCCCTGCCTCCCCCACCCACCCCCGTCGCATTGAGCCTCACACCTTCCACACTCGGACCCCTCCCCTGTCATCTACTCCACGGTGCCAAACAGAGAAGACTTGCGGATTAAAGAATGTTCACAGCCTCCCTCTTCTTCTTCTTCCTCCTCGGAGAACGTGATGCAAAAACTAAAGACCAAACTGAAAAAAAAAAAAAAAAGTCAGAGAAGAAGCACACGGCCGCGGCCAGGACGCACAGGCGTCCTGCTAGCATCACAGTGTGTCACCGGGGGGTGTGCGTGCTGCCGAAGGTCATGTGTGTGCGTGTGTATGTGAACATGTGGACATTCCCATCCTCTCGGGCAGCTAGCCTCCATGTCTCCAGCCCCCGCCACCCCACCCTTCTCAGTCGTGAGTAGATATGCAGTATTCCGTCGTTCAAAGTGTGTCTGCGGATCTCTTTTGATTGTTGCTCCATTTCCAGAGGAACAGATCCAGACCTAGTAATAATTCAAGCTATAAGTGGGGTCCCGATGAACATTGAAACCATCGCCCAATACTTAGGTTAATCACCTTTTTTTTTTGTTTGTTTTTTTATTTTATTTGTTTTTGTTTGTTTCTTGTTTTTTTTTGTATGTGGACTTTGTTCAGTGAAACGAATGTAGTCTTCTCTTTCCTTTTTTAAAGAAAACACTATCCACGGCGCGGATGTCCTGCTCATTCATGCCACTAAAAATTTTCACCACTTGACATCTGCAGAGTTTTTCATATTTTATCAGTAAGATTTAAGAAAAAAAAAAATAAACAAAAAAAAGGAACTTAAGCGTTATATTCCCATGCGTATTTGATCACGTGCTTCATCCTGCCTGCATGTTACGGATCTAGAGACAATGTACTTGAGCAGATAATCTGAATATGGAACTGAAGAAAATGTAGACTGAATCTATGCTATATGATTCTGACCAGTGCTGCACTTAACCCTGTTTTAGTTCGAATTTAAATCACCCCTCCAGCCCCTTCCTGTCCCGCCCCGCAACCCCTGTCATCACTGGCTGTGTTTGTTCTCTTTGTGTTGAAGTTGACGGTCCGTTTGCTCGATTTATTTTATTCTGTTCAGGCGACTAAATACGTCTCACCAGATTGTATTCTATGTTACACCAGGAAGAAAAAAAAATGATAGGTGTTTGTTCTGCTTCAGTGGCTAAACGCTTTTTTTTATATATATATATAAATATATATATATAAATTTATTTAAAACACTCCCAGTTTGTGTTTCATTGAGTTGGGGGAAAAACAGCATCCGTGTACAGAGAAAGGCTGGTTGATGCGGCCAAACTAATACCACAATAGTTAGTGCACCTTATCTCTCATTCAATACAAATCATTAGCTTTATTTTTGTATACAATACACAAAGCAAATAAATCCCCTGAATATGTTCACAGCATTACAAGGCTCAAACAGTGTGTTTAAATGGGAGGTGTTTAATCTTATTTCTTGTTTTTATTTATTTATTTGTTTGTTTGTTTATTTTTGATGCAGTTACCTTTTAAGATCACTGAAACCATTTATTGGCCTTTTCCCCCTTTGTCTCGTAGGTAATTTTCTGCTTATTTCAAGGCAGTTTGCTGTTAATTTCATGTAAATTTGGAAGATATTTCTGATATTCTGCTGCAAAGTTTTTTTTTTTAGCAGTTTGTCAAAGACATTTAGCATCATTCATTTTTACAGGGATCTCCAGGAATTGTATGGACGAGCTTCCACTCAGTGTTGCCCTGAGGTTTGAGCGCAGCTCGGTACACATCCAGCCAAATTTGTGTGTGACATTTCCTCTCGCTCAGAACAAGATACCAAGGAAAACTATAAAAGTGTCAGCCGGGTATTTCTGTGGCAGCAACACACAGTGACAGACCTCGCCGCCGTCAGTGAAAGAGAGCTTCCTTTCTGGTGTTTCTATCATTCCTTTATAAATAAATGAACGGGGTTGCAAATGTGCAACGGTTGACCTGTTGTAAAATACTAGAAGCCATGAATAGCAAAATGTGAAGCAACGAACCCCGTTTCCCCAAAATGTGTCAGTCATCACTAAAACAAAACTGAAAAGAAGTTTAGAACTCAACAGGAACAGAAACAGTAACATTTTGTCAATATTTAGCAAAAATTACTTGAAAATATCTGAATTGGAAGGGAAAAGCTGAAAATTTGTTTCAAGGAACACACAAGAAACGTGAAAGAATTGAGATTTTTAGGATTTCTTTAAACATCAAATTACCATAAAATCTTAAATTGCATGTAGATGGAACTTATTGAAATGTTTCTAATAGCTTGCACAGGAGACAGCCCTTAAAGCTTCAATGTAAAAGCAAAATTTATTCACAAATTTATTCAACGCAGGATTTACAATCATTCCACATGTGAGATACGAGTTGGCTTTGAGTTTGTGCAGCATCTCTCTGTGTTCTGTGAGCGAGTGCTGAGACACAGACATACAATCTGATGCAAGAGTGAAATATTGTTGAAGTTTAAAAAAAAAAACTTATTTCTGCATATTAGCCACAATCTACATTGTGCATCCACACCAAACAGACCTGATTATAATGCAGGCAAAACAGGTTCCCTGATTCGCGTTGATCTAAATGTACAGTACTTGCAGTTCAGTTCCCAGATTCAACAAGTTTTTCCAGGGGGTCATATAATGTAACACACACACGCACAGCGAGAATCAATCACATTAATAGACCTTCCTCACTGCAGGCTAACATGGGTGATACTGATCACTTTAATTGAACTTCTATGGCTAAATTGTTAATGGAGTAAGTACACCTGTGTTGACCTGCCGGTTGTCCTAACGGCTGCTGAGAGAAAGAAAGTTTGTTTAAACATTTGCTTTGGCTTTTGGAGGAATTTCATCTATATTATTTTATTAAATCTCGAAACCAGTTTACTAAGGTTGTTGGCCATGAAAGTTGCAGACTGCCAGAAATGTCCCATTTTTTTTCTTAATCACAACAGATTTGAATTAGGTATCGCTAGAGAAATTGCACCAAAATGTTTAAAAGGGCACCTTTATCGTTTCAGTTTTGACCTAATACTTGAACATAAACACAGGTTATAATTACAAGGAACTGTTTTTCCTATTTATTTGAATCAAGTGGGTCACAATTTCGAGGATGCTGCTGTCAAAGTTAAATTTTTTCCCGTTCCGCTACTTCATCATAATAGAGTTGGCTGAATTTTTTTTTTTTTTTTTGGGGGGGGGCAGGGGTGAACTGGCCTTAAACCATTCGGAAATTGTAAACTTAATAGTATTCATGACTATCATAAGATAAAGATAAATGTGAAACCAGCACAAAAGCCCACTATTAACACAAGTTTTGTTTGAAATATCAAACCCCAATTATTTGTCAACAGAAGTCTTTGCAGTTACAGGGGTCAGTCTTTTCCATCCAGCAGGAAAAATGTTCCCTTCCCACAAATAATCGGTGCTGAATTGAAATAATCAAGTATTTTTAATGTTAATTTCAGGAAAATATTAATATAATTAGTTATTTGGTGACACACAGAAGAATCTTTCCGGTACTTTTTTTTATGCTATCTTCAGTATTCAGCATCTTCTGTTCATTCTCTTTTTCTTCTAGGAAATTTACCAGATAATGCTTTGATTTGAAATAAATATTCAATTCTTTTTTCTTGAACAACACACAGCTCTAAAGAAATAACATTTTGCTTTCTTTCCTGACTACAACATTAGTCAGCTGTTTTGCAGGTTGTGCAGAAACCCTGTACTTGGTGAGCTTTAGTCCCGGTTGCTGTATTTTATTTGGACTGAGAATGGCTGGCGGTTTTGTGTTTTTATGCTAAGCATCTGCTCAGCGTTGCCCAATATTTGGTATTGTAGTATTTACAGTTGTTAGGCTGCTCCTTCTTACTCAGAAATGACACTCATTTCCCACAAGGCCTTTTCAATACAAACATAAAAACAAAACATGGTCCAAAAAAATATTGCACGATGATATAAAGGAAATGTGGAAAGTGTTGGTTTTCTAACATTCTGTACATATCGATGGAATTCACTATGGCGCTCGCGTTCATATAACCGTTACAAGAAAACTTAGTGATGCTAAAGATGAAGTGTCACAACACACGGGATCAGCTTCTGTTCATGTTTACTGTCGACTTTACAGATGTAAACAGCAGCAGCAGCTCGTCATGACCCTGCTTCAAAACACACATTTGTATTTACACAAACATATGAGGATGACGTGTGTGCACGCTGACTTTCTCCAGTCTCTCCAGAGGCACTCCCTAGACTTAGGTTAGGTGGTGTTAGTTGACAAAAATCTCAATATTCTCTATCTAGCAGAGTCATCTATGTGATTAAAAATAGCCATCCTTGTAAAGTCCTGGGAAGACATCTTAAAAAGTATTGTCTTGTCCAAAATAGCTCTCCCCCTGCAGTCCTCCAGTTTGCCATGGGAGTCTGGTCTGTCTCCAAAAGTCCATGGGTGATCCGCCTGTTGTCTGTCCTCTGGCATCTGATGCTCAAACAGAGTCTGTCAAAGGCCATGAGGAGTCACGTGGGGTCTTTTCTTGTCCCTCGAAGCGCAAACGAGAGGATCCAGGCTGCGGGACGGTTAATGAAAGGTCATATTTTGTCATCCGTCATCTCCAGGAACTGGGCGTACACGTCTCTGGAACACTCCCCTTTCTGGTTGAACAAGAACTTGTAGTAGCTGCCGTCAGCACAAATGGCTGTGAGAGAGCAGGAGAGGAAGAGGCATAGAAAAGTCTGTCACAGTGCACAGCGAATCTTACCAAATCTAGCAACAGAAAGAAAAACATCTGTGAGGAAGTTGTCCACAGACATTACAACGCCTGTGT
The DNA here is from genome assembly GCF_037954325.1 of Fistularia commersonii. Classification (NCBI taxonomy): domain Eukaryota; kingdom Metazoa; phylum Chordata; class Actinopteri; order Syngnathiformes; family Fistulariidae; genus Fistularia; species Fistularia commersonii. The sequence continues at coordinate 2,108,749 of NC_141316.1, read as the reverse complement.
CCCCAATACAACGAGTCCTCGAATTAATTCAAAAGATTTCAAATAATATAAGTAGATCATTATATAATTATATTTAATAATATGGCATCACTGAGCTGACAAATATATATTTTCATCAATCTGGAATTTTTTGCTAAGAGATTAGTTCTTAATATTCCAAACCTTTTGGTCTTTAAAATAATAAGCTCTGTATGCTTCCATCATCTTCCAAACTGTCTGATTTCTTGCCTGATTTTTATGGACCATCTAGCTATTTCTGAATCCTCACTGACTGCTTATTAATGGCATTTTCCCCTGACAGATTATTAGACTATGGATATAAAGGATGGTCAATTTTCAAAATGATCTCTTTGGGTTTAGACAGAGTGAAACTGTATCACCACCTTCCATACTTGAAGAAATCTACAATGAGATACATCAGATTATATAACCATGTATCACTATGATTCTCAGATCGACATTGGAAGATACAGCAGGTAAATAAAAGCCAGACAAATAGAGAAGATGCGAAGAGACCGATCGATAAACTGACCGATGACAGCGTTGGGCTCCGTTCCAAAGGCACACAAACATGGAGAGCCTGAAGGGACCTGGAACTTGGAGAAGCTCCACTTGGAGCTGAAGTATTTGGGAAGAAAGCTGGCAGAGGCCAAGCTGGAACGACAAGGTCAGAATAACACCTTCAGTATGGATTTATTCTGCGGACAAATGCTGTCGTGCTGAATGTGCCCGAGGTGACACTCAGCAGGGCTATTTGGGAAACGCAAACACTGGCACTCTCCTGCTCAAGTTGGCAGGCATTTTGTATTCTGGCAAAAATAGAACACATTTAGAGGAATAAATGGCTGATGTCACATTTTTCTTTAATCTTGTTACATAAATAGTAGCTGGTTTGTATGTTTTGTCCTTTAATGAATTTCAGATGTTTTATTGAAAAGGTTTAACTAGCTGATGTTTATTGGCATAATCCCAACATGACTGGATATCCATTTGATACTTGGTGCCAATGTTTCATTTTCCCATCAGTTCACTTTACCCTGCTCGCAATCTCCAGAGAGCAGGTGGGAGACATCCATTTTACAGGGTTCCACTGGAGGTCATACTTGAGTTAAATATTGAGCTCATGTACAGTCGTAAACTGTCATTGAGACATTTCGCAGAAACTGAAGGCTGCCAAATACAGCCCCGGAAGAGCAGACAGACCTGGACTGCTTGTTCCTTTTTGGGTCTTCGGCCGCAAAGATGTGCACGGTGCCGTGGTCGCTGGACACACAGATGAGGGACGCATCCTGATTGAAATTAATGCTGAATAGAAAAAAAGAGACAACCAAGATAAAGAAGAAAAGGCCTCAGTCATTCAGATCAGTGAAAGGACACATTAATCCTCACTCATTTTTACCTAAGTCCTCCGTAATATACACGGCTGAACTGTATTTCACAGCAACAACACTGGCGTGTAATACAACGCCACCTCCCTCACCTCAATTTACAATCCGCATGGACAATGTTTCCCTGTATGCTGAGCAACACTGCAGAACTTAGGAAAAGTGGTTAATCTGTTCTGTTCGGGGAGAGTAAAATAAGATAACATTTCCGTAAGCTCTCATGATGAAGTAAAATTGGAGATATACAGAGCCGACCTAACAGCCACTCACTGAGTGCTGCAGATCTGCTGGGACGCTGGCGGCTGCTCTACATAAAAACCTGCATCCTGCATCGAAGACGACACCGAGAGTCATTCAGCAAATCGACAGTAAGCTGACGCTCACTTTAAGCTTCCCTCCAGCCACCAAGAGTGCACTGTAGGCTTATCAGTGAGCCCCTAACTCTTGCTGTTTAGACGCCAAAGATAAAGGACTATGGTTACATCGCTTCACACAAAACATATTTACACAGAAGTGTAAAAACATGCCATCTTTGATTAGCTTAAGACGCAGTGATTTTATTAACTGATCTCTTGTTGTTGACAAGAAAGCTGCGTAACGTCATTCATCCATCCATCCATCCATCCATCTTCCCCCCCCTATCCGGAGTCAGCAATCAATATGCCCAAACCTGCCCAGCCCCTCACACCGGAGGGAACTCCAGAATAAAAGAGTCCAGCCCCTCTCAAGAAGCCTGATTCCAGACCCCACGCTGTGCATCGAGGTGGTCCGACTATGTCTAGTCAGACTATCTCGGCCTCGCGCATCAGCTCGGGCTCCTTCCCTGCCAGAGAGGTGACATTCCATGTTCCAAAAACCAGCTTCTGCTGCCGAGGACTGGATCGCCAAGGTCCCCGGCTCCGGCAACCGCCCAGCTCACACTGCCCCCGACCCCCTTGGCCCTTCCTGTGGGTGGTGAGCCCAGGGAAGGAGGGACGCAAGCCAGTTCTTGCAGCCAGTTGGCACAGACTTCATAGTGTTGTGGGAGGAGCGCAGTGTGTGTGTGTGTGTCTGCCTGATGATGCAAACTTGATTCCTCCACACTCACCAGTAAATGTTGGCCGCCTGAGAGCCTCGTCTCAGCTCCTGGATGAGCTGCCCGGCAGACGTGTCAAAAATTCTTATCAGAGTCCCCTGCAGAGACACCACAGTTACCCAGCAGGTCAGCTATGAGCTCTCCAGCCCAATGCATAAAATAACACAACAGCGTTTCTTACCTTCTCCGAGGCCGTGGCTATCCTCGTGCCCTGCAGGTTTAGCGCGATACAGCATAGCGCGCCCTCATGCGCTGGGATGTCGACCGGGGGTTTCTCTGTGTTGGCAAGATCCACGATCTGAACATGGCCGGAGTGAGTGCCGGGGAAAGCCAGGAGGGAGTTGTTGCTGTTGGGGCACAGCACACACAGACCTGGTGGAGGGGAGATTTACACATCAACTTTGTGTGTGTCACCTAACCTTAGTTTATTTTTTTGTGTATTTTTTAGCGTTTTTTTTTTTTTTTTTTCTTTTTTTACGGTTTCAAACATTCAATTATTGATGAAAACATTGCTCAATTTAATGTGTTTCCTTCCAAACTCTTAGGGCATTTTCTATCAATTTCAATATCATTATTTGTAATACAAGTAATGCTGGTAAAATCAAATCTGGTTAGTTTTTTTCTGTTTCAATGCATTTAATTTCACTAACGCCTATTTATAGGAAGGTTTATATTAAAACATAATATATTTTTGCTCATTTTCCCTCTTTTTTTTTTGCTGACTGAAAAATTGCCCATGATTCACCAATACACTGCTCTGAAAGTCCCAAAAACTGCTGACCTTTGGGGTTGTAGCAGGTCTCAAACACATGCAGCTGGTGGGGGTTGTGGGTGAAAGTGAACACTTTGATCATTGAATCCAGGACCACCACAATTCTAAGAACACAGAGCACACAAGTTAACATTCACACTGCAAAAGTGCCAGGACAGTGAGTGTCTGATACACCCAGAGATGAAGAGGGTGAAGCAATTTCTTTACAGCCATGAATCACCACAGCTACTTCCCAATGGAAAATCATGTCATCGCATCAGAAACACTATTAACCACATACACTTTTAAAAAGTCAACTGTGTCCCAAATAAAAGACATATTGGCCGGGCCTACTATGGTTCCGGTGAGACAGCAGGAACATTTACACTAACTCTGTCTCATTATCACAGAACTGCCATGCAGAATTGTCCCTAATTGCCCCTTTGAGACAAATGAAGTTTTCTGAGTCTGATTTTACTCTTAAGTTTTCAAGATTTAAGAGCATCACACACATCATGGCATGATGGAAACAAAGACTAGATTTTAGATTTTTTTATGGCAAATATAAAGAGTCAGATCCTATTACAATATGCTATTTTTAAGAGATACTTCCCCATATTTTGATGGTTTCGTTTTCCAGAATCTTCCACATTCAGTATAAAGTCGGTTTTTGCGAATTTGTGATTTACACAGGCAGTAACATCTTATGATAAATACAGAATAAAGTATTCTAAACCTGCCACTGTCACTTTGCAGTGGCAGTGCCTCAACATAAATCGGATGATATTTTGGCAAGTATCGATCACATTAAGATATGTTCAGTATGCAAGTCTTAGTTTCATTGATCTTGAAAGCACATTTAAGTCATCTCGGTAGCATGTGATATACAGTATTTGGCAATGCATGTTGTAATAAAAAAAAACAAAAGTCACAAAATCAGCAGAAAAAAACTTGAAATATACGAAGCCAGCAGCACAGCATAACATTTCTGGTTAAACTCAGGAGAGAAACAACCTCATGCAGTTAAGCAGAGACACAGGGCATCTTTTCCAAGCATGTGTTGGACTGTGTTCAGCATCACAGTGATAAGGCCTGGATGTACTATGGCAGAGGTGTCAAACTCATTTTCACTGAGGGCTGCATCAGCATAATGGTTGCTTTCAAATGGCCACATGTAACGGTAACAGTATAAATGTAACCAAATATAATGTAGAATAAATGTAACTACTTGATACCACTACTAGATAATTCATTTGAATCAAAAATGTTACATGTGCATTTGCATATATATATATATATGTGTGTGTGTATGTGTGTGTGTGTGTGTGTGTGTGTGTGTGTGTGTGTGTGTGTTTATGAGTTGCTCTGTTACAACATAAATCTTTTAATATCGTCAGGTCAAGAAACCCACATTACTCTATCAATCAATGATCAAACTATCCAACTGAATAAAGAAAAATATCACCCAACACTAGTTATGACATTAACTTTGTTCCACTCCTTTTTGGCGCAATTGAGAGGGGCAGAATAACAGAATAAGTACAACTAACAACTGTGAGCTGCTAAGAAGATGTCACAGATGTAGAATTTTACAAAAACAAATGGCTGCACTCAGCCTTGCAGATTTGTCTGCATAAATACACAAACTTGCAAAGACTAAATACATTGCTACTTTTAATTCTTGGACAATTTGTTGTTTTTCTGGAAGGCTGACTTCAGCATTCTTACCTCCGTGTTTGGTGACAAAATGCCTACATAGATTGTACTCTGATAACCAACACTGCTTATAACACAAAAGACATACTTTTTTTTCTCCTTGAAGCATAAACATGTATTCATCTTCCCATCTCTCTTGAAACAACCTTCCATCTGCATCAACTTTTCTCTTCTTGGACATTTATGGATCATTTATATTTCTCAATTCAACTTGTTGAAAATCGCACGGATGCGGATACACTGCAATCTAATGGCGGGATGCCGTCAGTGAGGGTAACATGATCGGCATGAATTGCAAGTAATGTAGTTTATGGTCGATGCACACGTTTGACTTATTTATTTTTAAGACATTCAGGCCCTTTGAGATGTTTGCCCATGTGCACGAAGAGGATACACCTACACATACGTACCAGGACAGAATGTTTTTAAATGAAGTGTAGTTTCTACCAGTTAGGCTTTGTTACAGCCTAGGTAGGTCACGTCATCTCTACAGTGACTTTACACAAAGACGTCCTTTCAACAGAACTGATGGTGATGATGCTGCTGTTCTCTTGCCAGTGCTGATGATATCAGTGCATTTCAGCCATTGATAAGCCCTGTTGCCTTGGAAACAATTAAGGCAATTACGAGTTTAATATACCCCCCTACAGCACTTCCAGATTAACCAAGAATTAATTCGGATGGCTGCAGCAATAGCTGCTGATGACTTGGCATATACAAAACATATTTGAAGCAGTGTAAACCCCAATGATAGTGAGAACAAAAAGAGGGAACAGGGCATCAACACTCATGTTAAGCTATAGTTCGGATGCTGTACCAGATCGTGACTTGCAGAAAGTGAATCAGTGTGGCCTGAAGCAGCCATTTGAACTAACAATGATCTAACAGCAGCAAATGAGATAAAGGAAAGAATTTACCCTGGAGGCGGCTCACACTTGTCGATGTGCAGCTGACAGGAGACCAAATCATCTACAATCGCCTGTCTATGTTTGGAACTATTTATACACAATTGTTTAATATGTTAATAGCACAATAGTATCCTCATGCTACTAATAATGTTTGAATACCGCATCCCTTTGTAAATGCAGCCTCAGGGGGGCACAAGCCCGTGTAATTTTTGAGCCAGTCCCGAGCCCAGATAAATGCAGAGGGTTGCACCAGAGAGGGCATTCGGCAGAAAACTTTTGCCAAAACCAAATATGCAAATCAAACCTACGACTCTCATACCGGATCTGTCGAGGCCCGTTTAACAATGACCGGCATTGGTGCAAACAACCTACAGGGTACCAGTGGGTCGAAAAAGGGAGAGGAGGAGGGTTTTCTCCAAAGCAGAGAGGAGAAGCAAGAATCTGGGACTGAGAATAGGGACTTTGAATATTGGGATGATGACAGGAAGAGCTGGAGTTGGTTGACAGGATACAGAGAAGGAATGTTGATATACTGTTGTCCAAGAGATCAGGTGGAAAGTTATCAAGGTGAGAAGCTTAGTTGCAGGTTTCAAGTTGCACTATCTTGATATTGAAAGGAAGATAAATTGAGTATGAGTTATCATGAATGACGAGTTTGTTAGGAATGTTCTGGAGGTGAAAAGAGTGTAGGATAGTGACAAGTCTGAAACTAGAAATGTAAGGTATGATGCACAATGACGTTAGTGTCTATGCCCTGCAGGTGGAATGTGGACTAGAGAAGAGGGGAAAATTCTGGAGTGAGTTAGAGGAAGTGATGCAGAATATCCCCAGAGGTGATAGAGAGGTAATTGGTGCAGACTTCAATGGATATGTTGGTGCAGCCAGCAGAGATGATGAAGAAGCAATGGGCGCGTTCAGTATCCAGGATAGGAACAAAGCGGGACAGGTGGTGTTAGACTTTGCAACAAGGATGGAAATGGCTGTAGTGAATACTTTTTGTCAAAAGAGACAGACACATAGAGTAACTTATAAGAGCTAAGCACACAGGTAGACGGCATCTCGTCTCGACGACGTAATCTGGAGGAGATCAGTGACTGTAGGTGAGAGCATAGCAAGACAGCATAGGATGGTGGTTTGTAGGATCAATCTGGCGGGAAGGAAGATAAAGAGGCCAAAGGCAGAGAGTAACTGGAGAGTAACTGGTGTGTCATCTGGAGACTTTGTGGTGGTTTGAGGAAGTGCAGGAGTATATCCAGAGAAAGATGTTAGCAAAGAAGAAGTAAGACACTGAGGGGACAGTAGAGAGCAGACCGAAGTACAGGGAGGTGGAACACAAGGTAAAGATAGAGGTAGCAAAGGCCAAATAAAGGAATGGAGGAATGGATAAGAAGTGTGATTGTTTTTTACATTTTTAAAAATAAGGGAGATGTTCAGAATTGCAGTAACTATAGAGAAATAAAAAAGAAATAAATAAAGTTGATGAGCCATACAATGTGGATATGGGAAAAAGTAGTGGAAACTAGACTGAGAGCGGAAGTCAGCACTTGTATAGAACAGTATGGTTCCATGCCAAGAAAGAGTGGTAGAGATACACTATTTGCTTTAAGAATACTGTTAGAGAAGTTCAGATAAGGTCATAGGGAGCTGCATTGTGCTTTGGTAGATCTACGAAAGCATACGTCAGGATGCCGAGAGAGGAAGTACGGTCCTGTATGAGGAAGTCTGGCGTGGCAGTAAAATATGTTAAACTAGTGCAGGACATGTATGAAGGATGTGAGGTTTGCTGTAGGTATGACAGAGAAATTCAAGGTGGAGATGCGACTATATAAAACATCAGCTCTAGGCCCCTTCTTTTTTACGGTGGTAAACAGGCTGGCAGATGAGGTTAGACAGGAACCTCCATGGACTATGATGTTTGATGTTATGATGGATGACATTGTGATATGTAGTGAGAGGAGGGAGCAGGTGGAGGAAAATCTCGAGGTTGCGGTATGCTCTGAAAAGGGGAGGAATCAAGGTTAGTCACAGCAAGACGGAATACAGGGGTAATGTGTGACAATAGAGTATCAGCTAAAATGAAAGGAAATGTATGAGTGGTGAGACCAGCAATGCTATATGGTGATGAATTAAAGAAAGGACAGGAAGCAGAGCTAGAGGTAGCAGAGATTAAGATGTTTCGGTGATAAGGTCAGAGAAGCCAGGGTGAGATGGTTTGGTCATGTACAGAGGAGGGATAGTGAATACATAGGTAGGAGAATGCTGAAGTTTGAACTGCTAGGCAGGAGACCTAAAGGAAGACCAAAGAGAACAAAAATGGATGTAGTGAAAGAGGACATGAATTTAGTTGGAGTGAGAGAGGAGGATAGAGAGAATAGGGTTAGATGGAGGAGGTTGATTCGCTGTGGCAACCCTAAAGGGATTAGCCGATAACTATCTCTTACACATAGCTAAGAACAAAAGTGAGGTCACTAATTCTGTCTTGGGTTATTCTGAGAAGTTCAATCGACACGGGGTGAGGAGGCTTACACTTAAACATCATAATTATGATGTTGAATGCTGGCCAACAACTGGCTTCTAAATATTTGTGATGTCACAATCTAAGCTGGCCTTACATTACAATGACCTCAGAGACAACTGACACTTTGATCGACAAATGTGACTGGAGTCTTCTTGAGTCAAGACACTGCTCATCCATCATCCTGCAATGCAACACTAACAAACCAAAGGAGCAACAAAAAGAGCACTTTTGTCAAACGGACTTTAACAGCAAGGCATCTTTATATTTGTCACCTGTCACGTCGCAGCTTCACTGCTTTGACCTCGGTTGAGAACTCAATTTCAATGACAGTCTTCTTTTTCAGGTCATCCCAGATCATCACTGCAGCGTGGAGAAAACAGCAGGAGTTAGAACAGTAGTTAAGAGCACCCAACTCCTGGTGATGTAAACTAAACATACCTTTGTTGGTTGGGTATTTGGGTTTCTTTCCTCCGCCCACTAAAGCTAGATAGTTACACCTAAACAGCATCTCCACATGGCCGACCCCACCCTCCAGGAACTCTGCATGTCAAAAAAACGTATTCAGTGATGGGATGATTTAGGGCTTGGCAAAATGGAAAAATATCAATGTGATATTCATGAGCCTGTTTTACTGTATCATACATAAATATCTACTGAGATGTTTCACGAGTATCTACTGATGTATTTAAAATCACGTTACATACACAACACCAAGAAATGAGTGACTTCAGCATTTTAAATCAAACTTAAAGATAATCTGACACAGCACCACTGCTCTGACTTAGAGAACACTTCTTTCAATAAAGAACCGTTAACTTGTTTCATGGTTGTTATTGAATATTTCTTAGTAAATTTAAGATAATGGTTGGCTGATTTTTGAAGTGGTCAAGGGTTTTCCCATGAATTTGAAAACAATGAAAAACGGATATGAATGATTGAAATGTTATATATCACAGTTTGAAATATAGAATATAATATCAATGTTACCCAATGCTAAATGTTTACCAGTATTTTGCTCATAGCAACTTCCCTCTCAAAATGCCTGCGCTGGTGACATTTGGATACACTAATTAATCCTTCCTGCTTTCAAAATAAATTTTCTTTCTATACGTTAAGTATTCTGAGACAGCATAACTCTCTCCTATATTGCTCCGTATATGAGGTATGGCAGGTCAGTCACAAAAATGTTTCTGCAGGAACATTGTGGTTCTGCTGTCTCAAGCTTGACACCACATTGCAAGTTTCACTAAGTTGCTGTCAACCACAAAGAATGTCTCACCATCATGGTAAAGGATGCAGATTCATTTGTATAATACTTGACAAATATCATTCAAATTCATATTTCAGAGCTATGTTAAAAAAAAAACATAATCATCCATGTTGTGTCTATTGGACATTTACAAACTTATGAAAGCCATTGCTTCAATGAAAATGTAATTCTGGGTATCTAGTGGATAATCCACTTCCCTACTGTAGGCTCAGGCAGCTCAACAGATCTCTAATGGCTTTGAACACTGGGAGAATATTGACTTTTTGTAACTTAAGCAGCGTCCAAATCAAAATTAAAAATGTATGTGACGTTGATTTCAAATGTTGTGATGTCAATAACTGGAGTGTGAAAGAGCATCACCAGACTGACCTTCAAAGATAATTCAATAATTACAGACGCAGTTTTATTGTAAATGAAACAAAAAGTAGGCCTAATATTCATTTCCAATTTTCTGATAGTTTGAACAATAACTTCCTGGTCATTATTTTGAAACTGCCATTTACTTACTTACAGGTAATTTCATGATATATTAAGGCACTTCTTGGTTAATTATTAAGGGGATTTCTTTCTTTAAAATGTGCCAATTTAACCATGGCACCGTATTTGCTATTCTTTACTCAATTCATTAAACTCAGTTGTTTATTAGGTAGGCTTTTGCTCATTTGCTCAGCAAATGAATTTTAGTAACTTTAGACTGACGGGAAAAAAAAAACACAAGCAATCGATTATACACCATATCAAAACACAGAGTTAACTAAAATTGAGGTGAGAAAAAAAAGTCAAATTAGAAAGCATCTTAAACAAAGTACTATAAACAATATAAGAATATAGATGATCAAAAGTTAATTTAATTACTGGTATAATGTAGGACAAACAATTAGTTCTGATGCACTTGCTGAAACTATGTATTCAAAAACTTGGTTTTATATAAAAATTCAAATAAACATTGGGATTTAGAGATTTATCAGTAACATTCACATTCAGGCTGCTTTTCAATGTTGTGTATCTGACATAATTTGAGTGGCTACTGCAAATTTTATTACATGCAAGAAAGGGATGCAAGAAATCTTGATAAGCTTGTGCTCCAGAAAGCCTGCCACAGTAGGCGCAGCAGACAGAAGACGCATGGATTGACATCACTCAAGGCTTCCATGCAGAGTGAACATTTGCTTTTACAATTATTGACCATCAAAAAAACATATTAGTAAAAAAATTGTGTTCATCATAAATTACATGGCTTATCAGGTGTTACCTTGTTTCTCCTTCTCTTTGAGGGGATCTGTGTTGTACACACGAAATCCATTTTCCATTCCACATGCAAAACATCCTGGGGAGACACAGATGAAGAGGGAAACGGGTAACAGTTAAGAGGAACATCAGTCACAGGGGGCACCAGCGCCTTTCAGAGTCTAACACCAAACAAACATGAGAGCTGATTGTAATAAAGTGGCCCTAAGCAAAACCAGCGCCTGAATGGAGCCGTTATTTGGCAGTGAGAAGTGGCTCTGGCAGACTGTCTGGAAATGGTGACTGGCGAAGTTATCAGCTCCAGTTTTTGGGGAGGTCACGTCAGGTCATTGATTAATCCTCCCTTCGTGCTACAGGACACTCACCTCTGTGAGTTGGCGTGAATAATGTCACTACATTGGTGAAAGTGAGCAGCGGAGGAAAACCGGGCCATGAATATATATGCGCTGTATAATGAGACTTGAAATAGCAGTGTCTTGTAGTTTGCGCTGCAAAAAAAACTAAAAAACATAAACACAATTTTCTCTAAACACTAGTCTACTCTTGAAATTGTATAAAATTATACCAGTAGCACGTCAGTAAGTATGAAAGTTGATGTAGCGGAGCTAACGTAGCTAGCATCTCCGAAGTTGTGGTTCACGTCTCGACTTATATGGTGGTCAATGGAAAGTAGATGTTAGCTTAAATATGCCGCTACTAATGTTCTCATCGAGAGAAAACTTATAGTTTGCATTTAAGTGCTCCGATGACAGCTAAGTATTTGGGGCACATCCTAGAAACTTGTCATGTTTACTTGAAATGAAATGACTCGCTGGCTGAAAAAAAACAAAAAATACGACGCTAGCGATAGCCGAGGGTGGGCTACAAATAGCTAAAAACACTAACATAATGCTCTGTCCTGTTCAAAGATTTAGAGTAACATTTGTTGAATTACAGTTATTGCCCGTTTTGAAGTAAAACATAGAACACAATATTGTTATTATATTTTGTTAGCGTAAGTTTATCTAAAAGGAGATGACATGGCGTTAGCAAAGTTAGCTTAGCATTCGCGACGCTGCCAGTTGTCATATGGAAGGAAAACGTGACAGTTCCACTTCTTACCATGGTCCTGGTTAAAACCCGCGTAAAGAAGCCCGTTCCCGTGAGGATTTGACGGTAGTAAATTCATTCTTCCAACCAAACAACCGATGATTAAATTCTATGAACGCTTTGCGCTGGTCTAACCGCTGCTTGCCTGCTGTGAGCTAGACAGCTAGCGTTGTCATTCCTCCGGAGAGACTGAGCTGGATAGCAGCAGGAAAACAGCTGAGGCTGGGACTCAGCCTCCCGAGATGATGTCACCCACTCCCGTCAGTCTTGGGTACCTTCAACACCGAAACGTTTTTTTTTTTGATTACGGACGTGTACCAGTAATCTTCTAGCGTTTTTCAAGTCTACCAGATATGTCAGACTAAAAAACTATTGTTAATCGAATATGATTGATGAATTCTGCTCTGCACGTGGTGCGTTTAGCGACTAAGTAACTGTCTGATCAATTTGGGACTAAAAAAAAGCAGAAAAAGTGCTCCAACTGAGTCTCGGTTGGGGTAGTCCATAACAAACCCGCAGGTTTATACAATTAACACCCCTTCCCATGATCCTGGGATGGGTGGGATCGAATTGATCATGCAGTTGTCCGACTGTGAGGGCACTGTGCCCCAGTGGCCTAATGGATAAGGCACTGGCCTCCTAAGCCAGGGATTGTGGGTTCGAGTCCCATCTGGGGTGGCAATATTTTGAGTCCTTCTCCGTCATGTCAGGATTTTTATGATCTAAAGTTACAATGACTGAAAAGACAGGAGGTAGAGCTAGATGTTGTAAAGATGAATATGCTATGGTTCTCTTTGGGAGTGACCAGGATGAATGGTATCAGAAATGAGTCCATCAGAGAGGCAGTAGATGTTGGATGTGTTGAAGGTCAGAGAAGCCAGACTGAGATGGTTCGGTCGTGCACAGAGGAGGGAGAGGAGGGATGGTGAATACATTCGGAGGCGGATGCTGGAATTGGAGCTGCCAGGCAGGAGGTCTAGAGGAAGACCACAAGGAGATTTACGGATGTAGTGAGAGAGGATATGAGGGTAGTTGGTGTCAGAGAGGTTGGTGTCAGAGAATAGGGTTAGATTGAGAGGGTTTATTCGCTGTGGCGACCCCTGAAGGGAAAAGCCGAAGGAGAAGGATTTTTATGATCTTACGCTGCAATCTTGACTTCAAGGAACTTTTCATGAGGTGATTGTGGATAATGAATTTGTCAGTTAATGTCCAGTTCAGTGTCATTAGCTAATTTTTTTTTTGCTATGAATTTGATAGAGGAAATTACCATTATCTTTCCTTTTGCATATATTTTGATCAATTATTCAGGAACTTCTTTATATTGATGTGCAAGTAATCTTAAATTTACTTTATTGTACCTCGTTGATACATGTACAGATATTTTCTTACAAGGGTTCAGGTTAATTATGTCAGATTTTTTTTTTCAGTCCAAGTAAAATATTTCATTTTTTTTTTTGTTCCCCTACATTCAGAATGATACTTATAGTTAGGGGCTCTGGAGAGGAAACTTTAGACAATTTCCACACATCTATAAATGTTCTTTCCATGACTAAAAATTTGTTTTGGAATTTGGATTTTTTTGAAATGCTAAAAACGTTTGATAGCACTTGGTATCTCATTTAATCTTCAGTTACAGCAAGCTCAGCATCTTAGAGCAGGCTGTTGTCGTGACAAGACATGTTGTATTGTAACTGTAACTTTCATTTTCACCACTGGGACTCATTAAGCAGACAATCCACAGATTCTTCACTAATAAAATACCTTTTGCAGCCTAGAGAATTCCTTTTCTCATTATAGCAGTTAGGTGGAAGCTTGATGTGATGTGACTGATTGTAATATATATTTCAGACACAGGTCTGGCTTTGTTTTCTTGATCATTTAAGATTTGCAGTGGTCAATACAAATAGGTCTAATGAATTTAATTGACTTGTTCCAAAGGCAATTTATGTCTTTGACATGTATCCGTTTTACCCATCCTTTGTTCAGTGTGTTAATTATTAGTAGAAATTAGTTAGATTTTTCAGATAACCTTTAGACAGCCTCATGTAAAGCTGAAAAACGTTTTAGTTCGTTTTTGATCAACATTTATGTGCATGAAGCTATAAATGAATGCCCCAAACGTTCATATATGGAAAGGTACATTGAGATTATACATCCTGTAGAGGGCGTATTTCTGCTTTTTTTTTTTCCTCACATCCTGACAATTTTCTCAAAGTGTTACCATTTCATGTTCCATGATTCTGAATGCTATTTCTCTTGAGTTGCTTTGGTTTTTAATGGCAAGAACATCTGAATGATTATGCTCTTGAGTAAATAACATGACAGAAATGTTACATTTATTCAAGAAAAAGAAGTCATACCCAAAGGAGTTAGGGAATTTTAACTCTGTTTTAATTTGTACATATTTATCTTATGTATTACTACATTAAGCATTTCTGTAAAAAATACAGTTACGGTATTCATAATGCACTATACAATTCCAAAATTTACTAACAATCCAAACTGATTGTGGCCTCTTTGATAACAAAACTATCCTTTCACTTGGAAACATGGCATCTCTTCCCCATCTCAGTCAGCATCTGCACTTGGAGTATGAGAGAGGTTAAAACCTTAGTCCTTCGATAAGGACCCAGGACATTCCCTCTTAGGTTTAGCCTTGAGACCAACCGAAACAATTACGCATGAACAAGCCTCCTATGTCTTTTCAGACCATGTAAGCTAGAAAAGCCTTTGCTACAGATGTTACATACATACGGCCGCTCTCCAGTGTGGGTTCGCATGTGTAGGGTGAGAAAGCATGACTGTACGAAACCTTTTCCACAGTCGTTGCATTTGAACGGCCTTTCTCCCGTGTGGTACCTCCTGTGTATCTTAAGTTCTGCCGCCGAGCGGAAAGACTTGTCGCAGTCGTCGCACTTGAAAGGCCGCTCTCCCGTGTGAATCAGTGTGTGCCTCACTAACGCGTCTTTGCCAAAGAATCCTTTGCCGCAGTGCTCGCATGGGAAGCGCAGGCCTTTGTGGTGGAAGTTGTCATGTTTAAGAAGGCACCTCCTGGAGGTGAAGGTCTTTCCGCACTGAGAGCAGGTGAAGATCGGCGAGGGTTTCTCAATAATGGGCTCACCGGAGTGATGCACACGCTCCACGTGCCTCGTTAAAGTTACGCCATGCCTGAACTTCTTGCCGCACTCCCAGCAAAGGAACGGATATGCTTTTGTGTGTTTTTTCTGATGTTCCACGAGATCGGAGTAGGAGCGGAATCTTTTCGTGCAGTGAGTGCACTGGAATGGCTGATAGCCCGTGTGTTTCCACTCGTGCCTGATGAAGCGTTTCAAGCTGGAAAAGGTTGTCTGACAGTGGGTGCAGGTGAAAGGCTCAGTGGGATTGTGAACATCAATGTAGTGCTTGTGCAGCGCTTTGAACACGGGGAAGTTCTCCTCGCACTGGTTACACTGAAAAGGCGTGTGTGACTCTTTGTGCATTGCCAAAGCATCAGAATCCCGCACTAACTTCATGCACACCTCACAGTAGAGGGGGTTGTGTGTTTGTTTGTGGGAATCCAAAGTAGATTTGTATTTAAAGGCCTTGTCACACTCGTTGCAACGGAAACAATGTTTAACATCCTCTGGCCTCTCAGGATCCACCTGCTGCTCATTGTAGCAAATATTTCTTAAATGAAACCTGAATGTTTGTTTGCACTTAAACTCCACACTGCAGTGAGGACAGTAAAAAGGACCATCCAGCACACTCTTGTCTGGACTCTTCTCAGCATCGAGGTCTTCAGCTGTGTTTTCTGCAACAAGCTCTTCTGGGCTCGTGCCACTGGGAGCTGCAATAGAGGATTGCTCGCCTTCTTCACCTTCATCGGCAGTCCCATCTTGGTCCTTCGGTTTCCTGCTGACTTTCACTTTTGAAACAATTTGACATTTGTGGTGCTGCAAGTACCGCAAGCTCTTGTACATCCGTTTACACGCTGCACAAGAATAGGGCATCTCCTCAGAGTGTTGATGCATGTGACGGTCCAAGAACTTGGCATGGCTCACCACTTTACCACATACTTTGCATGTTCTTTCATCAAGGTCATTGCTGTTGGTTGAATCATGGGATCTGGAGAACCTTTTTGCACTGGTCGTCGTGCCCTGCGTCTTTCCTGATTTCCTCCACTGAGACAGGTACCGCTTCATCTTTAGTCCACGGTTCTTTCGCACCGGTCTCTTCACAAACACTTCAAAGTCCGGATCGTCTTCTTCCTCCCGTGCTCTGTTTTGCACTTGGTAGTCTTCATCAGCAATTCGTTTCTTTTTTCTTCCCCGCCTGTTTGGCTTCTTTTCCCCACCGTCGAGTACCGTCACATGACCATCTTCCCCAATCATCAGAGTTCCAGCAGCGCTTTCGTGGTGGTCCTCTGCCATTTCACACTCACTGGCATCGGCGGCTTCTGCGCGTTCGCTCACCCCCTCTGTGCCGGCTTCAGCTTTCAGCTCACCACCCATTCCTAGCCAGGGGGTCTGTGCACATTTGTTAGAGTTCCCGTCTCTCTCCATGTACTCCACCTTGTTGTCAGACTCCACCTCCATCTCAGTGCAGACTGTATACACCAGGCTGTTTGTTGCATTTGTTCCTGTTTGGTCATTGACAATCACAACTCTCTCCACAGGGGGGAGACACAGGGCTGACAGAATGCCACTGTCCACACTGCAAGAGCCTGCAAACCAAAAGAAAGAAACAAGTGTTCGAGTGGTCAAACATGTTCACATGAAAGCCAATTATAGACTTGAATCTTTCAAATAGAATGAAAGGACACTTTAGAAGAAGAATAAACTAACTAATTTGTCAGCCTTTAGCTACTACCTGACATGATTAAGCATTTCCAGGCTTTCCTGTTTCCCCAAATATCATTTTCCAAGACATTTCCAGCACCGGTCAAGCTTTTTTGAGCATGTACCGGTTTACCTCTTATTTTTTAGCAATCCCATCCTAATTCTATGGCGCATTTGTTTATCTTAGATTCTTATTTCTCATTTCTAATTTAATTAACTTGATATTGTGATTTATTTATTTTTTGCATCATGCTGCAAATTTTGTAATCACAGTGCAGCCATGAAAAATGTTCAATAACTTTCTGGAAATGCACGAGGAAAAAAAAAGATTCGTAAGAAACTTTACTTTTCCACCTTCATTTACATGCGTTTTCTTTGACTGGAATATTTCTCAACCATTCTTTAGCTTTTGTCCAGAACAAGAGTGTATTGAGAGTTTATGTCCAGATCACTAAAATGTGCAAAATCTTACCAACATCCTCCAACTGAGTGAGATCTTTGTGAGTATCCAGCAAAGTCTTGAGCTCCATAGGTGATGTAAATGAACCAATGCACTCGCTCAGAACAGAGGAGGAATCACCGAGCAATGAGGCAATCTGACAAAAGAGATGACAAAATGTGGGGTAAAACTTCTTTGATCACATACCGATGTCATAAATGATGACAGACATGGCCTTTGATGGTTGATACAAGGCAAAATTAACCTCAATTAATTAATGGAACTGAAATTAGGAATAGTTTCTGAGGAACAATAGTACACTGATGACTAAACTATTGAGACAAAGAACTTAAATGATCTAAAAAAAAACCAACAACCAACAAACTCATTTCTCAAGACGAATCTTTAAAAAGATTTCGAAAAACTGAGGAGAACTCTTTTCCTTGAATTACTATTATGTTTTAAGGTAAGAATAGCAACTAGAAGATCTTGCAAACAAAGGTTGTCATTATCACAAAAATATCAGCTGTGACTTCCACGAAGGGACTCAGAAAAACACCAGCAGCAATTGAGTGTAAGAGAAATATATTTGTTCAAATTAATCATCCATTTGAAAAAGACGGCGGGGAAAAAAAAAACCTCAGGTAGCGATAATAATTACATTCTGTGAAATCCACAAGACAGATCCTCCCTGCATATGAAACTCAAAACATCAGGGCTAAATCCTTCCGGACTGTTTTGTTAGTAAAGACTTTTTAATACAAGAAATGTTCACTTTAATAATTCAAAAGTATCTGCAATCTTTCTTGAGCGATTGGAAAAACAAATTACAAGCCTGTCACTCATATACCTGTCTCAAAATATTTAGTGATATGAAATCCATGGGAATATATATATATTATAAATAAAAAAGTGACTTTATACATTTTATTCAGTTTCTCTTCTGGCTTAAAGCCTTTGATTTTTTTCTGTTTTGTCAACAACTTAACAAACAGCAGGGTATAGTTGCAATCTATGATACCTCCCAATAAACAGGCTATATTAAAATGGGCTTAAGAACAAGGGTAGCACAAGGAACTAATCTTGTGTTTGAAGAAAGCATGGGAAAAAATTCAGTGTTAAATTAAATATACCTGTTGGAGAGTGCGAGATGGAAGTAGCTTTTCTAGCCTGGACAGAAACAGCCACATCAGTGATTGGATTGCTTTGTCATATGTAGGGCCAAAGTCTCCTGGGAAAACATCCTAAAAAAAACGAGGACATTCCAAAAGTTGTACATCCAAGGCAGGCACTCACATAGAAAGCAAAAGGATTTTGCTTTGGTTGAGGATAATTCACATTAGTGGAAAAACAAGGAGTACCTCCCTGTTAATGAAGTTACACTTCAAAACAAACACTTACTACAAAAAAGTTTCTTCTTTCTTCAGAATCTCGAAGCAAATTCTGCACAAGGCCCATAAAATGGGAGTCAGAAGCATCTTGCTCGGTATTGCCAGTCTGCAAAATGAGGTAATTTCAGGACATTACTATTATGGGTGCCCCTAGAATTGGATCAATACAAACAAAGATAACTGATACTAAGGATAAAAAAAAATACTATAACACTTTATCTAAGCAATCAGAGTGAGGAAAAAATGGTTCAAGCTTTAATCAGTGAGTGTAGCTAAGGTTGCGACCCACCTCCACGTTCCAAAGAGATCTTAGGTTCTGCATTCGGTCAAGGTGAGGCTGGATTATCTGGAGGTCAGCGGTGTCTTCTGAGCGACACAGCTCCAGAATTAGCTGCAATCATAACACAGCAACCATGTTCATGTGTTTCCAGTTACACCTCAAAACCACTGGTCACACATCCTATTTAATAATAATAGTACGTTTTATTTAAAGAGCCTTACTTGACACTCAGACACTGTCCAGGCATATACACAAAGTACAGATTTAAAAGACACAAAGTGGTAAGAGTACAAAAAAAAAAATTAAGTCACAAAGCAGTAGGCACCAGATGGAATAGGCCGCTTTTCACAGATGTGTTTTGGTTGTGAACTGAAAAGGGGGAATGAATCAAGTGTTTCTGAGTTGGGTGGTAATGAATTCCAGAGAAAGGGAGCAGAACATTCAGCCGCTTTGTTCACAACTGTGGTGAAATGGGCAGAGGGGACAGAAAGGTGTATGGAGCAAGAGGATCTGAGGGAGTGGGAGGGAGTGGGAACATGGAGGAGGATGGACAGCTATGGGGTGGACGAGGCTGTGGATGGCCTTGAATGTTAACAGGGGGATTTGAACTGAATACGAAACTGAAGCAGGCACCAGTGCAGCTGTGGGAGGACAGGAGTGATGTGGTGGAGAGAGGGTGTTCCACTTATGATACAGGTAGCTGAATTCTGGACTAGTTGGAGTTAATGGAGGGATTTGTGAGGAAGGCCAAAGAGAAGAAGGTTAGAGTAGTAACTACTACTAACTACCTCTGCAATAAGCAGGGGAAAATTGTAAAAAGCTTTGTTGGGCAAAGCAACATCTTGAAAATCAACCCTCTACTGCCATCTTCTAAAATTAATTAAGAGCAGTTTACTTGAGTATCTGTGTGAGAGGACACTTACAGTACAGCAAGACCTGATAACAGTCCAATAGAGTATCTAACAAATAAAACGGCAATAAAAGCAGTATCATGTTTCGGATGAATATATGTAATGTTGGAGCCTTCCGGCAAAAGAATTTGCTTTGGGATGAATAAAGTTCTATTCTATTCTAAAACAATGTCATTTTTACACTTTTGAGTACATTTTTCATGTGGCTGATGTAGCAGGTTATGATCTGCTGAGGGGAACTGTCTCATATTGCTGATTGGGCTGAATTGCACAACAATATGTTGGACCTTCTTCTTTCGGCTTTTCCCTTCAGGGGTCGCCAGTGTATCAACCTTCTCCATCTAACCCTATTCTCTGTATCCTCTCTCACTACGAGAACAAGGATACCAAATAAATTGGCCCAAATGTTTCCCATTTCCATGCATTACTGACAAGTTCACACATTCAATGTAAGTTTTTACCAATATAAAACAAAGGTGGACCAATTCTACCTTTTTTATACACATAACTTTCTATTAGAAAACCATAGTCATTATAACTAATGACAATGAAAATGATCATAAATTATAACACAATTTGATCATCTTACATACTGAATGAATATTTGAAAATTGTACTCCTTAAAATAGTGACAACATTGATTTCCCTACAGTTATGTTTCAAAATAGTCACAAAATATAAATGAAAAGGTCTGTGCTAATAGGACAATTGCACTTTTAGTTTCAATTTCATATAATAATGCAAGAATATGTGGGAAATTAAAATGCTACAATGGAATCACATTAATTGATACATAGGCTGTTGTGTAACATGCATATTCGTTTTAACTGGAGAAGGGGTTTCTCCACTATTTATTACCTGTTCCATGTTAAAGTTCTTTCTGGAGATTGCCCATCCAAAGCATTTTCTACCAAGTCCAGTGTGTCTTGACAATATCAAGCATTAAGAGCACTATGTATTTCACTATGCAACACAACCTTGTTATTTTCTTTTGGTCACAGTTGAAAAACCTCTTAACTATAAAATGTTGTATTTGCCACTTTCATTCTTACTAAGCCATCCAATTACAGTTGAAGGGAAGGGCATATAAAACCACGATCAACTGCCACAACCCACAAGTGTGATATCAGAACTGTTAAACCAAGCCCTTCAATCACTGGTGATTGGTGGGTCACTGGTGACTGGTGGGTCACTAGTGTTTGAAGGCCCAAGTGATTGACTTTTTCCTAAATATTTAACTTTAATCATAGCTGCAATGCATTTTACTTTAAGTTTGTGAGTATATCTTTTGTGCCTCCAAGAACAGTATCATATTCTGCATAGGTTGTAAAGTCCTATAGAATTAATTTTATTTGGATGACAGAAACTTAACAGATACATTTCAGAGATATTTAATTCGTATTTCTCACCCGTGCTCGGAGACCCAAAATAAGTTCAGCCCTCTGGCGCATGGAGAGAAGCTGAGGAACAATTTCTGTAACCATAAACACAAACTCCTCAAGAAGGCCATAATCTGACACAATCTTTTGTTCCACTGTCTGCCAGATGGCTGCAGAGACCAGTCGAATTGGTGAGACAAGGAGGCGCAGAGTGGAGAGATTTAGAGAGGGACCTGAAAATGAGGGAAATAAACATTTAGAAAACTGTTTTACAATATGATACACTCACGTAAAATTAAAACTGAAAACAGCTATTAGGGACATGAATGTACAACTGTCCTAAAACAAGAACAGAGTGATACATCAATGTATAATAAATGCTGTCAACATAGATTTTTTCTATGATTATTTTACTGACTACATGAGAACATGGATCATTTTTCTTCCTTTTTTCCCATAATGGGTTATCACTGTTTTCCATGTGACTGTTCTCAGTCATGAAAAAAAATATGAGAGTGACTGCAATTAGTCAGCTTAAAACCATCATCATCATTGTAGACATTAAGGCAGAAATCCTATGTCATCCCCCCCCCCCCAAAAGCCAAAAAATAAACAAAGTGGCCTGAAAATGAGCACGATGATATGATTATTAACAATATTAACATGTTAACATATTTTAAGCCGCTAAAAGAAAACAATGAGTAAACGAACATGTGAACATTTGAGGTAGCTTAATTTGATATAAATATTTAGCATTTTATATACATTTAAGATCGGAGTCTAGATCCACGAGCAGAATCCTGGACATCTTTTTAAACTATTTCTCTGCTTGCTGAGAACACACTGTGCCTGAGATGTAATTATTTTACGCATAAGAAGATATGTCAAAATTATATATAGGCTTCTGACTGTTCCTGTTTCCACATTAACCCACCCTAATTGATCATGATTATGTGATTGACAATAACTCTGTTACTGATACTTTGTAAAAATGTAGTACTGGAGAATATAAAACATTTACATTATGTTGGTAGTCATGAAGGCAGATATTACAAATTTAATGTGTATGCATGTGCAATCAATACTGTTACTTCAATTCGACTGAGCCAATCAGGTGGTAAAGCCAAGAGGTAAAATACATTTACTGGTTTTTTTTTTGCAAAAAATGAGAAAATGCAATTGCAAGGCAATGTATTACTCATGTGAAAAACGCTCTCTCATGTTGACAAACCCCTAAAAGCCTGATATGTTTAGTCATGAAGAAAGCTAATGTATTAAAAGCCAGACATGATTCAATTAAATGAGTTGACATATTCAAAAATCGTATAATGAGTAATGTTAAGTTTTTCTCAAAGCGATTTACGGTACACGTCCAAACATTTCATTTGAGAATGGGGTCACTGATTAAAATGTACATCAACGCCATTCAAGATCAACATATTGAACAAGCTATTCATTCAGGCCATTAAACGCTAACTAGATTAAATTAATACATACATCAATATTGTATCAAATTGAGTGTCTTATGTATGTTTTGGGGGGGGGAAATCATTCGAGTGAAAAATCAATGTATTTACGGGCGTTAAAGTTCAGCGGAACGGAGAGAAACTGGACTGGGATGATATGCTTCATGTAGTTTAGCTGCAGTTAGCTATGGTAGCAGATCCGTTCTTTTAGCATTAGCGTGCATCACGAAACTGCCCCTTACTTGAGTGTGTTTCCGTATCAATAGTTCACTACTTCCAGAAAAGTGTGAGTCAAATGACAGAACTATGGTTGGAAGGGCTGAAAAAAGCAACAAATTAAAATAATGACGGTTTTCTGACAAGGATTGTTAATGCTATTCCCGCGCGCGGGTTATTCTGCGGCCTAGCAAAACAAAGCTGTCTACAAACAGTTTAAACTCACCAGGTACATCTGAAATTCCTTCATCCATCCTGTGTATGCACTGAAGTTACATAACAGTTGCAGAAATTATGTCAGTGGCTCAGTTGACGACAAATGTTGTGTTTAAACTGTCCAGTCTGGCAGTCCGGAGGAGCGTATCACTGTGCGTCAGCGGTTGCCTTCACGTTCCGTCCGGAATAACAGTCCGATAGTGACGCTGTGTCTGCGTTTTTATTAGTTCCGCGTCTACATCGCTCCTGGGGTCTTCGCTCCAATATCATATAAATAGAAAATCAATTCCTGATTCCTACTGAATGTATTTGATCGTGCCAATTAGAGTAGCATATTTAATAGTATCATCAGTATTACGAATAACACTTAAAGTATTACTACTCACATTATTATTGGTGGTATCAATAAGACAACAACGTCAATCAGTCAATGGGACGTAAAGAGAAGTACGATATTACTTAATAAGTATGAGAAGAGCATTGTAATTAATGCATAAAGAATTTCAGGGGAAAAAAGTTAAACTGCAACACAGAACCCTTATGTTTCAGTGTTAAAATTCATTTCAATAATAATATTGATACATTTAGATTGGCAAGAACATTATAAATGTTTGTACAAATGTCCAATTTATTGGATAAATCTACAGTCGATTGTACAGAGGCATTGTTTATTATATAGACGTACCATTCATTTTATAGTCGTGTGGCTCATTGTATGTACATGCTACTTCATGTGTCCTTTAATTGACCATTGGGGAATAAAAGTGCTATTCAATTTAATTTTTTTTCTTCCCATAAAGATCCATTTCTGGATAAATACATGGAACATTATCAAATATGTTGTTAGAAATTCTTCTACTAGATACTTATCCTTTTTACTTTGTTAAATATTGTAGTTGTAAAACTTTTAGAAAAAAGGCACTGTACAACGAGACAACGTGCATAATAACAGCGAAAAAAATAATCATCTGGTTTGCATTGTCACTGATTAACCAAAACCCAGCATTGATGACAATATGTATAAGGTTGCATTTCTGCATTGATTTAAAACCCTAAATAATTTCTCCGGACAATATAAATCAGAGTACCAGAAGAGTTAATGTGTGAGCAAACAGGCTCAAAGGCCAAATCCAAATTAAACATAGCCTGATGGGGGATTGGGGTCATTGGGTTCAAAAATGTATTGCTACAAATCTCAGCAACCAATTTTTTTAGAAACATAATTTTAATTTTTAAATAATGTCTACAGCATTTGAAACTGTGCTTAGAGATAATGTATTATAGAATGTCGAGTCCCTGCATTTTTTCTTTGTGACAACAGAGAAGTGACTGGGAGAAAATTTGTGGTTTTGAAATTATTCCAAACCAAACAGTATACCTTGACGCCAGCCTTAAATTCGTCAGACAACCATCTTGATTATTCATGAGAGATGGCTCCTACTGAGGTTTTTTTGGTGCTTTGACATGTGACAATCTGCTCAATGTGCTCAGGACTGCATTTGAATTCATTAAGAGGTTTATGTTTCAAAGAAAAGCAAATCAAGTAGACATAACAATGAAAAATAACTGAAATTAACAACAAAAAAATCCACAAAATTAAAAATTAGTTTATTATCTTGACATTGAAAATATTTTCTCATAGGGCTCACAACATTTATTGAGTTTAATCTCAAACTTCAGACCATGCCACGATGGACCAATATTTTTAATTATCCTGTTAAGAGAACACAGGTATATATACAAACTTTTCATCTGTGCTTCAATGTTTTCTCAATTCTTTGGTGATAAAACATCAGCTCTGTGAGTAAGCAAGCCTCTTTTGTACATGTGATTAACTCATAACTGTATGTAAAAACTTTTTGTGTCTCTTCAAGCTACTGAGCTTGGAGAAAGTCTTGTTACAGGCTGGGCAGACGAACGGCTTCACCCCTGAGTGGATTTTGTAATGTGTGTTGAGTATCCACATATTTATAAAGCCCTTTCCACAGATGTCACATTTATACGGCCGCTCAGTGGAGTGGTGAGTTAAGAAGTGTTTCTTCACCTCAGAGGTTGACCTGAAATACTTTTCACACTCTGGAACAGTACACTTATAAGGTCTCTCTCCCGTGTGGATCAGTTTATGTCGCACGAGTGATGAGGCGGATAACATCTTTCCACAGTACGGGCATGGATGGCGGGACATTCCGTTATTGTGTTTGTTCTTCTGGTGTTTAATCAGGGCACCTTTCTCTTTAAAAGACTTCTCACAGTTAGAGCAGAAATACTTTTTCTCATTCCGAGACTCGCTGTGGATGAAGTGTAAATGTCTCAGCAGGTTAGACTTTTGGGTGAATGTTTTCCCACACTCAGCACAAAGATAAGGTCTCTCTCTTGTGTGGACTCTCTGATGGCAAATGAGATCTGTGTCATTTCTGAACCTCAGAGAGCACAGAGCGCATCTGAAGGGGAGGTGACCTGTGTGTTTCCACTCATGTCTGATTAAAATACGCAGCCGGGAGAACGTCTTAGGGCAATGGTTGCATTTGAAGGGTCTACTGATATTGTGGAAGTTTTCACAGTGCTTGAGCAGAGGCCTGAAAATGGCAAAGGTCTCACTACAGCGGGTGCACTGAAACGGCGTGTGAGATTCCTTGTGTCTCGCTAATGTGGCTTCGTCTCGCAAAACCTTCCGGCAAACGGTGCAATAGAGCTCGTTGTGGGTGCGTTCATGTGCCTTAAGTGAAAGCTTGTACTTGAAAACCTCACTGCATTTGGAGCACTGGTAAAGCTCTTGGGTTTTATTCTGACACATCTGCTGTTGCTGCTGTGGTTCTTGCTGCGGTGACTGCTGCTGCTGCCTGTAGTCGAAGCAGATCCTTTTTAAATGCAACTTCAAAGAATCAACACGTTTAAATCTGCTGTCGCAACGTGGGCAGGCATAGCTCCCGTTGGGAAAGTGAATTTTCATGTGAGCTGTCTGGTTTGTCACTTGCTCGCCGCACAGGAAGCACTGGCTTTTACGAGGCTTTTTGGCTGAGCTGGCTTTGTTGTGCAGAGTACCATTTTTTTGCCTTGAGCCAATAGTCAGAAATCCATCTACGTCATGAAGACTCGTTGAGAAAGGCTCATCAGTGAAAGAGCTTGACAGTGAAGAGGGTTGAGGGGAACTAACTGGAAACACAAAGGAAGAGCTGTCATCAGAGTAGTAAGACCATGAATCTGAACTACAAGTACTGGTGTTCCAGCATGTTTCCTCATCCGAATAGTAAGACCAGGAGGAGTCTCTGCTGCCTGGATCCTCATCATCAGAGCTATTCAACCCAGAAAAAGCATCCCCCTCTCGCCGATGTCCTCTTTTCACTTCCAGCAGAATCCTTTTCATTCTAAGGCCTCTATTTGGCCTCGCAGAACGAGACTCAGAGAGAACCGGTACTTCAAGTCTCTCAAGCTGAACGATACAATCTTTAATGACACCAACTTGATCGTGTTGAGTTTCTGCAGTTTGCTCTGCACTTATGAATTCTTCCAAAGACTCCACTGTCTCAGCCTCCCGGGCAGCAATGTCAGTCTTTATCTGGTTTTGATTCTCTGGGACTGCATCAGATTTTACCAAGGTTAGACAAGACAATGCAGTAGATTTTTTATCTGTCCCTTGTGTACATGAAGATACCATTTGCAAGCACTGAGCTGGTGGATGTCGATTTTCTGTCTCCATTCTTTCAATAGAAGAAATATCAAAAGGGGAGATAGTGCATGTATCCTCCACAGAAGAACCTAAAAATAGTATAGTAGAAAAAATTAAGAATCATTATTAAGTGGTAAGTTAACAGTTTTTAATTTAATCACTTGGCATAATAAAATATGCAAAGCCTCTCCCACATTTCCTTAGTCTTTATAGCTAATAGTCAACTCATAATTCAGCAGAGTAATAGAGACATATTAGGAGTCTGAGTGAAATATGACTGTCAATAAATATGAGATGATAAAAGCAAATGGAATTAGAAGCAATCTGCTGTCATTTTTCAACAGTGTAACCTGAGACAACATTGATGATCTGATGCAAGGCTAAGTCCGTCAGTAACTGTCTTTTTTCAACTTTACAGAGATTGACACAAAAAATTCCAAGAAAGTGATCAATCCCCCGCCACAACACACACACACAGTTCTCCTTGTGACATCACAGCATCTTACCATATTTATTCAAGGGTTCTACTCAGATACGTAGGATATTCTCTCTTACATCACTGCCCTCTCTCACCATGCACAACATTACAGCCCCCTTGAGCAATAACTATCTCAATTATAAGTTGACCCAATATGCCTCAGCTCTTCAATAATGTAATAAATAATAAATGGGTCAATACAACAAAATAAGGACTGTCATGTAAATGGTTAAACTGGAGCCCCTGAATATATATGTTGAGCAATGTGAGCAAACAAGACATAAGTGGACTCAACTGAATAAACTGGTTAAGAAAAAATCTTAATTAACTTTAAACATTTCCAGAACACTTGCACTTGATACAGTTCCCAAATTACATACAAGATATGGTTGCAGTTTTGTCCAAATGTTAAGTCCCTACAATGTCCAGGGCGGTTGCTCAAAGATTTTAGGGAGTGCTTGCAGCTTACCATTATGATCTTGTTGGTTGCAGTCCCTCTGGTGTCGTAGAACAGTTTTCAGTTGCTCACATCCAGACACTGAATTCAGACAGTCCTTCAGAACCAATGCCTCACCAATCATGGAGGCGACCTTGGAGTGAAAACGTGAAAACGTGCCTCAGAAATACATACCAAAATAATATTCTTGTTTCCTTTTTATCTTAGGCCCGTACCTGGTGGATTGTTTGAGTAGGGAGAAGCTTCTCAAGGCTTGACAGAAACTGCCACATCAAACTTTGAAGCGCTTCATGGGTTTCAGGCCCAAAGGCTTCAGGAAAAGTGCTCTAAAGAACATTGAGGATAATATTTAACTTTGACAAAACACATCAAAAATGGCGGAAAGTTATATCAAGCATGTGTGTGTGTGTGTGTGTGTGTGTGTGTGTGTGTGTGTGTGTGTGTGTGTGTGTACACTCACACACACACATACACACCATATGTGACAATATGGATTTATTTCCATTTCATCGACTGTGAAACTTAATTTTACCACATGAAACACTGTCTTGAAAAAATGCTGATCTTTCTCCTTGATAATAATATCTTTATTAATTTAGTTTATATAATTGGGATAGAAAAAAAGCAAGGGATAAGTGAGCATGAAATCAGTTAAATGTTACAAGAAAAATCAACAAAAAAGATAAACAATTTAAGGCAATTTCACTAGACGCTCATCATGGGAGAAAAAACAAATACACATTTGTCTCCACCCCCAATTCTTCGACTCAATCAACAAAAATCCCACATCACCACTTTGGTCAGAAATTGTTAAACAGAGGATGATGTGGATGGAACTGGGCATGTTCTAATCAATATAAAGAATTTGTAATATACAGCACATCAAACAAAGCCAGCAGAAAAACAGCCAAATCAGAATGAAAACCCTCTTGAGTCATTTTATTTCCGGAGATTTAATTTGTGCCTGGGGATTTTCTTGATGTCTTGACCACAATCAGACAAAGAGCACTGACCTCATAAAATAACTGTCTTTCAAGAGGATTGTCCAGCAACTGCTTAATCATATTCACAAATTCTGGGTATGGTTTGATGTCCTGGTTTGCTGCTCCTGTCTGTACAGAGGACACGGACGACAGTGAACCTCACAAGCGACACAACGCAGCAGGAAAAAAAATGGATACTTGAAACAAAATTACTGCCGTGTCATGTTCTTTTACCCAGTCCTCCATCAGGGTGTGCATCCTGTCCAGGTGGGGCTGAACTACAGCAGCATTGGCTGTTTCTTCACACTGACATAACTCCAAGATGAGCTATACACCCATGCACACACAGATAATCATGCAGTTACAACCAGGTCTCAGCTTTCATTTAACACATGCCTTTCAGACCAGTTATATGAAACCAAAAGATGTTTTGGAAACAACACTATTAACAAGTATTAGACCTCAAAAATATGGAAAAATACTGATATAGTCTCTGTGTTAAAATGCTGAAAATAATAGACACAGTGTCACCGAGCTGACCTTTAAATCTACCATTTCAATGATCAAAAATATGAAAATGCTTTTGCAATACTTTCATTGACCTTTTTTGTGCCACTTATTTGTTTCAAACTCGGTTTTCACATGTATTCTTGTTTATTTTTAGACAATTTTGTGATCATTTAGAGATTAACATTACTCCATCACATTTAGACAATGTCTAACACAGATAGTCATACTGTCCGTCATGGTCCGTCATGGAGTGCCTTTGTACATTGAAGTTTTCTGTTTTGAATGATGAGGATTAAATATTAAATTCCTCATGAAGACTATTTGAGAGCACGTCAATGTAATGAACAGACAGCTGTAATCACACAGCAAGCCCAATGTATTGATCCTCTGTGAATAATAATGTTTAAGTGCTGCTTCTCACCCGCCCTCTGAGGCCCAGTATGAGTTGAGCCCTATGACGACTGCTGACAAGCTCTGGAACAATGTCTGTTATCATGGATACAAACTCCTCAAGTGTCCCATAATCAGCCACAAGACGGCGCTGGATGGTCTGCCAGGCTACAGCGGACAGCAAACGGATAGGAGGGATAAGGAGGCGCAGTGCGGCGAAAGGAAGAGGAGCACCTGGAGGAAATAGAATAGGGGTCATTTGAACAGCTGGGACAGTCCCACTTTATTTTCGGTGTCGTACCTAGTTTTTTGTAGTTTTAAAAAAAAGGTACACTATATGTTGCACGAAGTGCTCTCCACGTATAAGTGGCTAATACAATGTTACATTTATCTGTCCTCATGACAGTTGCCCTGAGTGAAATAACTTGGGCCAACAAATCTGTCAATATACATCAAATATCCACTAAAACTAAAACAAAGTTGAAAAATGACAATACATACATTACTCAACTGTCTATATCCACAAACTAGAAAAGGATTATAAAAAACTTTTGGGGATTTGGGATTCATTTTAAGTTGTTCTTTATTGTTCTGCTAATAATTTGTTAAGTTGTCATATCATCTAATTTGAGTCTAGTCACCTTCAAAAATCAGAACAATAAGAACTTGTTATTCAGGTTATGACCTGTAGATCGGCAAGAATTACTATCCAATGAAATAGATCAAAACAAAAAAGTAGTTAATCAGAAATTCAAGAAACTCATTCAAACAGAAATTAATTAAAAATCAGCAAGATATTTCTAAAATCCTGGAGGTATAAAACGAAAATTAGAAACGATTGAAAACTATTGGTCCGTTAGAGAGGCACCTTGAAATAAAATGCACTATTAGTCATGCAATGTCAGCTTATTACACTCAGACGATGAAGAAAACCTCTGGACGCAGCTGCTTGTTGAAATGTCTTAAATACGTATCAATAAAAGTGGAATTAAAAGTAGTCGTCGAGCTGGAAATCGACTCAGTTTCTTCATGTTGTGTATCCAACATGTTAGTTTCCCTATCTGACCAGTTATAATGAATAATAATCATAATTTAGGAGGGTCGTTATTTAGAGAGGGTCGAAACGCCTATCATCGTAAGCATCGACTCAGGATGCGTGAACCCGAGTCCGAAAACTTCCACCCTCCGAGGAAAAGTTTCTACTGTCCAAACTTTTAGTAACTAAGATTTTGGTCAACCGTTTGGATAATTTAAACTTCTGAACTGCTTCTGTCATTTACCAATAGTTTGGTTTTCTCAATATCGCCGTAACGGGAGAAATTCCGTTCTGACGGCAGCTTTTACAATGTTCGCTATTGGCTTGCTAGCTAGCTTAGCCACTGACTTCAGTGTTTTTAAACCTTGGTAAGTGAATAAATTTACTCACAACTTCCCCTTGAACAAGAGTCCTCCATTCTTTTGTTATCGTCAACCTATTATGGAGAAATATTGTTGAATTATTCTCCCAATCTCTATTGTGAGAGTGGCGCCAAGACCGTGTCCGTGTGCTGACAACACAACGTTCATTCCGAACGTATTTTTGTTCCGGCTGCATTCGTCAAAGGTTCCTACCTCTCGTCTGCATTAACATGACGTTCATTTTATTTATAAATATTAACATAACAGTACATTTGGCTGGGGTAGGGGGTTGGTTATGTTGTAAAAAGGAATATCTGGTCCTTTAAAAAAAAAGATTACCCTTGACACGAAGGCATTTTTAGAAGCATCAATTCATTTCCTGCTCCTTATCAGGGGGCGGGTCACAGGGGCAGCAGGATCAGCGGAGAGGCCCAGACTTCCTTCTCCAGCCACTTCGCCCAGCCCTTCCAGGGGAAGCCAGAGGAATCACTCCACCTTTACCCATTGAGGACCATGGCCTTGGATCTGGAGGTGCTGATTCTCATCCCAGCCACTTCTCAATGGGCTGTGAAACACTCCAGTGAGATCACAATCAGACGAAGCCAACCGAACAACAGCACCTGCAAAAAGCACAAATTCAAATCTAAGGCCACTAAACCCGATTCCTTAAATCAAGATCAACTGATGTCGAGTTGACAGTTCTCTTCACCCAGGTGCCCAAGACATGCATCTGCAAGTCCAATTACACAACTTTTAAGTCCGTCATCAAAATGCAACTTAGAGTGTCTTGGTTTCCAAGTTTGCATAAGGACACCCTTACGACTGAACTTGGTGTTTGATATCGACAGTTTATGATGAGCACAGAACTCCGTCAACAAAAAACTTTGTTTGGGTTCAGATGGGGGGGGGGGCTCCTTCTAATCATGGCCTATCAGATCTCTCTGTCATTGCATATGAGAGTACCTGAGTTCTCCAGCAGACAGTGGGGGTCCCTTGCGGGAGTGCTCTGTAGCACCTCCTCCAAGTTCTCCAGAAAGGATGGGTACTCTGAGCACAAACAACAGTCCCACCCCCAACCAAAAGGTGGAAGGAGGCTACCCTCTCATCCACTGGATTAGATTAGATTATTTCTAGGTATTGAGCCTGCAGCCAATAGGTATGCCCACATCTCCTCTGTGCCTATATCTGTGGGCAACTCCAGAGTGGAAAAGAGTGGTTCCTGAGCCCAAGCATGTGGAGGCGAGTATATCTATCTATATATCTAGCAAGTGCCTCTTGGCTTTGCACTCAAGACCAGGCTTCTTCCCTACCAGAGAGGTGACGTTCCGCGCCCACACCTTCGGCCATTACCCAGCTCACTCTTCACCCAACATACTTGCCCCTCCTATGGCTGGTGAGCCCATGAAAAGCAAGACCCAAGATGTTTTCGTTTTGAATTGTCCTCTGCTGGGCCCTATCTCTGGAGACCTGGCTGCCAGGCACTCACCATTGAACCCCATGTCTGGCCTGGCTCTAGTAGGGGTCTACAATGACCCACATCTGGGTAAGGGATAGCTAGGTCCATGGTTATTCTTCTTCATAAGCCATCATCTATCAACTGATCTCCTAGGATCATTAGGACATATAAACCTCACAATAAGGTGGGAAGCTTGGATTTTTTTTTTTAAGAGGCAGTGGTGATATATTCCTGACATTTAACAGTAAGAGGGATTGTGCATTAAGGTTTACACAAAGCAAATAACATTATTTGCATCAAAAGTCATTAAAGTTACATTAATAAGATTCAGTTATTAAGGATAACCAAAATTTTAATCCAGTGTGATGCATCGTCACAATTTTATTTATTTTAAAAAGGATTTAAGATACGAATACATGTATTCTTTCAACTGCTCTGTTCAGGCGTCACCACGGTTAATCAACTTCCTTCCCTATTCTCTGTATCCTCTTTTCACACCAACTCACTTCATGTCCTCTTCCACAACAGGCATTAATCTTCTCTTTGGTCTTCCTCTAGGCCTCCTGCCAACATTAGCATTCTTCTACCCATATATTCACTATTTCTTCTTCTATACATTTCTTAACCGTCTCAATCTCACTTTATCAACAGAGCATCTAGCAGCTTTCTCTCTGACGGACTCCTTTCTGATCCTATCCATCCTAGTCACTCCCAAAACGCCTTTTCCTTCATGTTGCTGTTTCTTAACCACACAGCATTGCTCATCACACCACTGTCTTGTACACTTTCCTTTTCATTTTGACTGATACTTTCAATTACCCCTGACTTTTCTAACCTACTTGAACTTGTCTCTTCACCTTTTCCACAAATTTCATTGCTCTGCACTGCTGCCCCTAAGTACTTAAAATACTCCTCCACCTTCTTTATCACCGCTCGATGCAGCCTCATGGTTTCACTTGGGTTCTTCTCATTCACATACATATATCCTGTCTGGATGTGCAAATGAAGTTATCACTATTCCAAATGTAATTTGTAATTACAAGTTTTGTAAAATACATAAAAACAGAAAATGCTAAGGGGGAAGGTACTGTATGAGGTCCAGGATTTAGAATTTATAGATCCTTTTTTTTTCAGAGATGAAGATGTTGAGGTTCTCTTTGGGAGTGACCAGGATGGATAGGATCAGGAATGAGTCTATCAGAGGGACGGCACATGTTCGATGTTTTGGAGAGAAGGTCAGAGAAGCCAGACTGAGATTGTTTCGGTCATGTACAGTGAAGGGATAGTGAATATATTGGTAGACGGATGCTGGAATTGGAGCTGCCAGGCAAGAGGTCTCGAGGAAGACCAAAGTGAAGATTTATGGACGTAGTGAGAGAGGATGTGAAGGTAGTTGGTGTGAGAGAGGAAGATACACAGAATAGGGTTAGATGGAGAAAGTTGACTCACTGTGGCGACCCCTGACGGGAAAAGCCGAAAGAAGAAGAGGAAGAAGATCCTTTTTTTTCAACTAACAATCCCTGTCTTGATGGTGGGTGGGGGTGAATATAATGCATCACAATTTGATAAAAGGAAAAACTAACACAACAAAATGTAACACAGCCTAACAACTTTAGATTAATATATTTCACAACCTTGATTGGGACCACATGGAGACAAAGGTTTCCCATAGAGTCTTTATTTGTGGTGGCAACAGAATGTAAAAGAAATCAAAGGGAATTGTCATGACTGGCATGAAATTTATGCACTTTAGAGCCATTGATGGTTTTGTGAGGTTTCATTTCTTTCTTTGTTACAATAACACACAACAAGCGGACAATTCTATGGACTAAAGAAGGATAAAAAATAAATATACCTGCATCCAGAAAGATTTCTTTAGTGGTGCTTCAGCACAAACACAGAGAAATCTCCCGGCAGAACAATAAGAGTAAATACAGGTGAAACCGGAAAAAATAACCATTCACTGTGTCGTTAATTGGCTTCCTATTCGTTTTTGTTAAAAAGGAATCTGTCATCAGTGTGAAACAAGATGACACAGACATACCGATTCATTTGAAGGCATTTGAAATTAAAAAAAACAAAACAAAAAAAAAAAAAACAACTCTTAAGTCTCTCTAATTACATCTCAGAGCCGAACCATCAGTAATGGCATCTATATTAAAATCATGGCATGAAAGTAGTAAAAATTGATAGTCTTCATATTTGGGAATGCATATGGCGGGGAGGGGGAATCAAAAGGGAGTAATAATGAATCATTTGTCCATTTGAAGTACAACAAATTTCTCCTTGAAATAAACTCCAAGAAAACAAAGCACATTTATTCCGATTGCAAATACTATTCAAACAGCTGAGTCAATAATATTCCACCACAAGTAGTCCGCTTCAGTATCATACAAGGCCAAATCAGAGGCAATTTTACATCTTCAACTGGCATGTGTTAAATCTTCAGTACACATTTTTTTATGTAGAAAACATTGCTCACTTTTTTCTTCCTTTATACAGAGTAAAAAAAAGTTAATGCAAGATGCGTCAAACAGAAATCCGTCAGCCGTGGAGCAGCTGGCACTGCGTCCCGCTCGCTCTCTGTCTCAGGCATCTTACTGTGGCAGGAGGGGGACAGGAGAAAGTGGTGGTGGTGGTATTGGGTGGGGGGTCAGAGGCATTCGCTGCCTTTCCTCCACCCCCGCCCATCGCCCTCTGAGTCTGCCCTTTCGCTCCACTTTTGGCACTTAGGCAGGCAGACTCAACTTCTTTCCTTTCAGTACTACAAGCAGAGACAAGTGGCTGTTTAATACACAGGAAGGCAGTAAGGATTTGATTATGAAAAAAGTGTTTTTAGATTAAATTCCTCCAGAGAGACAAGTCATTTTGAAAATCAGTTAATTATTTTTTTATCTCAACCCTATTTCTTGCTAATCTGCATTTTCATTTTCTTACATTTCTGATAAGATTTGAAATGAATTTTCAAGTACTTTCTTGATTGACTGATGTTCTCCCATTGGATTTTCTTCATATTTACCATACTTAGATGGTTAGCACAAAAATGAGTTGAGAATACAAATGTCCATGTCGCTCTAGAGACAGATCTGATGACATGTGTGATACAGAAAATGCCCAACACTCACCTTTTGTTACATACAAATAGAAGAAGTCGCAGTAGAGGATGGTCTGCACAACCCCCGCGACGATAGCTATCATGTCAAAGAATCCCTCGAAGTAGAACCTCCATATCCAGTTGATGAGGTAAAGTGCTCTGTAGAGTCCCAGGAAGAACAGATAATGGGTAGTGATGGTCTCCGCCTCACCAGTCTTGCTGATCATGAAGAGCTGGGGCAGGATGGCGACCGACTCCAAGTAGATAGAGAACGTCCAGAGGATCTAGACAAGGGGTTGGCAGAGAGTTTGGACAGCATATTTACTCAGTGGCTTGGATTTGGCTAGTGAAAGTTGTCAGTCTGGTGATGTGGACGATTCAGTTGTTGAAATTTACAATTTTTATTCTCTCAAGACATTTAATTACATTTTGTTTGCTATCAAAATTGTCAACCTATCTAAAATATACTACTTTGCATAATGTACAGTATAGTAATGATAAATATGTGGTCCATAAGTTAATCGGGATTGCAATGCAGCAGATATAGGACATTGTAGAACAAACTGATAGCTAAAAAATACAATATTGAGAAATATTAAAATATAAGACCCACATTTTGTCAGGGTAATTTCAACACAGTACCACTGAATACTCTGTGACGACTGAATGCACTGGATGTCAATTTAATATCAGTAAATTTCCTTAACGAACATCAAAATGATAACAATAGAAAAAAAAACATGTTTAATAGTCTGGTTGAACTATCAGGCAGTTAAAAAAATGACGATGACCCCTTTTTTGTTAAAAAACACATTAAAAAAAATTAACTTTGAAACAAGTAATTGGTGCAACTAAACTTCCGGGGCTTAAATAAATGCTGAGTTTCTGACCTCCAGGGGTGAAAAGTCATGGTTCACCAGGAAAGCCAGACCACCGACAGGGACAACCAGAAATTCCACCCTGAATGTGTCATGGTTCCCGTCATAAGTGGCCTTGAACTTCAGGTAGATCAGGTACACTGTGGCGTACGCACAACCAATGTAGATTATCTGAAAGACATGTTACAAGTGAGTATTCACAAGTGAGTAGTCCCAGCTCTTCTAGCAGCATTGTAACAACTTGTGTAACACTTTCATCCTTTAGTAAATAAAACGATGTTTGAAACTGTTCAAACAGCAGATAATTATGAATGTAATGCTGCAGACTGTGTGAGCATCGTGTTGCACCTTCATGGTGGTGTTGTAGAGAGAGATAAAGGACGTCAGCAAGTCCAGGTAACGAGTCGTGAACACCAAGGCAAACAGAACCTGACTCTTCCCAGAAATACCTGAGAAGAGAAAGCAGAGCACATTCATATGTTACTACAATCACAAACATTAGATATTAAGAAAACTGAAAAAAAGGTATCATGAGATATCATGGAAGTATTAACAGTAATTAGTAATTATCACATAGCTGATTAGGCATTAAGACATGTTCCCATTGTGAACAGTCAACACAATGTGGTTATAGTATCTAGGGACAGTCAGTAAACACAAACTTTTCCTTCGGTCAGCAACGATAAAATCATGTAATCACCAGATTTGGATAGAAAGGTTTGACAAAATGCAGACAAGAAACAAAACAAACAAACAAACAAACAAACAAGTATTTCAAATACTTTGGTAACACCACATGAATGTAGTTTTTCTTTTGGTTTTCTATTCTTATATGTAAAACTGTACTAACTTGTTTTGCAGTATTCTTTCTTTCCCCTTGCATCACAGCAAACAGTGGGTTATTTTGCAGTACATGTACAGTAAACAAATTTTCACACCATGCACAAAAATGATTTAGTCACAATTAGGTTTGTTTGGTGCCACAAGATGATAGGATAAGAGGTCATTGGATGCATAAAACTGTTGCAAAACACTTGATATGCAACCAACAAAGGAGTACAGAGTTAAGAAAGTCTCGCAACGGTGCTGTATTTGAACAATTCAAAGCTTCAGACACACACTGACAAAACAGCCCGAGCAAGTGAAAGTTTTGAATTATTTCCCTGCAGCTCTGGGAGACTCCGTTTCCAGCACACAGCAGTAAAGACATAACTCGGGTGATTGTCTTGCAGAGATACAATCCCAACCTTTGACCAAAGGACAAACAAGCAAAGAACAGCAAAACATCATCAGTGAAGCGTGCAACAATAATGTGCTCACTCCACATTTGCTGATATAGTGTAATGCATTCTGTCACCGACTTTGCATTTCACAGGACAACTTGCAGATTCAGTTTGATGCCACGTCAGACTGCGCACGAAGCTAACACGTTACGCCGGTTACTACGGGAGACCAACAGGATCCGTTAAGCGAACTAACTTTCCTCCTATAACGGAATATGAGGACGCCCAGTGACCCAAAGTAAACCAACAAATGCTGCAGCTATGTGGCCCGGGAATATATCACGACGTTAGTTCGGGGCCCATATCATTGCCAAGGCTGACTTCCCTAGCATAAAACCTTCGGATGCTACTCGCCACACTTTCACTTAAACGCCTCTTGGTAATAAACTGTGCCCTGGTTTAACACATATTAGCCATGTTCGATGCAGCAACATTGACGCCGTCAAAAATTCTAATGTGACAGCGCGTAGACGCGAGCTACAGGAGCAGGCTAGCTGCAACTAGCAGAGCACAAGCTAATGATCTTCAACCTCAGTCCCTAACAGCGTGTCATGTATGACTGAATTGTGGAAGCATCTCATGCTATGTTGGTGAAACAAATCAGGAAAAAGTGCAGTTGAATCCATGCGGCTACTCACCGGCACAGGACCTTGTTTTCCATATTTTTAGCAGCAGGATGATGATGGCTGCTAAGTGGGACAGATCGCCGGTTAGCCTAAAAATGTTCATGTTTGTGGGAGCTCCAGCACAGGCAAGCCGATTGAAG
The DNA here is from genome assembly GCF_037954325.1 of Fistularia commersonii. Taxonomy (NCBI): domain Eukaryota; kingdom Metazoa; phylum Chordata; class Actinopteri; order Syngnathiformes; family Fistulariidae; genus Fistularia; species Fistularia commersonii. Next base: position 2,070,314 of record NC_141316.1, on the reverse strand, counting down.
ACTCTTTAAAAAGCACTTTTCCTCTCCGGTAAAGATTAATTTGTAGTTCAAGAGGGTTTAAGTAACACCGTAACAATAGATTAGACAGAATCTGGTTTGGCAGATGGGAAAATGGCGAGTAAAGCGCGACGTGGCTCGGGGACGTGTTCGACACAACAGTGACCAATGAGAGAAGCAAAATGCTCCTGGGCGCAGCCAATCAGAGGAGAAGAATGATATGCAAATGATGCCTTCTAGGTTCGGTGCAGGGATGGGAACTCTCAAATACAAATGCAAAGTAAAATCTAATATACCAAGTACTGTAAGTGTGGATAACGGGAACACACCTTTTACAAACGCACCACTTTTGCTTTATACTTTGGCTTACGGCCTAACTGGACGGCAAACTGAATAATGCTTTGAAAAATATAGAAAACCTTGAAGTCAGGGTAGCAATTAAGGGTCTTTAGGACAGTTAGCAAATAAATAAAGTCCATTGCCACAAAAACTACTTGGAATAAATTCAAAGCTTTTTTTTCAAATCCATGAGGAAAAGTCAGAAGTTTTTTTTAGTTATTATTAAAGTTTATTTCCCTTTTTAACCAAATTGTCAACCCCAAACCAATAAACACAGATGATCACCAAAGAATTAATTATGACTAATTTGTCAATGTGTGCAAAGTATTGCAAAAAGAATGCAAATGACATTTAAAATTACAAAAATCACTTTACAATGAGACAGAGGAAAAGCATTTTCAATAATTTAATGTATATCTGTGATGAAAACTACATTTATGCAAATCTGGGATAGTGAGGGTCACTGGGCCACATGTCTCTTCAAGCCTTATCATCTGTGGTCACTGTGAAACTCTCTAGTGCAAAATACTTATATATGGAATAACAACAATCTTTCAGTCCTCAACTTCATATAGAGGTAGATGAGCAACAATTGCCTGCATACTCTATTTAGTACCTCAGATCTCACAGTTTTTCAATATTTAAAATAACCTCAAGTAATTACATTTACATGTAAATTACAGTAAAAGGACACAAAATGTAATTATCTTTATTGTTGAACAGGTTACACTCTTTCAGTACAAATATTATTCAAGTTGGTCTGTCACATTTTAAACACACTGTTGCACGGTAACATAACTAGTGTACAACAATAATTTAAGGTGAGACCATGTGACTTTTCAAAGAAAAACTGAGATAGGCTCTTGAGCCTTTCAAATATCACCAAAAAAAGGTCAGGTATTCATTTCATGTCATTGTTTTACATACTCCGTAAAACCATTCATTCATTATCTTTACAGCTCATCCTGCACTCAGGGTCACGTGGGTAATAGAGCCTATCCCAGCTGCCACTAAACAACAGAAGAGGTATATCCTGGACAGGGCAACACATGGAGACACAATCCTCAACTCCATCCTACATATTTGGACTGCGGGGAGGAAACTGTAGATTAGAACCAGGAACCTTTTTGTTGTGAGGCGGAAGTGCTAACCACTGTGCCACCATGCTGCCATAGCACTGTGAATGTGGTCATTTTAGTTAACTGTAGCAAGATATTGCTGTGTTACAACTATTTCTTACCACTTTCTGAATAGTGGATTTGAAAACGATTGTCTTCCAGTTAGTGGTAATCATAGTATTTGTGGCAACCCTGAACATGATTATGTCACAAAAGCTGAGTAAAAATATAAAAATAAAATGGAAAAAAAAAAAAAAGCTAGAAACTCAAGTGTAGTACCAAGCAGCTTAAGGACATTCATAAGTATTACTATGGAGATGATTGAGACCCAGGAGGAGCAAAATGAAAAGAGAAAATTGGACAAAAAAAAGCAAAACAAATGAAAAACAATCTGGATAAAAGAAAAAAAAACTACTTATCAATGTACCAAGTTTGATTTCCAAAACCTGACATTGTGTACAAGCTAGCCACCTCTCCGTTAGTGTATCTGTACAATGGTCTTGATTAATTTTATTTTTAAAAAGTCTGTATAGCTAAAATCAATGGATTGTAACAGAAGTTTTCATCATAACAGCTGTGTTGCCCTAATGCCTTTCATCCAACTCCTTTCATGGTTTCTTTTACCCATGAAACCAGATTTTAACAAATATTAAAAATCAGAAAAGACAATGATCATTTGCAGTAGACAGAGAAAAATGGAATTTGGGTTTCCACCACCCATCTACCCATTGGTACAGTAAAAATATGGAAACTGACAAAAAACATTTCACTTCAATAAAAAACACCTTTGCTAAAACATGGTTGTATGTTTGAGGATCTTTGGCAGCATATATATTGTTGCAAACAGCTTTTCAGAGAGGGTTGTGCCATATGAGGAAACTTAAAAAAATAGGATAGTTAGTCAACTGTTTGATGATATCACTTATATAACTATATCCGCTTAGTTGTGGAAAAATGCCACAAACTGATACTGCCTCCAGCATATCAAGTAGTTGAATTGTAATTTTATTTAAATGCTTGTGCAAGGCTTCTAAATCTAGCAATAAAGCTTTCTTGCTATTATTTTAAATTATTCCTGAGTTTAAATAAAGTAATTTTTTTTCAAGGTACATGATTTTTCAACTTTGAATTTTCTCTCTATTTACTCTTCTATTTACTCTTATTACAAGTGTCTGGTCGTAAAATATGTTTCAGAAATATTAGTTTACAAAGTATGATAGAAAACATCCACCCTATAAAGATACATTGCCATATGGCAAAATAGGACACTCTAGTGTCCATTAGTTGCACTTGTTACTTCATCTGCTGCGTTTGTACTGTCAGAGGCCTTGAGAACAAAAACTGCATCGTCAAGGACATAGTAATCATTGTACATGTCCCCTTCACAGAGATATGGCAGCCGAGTAACAGCCTCCACCTCAAATCCAGCTTTTTGGAAAATCTCTTGGGAGAAGTTAGTGACTTGCTCTTCCCATGTCTTGCCTTTTATTTTCAGATGCTCTTTTGGGAGTTGCCATCCCCCACCTGAGAAACAAAAATAGAGCTTTATTAGCCCCCTCATTCACCGAGGAGGAATTATAACTTTAAGAGGAGCCTCAGCCCACAAGGCCCCGCCGATTCCAGACTGACCAACTTCCACAGAGGGCTGGAAGGGAAGCACTACAGCCAAGATGAGGCGACCTGTGAGTGGAACAAGCGACCGTCTGATATCACGAAGCAGGCGGAGGGGGTCATCACAGCGATCCAGGAGATTCAGGCAGCTAATTACGTCGTACTGGAACCCGCACTGCTGCCACTCGTCTATACCCAGCACTCTAATGCAAAGGGGAATAATACAGAGCGAGAGACATTTTTAGATGGCGTGAATGTATATTTCGGCGCAGTTTAAGTGTCAAGCAGGAAAGACATGAACAGAATGCAGGCGGGCAGTGTATTTCCATGCTGTTGTTGGAATAAAATTTAATGTTAAGTTGAAGCCTATGAAATAATGAACAGTCTTATTAACTCTAACAACTGAAGCACAAACCAAGAGCAGCGTTTTTATTTGATGCTTGCTAACCTGTGACAGATATCCAATACTGACCCCTGCGGAGTCTGACACACACACACACACACACACTTCCAAATTATACCCCTCACTCTGTGATGCAGATGTTCATTCTGCAATGCAAAGTCCTGAAGTCTTTGAGCTTGCTTTTGTTGGAGTCTCCAATGAGGAGAAAACTTGCTTAATAAGGGTCTTTGCAAGCCAGACGACACCCACATCCTAAGAGTGACCACTTTGCTAGGTTTTAAGGGATAAAGTCAACAGATAAGAGGGCTGCTCGCAACCTTTTGCAGCTGCTAGGGGATGCCAGAACACCCATATATTGGGTTTCTCAAAGCATTTACTCACTTTGTCATTGTCTTCCGGGACTCCAGTCCTAGGGAAGAGGGGTGGTGGCTGGTGGATTAAGTGGCTTCCGTTGCACCTCTAGGGACTGCTCTGCTCTAAGAACCAGTTAGTGTTTGGAGAGGGCTTCAAATTCTCTGTTTGAATTGTAAGGCCATGAGGTTGCATAGCAGGGGTCTTGCTGTGTTCCACTTCATAGTACAGCATGACTCTACTTGCTTGTTGAATATCGATTAGGGATAGTACCTGGAACTTTTTAGTACCCCCTCTGGTGAGGTTCCAAACAAACCGAGCCAATATGAAAATATGGCATCAGTCTGCCAGCCACTTACTGGCCAGAGAATGTTGTCACTGAGTGCAGCAATCCACACAAGGATCAAACCTGCAATCCATCCATCCATCTCCACTGCTTATCCTACTCAGGGTTGAGGCAGATACTGGAGCCTATCCCAGCTGCCATGGGGCGAGAAGCAGGGCGCACCTTGGACTGGTCACCAGTCAATCATGGGGCCACATATACAGACAGACAACCATTCACTCTCATTCACAAATCTGGGTGATTTTCCAAATTTTCCATAAATGCGTGTTTTTGGACTATGGAAGGAAACCGGAGAAAACCCACGCAGACACGGGGCGAACATGTAAACTTTAATGGTCCTTCATCTGTGGGGGTCCTTTGTGCTGTGAGGCCAAAGTGCTAACCAATGTGCGACCTTCAAACCTGTAATTAAAAAAATAAATAAAAGCCTACAAGAGCCCAAGAGGTTAGCCTGGCTACTATTAGAGCCTATAGCAGTCTCTGGCTCCCGTCTCTGGCTTTTGTGTGTGCCAAAAATCCATAGACCATGCAGCGAGTACATGTCCTCATCGTCCTTCGACTACACTGCAGCAGTTCTAAGCTGGCGTGTTGCTGAGCTGTGAAATAATAGAAAACCACCATGCTGGAACTGTGCAACAGAAAAGTGTCATTGGTTAAGCCACACAAGGTGCTGCTCCAATGTTTAAATCAGGTTGTTGACAGCAACTAATGGCAGGTAAGAAATAGGTCCGCATCCCTTTCACCAACAATTCTCCCTGCTTGCACACACGCGCTCACAAAATAGTAGTATTTCCCATAGACTGGGTTGTGGGCCACAGGATGTTTTTGTTGGGTGTCCAAAAAGTATTCATAATTTCAGGCAATGTCGTTCATCAATATTTTTATCTGCAATACACAATTTCAGTCACAGGGGGGCGCCTGTGATATTTCCACATATTTGGGTTTATGTTTTATTCCAATGATCTGATTCTAATACTCTGGCTCTAATTGCAATATGTCTTTAGACACCACTAAGAAAGCATTTACACATCTTACATTGATTGGGCCTGTTTTGTGTTCAGCTCTAACAAAACCCAGACTAAAATAGTATGGAATTAATTAATCTACACAAATCCAACAGCTGACTGTGAGGTTACTCTATTTCAGATCAGCTAGTTCCAGACTACGAAGGCTCAGACTGAGGTAATTAAGGATAGTCAGATCATTAGCTTGAAAACTAATAAGATTAACAATGTGCATTTGGTACAAAGGGTGGTTGCAAAGGGTTGGAATATTTCAGTAAAATCTTTAGAAGCGTGTGTAATGGGAGTTTGATCCCTGATATAGAATGGAGAAGAGAAAAAAAAAAGCTTTCAAAAAATTTAAGTGAATGTGAGAATGCTGTTCGTTGTTGCCATTGTTCTTGGGGAACATCTCAAGAAAAGGTGGATGATCTCCAATTTGACCAGAGAACCATGACATGGGAGCTATTTGACAGACATTTTGAAAGCCAACAACCCAGATGACCAGATGACCATCTCAACAGTTTCAGGTGGAGAGGCCTGCTGTTGCTATGGCATCAAGTACCTCCAATCCAGGCAGTAGGACAAAAAGGAAAAAGCTGATCATTCATGGGAAACTTGCTGTAGAGTTCCATTAATGTGAATTACAATACTTTAAGGAAGACCATGAACTCAAGATGAAAATATTGCGTTATCTATCAAAGAGCCAGAGAGCGATATGAAGAAGCAGCATTATGGTTATGTTCCTCCCAACTACATGCCTTTGTGAATTAAATATGTTTGTTACCATGCAATTACAATTCAGAGCAAAAACAATTGTTTCACTTACGCCATGCAAATCCACTGTGTCAGAAGTTTCAATGTGTTAAAAACCTCAAGGTGATAAGTACTAGTAAGGAAGAAGGTATGGGGCAGGGGTGTCAAACTCATTTTGGTCTGGGGGCCACATAGTGTAATTACCTAGAAGTAATACCAAGTCCAAAATTTTCCTTCGTTTTACTGTAAAGGAGTAAAAATCTTTATATGTAATGAACTGTTCTTTAAAAAATACATGACAAAAAACCTGAGATTCATTAAGAAAAATAAGTGCAATTTCAGCAACTCTATGCCTTAGTTCTGTCTTCTTAGTTCTCCTTGCATTTTGTTGTATTTTTCACCATGGTGAGTCTTGTTAGTGACACCGAAACTTGCTGCATCCACACCAAGCATATAGGTTTCTTATTAACCTCAATGAATAAATAAGAAGTGGTCCGTTTTTTTTTTTGTTTTTTTTTTGGGAAAACCCTACACTCGATCTCCACTTTTCTCTTTCTTGACAGCAACATCTTGCCGATGAGGCTGTCGTGGCCAACAGAAAACCAGGTACATTTCTAACAAGAAGTGAAAATTCTATTTACAGACCTGGAACCTGCATTGCTGCCATCTGCTTAAAGTTCTGAGTCACATAGTGTTGTGCCATGTTGCTAACACTGACTAAAACAGTGCATCACTAGCAGACAATATAGGAACTGCATTTTTATTTTAAAAAAATTACAGAGAATATATTGGTAGATGGATGCTGAAATTGGAGCTGCCAGGCAGGAGGTCTAGAGGAAGACCAAGGAGAAGATTTATGGACGTAGTGGAAGAGGATATGAAGTTAGATGGTATGAGAGAGGAGGATATAGAGAATAGGTTGAAACTGTTCATTTGCTGTGGCGATCACTCAAGGGATAAGCCAAAAGGAAGAGAAGAAGAACATTTTTATTTAAAAAGAAAAAAAGGAGTTTGTGATTTTTATGTATCTTTTCAAATTTTAGATTTATTCCAGGGGGTCCATATTGGACCCCCTGGCAGGCCATACCGATCCGCGGGCCATACGTTTGACACGCCTGGTATCGGGGTTCCCTTAGCAGAAAACAATTGTCTGAAGCAGTCAGACAGTCAAGCAGATAGTCAAGATAATCTATTTTCACAATGCACTGTGGGGAAAACAGCCTTTAATGTTAAGTTAAACCTGCCCCTCGGCACGTTAAATTTAAATCCACATTTACCGGCAGTCTTGCACTAGCTCTAGTCTTCCTTCAAGAAATTAGATTATTTAACTTGGAATTAGGAGACTATTTTATCCATGTCTGAGAAAACAATTTCTGAGAATATTGTATTAAAATGGGATTATCTTGAACCAGGCTTTAATCCCTGATTGCGAAACTGGCCCATAGGGGATAACAAAAACGATAAGCTGTCAATCAAAGACACTCACTTATAATTCCTTCTCTGAAGTCGCCACTTCATGGGGGGTGAGACCTCAGTGGCGTAGACTTCAGCAAAGTGGACTCGCATCACTTCTGTGATGCCTCCGTCCCCTGCCCCGAGGTCCAGGAGCCTCTGGGCCCTCCAGTCAGGGCCAATATGGAGCAACCGCTGGAACTGCTCTGCAGAAAACACAAACATGGAACCCCGGCCCAGAAACCTGAAAACGAGGGGATGTCGGTTGATGAGACAATGCAAGAAGTAAGAGGTGTCTACACCGCCACTGGACTCACCCATTGATGGACGTTCGGGACACCATGGGGCTCAGGACGGTCGAGACAAACGAGTGGTAGAGTTGTGTGAGCATCCAGCCTGACTTTTCCATGCTCTGCTTCAGAAAAGCCTTTGTGTCTGAATCCAAATGGCTTTGGACCAACAGGGGCAGCACTGATTCTCCAAGTAAGTCAGGAGTACAACGGTACCACTAGAACAAGCCACAAGCAACATTCTCATTCAGTTCCTTGCCCTCCCAGGAGCAGTGTGGCCCACGTGGGGGTCGCAGTTGGCTTGGAAAAGGAAGTTGACGGTTCTATTCCCAAGCTCCTCCTTGTCTGTTGAAGGGTTGTTGAGCAAGACACTGAACACCTAACTGATTCCCAAGTGCTGCTCGGTGGCCCTCTGCTCCCCATGGTTCATCCATTATGGGTTAAATGCCAAATTTAGGACACATTTAGCTGATATGCTGTGATTTTGTTTATCTAGCACCAAATCACAACACAAATGTTTCATGACACTTCACATGTAGAGTTAAAATTTTAAATTATTAACTGAGACCCAACATTGTCCCATGAGCAAGCACTTGGTGACAGTGGAAAGGAAGAAGTGCCTATTAACTTGGCAGAAACATTTGACAGACACAAGTTCAGAGAGGGTAACCCTTCTGACTTGATCCGCTCAGGTAAAAAGAAAGAGTGAGAAAGAGAAAGAGGGTGATACAGAGATAGACAGCAAAAGTCTGATAGAGACCAAGCATGAGGTATGACGGTTGGGAGATACTGGCACAAATGACCTCTTATTACTTATACTCGTAGCGCTGACAGTTCCATGGCAATAGCTGAAATAATACAAAGATAGCTTCTATTAACGAAAACAAAAACAATGGTGAGCGCCTGGTGAAATTGCTGCAGTAAATCAAGCTATGTCCCCTGGGAAATGACACAACCCTATGGCATGGGTGGACTTGGTGTACAACTGTATGTGACAAAATAGAGGATTTCTGTCATTCTAACCTTTTAAGTGAACTTTCATGAACCTGGCATGGATCCCTACCGAGCTCATATAACTGATCTGACCGACTGGATCTCATTATGACAATTAGATGTGTTTGTGTTTCCAAACTTTGCTTAGCACTGATTTTTCTTAAGGGGAACATCTTGAGTAATTTCCTGCATACAACCATAGATCGTTTAAAATAAACACAACTGATGTTGGTGAGTCCCTCAGTTTTTCGAAAGCTGACATTTCTAGTCTATATGAAATATGAACATCCACACAAGAGACCAAATTTAGAGCCGCTTATAGCAGATTGTGCTTTTCGGAGTGATGCCAATCATTAGCAATAAGAGGTTTGCATTGATTTATAAGCCATTATTGTTCATCAGCTCCTGAGATTCAATGAAATCGGTGAAATTAGGAAACGGTAACTCTACCTCCTGTGTCTCCACGACGGCCGCTTCGCTTTCGCTCACCAGGTTAGCAAACATCGACCGGGCGAGCGGACTCCGGACGTACCTTCGGCTCCACATCCTCCTGATTGCGAGCAGGAAGGCGACGTAGCCAAACACCCAGGCTACAAAAAACAGAGTCCTCAGCTTTAGCTGGCACATAACGTACAACAGGTGGGGATGAGAGCGTTCCGGAGGGACCGGCGTGCCGACCGGCGGGACGTCAGGAGGCTAAAAACCGAACGCCAGCCAATTGTGAAGCAACACGCAAGGACGGCTCTCTAGTCCTCCAAAGCACAAGCAAACAGAGCAAATGAACCTACGGGTGCGGTGGGCTGGACGCAGGACGGGTGTTATTTACTCGTCATCTTAATCCCGCGAAGCCATTGTGTTAAAATGCGTTAAAATCAACCGGAGGGTTCTTTTCACGGTGCGGCGTCTGACACTTCCGCAAACACAAAAGCGCATTCTTTTTCAACGCCGCGCTTCTTCTTCGGGGGTTTTCACGGCCGTTCGCGTCGCCACCTTCTTCTGTTTCTTTGCTGTCAAAATATTTTTGACGCCCTACCAACCCCTTGCCTACATTAATACCACCTTTGAACACCAGTCCTTCTCAAATATTTCTTCGTAAATACTACTTTCTCCTCTACGGTCTTTATGAAATTAGTCGACGAACAACGAAAATGGCGCATTACCGCCATCAAGCGGTGGCTGAAACACATTGTAAGTAGAGTCGATAGATAAAATAGATTTTGATGTTTTGTCTAAACTGGTGTAAAAGTCAAGCCGGAATTCTCTTAAACTTGCCAATTCCTGTGCCTAACACTAAATAAAAATAAATATAAAAAAAATAAAACCAGTCCTGGCTGATCCGATGTCAAAGGTGCAAACCACCCATATCAAATGGGCTAAGGAAACCAGAAGAAACCAGCCCTGCATCATGAATTATGTAAAGTAACACCTCATTAAACTAATCGTTTAATGAATGAATACTAAAAAATAAACAATGTTAAAACAAATAATGACTAACTTTCCCAATGCACCAATTGACAAAAGGGTCGAATTGGACCATTTGAGTGACAGGAAATGTGGGGCAAAAGAGGTCAATTTTGCCATGTGGCAAAAACACACACGCACACACACACACACACACACACACACACACACACACACACACACACAGACAATGGAAGAAGGAGGTAACAAATTGCCTGCTTTAATCTAATTTTTCAAGCTCATACTTGCTCAGCCTTTCTTGGGGTGCAAAAAGCTGCTCTTTAGACCCTCCTCAAAGTCATTTATTTAAAATAACATAGCAGTAAACAGAGGATTTGGTAGCATTACTGATGACTATAGTGCATTCAGGTGGTCACTGGTCTTAGTGTATCTTAGTGGTGGCCAAAGGGGTTTGTATTGTCCATTGCTTCATTCTCATACCTGGACAGCTAGGGATTCAAACAAAACCCCTTAAATTACTCAAGACAGCTTCTCTAATACCAGAGCCCGTCCCCATTTCTAAATAGATTAGGGGCACATGTCATAACAAAGTAACTGTAAACGTACATTCCCAGGAAAAGATCAACAAACAAAACCAGTCATGGAACATAGAACACTGGGCTGGACATTGTGAAGAAAGCTGACTGGAGATATGTGCTGCTGTGTGACTTTAACAATTTAAAGACTGGGACTCTTTTTCATAAAGACCCTCGATACTGTCTGTTTTCCTTCTCCTTTGTAATTTAAACTAGCTGAGCAATTCACGTGGATGGAATTTCAGTTGCTTCATTATTATGCTGGGGGCCTTTTTTCGTGTACTTACTTTTTGTTGCTTATTCTGAATCAGTCAGAAGTAAGAGGCTAAATCCCTGTCCTTTTCAACCATGAATAATGCCCCATGACTGCTCAGTAAAAGCTTGCTGTCAACTAAGGGAATCGCTCTAGATCATGGGTCCTGAAATTCATTGACCTCCAGAGTTTATTTTTTTACACAAAACATTGCCCACCAAGGCTAGCCCACTGTTGGATTTGGGTAAAGGGTTCCCCTTTCTTTTCCTTTCAGCTTTTCCCTTCAGGGGTCACCACAGTGAATCAACCTTGTCCATCTAACCCTATTCTGTGTATCCTCCTCTCACACCAACTACTTTCACATCCTCTCTCACACGTCCATAAATCTCCTCGTGGTCTTCCTCTAGACCTCCTGCCTGGCAGCTCCAATTCCAGCATCCGTTTGCCAATGTATTCATTCTCCCTCCTCTGTACATGACCGAACCATCTCAGTCTGGCTTCTCTGACTATTCCTTCAAGACATCCAACATGTACTGTTCCTCTGATAGACTCATTCCTGATCCTATCCATTCTGGTCACTCCCAAAGAGAACTTCAACATCTTCATCTCCGTGACCTCCAGCTTTGCCTCGTCTTTTCTTCATTGCCACTGTTTCTAGTCCATACAGCATCGCAGGTCTCACCACTGTCTTGTACACCTTTCCTTTCATTCTGGCTGATAGTCTTCTATCTTATAGTACCTTTGACACTTTTCTCCACCCATTCCAACCTGCTTGAACCCGTCTCTTCATCTCTTTTCCATACTCTCCATTGCTCTGGACAGTTGACCCTAAGTATCTGAAATCCTCCAACTTCTTGATCACCTGGGTTCCTCTTATTCACACACATATGTTCTGTCTTGCTACGACTTTCATTCCTCTCCTTTCCAGAGCATACCTCCACCTCTCTAGATTTTCCTCAACCTCTTCTCTGCTCTCACTACAGATCACAATGTCATCTGCAAACATCATGGTCCATGGAGATTCCTGTCTAACCCCATCTGTCAGCCTGTCCATCACCACTGCAAACAAGAGGGGACTCAGAGCTGATCCCTGATGGAGTCCTACCTCCACCTTGAACTTCTCCGTTACACCCACAGCCCCCCGCACCACTGTCTTACAGCTAAGGGTATGTGTTAAAAATGTATTTCCAGTTGTTCTAAAGAGTCCTCTGTGTTTGAATAGGTGAGATCAGTTTCAACTGCAGATTGTTTCCATATAGTTGCCTTCCGGTCCTGTTCCAGATCTGTCTTGCTGTGAATAAAGTGTGTGTTTATGTTTGTAAAGTTTTTAGCAACCCTATCCAGCTGTGACGCCAGGGAGGTACAAAGTGGTACAAAGTGTTAGGATCCTAATCTTTTTATCACAGATTGAATTTATTTTTGATGCACTGGATAACCTATTTTGCATTCAAATGAAAATTAGGAGATTTATCCATTTCAAAAGAAGGCTTTCTTGGTAATGATTCCCAAGTACACAGATGTCAAATGTCCTATCTTGGGGGAGTGGATTTTTATGCAAACTTTGCAGCTTTTGGGAGAGAGGATTTGTGTCAAAGCAGATCTGTCATATTGTCACAGAGAATTACACCAAGACATAACTTCAGATATCAATAAATTCTGCACAATTTTTTTTAATTCAATTTTGAAAATTCACATTATAGACTGATTATTCTGTTCCTCCCAACTGAATCAGACCACCCCTGATTTTCTCAACACAAGATTTGATTGATTAATGTATTGGTGGTTTAGGGGTTTTAACCAAACAACAATGAAACCTGTTCCTCGTCCCCAGTTCAGTTCCAACTGTGTCAACCTGTTTTTAGTTTAGCATGAATATTTATGTGCTGTTTTTTCCTTTGCCTGTCACTAGTGTAACATTTCTGTCACAGAAACGTTTGACCTGTCATTGCCAGCAAAGGGTATATAACAAAAGTATTGAGATAAATGTTTGTTCTTGAGCAAATACTTATTTTCCACCATAATTTGCAAATAAATTCTTTAAAAAATCATAGTTGAAGTGTACCTATGATGAAAATCACAGGCCTCTCTCATCTTTTTAAGCGGGAGAACTTGCACAGTTGGTGGCTGACTAAATACTTTTTTGCCCCACTGTTTATACCCATGTGGATACTTGAAATAATATATAGTACTAGTTTCAAAGTAGCCCTTTTACAAGTGTAACAAAATGCAGGCACACCTTGGTCAGTGCTGAAGGCTGGAGAAGGAGGAAAAACATCTTCCCGTGGAGAAAACCCTTAAATCTTTGTTTGCTTTTCTTTTAGCAAAGAAATCCTCACCAACTGTGACAAAACCAGTGGCCAAAGGACTGACTAAAGCACCTTTCAAGTAGTACAGATTAAATTTGAAGTCTGGCAAAAACTGACTCATGTGATCTCATGTGATATCCAAGCTACTGATCTTACATTGTGGTTATCTGCAGCCCCTTCTCCACTGTGCTAAGATACTTTCTGGATTTGTACTTGTTGCGCTGCCTACACCACGGTTCCGCCAAAAAACAAAGAAAGTTTGCGTTCCTAAATATCATCACAGACTCCCCTGTTGGCTATTCCTCCCTGCAAAGAATTCTCCTTCAATAGTAATGCTGTTGCAGCAGACATGGTGATGTCACAGGTTTTCACTTCACTGAACATGATTGAACGTCACTAGGCGGGTGCACCATCACAACAATTTCAACACAAAAGCATTCCAGTTAAGGGTTGTCTACTTTATCTAACGAACGTATGTGTGTGTGGTTGGGTCAAATCAGGGACAGCGAGGACAAGCGAAAACTGGGATCAGAAGTAGAAACCAGCCCTAAATCACACAAGACAGCAAGGTTGACATAGTACAGTCAAGAAACTAAGTTCTAGTTGTTTCACAATTGTCGTGTGTGGGCATTGCCACTGCCAGTCTTCCTTACCATGTTATTTTTCCTGTGATGAAATCTGTTGAAAACTATCACAAACACATACAGCTTGGTAGCACATTCATAGACCTTCTTTGCTGTGTAATCCCTCCAAAGTCAGATTCAGATGCTTCATTTTCTGTGAGGTTTGACAACCCATAACATCCACCAGACAGATGATGGTCAGCATCTGAGTTAATAACACCCCTGTCCACATAGCATGCCAAAATCATAGAGAAATTGCAGTTGCATGGTGGATTTATGAGAATGAATCATTACATCACAGCTGTAAAGCATTCAATCATAAGGCAATATTCCTATGATGTTAACATCTGAGTGAGTTTATGACTTCACAAGTGCCAACATATGATTGTGTGAGTGTATCAAATTCACTTCACAGCCGTCGTCCATTCAATCACAATGCAGTCTGTGTTTTCTTATGGCATCAGAATTCTGAAAATACATATTAGGGACTCAAATCTACAATGTACTTGATGTAGAGCGGATATTGACCACATCTGATACGGGTGCACAACCACCAGGAAGGTACAAATGGCATACAGAGGCACAGAAAAGGAACAGGACAATCGTGTTCATCCACTCCTTCACAATGTGAATCATATGTCCCTCAAAGGAAAGTACGAAGAAGTGTTACAGACACTCACAAAAGTTCTCGGTTCGAGGCCCAATGATAAGTATATCCTAGTGGCGCGATCAAAACTGTACTGCGTGTTTGGGATGTTCGATAAAGCATTGATTGACGCAGAGGCTTCACTCAAGTGCGATAAATTATTCGTCGAGGGACTGTACCAGAAGGCCCAGGTCCTATATTTTATTGGAGAATTTGAATATGCGCTAATGTTTTACCACAGAGGATGTAAGCTTGCGCACGATCCCGAAGAGTTCATGATGGGTATCACAAAGGCAATGATGGCCATAAAAAACAATCTTCCGGAAAAACTGGAGAGCAAGGGAGACTTGTCACTCCTCCAAGAAGATATGAAGAGGATACACCCAAATACGGACATTCAACATCTGTTAAGTACATATGAAAAACAGACAGAAAAGTTCAAAAAGAATACAAAGAAACAACTGCAAGAGTTTTATAGCGATAAAAAACTTCTAGGCGAGAAGAAATCTATGGTAAAAAGAAGAACTTTCAGGAGGTAAAGGTAAAGGTGAAGATAAAAAGGCAAAAATGGGTAGAGGTTGATCCTTTGCCATAGGTCAACTTCACGACCAGCCACTACGACAAAGCTCACACGAAGGATGACAACGGGCCACCGCTGGTATGACAACGGGCCGCAAGAAACTCACAAAGACGACAATCCAGTCCATGTGACATCTACTTGGATGTCACATGGATGCGCAAAGCAAGTATTACCGGACGATGAAGCTATTAGAAGTCCACAACGCCATCCTTGCCAGCCTGGCCAAAGAGGCTAAGTCCAACAAGATGGAAGAAACAATGTTTCTGTTTCAGCAGATATTTGGCCCATCTCTGGCACCTCCAATTTTTTTTGAAGACAGCACACCGATGCCCCCAGCTCAAGTTTGCCATTCTTGCGATCCCTGTCGCAGTTCCAAAAAACCCAAACCGAGCACTGTTTGGATTGAATCATTGTGCTCTAGGGATCCTCTGTGGCCTACTGACATTCTCCATGATGCAAATGAGGCACATTAAATGTTCGGTCTATTTATAAATCTAAAAAAAAGAAAAAAAAACATGGATTTCATCCATTTTATTTTGATACAAATGTAAAACTACAATCTTCATACAAATAAAGAAATGTATTCAATGCAATTTAATGTACTGGCCCCCCTCTGGAGGGTGGTGAAGCTGTTTTGTCAGCACTTTTAAGCCTGGCCCACTCGGGAGGCAGGTCACTACTCAAATCTTGGATCATCACGCTTTGCAGAAAATAGAAAAGATCTGTTTTTTGGTATGGTATATGTACCACAACAAGTTCTCAGTTCTGCAGTAAGTTGAAGATATTTCCAGACAATGTAACTTGTAGAGAAATGTGGAACTCTGGAGGCTCCAGTCACTATATTATTTTTGTAATTATCTGCATAGTACAAATGCATGCTAAAAGAACTAATGTTAAATATTTTAGTGAACTACAGCAGCATGTTACCGCACATCTGGGATCAACTGGAACTACACTAGTATGCTGTCCCACAGCCAACTCACAGAGGAGGTTGATAGAGCCAAAGTTCCTGTGTATATATAAATGAGAGACAATGTTGTAAAGTACTTTGAGTGCTATTATTGTGGAGAGGGTTGTATATACTGTATAGATGTAAATAAAACATTTATTAGCTATAATCAATTGTCACAGTAAAATTAGATGATTGACAAATGTTATGGAAACTCTAGCTTATATTTCAGCCAAATGTAGCTATTTAATGTTGCATTTAGGTCATTTCTCCCATTTCTTGCCCCTATTCTGTGTCATGTAAAATGACTCCTTCCCAGCAGGGATCATTATTGATATTAAAACCCTGTTGTCTCATGACGTGAACGTTTTCTGTAATATATCTGTACTTGATACTGAGATAGTTATTTATGATATTCTCTTTGAACTAATGTAAAAATTTGAATGTATATAGTAGATTTCTTTCAAATGTATTTTCCAGCATGTAATGTGATACTTGCATGTGGAATAGGATGTTATGGTACTTTTTAAAGTAATTTGGTTGTTCTATCACTGTTTGAGAGGCCTCTTAATGTTTTTACTCATTCTTACAACAATTTTGACTAGGGTGTATGTGCTGAACTTACTCTTCTATTTACTCTTATTACAAGTGTCTGGTCGTAAAATATGTTTCAGAAATATTAGTTTACAAAGTATGATAGAAAACATCCACCCTATAAAGATACATTGCCATATGGCAAAATAGGACACTCTAGTGTCCATTAGTTGCACTTGTTACTTCATCTGCTGCGTTTGTACTGTCAGAGGCCTTGAGAACAAAAACTGCATCGTCAAGGACATAGTAATCATTGTACATGTCCCCTTCACAGAGATATGGCAGCCGAGTAACAGCCTCCACCTCAAATCCAGCTTTTTGGAAAATCTCTTGGGAGAAGTTAGTGACTTGCTCTTCCCATGTCTTGCCTTTTATTTTCAGATGCTCTTTTGGGAGTTGCCATCCCCCACCTGAGAAACAAAAATAGAGCTTTATTAGCCCCCTCATTCACCGAGGAGGAATTATAACTTTAAGAGGAGCCTCAGCCCACAAGGCCCCGCCGATTCCAGACTGACCAACTTCCACAGAGGGCTGGAAGGGAAGCACTACAGCCAAGATGAGGCGACCTGTGAGTGGAACAAGCGACCGTCTGATATCACGAAGCAGGCGGAGGGGGTCATCACAGCGATCCAGGAGATTCAGGCAGCTAATTACGTCGTACTGGAACCCGCACTGCTGCCACTCGTCTATACCCAGCACTCTAATGCAAAGGGGAATAATACAGAGCGAGAGACATTTTTAGATGGCGTGAATGTATATTTCGGCGCAGTTTAAGTGTCAAGCAGGAAAGACATGAACAGAATGCAGGCGGGCAGTGTATTTCCATGCTGTTGTTGGAATAAAATTTAATGTTAAGTTGAAGCCTATGAAATAATGAACAGTCTTATTAACTCTAACAACTGAAGCACAAACCAAGAGCAGCGTTTTTATTTGATGCTTGCTAACCTGTGACAGATATCCAATACTGACCCCTGCGGAGTCTGACACACACACACACACACACACTTCCAAATTATACCCCTCACTCTGTGATGCAGATGTTCATTCTGCAATGCAAAGTCCTGAAGTCTTTGAGCTTGCTTTTGTTGGAGTCTCCAATGAGGAGAAAACTTGCTTAATAAGGGTCTTTGCAAGCCAGACGACACCCACATCCTAAGAGTGACCACTTTGCTAGGTTTTAAGGGATAAAGTCAACAGATAAGAGGGCTGCTCGCAACCTTTTGCAGCTGCTAGGGGATGCCAGAACACCCATATATTGGGTTTCTCAAAGCATTTACTCACTTTGTCATTGTCTTCCGGGACTCCAGTCCTAGGGAAGAGGGGTGGTGGCTGGTGGATTAAGTGGCTTCCGTTGCACCTCTAGGGACTGCTCTGCTCTAAGAACCAGTTAGTGTTTGGAGAGGGCTTCAAATTCTCTGTTTGAATTGTAAGGCCATGAGGTTGCATAGCAGGGGTCTTGCTGTGTTCCACTTCATAGTACAGCATGACTCTACTTGCTTGTTGAATATCGATTAGGGATAGTACCTGGAACTTTTTAGTACCCCCTCTGGTGAGGTTCCAAACAAACCGAGCCAATATGAAAATATGGCATCAGTCTGCCAGCCACTTACTGGCCAGAGAATGTTGTCACTGAGTGCAGCAATCCACACAAGGATCAAACCTGCAATCCATCCATCCATCTCCACTGCTTATCCTACTCAGGGTTGAGGCAGATACTGGAGCCTATCCCAGCTGCCATGGGGCGAGAAGCAGGGCGCACCTTGGACTGGTCACCAGTCAATCATGGGGCCACATATACAGACAGACAACCATTCACTCTCATTCACAAATCTGGGTGATTTTCCAAATTTTCCATAAATGCGTGTTTTTGGACTATGGAAGGAAACCGGAGAAAACCCACGCAGACACGGGGCGAACATGTAAACTTTAATGGTCCTTCATCTGTGGGGGTCCTTTGTGCTGTGAGGCCAAAGTGCTAACCAATGTGCGACCTTCAAACCTGTAATTAAAAAAATAAATAAAAGCCTACAAGAGCCCAAGAGGTTAGCCTGGCTACTATTAGAGCCTATAGCAGTCTCTGGCTCCCGTCTCTGGCTTTTGTGTGTGCCAAAAATCCATAGACCATGCAGCGAGTACATGTCCTCATCGTCCTTCGACTACACTGCAGCAGTTCTAAGCTGGCGTGTTGCTGAGCTGTGAAATAATAGAAAACCACCATGCTGGAACTGTGCAACAGAAAAGTGTCATTGGTTAAGCCACACAAGGTGCTGCTCCAATGTTTAAATCAGGTTGTTGACAGCAACTAATGGCAGGTAAGAAATAGGTCCGCATCCCTTTCACCAACAATTCTCCCTGCTTGCACACACGCGCTCACAAAATAGTAGTATTTCCCATAGACTGGGTTGTGGGCCACAGGATGTTTTTGTTGGGTGTCCAAAAAGTATTCATAATTTCAGGCAATGTCGTTCATCAATATTTTTATCTGCAATACACAATTTCAGTCACAGGGGGGCGCCTGTGATATTTCCACATATTTGGGTTTATGTTTTATTCCAATGATCTGATTCTAATACTCTGGCTCTAATTGCAATATGTCTTTAGACACCACTAAGAAAGCATTTACACATCTTACATTGATTGGGCCTGTTTTGCCTACATTAATACCACCTTTGAACACCAGTCCTTCTCAAATATTTCTTCGTAAATACTACTTTCTCCTCTACGGTCTTTATGAAATTAGTCGACGAACAACGAAAATGGCGCATTACCGCCATCAAGCGGTGGCTGAAACACATTGTAAGTAGAGTCGATAGATAAAATAGATTTTGATGTTTTGTCTAAACTGGTGTAAAAGTCAAGCCGGAATTCTCTTAAACTTGCCAATTCCTGTGCCTAACACTAAATAAAAATAAATATAAAAAAAATAAAACCAGTCCTGGCTGATCCGATGTCAAAGGTGCAAACCACCCATATCAAATGGGCTAAGGAAACCAGAAGAAACCAGCCCTGCATCATGAATTATGTAAAGTAACACCTCATTAAACTAATCGTTTAATGAATGAATACTAAAAAATAAACAATGTTAAAACAAATAATGACTAACTTTCCCAATGCACCAATTGACAAAAGGGTCGAATTGGACCATTTGAGTGACAGGAAATGTGGGGCAAAAGAGGTCAATTTTGCCATGTGGCAAAAACACACACGCACACACACACACACACACACACACACACACACACACACACACACACAGACAATGGAAGAAGGAGGTAACAAATTGCCTGCTTTAATCTAATTTTTCAAGCTCATACTTGCTCAGCCTTTCTTGGGGTGCAAAAAGCTGCTCTTTAGACCCTCCTCAAAGTCATTTATTTAAAATAACATAGCAGTAAACAGAGGATTTGGTAGCATTACTGATGACTATAGTGCATTCAGGTGGTCACTGGTCTTAGTGTATCTTAGTGGTGGCCAAAGGGGTTTGTATTGTCCATTGCTTCATTCTCATACCTGGACAGCTAGGGATTCAAACAAAACCCCTTAAATTACTCAAGACAGCTTCTCTAATACCAGAGCCCGTCCCCATTTCTAAATAGATTAGGGGCACATGTCATAACAAAGTAACTGTAAACGTACATTCCCAGGAAAAGATCAACAAACAAAACCAGTCATGGAACATAGAACACTGGGCTGGACATTGTGAAGAAAGCTGACTGGAGATATGTGCTGCTGTGTGACTTTAACAATTTAAAGACTGGGACTCTTTTTCATAAAGACCCTCGATACTGTCTGTTTTCCTTCTCCTTTGTAATTTAAACTAGCTGAGCAATTCACGTGGATGGAATTTCAGTTGCTTCATTATTATGCTGGGGGCCTTTTTTCGTGTACTTACTTTTTGTTGCTTATTCTGAATCAGTCAGAAGTAAGAGGCTAAATCCCTGTCCTTTTCAACCATGAATAATGCCCCATGACTGCTCAGTAAAAGCTTGCTGTCAACTAAGGGAATCGCTCTAGATCATGGGTCCTGAAATTCATTGACCTCCAGAGTTTATTTTTTTACACAAAACATTGCCCACCAAGGCTAGCCCACTGTTGGATTTGGGTAAAGGGTTCCCCTTTCTTTTCCTTTCAGCTTTTCCCTTCAGGGGTCACCACAGTGAATCAACCATGTCCATCTAACCCTATTCTGTGTATCCTCCTTCAACATCTTCATCTCCGTGACCTCCAGCATTGCCTCGTCTTTTCTTCATTGCCACTGTTTCTAGTCCATACAGCATCGCAGGTCTCACCACTGTCTTGTACACCTTTCCTTTCATTCTGGCTGATAGTCTTCTATCTTATAGTACCTTTGACACTTTTCTCCACCCATTCCAACCTGCTTGAACCCGTCTCTTCATCTCTTTTCCATACTCTCCATTGCTCTGGACAGTTGACCCTAAGTATCTGAAATCCTCCAACTTCTTGATCACCTGGGTTCCTCTTATTCACACACATATGTTCTGTCTTGCTACGACTTTCATTTCTCTCCTTTCCAGAGCATACCTCCACCTCTCTAGATTTTCCTCAACCTCTTCTCTGCTCTCACTACAGATCACAATGTCATCTGCAAACATCATGGTCCATGGAGATTCCTGTCTAACCCCATCTGTCAGCCTGTCCATCACCACTGCAAACAAGAGGGGACTCAGAGCTGATCCCTGATGGAGTCCTACCTCCACCTTGAACTTCTCCGTTACACCCACAGCACCCCGCACCACTGTCTTACAGCTAAGGGTATGTGTTAAAAATGTATTTCCAGTTGTTCTAAAGAGTCCTTTTTGAACTGCCATTGAATAGAATCTATTTTTCAAGTGTGTCGTTTGATTTGTTGTTCTCAGACCTGCCTTCACTGAGACTCAGTGACACACAAGTGTGCACGAAAAGTCCCATTTTTACTCCATCAATATTTACAACTATTTTGGCCAACTATTTTTGGAGATTTTTATGCCACTTTTTGGCACTGTGTGCACCATAACAGAAACAACATCCAATTCAACACCATCATGAGGAATATTTTGGAAATTCCAAAAAAGTAGGTTATTTTGGATTCAAATATCCTTGAAAAAAATGGCCGATTTGAGGGCTGATTTGATTTCCCTCAATAATAATCATGGCAGCAGGTTCCCTAAGCAACCGAACGGCTGAATGATATGCTTTATTCCATATAATTTAATGACATTAGTGATATGGTATCAACCTCAATCTCAGGTTATTGAGCTGAAGCTGTGGAGTGTGAACCTTTTAACATTAGGAGCGACCTCAGTCCAAACCCTCAGCAATGGATTCACTGATATTCACAGATATTTAGTTCTAATATCTGTCATTTTTTAAAGTTTGTTTCTTTTAATCACTATGCATTTTTAAGTAAACAAAAACATCTTGTCGGAAAAAAAAAGCCTTATTGGTGTAAGATAATCATGATCTCCATTACTCTCAATGTACTAACACTTATTTCTGTCCTCTGAGTGCAAAGTACCTGTCAATTTCCTCCATGTAATTTTATAAAAGTATTTTTTAATAAGATTACTTTTTTTTCAGTGTGACCTTGTTCCCATCAATCAGCATGATACGTTGTGATAATTGGTCAAGATGTATTAAGGTGTAATATCCAGTTAAACCACTGGAAGGAAAAGTAAACAAAGGGTATTTTTGGTTTTTGAATGATATGTTTATTTGCATAAATTTTTGTAAATGTGGTTAATATTACCAGCTGTAAAGTCAGAACTGTGAAATGACACCACAGCTTCACAGTTTCCGAAGGCGCCTCATAGATCCTCACTGTGAAGTTTGCATGTTTATAATTCATATCACATTTAAGAACCCACCTCTTCTCTGACTGTGTCTGTTCGGTGTGTGTCACACACTGAGAGTGCTATGATTTTACAAAACGTCGCTGCCATCTGGTTTTAAACAGTCACGCATTGGTTTGAGATGACCACAGCAAATCACCGATATGAAAGGTTCTGAAGAGGAAAATCCAGACATTTAAACATTTATTTCAAGAAAGATTACATAATGTCCAGTTCTGGAATATGAACCATTAAGACATAACCAGGCACTACTTACTTTATTATTTCTCAAATAGACCGATGGGGTTTTTCCTTTTCAGAAGCCTTCGCAGCTGTATTTCTGATTGCTCCTGTCTGCCTAACTCACTAAATTATATATTTTTGTAAAGTCAAAACACCAAAGGGCCCGGAATTATACTTCCAAACTGAATGCATAGTGTCTGAATTGCAGTTGTATGGACTGTATTTATTCACATTTTATCTGACTTGATCTTGATCTGGCCTTACTCTGATAAGGCCTGATGGATTCATGCAAGAAATATTTTTAATGAAAATTTTAATTTGCTCTCCGGCCATATTGCTTATCTGTAGTTTTATAAAGATACCACAAGATAACACAAGATATTTTTCAATTATGTTATTGGCACATGCTGTATTCACTTCTGTAGCCATCAGGATTAAATTATTTACTGTTCATGTCTTAAAGATGAGTTTGACCATCTAAATTGCCAGTTTACATCATGTCCTTTCAATACCATTCTCAATTCACAAAAGAAAAAGCATGCACTTTCCTTTGCTCCTGTAATTTTTTTTAAATTCTTTATTTTCATTATTACACCCCCCTAAGCAATTTGTCTTAAGCAAAGTTTCATCACTTAATAGAAACAAAAAAAAACAAAACAACAAAGCACACCACCGGGTTTCATGGGTCTAAAATTCTGCACTTCTGACCCTGAAAGACCCCAAAATGTACAACCTTCCAAACTGGACCCATGCATTATTTGCATTTCTGCAGGTGCAAAGAATGGCGTCGCTAAGTTGTGTACACTTGCACTCACTGAGGCAAATTTGACCTGTGATCCCTCGCCGTGGCAAGCACTTGTGCATTCTGACTAGACTCATTCCGGATCCATTCTAGAGCCCCGAAACCTCCTGGACCCGGTGAACTACGTGAAATGTAGATCATAAACCACGATGGTCAAGGTCGAATGTAGACCAACAGCCATCCCTCTCGCGCCTGTTTCTCCCAGATGTAGGTTTTGACGTACGGCCTCCACACTCCCCGACAGAAATCCATCGGGAATCCGATCCTCGCTGTCCTTGGAAGGGCGCGGTGTTCCTGCTCACCCTGGCGCTGATTTACGCAGCTCTTTGTTACTCTGGCGGCAGCATTTCCTCAACCAGTCAGGGCTTCTTGTCAGTGACCAATCACGGCAACAACTCTTGTTTATCTTGAGGGCAACGTTGAAGGGGTACACTGTCAGGAAGGGGCTTCCTCCGTGCAAGCGGGAAGTGCACGGTTCACCTTTCTGCCGTGTTTGTGACTTTTCTGTAGCTTCTTTCGTTTGGAGTGCTTCTTGGATTTGGACTTGCCGGCGACCAAGTTGGCTAACTCGGACGGATGGTGGAGGAGGAAACGGGGACATTCCTTGACAGTCAGATGCCTCAAGCATCTACGCCTCGCACGGAGACTGGCCTTTATGCTGTCCATGCCAGTTTCCCGTTTGCTTGGAGTCAAATCAGTGGCGGTTCTTTGCAATGTCGGGCGTATCTCTTGAGGATGGTATTTAATACCAATGGGGACGTCCGTCGAGGTCAGCCGCGATTGGTCGGACGACCTTTGGTCATCCTCGTACCAGTGCTCGGCGTAAGAGTCGAGGATTGTGACTCTGTCTTTCAGGTTTCCCTCGCTTTTATCGGCATCTTTCTTTTCAGCCTCGTCTTCGTCTTTACTCTCATCCTCATCGTCTGAAAAAGGTTCTGGCTCAAACTTGATTTGTTCCAAGCTCTGCTCAGTAGATTTTCCGATTAGCTTATTTTGATCGTCGTGTTTATATTCACTTTTTTCTTTGTCTTTCACTTCTTTACACACCCAGTCGAGGTGAAGCTTGTTTCTTTCCAAACAATGACGTATGGATCCAGCCTCTAGTGCCTGTTTTTTGTAATACTCATCCTCTTCATCTTCCTTACGTTCATTCTCGTCTTTCTCCTTTTTAACTTCACCTCCAGCTTTACCTTCATTTTCACCTTCACCTTCATTTTCATCTTCACCCTCACCCTCACCCTCACCGTCACCATCACCATCACCGTCACCCTCACCCTCACCCTCACCCTCACCCTCACCCTCACCCTCATCTTTTCCTTCGTCTTTCGAGAGATCTTCCAAACTTGTCAGGATATCTAACACACTCTTGTCTTCACGAGTTTCCTGAGCTTTGCTTTTCTGTTCTTTAGCCTCGTCGCTCAAGAGATCCTCAAAGCGCAGCTTGTTGTAGTCCGAATGTCGCTCTGTCAATCGTGATTCGTCAACCTTGTCTTTATTTGCATCCTTATCTTCACCATCGACTTTGGAGGTGTCTTTCAGACTTGGCCGAAGTTTTAACATGGAGAGGTGTCTGTAACTGTACTGTATCTTGATGTGTTGCTTCGTAGGTTTGGGCTGTTCACCCTTATCTTTTCGTTTCGCTTTTGCGAGGTCTTTGGTAATTGTTTCTGGTTCTGCAGGGAAACTCTCCAAACACTGGCTGTACAACTCCTCCAGCAGATCCGTCTCTTTCCTTTGCAATTTGGATTCTTCATGTATTTTTGCCAGTAAGGTCTTCACGTCTTCTTGAAGAAATGTCAGATCTCCCTTATTCTCCAGTTTTTCAGGAATACTGCTTGTTATAGCCTCTTCCGCTCTCACGATACCCAGTCGATACCTGTCCGAATGGGGATTCAGCCTATAAAGTTTTTGGTAATACATAAGTGCCTTTTCAAATTTTCCTAAAAAATATAAAGCCTGGGCCTTCTGGTACAATCCTTCCAAAAATAATTCATCACACACGAGAGAGGCATTTGCGTCGACTAATGCTTTGTCAAACTTCCCCAATTCACAGTACAATTTGGATCGTGCCGCCAAGGCGTGCTTATCATTAGGCATCAAGCTCAATACTTTTGTGTAAGACTTCAGCGCCTCCTCACGCTTTCCTTTAAGTAGCAGTTGATTCCCAGCGTGCAAAAGAACTTTACCAAGCACCGTGTTTGGCTCAAGGTGGTTTTTTCTTGTGCCTGTGTATGCCATTTTGCCTTCCTTGTGCTGAATTACTGTCCGGTATTATGGATTATCCCTCTTCTTCTCCTGTGAGGTTTTACGTCGGTCGGCATCCATTGGATTGCATTACTGCCAATTATAAAGTATTAATTTGAGTCCGCAAGAAATTGTTTCTTTCTCTTCTTCTTCTTCTGTGAGGCTTTGCAGCGGTTGGGATCCATGGAGTTGCATTACTACCACTGGCAACAAAGTCTGCTATGAGTCCTTAAAAGTCACGGAGCGCTATAATGTTTACAGGCCATGTCATAGGACGGCGACGTCACACGCTGTGATGTAATGATGTCATTATGATGATGCCTAGTGAATGAATGTGGCGGGAACGCACAGGTGCGCAAGGTGTGACGGCGCCTCGTGTTTGGTGACTGTTATTTGACCACAGGGCGCCGGCAGCAGGTGCGCGTTCTCTATGAAAATGGTCAGCGAAGTTACCACGGCGGAGATGTTTTTACTGTCCGACGAAAATATCAGACGTGTCACCTCGCCGCCAGGTCTGAGAATTCCCAAGAGAAAAAAAAAGCCAAATGAATGCATGAGGTCCAGAGGAGGGTAGGGAAATCTGCTCGCCATGATCGGAGGTAGAGGTGTGAAAAATGAGGTCATTTCACAGCAGCCGATGGTTTTGCAGGGGCCTCGAGCGCCGTCCCCCCGCGTCAAAGACAGACCGTCGAAAGGCAAAATGAAAGATGAGGATTGGATCTGGAGTTGTG
Organism: Fistularia commersonii; assembly: GCF_037954325.1. NCBI lineage: Eukaryota > Metazoa > Chordata > Actinopteri > Syngnathiformes > Fistulariidae > Fistularia > Fistularia commersonii. Next base: position 2,043,861 of record NC_141316.1, on the reverse strand, counting down.
TCATAATCTACTTTTCTCTAATGCCAAATCAAAATATCCTTGAAGATTACGGATGGACTCACATCAGACTTCTGTGATGTTTTTGTAAAGTGACAGGAAAAGTTACATTTACACATTGTTTTCAGGCCAAGGTTTCACTTCTGACCTATACACTTGTGAACCCGGCACTCAAACGTAGGTTTCTACTTCAGTTCACAGGCATATCCAGCAAAGTCTTCAAGAAATCCCTCTGAGGTGTATCCACTGAGGCGGGTAAACAACCGCCCGGCGGTAGGTCGACCGCACCCGGGGCTCGAATGGTCCGGCAACCCATGCCTGCAGGATCCGGCACGACGCGGTCACCTTTAGGGTGCCCTCAACCAGCAGCGATCAGCCCGAGAAGGAAATGTCCCGGAAAACGGACGCCACAGACCCAGCATCGCTTTCTCCAGTCAGTCAGTCAAAACAAGTTGAGTGAAGTCCGGCGACCAGAGCCAAATATGATGAACGATCCTGTGTGACAACACAGCGATGCCTCCAGAGATGCGCCACTACACAGCAGCTCCTTGAAGGAGCCTCCAGTATTCACTGTTATGGGCAGGAGCGCACTGTGAACTCACAGCGGGATTCACAGGTAGAAGGGAAGCTGTAATGTCAGGTCCTTCTTCGACGAGTGGAAGACGGCCTCGATGGAGAGATGAAGTCTTATGCATTCACATAAGCCCGGGATGGTGAACAAACATGTGAACACCAACACACGCTTGCAGATTCCTGCATAGTTGGAGACTTACAAATAGGTGCAGGGTTCATAATGCAATATACAGCATACAAATGTATGCACAAAAGTCCTAGTTATGTCTGGGAATATTCACAGATGTGATTAAAATGTGCTGTAATTTCACAATGGTGACATCGTAGATGCTGTGGTTCTGTGAAGCACGTGCACAGATAGATTCCTGGATTTTTATACCAAGCGCTAGCTGGAAATGCCTCAGGGTTCCTCAGCCCTGTGCATCTTTACTGCCACCCCACATTCTGTAACACCCCAGCTTCACCTTCTACATCAAGCTGGTCACACTAAATCCAAATTGTGCATCTTGTATTTCTTTGCACATTTCTTTGCACTGTTTACAACTGGCTGCAACAGCATGTTCAATATTTATTTATTGGTGCCCACAAAGTAAGAAAGCAAAAAGCACAAAGCAAAATAAGAATATCGTTGGACAGGGAAAATCAGACTGTACATGTTACATTAAACGCAAAACAATCCTGAATCTTGTGATCTTGTACTGAGGCTCACGCACACACAGACACACACATACACAGACACACACGCGTGGCGAGCCATCTTTTGTTGCATGTTCTTTATGTGACAACGGCATTCATAAACAGTCAAAGAGCACAGCTTCTCCAGTTTTACACACATTTAAAGCTAATTCTATGATAGAGCCCCCTCCCTCCCCCATTTATCCCTTGTTTTCCTGACCCATCACTAATTTGTAATCCCAACAAAACATAGGCCAGGGGTAGGCAATTATTTTAGCTGGTCGGCCACATTTCTTATCTAATTTTTACAACGTGAAGAAAATGATAATATCAATTTAAATATTTAAATTTTTTGGCATTCTATTTCAATGTTGACATCATTAATAACGATATAAATGTACCAACTGACATAAGTTAGGAAAGAAATCAAAGGAAAAAATACGTTTCTAAATTCAATATTGATTGAAAATACTTGTGAAAACATTCAAAGAAATTAGTTTGGCGGGCCAGATAAAAAAGCAAAACGGGCCTGATGTGGCCTGCAGGTCGTAAAATGCCCAGGTCCGACATAAGCTGTGTGCCTGGTCTTGACATACATAAAACATAATACCAGTGGCAATTAAATTGCTACAACATATTACAATAACGTCCACAACAGGTGCAGTGTTGTCTAAATGGTCTTATATATTTCGTAATCCGTCTTTTTTCTTTTTTCTCATGTGCATGTGCAGTTCACACATTCGCGAGCGAGCAACTGCTCAACACCACCTGTTGCCTTGTGCAACCCGTCCACTGGGTTTCCAACTGCAAACCTTTTGGGTCTGGGTATCACTATCACTCCGCGGGCAGCAGTGTTGCAGAATGTTTACAGTCATTTGTAAATGTGTAATTATTGTCAAATCTTATGCTGGCAATTGGAGTTTCTCTCTTTGAAGATGTTCAACCCATCGTCCGTGAGGCTTCTTTGGTTCTTGTTGATGGGTTTCTCTATTTTCTACTCCTGCATTCAGCATTGATCTGTTCAGGGTTTTCTGTTTGGTAAAAAGCTGTTATTCCTTATAGCCAGGTACTTACTCATAGGGAAATTTGGTGGTTTTGTAAGTGATTTTAAAGGTTGTGGTCCAGACCTGCTCTACATGGAAAGTAACTGTGTTGTGATTTGGTGCCATATAAATAAAATGTGACTTGACATGCATTCAATAATCCAGTCACTTTTTACTTTCCCTCTCACATCCTCAGACACACTACTTAGTGCAATAGTTTCACTATTATACTTTGGCAAAACACTGAACCCCCGTTAGAATCTTATTGTTAAAGGGTGCATTCTAGTGTGAACGGATTGCAACTGCAAGATGAAGGAACAAGTTGATGAATATGCCCTCCTTTTTTATTTTTCACTGCAATGTCTTACGCACTTGATATTTTATTTATGAGTTTTTATTGGACATTTTTCTTCATTTGTCATTAAAATCTGGTTGAAGGAAAAGTGAACTAACTTTCATTATTGTACATGTTAAATGTCATATATTACCTTTTTCAACAGATTTACATTTTAATAATGTGACTGCAATCTGGGGAAAGCTTTTTTTTTTTTTATGTTGAATTTATAGGAAAACAAGTCAGATCCATCAAATATTTAGTGAGGCATTTATTAGCCATAACAATACACAGCAGAAATAATACAACAGAAGAACGAACTGTCACGTCATCCTCTAAACATGATGAACTACACGTGCCTCCAGTCAGTCGACCCTTCATGGACCAGGTCAGAGGTCTCAGGAGTCAGGCTGGCAGCCGTGTGGAGTTTGTCACCCTGGTGAGGTTCTGTGAGTCAGAGACAGCTGGGAGAGCAAAGGTTTTCAGGAGATTCCAGTACATCCTACTGGCAGTTTTGGAGTGAAGCGTTCAACGTGCTTAGCCTCAGTGCAGTGACGTCACACACTACTGACTCGTTTTGGGTTTCTACTTGTAGCCCTAGAGTGGCGCTGTGCGCCTCGTGTTAACAACTAAAGTCTCTTTTTTCGCCCGTCTTAGGACACTAACTATGTAGCCAGTCAACTCCTCGCTGCATGACAGCTTTCTTGGCTTACCTGCTAGTTGGTTCCAATTTCTTAAACTAGTCTTTGTGAGTCAAATACAACACTATCTTTGTCAGGAAGGAGGATGCTAATTTTTTGACAAATAGTGCATGCAGTGTTTTTAGCCAGAAATCCGTACACATGATTTTCAAACCTTTCAATTGTTAATTGTTATACACTTGCTGTATTTCTCTCTAATTGTGTGAAACAGCCAAGGTGAAAAGTATACAAAGACTACATCTTTCGCAAAAGGTTAACTGGTTATTTGGCTTCATATGGAAAAAAAAAATAAAATAAAAAAAGACAAACTAACACCAACATCAATAAATGGTACATGTGGAAATGACGATACCTTTTTTTGTTTTGTTGTTTTTAAAACCAGCAGGAGGTTAAGACATATTTTGGAAATGTGCATTTTCTCTTCATGATACTGACATGTGAAAAGGTGTGACATGGAGGGACACACTGAGCACATTGGCACAGAAAAGTCGACTAAAAAAAAAAACAAAAAAAAAAACAAAGATCAAGCTATACATCCTGGATTAACATGACGAACATGGTGGGAATGTTGTGGAATTAGTAGTTGGTTGGAGGCTGCAGTTGGATGTCTAGCCTTCCCTCTCCAGGACTCTGGACTCGGCCAGTGTACTGTGAATGAGACTGCTGATGGACTCTGCCCCTTCGCCTTCCAGGAAGGTGTGGTGGTCTCCCTCAATGACGTGGATGGTCACCTTGCCGTCACACACCTAGAGGGACATGCAAATTTGCTTAGTGTTTCAGTTCATGCTCAACGTGAATAATTTGACGGGGGAGAAAAAAACAAACCAAATCAACACAAAAATCAGCCATTAAAAAACTTTCTCTTTTACCTCGTTCAGCATGTAGTCGGCCCCCAGGTTCTGTCCATATTCACTGCTGGTTTTGGCGCGTAGCAGCATCACACTGCCATGGTATTTCGTCACAGGGATGTAACAGTCGGCTGCCTTCAGCTTGTAGTAGAAAGCTGTGGCAGCGAAGTGCAGTAGATCCGGGCTGATGTTCTTGTGAGTGGAGGTGATGATCTCCACCACCATACTGACACGGGCCTTAAGGTCCGACAGTGGGAGGAGTGTCTCCAGGAGCTGGGGGGAGAGAGGAGGTCAGATGGAATGGATATTAAGGTTCAAAAATGTATCATCGAACTGACAATCATCCCACTGTGATGCCATTGAGGTTTCTTTAAAATATCAAAATCATTGTACCAGTTTTCTAATCATCCCCAACAGGCCCTGGATCATATCAGTTAAATAGGCTTTGACTTTATGGACAATTCTTTCCAAATAACAACATGTTTTGGTGGACAGATGACCTTAAATGAGCAAGAAATGAGAAATTACATTTAAAAAGAATAAACTTGCTAATTTCTTGATTTCCAGAAATTGACTTCTTTTTTTGTTGCCAAATTTCAGTAGAGAACTGATAACTAAATGATGTTGGACAACATTTCATGTCAGGAAATGCTGCTTTGTCATTTCCTTATATCAAAATCACAGCTACACAAAGACAGTGTGTCACCTTGTTGTACTCGATGCCTGTGAACTGCTGGATGAAGGCACACAAGGCTTCAGTTTCAGCCTCCGACTCCTTGCCAGGCGTCAGTTTGGCCCTGTAGCTCTGCAACACAGACAGGACATACTATATTTTTTGCACTACAAGGAGCACTTAAAATCTTTACATTTTCTCAAAAATTAGCCGTGTGCCTTATAATCCGGTGCACCATATTATGTATGAATTCTTGTTATGCTTACTGACTTCAAACCAATTTTTATGTGGTACACTGCGCTCAAATCTGTCAAAATGTTTTAGTGCGACTGGTAAGCGACAAAGCTGTTCAACTTGATTGATTGTCGGATCAGAGAGAAAAGTATGTAGTACGCTTATCTCTGCCACTTTTTGTGATACTGATACACACTGTGCTTCAGCATAATATTACTGTTCATTTGTGTGTATGAAGACCCCCAAAAACGGCAACTGTTAAGAGTCATGCTTACGAAGCAGAATTCAAACACAAGGCTGTCAGGAGATCATGAGAATAGAGCAGCTGCGAAAGAATTCAACAATGAATGAATGAATCAATGGTACGGCAGTGGAGGGAGCAAGTAGATGAACTGCGCCAAGTAAAGAAGACCGGAGTTTCCAAGGGAACAAAGCGAGATGACCACAGTAGGAGGAAAAAAAAATGAACAGTGAACAGCAGGTAAAAGCGTCTCCACAGTCTCCATTCGACTCAACGCAACAGAGCCGGCACGCGACATGAAGATTGATGACATTCGAGGAGGTCCTACTTGGTGTATATGCTGTATGTCTTACCTTATAACGCGGTGCGCCTTATGAAAACAGACCCATTCATTGATATTGCAGCTTATAATGCGCTGTGCCTTAAGGTACGCAAAATCCTGTGCTGATTACTTGACTAGCATCAGTATGTGGGTCTTTTCTGCAACATTACGCTAAGAGAGGTCAAAGGTCTGCAGATGTAGTAGACGTGTGTCATACCTGAGTGTATGCTGCCACATATGAGTGCGAGCCATCAAACAGGAATAGGTTCTCCACCGGCAGGCTCCGCCGCTGCAGCTGAGAGCAGATCTCGAACGCCACACATGCTCCAAATGAGTAGCCGGCAATTCGGTACGGGCCGTTTTGCTGGATGAGTCTGATGCAATCAATGTAGTAGGATGCCAGTGAGTGGATGCTGTCCAGGGGAGCAGCTGGGGAGGGAACCAAGGATGAAGGTTAGTGAGGGATGATTTTTTTTTTTTCCTTTTTTTTCATTGTTCCAAAACAGAAGAAAAATTAATTTGGGTTACAAAGCAAATACATGAGTCATCAAAGCTGAGCTGATAGATCTGAGTGCAGAGCTTGGCTGCTGTATATGCTCGTGAGGACACCGCTCTTGCTACCTTTACTCAAGGCGCTCAGACTGAACACTCTACCTTTGGTGCACTGAAGACCATAGCAAGGCACACTGAGTTTGGAGGCAAGGGTCTTGAAGGCGGCGATGGAGCCCTCAATCGGATGGACCAGGAACAGGGGTCTCTCCTGGCTCTGAACGCTATTGAGCGGCGTTACTGTAGGGCCATCAGGGTTGACTAGCAGTTGGCTCAGGTTGGATTCGGACAGTGTGCGAACAACGTCCTTCTTGACTGTTAGTGGAGACAATGTGGCTCATTAAAGGCTGTGACAGAGTGTGTAGGTTTTTGACCAGCTGTATTTTGAGTGTGTGAATAATGACGATACCCGTGGTGCCGCCTGGTTTGCTGCTGGACAGCTCTCGCAGCTTGTTGATGGTGAGCTGCCGGATCTCTCTCATGGCCATCACGATGTCATAGTCGCGCTCCAGGGTTTGACGAACTTCAACACCCATCAATGAGTCCAGGCCCAGGTCGGCCAATGAGGCGTCAGCATTCAGGCTTTTGACGTCCCGTACGCCTAAGGTTTAAAGTTCAAATTCGTTTTGATGTAATAATCAAATGTTCTTATTCAGGTATCAGCATGGAAACAATTATGCCGATCCAATACTTCCCTTTTCTGCAAACATAATTTCACTAGAAGCTCCAAAACTTAACATTTCTCCCCCCTTAAATTGAGCTCAAGGTCACCACGTCATTATTTCCTCATGTCTATCTTGTTTATTTTTAATGTCATGTAAGCTGACCAACAGTTTTGCCATTTTTGTGAACAGTCATCAGTTAAGATTGTTTTGCCTCAGTCTTCAGGTGTCATTTGAATTCTTGAGCTATCCAGGTAAAATAATGCATTATCTTATCTTCATCTACCTGTGTACATATACTTACATAAAATTATACTGTTATTCAAAACAAACAGGCTCTTCAAAGTCATGCTATAAAAGAGCCTCTTGACTTCTTAAAAGAACTGCTGAGTGTGAGGTTTCATGACATTCCCTCTGAGAACCATTCTTTGGCTAGATCTCAACTTTTGAAAACCATCTCCAGAACCCATCAACCGGCTGACCAAAAGTGAGTTCCCCTGGGGTCACGGTATACTGATGCATTAGACACCCTTTTTTTGTCATTTTGCAACGAACCTGTCTAAATCAACATCAGTATCTGTTGGAGTTTTCTTGCTATACTCATAGCTGTTACTTCGACTACCCACATGAAGACAGCAGGACGTGTGAGCACAAATGGCCTTCGTCCTTAAACAGGAACCTACCCCCATGATCGTAAATTCAAATAAGCATAAAGGTGTTGCAGCTCAGTGGTAGAGCGCATGCATGAGGTCCTGGGTTCAATCCCCGGCACCTCCATTGTAAGTCCCTTTGGATGAAAGCGTCTGCCAAATGACTGCAAAGCAACTGGGAACCTACCCCCCTGATGAGGAACCTACCCCCCTGAATGTAAACAGGAATTACCCTCTCCTTGTATATGATCTTAACACAAATACACTTTCACACAATAAAAGGCCGAGCAAGGAGGAACTCAGTGGGATTCTCTGGATCTTGCCTCCAAAGAGCGCGCTGAGTCTCCCCCTCTGCAGAGCTCAAAAGAATAGTTGCTTGTCTGTGTTATTTCTTATGACAACCTCAGTCTCCTCTTTACAGGCTTCAACTTAGAACAGCCTGAATTTCAATTACTCTCCAACAGTATCTATTTCTAAACCTAGCCTAAATAAAAGCAGAGCTTGTATTTTCCACACATTTCTGTTGCAAATGAGAAATCGAGTTCCTCAATCGACACTTCCCAGGTTTGTCGAAAATGGTGAAAAGGGGGCTCTTATGCATCTGTATGTGACGCCAAGGGAACTTTCACATTTTTAGGTGGTTGTCTCATTGGGAGTGAGGGATGTATTGTCTTGGAAGGATTCAACCAAGAAAGGAAGCACAATTTTCTCAAGAAGTATAAAAACAGATGGTTCAGCTCTGAACGTAGTACTCCGCTCTTACCCAGAATATGAGCAACAGCCTCCACCAGGTCCTTCTGGCTTCCTGCCTGGGTCTTCCCCACTGTCCGCTCTGCCAGTACGAAGCTGGACACCACCGGCCTCCGCTGGCATAGGAAGTGATCGAGCGCCTCTAAGCATGAGCTGATACGCTGCGGTAGCGTGCCACCGATCACTGTCTCGTTGCCCCCCATGGTATCCAGTACCACACCGACATCGCCGATGGCCCCCCACTGGACTGCCAGTCCTGCCAGGCCGTCGTGGTGGCGTTTCTCGCATAGCCGCTCCATTGTTGAGTTGGCGTAACCATAGTTACTTTGGCCAGCGTTGCCTCGGCCACAGCTGACGGAAGAGAAAGCTACGAAGTAGCGGAGGTCAGGGCAGGACTTCCTGGTCACTCTGTACAGGGATAAAAGTGAGTCAAAATCCAGAGGAAAAACATTAAACAGAGCTTGTCGATCCAAACTGATGAACAGCTGGTCTTACATGTCCAGATTTACGGTGCCGTCATATTTAGGTTTGTTAACGTCAATATAGTCCTGAGGAGTCAGATTCTCTAACATGCCGTCTCTCAACACCTAAAAACAAAACAACAAAAAAAAAAAACATCCTAGTTAAATTAATCTAAGAACCGATCAGTCAAAATAAAGCAGGAATTTTGCAAGGATGCATATATTATGATCAAAGTGATCTCCATAATTTTCAGAACCATCTTATATTTACATAACTATTTAACTCTTGCGGACTCATTTATCAGAAAGAAAAAAATCTGATGATGCTGAAAGGAAGAGGGTGACTGACGACGATGTTACCATGGCGAGATGGAAGATGCCCCCTACTGGACCCAGCCTGCAGGCCTCAGAGATGAGCTTTTCCGTTCCCTCCAGTGTGCTCACATCACTGGTCGAAATGAGGACCTCAATGTTCTGACTCTGCCATTCACGTACTCGCTTTGCCTGGTAACCTATAGACATGCATAGAGAGGAATTTCAGAAAATAACAGAATTCTAAACTTGTTTATGCCAAACATAGTGACCTGGTTTGCTGTACTTTCTACTTACCGGTATTTATTATTTTTTTCATCCAAAAGCACATTACTGGTGTCACTTCAAATTGTCTATAATACAAGTCTCAATGTATGTAAGTATTTAGCCTCACCGGTTCGGATTCCCGATCTTGAAGTCAGTACCAGTTTGCGGGCTCCTTTTTCTGTCAGCCACTGAGCGAGCTCCAGGCCAAAGCCCCCCAGTCCACCAGTGATGATAAAAGAGTGAGAAGGCGGGCAGTAAGTACGAGAAAGAGCTGGGATAGATAGAGGGGAAGCTGGCTGGTCTGCTCCTTTGGCCCTGGCCTCCTCACTGCAAACCTGCCAATCAGTAAAATAACACATATTGTATTGCAAATGTAGAACGTTGCATGTTTTTAAATTTTCTATTGTATCCATTTAATACTCTAACTAGAACAGCTGAGAAACATACAGGGCAGGATAAGATGGAAAAAGATGAATATCATGTCATATTATCAGAACCTCTGAAATAAGTCTTACGAGACATTTCATTATTTTTCTTTTTCTAAATTTCTTGCGTCAGTGAATATGTGGTTTCAGTTTTCATTTTTTTTCTTGATATCTGCTGATTAAAGTTGACTTGCAATTTTTTTTTCTGTGATTTTGAACATTCACATACATCTGAATGCATCTGTGTGTATGTGTGTGTTTATATATATATATATATAAAATCTTTTTGGAAGAACTCAGATCAGAGGATCATGTAGCTCCAGCTAAGCACCAGATAAAACTGACCTGTAGGAGGACCTTGCCAATGTGTTTGCCCTGAGCCATGAATCTGAAAGCTTGCTCCACTTGATCCCTTGCAAACACAGTAGTCTTTAGAGGCTGAACAACACCTCTGTTAATGCCGTCCTTCAGCAGCTGGGAGACCTCCTCCCACTCTTGGTTGCCTTCTTCGAAGAGAGCATCCAACAGGATGCCGTGGAATGCCACATTCTTCAGGAACAGGGCCATGCCTGCAGAGGCCCAAACGACACATCTGTCACACTGGAGAATCCAAGTCAGGCAACACACACTGAACAGCTGCCATGTGTCATACTGCTCACCCAGGGGAGAGTTGTTGGACAGGTCATATTTGCCTATCTCGAGGAAGCGGCCGTGTCTGGCAAGGCAGCGAACACTGGCCTGAAGTTTCTCCTCAGCAAGAGAGTTCAGCACCACATCCACACCTGAAATTCATGAAACCACAAGATCACATGTTTTAAAATGTCTGGTATTCCAATATTTTAAAATTATACTTAGGGAAACAAGGGAAACAAAATCTATCATACTGGAGTGTTTTTTTCTGGGGGGGGGGGGGGGCTGGTACTTTAGTAATATTAAAACAGCAATTTGACAGGTTCCACATACACAGGCATTTAAGTAAAAAAGCCAGACGGAACATCACTAATCTGACTTTGAAATAACACATTTCAATAATTAGAACATTTGTTTGTAATTTACATTTATTTATTGTTCTTTATATTTTTGTGCGTCCCTGGTAATATTTTGTTAAATTTCTTTGAAATGTTCAGTGAACTTGTCAAAGTTTTCATTTTCATGGTAATTTATTGAAAATAACAGATGGGACTGTTTGACTACGAGGTCATATCTAATCACCTCTAATCATTGGCACGTTTAATGTCAGAAGGAAGGATCTGACCTTTGCCATTTGTGTGGAGCAGAACGTGCTGTTCGAAGGAGGTGTCTCTGGAATTGGCGAAGGACTGGGCTGAGAGCTGAGGGAATCTCTCTTGCAAGTATGCTCGCTTCTCCGCCGATCCTGGAAACAAGACAACTGTTGTTAGATGTTCCGCATCCAATAACACATCTAACAATAATGGTAGTCTGCTCTTGAATTACTGATTACAAAAGCAACACAAAAAGAAGAACATCTTTAATCAACTATTGCTGTGTTTCTTTTGGGGCCTTTGGAAACACTACTGTGTATAAATACATACACATTCAATCCATCTACATGTGAATCTATCTGTCCCATTCCCTTTCTGATTTCCAGGGATAGGTTTTAAAGGACACATCAGATCTCCACCAGCCTTTCCTCATGCGAGTGTGATGTCCATGTGAGTGTTAAATACTAACCAACTGTGGTGAAGATTTTGCAGTTCTTGCTGAGGGCGATAGCAATGGCAGCCTGGCCAACCCCTCCGGATCCCGAATGAATGAGAACGCTCTCACCAGGACGGAGCCTGCCGCGGACCACTAGGGAGTAAAAGGCCGTGGCGTAAACCACCGGCACAGACGCTGCCTGTTCCAATGTCCTGCAGGAGTCAAAAAGATGTTAGATTTTAACTGCAGCCTTTCATTGTGATGATACTGCCATTTCTGTCCAACTGTCCCAGCTGTTCTCTCTGAATTACTTCTCTGGACTTCTCTAGGTGACTGATTATGGTTATAAAATCTAAACCTTCTAAACTCTATATCACAGTCAGTGGATGTGCTGAGAGATCATCCTTTCTTGGGGCAAAAACATTTTGGCCATTAAAATCTTCAAATAACCTCACAAGATGTTTCTGAATACTGAATATCCAATAACCTGTACTTTCTTGAATAATATCATGAGAAAAAGCAAAATAAAAGATAAAATACAGCATTATTTTTGATTCAGTCACTTGTGTTGTGGTACTTAAGATTGGTCTTGAGGCCACTCTTTGAAGGTCTGCCTCATCGAAGAATCAAAACGCAACATGATTGGGTCTTGACTTGAATCGTGGACTCAGGATTTTTAATACAGACTGATTGAGACCAAAATGGATGTATTCATCATCACAATTGTCATTGAACTGTCGGTGAGGGCCCTATCATATTTTTCGTGTAAATGGCTGCCATACATTCCTGCCCACCTTTGGAGGTGAGACAAATAGGAATGCAGTGATTGTGGTGAAGCAGCAGAGATATCCACCAGCTCCGCCAGCTTTACTCAATAAGTTTGGCTTTATGAACCAGAGAATGAATATATATATATATATATATATATATATATATATATGCAAAAACAAAAGGAGTTAAATTGCTCCTTATTACTTGCACAGAGTAAATGTTCGGCAAGGAGGCGCTCAGTCAGACGGTGGGGAAAACATCTAACTTCCATATACACTCGCACTGCGAGATTTAGTTTGATAATGGTCTTGTCTCGGTGTTGGCTCCTTTAACTCTTAGTCCTGACTACTTTACTTTCAGTCACAACACCCAGTTCCAGGTTCATGGGCATTAACTATTGGAGATAAGTTCATCTCTTTTACCAGGTTTTTCAGATCACATGGCAATCCCACTTTGCATTTAAAAGTTTCTCATGCTTCAGCATGTCTATGGTGAAACACACTCATATATTCATACAATAATAATAACAATAATCATAAAACCTACATAATCCAAACACATTTATGAGAAGACACTGACCAGGTAGAGGGAACATCCCAAAGGAAGCGTTTGTCAGCATCCACAACCGTTGCCAAGCCTTTAGCGGGCAGCAGCCCCATCACACGCCTACCCGAGGGGTCACGACCAGAAAACTCCATTCCCAGCATGCACTGCTGGAGAGCTAGGTCACCTGGGAGGTACACAATGATCAGAGGATGTGATTTACCCTGGTGGGTATGAGTGTGTCTGTGTGTGTGGAGGAAGGGGGTTCAACCATGGTATCTACCTGGAATGGCATCTGGTGGCAGCTTGCCTGTGGCCAACATTATGTCCCTGAAGTTGAGTGAACTGTAATAGACGTGACACAGCTTCACATTGGGATTGTTGGCGACAAAATGCCGGAGTGGAGAGGCAATCCAGCGCAGAGAGGAGAGGTCACCTCGGGTCAGCACATTAACATAAGCCTGCTGTGTCAACTCTTCATTTTGTTCTAGAAAAAGTAAAATGCACACAAACTTCATAGAACAACAATGTTCCCATTCCACTTTATACCACTTTATACTGGTTTAAATGATACTGCTCATTTTGAAACCCTCACTTTAGTGTGAGGTGACCTTTTACATTCTAAAAACACAGCCTATAGGCCACCTCTGTTTTAGAACATGTAAAAGAAAGTACAGGCCTAGTTGCAGTAGCACAGGAGGATTACTGAACCAATGTAGTTGTGGTCAAAGGTTAAGATGCTGTGCATAAGAAGCAAAAGATAGCTGGGGAAATGGACAATGACAAATTTTTAAATCTGAAAATAAATAAAATGCAGCAGAAACAAACTTTAACTAGCAAGACACACTAATAAAAACAGAACAATGATCAGAAAATTTAAATAAAGAAGGGTCATAAAAGGGAGAACAAAATAATTTCTAAATATTCAAAATCTAAATACAGAATTTTGAATGCAAGTAATTTCTACACATATGGATTTTAAAAGATATATTCTAGAAGATTTTCACTGAACCTTCAATTCATGCCATTATTTCAAAATCAAAAATATTCAGTTTTTAATGCGCACGCACGCGCGCACGCGCGCGCGCACACACACACACACACACACACACACACACACACACACACACACACACACACACACACACACACACACACACACACACACACACACACACACACACACACACACACACACACACACACACACACACACACACACACACACACACACACACACACACACACACACACACACACACACTAACTAACTAACTAACTAACTAACTAACTAACTAACTAACTAACTAACTACAATAGTATCTGCTGTAGCTGAGTGTATGGAGGTTTAGGTACCCAGACTGATGCGCTGGTGTCTGAAGACACCCCAGTGTCCGTCTCTGAACACATTCATCACGAGATCCCCCTTTAACACAGATTGCCGTGAAGGACTGTCCACTTGAAGATTTGGAGCAGCTGATGATTCGCTCAGATTGGACACAAATGCAGCCCTGGTCAGATGGAAGCAGATACCAGAAGAAATATAAAAAAACAAACAAAAAAAACCCAAAACAATAAATCAACAAAAAAAACTAAACACTAATTACAAACAGTTACACAGGGTTGTAGATGAAGTTTTGTGTAGAGGAAGTTATCCAGCATTACCCTGTTAATTTCATTAATGGAGCCATGTACTTGTACAAATGTGTTTGTGAATATCTTCTTTTCCTTTCAGCTTTTCTCTTGAGGGGTCACCAGAGTGAATCAACCCTCTCCATCTAACCCTATACTCTGTATCCTCTTTCACACCAACTAACTTCATATCCTCTCTCACAACATCCATACATCTTCTCCTTGGTCTTCCTCAAGACCTTCTGCCTGGAAGCTCCAATTCCAGCATCCGTCTACCAATATATTCATTCTCTCTCCTCTGTATACGACCGAACCATCGCAGTCTGGCTTTCCTGACCTCCTCTCCAAAACATCGAACATATGCTGTTCCTCTGATGGACTCAGTCCTGTTCCTATCCATCCTTGTCACTCCCAAAGAGAACCTGAACATCATCCTCTCAGCAGCCTCCAGCTCTGCCTCCTGTCTTTCTGTCAATGTCACAGTTTCTGGGCCATACAGCACTGTGTTTCTCGCCACTGTCTTGTATCCCTTTCCTTTCATTTGGCTGATAGTCTTATACTGCACAGTGTCCCTGACATGTCTTTGGAAGTTCTCAGCCATCCAGGTCATGGTGAATATTTGTCAACATCTTCATCTTGTCAACTGGACTTGAATTTCTTCACTGATGTTTCACTCCTCATCCGAGAGGCTTCTTCAGTTCTAATGACCTATGGGGAGCTTCCAAATATCGATATTCGATATGGTTGTTTCCAAATATAGATATTTCGAATAGCCAATATTCAAAAGACAAGAACATTACAACATGAAGTATCCCTGACACTTTTCTCCACTATCTAACCTCATCGGTCAACCTGTCCATTACCACGGCAAACAAGAAGGGGGTCAGAGCTGATCCCTGATGAAGTCCCACCTCCTACTTGAACTTCTCCGTTATACCCACAGCACACCACGCCACTGTCTCACAGCTAAGGGTATGTGTTAAGGGTATGTACTTTGTGGTCTACAATAGTCCCCTCTTCTACCATTCCCTCTTTCATTTTCCTTATTCATCAGCTCTTCAAAGTACTCTTTCCATCACTCTTCTACCATCTGTCAATACATTTCCCTCTCTATCCCAAATCACCAGGACCTGATGTGCACCTTTCCATCTCTATCGCACAGTTTTGACAACCTGTATAAAACACTCTCCCTCCTTACTGTCCAACTGAACATACAAGTCATCGTATGCCCTTTGTTTGCCTTTGCTACCTCTAGCTTTACCTTACGCTGTATCTCCCTGAACTCCTGTCTGTTTTGTTCAGTCCCCCCCAGTGTCCCACTTCTTGGCTAACCGCCTTCTCTTTATATACTGCTGCACTTCCTCATTCCACGAACAAGTCACATTGTCTACTTTCCTTCCAGATGGCACACCAAGCACTCGCCTATATGTCTCTCTGATAAAATTAGCTGTAGTTGTCCAGTCATCTGGAAGCTCTCCCTGACCACCCAAAGCCTTTTTCAATTCCTCCCTGAAAACCATACAACACTCCTGCATACAGTATATCCACCCTCCTCCTCTGCATTATCCCAACCAACTCTCTACCTTTTCCTGTCATCATGCCAATATTCAAAGTCCATACTCTCTGTCACAGACTCTTGCCTTTCCTCTTCTATCTCTGCTTCTGAACATACCATCCTCCTCTCCTTCGACTCACAGTGGCCCAATTTCCACTGGGAGCCTGTAGGATTATTGCCACGAATGGCGGCCGTTGTTAACCCGGGCCTCAAATGATCCAGTATGAGATTCTAAGGTTTGATTAACATAGATATGTTTGTGAATATATCCTACCGTATTCTGTGGCCACCTGGTTCCTGGCGCAGACAGTTGACCATTCCCACAATTCCACAGTGGGTCTGAGAGGCAGTCAACCACACTAGACTGTCTGAAGAATCTGCGAGTGTTGTCTGCCGCAAACAATCATGAAGATACATGCAGTAAATATACAACACACTATACTGTGAACACTCATCATGTCTCTTTTACTGTTACACTTTTAAAAAAAGATACTGATTGACATCCCAAATACAAAGAAGCTAAATGGACAAACCTTGAGCGTCTCCACCCACTTGTAGTCAGTGTTGTCCACAGAAAGGAACACTGGCTGTTTTGGATGTGTGTGACGACGACAAAGAAAGAGGGCGGAGCCATAGAACGATTTCCTGAGAGCCACCAGGTTGAGGGATGCTTCAGAGAATACCTTCTCCCACTCAGCCTTGATAATAAGACACGATATCAACAAAACCACTTAGGACATCTGGACTCTGAACTGTTCTGAAAATTCAACGTCAGGTAGCACAACAAAAATTGTGTTTGTCCCTAGCACTAAGAAGAGTGTTTCTACTTGACGGAATATCTTCAGAATCTTTCTCCTTGTGTGTAAAAGTGTTAAGTACACAAATCATTTTTAAATTCAATTCTCAGATATTGTCAGTGATATTCCTGTACCTGACAACAAATTTTGCACTTTTTGGTGATTTTTCTTTTACTAAGAGCTGAGTAACTTTTAAGGCTATTCCAAACAGGTTTTCATGTGGTAGTTTCACTATAAAAACTATAAGCAATTATAGTTATCAGGACTGTCTATTATATCAAAATGCTCCCGCTCCCGCTCCCCCCCCCCCCCCCCCCCCCCCCCCCCCCCCCACACACACACACACACACACACACACACACACACACACACACACACACACACACACACACACACACACACACACACACACACACACACACACACACACACACACACACACACACACACTGTATAGGTCTTAAAACCCAAAAGATGGATCTCGCAAGGTAATACATAAAGTAGCCTGGTGACACTCAAGCCTGTATTAAATGAAGAATTCAGTCATCGCATGGTATCGTTTAAAGTGTGAAAATACTCAGCAAAGAAGTAATTGTCAGATTTGTTAAATGGTGAGAACCATGACACAAATGAATAGGAAAGGGATGAGTCATCAGAAAATAATGTGGACACTCACCTGGGTCAGCAGTCCTTGCTGGGAGCTGCTCTCAGAGGTGCTACAGAGGAAGGAAAGTGTTTCTCCCAGTGTCTCTCCCTTCAACAGGGTATGGAGGAGAACAAAGCCTCCATCTCTGGCGCCAGAAGCCAGATTAGATACCAGTCGGCCGGCGTCACACTTTAGAGGGCCCCAGGCATGGTTACACACCACAAGGTCTGCCCCTCCGACTGAGCCACCGGGAGCTGAGTTTACAAAAGGGTCCCATTCAGCTGAGGAAATGGCCAGTTCCTCTAATCTGGCATGATGGGGGGACAGAAGATCCAGTTTCGCTGATGTGGCAATATAGTCCACATGTATTATGGGCTGGATGTTGAGGAACTCTACCACCCGAGAGAAGAGCTGGCTTTCATTGGAGAGAGCCTTGCAAAGAGAGAAGTCAAACAATTGGAAACTGAAGACTAATCCTACTATTTCTGGATCTGGATAATATATGCTTGTTTTCCTCATCTCACCTCCAGAACTTTGATCTTGCCAGGCTTGCTATTTTCCATGGCCGTGTCCAAGCAGTGCCGCAGCGCTTGTCCATCAAGGAGACCCTGTAGCAGGCCATCTTGCAGCAGACATGCCCGCTCCTTCTCCACGGTTTGCTCAAGCTCAGAGCGAAGGTTCCCGTTCAGCTCCAGGTCACATAGCAGGGCCAGTAGTCGCACTAGACCCGGCTCAGACCCCTTGGGGCTGGGAACAGGCCCATCTGACAATCCCTGGAGTCCAGGGATAGAAAGCTTGACACCATGGGAGGCTAACTTTTGTTGCAGTCTGTGGATTAAACCTGTAAGGGAAGAACATTTAGATGCAGGTACGATGAGGAACACAGGTCAAAAATAAACTCCATATTCTTTGCATTTTAGGAGAGGTTTTCCTACCCTTGTTCCTAATGTCTTCTTTACAAAATAAGCCATTAAATAACATAATAAATGAGAATAGTCAGTGCTAAAAGTTAATGAGTATGCTTTGACTCTTGGGCTCTTTCCGAAATTTCGTGAGAAAGGCTCTTTCTTAAGTTCATACCTTTGCAGAGCCTGAGTTCCTCTGCCAGTTTCCCGCTGTCTGTTAGGCAGTCTGTCTGCATGTAGGGAACGAAGAGGAACTCCTCAAGGGTGGGGGGGCTCTGCTGCTGCTGGCGACGGGGTGCCACAGTTGCATGAAGACCACTGATTTGCACACCTCCCGCAACAATCTTGTCAAGGCAGCGGTTGACATGGACAGGCACGGCTGCAGAAATGAGAGTGCTTTCATATTTAGACATAAGTTGCTTGATAAAACTGTAAAGGACGTTACCATGAGGTGATTAGTCACCTAAAATTAAAAATAAATAATGCAAATATTTACAATAAGCAAAATTTGCAGAAAACAGCAAGTTTACAATTACAAACGTAGAAATCCAAAATTCTTTAAGAGGCAACTGAAACGTCAGATCAGTTATGCTGTGTTCGATTTGTTTAATTGCTTACTTTTACTTTTCTAATTTTACTTCAATTTTTTTATAATCATTTAACAGACTTGCCAACACACACATCTGGTATGCGACATATCAGTTTCCACATAGAAACACGACAAACTCTTCATGAAATAAAGCTGTAACACAAACCTTGCTTTCCATCAGCATACTCGCAGACCTTTTCCAGATGAAGAGCAGGATCAACGCAAACTGAGCGGATCCGAGTGGGCAGTCGCAGACTGCGACCCGACAACCCAACCACCATCATCTGCAGCATGGTATCCAGAAAAGTCACCCAGTTACCTGTCCACTCCAGTTTCCCACTGTCTCCTGGAAAAATAAGAGCATAAGATTATAATAATAAATGTTATTTGTGGTTGCTTTCCAAAACCCCAAATCATGTTTCTTCCCTCAGCCGCAGGGAATCTTCAATCTTTGTAGTTACTGCTAACAGTTAAGACAATTCATATTTCATTATATTTCTTGTTCTTCCTCCTTTCTACTATTATCTATTACTGTTATGTTTTTTACTTGAAACTCTGGCAAAACAATTTCCTTCGGGATTAATAAAGTTGTTCTCATCTCATCTCATCAAAAAAAATGTAAAAAGAAAAAAAGGACCTGCAACAAATGGAATGGAAGATTATACAGACCAAGTAGGTTTTGACTTAAACTGAAGGCAAGTCAGAATTTCTAATGTCAGCGCGGAATGTGTTCCAGAGCTGGGGGGCAGACAGACTTTGGCAGGCAAAGGGAGCACGTTAAGTAACAGCAATATTCAATAATCTGATAGACTTATATTATATTTTGTTCTGTTTCAATGTATATATTGTTTTTCTTCTCATACTGACCATATTATAGAGCTGTTAACGAAATCACATTTCACAATTTGTGCTCTGCAATGACAATAAAGACTATTATATTCTACATTTTGAAGTTGATCCTTGATTATATTGGCAGCCAGTTGAGCAGTAGAAGGACTGGGGTGATGTGATCTCCGAAGGGGGTCAGACTTATGATTTGGGTTTCAGAATTCTGGAGGAACTCGAGTTCGTGGGATTTATTGGGGAGACCGCAAGGAACGGATTTTGTCTATTCCATAATCCTCTTTAGTGAAAATGAACATTTCGATTTTCTCTGCGACAGTCTCTTCTTCCGATCACTAAATAATAATTTCGTCCGACATCTTCAGTCAATTCTTCCTTGGTTTTCGCTGTCCAGAATTTCGTTTTGTGATGTGTGATGTGGTAACTTATGTACTGAATTTATAGCAAGATCAATATGATAAAAATGGTGCAACACATAGTATTTTGTGTTTGCAATGTAATAAATGTTAGGATTCTTTTTACCTGCATTGTTAGACTCCAAGATGCCTCGGAACGTATTGGCATAATCATAGCCACGCAGCCGCAGCTCCTTGTAAATGTCGTTTGTCATCAGCTTGATCTTAGGGTCACCATTGTCACAGGCAGGTTGTTGCTTAACCTGACTGTGAAGGGCATCAAGGGCCACATCCTCCAGAATGCTCACTTTACCTGGAAACATTGATCAAACACATACAGACTTTGGAGCACACATATATGCTGACTGAACATTATCTGAAATTAAAATATAAAATTCATATTAAATATGAAATTAAAAATATAAAAGTCATACTGCAGTTTTCCACTGCAACTGTTGTTTCATGCAAAATTAACCGGATTAGGCAAGATGGAGCTTTTGTTAGTCAAGCTTAAATTGAGCAACTGTGTTATGCTAGTGAAGCAAATTTCCATACAGGTTTCAAAACATCTGCAGCTGCTTTTCACAATGCCAAGACAACTCCAGGTATTTCATGGATTTAAGATTGAAGAGTGGGTATTTGTGAGTAGATACAAAACTCAGATTGGATTAATATAAAAAGCAGCATTCAGAACCACCTACCACTGACAGCAAGGTTCCCATTTTCTGAAACCTCAAACTTGCTGGTGGCAGGCATGAGTCGCACCTCCAACTGGACTGAACCTGTGAGGAGAGAAAGCATTCGCTGTTGTGAATGCTGGTTGCTTAGGTTGGGCTAATCATCTGAGCAGGTTTTCCCTGTTCCAAGTCTCATGACATATCAGATTCCCCTCCAGAGTAAGAATGAGTAAAGTAGGTGTCTGTCCTGCTCACATTTTCTTTCCATTTCCTCAATTAAAGATTATAATTGACAAATGAAATGGCATTATGAATGAACAGATTGTTCAAAACTTGTTTTAAAAAATGCCAGATGGGTAATTTTACTACTTGTGTTCAGGATGCACAAATGCAAACACACATCTCACCATTCTTCGGTAGGATGGTTGCCCTGTGAATGGTGACATCCTCAAAGGTTACAGGGGTGCTTTCCATGACAGCCCCAAGACTTCTCGTTAATGTATGCCAGGCCAGCACCAAGTAGCCAGTGGCAGGGTACAGGACACGCCCATCGATGCAGTGTCCCAGCAGATAGTAGTCTGGAGACTCTGGGTTTATGTCTGTTGATGGTAAATCAGGTGGGTCCACAGTCAATTAAATTATAAACAATAGTTACATTTGAACTATGAAACTCAGCAGAGAAGATATGCATTTTTTACTGATATTGTAGACAGCTGCAGAATTGGATCCTCCAGTGCCAGAAGCGAAATCCTCCACCTTAGGTACATCCCAGGTCTGGCTATGGTCCCACTGCACCAAGGGGGAAATCATAGGGGTTCCAACTGGGACAGGGTACTTTACATCCGAGCAAAGGCCGTTACTTTCCACATTGATTCTGTAGAAGGGCACAGGGAATTAATAACAAAACACCAGTACATAATGCTCTCAGATTAAATGGGCACAAAAGACTAATGTGCACAGAGAAACGTTTACGCACCCATTCATGTAGATTTTGCCAATGTGTGAGAGGAAAAACTCCAGGTTGTTAGCGTGGCCTCTCTTCATCAGGGGTACCACAGTGCAGGTCTGCTTCAGGTTTCGCATCAGGATGGGCTGAATGAACCAGAAGAAAACATCTATATTATTAATTATTTCATACATATGTACTTAAATGAATCAATTAAAAATAAAAAATGCAACCATACACAAATTGATTAAAAGTGATACATTGATTACTGTCCTTTTTTTTTTTTTGAATAAATTATTCTGTTCCTTCTTGAATAAGATTAATGCACAGCTCAGCATTTTGCTTTCTTATAAACTCCAGCTGGCATCCTTATGTTCCAGCCAATTTTCCAGATTGCTGTGGGGACACTGTCCACGAACACTGGACAGATCATGCTTATGTCAATATAGAAGGGAACCGAAAAGGTGCTTAACATACCTGCAGCAAAGCATGAGGTGCAATCTCAACCACCACAGCGTTGTCAGGTACCAGGCTGAGGCACTCTTGGAAGAGCACAGGGCTCACCAGGTTGTTAACATGATAGTCTGCCGAGCTGTACAGAGCCAAAGGTGAGTCCCACTCAGACTGTGGGATACTGGTGCTAACCCAGCGAGGTGAACGTTTCCGTGGCTCTTTGATCACCTGCACACAAAACAGAATTTAAGAGAGCTTTATGAATACTGGGATTTGGGCATTTGCCTGAGAGAAAACATTTCATCATGCCCTGTCTGTTGCACACCCCACTTTAAAATAGTGTTTGGAAAACAAATTGGCAGTTGAGTTTTGTATCTGTGAAAATACAATTGAATTCCCCAAATATGATTAATATTTATATGGGTCCCAATTGTATTGTTAGTACTACCTGTCACTAAAACACAGAAGACTCACCTTCTTCAGGGCAGCAAGGAGGGCTGGTGCGGTGGAGGCCATGTAGTACGAGTGGAAAGCCACACCAGCACTGCGAACTTCCCTTACAAAAACTCCCTTCTCCTTTAACTCAGACACATACTTACTGACTGCATCCTGAGAAGAAAAACGCAATAGTTAGCATTTATCATATGCTTCACACAAGTCTCACATTAATATTGTTTACAGCTGAGGTTTTTCCTATTCAAAGCTCCCCCACCAATTGGCAGTCACCAATGCCAATGTCTTATGTGCTTAGATCACAACATGGAAACAACAGAGGCCAAAGGACTATCTACTGAAGAGATTTAAGTGTTCAGTTTGCAAACCAACTTCTGTTGGCCAACAGTCTTAGTGTCTTACCCGTGGGCCTGAGACAGTGACAATGTTCTTAGCATTATGGCAGGCTGGGACCACTCCTTGTGGACACTGGGCCATGCACTCTTTCCAGGTGAGCCCTGCAGATACAAGATATCCAGGAGGTTCTTCACATTGAGTAGTTTGCTGACATCTATATTTTAAAATACTTATCATATAAAACTGACATCCACAATATCTGAATTGGGGTTTCAGAGAACTGTACGCTGTAAGTATTGGGTCCAAAATTTCATTTTGTTCCCCGACACCGTGACAAATAGGATTTAAGGATTTATCAAATAAATTTGAAACAGATTTTTATTCTAAACCAAAGAACTGTGTTGTCTTCACCAATACATTGGTCACCAAGGTTGGGGTTCCTAATCACGGTTTAGGTATCTCAAGACAATGTTCAACAATCAAATGCAATTTTAATGATATAGTCATAGATATGGCTATGGTTGTTAGCAAAGTTTACCTTTTTATCTCTATATACTAAATGTGTTCTTTCCATTCATTGGTTATTGTAAAAGCAAATCATGTTGTCTCTTGACTCTCCTCTCTCGTTTTACTCATCAAATGCTTCGTCCTTTTAAATAAAGTACAAATTCAAAATGGAATGCTTTGCACCATTGTCATATCCTCAGAATCTTCATGTACAACTTGCACTTGACTGTTTACCTTTGCACAACCAGTGTTGACCTTGACACAATAGCCAAGAGACTGAAATACAGTCAAAACTACATGGTTTACCTTTCTGTAAAGATCACATTTCTTCTGTATATTTCATACTCTGGCATTGATTGTACTATTATTCATTATACATTATACTTCTGTTACTAAGTTACAAATACTTATGTACTACGATCAGGCATTGACTGCCAACAAAGAATTTCATTATACAGGGAGACCCATTTCCTCACTGTGTATGTAACAACCACTTTGAATCTTAAATTGTCAGTCTATTTTAGCCTTTGTTTTGATAGAAAATTACCTTATTTCTACATTTGTTATGCGCTTAAGATGTGGTTCACATTTGCTTGTGGTTATCCAAATATAAATAATCTCGCTTTATTTTGTACACGACACATTTCATACTTACATATTGCTGCTATACTATCTGATTCACTGAGAAATTGTACAAAACAAAAAAAAACTCATCACTTGGATTTTATAGTAAATGGAAGCAGCAAAAATAACTGTTTTTGTAGAAAGTGTTCTTATTAAGCTAAGTTGAAGTGCCACAGACAATGTGCTTTCTCACCCACTACAGCCATGCCCCCAGGGGGCAGGTTGGCCTCTCTGATACAACGACCCCTCCAGTAGGCAGCCAGGATGGCCTCGCTGTGGCTCATTGAACCGTCAGCATAGCCACAGGCCAGCTCTCCCACGGAGTGTCCTACAATACCATCAGGTTTCAGGCCCATCTTGGTGAGCATGTCGATCTGAGCAATCTGGAACAAATTGGGCCCAACAATACACATAAAATGCTCATCTCATTATTTAGATTTGTATTACGTCATGGAGTTAAAAGACTGATAAATGGTAATCAATGGTACCGGTTCCCTGCCAAAACTAATGCTCACGTTGTGTCATTCACTATATTATGAAATAAGAATTGTTAAATTCAAAGACATTGCAATTTTCACAGCAAATTACACAGGAACTTAGTTGAAAAGATGCCGGGTGCAGCTGTAACAATGTAATGTTGGTGACGGTTCTTGCTTTGATACATATATACTAACACAAGATGACAAGCAAAGTACTTAATAATGGGACATTACTGACCAGAATCACCTTGTTATTGGTGTTAACGTATCACTTCCTCCCCGCCCGCCAAAAAAAAAGGTGACCCCCCCCATAATTCTATTGTAGATTTACATGTGAAGTTTGTGAGTTCTTGCGTCTTCTTTCATTCAGAGATATAGCTTGTTATAAATGAAATGTAGGGTACATTAGCTTGTTTAGTTTGTTTTCTTGATTGCAGTTTAGAGACTGAAATTATCAAAAATTGATTGAGATTACATTGTAATACAATGAATATGAGCCTGAATATATTTTGTATGCTGAAATAAATCAATATAAAAAATTAATAGGTCTACTTTTTAGAAAATAATAACTAAATATTACAACTTATTATAACAATGAGAATATTACAAAAAACAAGACATTTAGCATGCCATCTTGACTGTACCTGAATGGCTGCAAGTGCAACAAAGGCGTGAACGGTGTCTTCGAATGTCGTGCTGTCTGCCTCCATGAGCAGGCTAGACACAACCAAACCAGTTTCCTTCAGGGCTGAGTCTGATCTCAGGATGGAATCTCTGAAGTCTGGCAACTGCATCAGACTGCGGCCCATTCCTTCCCACTGTGATCCCATACCTGAGAGGGTATTGCCGGTGAATATATGAAAAAAAAAAAAAAACTTCGACCAAATAGTTTCCAAGACAAAAATATCAGTCAATTACACAAAAGGGTTTTAAGAAGGAGGGCAAAAAAGAAAGGTCATATACACCAACATCGTTTAGACCTCTTTTAGTATTTTGAAAGCACGAGCATACCTGGATTTAGCAGTACAGATTTTTGCTTATATGAATGATATAATTTTTATTATAATTTACAGAAATTAGTAAAATGTGAAAACCTTATATCTGTATCTTAGAGTATCAAAGCTAAAAGTATGGATGAACTCATTGAAAAGAAGAAAGGTTGTGGTTTTTAATTTTTCACTGATAATAAACAAAAAGTATTTATAAATAAATAAATCAAGCGGCACCAAACATTCAATTGTCCTCAAAAACCATAATCAAAAGTTGACACTGGTTTCATTTTCAATTTACTTCAGGGAATTAATTTATTGATTAATTTGACTCACCAGAGCAGACGTACCAAAGCGGCCTTGGGTTGGCCTGCACCGGCTGCACCTCTTCGATGTCGGTTTGAGAGCCAACCAGAGTGTACCCTCTGAAGGGCATGCCAGCAGTGGGAGCTCCAGACACCTCGTTTAGCAATGAAAACAAGTTATCATCACTGTGTTCCTTCGCTTTTTTGAATAATTCGGTCACTGCGGCCTCCGTACGGCCACAGGCCTGAAGCAGCCTGGGTAGGGAAGACGTATCGGGTGCTTTCGGGCAGCTTCTCTCAGCTGGACGAAGGATCACATGAACATTTGAACCTCCGAACCCAAAGGAATTTATGCCTATGATTCCACCTTGTATTGGAGTGGGTCGATCAACAACTTGCACCCGTCCGTCAGTGAGGGCAGGAATATCTGGGTTAGGATTGTTGAAGTGCAGGTTGGGAGCCCAGGTTCCTTTCTCCAGAGAGAGCAACACCTACATAAAGGATTACATTATAAGAGATGAACAGCTCAATTTTAGCAGCTTGAATGAAATACTACCCTTTGTTTACAGATGAGCTTCTCTCATTTGAGCAGCACATTACTTGATTACAGCCCCTCACCTTTGCCATGGCAGCTAGACCTGAGGCTGGTTCTGGGTGGCCCATGTTTGACTTAGTAGAACCTATAAGCAGTGGCTTGCGGGTCGATTGGCAGAACACACTGACAATGCCATTCACTTCTTGAGGGTCGCCAACCTGCAGTTGGAGAGCAGAGAAACTGAAATGAGACATCTGGATGTGCTTATGAAGGGGGTATTACTATTTCTTTCCAGTTTACAAAAATACTTCAATGGGGGTGGATTATCGATACACAGAGGGTATGATGCTAAGAGGCTGTTGAATACATTTGATAGATTTTTACAGAAACTAATTTTCCCAAGGAGATAAATACAGTAGCAACATGCACAACTGATTCAAAATGGATATGCAAAGATGCTGGGAAGTAAAAAAAAAATTGCAATAAAAAAAATAAAATAAAAATCTATAAATAACTGAGAAAACAGAAACAACATGAAAGAGTGAGCTGGCCTAAACAACCTGACCATGTAGAAATCAGAAACAAACAAACAAACAAAACAGAAAAGTACAATACAAAATATGCATATCTATCCTAACTTAAATATAATCCTGGTGCAATAGAACAAATTTGAAAAAAAAAACCAAAAAAAAAAAACTTTAAATTGGAAAGTGCTGCAATCACTATCTAGATGGAATATTGTTAACAAAGCTTGTCATTGCATCTGGACTTTATTAGATTCTTGACGCCATTTCATCACTTATCCAAGGGGCTTCTTCAGTTTGAAGACACTATTGGGAGATTCCAGTATATACTTTAAGAGTTACCGTAAGGGATGTATCTATTCAAAATCCCACTCAGATGAACAGCCTTAATTCTTACCTTTGCTTCTTAACAACTGAAGATAAACAGAATGACACCTACAATAACGCAACCCTATTGAACCCATTTGTTGCCCAATTACATGGCCATTAACATAATGAACCCCAATCAACCTAAACTAGTGCCCACTCTCTACTAGAGCACTTAACAGACTGGAATCTCCCCGCAGTCACAAGGGAATCAGAAAAAAAATTATTTGTCAATACAAAAGAAAGAATGTGACACACTATTTGGTGCACTGACCTTTGTCCCTGTACCATGAGCTTCCACATACTCCACCTCCTCTGGACGAATGTTCACCTCCTTGTACAGAGATTGAACCAGCATCCTTTGCATATCACCTGATGGAAATGTTACACCTAAGAGAAAGGATTGGGGAACACAGACAGTGAAAGAGAAGTGTGTCAGTCAGCACTGGGGAAAACAAACACCCAAACTCATTAATTGCCCTGGTACTCATACTTCAATGACCCTTCCAAAGTTAACAGGACAGGCTATAATCAAAAGATGCCATGACTATGATTTTTCACAATGGCATCAAAAATTGTAATTATCTTTAAGCCTCTTCCCAATTAGGGGTCATCACAGTGGATCATCTGCTCAATCTCAGCTGGACGTGTATGGCAATATTCCCCCTCACCCTGCTCTTTGTATCCATCTGTGTTGTTGCCAGCATTGACCACTGTGGCATAGATCCTTTTAGCCACGGACTGTTTAGTTAGTAGCACCGCCACTGCTGCTTCAGAGCGACAGTATCCGTTTCCTGAGTCGAATAAAAGACATTGGCATCATAATAGAATTAACAAAAATAACAAAATAGTAAATAAAAAAACAAACAAAATACAGCATCCAAAAAAAAATTATATATATATATATATATGAAGGCATGATTGTAGCAGACAGCAACAATAAAAATGAGATCTTAATAACACTGATATAAAAAACAACAATGAATCTACTATGAAGTTTTAGAGCCACAGACCCATTTAGATTTTTTGTTTACATATGTGTCACTCATGTATGTATCTTTGTTTTACCTGAGGAGTCAAAGGACTTGCAGGTCCCCTCAGGACTAAGCATCCCCAGCTTCATGAACTGAACAGAGGTATTTGGCTTCAGCAGCAGGTTGACTCCCCCCACCAGGGCGGCATCACATTGGCCCAGCCGAATTGAATGGAAGGCGTTTTCCAAGGCCAACAAGCTGGAGGAGCAGGCGGTGTCAATGGCAGTGCTGGGGCCTGGACAAGAAGACCCAATGACAATTTTTAAAAGGGTTCAGTCTGCTGCACAATCATCTCAATGCAATTTTCAAACTTTTTGCAACCACAAAAGTGTCAAGTGACTGGAGAAGGCATTCTCTTAACTGACATCACACTGAGTCTTCGGTCACATTATCCACAGTGCTGTAATTTTACAAACTGAATTGTATGGAAAAATAGAGTTGCATAATGATATCATATATGGCTGATGATGCTTCATAGAGTACATGTATCTTCACTACATTTAGGTGTGGCCGTGTGATAGTGAGCAAGAATAAAATCCTACATGCTAGTACATGCTATGATTTGAAAATGCCTTTCATAATGTTCTGATTCATGACAAGCACAGGCTATATACATGGGATCTTTAAACTTTCTCCTAAGGAATCATTTATTTGCTGAACACTTAGACTTACTCTAGTTAAAAGGGTTGTGTTCATGTGTTCATGGAGAATAGCATAGCTTAACAGTTCTATAAATGCATTCTGGACAGCCCAATATAGAGGTCAAACAGGAAGGAAATGTTTAAAAATGTGTGTTCTTCTCAGTCTCATAATGCTTTCCCATATCAGTATGAAAAGGTTTGAATATACTAATAGCTTAATCTCCTGGCTAACTATTCGTATGTTTCAGCACTGCTATGAAGGATCATTAAATTAACATAAAAGAATGAAGTAGAGTGTGGAGTACCGTTAAAGTCAAAAAAGTAAGAAATTCTGTTGGCCAGCATGGCGCGCTGGCAGCCAGTCATGCTGTAGCCCAGCAGCTTCTCTGAGTCTCTGCTGAATGCCTCGCCAGCCTCTGAGCCACTGACCCCGATGAAGACCCCTGTCTTGCTGCTACGCAGAGCAGTTGGGTTCAGTCCTGCATCACAACAGCATTGTTTTAATAACAATAACAAGGTGACACTCTACCGTAGTGGTGTGATGCTGCTACTCACCTCCGTCTACAATGGCCTCATAGCTGATCTCGAGCATGAGGCGCAGCTGGGGGTCCATGGTGTCGGCCTGTTTTGGATGGACCCCGAAGAAGGCTGCATCAAAGTGGCTGATGTCCTTCAGCTTACCGTTCCTTTTTGGAAGACCATATAGGCCTGCAGTATAGAGAGTGGGAGGAGAGGCTCAGAAACAATCATTCCAAATGAGGTTTTAATCTTTGACATATTTATCAATATCTTTTGGTATTTATGATGAGCCTCAGAGACAAAAAATGTGATATCAAAAAAAAATCACAATTCTAGAAAATTTGCCCTGACATAATACTAGAAATGATACAAAAGAGCTCACTTTTTTAAACAAGTGTGCATGTGATAACTTCCACCTTCACAACATGACTATCACACATTGAGCTGAGTAGCCTTTACTCCTGTCATGCAGAACATTACATAAGCTACTTCTTTTTAGCCGCCAAAATATAAGCTCACAGGTGACTCAGGAAGAAAACCTTGGTTTGTTTGCAAGGTGATACAAATACTTGTTTAAAATTGGTATTTACAAAGAAGCAACATCATGATGAAAGTATTCGAGGCAGGTTGAACCAAAAATTGATCCAAATGAATCCCGGATACGGAGATGCAGCAATCTACATGAAGACAAGTTCTTCCAACCCCTTCTGGTAAAAGAAAGAGGTCAGGTTTTCTGTCAGCTGGGAAAAAGTACTGTAAATAACAGATGCAGTGAGATTCACAGACATTGGGCTACTGGACAGAGTCGCAGTTGTTCAAAGGCCACTGCTTGAATAGAGACCAACCAAAATGGGGCAGCAATAACCTGCATTTTTGGATGTTCACCTGATATAGATTCCTAGTGAACTCCCTCAAAGCCCAATATTTTCTATTGAAAAATACAAGCTCATTAGTTTTGCTTTTCTGACATGGAAGTAGGATATATGGAATTAAGAAGGGATCATGAACAGCGTGTTCAGCATCTTCAACACTGCTTGTCATTCTGTTACATGTCTACCTAATGCCAAATCTACAAGGGTACCAGTCTGAAGCCATTAAAGCTTAGTTAACCTTGATTATAAAAAAAAAAAACTTATTGAAGGAGCAATGTCCAATAATGATCTTAGTCTCTTTTCTCACTTAGACCTCACATGAACCCGTTGAGGCTTTCCCATTCAGTCTCCCTACTTTCCCATGATGCCTGGTGTGTGTGGTCTCTGCTGTGTCAGTCACCTTCAACAACCCTTTCAGCTTATCAAGTGTGAGCTTGACAAGGCTGCCAGTGATTCAGAGACGCATCTTTTATTCAGAGAAAGCAAGGGAAAAAAAATGACTAGAGAGAAACAAAAAGGATAGGTGTTGGCTGCAATAATAAAGAATGAATAATGAAGCTGCAATAAAAAGCATTTAAATTGCTGAAATAAGGATTAGAATGGTATAAAAATATAGATAAAATCTCAATAATAACTACAATATGAAAAAATATCATGACAAGGGCTTGGTATTTAAAATATGTCAGATAAATATCTGACAAAGAACTCTTGGTAAAGGTCTTGAACATGTTATTCAGCATGGATGTGTTGAGTGTCTACACAATTTCAATATTTACAAATGTCTTGTTTACTATTGTTTGGCAAATTTGAATGCTCTTGCCTATTTAAGCTCATTTTTACTTACTTCTAGATGTTTGGGCAATTTTCCTGCTTATTATTCACTTTCTTTTTCCCATGATATTTACAGAGGGCCAAAAAAAATATGAGCAACTAAGCAAAAGCTGAGTCTCAGAATTGTAAAGACCAATCATAATGTCATAC
The DNA here is from genome assembly GCF_037954325.1 of Fistularia commersonii. Classification (NCBI taxonomy): domain Eukaryota; kingdom Metazoa; phylum Chordata; class Actinopteri; order Syngnathiformes; family Fistulariidae; genus Fistularia; species Fistularia commersonii. The sequence goes on along the minus strand of NC_141316.1, from coordinate 2,012,568 downwards.
ATTCCAGCCTGACATGTTGACTTAATAAACCACAGTGGGGCAACTGTCATGTCAAATCAGTGAGATTCATCTTATCAATGAGACCGATAACACCAATAATAGGTCATCATGCCTTTTTTTCCACAACATTTCCTAGTGGTTAAACCGGGTTTAATTCAGCATTACCAATAACTTCCGATACGTACCATCTTTTCGAAACAACTTGTATAGCAGAACAAGAAAGTAAGCTCATTCACACAATGAAATAAAACTGACAAGAATTCTCTGATCAATGTGGCAGCCAATGCAATATAAATGAAAATCATGTAAAGCAATAGAAAAAAAAGTTTTTAAACTTCCTGTGCTGTACTTTCAGTCTCAAGTGTATAGAGAAATTTCAGGACCCTGTCTGAGCAGAGGCTACCGTATGCTATTTTGCACAAATAAGGTCAGAGTGGCTGCCATTTTTTCTAAAATGCAATCAAAATTTGAATAAAGAATTCACATTTTTGCAAGGGGAGCACAGGGGATGAGACTTCTCTCCATTCCCGATTGTTCCCTTTAAATGTATGGCAAAAAACTTGGAGCATTTAGAAACTTGAGACTGAATTCGGTTTTCAAAACATGACGAATCTGGACGAACTGGGAAAAGAGAACAGAGAATCACAGGACAATGTCCTATATATTTTGAAAATAGGATCGTTATAATGGGTTGCCAATGACAGCTGGGATTGGCTACAGCACCTCTATGATTAAGTGCAGGATACGCAGTACAGACAATGAACAAATATTAATCATGTGTTTTTCTTGGCTTCATTAGTAAGTTGCGAATACTAAAATAATTTTGATGGGCACCAAACTAATGACACAAGTACTGAAGTGGAGGAAATGACAACCTAAGGCCCAATTTTGGTCCCTGAGATCATTAAGCCAATTAACTTTGTGTTTGGTCTGCTGTACTAGTACAGGTCTCTAATTTTAGAAAGAGGCATAGAAAGGGTCTGCAGGGGCAGGCCTAGGAGGTAAGAGCCATTGTCTCTTAACCAAAGTGCCTAGTCCCCTGTTCCAGTGTTGATAAGCAAACACTGGACACTACCAAAGGGTCTGCCCACTGCAAATGACTCATGCATGATGGGTAAAAATGCAGAAACAGAATTCCTGCGAAAGATTAATAATGTATTTAAAGAAATAAAGAAAGAATTATTCTTTGAAAAATATTCTTCTTTCTTAAGCTCTGCACAGATACTGGTCAGTCTAGTAAGCATCTGGACATTTGACACTATATTACTGTAATGGAGTGTACCTTTGAGTGGAACACTCTAGGGAACCCTGCCTGACTAGAATCCCAAAATGCTAACCAGGAAGTGCAACATCTCCTACTGTAGTCCACGAGGAAACCATTCCTTATTTCTCTCTCCCCCTTCATTTCCTGTTCTCCAGCGATGTTAAGTAGAAACACACCGTAGAGGCTGCAGTGCCCAGCTGCAGACCACAGATGCCCACTAGTGTTAGCGCAATAAAATGCACTGCAACTTGTTTTACTGTATTACCAAACCACAGGATCAAGGAAACAAGCTAAAAAATTTGCATGAACGCCAAATAGAGTAACAAAAAAATCTTCCAAAAATAAATGAATAAATAAATAGAGGACAATTGAGTCATTAGTTGTACTCCTAACCCACAAACAAACTAATTCAGCTTCCTCACCTGGAGTCCACCTGCGGTCATCCTCTGTCACCATGTCCACGCCATTGATGAGGTTTTCCCAGAACTCCTCTAGGTTGCTGGACTCGGGAAAGCGGCCTGATATTCCTGCTATGACTATTTCTTCCATGTTGATTTACTGAGGGCAGAGACAGGAGAGTACAAGACATTTTAACACTGATGATGTTCAGCAAGTTACCTTCTCAGTTCTTAGATGTGAAACATACGAACAGAATGCACAGCACTGGGAACACGTGGCTGTTTTAACAAACACAAAGTTAACTAAGGGGCTTGTGTAAGCAAACAATGCTGTAAAATAGTTTTACGGTTCATTAGTCTCTGTTATCTTAATCAGAAGTTCACACATAAAGCCTGTCCTTTTTATGTGCCCAGATCTGTCTCTCCTGCACTACATGCGAATTATCGAGCATGCTTCTATTTGCGAATAGTGTCCATCTAGTTCACCAGAAATTTAATGAAAAAAGGAACAATGACTGATGCATCCTAATAAATAGAAAAGTGACAAATTCAGTTTGTCAGAATACAGAAAAATATGAATGAAGCTTTCATTGAATTAATCAATTACTAAATAAAATACTGACATGAGTGTGACCCATACACATCTCCTTTTGCTGTACTGAAAAGCAACAGTATTTTTGTAACTATGTGTGACACTGCAGTTTTCAGATCATCTCCAACATCAGGATACAAGTTGAATTAGGGGGCAGACAGCACAGAGGGTCTCACAATGCATACTTAACTGCACCAAAAATGATACATGGCAGTAATAAAACAAACCAATAAATGGGGTGTCTGTGATCATACCAATGAAAAGGACAGTATACATTTGGATGAAGACAGTACATGTTTCTGGTTGTAGTAAGAGAACACTGAACAGCAACAAAAGTATTGAGGGGTAGCGGTGAACACTCAGGTTGTGCTAAAATAATATATTTATAGAGTTCCCTGTATTTCTGCTTGAAACTTAATGTGCACATATGATTCTCATTGATACGTGGTTAGAAAAGTTGGGACATATAGGAGGATGTGGGATGACTGAAAAAAAGTCATGGCACATTTGTCTACATTCTTAAACTGTTGTCAGCTGTGAATCTCAGCATGTAATTAAGGACTGCAGCGTTAGTGTTTTGTAAGCCATTTGATTTTCCAGAGTTAAGCAGATGTTTTCAGTGTTGTGCGATAGTTTTATTTTCCCCCACATTATCTCACCGTATAATGGGTACCTGATTGGTGATGATGTTGAACAAATTTAAATCTATGCAAACAACTTGTTTTATCTTTTGCAGAGCTCAGATAGTTTTAATTGTTTCTACAAAATGACTTTGTAGAACAATGTCCTTGTACATTGCTGATGAATTAAGACTACTTTTCAGTTCTTTTGAATGCCACTCAAAAGGTCCTCCAACAAAATAGCTACATTCTTTTTTGCTTAAAAATATTGTGCGATCAGCTGATGCAAAAACAATCACTTACCTTGATTTCTAAATGATGGCAGTAGATATGAATGAACGGACACAGTGAGATATTCCAGTGTTTAAGCATGTGTAATGGTGTTAGCAGTGACAGGGAGCTTTGGACATGATGAGTCTCTCTGGCACGCATGAACGCACAATTACTGCACACAATGTAGACCGTCTACACCACCGCACAAATCCATGTCTCATTGTGTGTGTGTGTCTTGGTCTTTGTTCCTCATTTCTAGGCCAAGCCTTTTTGTGTCAGCAGGGCCAGGTGCTTTGGTCCACCAATGAGCTAGCAGCTTGAGACCTGACCACAGAGTTGCAATCAGTTTTAGTGTGCCCTCTTAGTATAATTATGTCGTGCAATATAGCATGTGTGTAAATATATATAAATGTTACAAACATAAGAATAAGAAACTCAGTTGTTTAGAATCAGGCATTTAAAGGTAACTTAATTTTTTTTGGCCAGACTTGATATCATGCCATGGTGGTTCTTGGCCAATTTCTTGAGAATTTTTAGCCATCTTTTAGTATCTTTCTTTATTTTTATGGTGATTTCTTTCCAATAAAAGTTTTGCATTTTAGAATTTGGCTAGTTGCACCGGTGAATTTGAAATTAATTCACATAAAGAACTACAATGATTTCAATGTGGACCCTTTGAAAAAATAAAATCTATGATACGGTTGATTTAGCATCTTGAGTGTTTAGGCTAAACACTCAAGATGATTAATTTCTCTTCTTCACATAAGAAAAGTGATGACGTGTGCTGAACATTACTGCTCGATGACTTGGCATGATTTGTAATGATTGGGCAGAGAGGCATCCAGGTGTCTTGTGCTTCTGCAAGGAGATTAAGCTTCCAGGAGGCTGTGCATTGGATTAGAAGAACACCTTCAGGACCTTATGTAGCCTCCCCTGACCTAGATCGCAAACCAGCACCCAAGACACTACAGCAGGAAGGGCAAGCTACCAGGGTAGAAACACACAGAGCTCACTGCAGATGCAAGCTATACTGCTGTGTCATGCCTTTCACTTTTTATAATCAAACTCTATTCTAATTGCAATTTAACTGCTTCGTGTGTTATTGAAAACCATATTCCGTTTTTTTTCTCTCCATTAGGAATATTACGGCCAATGCATGCTTTAAAGTTACAATATTAATACTAACTTCAAAAGCGATGACTTGATTGTTTTAAAATTCATAACTCAATTATTTGAAAATTAAAATCATAATCAAATGAAAATGTAAAATCAATGCAGATAAACAAATCATAAAAACACACCAAAAACAACAATACTAGCAACATCCTCCACCCTAAAATTAGCCATTTTAGATCATAGTTGCATGACCTACTAAATGCAGTAAATGAAGAACAAAATCTATGGAAATAAAAAGCTCAGATGAAAATTACTATTTTGAAAGGAACTGAAGGATTCTTTTGTCACTAATGAGGAACCTCACAACCTCCTAGACCTTTACACATGTGACTGTAGTTAACTATGAAAATCACAAAACAGTAACAGAAACATTAAAAGACAGACCAAGATAAATACATTCAATATCACTCATGGGATGATTGTTATTTTACTTCAGCTATTTTGATATGATAATATTCAGTCAGATACCTATAAGAGGCAACTTGCTTTTTTTTTTAAAACCCTTGACTTGCCTATAAAGTCCTACATATCATTATTTAATTTTTGACAATATTCACACTATAAAGAAATGCCAACTGAAAATGGAAGTCATCATGTGCATCTGGAAATATTACAGATTAGCCAAAATTAGCCCGTCAATCAATATTTGCCATTCACAAGTAAATTATATCAGATTCTAACACAGCAGACTACAATATAAAAACACTACTTGAATTTAGTGATTCATCCTTCATTAATACATTCTTTAAGACCTATAATCATAATGAAGTCAAAGTGGAACTGAAAACCAACTTTAATGGGCTTTGATTACTTTTTTGCTTTAATGTTTATTGATAGTGTATTTCTTTATCAACATAAAAACAAAATTCCTGTAAATCTAAATCTTTTCCATCTTTCGTCAATAAAACCACAACATTCTTGCTTTGCCAGCCAACAGCCTTAGCCTCTCTAACAATGCATGTCTCAGCCATGCTTTGTTAGCAATTTACAGGCGAGGTCCACATTGAGGAGAGAGCCACTGTTCACGTGATAAAGACCAGTTTTAATTTTTGCAGCATATTACTTGGTAATATTGTTACTAAACAAACACTGACCAAATTTTGCAATCTCTTTGAAGATAACCACCAGAAGGATAAAAGATCAAGAGCTGAGACAGTGCTATGTGGATTTTTTTATACATTCCAAAATGTCAAAAATATTTTCATATAGTATTGTGTTCCTAACTATAGTTAACAATTCAATCTTTCACGGTCAATTCTTTGCATAGGTTTGTAAAACAATCACAACTCTTTCTCAAAAAAAAAGTGATACTTTTTCTACAGTAGGGCAAATCATTGTCTGGCATAGAGAATTATCTTTAATTTTTGTCAATTCTTAGGAAATTCTCTGTGTTAAAAGTGCTTATATATTGATAATCATAATCATTGCTGATTATGATTGCCTTTGGTTCTGACATCTCAAGGTTTTGTTCATCAATATTAATCAGCAATCTACTTTAGAAATAAAGATATAAATGTATGTAAATTTTGCTATTAAAAAAAAAAAAAAAAAGGGAGAGCTGAAAATGTGTTACTTTTAAAAGAATAGATAACGATCAACAAGTAATTTGTGAGTTATAGGATAAAGCCTTTGCAAGAATCATGTGATTATCACAGGAGGTCATTCATGATTTAGATTATCAACTTGATATTAAAGGAAGACTTTAAGCAAACTTTATTTATAAGCACAGCTAATGTGATTTTCCACACCTGGGTGGGTATTATCATGAATATGAGTATTCTAAAAAAAATTGCATTACCATTTATGTCCTATGCTCTATCATCTCATCCAGGACAGTGTTAGCTTATTTAACAAAACCACACAACATGTCACTGACGTGCAAACAAAAATGCATCATCAGCCAGCAGGGTTTGTGATGCTCTCGTTCCTACCGAGGAGGACTAACCAGTTCATGTTTGGATTCCGCCATTGCTGGAAGGGCAGATGTCCGGTTTGCCTTCTGTAAAGGTAAAGAAGGCGCGCGCACACACGCACGCGCGCACGCACGCACACACGCACACACGCACGATTGATCTTTGCTGATATAAGTCTGATACATCCAAATCAGTAATAGTAAGAAAAAGAAAATTTCAAGGGTTAATATTTTTCATGTAAAATACATTTTCTGTAACTATGTTTGTGTCTTTGAAATTTTGGTTGGATCAGACTACCGTAGCTGGAAATCAACTGCCTTATTACTGAAAGATGTGCAATAACATTATGCAGTGAATTATTTCTCTATGATACTGTGGGGATAGTCCTGTCGTCTGTGTGGTCTCTGTTAATTCCCATAATATGAAACTGACATGACAGACTTTAATTGTGAAAAAGAATTTTCTATTTAGCGTGCCGACATTGGTTCCTTAAGTCCAGTACAGTTGGACTCTTACTGAGCAAAGTTGGCCATGTGGCTGCAGAGGAAGGTGGTGGGCTGCCAGACGCTTTTTTTCCTCTCCCCTTTACCACCTCCCAAATTCCAGTGGCACACAACGCATACCTCATACAGTGAGGGAATTTCATCCCCTCTTCCCCCAATAGATGTAAATCAAGTAGCTCTGCTGTGTCTCTCTCCACTGTTCTTTAATCCCCAAGTCACTCTCTGAGCACCTGAATTTTGGGATTAGAACATGAGGGGTAAACAACCTCAGAGATCTGTGGGGTGCCATGCTGGACACAGGCCTTTTCATTACCATTCCCCCCCCAAGCAGCCAAACAACTCCACTGCTCAACCAACAGCATGACACAGCATAGCCACCATTTTATATAATTACAAACCACTTCCATCTCATTTACTCCATACCAGATGATGGTGAAACTGACAAGAGAGCCAGCATAAAACATAGTGTTAAGCTTCTTTTTTTTCCTTTCTAAACCTGGCAATTTTTTGGATGCATAACGCTTAAGATCACAAGATGTTGAAACAAACAAGTAAACCGCTCAAAACAAACTAAAATGGCCGATAATTACCAACAACATGTGAATGAAAAAGGATTCAAAAACTACAATGAATTGTCTTAACGTGAGAATGGGGGTCTTATTTTTCTAAATTGGTAGAAAAACCTGTTTACAAAGACTGTGAACAATTGCAGTGTGCAATACAGTTGAAACTTGGGACAATTTTTTTCACTGATTGGAAAGTAAATGGGAATTTAAACTTGTGTACCAATTCATCTAGTTGACAAAGATTTTTATTTTTAACTTGGACACTATTGACATATACTGGATTGTACTGAGAGAAACCTAATTCTTAAAACATTTGAAAAACAAATTACCATACATGAACAATACAAGGCAATGAAGACGTGCATCATTCGGCGGGCACTTGGCCTAATACGGTTAGATCACGTCACTAAACACAAAAAATACATGTGGCCCACATAGAGTCACATTGCCACGTGCTTTGAAGGGACGAGATGCCAATAGGCAGGACTGCCCTGTGCCTAATCCCAACAGACGATGGCTTGATCACCTTAAAGAAGACATGCGATTTGCAAATGTCATCCCGGACGTCACCCATAATCGAAACAAGTGGAAACCAGCATTACAAAAAGGGGACCCTACAGCCATAAAGAACAAATGCTAGAAATATGATGAAAGAATAGGATTCACGAGAAAAGGCCTGTCTCAAAAACACTTCCACAAATGTTGCATACTTCAGTCCAGGAAAATGCTGGGGTATTGTAATGCACCGGAGGCACAAGAGCATCTCCTAACTTCTAGCAACTACTAGGAGATCAATCATCTATTAGAGCATTTTATAGGTCACCAAGTAAAAAGTACATGAATATTAATTTCAATCTATTTTCAAGTTATTAGCCATACTAAGATACATTATATTTTCAGGTGTAATGTAGAATTTGAAAATTGCACGACAGTTCATAGCTTACAAGCTCATTCATTTCACAAGGAATATTAGCTGGCATAATAGCAAGAAACAAAAATCGCTGAAATATTTCTAGTGAGATGCTCAGTCAAAGTATGACCTTGCATTTTTAAAACATGATTTAAAGTTGTTTTGCATTGCCATCACTTCTAGGCAAATTTAATGTGGTGAATATTTTCAAAAAATCCAAATCACAATTACTGTTCATCATGTTGCAATGCAAATTTTTTGTATCTTTTTAAACATTGCTAGATATGCTACTGTTTAATTTCAGTGTAAATTTCTGAAGAACTATGCTAGGTGCATGTGAGGGGAAACATTGCACAAATTCATGCTATACATCATTTAAAAAAATGTCCAGGGATATATGAAGGATTTTGGTCTGACTCAATTTCTTTTTTTTTTGAAGGGAGTGGTTTCTTACATTCACTCATTTAACAATTTTAATTTTTCTCAAGTTATGGCATGCCATGTAATGGAGAGACATACTTAAAATAGATTTCCATATGACTGAACATTAGAATGCTTTATTTTATTGCTTTATTTCTATAATTCAAAAAAAAATTCGGAGACGTTTCCATACACGTGTAACATGTTTTGATACCAATGTGGCTTCACTGTGGACAGCAAAATAAGAATTTAATCGTACAGAGGAACAAGTTTTCAGACAGTAAATATGACAAAATGCACTTTAAACCTGCATAACCCCCCCCATGCATAAAATGAGGTAGCATGACAGGCACCTTTCTTAAAAAAAAAAAAAAAAAAAAAATTAAAAATGTCTGGAAATATACAATTGTGTAAGATGTATGCAAAGTGTATACCCTTAACAATTATGGTGTATATTTAAAAAATAATCACAATTCGTGTTCATTTCGTAGGAACTTTCCAATTCCTTTTGTGTTTGTGAGTTTATGGGAAGGGGCGCAAGCTCCGGTTAGCAGCTTTCCAGGTGCTTTTATTGCATCTCGTTATCAGTACCTTATCGGTGGAAGTTCCGAATCAACACCTTAACACATAAATGAGTGAGAACAGCCCCATGTACAGCGAAGAGCGCAGGCAGCGATAAGAATTAAGAAAAAAAGGTCACACGCCGATTCATTTCTTTAAACTGCGTTTGACGGTTTAGCTTAAGGCATCGCGACATGCATCATTTCAGTGACGACATAGCCCCGGCTAGCAACGGTTAGCATTAGCGTTTCGTACCTGCGCTGCTTCCACCGGCTTCTTCCCGAATGTGTACAGCTCGATCCACTCGAGGAGATGCTAGCAAATATGCCACTTAGCGTTTGCCTTCTCAGCCCCTTTCGCCGCCCGGTGACGGTGCCGTTCGATGTAAACGGAATGACTGCGTGTGACTACGAGGTTAACTGCAGCATCCGTACTTGAGCTGGGTTTTTTTTTTTTCTTCCTCGGATGAATTTAAATGTCACACATTGTGCCTAGCCACGCCCAATGGGCTGACAGCTTGGCCGGGCCGCGCAGTCCAATGAGAAAAGAGGCAGGGCTCTCCCACTCGGCCAGTGATGGGGTAATTCGTCGAACGACCCGGTAGTCACACAGTCAAAAAAAAGGAAAAGCTTCGCAAGAGGTTATAATAGTTCAAACATGGTCTTTCGTTCGGTGTGAGCCGGCGCCGTCTTCCTTCGGCCCGAGTTCGGATTTAACGGGAGCAACCGGAATGCAAGCGCGGTAGCTTGCGTTCGCCTTAAGTCAGTGCCTCGTAATTATTTTCTGTCACGCCCCCAACTATATATACACCATCATTTGTCTATAAAATGCGTATGTATGCGCCTCATTCTATCCGTATTTCTTCCAAAAAGCGGAATGTTGGTTGCCAATAGTGGGGAAGTTTTCGTTGAAAGAAGTCAAGCGGCATATCAGCGGAATAGGGGTGTATTGTCTTTAAGTGACGCTCCGTGTATTTGGCTTCATGCTGTCCGCTGACAACATTTTTAGACACAGTAAATACATCTCCGTCTGTCACCGCCTCGCTTTTCATCCCTGTTCAATATTTTTCCACGATGTCTCTTGAAGGTTTATTCACCGCACTCCAGATTTCCTGCTCTGCGCTGTGTGACCGCATGCTCAGTGCCAACAAAACCCTCCACCAGAAGCATGTTCATCATTTTTCATTTTTATCTATTTCTACAATTTTTAAAGAAAAAAAAAACATTTGGTGTACAAAATGACCATTGATTTTTTTTTTTTTGTGATGACATATTCTGGCCAGCAGTATTGAGTCAAGGAAAGGCCTGAGAGGCCATCATGTGACTGGAAGACAAACACATTCAATGTTACATTATTCCAGTGTCAATCAGCAGACAGTTTGAATAGCAGGTCTCTTCGTTGTATAGATATATTTACATAGCAGTTGAAGATACACTGCTGAAAGGGTAACATTTGCATTTTTTTTCTTTTTCTCCTTTTTCAGCTGTTCCCTTCAGGGGCGACCCCAGCAAATCATCTTCCTCCATACAACCATATTCTCGGCTCCTCTTCTCTTACACCAACTAACTCCATGTCCCTTTTCACGACATTCACAAATCTCCTATATTTTCCTCATCTTACAGACTCTTTCAGACTCGCTCCCCACAAAAAAAAATTCTAAAAAAATTGTAATTCTTTTGGGGAATTACAAATAGGGTAACTTGAGTGGGAAATTCAGATCATCTGTCCAACTTTGAATTTCTCGCTTGGTTTATTGACATATTGGTGTTTAACTGCTTTGCCAGCAATGTTTAATTTTTTCTTTAAAAAAAGCATCTACTTATACACGACTGGTGGTATTTGAACAACATACTATGGTCCAGTTGCAAATTAAGGTGTTTAAAATAGATAATTTGAAAAACATAACTATATACATCAGGTCATTACATCCCAGCATCATCAACCCTAAGTACAGTGACTAAATAATTAGTCTGCTGCACTGTGGAAATTAGGTTTTAGAAATTAGGTCTTTGCTACAAAACAATGAAAATGTTAAATGTCCATTTTGTATAGTTATGAGAGAAGCCTTTCAATGTCACTCAACAACACTCAACATTAGGTATAGCTTCACAGATCTGACCAATTTTCTGACGTTTTTTTTCTTGTCACAGCTAAATATTTGAGCTTTACTGTGTCAACAGATTTATGCATTGTTTACTTCATTTGCCTCATCTAAGTGTTAAGTTTCTGTTGTATCAGTCACAATCAAGGTTCAATAGGCAAGTGTACCAGCAGGATTGGCGACTCGGAAAGAAACCAAACCTTGCCCAACTCTCTGCTATGTAATTGTGATGTGGGAATTTGACGCATTCTGGTCGCAAACAATGACAATGAACTCTATAGTCAAGTGGGAAGGGTTTCTTGCTCTGAAAATGTGAACTAAGACAGGTTGTTGTATATTGCATTTTTAAGGATTTTAGTCTGATAACCATCAAATATTTTTCTAAAATACTTATGCTAAACTTATATAAACAAAGCTGTAAAGATCATTTCACAGGTTTTAAACAAGTGTCAGCAGCATTGGATATTTAGACATTACCATCTCTTTCAGAAAAGTTAACTATTTCATTTTTTGTTGTAATTTTATAATAAATTTTATAATTGTAATACAACTATTTTTATGATAATTGCACATAAATATCGATAGATTGTTCAGCAGTTAAAAAACAATCCAGTGAATAAATTATTTTAGACATCCAAAAAGCCTTTTCAGGGTGCAAAATTTGACCTCACCTGAGGTGAGAAACATCACCTGAGCAATGACCACATTGAAACCATGAACACCATGGACACTGCTCCTCAAATATTTGCCTGCTGATAAAGCATGGCTGACATACCTTTCATATTTTCATATTTAGCTCACTCTGACTTGAAGTCAACAGACTTTATAATATGAAATATGCAGTTGATTTCAGGTATTTTATATTTCCAAGTGTTTTCATTAATATAGTGTGGAATAATAGGTTACTTATTTTTAATGTTTTGGAAATTTAATCAAGTGCATACGATGTATGGAAATTAAATGGTGATTTTCTAGGTAACATCAACCAATAAAAATATGTATATTGACATTTTTTTTAAAAGATATATCTAGCACACTTTAGGGTACACTGATGTTACTGAGGTGGCTTCCCTTTTTTTCATTTGGTCACTTTTTGATTATGTGTACTATATATTTGGTTTTATACATGTTTTTATGGCAGATGCACATTGAATTCTAGGTACTCTCATTCCAATTTACTCATATATACATATATATTCAGTCATGGCCAAAAGTTTTGAGAATGACATAACCATAGAAACATCTGGCAAACACCTAAAAACCCTGAAGGAACAGACTTTGTGAAGTGTCATTTTCAAAAATTTTGGCCATGACTGTATATATGTCTGGACAAGGGAGCATTTGTTGAGAACAACAATTAAAACCAAATAAAAAAACAATTGAAATATATGTATATGTATACATATATATATATATATATATATATATATATATATATATACTGCTCAAAAAAATAAAGGGAACACTTGAACAACACAATGTAACTCCAAGTCAATCACACTTCTGTGAAATCATAGTGTCCACTCAGGAAGCAACACAGATTCATTTTGACTTGTTTTAAGGACATTACATCAAAGTTGGATCAGCCTGGAGTGTGTTTTTACACTTTAATTTTGAGTGTGATTCCTAATCCAGACCTCCATGGGTTGATACATTTGATTTCCATTGATCATTTTTGTGTGATTTTGTTGTCAGCACGTTCAACTGTGTAAAGAGCAGAGTATTTCATAAGAATATTTCATTCATTTAGATCTAGGATGTGTTTTTTAAGTGTTCCCTTAATTTTTTTGAGCAGTATATATACAAATTTAATTAATCAAAGTACAGGAAAAAATTAAATAATGGCAATTTCTGTGATATACTACATAAATGGATATGCTAAAAAAGGTCAAGTCATCACTTATAAGGTACATGTAAAAGCCCCTTTAACAAAATGCCAAAAACAATTAAAAACAAAAAGAGTGATTATAAGGGTCAATGGATTTACAATAAAAAAAAAAAACAACACAATATATTATGTTTCTTATTACAGGATCAATGATGGTATGTTTATTTTTCTGGAGGCTGAGGTGCAGGTGTGACAGTTTTTCATAAGACCAAACGGCTGTACCAGGACTGTGCAGTTGTGACACGGAGTGCATACTAACCGACCTTTTTCCGGTTCTGACGGGAGCCTGGAAACGGTATTCACGTTCGGACTTGCCGGTGAAACAGTAACGTTACGTAACCCGGCATCAACAGCATTTACAAACCAGCTCTGTCTGCGCCACCACAAGTGGGTGACACGCTCACATCATGAATGGCACATCGATTAGCCAATGAGGCGACGGGGGTGTGGGGCTGTAGCCAATCGTCGGCGAGAGGCGCACCGGGAGGCGAGATAGGGTGATTAAAAGGCGGGCCATGGCGGTGACGCAGCGGGGAGAACTGGTGTGACTTCCTGGGGTTACCGGGGTTCATGGAGCCGACAGAATTGTCTTTCTCTGACCTGGCTGACAGTCAACAAGCGAACGGACGTGTGACAAAAGCGACGCTTTACTTGCTACCTTAACTGCTTTCTTTAAGAGGCTCTTCGTGATTCAAAGAAAATCAGTGATCAGCGTTTATTCATAATTCATCCATATTGTAGCGCGGGGCGTGGACTGGCCAGCGGAACCCCAGAATCCTCTGCGGACGATGATGACTACTATTATCTATTGTTATGTTTTACTTGAAACTGGCACAACAATTTCCTTCAAGATAAATAAAGTTGTTCTTATCTTATCTTATCTTATCTTATCTTATCTTATCTTATGACGACGACTGTTGGGAGCTTCTCTTGGTTCTGTGTTAAAGAACTCCATGGTTGAATAACTGTGTTCGATGTGTGACACTAACCTGCACCATTAGCTACCATAATGGGGGAGTGCAATCTCAGGCTAACTGAGAGAGACAACCCCTGAGTTTCTACGGTTCATTGTCTGTTGAATTAAAACCAACTTCTTAGGAGCATTTTGTCCTGGGCTACTCCTTGTTGATCAGAGTCACCAGCAAGGACTCTTATCCACTGCCACGGATGCACGATGCTACATTGCGGGGTCCGGCTGGTTCAGCTTCCTTGACCTCAGGAATGGTCATTAGGAAGTGGAGTTACCACCAAAGGCATACCCCAAGACTGTTTTCCAAAGGCAAAGGACTATGGCAGTTTAGGGTAATGCCCTTTGGTCTTTGTAATGCACTGACCACCTGTAAGCGCCTCATGGAGAGGGTCCTGCACAGTATTATAATTATTTTTCCTTTATTGATCCTCGTGGGGAAATTCGTTTTCTGTAATTAACCTATCATGGATGAACCATGAGCAGTAGGCATGCCGTCAACACTTCGACACACCAGGAGGAGCCAGGAATCAAACCAGGAATGTTCGGTTCCCTACCTCCTGTGCCACGCCGCCCCCAAAGTCTGATGTTTTCCTTGCCATTTGCTAGGCCAGCCTCCGCCTTAACCCGAGGAAGTGCAAAAAATTCTGGCAAGAGACATCTTTTTTGGGCCATGTGGTGAGTGCAGCTGGAGTAACCACTGACCCAGCAAAGATAGCAGCCATGAGGGACTGGCCTGCTCCCCAAAGTGTTGGTGAGTTGCAGAGCTTCTTGAGCCTGGCCTCCTACTACCATTGGTTTGTTAAGGATTTTATTATGATTGCCGACCCCCTGCATGTGCACTCCCAGAAGGGGAGGGTTTTTCAGTGGGGTGAGGACTGTGCCCATGCGTTCTCACAGTTTAAATTGGTACTTATCAAGGCCCCTGTTTTGGCTTTTCCCGACCTATGAAGACCCTTCACTGTGGACACAGATGCAAGTAATGTGGGTCTTGGTGCAGTGGTGTCCCAGGAAGGGGATCAAGGAGAGCAGGTAGTTGTTCTCTCAGCCGTCCCGAGAGGAAATAGTGTGTTACTCGTTGGGAGCTGCTGGCTGTGGTCTGGCACTGCGCCGCTTCCGCCCATATCTTTATGGTCAAAAGTTCCTCCTACGCACTGACAATGCTTCCTTAACGTGACTACTTAATTTAGAGAGCCAGAAGGGCAATCGGCTAGGTGGCTCGAGGCTTTATAGAACTACGATTTCGAAAATTTACTACTGGGGGGGTCGCAAACACACTAATGCAGAAGCACTGTCCTGGCGGCCCTGCCGGGAGGAATTGTGCCACCACTGACAGCGTTCGGAGGAACGGGAAGAAGGGACTCGGGTAGTTGCAGCCCTGCGAGATGTGCCAACCGGCGATGTCACCCCAGGCAGCAACGTTGGTGATTCCCCGGGCCTCTCTGCAGCCACCGACTTTGGGAGCTTTGAGCCCCAGCAGCTTCAGGAGGACCAGGATGATGACCCTGCTCACTCCTATGTGCGGAGGTGGGTGGAAGCCTGTCAGTGACCGGCATGGCCAGCGGTTTCAATGCTTGATACGGAGCTCTTTATTCACAGCGGACCAACATAGTAACCTATGAAGGCCTCCTCCAGCGCAGTTGGAAAAACCTCGGGGACAACCGTGGCAACCCCCGCTCCTGGTACCATGCAAGCTAAAGCAATGAACCTAAGGCAATAAATGGGGGCATAGTCACCAAAATACTCCAATGGCTTCCAGCCCGGTTCTACGGGCCTGGATATTGCCAGGAGCTTGTTGTTCAACGTTGTGACGATTGCACCAGCCAGAACGGACAAACGCGGTGCTCCCACACCCCCTTGCAGCTGTATCAGGTGGGCAACCCCATGGAACGTGTAGCTGTCGACATCCAGGGTCCCTTTCCGGTTACACATCAAGGGAACCACCACATCCTGGTTGCCATGGACTATTTCACCAAATGGCCAGAAGCATTTGCAGTTCCTGACCAGAGCCCCATCACTATGGCAGAGCGTTTGGTAAACGAGATGTTCTGGCGCTTTGGGTTGCCGGAGGAGCTGCATAGTGACCAGGGGAAGAACTTAGAGGCCCAGGGGCTCAGGGGATTAAGAAAGCCCCAACACCACTACACCCTCAAAGTGACGTGTTGGTCGAGCGGCTTAATTAAACCCTGGCTACCCAACTGGCGATTCTGACCAGTCAGCAGCACTGAGATCTGGATCTGCACTTACCACTGGTCCTGTGGGTTTATTGGTCAGCAGTCCACTAAGTGGACCCCCACTTATGTTTGGGAGGGAACTACGCACGCCTGTGGACTTGGTCTTTGGGCCCCCGCCAGAACCTGAAGTGGAGGGCAAACCTGGCTTGGATTACCTGTACCATCTCCGAGAACGACTCAAGGTGGTGCATGAGCAAGCCCTCACAGACGCGAGGTCCAAACAGAAAAGGGCCTATGACGTCTACTGTTGTAGAGAGGAATTTGCTCCCAGGGCCCAGGTGTGAGTGTACAGCTCGATGAGGAAAAGGCCTCTCCCCCAAGCACTGGGGGAGAGGCCACTAGGTTGGGCCTTGCACTGTTTTCCAAAAACTGTCAGATGTTGTGTATAGGGTGAGACTAATGCAAAGGAGTCACGTGGTAGTCTTCCACAAAGACAGACTTGCCCCGTACCAACCTCTACTCTAACCAGAGGGCGAGATTGGATACTGGCCACCAGAGACCAGCTCCCCTTCCAAGCCCGCTCAGGAGGGACCTAGTTGGCCTCGCCGACGCTATAGGACCCCAACCCACTTTAAAGACTTTGTAATGAACACAAAGGTTGCTGGGGACAGCTAACCTGCTTGGTGGGGGCTATGTAGCGTGGGGTGGGGACCTGGCACCAGAAACCCAGAATCCTTTGCGGGTGATGATGATGATTATGACTGTTGGGCATTTCTCTTGGTTCTGTGTTGAAGAACTCCATGGTTGAATAACTGTGCAATACTGTGTTCGGTGTGAGACACTAACCTGCACTGTTAGTTATCATAATGGGGGAGTGCACCTTCAGGCTAACTGTTAGCGCTGAGAGAGAATCCCCTGGGTTTCCACTGTTCATTGTATGTGATAATAAACCATCTTCTAAAGAGAAATTTATCCTTTATTCCATCTATTGCTTTGCTAAGCTCCAGCTCACCAAAATAAAGTGAAATCTGAGTTAGGTCATTCATATTTTGTCTTCTCTGATTGTTGTTACTATTGAAATAACACATGCTGAAGGGCTATGAGAGTGCCCAAGGTAAATGGGCTATTAGTCACAATTGAAACACAGCTGGACAAAGGATACAAAAGTATAAGCAGTTCAATAGTCGGAATGCCTTTCAAGTCTGAGTGGTTTAGCATAAATGTTTATTCTGGAAGGGTAACTAATTGGTTAACCCAACCTTGTAGCTTTTGTGGTTAACAGACTGAATGCATAAAAAACAGCTAAAACTGGATGCTTAAAAAATGTAAATACAATCAAATAAAACATACATTCAAAAGACCTGAGGATATAGAATGACTGAAACAGTTCAGGGCTTTTTCAGTGTTTTTCCAGTTTCTTGGAGCAACTTTATTTGTAAGGGAAGTAATGCCTGTAGCTAACAACCTAACCACACAGCACCTTGTGCTGTCAGCAAACTGAAATTCTGAGTTCAATATTTACCAGAGACTCTTTCAGACTTTAAGTTAGTCAAAGTTAAACTGGAAGTTATCTTTCTTCAGTGTTTTTAATTCCAAAATGTTTTACAGTGTCAGCATTTGATGATGAGCTTCTAACTTTGTGTTGTTCCTTGTGTAAAATGAGTACTTTGACAATATTCTTTTGGAGTTAACAACTCAAATATGACCCCTGAAGTTGAAAAATATCATGAATAATAGGTATTATGGATAAAGTGTATACAATTCCCATAAAGCAACATTCTGTCTTCCTTCTATCATCATTCTCAGTCCATATCTGTAAACCCTCATGATTTGAATGTTGATAACATCTCTTAACTACTTTCACAGGTGGCTTATTCAGCATCTCTTTCCTCATTGTTCATCAATCTTTCACATTGTAGTTCCTGATCCTGGTAGTTGTGGTTTGAGTTTTAGGTCTGGGGGTCTTGGACGTCTTCTGTGGTGTTTTTTCAGGAGCCTTCCTTTGCTGCTTTGAGGGATGGCTATGGATGGGAGCGCTGATACCCTGCAAACTCACTCCAGTATCTGCAGGCTGGGCCTCACTCCTCGTGCTCACAACATTGTCACCTTTATGAGCAGACAATAGGATAGAGGTATTAATCAAATTTACAGCATTTTCACTGTTTGCTTAGAATACTTTTTTGGAATAATTTTAAAATGACAATTGCTAAGAACCAAAATAAAATAACATAAGCCAAAAATAAAAATTTATATTTTATCCTAACCAAAATTATGCCAAAAATTAGAACAGCATATAGACATTAACAAGAAATTACCTTGGTAAATGTTCTGTGAAAATATGAATTAAACAAAATAAAAGCAAATCAAAAACAGGAAATTACATTGGATCACAAAAAATAATAAGAAAGGATTGGTTTACAAATTCATGGCACCTTCGTTTGGGTTCTGGACTCAAAATTTAGGAAAAAAGAAAAAGGAATTATTTTTGTATTAATAATTATTATATATTACAGGTATTACCAGTCCCCTTTGAGCCCATGGCAATCAGACTGTACAGCAGCAGTTTATACAGCACACAACTCTGACCACCCGGAGCTGCATCTGTTACCACAGGACACTCCCTGTAACTGTCACTCACTCACATCACTTTACTCCTGTCCTCAAAGGATAGTAAAGGAGTTTGTCATCTATTTTATCCTTCTACTGTTGTTGTCTATGTCCTTTTTAATGGCTCTAATCATATTGATTGTCTTTTGTTACCTGTCCTCTGCCCTGTGCTGCAGTGACAGCTGAATTTCCCCTATGGGGATTATAAAGTACTTATCTTATCATATCTTATCTTATCTGTTTGCTTGTGTGTATGAGATGAGATGAGATGAGATGAGATGAGATGAGATGAGAACAACTTTATTAATCCCGAAGGAAATTGTTGTGCCAGAGTTTCAAGTACAAAAACATAACAGTAATAGATAATAGTAGAAAGGAGGAAGAATAAGAAATATAATGAAATATGAATTGTCTAACTGTTAGCAGTAACTACAAAGATTGAAGATTCCCTGCGGCTGAGGGAAGAGGAATTAAAAAGTCTGATAGCCTCAGGTAGGAAAGACCTCCTGTGGCGTTCAGTGGAGCTCTTTGGTGGTATCAGTCTACGACTGAAAGAGCTCCGACAGGACATGTGCTTGTGTGTGTCAAGTTGCATGGGTGGGGTTATCTTTGGCCCGCAGGATAATATTTTATTACTATTAGAGGTGGCATGCCAATGTGTTGCAAGCAGCATTAATACTACAAGTCCCACAATGCACAAGTGCCGGCAAGCAGGAGCCCCACCCGCTCATCAGCTGGCCTTGCCGAGTCACCTGTTGTCAACTGTCAGCTACCCCACTCCCAAAAATGGCTCATCGAAAAGTGGACCTTGAAAAAAGGGGGCGTCAAGAAACGTGAGGGGCAGAGTATATGTTCACGGAGAGAGCAGCTACACTTCTGATACTGCGCAGCTGTCGGTTTTTATCCGTGGAGTGGACTCAGATCTGTGCGTAACAGAGCAACTTTTGGGGTTAAGATCAATACAAGGCACAACTATGGGAAATGAGATGAGATGAGATGAGAACAACTTTATTAATCCCGAAGTAAACTGTTGTGCCAGAGTTTCAAGTAAAAAACATAACAGTAATAGATGATAGTAGAAAGGAGGAAGAATAAGAAATATAATGAAATATGAATTGAAAGGAGATCTTTGAAGCGGTATGCGGATGTATAATTGAAATGGGCCTGTCTTGGGATAAACTTGTGGCACTGACCGAATGTGCGGTCAAATGAGTGGACTGATGGGCAGGATCCGGATACGGCATGTCTACATCAACACTTGTATAGCATCAGAGAGCAGAAAACTGAGCTGTAATTTGTGTCCTTTTTGTAATTTTTTTTCTTGTCACCACAAGGCATGTTGGATACGTCTTTAAAGAAAAGTCTTTTCTGGCTGTGAAAAAATGTTCTCATTAGAAATTACCCTGGAAATGCTGCAGATAGTGCCATAAGAAATAACTTATTTAATGTAGTTCTAATAGGCAATAATTCAAAATCTTTATCAATATTTGCAATAAGTTTTATTCAATAAGTACTCAGGCTTATTCTACTTCTTCTAACAGAAAAAAGTAACACAAGCTAATATTTATCTTAAATAACACAAGCTAATATTTATCTATTTTTTCTAATATTTATCTTAAGTGATAAACCTGTTGTCGGGGTGAGTGCAAAAGGTTTGTCTAGCCACAGGCTTGTCAGTCTGATCTTGTTCCAAATGTGGTTGTGAAACCACTCCCTGAGGTGATCGGGCTCTGAAATTTCCACCCATAAGGCCACACATTTTAGTAACAACGCCCCTGTCTCCTACCATCCCTGTGCCCATATGACTTTCATTGACAGGGTTATGTCCATGAACTTAATGTACCCTAGTTTGTTGACTTACTGAAGCACCTTATTAATCAAGCCTCACACAGGACTGCACTTATGTGTCCCACAAAGCTCTATGATTAAGTCCTGCCCCCTCAAAATCAGGGGTAGGATTTTACAGTCCTTAACCAGTGGCCAAAAATTAGGTCAAAAGTATATTCATTGAAATTGAAGATATGTTTGGATGAGTAATGATGGAAATTAGAATAAGGTGCTATGGATAAAAATGAATAAATCCATTATTAAGGCCATTATTTCAGGACTTTTCCAATCTCAATTATCGCTGTGATTGGCTCTTGCCCACCCATGATAATGCTAAGAAAACGAATAGACATTGGTGATAGTGCGAGCACTGTTTCTGATGACATGTTCAGTGCAAGGTGGAGACATTTCGTCACTAACAAACTGACTGAATGATTATTCAGTCTATTAATAAGGATTGTCATCCTTAAAGTCTGCAGAAGATCCAGTGGGGCTTAGAGTAGTGGGGCTTTCCTGCTCTTAGGCTGTTGGCATAATGTAGAGGGCTAGCATTACTAATTCCTTCTTCCCTATACTACTGGCTTCCATATCAGTCACTGGGGTCAGCCTGGATTAATGTGAGGATACAGGACGTGTGGTGACGCAGAGGTTGCTGAAGGTGTTCCCTGACCAGACGCAGTGTAAGGGAGTTCGTTCAGGAGCATGATGCAGCTTTTGAGTCAGATGACAAAACAAACAGGGGTCAAATTCCATAGAGGTGTCAATGAGGAGAGTGCATTGGGATCAATATGATGACAGCATTCTGTCATTTTTGTAACTGTAAAACCTCCAACTGTCTTGATCCCTCAACCAGATTTTCACCTAATGTGACATGCAAAGAGGTAAGTGGGCTTCATCCAATCACTTGGACAATTATCACTGGCCCTTCAGCTCTGGAACAACTTACAATAGATGAGAATCATTGTGCCTGGCCTGCTCCTGAACGCTAACCAGACTGGGTGTTTGCAACCACAAGCAGCAGTTCCTAAACATTTTAAATCGTCCGACCATATCCCAGAGAGAAAAAATGTGTTAGCTGATCAAGGGATACTTTATTGAAGGAAATTCTCCTTCCATCCAATTAGCTGCTGAGTAAAGAATTTTCATTTTATTTGATGCTGGAGGAAATTTGCTTCCCATCAAGAGGCTCTGCTCAGAAATTTGCAGATTATCACTTTCAGCCCATGTATAAAACTAACAGAGCACCACAGAACGTGTCCTACATTATTGGAACCGTTTGGTTTGCAGCCCACATGGGCAACACACCAGCAATAGGGGGGACAACTGATAGTCCAACGTGCGGTGCTTATGTGCCTCTTACAGCGGTAAGGCGGTCTGAGCTGGGTTCTGATGCTTCTAAAGATAGCAGAGAAAAGGGGCCCCCTAGTCATCCTATAAGAGGACAGAATTTATTCAACAGGAGTCTTTGCTCCACTGAGGATACCTTCTGAATTGGCAGACGTGCTGAGTCCATGGTCCAGGATCTCCCAAAGGTCTTGTAATGGCTGCAGAGACTCCTCTGACTGCCATGGTGACCAGGAAACAGTAGAAACGGATTGGGACTTCAATTCTGGTGGCCTCTGTGGTTGGCTGATCCTTGGCGTGTTCTCAATGTTTCTGGAGCCCTGAGGAGAATACACAGAAGGACTGTGTTAATATATTTTATTTGAATTGTATAGAATAGTCAAGTTTCTTTTTTTTAAGTTACCGTCGTATCAGACAATATTTCAGGTGTAAACTTGGATTTGAGGCCTTTGGACCAGGGGTTTTTAGCCCCTTTACCGGAGGGACTGTGGTGGCTGTGTCCACGGAGTTGTTTAGCAACAGTGCCATCTTTCTGCTTCACGGCAAAAAGCAATTCCTGAGGGAACACAGATATCAGTGGTCTCAGTGCGCTATCTGCTGGTATAAATGTTACATTTTCTCAATGTCTTCATTCATCTAAATGTGCCTAACATCAAAATAAGTGTTTAGAATTCTTTGATAGATATTCTAACACTTTTCCTACCTCTAAAACTCCAACCTAATTTGCTATTTAACACAGTGTGAGAGATGTTTCAATAAAAAGTCAATTGAATTGAAATACTTCTTTCTGACGATTCAAGGATTCAAGATTTTTAAATTGTCATTGTGCAGGCACAATGACGATCTGTAGTCAGAGCCCCCAGCTTGGAGTATGTACAGGATTATAAATAGACACGTTATATATATAGTGAATAGACATGATACATACAGTACGGTATGGATATTATATACAAATGGACATGGTATATACATATAGCAGCAAGATGGCATGAAGAGTGACATGAATATGACTGCGGTTTAAAGTGCAGTTTAGCGCAAGGAGGTGAGATTGTTGGGTGGCTGTGAGATTGTCTCTGTGGGGGGGGAGTGGTTGTCAGCAGGGGGGCATTGTGTTAGTGTGTGCCTGAACAGGTAGGGGTTCAGGTGTGTGAGTGCTCTGGCACTCACACACCTGGCAGCTTACTAGGGGGTGTTGGGGGAGAGATTGCTTTACAACTCTTGGATAGAAGCTGTTTTTCAGACAAAAGAAGATGGGGAGGATATTTCTGTGGTGAATCAGGAAAGGGCCTTGTGTGGAGTGACAAACAGGGGGGCTGGAGCAGCTTGAGGGTGAGAGATGAGACACCGGAGCAGGTACCTGAGTGGTGAGCTGGTACTGTAGTTTCTCCAGAGAGGTCAGACGCCCGGCCTGCTCTCCTTGTTTCTCTGGGGATGACTCTTCCTCTAGCTCCACAGACTCTGTCAGGCAATAAAGGGGGAGTTACAGAGGGTTTGCATGTCCTTTAAAAATGCTAAAGTCTTTTACCTCCTAATGTGAAGCATTTGGATTTTATACTAGTAAAAGTCCCACTGTCAAAAGCACAATATCTATGAAGTGTTTCAATCTAGATGTAAAAAGTGTTCATGAAGGAGATGTGTGACGAGTATTTAATAATAATGCCCGTGTTTACTGATAGATGTAGAGTGATACATTTTGTGGAAATGGTAATATAACACTCAGTTTTGTGCGTTTATTTTTAAGATTTTGAGATTTTCTTCCCAGTGTTTTGTGAACACCCTGTAAAATTTAACTTGTTTTTCCCAGGATATCATTATCATTTTTGCCCTTAAAAATAATCACGGATAATGCATTTGTTTTGGAAACATTACTTTAAAAATTAACTTTGATAAGCAGGTATCAGCACATTGTTGCTTCTATTAATCATCGAGTCATCTGTCAGGGTCCTGATGTCATGCTGTTACAGTAGTCTGACCACTGCGGAGTAACAACTGTGTGTGTGTGTATGTGTGTGTGTGTGTGTGTGTGTGTGTGTGTGTGTGTGTGTGTGTGTGTTTGAGATCGTACCCTGCTGTCTAGCCGGGGTGATCTGGGTTCGAAGCTGGTTCCCCATGTCCATCAGCTGCTGCTTCTCTCTGCACAAGCTGGCGATGACTGATGATGCCTGGTTGAACTTGCTGCATCCCCGCTCACTCTTCTCACCCGACAAATTTTGGGGACGGGTGACTGACGTCAAATCTGGAGCCCAGTGCTGTTGCTGCTGCCTGAGATGGAGGTTCTCCTCTTGGAGCTGACGCATCAAAACAATGTGAAGGAAGAGAAGGTTAGACTAGAATGCCATAGCTGATAGGTGAACTGATTGGGGAAATACCCCTCTATAGAAATCAAATGTAGAGGAGAGGTATTGTGTTTTTTAACTGAACTCAGCTATTTTATGATTTTCCTCTAGTACCTGGTTTACGATGTTGGTAAGAGCAGATTGGATAGGTTCCACGACAAACTCCTGCCTCTCTGAAGTGGTAGGGTTGGACTGCTTCCTTGAATACAAACTACCCGAGTATTCACCTGAAACAATAATGGAAGAAAGTAAATGGTGTCAAGACAAAGTTCAATTCAAATACTCAATACTCCTTTTAACATGATGCTATTTAATAATTTCTGCCATCAAAGTGCACATTTCTGATTGGGTTACTTAGGTATAGTTCATGAAAACGGTTTGACCACATGGATTGATTAACGCTATTGTTGAGCTATCACATTCGGCAGCAAGACATAGAGACGGGTCATATTTTACAAAATCATTACACTCATAGTAATAATTTATCCTTTATTAATCCCCGTGGGGAAATGTCTTCTCTGCAATTGACCCATCATGGATGGACCATGAGCAGTAGGCATGCCGTTGACCAGCGCCAGAGGAGCATTTAGGGGTTCAGTGTCTTACTCAACAACACGTCCACACACTAAGAGGAGCCGGGAATCGAACCAGGAACATTTGTTTCCAAAGACGAATGCTCCATCTTCTGCGCCACACTGCCCCCGGTTACTCTAAATTTAATATAATCCAATATTCTATAACACACAAACAATGCAGCCACTTGGGGCACAGGCCAGTGTCTCCCTTAGCCCACCTTGAGGTGGCACTGGCCAGTGACCCAGTCCCAGCCCAGATAAATGCAGAGATTGCGTCAGGAAGGGCATCCAGTGTAAAACTTGGATGCCCTTGGATGCCCTTGGATGCCTAAAACTTCAGTTGACGTCTGGGTTAACAACAACTGCCATCTGTGCCAATAATCATACAGGGTACCATGGGAAATTGGGGCTACTGTGGGTCCAAGAGGGAGAGGAGGAATATGTGATCGGAGGCAGAGAGAGAATAGGACATGCAATGATTTTGGGACTGATGGTAGGGACTCTGAATGTTGGCACGATGACAGGAAAAGGTTGAGACTTGGTTGGCATGATGCAGAGAAGGAATGTGGATATACTGTGTCCAGGAGACCAGGTGAAAGGGCATAAAGGCTAGAAGCTTAGAAGCAGGTTTTAAGTTGTACTATCATGGTACTGACAGGAAGAGAAATGGAGTAGGAGTTATCTTGAAGGAGGAGTTTGTGAGGAATGTTCTGGAGGTGAAAAGAATATCAAATAGACTGAGAAGTTTGAAAGTGGAAATTGAAGGTGTGATCCTCAATATTATTAGTGGCTCTGCCCCACAGGTGGGATGTGAGTTACAGGAGAAGAAGTTCTGGAATGAGTTAGATGAAGTGATGTAGAATAGTCCCACAGATGAGACGGTGGTAATTGGTCCAGATTTCAATGGACATGTTGGTGCAGGCAGTAGAGGTGACAAAGAAGTGATGGGCAGGTTTGCTATCTGGGATGAGAACACAGAGGGACAGATGGTGGTAGACTTTGCAAGAAGAATGGAAATGGCTGTAGTGAATACTTTTTGCCTGAAAGGCAGGAACATAGGGTAACATATAAGTGCGGAGGGAGCACGCAGGTAGACTACATCTTATACAGAAAAGGGAATCTGAAAGAGATCTGTGATGGTGAGAGTGTAGCTAGGCAGCATAGGATGATGGTTTGTAGGATGACTCAGGTGACAAAGAAGATCAAGAGGACAAAGGAAGAGCAGGGGACAAAGTGGTGCAAGCTGTAAAGGCAGGAGTGTTGTATGTTTTTCAGGGAGGAGTTGAAAAAGGCTCTGGGTCGTCATGGAGAGCCGGATGACAACTACAGCTAATTTTATAAGAGACAGGTAGGAGAGTACTTGGTGTGCCGTCTGGAAGGAAAGCGGATAAGGAGAGAGAAGGGAGTGAGAGGATCCCTGAGGAATTGAGACAAAGTGTGATGGTGTCCATTTTGATGAATAAGGGGAATGTGCAGAATTGTGGCAACTACAGAGGTATAAAGTTGATGAGCCATACAATGAAGTTATGGGAAAGAGTAATGGAAACTAGACCTAGAGCAGAAGTCATCATTTGTGAGCAGTAGTATGGTTTCATGCCTAGAAAAAGATGCAGTATTTGCTTTGAGAATGCGAAGAGAAGTGCAGAGAAGGTCAAAGGGAGCCGTATTGTGCTTTTTTAGACCAAGAAAAAGCATAAGACAGGGTGCTGAGAGAGGAACTCTGGTATTGTATGAGGAAGTCTGGAGTGATAGAGAAGTATGTTATAATGGTGCAGCACATGTATGCTAGCTGTGAGACAGTGGTGAGGTGTTCTGTAAGGGTAACAGAGAAGTTCAAGGTGGAGGTGGGACCTCAGAGAACAGCTCTGAACCCCTTCTTGTTTGCAGAGATGATTTGCAGAGACTGAGATGGTTCAGTCATGTACAGAGGAGGGATAGTGAATATATTGGTGGATGGATGCTGGAATTGGAGCAGCCAGGCAGGAGGTCTCGAGGAAGACCAAATAGAAGATTTATGGACATAGAGAGAGAGGATATGAAGTTAGTTGGTGTGAGAGAGGAGGATACAGAGATTAGGGTTAGATGGAGAAGTTTGATTTGCTGTGGCGACCCCTATAGGGAAAAGCCGAAAGGGAAAAAAGGGAAAGATTCTATAACATAGAAAGTAAATGATATCCATTCCACCTCTGACCCCTTCAGAAGGCTGATGTCTTAATCATTCTCATCATCCTCCTTTCCCATAATTCTCCAAGTACTTTAATTTGCAAGTACTGATCTGGCCTAACTGTTAAAAAAACAAAACTCCTTGCAATTTGTTGAAAAGCACAATACAATTTTCTAGCAGACTCCTAAATTTTGGGGCTGGGTACATCAAATAACATGCTTTTCAGCTCTATGATAGAAATAACTGCTTTTAATAAACTTTCTTTTTTTGAATATCTAGACTGGCAGTGATTGTCTAAATTGGTGGTGACCTAATTTGTACAATTTACTTGACAGAAAGATTGTAGAATATGAGGCTGCAACAGTGTCAGGGGTACTATGCAATAGAAGACTATCAGAAGTCTTTCATATGTGAACCTGAATCTCTCAGCCAAAAGATTACCTTGCTGAAGTCCCTGGGTATGTCGATGTGTGGGGTCTGTGTGTGAAGGGCCAAGGTTCTCTTTAGATTTCGTTGTGGCTGGATGCAAGTCAGGGGGACTGGTGACGCCCCCTTTAAGCTGCTCCTCCAGGTGCCTGCATCTGGTCTTCAGCTGGCTCACCTCTTGCTCCAGAGCCTCAGTGTAGTCTGGAACTAAAGACAGGCGGCATGAAGTGATACATACAGTTATCAATTCATACAGTATGCGTGACAAAATCTGTACCTGCTGGGCTACTTTTGGTCTGGGATTGTAGCACTTCGCCATTCTGAATTCCAACTGGTGGTTGTTGATGCAGGATGGGATGAGAAGAGTGGGCTTGGAGGGGGGGCTGGGGCTGGGGTTGAGGCTGTGGCTGGGGCTGGGGCAGGAGAAGACTAACAGCCTCCATGTCCTTTGTCATCTGGGATACAACTGTCCGTAAAGCTTTATTCTGCTCTTGGAGGGACCGGATGTCCTCTGACGCCAGATATTCTACCGTTGGCATGAGACCCTGGGGGTGAAAATGCATGCACAACCACACACACATGCAACAAAAAAGATGGTTTAAAAACCAGGCAGAACTTTGGGATTGATCACATGGGATTGATCAGGATGATTCACAACCAGTTTGTCCAGAAAAACCTGACGTCTCTTGAGTGCTTCGGCATAAACTGTAATAACTACATGCACAGTTACCACATTTTATAGGCTGTCAGGCTGACGTCACGCCTAGACATGGGTGCGACACTGCAGTTGCTCGGTGCTGAACAGCAGTGCTGGCCCGCTGCGTGCCGCACTTTCCTTCACAGACACCCTCTGCCAACTAGATGGCAGACTGGACAAGGTAAACGCATCAAACCCATGCGAAGACAGCCATGTCAATTGGCTGCTTAACATCCGACAAAACTAATTGTTTGTATTCTCCTGTGTCTCGTCTGCTAGATAAGCTGATTCATGAGCTCCTATAGCAGCATCACAGCTTGTAGAGAACATCTTCTTCTCCTTTCAACTTCTCCCTATAGGGGTCGCCACAGCGAATCAACCTTCTCCACCTAACCCTATTCTCTGTATCCTCCTCTCTCATACCATCTAACTTCATATCCTCTTTCACTATGTCCATAAATCTTCTCTTTGGTCTTCTTCGAGACCTCCTGCCTGGCAGTTCTAAATTTCAGCATATATCTACCAATATATTCACTATCCCCCCTCTGTAGATGACCGAACTATCTTCAGTCTGGGTTCTCTGACATTCTCTCCAAAACATCCAACATGTGCAACTTGTAGAGAACATGCGGATCAATAATACCAATTTAATAATACCATAAAACTAAAATGTATATAAATATATATACACACACACACTCATATATATATATATATAAAGGTAGGCCCAAAAATATTTGGACAGTGACACAAGTTTTGTTATTTTAGCTATTTTAGCTCAGGATACAATTATGTAATTAGTATGGGCTTAAACTGCAGACTCTAACTTTTAATTTGACAGTAATCACATCCAAATTGGAGCAAGGGTTTAAGAATTACAACTCTTTGATATGTAGCCGCCTCTTTTTTCAAGGGACCAAAAGTAATTGGACAATTGACTCAGAAGGCTGCAAAAAAAAAAACAAGCCAGCATGGGCTCTCTTCTCTGTAACCTGTCATCAATTAAGCAGATAAAAGGTCTGGAGTTGATTCCAGGAGTGGCGTTTGGATTTGGAATTTGTTGCACAACATGCGGTCAAAGGAGCTCTCAGTGGAGGTGAAACAGACCATCCTGAGGCTGAAAAAAAGAAGAAATCCTTCAGAGAGATAGAAGAAATGTTCGGAGTGGACAAATCAACACTGGTTCATTTTGAGAAAAAAAAAGAGTGCACTGGTGAGCTTGGGAACTCAAAAAGGCCCAGACGTCCACGGAAGAAAAAAGTGGCGGATGATTGCAGAATCCTCTCCATGGTGAAGAAAAACCCCTTTACAACATCCACTCAAGTGAAGAACACTCTCCAAAAAGTAGGTGTGTCAGTATCTATGTCTACCATAAAGAGAAGACTTCATGAGAGTAAATACAAAGGATTCACCACAAGGTGCAAACCATTAATTAGCCTCAAAAAGAGAAAGACCAGAATTGACTTTGCCAAAAAACACCTGAAGAAGCCAGCCCAGTTCTGGGACAGCATTCTTTGGACAGATGAGACTAAGATCAACCTGTACCAGAATGATGGGAAGAAGAAAGTTTGGAGAGGAATTGGAACGGCTCATGATCCAAAGCATACCACATCTCCTGTGGCAGTGTGATGGCATGGGCACGCATGACTTCCAATGGCACTGGCTCGCTTGTGTTTATTCATGATGAGACAGAAGCAGCCAGATGAATTGTGAAGTGTATAAGGATATGCTTTCTGCTCAGATTTACCCAAATGTAGCAAAGCTGATTGGACAGTGCTTCGCAGGTGGAAAATGATTTAAAACATACTGCTATAGCAACCCGGACATTTTTCCAAGCAAAGAAGTGGAATATTCTGCAATGGCAGAGTCAATCACTGGCTCCCAACCCAATCGAGCATGCATTTCACTTGCTCAAGACAAAACTCAAGGCAGAAAGACCCACAAACAACAACTAGCAAAACATCACAAAGAAGGAAAGCCAGCTTTGGTGACGTCCATGGGTTCCAGACTTCAGGCAGTCATTGAAGGATTCTCAACAAATATTGAAAGTAAAATTTGACTCAGGGTTATGTTTATCTGTCCAATTACTTTTTAGCCCCTGAAATTGGTGTTTGTATATAAATAGCTACAATTCCTACTTGAATTAAACCTTAAAGTCTGCACTTCAATTACGTTGTAGTTGTTCCATTTCAAATTCAATGTAGTGGCAGGCAGAGCCCAAATCCTGAAGATTGTAACACTGTCCAAATATTTCTGGGCCTTAATGTATGTATTGATTTTTATCTATATATAATGTGCTGCACGAAGAGAATGAGGATCAATAACACCATCCCAGCTTATACATAAATATTCTGTGGGTGTGTGTGTGTGTCATTTCAGATATTTAGTGTAAGTGATTTTGGAGTAATTTGAGAAGGTGTTGTGTTATTTGCTGTGCCAGAGGGGCACTCAGAGGCCGGAATGTTGACACGGAGGGTGGCTATGAGCCAGGCTCAAAGGCCATCATTCCTCTGAGGGTGCTCGAAGAAAAGGCCATGGCCTAAAACTGGAAAGCAATGATTGCGCTTTAAGAGCATAAGCGCTGCACTGGAAATATGATACTACACATGTGACATGGGAGGGCAGTGTTTGGAATGGGGAATGGGGGGCAACATCTGGAGACTTCAAACCCAATGATAGAAACTACATTTGTATAAGATGTCTAAAACCTTCTTTCTTCTTAAAATTTGACATGGTTTGGTTATACATGTAGATGTTGTACATAATTACAGAATCTACAGAGGATGTCTGTGCAAAAAACATAATCTCTGTTACAGTTAAGGAAATTTAGCAGTTTTTTTGTTTCATTATTCTTACAGAAATGGCCATTCTTAATTTCAGTTGTTGGCAACTAAGCTGTGGCTGGGTTTGGGTGAAACATTGTTTTCCTATTTTTATTTTATACATCAACAATAACAAGGCACATAAAAGGTTCCAAATGAATGTTTGAAAAAAGAAAATAAAAAACAGTCACTCCTATTCCAGAAACAATGATTCATTTGGTCAAGATAATCTACAGATTCTGTTTTGAGTAGTGTCATGCTGGCAAGTGCGGTATCTCTCAAAGCTACTCTTTGGCAGTAGCTGGGGATTGATTTTCAGGAAATATCTATTTTTGGTCCTTTTGGCAACACAAGGGAATTCTATTTCATCCAGTTTGTATAAGAAAAAAAAATCAGTGTCTTAAACCAAAAGCATCTCAACAAATACATATAATAGAATTGTGGAAGCAGGATTAATCACAATGTCTTGCTGAAGTGACTCACAGCCCACATCACATTCAATATGAACATTTTGTGACTCTGAATTTAGTAATTTCATAAGGCATTATTTAAAATTAGGTCTGACATGTTTTACAGGAGAAAAAGCTCCTTCATAGCCACACAATGGAACAGATGAATGGCTAACATTTAGAACTGGCATTTACTATGTTTTGAAAGGGAGTTGTACAGTTAAACAGCAGTTTCAATTCAAGAGTATCTCATGGTTACCATTTTTTAAGTCCAGACCTTCTGTCTTTACCATGGTGCAAGCTGCCAAAGGTCGGTCCAACAACAAAAATGGTTGCATATGGTTTTTCGATTAAACTGAAACTTTGTCCTGACTATTTGCAGCATGGAAACATTTGCCAAATGCAACATTAGCCAAATGCATCCAATGTTAAGAAAACATGAACAGTGGCTTGAACCTTGGTCCGGACTTAAAAATGTGACCATGCCCTGAGATGTTCTGCTTCAGAGTTGAAACTCAGTGATGTTTTGGCTGTGCATGAAACTCAGAGGGGCTCTGTTTGTTAAGGATAACATGACGAGTTACATGGGACTGAAATTGACAGGTTAAAATTTTTCAGTAGTGGTTGACATTGCCAAATGTAAATGTAGAACCTTGATTATATGTTGGGCAAGAGTCATTTTTCACAATTGCATGAGTTCATATTAGTTATGAACTCGCAGCCAAGAGAATAAGCTGCGCTCGTTAATGTGAAAATGATCATCACTGGGGATAATAACCTTGACAAGATTTTTGACAAGACTAGATAGGAAATTATCAAATACAGAATGGCATTTGGGAGGAGTGTGGGGGTGGGGGGTCAAAACCAGAAGAAAGAGGGGGCAATCAGTGACACTAACACTTAGAGAACCTTAAAGACAATGCCCTTTAACGGAAGTATTGTGTTAAATAATAAATACATGCTATGGCTGTTTAATGGCTTGATGACAGTACTACTGTAAGTCATGTAGGTTCCAGGAGAGAAGTTGTCATGCAGACCCTTACTTTCTAAAATTCATGACTTACTCACTGCTCCCAATGCTGCTTTGCAATATGTTTTAGAGGACACTTCTGAGGTTACTTTCACAGACTACTTGATATGTCCACGCTGACATTTACAAGTAATCACTGCAATTGACCTTTAACATGTCCCAGTATACAGTGTGCCTGGCTAATAGTGAGCCACACAGTCTGTCATGAGATTTTGAATGACTTGCTGAATATCATTGACCAGTGGGATGGCTTGGCCAGTAGCTAAGCACACCAAGAATATTTAAAAGTGTTAAACTTATGGCTTGGGTGCTAAAGCAAGGAGCGGGTGTTGCACACTATGTGTGATATCTATTTCTATTTTATCCATAACATCATCCTGGGTTGGGGAATTCTTACTGTTATGGTTCTGTAGTTGGACCCCAATGCCAAGACAAGACTCGGCACCAGAACAGAGAGGTAAGTTCAGAAGAGTTTACTTAGAGGGGGAGCAGTGGATGAACAGTTACTCAAACAGGTGAAGACAGGAATGAGAGAAGCCTGGTTGGGTGAAGCAGGCACCTACTGAGGCAAGTTGGATCCAGTTGGGAGGCACTTGCGTACAAGGACGAGAGAAGCCCAGTTGGGGGACTCGTGGCCAGGCAGGGAGGCGCTTGCATACAGCGACAAGAGAGAGCCAGTCTAGGATGCGTGGCCAGATGGAGAAGCGCTGGCATACACCAGTGAGAAAGGTAAGGACAAGGGATACAAGATGCGACCCTGAACAGATTCAGCATTGTTGACCACCAGAACAGGCAAGAATGATAGTGGTACGGGAGGCAAGTGGTGTGTGTGGGGAAGGTGAGGTGAATGTTGAAAGCAACTCCTGGACAACAGCCTTTTCATTAAGGTAGAGAAATGCACTTCCACACTTCCATGCTTCCTCTGTGGAGTTCCACTCTCTGTTACCACACTGTGTTCCCCCATCTAGAGGGAACCTGATCATCCTCACTGTAGTAGACTGGTTTTCCAAGGCGGTACACCTGGTGTCTCTCCCTGAACCCCCTTCCTCGACAGACAAAGCAGAGCTCCTCATGAAGCATATGTACTGTCTCCATGTACTCCCAACTGACATTGTGAGCAACCGTGGCCCTCAGTTCATCCATCAACTCTGGAGGGCGTTCTGCAAGGAGATTAATACCACGCCCAGACCAACAGCCAGGCAGAATGGGCCGACCAGCACCTTGAGTCGACTCTGTTGCGCATCATCCCTCCTCAAAGAATAAGGACCTAACCTGGGTGGATTACGCGCTAAATGCCCAGGTCAGTGCAGCCACCGGCCTCACTCCTTTCGAATTCTTTCTGGACTCTCAGCCTACTTTGTTTCCTGCCCAGGAGCCCGAGGTTGTGGTTCATTTTGTCCAGGGTCATCTCAGTGATGCCAGTTGTGGAAGACAGACCACGTTTCTCTCCAAAAGGCCAATGATATGCCTGCAAGGAAGCCAATCACTGCCGCACCCCTGCCTCAGAGAACAAGGTGGACCAACAGGTGTGGCTCTCATCCTCGGACTTTCAATTGCAGATGGAGTCCCAAATATGGTCCCTCAGTTCCTGGGTCCTTACCAGATTGAGTGGGCCAACCCAACCCAACAGCAGCACACCTCTGACTTCCCTCCTTGATGCAGCGTATCCACCCAGTATCCAGGATCGAGCCATACTCCATCTCCCTTGACAGCCCACTTACAGACGGTTGACAGCCGATCCGAGTGGTTGGTACAGCAGCTGCTGCGGGTCTGCTGCAAAGTTTGCGGGTTCCGATACCTGGTCGACTAGGAAGGGTAAAGGCAAGGAGTGCAGCTAGGTTTCCCCGTCCCTCCTTAGGGATCCCGGGCTCCTGAAGGAGTTTTACTGGGCCCATCCAAATGAACCGGGCAGGTCACCAAGTGGCACCTGAGCCTGTAACGGCTCAGACATCTGGGCCTTCGCTGTGCCATCCCCCTCCTATCCCAGAAACTGTTGGTGATGACATGGGCACATCTGCGCAATAGAAATGAGCCCTACAGCATTGGCAATGAGGAGCAACACTGCACACCTGTATACAATCCCGCAATCACTACCACATGGCTAATAAACCGGGTTAGCAATCCACTCCTTCCCCAGATCTTGCGACGGTATCCTCGTGAAAAATTCTCTGTATTGCTATTCTCATGCCCAGTTCTGTTGCGTCTTGTTGTTGTCGTCCATCTACTGTATTAACCCCCCTCCACCCAACGGGCATTAAAGCATATCCTGTGTTGCTGCATTTCGATCTGAAGACCCCCTAAAACTTACCTGTATTGCTTGGTCTCGTTCACTTTTCATTGAGCGTAGTAACACAGTCAGGTCCTGGAGCTCTCGTTCTTTCTCCTTTACCTCTGCATTAGCCTGGCAGACCCAACCCCATGTTAGTAACTTTAATAATACGGGTATCTAACAAAGCATTGTGCATGAATCTATAAGTTTGAGCGGCAGACCTGGTCTCTAGCCTGGGTCAGCTCTTTAATCAGCTGCTCGTTGGCCAGATAGTGATCGGCCCTCACGTCCTCACAGCGTCTTTCCCAGTCCAACTCTACCTGGACTCGTTGTTGCTCTAAATCTCGCTCTCTCTTCAGGCCTGCACTTACCTCCTGCTTATACCTGACAAGAGTATTCAGACACGCACATATACAGACACAAATATACATTCACATACAAAATTCAAATTGAAGTATGAAGACACAAGGATACAGCAATATACAAACTATTTTGGAAGCTACCCTAGGTATGATGGGAAGGTAAGCCCCTTCTGACGGGTAACTGAACCCGCGTTCCATTCAGAAAACAATCATATTAATGGTTGTGTATTTGACGTCTAGCTTCATGTGTCACATTCCCACACACACACACATGTGCTGTATATACCGTATCTGATATGTATTTGATGAGGTTTTATGCTAACTAGTGGGAAGGGATTCTCCGTCTCTTAGCAGCAGTACAGAAAAAGAAGAGAATCCATGTTTTTCATCTAATGAGCAATTTCTAAACAAGTGGTAATGTGTCTTTAAATGACTTAAGTGATTACCTTTTCTTACTCCCACCCCCTTTCCCTTTATCTGGTATTCTCACCTTTTGATCTCCCCCCTGCTTCTCTCCACTTCAGCCCTAAACTTGACCTCTCTGTCCTGAAAGGCGATCAGCTCTGTTTCCTTGGCAACCATCTCACTGGAGACTTTAGTGATGTATTCATCCAAGACAGTCTGCGTTGTTTCCACCTGTGTGCGAAGCCTTTTGAAAAAGGAGAGACACACACACACATACATGCACATCAACGCCAGTTTTAAAGATCAAATGGTGACATCATAACCACCTACAGCTGCTGCTGTCTAAAATACAAGCTTTGTCTGCAATGCTATCTTAATGTCATATGTCATATTGTCTAATGTCTAATGCCATGCCTCTCTGTATCCTGTCAGTCTATGCTGTGGTCAGTATTTCAGGGAACATCACAGACCACTTTTAAAAAATTTGTTTATAGAGGTGTCCAGCATTTGTCTTTCAGCAACAGCTGTTTTTGTTGATTCTTGACTTCAAATAAAGTCATCCGAGACCAGGCCTTTTGTTTTAGTCTTCTACCCACATGAATCAGGAAGACCTGACAACTATAAAGTCTAGTACTGTCTTAAAAATTGAAGTAGTACCCTCATATGGGAATGGTGAGTTTATTGTATAACATCATGGCCAGTTAATCTGGCAATCTGTCTTTTTGAACAATTGTTAATCATCATAAAAACATGAAATTGGGGGATTTCCTGCATCCTGTCCTTTTTCTTATTAAGATCTACTACAATGGTTAGGAGCGTTTAGAGATGTTTTTTCTTTTTTGACAAAGATGGCTTCTTTGACTCCTCTCTTGAACCATCTGTCTTCTCTGGCCAGAATACGGACATTGCTGTCTTAAAACGAACGGCCCTTGTCCTTCAGGTGTAGGTGGACTGCCCTGTCCTGAAGTGGTGGCTCTCTGGTGTTGGGCCATGCATTTGTGCAGAGGTTGTTTGGTAGCTTGCACTGAGGTTTGTGACGACGTCTACATTGGAGAGACTAAGCAACCTCTGCACAAATGGATGGGTCAACACAGTTCACATGAGCCACCAGTTCAGGACAGGACAGTCCACCTATGATCTGAAAATCTCAAAATACAATATTTTATACCCAATAGAACATAAACAGCACAGATCGTGAAACTGAGACATTACGCCATTTCACGAAAAATATTGTTTCATTTTGAGTTTGATGGAAGCAACACATATCATAACAGTAAGGACAGGACAACAAAAGGTAGGAAAATAATTGGCACATATCAAAAAAACTAGAGGAGCAGCGGGGACAACTAATTCCTTTAACTTGCAACAGGTCAGTACCATGACAGATGGTTAAATGGCCTTTGCCTGATTGGACATCACTGCACAAGCTACAAGCACTTCTAGAAATCACAATCTGTGAACACAATTCACTGTGCAATTTCCAAATGCAAAGAAGCAGCAATACGTTAACACAATCCACAAACAGCGTACAAAGTGCATAGTACAAAGCACATAGATATTTGAGAGCAACATATGCTCCCATCAAGAAAATGTCTCTACTGGGGAAGGCCTTGCATATTTCAGAATGACAATGCTAAACCACATACTGCATCCATCACAACAGCATGGCTTCACTGAATAGCGTTCAGGTGCTGAAATGACCTGCCTGTTGTCACCAACAGAAAACATTTGGTGAAGCATGAAAAGAAAAATTCAGTTATAAAGGCCCTTGACTGGTAAACAGCTGGAATCCTGCATCTGTCAAGAATGGGACCACATTTCTCTCCAAAACTCCGGCAACTGGTCTCCTCACTTCCTAGATGTTAAAAGGGAGTTGTTGAAAGAGGATGCAACACAATGTTAAACATCGCCCGATT
Source organism: Fistularia commersonii (assembly GCF_037954325.1). NCBI lineage: Eukaryota > Metazoa > Chordata > Actinopteri > Syngnathiformes > Fistulariidae > Fistularia > Fistularia commersonii. The sequence goes on along the minus strand of NC_141316.1, from coordinate 1,975,013 downwards.
CCATTTTTTTTTGAGATGTTTCACTGCCATCAAATTCAAAATGAGCCAATTATTTCTATCAAATGATAATATGTGGCACTCTCAATATCTGATATGTTTTGTTTATTTTCTATTGGACAGTAAGTATGGGTTAATGAGATTTACAAAACATTGGATTCTGTCAACAGTCGTATCCAAAACATTTGTCACACTGTGTCCCTAGTGGGACTGGGTTATACTTGATTATTTTTTCATCAGTGCACATGTCTTTGCATTGAAATCGAAACACTTTATAGAGGAAGACAGAGATTTTGGGAAATTTGCAGGGTTTTCAAGACCTGTGCAGGAAGACATTTGTATTTGACAATGTATTTTTCTTGTCCATGACTGCACTAGGCAGGTGGAAACTCCCATCCGGCAGGTTTTCTCAGCACAAAGAACATCCCAACACTGAAACAAGCTTATGTACAAGTCCGTACCTGTTTACTCACCATATGAAACAATGATTTACGTGACAAGCTGTTGATGCTTGAATTCACCTAACTGCTGCAGTCCACAAAAAGGGAAGGTATCTATTTTCTTATTTTACAATATCACAAAAATCAGTTTGAGGTGTTACTTAAAGGAAAAGAATATGCTGCTTTTGTGTCTGTGTGTCTCACCTTTGTATTGTCTCATCCTTTTGTTCCATTGCCTCCTGCTGCTCTCTCTGACTACACTGAGCCTGCCCCATCGCAGCAGCTATATCATCCTGCAGTTTGACGATGTGCTGTTCAGCTCTCTGCAGCTGCTCAGTGTGGGCCTGACACTGAGCTTCCAGCTGCCTGTGACAGTCCTGCACCGCCTGGTCTAGACCCTCAGATCTTCACATTCACACAGATGCAAACACAAAAATTCTTCTCAGGGGACATTTACATTTAAAGCATTTTAGCAGTGGTACTGGAACTGCTGACAGTCAAGTCAAGTCAAATTTGATTTAAGTAGTGCTAAATCACAACAGAGTTGTCTCATAATACTTGGCACGTAGAGCCGGACTGGGACACATTCTTTGAAATGATTTACTGAAACCCAGCATTCACCCATAAGCAGGGGCTTGGCAACAGTGGTGAGAAAAAAAAACGTCTTTTATCGGGCAGAAACCTTGGAGCGATCCAAGATCAATGTGTGTGGGTGGCCTTCTGTCTCAACCAGCTGAGGTAGAAGAAGAGTGAAAGAGAAAGACAGAAAGGTAGAAAGCAAGTATGTGGTAGTGACAACGGTGCATGAGGGTTTGGAGGGCCAAGCACAAACAACATCATTCTTAAAACAAGAGCAGTGCGAACAGCTTCAAGGTTCTGTTGACATAATTCAATCATGGCTTCAATATTCATGACAGAAACAATATAATGATGGGCGCCTGGCAGGACTGCTACTGCAGATCAAGCCATGTCTCCTGTTGAATTAAAGCCACAGTAACCTGAAAAGCTGTAAGCATCTTTCAGGTATAGTCATTTTTATGCATTTCATCATATTTTACAACATAGGTCTATGGCAATATATATAAATTGTCATTCATCAGATACCACTTTTTTATAATATTTCATATCGGATTTTAATACTGAAAAATGTGGTGCATAATTTTCCTTTTTTACCTCATTAAACGTGTCTAGTAGCTAAAAGTAAATGTTAAACATCTTTAAAAAAACAACATAACACTATCTCAAAATAACTACTATTACAAGAGCTGCATTATTACAATAGTATCTCAATAGCATCTACATTCAGTTATAGCACAGCTCTATTGTCTTTTGGAAAAAAACAGAATGTACTTTTTAAAGTAACTCACTTCTTAATATGGTCCTCCTCCGCCTCCTTCAATTGGGTCTCCATTAGTTTCACTTTGTTCTCCAGCTCCTTTATCCTAAAATAGACAACATTCACAAAAACTGAAGCATAAACACACACACACATACATACACACACACACACACACACACACACACACACACACACACACACACACACACACACAGGGTGCAGTGACATACCTGCTGTCCTTAGCAGCAGTGAGGTCAGTGATGGCCCGTTCTTTGTTCAGCAGCTGGGTTTGTAACTGCTGACACAACTCCTCCGATGCTTTGAGAGCCTCAGTAGCCTGGATCCCTGCTTGTTGCTCAGCATCTCTATCATTGGACAGCAGTTTCATCTGGATGTGCACATGCACACACAAAAACACACAGCACACCATTATTAACATGAAGCAGAGGCTTTGTGGAAAAATTTGAGAAGAATTGTCATTATATTTTCACCGTGGCATTGTTTGCCAGGAGCACAGCATGCATGTTGTCCATTTTTAAGTTGAACTCATACTCTTGCTGTCTGAGCTGAGTGTCAAATGCCATGATCATCTCCTGCGGGCCAGAAACCACCATTAGAACCTCCTTCATCAAGTAAATGCAGTTTGAAACTGCAGAATAGACTGTTATTATGATCCATTAAAATAGAGGGGGAAAGACTTGCAAAAAACTCATGCAGCTGAACTTTTACTTGAGTCTTACAAATAAAGCAAACTGGATGAACTAAAACCAATATCATATCTGACACTTGACAGAAATTGTAGATCTACACAAATTCTACTACTGTCAATAAACACTTCCTCTAGAACTCCTTACAGTATATTTGAAATGAACATACATGTGAAACTTAATAATGATAATGAAACTGTTATCGCAAGCATTTATCAGTTTGTGATAAACACTATCACAAACTGAATTGTGACAGTGTTTATGGCTAGACAAAGATTATTGTCCGATTAAAATACTTTTTGTATCGTGTATATATTATTCAATTTTCTATTAGGCGGTTGTGATACATTTAAATGGTTATCATTGAACAGACGTTTTGTGCTTGTTAGTAACTGGAGGCTGTTTTCCTTTTTTTTTTGATTTTTTCTATGTTATAAATCCCTTGCAGGAAATTTCTTTCTGTATTTAAACCCATCATGGATGAATCATAAGTGGTGGGAAGCTAAGGTGACTGGTGTTACTAACTGGGCTGACTGCTTTGTGAATTACCCCCTTGTCCCCATGAGTAATTTGCTTAACAATTGATTTTTAAAATGTGAAGATAATCACATAGCTAAACTGTTAATTAGACCCCTTTAAAAATCTGCAGTTTATTGACTAACATTCAGCAGGGGAGGGATTACTTGACAATTCATTGATCTAATCCAGCCGGCACGTTTGTATTCTCTCTTATTAATGTGTTTCTGGTGCTTTGTACAACAATAACTGTAAAAGGAAAAGCGGCTTCTGCCGTCTAGTGCTTTTGTGTTTTGGGGACAGTTAGTAATCTTATTTGGTGAGCGCCAGATAAACAGCAGATTCTATCCCCAGTGCAAACATTATCCTATAATCCATTCAATCAGTCTGTGTTAGCGCCTTCTCATCTTACCTGACAAACACACACGCACACAGGGAAAACACACATACACATGCTTAGACATACAGTGTGCGCACACAAAGACAAAAAGAGCCAATTAAGTGAGACAAATTCAAGGAGGCTCTTTTTGTGGGTTCATACAAAGGTCTTCCATTGATCCCCTCTGAATGTCTGGCCACTCTACCAGTTATTTTTGTCCTGCAGAGCACATAGCCTCCCGAAAAGGTTACTGCCTGTGGGGGGCTTGAGGAATAACATTGCATGTGTGTCACTAGCCCAGTGTGTTTTCCAGTGTTGTTGGGTCATACCATGAATGAAGCCTGGAGAGGCCCCCAAGCATTAGATATTAACATTACAAAACATACATCAGAAACCTTGGGTTTTAAGCTTTTCTGCACATACTGCAGCTCTGTATTTATGGGATATGACAAGTGTGCATGGATTGATAAATGTGGACGTGTATTTTTCAATGGGAATTTTGTTCATGATGATATATATACTGTATATTGAAAATTATAACAAACAGAAGCTGAATCCTCTAGCTGCTTTTTGCTTACTCTTGTTCATTTGTTCCTGTTTTGGTCTGGGGTAGGACATTTTCATTTTGTAAATCATTGTTTGCTGCTTTAAAGTAACTTCCTCTGGGTCCAGGTTGATGCCATTGTCTTGGCCAATGGGCATCCAAATCAACAGCTAAACTGATTTATCCATCTGGATGTGAGGAAGAGAAAGCTGTAGTGTTGCATGGGGACTGCACACGGCATGTCACTGACTACAAACATTAATAGATTTTCAAAGGTCAGCAAGCTGCAGTCTTTTCCTTTCAAACCGAATTATTCAGACATCCTTTGATTCCATACTTTCTGGTTCTGGAATAACAGTAAATTAATCTATGTTCTGCTAGTAAATGTTCCTATTCTTGACTGAATTCATCTCCATATGCCCGTACACCCTAGGTATGAGAAATATTTGGTAATAATAGGTATGATGGTTGTTTTTAAATGGTTTGTTGATCAACATCTGACACAGAATCGGAATCAGAGTCAGAATTTCTTTATTTGGCAAGTAATTTTACAACAACATGGAATTTGCTTTTGTTAACGATGCTAAACAGACGATATGCAATAAGCATTGAATAAAGTGAAAATAAAGTGAAATCGGGGCGATCGTGGTTGGTGGTGCAAAATGGCAACTTGTGCAAAGTAGTGCAATAGAGAGGTAGGGACAGTGTCATTTGTGGACCGGGCACTGTCCCCCACTGGGATTATGAGATATGAACCTCTGTGAGCTCTGTTGTAAAATGATTTAATCTGGTTTCAACATTTGTATAGTTCATAATGGTCTTCTAGGGCAGCGGTCCCCATACCCCTGTTGGACCGGTACCGGTCTACGGATCATTTGTTACTGGTCCGCAAAGAAAACCTTTCTTGGTACAAATTATAGTTTTTTCATTAGACTGTTTCCGCTTTCACCTTACTGCCACACTTAATATTGTAATTGCCAAATAGAAAATGTAATCGTTGTATTCAGATTAAATATTGTGAACTGACGGAAGTTTTTTATCATCGAACTCCCAAGCCTCTAACTGGTCCGTGGAAACATTTTCATTCTTAAAACTGGTCCCTGGTACAAAAAAAGTTGGGGACCACTGTTCTAAGGGGTGGGGGTGTCTCCAAAACATCAGTTTAGCATGAAGGAAACTATTTTTGGTTATTATTCAACCTCTATTTCCAGGCTGGATTTGCCACCATTTCACAGGATTTGATTTTGAATCCAGAAACATTATAAACCTCATTCACAGTAAACACACAGACAACATTGTGCATTAAATGTTGATGTAAAATTATCCTTATAGATGACTTATGACCAGCTTCCACATGAAACACCTTGAATGAAAACCGGTGCCTTAAATTTTTAGTGGGAAAGCAACAGTACCCTATGTAAAGACACGTGCTAAGGGGTTGGATGTCAGTGGGACTTAGAGGGTCCAAAGTCCTAGCAGAAAGTGAAGTGTGGTAGAAGAGAGTGTGAGTGTGTGTGTGTGTGTGTGTGTGTGTGTGTGTGTGTGTGTGTGTGTGTGTTCACCTGTTTCTGTTGGGTCATCTGTGCTTCGAAATCTTGAACTCTGCGCTGTAAATTCCATTTCAGCTTTTCATACTCTTCTGTTTGCTTGTCAGTTTGCGATGTTATCGAGCTGCCAGTGGGGCATCCACAACGACACAAAACAAACACATCATGCACACATGCATGGGTGCGCACGCACACACACACACGCATACAGATTCTAGGGTGCATTAACATCCCTGCACAAAAACGAAATTGTAGGTACATGTCTATGTGGACAGAGGATCCTATCCATAGGGAAGAATTGAATAAATCATTTCATAGCCAACGTGAGGCACATGTACTATATTTAGGAAAGGTCAGACTGAGATGGTGTGAAGACAAACAGAGGAAAATAGCAATTAGGTAGAAAAATTTAGTGCAGTACAATTTTTTTCCCTTCCAGATCTACTTTATAGTAACAAGCAGTGTGGCAAAAATAAACAGTATAATATTACTATTACTACTCTTCATACCCAACTGTTCTCCTGTCCAAAGCTGACATACTTGCCCTTTTCTTTGGATCCCCTCCAGTTCATCTCATGTACTCTCAGACCTATCATACTACATGTCTCCAGTTATGTCCATGTTACGTTTACCTTTTCTAGACTGATCAAATGTCACTGACAAAAAAAAAAAAATAGTTGGGTTCCACACTTCTAGTCTCCCATTTCTGATGTTTAATTGCTGGTTAAACTCAAAGCTAAAAGGTATTTCTCTACTTTCCCCTTGTGTCACCTGACCATGCTGAAAGTTTGAAGGGCTTCACACATTTTATGGTTCTTTAAAAATGCTACTGGCGCCAAGTTAATAAAGTCAATGGTCTAAATGATAAATTCATTTAGAATGACAGAATGACTTTCAGAGTGTTTCTAAAACCACATTGTTTACTGCAGCTGAATCAAATTGTGATGTTTTTTTTATTTTGACAGGTGCACAAGTGGCTGTTAACCATGAAGTGATTACAAAATAAATCTGCCTTGGAGCCCGCTTGATTCGTATTGTGTATTTTTGCACAGCAAACAGATTGCCCCTCAATTGAACTATTATTTGGAGTTATGAATTGCCTCCAAACTCGATCCCACTTTGATGTGAAAATTTCAAGGGTTGTGTGCTGTTTGTTGGCATGGATTTTTCTTATGGAAAAAAAACAGAACACTTTATCAGATTAGCGTGTGATTGGTGTCATATAGTCGGCAATAATGTGTTATGAATGAAGCTTGATTAAGTTGCGTCGTGATGAAGTTTCATGATGTTCAACTAGCACTTATATTCAAATTGTTTTTTCTTTTTCTTTTAATCAGGGCGCAATTCCAAGTCTTACACAGGTGGCGAGGCTGCTACAAGCTCTGATACTGATGACAGGCCAAGGCTTGGCCACAACATCCAGACTCACCAACTGAGCTCATCCAGCTGAAGCCTCAGTTGTGAGGCATTTTCCAGGCTGACATTGAGTTCTTCCTGTTTCTCCTTAGCCTCTTTTGCTCTCTCCTCCTCCAGCTTGGCAATGTGAATGCGGAGACGATTCAGCTCCTCTTGCCTGCAAATGACAGACAAGTTTCTGCATAGTAAGTAGAGCCACTCTGCCAGGCCAATTACTCTCCTCTCCTGGACTCTGGTCATATAGCAGACATTTAATCCGGTTCCATAAAGTCACCCTGTCTACACTTTATCCAAGGAGAGATTTGCTCCTTTTAAGAGAATATGAGAGAATCCCCAGCGAGTTCAACCAAGGAAAAAAAAATCAAAGTATCATCTTTGAGTGAAATTAGTTGGCACATGTAGTTCTTACTTATTAACAAAAGATTTGTCTTGCACAGTTTTAAAAGTAATTAGAAATGCAAGAGGGTCCCATTCTTTTATAATCCAGGTTTAAATACACACATCCATTCTACTATAGCCATTATGTGACATTTAAGACCACGGTGCGTTTTTTTTTTTTGTCTTTCACTGGTAAGTCTCTATGTAAAAGCTACATCACAGCTTTTAACATACACGGGGCTTAAACCTCTAAAATATTTTTTCAAAGCTCATGCAAGGAAGGTTACGGGGCTTTTGTGGTAGCACCAGTCAAACCTGTCAGCTTCTGGGAGGTGTTTTTCTGATCAAGTACCAGCCCTAGAGGGGTACCTCTACTGAAGACCACCTGAACAACTCCCTAATCTGACAAAAACTGCGCTATAACCTTTTTACCCTTTAGCTGGGTTCACCAGCTGTATAATTTTTTGTTATCTTGAAGTCATCTTCTAAAGCATCGTCCAAGTCAAGGCCATGTTTTTGAATGGTTCCTGTTATGCGCCTTTTCTCCCTTCACAACCATGATAACAGAGACCTCCTTTGTGGCCCTCTGGATGGGACTTGGACTGTTTGCCCGGCCTGTATCCCACCACCACACATCCCGTATTGTGTGTTTTATTAGCCTTCTGTTTTTCCTTTAGCTGGGTTTTTATTCCTGTTAAAAATGCAGGATTACTGAGTTCATTAGCCGATTATTCCAATTATTCATTGTACTCATGCAATTTCACTGTGTGTATCACTGTTCACTGGATTTTGTTTTGTTGCGCTGAAAGGTTTCTTTTGCTTTCACTGATTGTGCACCTTGTAAGTTAATGGCACTCTGCAGGCTCCTTCAGGAATTGGTTGCCACATTTGCCTGTTCTGTTTCAAGCTTTCGCTGCTGGAGGAATATTATGTTCATTATGAAACGAAAATTTATGAGTGTCAAAGCAAACTTCATTTGTGACCTCATGTCTGGGAAAAGGGCCTTGAATGAAAACTCCACTATTTATCGCTTTCAGGGTGGATAGAAACAAGATGTCCTACAGTCAGTGACGTGCAGTCAGTAGAGGCAGGGGAGGCCGGGCCTCAGCTGTCATCATGGAAAGAAAAAAATGCAAAATGAAAAAACAAATTAAATTGTTATATTTATTCAGTGATTTGTACTGTAAAGTTATTTTCCACGTAGCTTCACCATTTTTAGTTTTTTTTCAAAATCACAAAAAAAAAAATTTCACATTTACCGTTCGAATATGAAGACGAGACGTCTGGTGACGTGGCAATCAGCTGAGCCCACTATGGATTGCGTAATGATTCTGCTAACTGTGCCACCATGCTATGCACTGAGACCATATTCCTGTCTCTATGGATGCCACTATTAAAAAAACACTTTAATGTAGCTGATATGTCAAATTTTTTCGTCAACAGCAGTAACGTGTTTCTCTTGTTTCTCCTAATCATAAAATGACTGCGAAGAGACATTAAGTGAGGCACGCAGTGACGGGGCCTCATGGTAGGGGGCAGGTAGGGGGCACCGCTGATCCCAGGGATCCTTCTTACTACTCAGCTACAGAATAACAGAATTAGCAATAGCCAGCTACAGTAAACAGTTAGCAAGTCAAGCACAGCCATCCAGCTATTTTCTGCGCATCTCATCGGGCTGTATAGCTCACAAACGGTGAGGGATGAATGTAAATCTCCTGGGCAGCTTCTCAACTTTTTGGCCAGAAGGATCTCATTCAAACTGTTCCCGAGGCCCTTCCAGTTACGACAGCATCAGTGGAGCGTTCATTATCGGCACCGAAAAAACTAAAAACATTCAGTCGGAACAGGAGCGATCAAGGACGACTGTCTTCACTGGCAATGATTTCCATTAAGGCAGAGAGACTTTTAAAACTGAAGAAAGAAACGGAAGACTTCTACAAGCAAGTTATCGATGCTTCAGAGGGAGTGGCGCATGGACTTCATTCATAAGTAAAGGTAAGAGATAATAACGTTTTTACTTACATGTTTTTTTTTCTATGCTACAGTTTGTATATGTAAAGAATGCTGATATGATATTTTAAATAAACGTCAACTGCTACCAACAAAATGGTGAATAAGCCACTCTGTATATTTCATATGTTTGTAAATCTGACTGCGATGACATCAGTGCCTCACCAGCCATGAACCTCACCGCACGTCACTGCCTACAGAATATTCTACTTTAAAAAAGAAAAAAGTGAAGACCACTTGTTGTCTTAAAGGAAGATATAAATAAATGTATTAATTTTAACTTGGTATCTTCTTGTTATTTCAAGAACAAACAGAATTGTGAAAGAATTTGTCTGACTTTGACTGTGACAACTTTTTTTTCTTTCTTTTTGTAAATTCCAATGTAATGTACCCTATTTCACCCTTTGTGAAATGCTTTACCTTTGAAGCAGGAAAGAAAATTTATCAAAGCTGTTTTTATTATTCTTTCCTTGATTTTGGTGCTGATATTTACATGCTTCAGTTCCTCCGGGAAACTAGATTCTACATATCAGGGTACATTTTATCTTATCACGGGTTGCACTTCTCACACTGTTTTTTCAATTATATCTGAATGAGCATAATGGTACTCTTCATACTAAAGCTGAAAAAATCCACAAGCTTATATTTGGTGTGAAGACTAATGGGTGAGGTACCAACAAATGTTCCCAAGGTGTGCACAGTATTTGGGGAAAGCAGCTTTCTCCTTTTATGACTTTTGGCCATTGATGAGCTGTGAAATACCATTAGCTGAGAAACACTCCCCTTTATACTACCTTGAAAGGTCGCCTGCAAATCGCGCTGAGGGAATTGTGGTTTCACAGAATCTTGACCTTAACAGGACTTTGCTTTGGCCTGTAGGCCTCTCTTCTTCTACTCTTTCTTCCTGTTGAGTTTATGCAGTTTTCTGCATTGTACGTGTTTTTCTGTCCTGCTCTACTGTCTAGGACTCCAAGGAAGAAGAGATCTCATATCCCAGCCAGACTGTCTTTGCTTAACCAGGGCAAAACACATCAATTTGGATCAACAAGTCTAAGATGAACTGCTATACCTGTCATTCTCCAGAGCAAGAGCCTTGGCAGTTATGATGTCGTACTTTCCAAGCTCTCGGTCCTGTTCATCTAGGATAGTCAAGTTGTACTGGAAGTCCTCTGTCAGCTGCCAGTACTGTTTCCTGCAAGATTCAAAAAGAATTACAGAGCGGTTAGTAAAATGACTGATTTCAGAATTTCATGTACGTGGTGAACGAACGACTAAATGCGATACATAGGTTTCTTTTATTTATTATAAGTGAATGAAAAAAATGTTTGGTTACAATCTTGGAATGCTTGTTCACAAAGAGAGAGCTTTGACCACACATATATACTGAGGTAGTAACATAATGCCATCCGTCTCCTTTGCTAGTACCACATTTTCTTCTAAGACATTTAAATTAATCAATGAGGGAATTGCATGTAACCGCTGGCTGCAAGCCTTGTACTGAAAACAAAACGGACGGTTTATTTAAGATGTACCAGACTTTTGAACGATTCAATTAAGATTTTCTATTATTACTGACGCATCAGTGTAGGGTTGTTTAAAAACACCCTCTACCTAAAGAAAGAAAGATTAGAAATGACTCCTTTTGTAATAATGTGGTTGACAGAAGTCTTGAGGTAAAATATCGTAACACTTGGGGTCACTAGCGTACTAGGTCAGGCAAGGAATGCAGAGTTCAGGGACACATATATCAGGTTGTCATCAAGTATGGCACTTGAGCTGACCACACACAAAAAAAATCCTCTTGCAGTGTGAAAAAGTAAATTTGGAGTCTGTAAATTTCTTTGATGTGGAAAAAGTAGTTATTTTTAGCTGTTGTGTTGAATTTATGTTATAAGCTTGTAGTTACCGTTTTCACTGCTAACCTCAAACTTAGCTGTTGCATGGTAATCCTGTCAGAGTCTCTGTAGTGGCAAACTATAGGACCTATTTCTTTATGCAAAGACAATTAAATGATTGTAGAGAAAGGAGCCGAGACACGCCAACATGTTTCCTAAAATAATATTTGTTTAAAATAATATATATAATATTAGTTATGTACCGGACATTTGAAGTATCACAAGCGCCAAGATGCTATAAGCTAAAGAAGGTTTTATTCAATTACAGTATCCAGATTTTATATCTGTTTGTTACTAACATATACTTTAGTGTAAAGCCAGGACTCAAGAATGCTATAAGACCTCTTTAAAGTGTGTATATAGGAAACCCACACAGACACAGGGAAAACATGCAAACTCCACACAGAGAGATCCTCTTGGTGCAATGGAGCCAGGGTCCTTCGTGCTGAGGCTGAAGCGCTAACCACTGTGCCACCGTGCAGGCCCATAAAGACTAACTAAACTGTTTATTTAAACTTTCAAAAGTAGGATGCCTACAGTGATAGCTGTTGTTGATGATCAAGGTAGAACAAAATAACTATTCACATTGTTATTGCAAACATTGGCATGTATATTATCATAGAGCCACAAAATCTGTATATCCCAACTGTGCGTGCATGATATTTACAGCACGGTACAGTATGATATATCAGCTACTGTATTTCATAGGCTTAAAGGCTAACCTTGTGGTATCTCTCAAGTCATATATTTGGGGTTTTTGTCCAAACCGATAGGCGTCATTGGCCCGGCACAATAGAGGTATGATTAGCTTTGTATATAGCTGTCACAGCATCGTGAAAATAGCATTTTAACATTTAAACAGAGACATGTTATTCTAAATAGAATGTCATGGTTCTTCTTGATATTCCACAGACTCCCATTGTTGTGGGCTTGAAGTAGATATTCTCTACAGGTGTTTCAAAACCTGTGCAAATAAAAAATATCTGCGAAAGGTTGATACCAAAAAAGCCAGGTGAGGAAATGGGTTCTTTTGTAACTTAACATTTTAAAGTTCAAATGTTCACACTAAATATCTTTTCAGTTGAAATGTGTTTACTAAACTTTTCCACACAGAAGGCAAGAACATTCTTCTCATTTTACACATTTTCACTTTGCTTTGTGCTTTCACAATTACAAAGCTAAATCTAATGAAAGAATATGTGAAGGAAATCAGCAAACAATGAAAAAGGTTAAGAAATCTATTTATAAAAATTATAAAAATCATACTCAGCACACGCACGCACACACACACACACACACACACACACACACACACTCAGCACACAGAAAAACACACAGTAAATGAATTTGGTCGTGACATTAAATTTAAAATGGTCTATTTGAATATGTCAGTTCAAATGTTGCAAGAAACAGTGCTTCCTGTGCAGCTCACCAACCAGATTTGAAAGTAGTCCCTACATTACTGGTAATCCCAGTTAATAACAGAGATAGATATTTGTTTATTTGCACGATGGTAAAAGATGGAAAGTATAGCACCAGCAACCATACTGAGACACTAATGACTGTGAAAAAGAAAAAAATAAAAAGATTTGGGGACAAAAAGTCCCAAAATGAATTTAAATTATTTAAAGCAATGCATTTTCAAATAAAACAAAAAAATACACAGAAATTTCAAAAAAAACAGATTGTGGAATTCTTCCTTTCAACTTTGTCAGCTCCATTTTGTAAAGTCAATTTTCAGTCTAAAATTTCACAGCCACACTTGCGATAAGAGGTACCTGAGGGAGGAACATTCTTCCTGAGACTTCTGTAGTGAGGTCTCCAATTGATGGATCCGTAGAGCCTGGAGCTCCTTCCACTCCCTCTCTTTGTTGGCCACCTGAGCCTCCAGGTCCCCCAAGGCTCCATCCCCATCTGGGTGCATGTTGGACCTATGACACAGCACATTATTAGCAAGAAAATGGCAGTTAGGCAATATTAAAAATAATCAGAAAATGATTGAAAATGAGCAGCAATGTCCCTGTAAAATAACCAAGCCTGGAAAATAAATAAATTAGTAAATATGGCAGGAAATTACAGAGAAAGTAAAAGAATGGAGGACCAAAACACTTTTAACCTATCTAATTGGGAAGAGATGAGATGGTCACATTTGCACAAGTTAATGGGGTTACTAAAATACTTATCATTGTGGTGCAAACACACTGTTAGTATTGTGTGTGGAATATGTGTTACTGCAACAACCCGACAGACACTGTGTATTACAAACCGTCATCTTTTTTTCATTCATTCTCTCATCCATTATTTGAACTGGGATGGGTCAATTGAACCATCCCATTTTTCATTGGGCGAGAGCAGGGGTTCACCCTGGACCAGCCAATCACAGGGACAAATACTGTATAGAGACATAAAAGAGTCAATATACAACAGTGAGTTCCCTGAGTCTCTCTGGTACTTCAGTTTTGCAGGGTGCCCCTGGTCTGTGGTGGTCAAAAGCCACCAACAGTAGTCAAAGAAAGAAAGCTAGTGAACATGTGACAAGAGTTATTGATGACTAAAGCTCAATAAAAAACTTTGGAGTGAAGATTGCACAATGTGATCTGATGCAACAGGCCAATGACTGGAGCTTCAAGCGAGACATTGGGCTCTATCATTCACATGGTTATTTCCTTTATGTGTGGCATCAACCTTAACGTTGATGAAGGGTGTTTTTTTTTTTTTTTTACCCTTACCAATTATATCTTATTATCTTTATGTTATTATCTTTGTTTATTCCTGTTAATTTCTTCCTGTTGATTTATTCTATTTCCTTCTGTATGGAGCGTCTAAGACCACTCAATTTCCTCACAGTTCGATAAAGTATTTCTGAATCTGATGCAAAGAAAAGGTATGTCAAAACGGCATTGGCTCTTTCAGCAGGATAATGCACCCTAGCTCACTGCAAAAATGGTCCAGGAATACTTAGGGAGCCACAAGGGGAGGGGGCTGCGTGGCTCGAGGGGTTAGAGCAGTCGTCCCGGGAGCCGAAGATTCCTGCTTCGATTACTGCATTCCTCCTAGCCAGTCTAAGTGTTGTTGAGCGAGATGCTGAACCTCACTGTTCCCCTGACCCTGCTCATGGATCATGATGGGTTAAATGCAGTGGTCAAGTTGTGCTGTAAGTGAATGTGACAATAAAGGTATTTCTTATAGAGTTTCAGGTGTGTATTTAGCCTTTGAATTCTGCAGCTCTCACTCCAGTCAAGCAAAACAAACCACATACACAGAGGCCCTACCTCACAATTTTCAGGAACCAAGAGGATCTGCTGCTAAAGTCTTGGTGCCGGATACCATGGCACACTGTCAGAGATCACGCTGTTCATGGCATCAAGAGTCAGAACTGTTTGGAAGAGAAGGGGGGACTTTCACTGTATTTAACATGTTGGTCCTAATGTTATGCTGAGCATACATTGCTACATTTGACCAGGCCTGTATGACATTAAAACGTAGATTTGCCAACAGGGGAAGTTTAATTTTGGTTGGGTAACATATACCACATTAGAATATTGTTCTGAGACTGAATAAAGTTAAATGCTAGGGGAAAAAACAAGTTTCGCTGGGACACTTAAGTATGAACGCACTGAGTCAAATATAGTGCGCTCTCTCTCTCTCTCTCTCTCACTCACTCACTCACTCACTCACTCACTCACTCACTCACTCACTCACACACTCACACACACACACACACACACACACACACACACACACACACACACACACACACACACACACACACACGCGCGGAGAGAGAGAGCGAGGGAGTTTGCCTGCGAACACAGTGTACCTTTAGCCTTCGACCTACCTTTAGCCTACGTTACTCCCGTTTGGCCTCCTACGTCTTCATGGATAACGGCCAGTCCACATTATTTATCATTAAGACCAAAAAAATAAATAAACAAGGAGCTAAAACTGCACGCAACAACCTTCATTCTCCGTTTTGAAAAGTTACATATGGGTATCCATGGAAACTGCCCTCCACTCAAATACTTCCCCCCGAAACAATGGAAGTGAATAGTTCCCCTCGTTGCGTTACAACATTGCAACCTTTTACGATTACTTCTTCCCAACCGCGAGGTAAACAGCGAAACAAGAACAGTCTCTAAAAAAAAATCAAATAAAAGCAAAACGTTTCAGACCTTTAACAATTAATCATCTTTTCGACTCGGAACGAAGGGAGAAAATTGTGCCTTACTGTATTAAAGTTCATGAACAGTTAATGAGTGTGACTACGTAACGGGATATCTCATCTTATTCTTCATTTGTTTTATAATAATAAGAAAAATAACAACAACAATAACAATAATTTTTATTATTTAAATATTATTATCATTATTATTATTGTTGTTATTTTTGTTATTATTTTATTTGATGGCGCGCTGGTGTGTGGGATGTCGGTACTATCCAGCAATTAAGATTTTTCCGTGACAATGTAACGCAACGGCAGGGCTTCCCTTTGCGGGCACCTTATAAAAGCGGGGAGGCGGAGTCGGTCCTTGTGTAGAAGCGCCACGGAGGGTGACAGCATCTCCGCAGGTATGGTCCGACTCCATCTCCTTCTATTCTACCTTCTCCTTCCGATTCGAGTCCGTTTTGTCGTGTGTCTTACATCTCATCTCCACCTTCACTGTCCTCCTTTTCTCCAGCCGCTGCATAGCAACAGGTAGCAGAAAGTAGCCCGGGATATTTATTAATGAATTTCATAATCCTCTCATCATTCTCCCTTTCCCTCTTTTTCACATGTTGCGTTATGAATGTAAACTGTGACGTTCAGGTGTAGTTAATGATACAACCTGGCAGTGGGGTATGTGTTTTTTTTTTTTTAATTTTTATACCACGTACCGGTGAGACACCGGTGATGTAGGAAGATGGGCTCGAATACGCCGGGGTGCTCACGTACGCCCTGTGACGTCACACATGTCAGAGCCTTTAGGTAAGCGGATGACGTCACGGCACGACTTCACGTCGTGACCGGCGAAGGTGTGTGTGTGTGGAGAAACGCGTGTGATGAAAATCAGGGTTCAAGTGGAAATAAGTGAAACGCGATGATTGCGCGCAGGAGGAGGGATCGGTGTGATGGGGAGATGGAGCTGCGGGAGGGGGTGCCTACGTGCGCTCCATCCCGCAGCTCTCAGGCTCCGGGTGACCGGGCGGGATGCGGCCGTCCAACCATAAGAGCGGATGATATTCACAGGAATGGGCCATCATCTCCCGGAGGAGCCTCATTAAATGCGCCGCTGCTTCACGTGGCAACGCGACCAGCAGGACGGGGCGGGGAGCGGGGAGCGACGGGCGACGAGCGGCTGGTGTTGGGCCGCAATCGCGCTCGCCTCGCCGAATGATGGAAATATGTGCCTTGAAGGCACCGCGATCCCATCACTTTCTCCGCGGAATCCAACTCCTCCATTCGGAGTGAAGGAATTCTCGGGGACCGTGAACGCCGCTCGAAGGTCCTGACCCTCTTCCGCCGCATGAAATGGGGAAGTTTAATTTTACTTTTGGTTCGATACGAACCGAAAGTGAAGCTGAGATCTGAAACGCATATCTTTGTGAGGATTTAGGTGGCCGTAGAGAGGCAGTCAGACCATAATTAATAATGTTACTATAAAATAAACAACAATAATACACTTATCAACAATCACCGAGCACGGGAACCCAGGGGGGTTTTTCTCAGTGGGCAACATTGGGCGATGATATTACTTGTCGGAAAATATGATGATCGTGAGTATTTGTGAACCTTCTTCCTGGAAAAGTTGGTCCTCATTTCCTGGTGATTTTCTTGGAAGCTGACTAATTGGTGTCTCATATCAAGTAGTTTCTTAAAAACGCAAACAAGACCTTTAAAGGAAAAAAAAACAAGTATGATTGAATTACTGTAGAATACAATAAATATGTATTTATTTTGAATGTCAGGGTATTGTATAAATGATTTATGTGCTCAAGTGGAGGCATAACAAAGTATCTCTTGAGCAGAATCCCTTGAATGAGACTCCCCGGTGAATGAAAAGTCAGTGTTCGGCCCAGAGCCTACAGTTTAAATTGATGAAAACAATGAACCCAGTGCCTCAGATACATTTTAGCATCTGAAACAGAGACATTGGCATATACTAAATATTTAAGGCAAAACACTCATCTGGATTTTTGAAATCATATTTCTATTTGCTTCTTTTTTCGCTGGAAAGGACATAGTTGGTATTCACCGCTAACGCTGCACGTTGTCTGTAGTGATCAAAAACACTCTTATAAAATGTAATTATCCACTTTGTGTTGGGTGGTGCTATGATGGACCACTAGACTGGAAATAAAACTAATACGAGAAGTCCGGTCAAGGATGTTTCACCCACCTTGGTCTGTGACATTATGTCATGAGAAATTAGCAGTCAGATCTGCACCTTAATGTATAAATGTAATGGGTTGTCACTCAGCTCACTCTCCTGTATAATGCTGGCACCCGTTCAGTAGCAGGCTGCAACACCTACACACTTAGGGTACAGGTCCTGGTGGTGGGTGGGGTCACCCTTGTGGCAAGTTGTGTCATCTTAGTTACAAGTGTTGCCTTCACAGGGTTACACACTGCGAGGCAGCAGCAGCAGCAGCTGGCAACATCCCCTCAGTGCCACCACAGTGGCAGATGGAGGGCCTGCTATGGCAGCTTGTGTGTTGTCTGGCTCGGAGCCTAAAAAAAAAGTCAAACTATCAGACAGGAGGAGTGTTATCTTTGTGGGGCCACTTCAGATTTATCGTCATGCTCCTGTCCTTGCTCACTGTCAGTATGTTAAGCTGCATATATTTTAAAGTTCAGATCAGTGGTCCCCAAACTACGGCCCCGGGGCCGGATAGGGGTTGCCTCCGCATTTTGCCCCTGAACAATATCAGAGATGCATTATGATTTTATAATCATCATGCAAATAATAATACAAATGCAATCATAATGAAATCTACTGGGATAAAATCTGTTCTACAACCGTACTGGTAGCTAAATGTGTTGTGTTGGTAAGTGTTGGTAACAGTTTGGTTTCATAGCCTGCTTGCTTTCTGGTTTTCACAGTGAATTTGATATGAGTGAGCTGCAAACACTTGTGTCTACAAGAAAATTAATGGTTCTTGGTCTATTTTTCTGTGAAAAACTTGTAACAGGTTATTTGGTTAGTACTTATTTCATAAATGGTGTTATTTATTTAGTTAATAATGTTATTATTTATTTTCTCAAATTTTTTTTCCTGTCAAGATCCAAGAAAGGGTTAATTTTTGGTCATGTGTGGCTTCTGGAAAACAATAAACGTTTACATATTGGCACCTTTTTGATCGTCACACTTTTTGTTACAAACTGACACGGCCCCCTCGTCAGAGAAGCGAAAAGTTATTTGGCCCTTGCAGGAAAAAGTTTGGGGACCCCTGCAATAGATGGTACTTCCAAAAGCTGCTTCTTTGACTGTGTCTTAATCTCACTCACAAATGTACAATGTGTCCGAATACCTTTTGCAGGCATATCACTAGTTAGAAATGTGTGAGCTGGAGTGTGTGTTTGTGTGTGTGCCAGGCGATTGTAATGGGCTTGGTTTAGTCAGGGTGGTATATTTTGGTGGCACTAAGGGAAATGGTGCTGGGGTCACGCAGGGGTCACGACACTTAAACTGTGTTTGCATGCAGCATATGGTAAAGGTCCTGCAATATGATACACATAGGTGAAATGAATTGTCCAGATTAAAAACTAGTAAAGCATCAGTGGCAAAATTCTATTGTGGATATTGTGGTTGTGCAACTTCCATGGTTTACATTCCTTGTCATTTTCATTCATTTTCATACACATATTTTGACTTACAATAAGCAGGAAATAGTCACAACGAGCACAGCTGTGGGCAAATAGATATGGTTAAAATAACAATATGAGATCTCATGTCATCCACATCCGCAAGTATTAATCATTTAGTCATTGTCTCTGGAACAATGTTCTTTTGTTTTGAAGTTACGCGGCATAAATTGTATGCATCAATAAAAATAAAGGAAAATAAAGCGAGATAATAATCTCCTACGTGTTTTTTGCAGAATAACCCTCATTTGGTCGGGCAAGACGGCAAAGCAAGTTTGCAAAGTGACTCAGGCGCGAGGTGGAAAGGCAGAGAGAGCGGCTCAGATGACGAGCACAGGCAGACGTTCACAGTCCGGCCAGTGTGTGGAGCCAGGAGTTTATGTAGGGTGACTTATTGACAGGAAGGACAGAGAGCAGGAAGGAGAGAACGCCTCCTTTGTGGGTGGCCTGCAAAGTGAAATACGCAAGCAATCAGGGAAACGCATGCTTAGCAGAGGGGAAGGATTTTTTTTAGTTCCCCATTTTGGTTTCCTAGCGTCATTTCCTGTGTGTGTGTGTGTATGTATATATGCAGTTTGAATACTGAACCACCAATGGGGATCACTGAGGTCATGAGATTCTATCACGTCAGTTTTGGGCCTGGATCCAAAAACATTTAGTAAATTGTAAGAAATATATTTACCTTGGTCCAATATGTTTAAAGTTCACTTCAAACATGAAAATGATCAGGACGCAAGCATAGGAAGCAAGCAGAGAGGCTCAAAGTGCACATGAGGAAGAAGCACAGACTGTCCCACTCCACTTACAGGATGCAGGAAGGTCATGAATAGCTGGTAATATAGTGAGTATTGATCAATTTGAAGAAGTCCCTTCTCTTACGGTTATTTAACTTCGTCCTGTTCAGCAGTCAATCTTGGTTTTTCATAGCATAACGCCTGTCACCTGGCTCGGACAAGGGGCTGTTGTGCACGGATGAGCTCAGATCAATAAGAGAGTTCAGAGTAACTAAGGTGTTATATGGCTTTATACGGTCGTAACAATATTTATCTATAAATCTGAGGCTTGCTGCCTCTACCTTCCTAGCTGGGCATCAGTCTTGTTTAGGCACTGGTTGAATGCTGGTCATGGCTGACGGGGCAGCTGATGATGAAACTGTCATTCTCAATTGGGGATATTAACTAGCCATAATACTTTCACCCTCTTACCTCTTACTTATGTAATTACTTCCCAACTGTTATATCCAAACGTTATAGCTGACTCAGTGTAACATTTGGCGCCTTTTAGTGTTGATAGAGCTCATTTTGTTTTTCTTCGCTTCTCAGTGGTTGGCGCTTCGGCCTCACAGCACAAAGGACCTGGTTCGATTCCGGCAAGGGGACTTTTCTGTGTGGAACTTGTGTGTTCTCGCCGTGTCTGTGTGATGTCTCTCCGTGTTTCCTCCCTCTTTCCAAAAAACCAGGCAGCAGGTTAATTGGGAAATATTGCCCTGAATGAGAGGGTGAATGTTGTTTGTCTGTATGTGTGATTGACTGGCGACCGTTCCAGGGTGTACGCCGCCTCTCGCCCAATGAAAGCTGGTATTGGCTCCAGCATCCCCCACGACTCTGAGATGATGGATGGATGGATGTCTCTCCAAGGTTGCTCACTGTTAAACTGATATCTGTCTAACATTTAATTAAAACTCAAGGATCCCCGTGTCAGAAAACTGATATCTGGTGTTGCTGTTACACATAGATAATTCAACAATATCATGTGTTTAAAGTTGCTGAAGAATTTATGATCAATAAAAGCACAATTTGACACATTATGAATCTTGACAACTTGTACTTTTGATATAAACATCCGCTTGTCCTTTTGGCCACTCCCTTCAAGGGTCGCCACAGAGAATTACCTGCCACCAAGTAACCCTGTCCTCTGTATCCTCTTCTTTCAGACCGACTGACTTCATGTCCCCTCTCAGTCTTTTCTTCGTCTTCTTTTTCTTTTTACCACTCCTTTAAAGGGTCCCCACAGGGAATCGCCTGCTTACCTCCCGAGATTTTCCTTCACTTTCCTCACAATATCGTCCGCAAAACACCACAGTCCAACTTTTGATATTAACATAGATGTGTATTCAATTAGAGTTTTTAATATGTGAAGGGTTAGTTTACGAGAAATGTCCTCCCAAACACTGCAATCAATCATTGTCTGGGCGCAAAAACAAAACAAAACAAAACAAAACAAAAAGGCACTAGAATTTTTATCCCTATCTGCTTTGACCTGTACATCTATAGGCTCTCAAGACTGTTGAGAGGACTGTTTGAGATGAACATCTTCCACCCTTACAATTAATTGTATAAAACTGACTGATTCATGGCCTCAGTGTGAAAGAGCTGCCCAAAAACTCTAGACTTTCTCAATATTATTATGAAATATCCTGATAACAAATACACCAATCTCATTTTATTTGTGTAGCCACTTTGGTACAGTGCTGTGCAATTCGTCGTTGTGCAAACTAATGAACAAAAAAATGACCGACACATAATGAAACACACCAGGATTACAGAATTAAAGGATTATCAGATGCTACACACTGCGTTTTTTTCTCAGCTTTTAGCAAAGAATGCCAGTCAAAGGTCAGGTATTTTTGCATGTTGCTTAATTTCGCCTGTGAGTTGCATGCGCAATTTGATGCAATCCTCCTCCAATACTGATTTCCTTAAATTGTCACAACTTGCGGTTTGAGAGTGCTTTACACCCGATAGCATTCACCCATTCACACACACACACACACACACACACACACACACACACACACACACACACACACACACACACAGTGATGGTCGCACAGCTGCTATGCACAACTATAACAACAACAACAATAATAATAATAATAGTAATAATAATAATAACAAAGATGATGATGATGATGATAATCATCATCATCATCATCATCATCTTCATCATCATCATCATCATCGCTATCACCGTCATGAACTTCATCATTAAAGTGAATATTCATGGATAAAAATTTCTTTGTAAACATGGATTCAATTCTTAATTGAATCCTGAAATATCATTAAATTGATTAAAAATAATTCATTACGTGACAATTAATTACATAACATAAACATGCTTTACCTCACAACAATAGTACTTTGTGATGTACTTTTATATACAGTAAATCTACACACCCTCACAAAAAATGGGAGGTTTGTTTTAAACCCACACAGTACAACAAGCAGAACAAACAAGGCCCATTCTGTTGAAAAAGCAGAATGTTGATTTTGTATAAACTTTTGTGGGAGTACAGCAGACGTAAACTGTGAGTGTGTGTGTGAGTGTGTGTGTGTGTGTATGAAATCTTTCAACGTCCGGTCACCAAACTAGCATGTTCCCATGCTTTCCCACAGACACACACACAGGGGCTGGAAATAGAATAAAATCTTGTCTTGTAAATCCATAAAAACTACTAGGATGAAATGAAACAACGCTAAAGAAATGCAGTATATTCATTTTCCCACCAGGTCAAGCATATTTTTTTTTCCATTTTGAAGTCACACTTATTTAACCATAACTTACTTTCAATAATTTGAGTGAAAAAAAGGCAAAAAAGCAGACAGATACACCTGAATTCAATGACGTTGCTTTGTCCCCTCATCCAGGGAACTACCTGGATTTGAGCAGCCAGAGAGCATCATGGGGGGAGCAGTGGTGGACGATGGGCCTACGGGGGTGAAAGCGCCGGATGGTGGCTGGGGCTGGGCAGTTCTGGCTGGCTGTTTCGTCATCACCGGCTTCTCCTACGCTTTCCCAAAGGCAGTCAGCGTCTTCTTCAAGGAGCTGATCCGGGAGTTCAATGTGGGCTACAGTGACACCGCCTGGATATCATCCATACTGCTTGCCATGCTGTACGGCACAGGTACATGAGGGATCAGCTGTCTAGAAATATCCATTATCTATTATTCCTCATTGCTCATCAAATCGATATATGTTATTACATATATATTAGAACTCAAGTGTCACATTCCTGATCTGACCCTTTAGAAATTGAACATTGGTTTTAAAGAACAGTTTTGTTCCTGCTTTTTCTGATAATTTTCTTGTTATTTTTCTAGTAAGAGTTTCATTAATTTATGATTTTCAGGTAATAACCTACAGTTTTAAGAGTCAATCCCTTTTTGACTGAATTTAGGTAATTTAGGTCTATTTTTTTGCAAGGACACTTTCCTTAAAAGAGATCAAGATTCAAAGTGTTTACCGTATTATCATATGTAATGTCTAGAAACTTGTTTCACTGTACAATGAAATTCTTATTTTGCTGTCCAAAAGAGCAAGTTTAGTGTAACAAAGGTTATGTAGTCTTGCATTTTCAGTTGTGATTGAACCAGTGACTGCTTATTGATTTACAGCTAATTTTCATGTATTTTTTCTGGCTTTATTTCTTTCAAATTTTCAATAAATTGACCTTAATTCCTCACTCATCTTCAAGGGGTTTTCCTTCCTCACTTTTGCAATTTCACACATCTTTTCAGGTCAATTTCCCCTCACAATTCTCTGGCGGTCACATATTACGTCATTTCTGGAAGAAAATACAGAATTACAAAAGAATCGGCCAAAACAAAATTCATCATCAATATTCAATGTAGACAAGTAACAAGTATATCATAACTCTCTTTGTTCCTCAGGTCCTCTATGCAGTGTCCTGGTCAACAAGTTTGGCTGCCGCCCAGTGATGATGGTGGGCGGGCTCTTTGCCTCGCTGGGCATGATCCTGGCTGCCTTTGCGACCAGTATCATCCACATCTACCTCTGCACTGGAGTCATCACAGGTCGGTTCACCGTACGTGTGCACGGACAGGAAACGCAGCCATTTTGCATCTGTGTGTTCCTCAAATGGAGCATGCAGTACCTTTTCTGCAGAGTTTTTCTTTTAGATCTTTCACAGACTGTCGCATTCACTCGATCACGCTCACGTTCGACCTGCTGGCAGACGTAGAAACACGAGGCCCAAATGCGCCAACGTGTTTACTCACCTTGAAAGTGTCAATGATGGAATTGTTCATTGAATCTCCGGGCGGCCTCAGGTTAGAAATGCACGCTAGGGTTTCTGCTGCAGAAGGACATGAAATGATCAAAAAAGAAATAGAGAAGATGACCTGAAAAGTAGCAAATAATTCTCGGGGGGTTAGAAAAGAAGTGGAAGCATATGCTTATTTTTTTAAAACAACATACATTTATATAAATTGTTTGTATCATATATTGTATATTTACATTATAAAGATGTCCAAACATTTGCATGAATTGAAAGACATTTTGCCAAATGAAAAAATTTACTTATTTTATTGAGAAAAGAGGAAATTATTTGTATATTTCCTCTCGACTTTACACGTGCCATCAGTTTTACAGTTCAAACAGCACCAGAACCTCCAATTAAGGGGACAAATGAAGTTTTTGGAATCTGAATCACTGCATCCCCCAAGAAAACGACTGTGAAATAAGTGGAGTTATTTGTGTATCTTACATCTAGCGCTTCATCTATTTACCCGGGTCGCCAGTGTCAGCTGCCTGACAGTGTCAGTGTCAGTTCGGGTCTCTTGTCCGAGCGTGCAACCGCCATGTTATTCCTGTCTTATGACCATCAACTTTGTGTCCACTCAGGTCTGGGTCTGGCTCTGAACTTCCAGCCGTCTCTCATCATGCTGAACCGTTACTTCAACGAGAAGCGCCCCCTTGCCAATGGCCTGGCGGCGGCCGGCAGCCCAGTGGCCCTGTGCTGCCTGTCACCTCTGGGACAGGTGCTGCAGTATCAGTATGGCTGGAGGGGGGGATTCCTCATACTGGGAGGCATGCTGCTTAACTGCTGCGCGTGTGGCGCCCTCATGAGGCCCCTACTGCCCCCTAAGAAGTCCACGGACTTGGAGGGCACCGGCCAACCGGCCGTAGAGAACAAGCAGCGGCCCAAGAAGAAGCTGCTGGACTTCAGCGTGTTCAAGGACAGGGGTTTCCTCATCTACACCGTGGCGGCGTCCATCATGGTGCTGGGTCTGTTTGTACCCCCTGTGTTCGTGGTCAACTACGCCAAAGGACTCAAGTATGAAGACACCAAGTCGGCGCTGCTGCTCACCATCTTGGGTTTTGTAGATATGTTTGCCCGGCCGGCGTCGGGACTTGTTGCGGGCCTCAAGAGCGTGCGACCCAAAAGCGTCTATTTATTCAGTTTTGCTATGATCTTCAACGGATGCACCGACCTCATTGGCTCACAGGTGAGTGATGCTGCTCGCTTGAGCTTCTACCCTTTGACCTTTGATATAGAATATATGTATGTATGTATGCATGCATATGTATATACTGCAAATAGTCATATACACACATACATCAATACATAAATATTCATGTATTTATGTATCATTTCATGAATGTCTACATCCACACAGTATGTATATAAGTCTATCTATCGATCTATCTATCGATCTATCTATCTATCTATCTATCTATCTATCTATCTATCTATCTATCTATCTATCTATCTATCTATCTATCTATCTATCTACCTATCTATCTATCTATCTATCTATCTATCTATCTATCTATCTATCTATCTATCTATCTATCTATCTATCTATCTATCTATACAGTATATATATATATATATTTATATTTACTGCTCAAAAAAATAAAGGGAACACTGAAGTAACACATCCTAGATGTGAATGATTTAAATATTCTTATTAAATACTTTGTTCTTCACATAGTTGAATGTGCTGACAACAAAATTACACAAAAATAATCATGGAAATCAAATGTATGAATCCATGGAGGTCTGGATTTGGAGTCACTCTAAATGAAAGTGGAAAAACACACTACAGGGTGATCCCACTTCCATGTAATACCCTTAAAACATGTCAAAATGAATCAGTGTTGCTTCCTAAGTGGACAGTTTGATTTCACACAAGTGTGATTGCTTTGGAGTGACATTGTGTTGTTTAAGTGTTATCTTAGTTTTTTGAGCAGCATATATATATGTGCGTGATTTAGTGAGTTAAGAAGAGACTAGCTATGCTTGAGTTTGGTCGGTGTGTTTCCCATGTCTCCAGAAATGCGTGACGGCATCTCTTTCTCCCCCCTAGGCCAACACTTACGAAGGCCTGGTGGTTTTCTGCATCTTCTTCGGCATGTCTTACGGGATGGTGGGGGCGCTGCAGTTTGAGGTCCTCATGGCCATCGTGGGCACAGAGAAGTTCTCCAGTGCCATCGGCCTGGTGCTGCTGATGGAGGCCATTGCTGTGCTGGTGGGGCCACCTGGTGCAGGTCAGTGGGCCTGTGTTTACTGCCATCTTGCCCCGTGTTAATCTGAGACATTTTGATGGGTTCCCGTTTTTTTTTTTTTGAATCATCATTTTATGGATCCTTGCCAGTGAGGTTGGGGGTGTGATCCCCCTAAAATCACATTTTAGAAAAACTCACCTTTTGGGGATCTAACTGGCTTAAAGATGAGCATAAAGTCAGTGACAAATTCCCAACAAGTGTTAAATGAAAATGGGAAATAAATTACAGCTAAAATCACAAAACATTTTAAACAAAAGTTGCCTAAAAATGATTTAGAATAGATCAGCGATTTAAAAGGTAATCATTTAAAAAACAAAGTTCCTGAAAAATTAATTTGAAGCCTCCTCAGATCATTATTAAAGGGCTGACTTAAAAATCAGCAGGAAGTTCATTGATCTTGTCAAGATTTTTCAGCAAGAAATGAGAAAAGTCTGGGAAACCAGATCACAAATAATGAAAAATTGAGCAAAATAAAATCCCCCCTCCTCCCCCCAAAAATAGAAAGAAAATGGCTTGAATGTCTATATTGTAGGTAAATGACAATTCTTACAAATTTAGGATAATTCGAGTTATACATTAAAAAAGATTAATTCCATGATGCTGTGTCATGATTCTTAAGGCCGTGGTCAGGAACCTCAAACAATCCTATAAACTGGACTTTTACGACATACTTAAGAGTGTCAGCTGTCTGACGTGATGTTTGATATCCCTCCTCCACACCAGGTCGCCTCCTGGATGCCACCCATGAATACAAGTATGTCTTCCTGCTGGCCGGCATTGAGGTCACCCTGTCAGCCATTGTCATTGCCCTGGGCAACTTCTTCTGCCTGCGAAAGAAAGCCGAGGAGCCCGAGGCCAAGATCGAAATGGCTGTGACCACGGAGGAGAAGGAGGGGCTGAAGGAGGTGACGGGCGGCGAGGAAAACCAAGAGACGAAGGAGAAAGAGAACGGGGAGGCCGCTGCTGTCAACGCAAAGGAGGAGGACGTGGTGACGGAGGACGCGAACGCGTCTTTATGAAAACAAGTTCATTTAGATGTAAAATGTACTGTTGATGATGAGGATGTGGTGAAGAGGAGCAGGTGCGCTCCATGATAGGGAACAAATTAGCGCAAGAAAGGCTCCCGCCTCTTGAATGAAAATCACGGTCTGATTATAACGGCTCATACACTTCACTGTCGCCCTGGATTACAAGTCTCTTTTATGTCAATGGTGCAATGGTGTATAAGAAAAAGAACAGCCAGCTTTTCTGGGTCAATTCTACCGCTGCCTTCGGAGTGGATTCCGTTCCCGGTCCCTGCGTTTCAGGATTCCTGCTATTTCTTTTTCCAGAAAACATATGTCAATAGGGTCCGGTAGGACAGACAACCACTCGCCAGCTTTTTTCGGGCACTTTCAACCACACCTCTGCACCTTCACATGGGGTTAATGGTCCCTGGGCAGGACTGGGATGTCACACCTTTAATAGTGATCTTTGTCCCCTCTTCCTCACAATGTTTTTGATGCAGTCAAAGAAGGGTTTCCTGACTTTGAGGGAAATTCAACAAAAAGGTATAAAAAAAAAAATGCATATGTTACAAAAAACTGCCAGCATCAAACTAAGAAGCAAAATATATTTTAACATAGAGATAGAAAGAGAAATATTAACCAACGCTCCGACAGAAATTGAGCAGACACAAATTTAAGTAGAAATGATCGGATGAAAATTGTTAGCTTTTAGCTTAACAGGAGTCCCTTTTTACTGGACTGAAAAAATCCTCCCTTTTTTGTTCTTTCTACAGCAGATGAAATTAAGAAAAAAACCCAACACAGGTGCCTGATATTTCTGAGGTCATTCCAAAAAGCTAAGAGAGTGAAGTGTCAGCCCAGTGAGTTTCACCTAGTGACCTGACCCCATCACCTCTCTGGGGCCACACGACAGGTGTCAGGCATTTTAGAGTCTCCAGCGAAATACTGGCAGGGTAATATATAAAACATCTTTAGTGCCGGTCAAGGAAAGATACATAACCAGCAGTGGAGGCTGTTTATTATACACACACACATATATATATTTGACAAATAAAATTCCAAGCCAGTTCCTTGTATAGTTGCATTTTCAAATGCTTATTTGGAACCTTTCTGCTGTGACAGCACTTTCTCAAAATCAATTCAGAAGATGAAGCGAGAGATGGTTTTGAGAGCTGGGGTAAGCAGATTGTTAAGTCAAACAGCTGGTCCTACATTAAAAACCTGAAGTGTCACTGTACTATTTGCACTTTATTTATTGTAGGTATTTTATGGATGTTGTATTGTGGGAAAATTCTCAATTTACTGGTTATTCTCAACATTGACAACAGGCAGCAAAACTACATGATGTAATTTTTATTAGTCTTGTTTGCTGTGATCATTAAAAACCTGTACTTTGTCAGTGTTTAAATGAGTTACTTTGACTGTGTTGCTGTCTGTTGGCACTGCGCTGTTGTTTTTGTGACACGCCTGCTTCTGTCATTTACATCCATTTTAACACTTACGATAGTGGAAGAAATATTGCTGATGTATTTTTCTATGTACACATAACAGACTGTTTTGTTTCACCTGTGTCTTCCATACGGCGATATGAATAAGTCACAGCAAACACAAAGTACAAGGAGTTAATTTATTTACAGTTTAAGTACACAAATACAGTGGCAAATACAAATGTGAGAAGGAAATTGTTGCTTACCTTTTTTGTTTACATAACTTAAGTTGTGTGGAGTGGCAGTTTAAAGAAGCTAGGGGTGGAAATCAAAAACTAAAGGATGAGAAGCAGGAAAAAAGAAAAAAAAAACAGGACCTTTCAGTTTAACATGGTTGTGGTTCACCATAGCCATGAGTCTCAAACATGATAATTGAATAATATTCAAAACAGAAAAACGCTGCTGCTGGGGAGGCCTGTGAAGGGATGGCAGGGGAAAAGGACAGACACACATACAAACATCCTCTCAACAAAGCATCATGTCAAATAGCGATGATAGAAGGGACACAAACAAAACATAATTCTTGGATCCCATAGCTTCCATTTGCATCATTGGTGTATATTTCAAATCGGTCACAGTATCTCTGACAGCCAATCATATGTGATTTCTGTGCTCCATGCAGCACTTCTGCCCAAAGCCGAGCTCTGGAAGAGGGGGCGTGCTGACGGCAGACACACACACGACTACACTTTCTGGCTGCCTGAAATCGCCGCTGCTTGGTTTCTGGACCAAACCAACAAGTTCAGACTTGTCCCTACATGTGTAAAACAAAATATGGGAAGATATTTACACATCTATATTACAAGTATTTCACAGCTTCAAATAATACAAATAAGAAAAAAAAATGTAAATGTTTCTGTACACAGTGAATAGAAATCTGGTTAAATGTGTCAAATGATGCTCTTGCTCCCTAGGTAAAGTGCACTTCTTTTGTACAACACTAGAAAGGGAACAGGGCTCACTGGGCACCAGGACCTGTAGTTGAACTAATCAGTAAATCAATGACCGCCTGCATCTGAGATACCAAAGCATGTTTGGTACATTCATGTTACACCTTGCTGTGGAAATGAGAAGCCAGCAAAACGGATCAGGGCTGA
The DNA here is from genome assembly GCF_037954325.1 of Fistularia commersonii. NCBI lineage: Eukaryota > Metazoa > Chordata > Actinopteri > Syngnathiformes > Fistulariidae > Fistularia > Fistularia commersonii. The sequence continues at coordinate 1,945,100 of NC_141316.1, read as the reverse complement.
AAGCACAGTGGAAATGTTGAGTTTTCAAAGAGCATTTCCACAGAGGAGGGAGATCACCAGAGACCATTTGATTTACCAGTCTGTCAGCGTGTGCTAGAAAGGACTTGCTGGGTGGACAATCCACTGTCTGTTGGAAATCTCCCATGCTTAGAAATAGTAAAGATCTGACTGGGTAGGTGAGGGAGGGTTGTGCAAATGTCTCCTGAAAAAAGTGGACACAACAATCGTCCTGAGGTCCAACACTTGTAAGCGCTTTGGGAGGTCAGACCAAGAGAGAGCGGTGGAGCGAGTGTGTGTGTGTGTGTGTGTACAAGAAGGTGTTTGTCAGAAAGCAACTGGCTGGTTTAGTGTGCTGGCTGGTCAGCTAGTAGCTGTAGCAGTAGTTAATTCGTATCAGCAATGGTGGTGTCTGTGTGTCGATCTGTGTCTGAGTGAGCAGGGCTTGGTCCGCCGGGTCGCACTGTGGAGGCTCATCGAGGAGCAAGAGGATGGAGGCTGGCCGGCAGGACATTGGACACCATCTAGAAGACACAGGACAGGAAGCAGGAAGGTCAAAAAAGCAACCTTTCAGCTTTTCTCAGTGACCTCAGCTACAGGGTGCATCGTGTTTACGAATAATTCCCTGACTTTATCCAAAGGTTCATAATTTACAACTGGTGTGAAGGTGCGTTCAGGATGCATTGTCAGCCGAAAAAGAGAGATATACAGGACCTACTCAACTTACAAAGCAGAGGAGTGTAGGGTAAAAAACATAGCAGTCAATATTTTCTATCTTTGGACACCATTTCCTTCTGTGATGTTACAAGAGTTTTATCACAGGTGCGGTTCTGTAGGCCGAGCTAGAGACAGGATCAGCAGTTCCATCTTCAACTCATGTCCACATTTCTGTTTGACAGCCTTTAAATTAAGCACTGACCAAACTGACTATCAAGCAGATTTGACTCGATTTGACACTTGCTGTCAATTGGAAGGGATACCAAAGGTACATTGATCAGAGATACAATTAACATAAATGACTTTTTCATGTCTATTTGTAGTGTATTTTTTCCCACAATCATGCTTAAATGTCACATTTTGGGGTTTTTAACGATGAGCGAGAAAAAAAAGGTTGACAACTCTACCTTTAGATAAGAATTCAGCAACTGCCACAGCCAAACTCAATTGCAATTCTAAGAATCTGGATATCTGACGAGGGTTCCTTGGAAGCACTGTTGTGTCTAATAATTAACTGATGTTTTGCTATAATAGAATTCTCACTATTGGTTTTCAAGGCAGACAAAGTGTAAAAAAAAGCAAAACAGGAAGAACAGTTTAGTATCAAGAAAAAGCTAAAAAATGTATCAATGTTGGTATCTGTCGAATCCTATATTTTAGTGACAAAATGAAGCATTTCGCGTGGCAGTCCTGTCATTCGTTATGGCACACATGGTTGGAAAGACCCGTACATGAGCTGTATTTGCATTGCTGTTCATCTGACTTGATTGACTCCTGCCAGCCAAACAGGAGGGGGAATCCTACACCTAGAAACAACATTGTTCACAAAGGAGTGAGCTACTAGAGACAGAGGACATGTAACCAGGCTGGTTGTCTTGGCATCGGTCCACGCGACAGCAAGGCAGAGTTACAGCTTAAAATGCTCAGGAGCCACATCCTAGCACTAAGTACATATAATGACCAAGATGCCAAACATAAACACAATAGTTGATTATCAGGCCCTGCGGGTCAACTTTGACAAAAATGCCACTTTTGATTCCTTTGCAGCCTATTCATTCTCATCAATAGATAAATCACAATGATTTTTGTCATTTTGAATTGTTGTTTTCTTTTCATTGTCTTTATAAAAAGGGGCCCTCCTTCAGTGATACTTTGAGAAATCAAAGCAATTATTTCATCTGGGCTCCCTGGGTGCATCCTCTACAGCTCACCATGGAAATGATCAAAGAAAGGATATCAAGAAAATGCAAGGCTATGTGATCTTCTGCGAAAACCTTAGCACAGAATGGACATGGGTTGCTGTCATAGAAATAACACTGCCAGTAAAGATTATCATATGACAATTGCCTTTTGTTTCTGAAGCGATATCTCCTGTAAAATGAAGAGAGCTCTCCAGTCAGGGCAACTGGATGACATGCTTTCAGCCACAGCCACAAGAAAGCTGAAAGCAAACAAGGTGTCTCATATCGTGCAAGTGTTGTGTGTGGAAAAAAAGCTGTGGGGTGGGGGTTCTGCAGGTGAGGTTACAGGACTGCATCATGACAAACAGGAAGGGTGGTACAGGTTAGGGTCCTTTTGGACACCTTACCTTTATGCCACTTATCTGATGGATGTGGCAGTGACCAATATTGCAAGCAACAAGCCACAAGCACAAAGCTGATTAAAGGGGAATTCTGTCCATTCAGACGAGGAAATGGGGGAACATTCTTGGACTTTGATGCACTGTGATGCATTATCTACTCCAGTTCTCAGAGGTTTGCAAATGCTCAGTATCCAACTGTTAAATGAGACAGTGATGACGTCAACAGCCTGCTAATGTAGCATTGGCCAAATGCAGGGGCTGTGAGGGTATTGTGTAATAAGACAGATCAATACCTGACTGTCTCATTCAAACTGGATGTCAGACTCACTGGTGAACAATCGCCATCTGCTGTGTTCATCCGATTCCAGCTAAGACTCATTATCTGTTGGTTGGAGCCCAATAATGACTGATTCCTATGCCTACCATTTATTTTTTTTCTTGTGCTACTCCTGCAATGGGAAAATTTATCCAAATTAAAATAGCAGATGTTTTGGTGGAAACCAAAGACGCTGGAACCAGGACTAAACACAAGATTGTGAGGCAGCCCAGTGCAGAACTGGAAGTTGGACCAATGCATTACAAGTGCTTTGGGGATATGACTCACCCAGTGTTGCCGCCGTCACACAAGGACGTGGCGAGCGTCTACTTGGCGTGATGCTCGTAGGGAATGCTATTCTGAGGTTGGGGGAAGGAAGAGACAAGGCCCAATATGTCAAGTCAGAACCAACATCAAGTACCAAAAACTGGCGTACTAGCAGCACTTCATTTCTGCTTAGTCGGAAGCATGAGAATAGTGTGCTGCATGTGCCCAAGCTTAAGTTTTGTTACACATTGACCTAGTTCTCAGACCGGCAAACCATTAGAATGAGCACACAAGGACAAAGTTGAAAGGACTTCAAAGTGGACTTTCACAATTAAGTATTGACCAAGGAGACATCAAGCCATTGGACAAAAACAAAAAATTGTAACCTCTTTACATCCTGTAGTTTTGATACAGCAAGGTAGGCTGTCCATTCTGTTATAATAAGACTTCACTCTAGGTGGTTATTAGTGATGTGGCAAACACGTTGTGGTGCCAGGGTGGCCGGCCTCAAGTCTCCTGATGAGTCACAACTTTCCTCAGTAAAGTTATCCACATTTAGAAAGATGGTTCAATTTCAGTAACAAATTTGGTCTCAAATATTTATGTAATATTCTTTAGTTTTATCAGCATATCCTTTGTAAGGACCACAAAATTAGAACTAGTGATGAATTATAGATTTTGGATTGAAGGATTCTGGAGTGACATTTTTGTTAGCTGCTGTATCTGTGAAACATACACAACAAAGGTGGCAACAAAGGTTTTTTCAATAGACAGTAGTTTCGGACTGCTGGAAAAATAGAAAGACTGTTTCACTACAATATGAAACAACGCTGAACCTGTATTCATTGTGTTCACATTTCCTTCTAGAGAAGCACAAGAATCAGCGATTTATTGGATAAAATTTGTACAAATTTGTACAGAAACTTGTCAATCGAAAGACCAGCCCTACCCACTGATATTAACCAACTGTTTTTCAACATAAGCACGTGTTCAGCTTCTGCATATCAAACACAGTACATACACACTGAATGGGTGAATTGATTTCCATAAGTAGTGTGTTATTTGAAACACTGCTTTTGGAGGGGGTCATTACAAGCAGAGCTGCCTTGTACCTGTGAGGTGGACATGCGGGAGGTGTCTTGTCGCCCTGTTAGATCTGAGGAGGACACGTTGACAGGGGCACCGCGGTGCAGTCGCATGCTGACCTTTCGTTCACGCTCCATACCAGACACTTGTCGTGGGGAAGCTAAAGTTCAGAGAAAAACAAAACAAACAGGGCAGATTTCAAACTATTTTTGCACAATTATCAGTAAAACCAAAATACATCAGTGTTTTCCATATTTCTTTATTCCACAGTCATTTGAGAGAGAGCTGACCTGTGTGTGAAGTGGGTGTTAGTGGGGTGGGAGGAGCTCCATCCTGGGCACCCCTTGGTCGTCCTGGTGCAGCGGGCACTCCTCTGGCCCCTGGGTTTCTGCCATGTCTCAGCCTGTCCTCTCGATCACGGCGCTCTCTCTCTGCTTCTTCTGCTGCACGGTTGGCTCCCTAAGTTGAATAACATTTGACATGTATAATGTAAGAGGAGGCTCATGACGTAACTGAACAGAGATTTTTAGGGATATGACTACCATACAATGTTTTATATTGGCAAGGGATAGGACTACCATACAATGTTTTATATCAACATCTAAAAGATCAAAAGATTCATTTCAGCTGCCGTTTTATAGGTCTCTCTCACTCATCAGCCAAGTTACAAAAGAAAATAAGTTAAACATGCCACAAAAAAACAAAAATGCAAGACACTAAACTGCAAATTGTGATATTACTCCTACAACTGACAGGTGGTCCCCATACAGCTTAGATCATGAATACTTACAAACTTGAGCATGTTCCAATCGAATACATAGTCGTAAGAGAAGCCCTGTCTGTGGAAAAGGTTCCTGAAAAGCTGCCGTAGGTACGAGTAGTCTGGCTTGTCATCGAAGCGCAATGAGCGGCAGAAATTCAGGTAAGTTGCAAATTCAGCTGTAAGGAGGGAAGTGGAAAGATGTTTGAGCTCACCCATTTTGGATAACGCAGGTCAATATAATATAATGGACCCACTGAAAATTTGTTTTGGACTCACAAGGATATCCCTTGCAGAGCACCTCAATAGGAGTGGACATTTTCTTCTCACTGATCCGCTCATACTTCTGTCTCTTGGTTGCAGCCTTGAGTCCCTGCCAGGGCAGGGAGCCCAGATTGAAGTACATGAGTACGTAGCCCAGAGACTCCAAGTCGTCACGCCTCGACTGTTCTATAGGGCGAGAAAAGACCAAGGCCTTGTTACTTACCTGTGAAATGGATTTTAATACATAGGTAAGATGTGCAATTGTGTGTGTCATAGTACCAATCCCCAGATGTGTATTAATTGAAGCATAGCGCGCAGTGCCAGTGAGATTCTTGTTCTCGCGGTAAGGGATGTGCTGGTGTGTACGGGCATCACGGTATTTCTTAGCGAGGCCAAAGTCAATGATGTAGACCAGGTTGCCCTTCTTGCCAAGCCCCATCAAAAAGTTATCAGGCTTGACATCCCTGTGGATGAAGTTCTTGGAGTGAATGTACTCAATGCGACTGATCTGCAGTAAAGAAAACAAGCAAGAAAAAAAATGTTAATGTGAAGGGAAGGTACAGTGTACATGCTCAGCCACTATGAACTCAGGATCTGAACTGGCATAATGGTGAGTTTGCTTTCCAAAACTGTGCCCAATTAGCCACAGTAGCATAATGACAAATAGCTATAATGACCATTATGAAACCCCCTCACTATGCAAATAACAATGCCAACTGGCCCACAGGGAGCAATATAAGATTGTATCAACTGGGGGAGAGTGTTCAAACACTACCTGAACTAAAACCATTGTGAATTTTTCATGTGGGACTAGTTAAAGATTAGTCTAGTAAGCACACTTCACCATTTTTCCTCTGTGTAAGTGTTAGTGTGTTTATAGAGAATCCCTCTGTGTATGTTGCCATTTATATTTTTGTGTGTATGTTCTGTATCACATGAATCTACTACACTGCTGTCAAGACTTGATGTGGGGCGGACGTCTACAACATTGATTAAAGTCAACTACAATTATTCTTCTGGCTTCTTTCTGACCACGAGATAATTTTACTCCTTGGAGCAACACAACTCCAATTTAGGACCTTGGATTAAACTGTCAGATGATCTCTATCTAACACCTCACTAATTATCATTTTGACTAAAAGCATAGCCAGTTCACTCATACAAATTTATCTTACTATAAGATGCTACTTATTATAATTGATTTGTATTAGAAAGTAACATAGACACACCTTCAGACATATACAAATAACATGCTGATTTAAAAAAATGGACATTTGACTTACTGAGTTTTATATACTCCACTACCTATTAATACAACAATAAGTATTGATTTTAAGTATTAAAGAGCACACACACACACACACACACACGGCGGTCATGTGACTCTCTTTGCAGCGCTGATCAACCGTGATAACATAGATACATAGATAAATTTACAAAATAGTATTATTTCTCATGGATACTATGAAAACACACTGAAACAAAACAGAGCAGACAAAGACATACTTCGGTAATTTGTTTTGGGGGAAATTGTTGCATTTCTCACCATTTGATCTGCAAGGAGAAGAACTGTTTTTAGGCTAAACTTGCGAGAGCAGAAGTTGAAGAGGTCCTCCAGGCTGGGTCCCAACAGCTCCATCACCATCACATTATAGTCACCTTCTGCACCACACCACTTTATTGTAGGAATGCCAACTACAGACAGACATAAGAGGAAAAGCAATCATAATACTTCAGGATCTCTAAAAGTGAACACAATGCAGAGGTTTTTGTTTAAAACGATACAAAACTTAAGTATTATTTTGCTGGAAATTGAGAGAACACAGATGAGGATGCAAACAGCGTTGATATTAGCTTGACACAGACACAAACGGCCCGCGAGCAGCGTTCAACTAATAGATAACTCGTGAGCTGATACGTCACCTCCTCCTTGCATCATCTTGTAGATCTTGCTCTCGATGTGGAGCTGGGGATGTTTGGTTTTCACACATTCCAACTTAATGGCAACCTCCTCTCCCACAGAAATATCTGTGCCTGCAGATAAACAAATACTAGTGTTGGTCTGGACTTCAAACAACATATTCCCTTAAACTCCCTTCAGGGAGCTTTCTTATTAAAATAAAGAAAACAACTAGGTATCAGGATGACCCTGACTTTCACTGTGCCTTTTGTTCTGCATGTATCACATTCTTCAACAACAATCAAATTTATAATAGTATATTTATTATATAGCATGACTCAATCTTGCCCCAGAGAAAATAAAGTATAAGTTGGAAGCCAAATTAATCTTGGTTCTTAAAGGTGCCATGTAATGTGGATTTATATCAGTTGGAAGACTAAGCGATAAGCTTAATGGCCATTATAAATGACTGACGAGCTAAAGAATAAAACCAATGGAAAAAGGCAAATAGGTCAGTAAGTGAAAAGGAATATTTCAATTAATTTTTTACTGTCAACATTCTCTGTCACTTTTCGATGAGTAGACAATCTCATGCTGATTATTCATGTGACTGCAGAGAACTGTACAGTATTCCATCAATAAAATTACGGCAGAAACTTGAAGAGATTCTCATCCTCGTGAGGATAGAGGCTTTGAGGACATTTTAAAAGTCTCTGCCCCTGCTACTTGGTGGTACAATTGATACAAGGCAATTTGTGTTTTTTTTTTTTTAAACTGTCTCAATTCAGAAAATGTGGTCCTAAGTGTACAGTTCTCTGATTGTTTCCTTCAAGACTTAGGGACACCCTTTTAGAGTCAACAAACTTTTTTAGGACAAAAATGGTGGCTTTAATCTTGATAAGAGATGATTTATTTTGTGAGATAACAGGAAAAAATGTTTAACAATCCAACTTTTACCAGCATTATTGCAAGAGATGAGGAACAGCAGAGGAAAAGGATTCATTTCCACTAATAGTAGTTTACGGGGTTAAACATTCATCAAGTCTTCAGGTCATGATTTCTTTTAAAGATAATTTTCAGTCTAATTTATAGAAAATATAATACCATGGTATCCGTTTAATTGAGCAATCACCAATATGACAGATTTAACGCTAACTCCACAGAATTTGCTGTGACAGGACACAGCCTTTAAAAACAAGGACATATGTAAGGCAAAGCAAAGGGCATATCTGGTACCACATGTGTCAATACTTCCTGGGGGAAGGGATCCTCTTCTGCTGATTTTTCCCCTGTTAAAAAAGGGGAATTTGTATTTCTTTTCCTTAAATTATTGAGGGTCCAAATCCAGTTGATGTCATCTTTTGAAGAGATCGTAAAAACATTAGAGGTAAAATATTTTTAACTTTGGGCTGCATAAAGTGATTAGAGACTGAAAAATGGATAGTATTATCTAGTCAACCCCCCCCACCCCCAAAGAGAACACAGTTTGATTTGACTCCCGTGTACAAACTTGCAAGAATATTTCTATCAATCAGGTTCAAAAAATGAGCTGGATTCTTCTCTCGATGAAGAAAACATGGCAATGTTAACATGTCTGGACAAGTTCTAGGATTCCCTGCAATATTCAAATCTCATCAGCCATGCAAATGGTACTCAACATCAATATCTTTTGTAAGCATGTGTTCAGTGAATGGCATGAGTGAAGCTCCAAGGACTTGTAGTAATTGCAATATTATTTTTCATAAGTAAAAGCAATAAAAACACAATTTTGGAATAAAAGTTTCAAACAAATGCAGGTCACAAAGCTGGTTGAGGGACACTGATGCTTGTTAAAAGAGGGGAAAAAAGCTCCTGATGCCCGTTTAACAAGGGTGGGCTCTTTTCCAGGTACTGTCTACAAGAGCTGTTTCATTGTTTACACTCCTGTCAGAGTCTCTGCTGGACAGGTAAAGACGCTACATTAGGGTGTGGCCAGAATCAGCCTCTGGGGCAAAAGGAACAGGGATCACATTAAATTACTGCTTTACACAGTCAAACAATACAAAAGTTGAACATATATAAATATATGCAAATAGTTGTGAAGTATTAAGACAGTGAAATCAGGCACTTGCTAAAGATTTATAAAATGCTTCTGGGTGTGTCTGTTTTTTTGGTTTTTGTTTGATTAAGAGCAGCTGGCTGGCAGCCAATGAGTCTGTCTGACATTGTACAGCATAAAAGACAATACAAACTGCTGTTGCTACATGTCATGGTCACTAGTAGGAATTTAGAAAAGCAAGGACAGAATATGTTTAAATGGCTATGTGACATTTGCAGGTTCATTAAGGACATGTGTGTAATTTCGATAGCAAACTGAGTAGGATATCAAAGTGCACTGTTAATTAACTCTGGATCTTCTGCTGTCCAGCTGTCTTGCTTAGTGAAATCATCTTAAACTCAAGCGCTTCGTGTGAGAGCATAAGTGAAAAGTATTTAATCATAGTACTTTGAATGCAAAGTTGGAACCTCCTGTCAAACTCCAGGTGGTTGAGGTATCTAAACATGACTACATCAGCCTGATACCAATGTATTATGACAGTAAGTTGTACCAAATAGTTATCACTTTTCATACAATGAATTTATAAACACTTCAATTGTGTAAAACCATCAAGACAAATCATTTACTGTGTGTGTGTGTATATATGTATATATGTACACACAAATACATACATACATAAAACATATAAAAAGAGTCACTAAACAGAGATTACTGCACTTTGTTTAACTACATTTCACTGAACACTTCAGTGAAAACACACAAAATTCTGGACCCCCCTAATGACGTTTTTCATCAGTTATATTTATCACTCTTGAACTCATAAATTGATACTACCCAGAGTGTGTGTAAATTATCATGATGGCATCTCATCAACAGTGAGGTTTCTATCCCTAGCCAATACAAGTCTAACCTGTAGGGTTGGGTCAGCACAAATTTCCATACCATGGTCAGTAATAGCATCATTTGTCATGATTCCAATCTGTGAATGACAGAGGATTCTGCACTGCCTTTGTATTTTTGAAACTGTCTATTACAAATGGAAAAAAACAGATGGACTTAAAGGAACCAACAATATACAAATATTATGGACGTTGTTATTTCAATTAGATTTATGGCCATCTTTTCTATTCTGAATGATGTGCAGATGTGAAGAATTTGACACTAGAAGGCGGTTTCCAAATTCAACTGAGGGGAGGGGGGGGGTTGTGTACTCAACCTTGGATGGATTTTAAGGCGGGTACTGACACAGACATTGCAATTGGTTTAGGAGACAATGAGGATAAATTATGAAACTTATGCACGTGTTAACTGGAAATTCATAAGCCTCTTGAAACAAATGAAAAAGCTATCACCTTGCAGTCAAAAGCTAATGAAAAACACCTGCATACTTAGAAAATTATCATCTTGCAGTGGGGGGTGAGAGCATTGTGTTTGTTTCCTTTATGCCATAACCAAATTCAAAACAAATGATGAACCAAAAGAATAAATCCAAAAACTCCAACTGTCTTATGAGTCCTGTCTCCAGCAGCATATTGTAGGATACTGTGTCCTTTGCAAGCAGTGAAGAGGAATTGGGGTTGTATTGTGTTACTTGTGGGTGTTTCTGGTTTTGAAAGTAAACAATGTAGCCAGAGATAAACGAAAAGCAAGTTTGTGATGACGGTTCATGGGCTTATCTTTGCTCTGGGCAAACCAAAAGCCTGCTGACGCCGAGTTTTCAACGGGTTATAGTGATGTTAATCCGGTTAGACTAGCTAACGAACTATCGAAATAACAGTTCTTTCCATCCTGGCAACAACTACTACAAAGTACGCGATATAGTTTACCTTCACTATCACGATTTTTGGCACCGGTGGTTTTAATTGATAGTTACTGTAGAAGGCTATGGGCAAAAAAACTAGGTGTTAGCTAGCTGGCCGACTGGGGGTTACCACAAATAAGACGTGAAACTATGGATGACATTTGAACGCGAAAATGTTGGAAATGGTCAATATTACGGTTTTGTTGACAAACAGATCGTTAATGCTGAGTGACGACACGGTTAGGTCTTGGTTAGTACACTTTACTCACCTAAATAGATGTCCCCGAAGGATCCACTTCCGATTTTTCTGCCCAGTCTGTATCTGTTCCCAACTCTCAGTTCCATTTCGCTGTTACTAACGTATTTCTTCGTTTGTACCGTAAAAACGTTTATTGTCCTAAACGTTCAGGCTGTTTACCTCGCCTCCAAAAAAAAACCCCACCTTCCTTAAGTGGTTAACAACCCCCCTTCAGTTTACTCCCTCTTTCCTCAGAATCCTAGACGGTCTCCTCTGTAACAATCCAAATTTCACCATGCCTTTTTTGTCTTTTGGCGGAGTGAATGTCTACAATTTAGATATCATCCAAAAGTATCAAGCGCGTAGTTTATGTTCTCCCTGTTTTAGAGGTCATTATAACCCGAAAACAAAAGGATTGAGACGGATTTAAACCTTAACCCCTGATCGTACAGCCCTTCGGACGCTTCCACCATCGGATTTTTTTTCTCGTCGGGACGTGAGGGCTGAGCTGTGCGTCGTCGCTGTCGTCACTTCCCCTAGCAACTGCGGGCAGATTGGTAAAACGAGTGGAAGAATATTATCTCAACCCACGAATGAAAAAACACGACATGGTCACAAACTATTTTCGGTAATGCACATTGTCAAGATATATGAGATATTACTTTTTCCGCACCTTTTATCTTGATCTTTCCGAGGGTACTTCATCGCACCATTAGATTTGTATCAGATATTTAAGCTATGTAGCCTATGAAATAATAGCCTTCATAGTTTTTACACAGAGGACTTATTAGCACTTATTATGGCTATGTGATGCCATGAGTTGAATTCGATTTGGGTATATGCTTAGGGAAACCATTTTTAATCCAGAATTTCAACACACATAGCAAGATAGTGGGAGAAACAACCATCGTTACATAAGCAATTGGAGATGTATGTCACGCTTTGACAGATGGATAACCATATCCAGCGCTGTGGACACGTTCTCGGCTTGCTATTTTCTGATTGGCTGCGTGTGGAGCAGCCGCGGAGGATTTTTTTCATTGGCTGTCAGTGGGCCAGTAAACATAAGGATTGAGGCGACTCACGTGGCGAGGCCGTTGTTCTGCAGATTGGGTAACGGCCTGGCACGTGTAGGCCAATGCTCTGCAATGCTGCGTTCACACTCTGTAGGATTTATGAGTTGTGACTTCATCATTAAGCACAGGCTCATAGTGTTCCGTACAAATTCATTCAAGAGGAGATATTCCGTGACATAATGTACTATGATGAATGCAGACGTTAGCTTTTTAACACATTTTTAATGTTTTAACGGTAGATGTAGTCGTCCCTGCAATATTTAACATATACAGAAAATTCCGGTGTGTGTGTGGCCCTGAGGCACTTAATGCATGTTTGTTCCTGCTGAGGTCCAGTTTGTTGTTACACCCTGTCAGTTGAAATTTACTTCACTTGTTTATCTTATATTAAATACTGACTTTACTGTTGCTTACTTGATTTAAATTGAACATGGGGTGTTGGAAATACATAAAGGAAGTAATAACAGTGCCTTTGAGTGACGGTGAACATGACGCACCTTCAGAACACTGTGTACTCTCATACTCTCAGCTGCTTGAGAGGCTGCCAGAACTGGGTGGGATTAAACCACTTATTGAAGGACTCTATCCACTCATCAAAACAAAATCCACCCAGGTACACAGACGGTACAACACGACTAATGAAAAGAACACGGCATATAGCCAAGTATCTTTTGTATTACACAGATGTGTTGGGTTATCTTTTCTCATTTCTAAATGTTGGAAGTTTGAGCAACTTGAGGAAGTGACCTTTCTTAAGTTCTTAACAATTCAGAGTATGTATATTTAGAATCGGAATTTTAAATGCTGATATATATTTGTTTTTTGAAACTAATTTGTCATTTTCATTGTATAAGAAATGTTCGAAGCCAAACTTTTGAATTAATTAAGTTATTTATTTTTTTTAGATATAAATTATTATTATTTTTTGAATTTTAGCTGAACGTTCTTGTTTTGATACCCAAGCTCCTTTTGGTCTGTTTAAGTGTTGCAAGACACTGAACCCCCAACAACACCCTTGGTACTGCTTAATGTTTACCCTCTTGTCATGCTTCTTCATGATGGCTTTAACGCTGATATTTGCGGTGGGTTTAACTGAATGTGACAAAATAAAGAGGTTTTTACTTCTTTTTCTCATTGTGTCACATTGACTTCATGGATAATCGGAGTGTTTTTTGCTTCTCTTGAGAGGTGTAGTATTAAGTATTTATTGAAGTCCAGTGGTTCCTGGATGAATTTTTCACAAGTGAATATCTTGGAAACTCAGATTTCTGTCACGGAGGAGAAGGCGATCTAGAAAACAACGTCAACCTTCCTTACTACAAGTGTTAGTCAGTCTCCATCTGCTGGCCAGTAGAGATAATGCAGGTTTAGGGGACTCCTGAATTGTTTTTGTTGTGGTATTTCCTGTCACAAATATACATAATACCGCCACATGTGCGTTTCTTAAAATGCTATCAAAATTACAGCTTGTTTTGAAGACTTCCTAGTAAAGAAATTAAACCTCTGGTGATCAAATGCACAGATTCTTTATTTGAGCCTTTTCACAAGTAACGCTGAGTAATGACAATGTGTTAAAGTCCAACGTTGTGAACCTCATGGGTCTTTTGGTGAGGATTCAACAGAAGTTCAGGAGGGCAGCTGAGGCTTCTGTATTCATGTAATTATGTGAGTGAATAAAACGAAAACAGGGTGAGATTATAAATTCAGAAAATGCACAGGCTGGTTTGTTTTAAAAGCATAGACATCCAGTGGGAATCATGGGTTTTCTTTATTTCATGTGTTAAGTCTTATGAATAAATGATCATTGCATTCTTTGTGCTTCTGAGGGGAGCAGTTGACCTGCATGTTAGTGAGAAAAAGAACAATCCTAATGATGCATATGCTTCATCTGCTGTAATCCATGGCTTAAAAGTGAAACACTGCCATACAGGGCCGGGGGCAATAACACTAAAGAGGCAACAGAAGCGACAGGGGGGCAGTTTGTCAGGAGGAATATTCCATTAAACTGCACACTAGCTCTTCCTTTGTATGGTTCTTCCAGGATAGACTGCTAGGGTTAGATGTGGGTGGGTGAACTGTACAGGGATCATGTAAGGTTCTGTCAAGGAGACAGTGTTATACTCCTATATTAAGTTGCTACAGACCCAGAGCAAACAGTTTCACGTGCAGTGTTTTGACTAGTTATCTTTATATATGAGCCAATTATGGATTCTCTGAAACAATTACTTTGATTTAATTGCATTAGGCAAAAATATTGTGAACTGACACAGAGAGACATTTTTGACAGTGCAAATACAACAGGTAGCAACAGAAGAATAGGATTTCTCATCAAATCAAGGTCTAACAAATATATTCTGTGGGTGAGGACCTCAAACTGCAGTCTACAGGTCTGCAGGTCCTTAGAGGGTTTGTTGCACCAACACGCTAAGATTAAAAACACATATTTGATGAAAAAAAGACTTTGAGGTAATTTATTTTACAAATGCCTTTAGTTGGATAGCCCCTACCTGCCCTTTGTGTATATACAGTAATGTCTATCTCAAAGATTCCCGGATCTTCTGGACTAATGTCACATATTGAGTAAAATGTTTTATATCATGGATGTATCATCATATCATTCTTCTGAAAGAAGCTCCGCTACATCTAAATTGTAGGTGCAAACACATAGGAGACTTCTACCGTTCATGCAAGCAGACATCATTAATGAATCTGTCTTACTAGATTCAGCAAAATTGATACAATTGTGGTAGTTCACTGAAGAAATGTTTAAAATCCTGTCCATACATTGGCAACTTCTTTTTTCCCTCCTACATTATGACTTTATGAGAACATGTGATAATGGACTATTTTGTTTCACATTATGCTGTAATAACACTATGAGGCCACAGCCTTAGTGTAGCTTGATATATATATATATATATATATATATATATATATATATATATATATATATATATATATATACCTTAAACTAGGCAGCTGCAGTTTATCTCAGCAGTTGAGAGGACACTGCAAAATGACTTTCCAGTGACGTTCCTGGAGTTTTAATGGATAAAATAAACAACCAACATAACCTGAAAGTATTGATGATTAGACTTTTTCATTCAAATATTCAAATATAGACTTAATATTAACTGACATGCGTAACATCTGCCACTCAACTTACAAGTGAAAATGAATATTACTATGACTACTACTACTGCTGTACTAGTACTTCTACCTAAATCTTATGATAATCATTTTGTATATTTTTAAAATGATTTTTCAATAATCATTTTCTAGAATATTATAATAAAAATTATGTTGGATAAAAGTGACTTGAAGACTGACAATATCTTTAAAGCATGAACTGCTTATGGGTATGTGATTCAGTTACTTAAAAACTAAGACAACATGCAATAGAAACAAACATGCGCATACAGATGCACACACAGGCGTACACATGCACAGGATGTTAAACACATGCAGTGTTGCATAGCATCCAGGAGGGGGAGACACACTCATTTTTGCCTCAGAATCTCAGCAATTGTCCCATAACTTCATCAAGTCATCAATCATAGTCTCTGGGAATGTGCTGAGCTGCTTCGTTTTTAATCAGTATTCTAAAACCTTTTCAAATTCAGAACTCCCATTTGACTCTTAGTGAGAAAAGGACCACCATCTGAAGTGATCCTTCTCGAAAAGCCCACTGGTTTATGTTCAGATGCCTCTCCGAAGCATCTACACAAGAGACCTGCGACAGCACTAATCTGACCTTATAATGTACCAGTATATCGACTACATTTTTCTTGAAATCTTTTTGTATAGCTTGCATTGTTTGATAAAAAGGGGGGCGGGCCTGCAGGTTGAAAGAGCAGTGCTTTAATTCCTGTCCCACTTTACCTTTTCAAATTGGTTTCCGCTTCCATCTGACTAACAGTGAAACATAGACATCTCAGTTGTGACAAGTTTGATTTGTCATGTATAAATACACTTTATTTGTCACAGAGTTTTACTGACCTCCGCAGTCTATTGCCACCGTAACCCTGCCCCAGATAAGCGGTTGGACAATGACTGGCTGAACGTTTACAATGAAATTCAGTGTGTGCTTTTAACCCATAGAGCTAAATCAGAATTCCCTATGGGAAACAGAGGCCCATGGTTGAAAAGCCTCCATTTATAAAAATAATCATGAATATGACCGTCTGCTACTGGCTACTGAAATCTGTGAATGTGAGTTCACATTCCAATAGGCTGAAGATGGCCTATGGCAACGCCAGTTCTGAAAAAAAATGATGTGCAGTGGATACATTTAAAGGGAGACTAGGGCAGCCCTTACTATGCACTGTGAAGGGAAATGCAACAATGACGCAAATGGGGAACTGTCATACCGGAGGGGTGGTGTCGAGGCTTTTCTGTGAAGGTTTAATGAGGTTGGCATTCATGGAGTGGCATTACTTTATCAGCTGTTTTTCAGGCTCCACCTGGATTGTGAAAGGGGACACAGGGGGATTGGCTTATGATGCCACAAAGGGGAAAGCGCACACAGGAGAGGAGCACTGTGATGTAACTGACAATGTACTGAACTTGCATAATGAAAGATAAATTATGATTCTCTGGGAATTGGGAAGTGTGTGGCAAAAGTCAGTGAACCAACCAGGGTGTCATTTGTCCATTACAGATATTTGCAGCTGGAACTGAAAATAAGCTGAAGACACGTAAAACTTCATTCATGTGAGCTTGGTACTTACTGTATACCAACTATACTTTTTCCCACAATAAATACAAACCAGATGTCTTAATTTTTCTGTTGATCATGTAACAAATGCACTTATTTTTTATTGCTACTCATTTGGAGGAGTATCATTCACTCAGTTATTACACAACAGGTGTTCGCACCTCTCTAGGTCATCTAGGTGTAAACATTTTCTGTCTGTTGTCACGGAAACCCTGGCTACTGAGTGTCTGATTTCCAGGCAGAACAGCTTCTTGCGGAGTTCTCAGCTTAGTGGATGTTGTAATGGTGACGAGTCATAGAAAAAGTTAATGAAATCCTCATGAAATCAATTACTGATAGTTGTAAGGATTATAATAATCTAATAATCATACATATAGCATAGTTAAGACTGATGAATTCTCACTGTCTTGGTTTTTCCTTTTAGAAAATATCATAAAGGCAATTACTACATCATCATCTGCCCAAGTGTTGCTGGATAATGTTCTCTTTAAGGCATTCCCAGATCACATTTTGAATGAGCCTCCCTCAGTTCATATAGGAATTCTAGGGATGTGTTGAGAGCAGTCAAAACGCTGACACTCCTTTAGATCAATCATTATCATTATAATTTTGTCTAGACCAGGAGTTGCCTCTCTTGGATCCCTCTGATGCAGCTCCCGATGGCTTTTGAAAATAATAAACGAGTCTTTAATTAAATTGGTTTTTTTTTCAGTTTGTTCAGTTTTAAAATGTAATTTCAAATTTGAAGATTACAGTGATCTTGTAACATCCAAATAAAACATGCTAAAATATGTTTGTCACTCATAAAAAGTGACTGCGGGCACCAGTAAAAGAACAATATCACACAGAGAGGACGGCCTTTTTGGTTTGCTGCTGGTGGATAATTTGAGTTTGTTTTTTTTCATAAATACAAGAATGACTCAAATATTGAGTATTTGGCTTAAAAGTAACAACCCAACGTCCTTTTCAGAGCTCAAAATGTTTTGTCGCGTGCACAAATGTGGTTTTGTTTTCTGTTCGTTTTGCTGTTCATTGATTTAAAAAAAAACACATGTGTAACATGTAAATATGTAACACATATTTTTTTTATACATAGTGTAAAGGAAAAACAAAAATAACTTTATATGCCGCGTTATTCATTTTACATTTGAAAAGGGTTATTCGGCTTTCTTTACTGTTGGGAAAGGGGTCCAAAAGGCTCTTTGATTGGTAAACGTTGCCAATCCCTGATGATCCTCAAGAGAAAGTGCCAGATCTGATTTCACTCTTAAACATTGGCCTTGGTCCTTTTACCCAGGATTTAAATCAGATACAAATGAAAACTTGAGTGTACAGGGTTAAAATGTCTGTTAATTTTTTTTAAGATTTAATACACGTATCTGTTCCATGTTTGTTTGCTTGGATGAGTTTGATGGGACATTGAGTTCCTAGTGGTTAAGTAGCGATTTTGACTGAAAGACAGTCATGTTGCAGCACGTTTTGTGCACCAAGGGTGCAGATTGCTCTGGGACCAATAGTCTCTCAATAGAACTATCTGTTATGACATGATGTGAAAATTTCTTAAATTTTCCGCTAAAGTCATGTGACGATAACTTAACCTGCTCCAAACCTCAAGCTGACAAAGAATTTTTCATCCATGTAATATCGCATCCAAGGTCGGGAATGAACTTGCACGCTGATGTCATAAGTCATGGTTTTATATGACATTGTGGCTTCCCTCATGCTTGCAGCCTCATCCTCTCTCTCCTTTTATATGGCATCAAAATGGCATATCAATGTATAAATACGACTGTAATAAAATAATTTGACACATTTTCAGATAGATTAATAGGAGGGAATCTGAGTCTATTAGTTTTGAGTCTGGGGTTGGAGTGGGACTCTGTCTTCTCTCCAGAGCCTTGTGAATCCCACAGAGATGGCAATTCAGAGCCTACAGGTAGGTGTCAGTCATGTAGGGTAAGTGAGAGACTAAAAGCAGGGAAAGTGTAATTGTGTGCATTGTGTAAATGTCGGCTACATGCCAAATGATCTCAGTCGCTGCATGTTTTTGACAGAACTGATCTAAATACATCAGATTTTAGAATCCTCCACGTTCAACACCTCTTTATTTTGGTTTCCAGCCTTCACAAAGGTCAGCTGTTTGGTTGTCCTGGACCTGCAATGGAGATGTGCTCTGTCAACCCCTTCGTGAATCGAAAAAATCACAAGTCGAGTGATGGCCTGATCCACCCAGGAGGCTCAAAGAATGCTGCTAATTTAGCATGAAATTTGCATTTATTTCTTCTTAGAGTTAGGCCCAGAAATATTTGGACAGTGACACAAGTTTTGTTATTTTAGCTGTTTACAAAAACATATTCAGGATGCAATTGTATAATCAATACAGGCTTAAAGTGCAGACTCTCGGCCGTAATTTGAGAGTATTCACATCCAAATTGGAGCAAGGGTTTAGGAATTACAGTTCTTCAATACGTAGCCACCTCTTTTTCAAGGGACCAAAAGTAATTGGACAATTGACTCAGAAGGCTGCAAAAAACAAAATAACAAGGCTGCGTGGCCTCTTCTCTCGGTTGATTTGAATGCTGTTGCTATGAACACACAACATGCGGTCAAAGGAGCTCTCAGTGAAGGTGAAGCAGACCATCCTGAGGTTGAAAAAAAGAAGAAATCCATCAGAAAGATAGCAGAAATGTTAGGAGTGGCCAAATCAACAGTTTGGTACATTCTGGGAAAAAAAGAGTGCACTGGTGAGCTTGGGAACTCAAAAAGGCCTGGATGTCCACGGAAGACAAAAGTGGCGGATGATTGCAGAATCCTCTCCATACTGAAGAAAAGCCCCTTCACAGCATCCACTCAAGTGGAGACCATTCTCCAGGAAGTAGGTGTATCAGTATCTACGTCTGCCATAAAGAGAAAACTTCATGAGAGTAAATAAAAAGAATTCACCACAAGGTGCAAACCATTAATCAGCCTCAAAAATAGAAAGACTAGAATTGACTTTGCCAAAAAACAGCTGAAGAAGCCAACCCAGTTTTGGGATAGCATTCTTTGGACAGATGAGACTAAGATCAACCTGTACCAGAATGATGGGAAGAAGAAAGTTTGGAGAAGAATTGGAATGGCTCATGATCCAAAGCACACCACATCTCCTGTAAAACACGGTGGAGGCAGTGTGATGGCATGGGCATGCATGGCCTCCAATAGCTCACTTGTGTTTACTGATGATGTGACAGAGGATGAATTGTGAAGTGTATAAGGATATACTTTCTGCCTCAGATTTACTCAAATGCAGCAAAGTTGATTGGACAGCGCTTCGCAGATGGAAAATTATCCAAAACACACTGCATAGGCAAACCAAGAGTTTTTTTCAAGCAAAGAAGTGGAATATTCTGCAATGGCTGAGTCAATCACCAGATCCCAACCCAATCAAGCATGCGTTTCAGCCGCTCAAGACAAAACTCAAGGCAGAAAGACCCACAAACAGCAACTGAAGACAGTTGCAGTAAAGGCCTGGCAAAGGATCACAAAGTAGAAAAGCCAGCGTTAGGTGATGCCCATGGGTTCCAGACTTCAGGGAGTCATTGCCTGCAAAGGATTCTCAATAAATTACTGAAAAGTAACATTTTACTTAGGTTTATGTTTATTTGATTAATTACTTTTGAGCCCCTGAAATGAGCAGCGTATGTACAAAAGTAGCTCAATTCCGCTAAGGGTTACTTATGATATACTGTAATCCACGAGATATTTGGCAATCAAGGATTTAATGTGAATT
This sequence comes from Fistularia commersonii, assembly GCF_037954325.1. Lineage (NCBI taxonomy): Eukaryota > Metazoa > Chordata > Actinopteri > Syngnathiformes > Fistulariidae > Fistularia > Fistularia commersonii. The sequence goes on along the minus strand of NC_141316.1, from coordinate 1,924,572 downwards.
ATTTGATATGAACCTCTTGTCTTGAATGACTAACCAGCAGCTCCCCTTTTAGTGCTGCAATGCTTTGAGAGAAAATATGGCTAGAATCTCCCAAATGTTTGTTTTATTTATAATGAACAAAAGCAAAAACAAACAAAAAAATATACATTATAACAATTCCAGCTCCTGAACGTTTTTTTTTTCCATTAATGAATGAATAAGTAATATCCTAGTGAAGTTATTCCTGGGTGTTAAGCCTTATCTATTTACAAGTTTGACACAAGATGTAAAACAAATGATTGGATTTCAATTGGTGTTCAATAAATATTGAATAATTGCAATGCCTTAATATGCCCCAATCCTGATCCTTAAAATCAATTCATCAAATGTTAAACCATTCCTATAGAAACACAGGTAAGTGTAACAAGTCAGGTTTCATGACTTGAGAAAAAAAATAAATTACCACATTACCAAGTGCTAAATGAAAAAAATGTCAATTCAGAGAGTAAAATGATTCTAAAATAGGAATTTACAAATCAAATATTGGCAGTTACTTGAAAAGAAAAAAGATCTTTTGGGTATTTATACAGCTCTGAAAAATGCAAAGCACAGTAGAATTATAATCAGTTACTTTAAAAAAGTTCTTCTTGGCATGAATTATGTACTTCTGAGACATTTCTGCCTTGATGAGTGATCAAAGTGTCTATACATGAAATATATAGAGACTGGCTTGTAGGGTATTTCAGAATGAGAGAATATGAGTGGAATCCAGACTTGTGAGAGAGACTGTGGCTTTCCATGAGATGTGGGGGAAAATAGTGAAACCAGCTTTGTGTTTGCATAAACAAGGACATATGCTCACCTGTGGCTCTTTCCCTACCTCAAACTCTCTGCAAATGGTCAATAACAATGTTCATTCATGATCTCTATTGCTGTTTTTGCACAGGGGGTCACGAGAGCCAAGCCCTGCAGAGAGAAGTGAGGATGCACCCTGGTACATCCACACATGAAGAACCCAGTCAACCACCAGAACCAAACCAGGGACCTGTGAGGCAAGAGTGCATTTTGTAACATTAACATTGCATTTACTTTAGTGTGTGTGGATGAACTTGGTCTATTTGTACATGTTCCCACAGAAAATCAAGTAAACACAGGAAATTGTGCAAACTTACCTGTAATTGCATCGTGTGTCTGCATTGCATACAAGGATACGGGCTTGATCATTTTAATGAATAAGTCATAAGAATTTCCAATTCCCAATAAAAGACCCGAATTGAACTCAGTGAATATTAGAGTTTTCACTCATAAAAAACAATTGAATACGTCAATATTACATGCAGATTATGAAACAAGAAACACAAACATCTATGACTCAGTGCATTCATCCATTTGAAGATTTTTTTTTATCTTGTTAGACAGCAAAGATGAAAGAACGACAATGGAATAAGAGAAAGTTTGTGTCAAAGTGTCCAAAGTGTTATTCATTTATCTATCTATTTTTCATCTGCCAATCACCTTGTTGCTAACTCTGTACCTCACTGGATCTGTAAGTCCCGTTGAAACTAACAAAATCACCTCTGTGTCGTGCAGAAGCGTCTGACGGCACGCTCCATGTGATGCTTATTTCAGCATTGACTCGTCTATCTGAGGGATTTTCTATCTTTATAGTGTTGTTGTGTTCATGTGATTGCTAAACATACCCCTCATGTTACCCTCAGGTCATACTGTGACTGGTGATGTTTCACAGGGTCACATGACTCGTTGTCACGGCGCAGAAAGGAGAAAAGTACAAAACTAAAAGAATGCAGTTGAGTGGTGACATCTCCAGAGTGGGTGTTCCTAATAGCAGTCTATAAAAAAAAAAAAAAAAGCAATATTGAATGCTGCTTTTTCTGAATAGCACTGAAACATGACAGAGATAATGTAATATAAAGTTGATTGCCACTTTCAAGCAAATAATGTCATTAAAGAAAAGGTTGGCATCTTGAATGTTGACTGGCAAATTTTTACACAGGATTTTGTGTGACGATTTGGCCACAGATAAAGCGCTCACTTATTTAATACTAGATATTTCAAACCAGTATTGGAAGAAAAAAACTCTGAAAATATGCCGAGTACGTTAAGAAAATATGCAGTTCAGGCAAATGTATCAGTATGCATAACGAACAAAGTTGTGTTTTATTGATCTATAGATATGAAAATGTGTTAACTTGTTTACGTCCTTGCATTTTCGTTTTAACAAGAGAAACATGACCTCTGACCTTGGAATGTTGTTTTGTCTGATCCTAAAACCAAACAGTAAAGCAAAAATTATCACAGAGGGAAACAAATATCAAGGTAAAAAAAAAATCAATTAAAAGTTCACATAGTGTGGTCACTAATTTTTTACTTTATTGCGTTTCATTTAGTGACCAACACAACTTCAAAACAAGAGAATATTTACAAATGCAGGCATCAGTTTCAATCCACATTTAACCAAATAACCACATTTTTACACAAGTGATGGCCGAACAAAAGGATCAGATATTTAACAAATGACATTATGTTTTTCAGACATAATGAGGAGCAAGTTACTACTACAAAAAAATACAAAATATAATTATTTTGTAAATGATAATGCAGGCAAGACATTTCAACACAAGAGTGAAAGTTTTCTTTTGCATGTCCAAACCTGCAGTTAAAATGTTGACAAAATGTTGATGAACTTGGAAGCTTCGAGTGTTTTCATCCTCTTCCTTTGTGTTGTGTTTCTTCTCACACTGATAACCCTCGGCCACTGCTTCTCTTCTGTGTATTTGTCATTTTTCCCTCTGGGATAGTATTGTGCTCAGGGCTCCTCCTACCTCTCCACCAACCATTTAACTATGCTCTCTCTTCCGCTTTCTCCCCCACATCCCATTCTCCCTTTTTTTACTCCTCCACTTGTGTTGAGGAGCCGGACGTTCTGGCAGACACTGCGTATGCTCTGTGCTTCAGGAGTAAGGAATGACCTAAGGGCAGAAAGTCAACAAACCAAGACAGGAGCTGAAAACTTGCATTACAGCTGGACTGAAACTAAAGAGAGACATTTTTCATTCTCAGAGGAGAACTCGTACTGAATGGTAACGTCAAAAGTAAGATTTCTCTTCCTTGCAAAGAGTTCTTTTCGGGGAAAAAAGAAAATCCCTTTGCTGTGGTTGGTTCATACAATGCTGTGAATATAGTGAAGCTGCTGATGAAAACAGTGTACACATAACATTTCTGTTGTTGCGCACTAAAATACAGATGGCCTGCAAATTAAGTCCACATGCAAAATTTCCACATGGTATCACGGCAGGTCCAAACTCAAAACACCCACACACTCGGAATCTTCAACTGGCGAGACAAACCTTGAAGACAATGTGCATCCAATTTGGTGGTGACACATTTGTATGCCTGCAGACTGAAAACAGGGGTGAGTCTCCTCTCTTCACCGTCAGGTGTTTGTCAACCCTGAGGGATTCAACATAAGTAAGTACAGAAGAATCCAGAGCTATAATGCACCGGGACACTGAGGTGTGTTCCTGTGTTATGCACATGTCATTACTCCCAAAGAATTTGGGTTTGTGATGCTTGGAACAAAGTTTATTTTCTTTTCTTAGTTATTGCTATTTTGATGCTGCAGTGTGTTACTTAAATAGATAAAGTTTCTAGCGGGCCCTTGAAAGTACCATCACAACAAATAGCGGATATGCTGAGAGCTGAAGACTTCCTATGTGCCAAAGTTGTCGAGGGCAGCCTACATTTAGAAGACCTGATTTTATTAACTCTTTGGAGACAAGCGTGACCTCATTTTGTTTGGTTTGAGAACATCACATAAAAAAAAGAGTCATGCAAACTAAATCTATTTGATAATGGAACCTGCGGAGTTGATTCTCTGGACCTATATTTTTACCCTGGAGTTAGAATATTATTCCAACAGTAGATGTCACTGGTCCACTCAGACTCTAGGGGTTTCGATCTCGATTTGATTTGGTAAATTTGGTGAATGCCACATGTATTACCTGCATCGCAAGCGATTACTATTGCAAGAGCGGTCCTAAATCGACAACATCAAATTGAGATGATTAAATGTATCTCAGTCATATTCACATGCATGAAAAAGTTAAAGTGAGCAGCCTTTGAGGACACACAAGCAATCAAAAGACAAAACATTATAAGCAATCTGCTATGTTAGAAGCATCAAACTGCAAGAACAATTACAAATGAGTGACGTTTTTCCAAGATAGTCAAACTGTTAATGAACAAAAAGACAACAAACACCTGGATGTAATTTATCAGTGTACTTGTCTAGATGTTGATTGTATCCATCACAGCAAAACTGCTGATGTTTCATTAAGTAGCATGGGGTTTTCTTTTTTCCGTCACCTGCAATGTCAATTGTTAGTGTGCTGATCGCGATCTGATTTGAAATCCGAGCCGGTCAGATCTCTGTCTCAGGGAAACATTTGGGTCCAGTGCTTTATTTTTCAAATAGGATATGGGTTCCAGATTTCAGTCTATAGATCAATTCTCTTGGTTTACAAGTTATTTTTTTCCATGTTTTGATTTCAAGTGCATCACTTGTAAACTTTTGAAAATCAGTAATCTGTTTTGTTGCTCGTTTGAAAGAAATCCTAATATATCCTGAACAACCTTTATGGTGATTTAAAGCTCATCCTCTGTCTGGCGTGGAGGGCTTTTTCAAGCCCATGAGTATTTCCTGTTCTGATGTAATCAGCAAAAAAACAAAACAGCAAAACAGCTCATTGGTGGCCCGGGGAAATGCCAGCCCCGATTTGAATCTTTCACAAAAAAAGCATTTTTTCAGAGGAATGTCGAGCTAAGGTCTATAAGAACTCGTCAATGGACCAACCGCATGTGTTATCAAGTTGCAAAGGGACAGGAGGCGATATCAGCAAGAGGGGTTATCCCGGGGGTCCTCAGTACTCCCACTCTGCTCACACAGCTGATTGATGTTCTCATTTTGTATCCATTCCACACCTACGTCCTCAGTCACCAAATGACTGACAAGACCTGTCAATTGTATCTGTAAGGTCCCACCGGTAGCACACGGGTATTACCGAGCACCTTCAGAGTTGTGATCTAATCCTGTTGATGATGAAAATTCTTGAATTCCCCTTTAGCCTTTCTTTACACCTCAGACTGTTTGATCCTGCAGCTGTGAACTTAGTTTGGCTCCCTTTTTTTTGTTCCACATTCTCCTTGGGTTGCAATCAATCCAATGACAAATCTTTTTGCAGCTTTTGTAACATCATCAAAGTTTCCAGCACACATTCTCAGACTGTCCTTAGTTCTCTCGGAGGAGGTACCACCGTGTCCTCCTGTTATATCCACAACAAAAAAAAAAAGAGTTCATGACCAGGATTTTAAAAACGGCCTAGTACATTGTTATCAGTGTCTTTGATTTTAATAGAATTTTTTTTGAAGGACTATTGATTTAAAACTGCTATGTTCCGCACCTTGGCACTAGCTGTCTCTTCTATCCAGTTAATAAACCTAAATTAGGTTCGAGGAATGACTTTGATTAGCCAGTCGGCATGAGTGAATCAGAGAAATAGGAGCAAGTAAAGTGGCAAGGAAATTAAATCAACATGGAACACACCATCCTTTATTCTCAAATATCTCCCTTATGTCAGCTGATTCTTCTTGACAGGTTCATCGAGATTACAACTTTTTGTCTGAGTGTGCTGGCCAGGGTTGGATTTTTGTTATGAACAACATCAAATGCCTTTGTATACTAGACTTGTTTTTCAAACAGTGCCCCTTCCCGGTGCATTTTGATTTACCGAACCGAAAGTTATATATCCCAAGGTGAAAAGCAATATCGACCTTTTGGAATAAAGTGCACTAATCTCAATTTCACCAAACAAACACAGTGATTTTTGAGGGGATGTGTTGAGACTCACTGGCTTTCATTATAGCAATGAATATATGGAGCTGCAGGGTTAGAAAGATGACTTGCTTAAAGGGTCACATGATCATTAGCCTCCCAAGGTCCCATTGACAGTTATTAAAAAGTGAATTGGCACTTGTAATTCTACAGTAAAACTAGGGTTACATGTTCTCTCATAAAGGGTTGTTTCAAATGTTTGTTATGTAATTATAACCAGTTGACTCAGGAGTGGGTTTAATAATAGTGCTGACCAGTTGCTGTTGAGGATGGTTTAGGACCATTATTAATGCTCACAGGATATTGATAATTACCCAAGGAAGACCAGACCAATTTACCTTGTTGGTTTGGCTTGGCTAGTCCTGTATATTCCAGGTTCTGTGCCTGAATGGATGCTTTATGTAGAGACCTGTTTTTGCTGACATTACACGGGGAATATAAGGGCCGAGTCCTCCAAGTTTGTGGATTGGCCACAAGCTTGTCATAAGAGCAGGCTCTGGGGAAACCGGAATGCCCGAAACTGTCAAGGTTTTTTTTTTCCTAACACAAAAAGCGGTGGTGGAATAAAGGATATATTCACTTAAAAAGATGATCACAAGACAGCCCTTTGCAGTTCCACTGGAAAGAAAGATGCACTTGCAGGACTTCAAGCAGGATTTGGTTAGCAGTATATAATATGTCTGTTTTTTTTTCATTCTCAGTCCTATATATTGCATTACTCGATTGTGTCCCGAGGATGGTTTTGGTAGATCCTCAGTGATTTGGTCTGCCAAAGCTAGGCTATGGCAAAGCTTTGTCTCATTTTATGCTATCTCTCTATGCACTTTCTTATGTGTGTTCTTATGCAGTCGAATTCATACATACATACATACATACTGTACATACATACATATTCTTGCAAGCAGATACTTAACTTGCTTAGCAGTAACATTTTTTTTTTTAAATTCCAGAGATGAGAAACACTCACAGGCTCACAAGCACGCTTAATGCCTATTTGACCTGTCGCCGAAGCCGTGTTCATTTAGTACCCTGATGATGTTACCTGCACCGTTTTTCTCAGTTAGCCAAAGATTTGTTCTTCATTCAGAGGGCCGGCGATGTAAGCCTTGCCCACACTCAGGAGCTGTAATGTTCACTTTTTGGAAGTTGTTTCTTTCCTTTTCTGTGTAGCTCTGTCGTCAGTGGCTGAACGATTAACAAACATTGAGACAAACAAAACCATATATCAAGAGTGTCATATGACACAATGTAAGTATTTGTACCATCCTAGCTGCAGAATGCTTCAGGAACGGCTATCTTGAGGAGCTTGTTGTGGTTGGTAAAACATTTGTTGTGAAAATCCTTGGACTTAAGGCAAACTAAATAATCAAACAGCCTCTCTGTGTTAACATCCTGTCCATCTATTTCCCTCTATCTTGTGAGCTGCAATTTCCTTTGTTTTGGACACATAATCTGTCTCCTCTCACAATCCTCTGCATCTCCTGGTACCGACTGAGAACAAATGTAATCATCATAGTTTTGATAGTGATTAAATTAAAGAATATATCATAACAAAATAATTTTGACATAGAATACAATGAGTTTTTAATCCTCCCCACAGCGGGGAAATTTGGATTGGTCTATACATCGTAAAACTGACTGTGCTGTTTGGGTTACTTTATGTATGCTTGTTGCACTTTAACTGCCTGTTGAAGAAAGCTTTTGTTTTCGTTTGACTGAAGTATGACCCTGTAATATTGTCAAAGTTGGTGAACTATCAAAAACAACTATCTGATTATTCCAGGCATAATTGATTGGACAGTTCTTTTTCCTGGATTGTTTCAGAAAGACAGCATTCAATGTATCTGATAAAATATTGCATAGGTCAATTAACAGTTACACACCTGTATTATATAGTCCTGAATTTTTGTATTTTTACTTTTGCCACGGATCACTTTTCGTGTCCGCACTGCACAACTCTCAGATTTCTTCTGCATGTACTGCACTGTAACTCATGGGGTGGTTCAACCAATGTTGATGGAAATGTAATAATTAGACAGTCTAATGAAACAAAAAAAAAACAAAAAACTGAATTAACACGGCTCACATGGACAGAAAACGTGTAATTGACCAGTTCTGACTGTAACATTTGAGCAAAGCCAACATTAAAATACAACAGCAGGTTTTCTCTTGAGAAGTCTCGGTATATCATGATTACCAATGCTTCTGTGACTAGAGGCATTGTATCATTTTGGTAGATGTTTGAGTGAATATCTGAAACCTTTTGTAAAAGGAAATAAGTACATCTTGTGTGCAACCTCTTTGGAATTGGTTGAACACAGATTGAGTGGTGTGACAGAAGGCCTTTATGATTCCCTGTGGCAGGAAAAAAAAGCAATTTCACGAGGGTGGAGGACATGGCTTGCGAGCTGCAGTCATCTGGCTTGGTACTTGCAACCATTCAGTGTTAGAATAGTAGGATTTCGGGTGCTATCTGACGCCCCCTACACAAAGGTGCCCCTGCTGTATTACCTTCACAACCACAGGTTGTGTCAACATGTTAAAAATCCCTCAAGCTTGACATGCCTGGTACTAAACAGAAAAGCTTTAACAGGACTAGCTGCAGCCTGCAAGTTGCATCTGTTTTTTCTCAGGCGATGATATCAAATAGGCAACTGTGTTATCGCATTGTTTTTTTTTCTATAATTTTATGTCACACTGAATCATTTTAACATCAACCAAATCAGCACAATTGATAAACCAAAATCATTTGCGTGTGTTTGTTGGATTTCTTAACTGATGAAGTAGAAAGGTTTATTTGAAGGTTTTGCTGATAATGATTGTTGAGTTTAAACTGATCACAAAATAATATCCACAGTATCAACAGTAGCCTGACATCATCTGGCCAATTATGAGCATTTTGACTGGATATTTGTCTTGCTATCTTCTGTGTCTCTATTCATATTTATATTCATATTTATTTTACTATTTTATTTTTCAACATTATGACCATTACACTGCTGTGACAAAGGAATTTCCCTCATGGGGATCAATAAAGTTATCTTATCTTATCTTATCTTATCTTATCTTATCTTATCTTATCTTATCTTATCTTATCTTATCTTATCTTATCTTATCTTATCTTATCTTATCTTATCTTATCTTATTTTATATAGGAAACCGGAGATTAATACAAGTTACAAGATTAGCAGTACACTGTGCAACTCATATGCAATGTCACCTCACTTTCAAACAATTGTATGCTTGGTATTATTTCATTCTATGAAACAAGCCTGTCTGTTTTCTATTACAACAATCATGAACTCCGTTTTTCAATATTGCCTCAAACTCTGATGATGCAAACTTGCGGCCCTCACCCTAATCCTTAAAAACAGATGACTCGGTCATGAAAGATTTCCACCCCATTCTGTCAACAATACTGGAATATTTTGTCTCCACCTGTTATTTCAGAGTGGATCCAGCCTGCACTGCAGAGACAGCCATGTTCAAAAAGTAAATGACGACTCTTGACTGTCTCTCGACGCTGGCTTCCTCAGTTTTCTCATCATTCTGTCAAATACAGCTTTGTTAGGCAAACAGTTTCCTCACAAATCACAAAAAAAATGAAGAGAACTAGGGAAAAAAATGTAAATCTCTCCTGCATGTCGAACATGTTGTAGGCACGTCATTTTTTCAAGTAATACTTTGCAAGCTTTTGAATTTAATTGCGACAAGTAAGACATCAGCTGACGGAGGAAGACTTTTCTTTTCTTCTGAATCAAAATTGGGGAATTCATTGAATGAACACTAGTCTGTGAAAAGCATTTTGTAAAGTATTAACAGTACATATTCCCGTTTCTTTTCCTTGGTCTTTTCCAGATGACTTTAGCCTGTTTTTTGGCCCTGCTCCTCCTCTGGGTTTATACGGTGGACCCCTACCAGACCCCTAAAAATGAGAGAAAAGATCGAGCAACTGCTTGGGACCACGTGGACCCAGAAGACTACTACGAAAACACTCGGTACGGTATTGGTGTGATCCATGATGGCTGGTGGTATTTTGATATGTTGGCCTAAAAAGAAATGAAGAAGAATGGGAATAATTATTTCACAAGACAACTGTAAGCTAATGAACTTTCAGCTAACACCCCTCTACAGGATATTTTTAATATTATCATAAAAAAGACAGGTGGAGGATATGGCATTTCATCAAAACTTAAAATTGGTTTATTTTTGCTGCATATAAAGGCGCATGGAGCTGAAACAGTGTCGAAGATGCTGCGACCCAGGAGAAGATCCCCCGCATCAGCCCTCCAGTCAACACTTTCCACAGTATAAAGTAGTCCCGCAGATAAACATCACTCTGCTCAAAGGTGAAATCACCCTGCACAAATCACTCCTCACTGCCCCTGGGGTTTAACTTGACCAGACATAAACATGCAGCCATCATATACTCAGCACCATTAGAATAGAAGGTAAAATATTGTTGGTCAACACAAACTCTTAGGAGGCAACAAACAGACTTTACTTGATGAATATTTGGGGTAGAGTTATTTGAGCTACAGAAAAACTAGCTAGTTTTTGCTACTGGTTAAGACAAAGTGAAATACTTTTTTAATTCATTCACTGTGTGCGATGATTTTGAGATATAGTCTTGTAAGCACAACATTAACATACCGGGGAAGTATCTTCTGCTGCCGATAGGAGCTTCCTGGGTTTTAGTGGTGGAATGAATGGGAGTTTCGTGAAAAGTTTAATGCATTAAGTCATAAATTTAAAGCCTACATACCTGTAAATTAGTACTTTGGTAAGTGGCTCGATCTTATGAAACCATTTCCTTCAAAGTTTATTTTGACTGAGATGAATTGACTTTGCAGTGCATTGACTATATTCTCATGGTCCTCTGGCCACTGCCTTGACAATTAATCTCTGAGGAAATACACCTTTTCGGGCATTATTACTAATTGATTTGATGTACCGCTGGAATTCTGTTAAAGAAAAGCGAGACATTTGACTGTGTGAGGTCTGATATCCGAGAACAGAATGTTCTTAGTAGGATTTCTCTGAGAATCTGAACTATAATGATGATCTGCTTCAGTGGTATTAGTTAATCAATGAAAGGAAATATAGGTGGAGAAGTCGGTGTAAGAAACAACAGAACCAGATCAACAGTGATGTGCCCAGTTATAACTTAGGAATGAATACATTTAGATGACAGAATCAGTGATCAAGCATCAATACAGATGGTGCTGATCAACTTGCATTGGCATACAAGGCCTTTCATTTACACTAAGTTGTTTTTAATTTTTATACAAAATTATCTGGAAAGTGTTTGCTGACATTTGACCGGCTGCTGATTTTTTTTATTTTATTTGGATCATTCCTGCATGTGAAACACAAGATGGGTCATTTCTAAATTACTGCATAGTTTCTGTAGTAAAAATGAAAAAAATGATAAAATCACAGAGGTGATTAAATAGTTAATTTAGACTTTTGGGGACGTCGATGTTTTTAAAGAAAGGGCTGGTAAATACTTTTTCAGACTATTCACTTAAGGAGTGAATGATTCTGCAACCAACCGAGAAATAAATATTGCAATGCAAGCAATACAAAAAAGACCATGTAAATGATTTTTCAGCACATTTCATGAATGAAAGAAAACAGTCCAAGGTGATTTAACTTGTAATTTTACCATTGTGAAACATAGCCCTGCGGTATCTCATGGGGGGAATGTGAGATACAGAGAAAATTGCAATAAATGAAAGTGCAATCTGCCATGCAAGTACAAACTGAAACAACAAAGTTTAGTTGTGGAAACGTAATTTTTAAGTTAATGGTCTATGGTTTCAAAAAGTGTCGCTCCCTCATTGAACAGCTGACTGCTGAGAAACAAGAGGATCTAGAACATGACCTGAAACCAGACCTCATAAAAACTGTTAGCAAAATATTCCATGTGAGAAATGGACTGTCATTGTTAGGTTTTGGGTTTCAGCATCTTATATTTTAACAAGAAATATTCAAATATGGTTATAAGCGTCTCTAAAAGCTGTGAAAGACTGTCTGACTATGAAAGACAATACTAACAGTGACACATCCTTACTTTTTGGAAGCTTCTGCCTCATGAAACAAGCAGAAGCCATGCTTTTCTCTTCCATATTAAAACAAGGTTAAAATAGATGGGACTGTATAAAAAAGATTAAAAAAATAGAAATGGATATCCGGATGTCTGAGTTCAAACATGTTCTAAAATAAAGATTGTGAGCAACAGCGAGTGACTTATGGCTATAATGGTGATGCAGTCCTGTGGATGATCCACATCCCCATCAACATAAATCACTTTGCCGATTCCTCTGCCTTTCTAGAAGCAGCACAATTGACGCATTTTCTCAGTGAAATACTTTGGTGTGTGTTGGAATAGATTTCCTCTAACGGCGTGTTGACTAACAAGGACCTGTCCCAGCACATCAAATAAGAGGCCTGCTCTCGCCAGGAAACATTGGATCTACCCACCTTTTAATTCAATGAAGAAGGAAAATAAGAACTTGCGGGTTACCCACTTCAGCTGGTATTTACAGCTGTCAAAGGGATAAAGGACTGAATACTATTCTTCACATCTCCATTAAGACTGCAACAAACTGAAGCTCATTATGTCACAGAACAAAACCCGTGGGAAGAGCAAGTTTGTAGCAAGTGCTGATATAAATGTCATAATATCGCCCGGGCATTTGTGTTCTTGACTTCTGCACTTTGGCTCTTGCAATTTGGATTTGAGGATGGTGTTATGCAATATTCTTTGTCAAATCTTGTTAAGTGTTGTGGCAGCTGGACTTGATCCTTTCTCTTGAAGACATTTCACCTCTACGTCCAGGAGGCTTCTTCGGTTCTACAAGAACGTGGGGAATTTTTAGTATGTTTACTGCTGGGGTCTGCTGTTGGTCCAAGTTGAAATGGCTTGTTATGTTTAAAAATGCGCTGTTTTGCGAAAAACCAGGATGAACGGGGTAAATCTTTGTCATATTTTGTCGTGGTAATTGGACTTCACCTCTCAATTGCGAGGCGTCTTCAGTTCTGAAGCTGATGTGTTAACGTGTCCTTTGTGTCTGGGGACTTGTCAAAGTTAGAATATGAATAGGCAATTGTTCTGCTAATGTATAGATCATGTGAAACAAAAGAAATCAAACAATCACTTGGGCTGAGGCTCGGATGGTAGTTGCCAGGGCTGGATTTGGTGTTTGATCTCACCAGGTGGATTATAGGGTGCAGATGGACCTGGTGTGTGTGTGTGTGTGCTGATCTGTCTTGGATAGACCCCAGCTGATGTAGCCGAAAGTCCAAGGCCCATTCTGAGATGTTTTTTCAAGCTTAACAAAGATGGCTTCATTGACTGCTCTCTCAAACCACTTGTCCAGAACATGGAAACTGGTGTCTTCGAAAGAGCGTCCCTCGTGGTTGTAAATTGTGGCGTAAATGTATTCAAAGTTCTGTCCTGAAGCGGCAGCTCTCCTGCGTTTGACCATCAATCTGTGCAGATGTTGTATTTCCCTTTGATATCACAATCTTCATCATACTTGGGGGAATCTATCATGTTCTCAATCTTGTGCCTGGGAATGTGATATTCTTTTATCACAAAAACTGCCAATTTGTTTCAGCGTCCTTTGTCTGCCCTAAACTTTCTTGTGTCTTCTTTGTTTTCTGTGTCCTCACATTCCCTCTGTCATTTTCATAAATTGATGTTTCTGTGTTTTCCTGGGGTTTCATAATTCATTCCTTGTGGGCTACCTTTTGCTTTCTTACGCACCGATCTTATTCCTTGTTTACCAAATCATCACGGCCGCGTGGCCTAATGGATAAGGCGTCTGACTTCGGATCAGAAGATTAAGGGTTCGAGTCCCTTCGTGGTCATTCTTTACTCTATTAATCTCCCTTTTGTCAACAACAACAACAACTGAGGTGATCATGACCAAAGCCACTTAAACTCTAAATCATCTCCTATGTACATTGGCCATTTATCATACAGCCGGGGTGGACTGCTCTGAAAGGTAAACACCTCACTATACTACGGAAGAAAGAGGGGTCAAATCCGGTTTAAGTCATGAAAGTAGTTGTCTTCAAACTGCAAGTTCATGGTTTCTTTCCCTCGGTTTGGTGAGCAAGACACTGCTTAGTGTTCAACCATATCAGATTAAATGCAGAGGCTAACTTTTAGCTATGTGTAGTATGTAAAACTACATTTCACAAAATAAAGGGTACCCCTTTGTGTCTCTCTCCTGTTACTTGTGTCCAACTTGTTGAACTCCTCTTATTTTTGTTTCCATTTAGTTCACCATTGAGTTTTTGCCAGGATCCAACCCCACATGTGGCATTTTGGAAACGAAAAAAACGAGATAGCATCTGTTTTTTTTCTGGCTGTATTAAAATGACATCATATTCCAGCTATTCTTAATTTTTTTTCATTTTTTGGAATGTCTATAACAACTGTTACCAACAGTTTAATTTCTGAAAAACACGTTTCCATCACTGTTCATTTGATATAGAAATTATTTTCATGAAGTTGCTCTGTTGTTCTAGGTGACAAAGGTGATGCTGGTGAGCGAGGACCCTATGGTAAGCCAGGCAGGTCTGGTCAAATTGGCTTTCCAGGAACAAGCGGCCCAAAGGGCAACAAAGGCAGCATGGGGATCCCGGGGGAACCCTGCAAGGCCTACTTCTCTGCTTTCTCAGTGGGTCGTAAGAAGGGTCTGCAATCTAATGATTATTTCCAGACCTTGGTTTTTGACACAGAGCTGGTGAACCTCTACGGTCACTTCAACATGTTCTCCGGTAAGTTCTACTGCTATGTCCCTGGTATCTACTACTTCTCCCTTAACGTGCACACTTGGAACCAGAAAGAGACATACCTGCATTTGATGCACAACGAACGGCCGGCGGTGATCCTCTATGCCCAGCCCAGTGACCGTTCCATCATGCAGAGCCAAAGCCTGATGCTGGACCTGGAGATAAATGACCAAGTTTGGATCAGACTCTTTAAAGGCGAGAGGGAGAACGCCATATTCAGTGATGAGTTTGACACCTATATAACCTTTAATGGACATTTGATAAAGCACAAAGTTGAGCTGTAGGTGGTTGATGCTCATATATAGAAATGCTAGTCTGGAACCTAATTTACTATCTTATTGTATTAGCCACAGCTACTAAATTAATGTGGTGCTGAAATGCTTTATCGAAATTATTGTAAAATGTTAAAGAAAATAGTCCACGCTGGGCATTTATATATTTACAAGATACCCTTCCATGAATCAGGGAAAAGCAGCAAGACATTGTATTAAAATGTAAGCAAGCTAAAATGTAAGCATAGCAAATGAAGAAAAATATAGAAAACCCGCAGAATAAATTGAAAACAAAAACAAAAAACAAAGCTAAATTAGCAGGATATAACTAGAGAATTAGAAAATGTATTTTGCAAATGAAAAAAAAAAGATTAGCAACTACACTTGCCTATTTTGACATAGGTTGAGACACAAATTTTTAACATTCTCAATAGGAACTGTATACCTACCAATGGTAATGCTAGACTTAAAATCATATCTTGCCAGCCAGTGTTGATAAAAATTAGTTTTGCTCATGATCTATACTGGTGGCAGCAAGACTAGTAAGTGCATATCAATTATTTTTGTCCAGTTTGTTTGGGCAAATTTTCAATGAAACGGTATTTAAAAAAAAATTAACTTGAAAAGCTTGATGTCATATTGAGAATAAACAGCAAGGTCTAACATGCACATTCTAGAATTTGCAATACAGTGCAGTATAATACAGTAGAGTTTCCTAGCGATGTAAGGTGGTGAAAATAGCTGAAAAAGTGCAATAGAGGTTACTGAGTCCAAGTCTCAGTAAAACTGCTGCCAGCTTGAACTAGAGAGCTTTTTATTTTAGCCTGTCTGTCTATTCTGGTTGAATAAAGCAATGTCAGTGAAAACAAGAGCACGGCCAATAATGCTAAGTACCTGCCTACCATTTTTCAAGTCTTGTCCAGAACAGCTGTATTACCTAAGAAAAAGTGAGCACACCGTCAGTTACCAACCTGCTAAAGGGGGGTCTGGCTGCCTGACAAACCTCCAGGTATCTCAGTTGCTTCCCAGTGTGGTGTGGCTGGTGGGCTTCGTTGACCAAAGGTGGTGACCTGGAGACGGTGGTCCCCCCAAAAAAGGGGGAGACCCTCTCAGGCCCTTGACTGCTGATGAAGGGCGGGAAATGATCACAAGCATCTTGAAATCATCAGCCTCTTTGGTTTTTGACAGAACTGGAGTCGGTTGCTTTGCATGACCTCTGACCACACCCTGTCATGTTTGAATATATTTTGAAGTGCGTCACTTTTTTGTCTCATTCCTCATTGTTTAGTTAGGACTGAAAACCGTGGTTCACACATTTCGCACATTTCGCACTAAATGCATAGATATGCATGTAGTGACTTGACCAAAATATACAAGTAAAAACTAAAAACTTAACAAATCTTTTCTTCTTCTTCTTTTTATGCCTTGTTAGATGTAATTTAGTGAAATAAAAATAGGTTTGCTGAGGAAAATGTTGCTACTTTCCCTGTTATTTTATTAATTTTTTGAAGACACCAAAACAAAAGGAAACAAGATTGAAGCAAAGATCCAAGTCAGAAATCAAATTACAATATTGAAGCAAAAGTAACTGAACAATAACAGGAAATGAAATTCCACACCAAAAACTTAATGTACAATAGGCTGGCAATAAAATCTAAATGTACATATCTTGATGTTGCAATCACAACCTACCTTTTGGTTTAATATCTATGTCCAGCTGGGTACATGTACACAAAAAAATTAGCATAAATAATACAAATCATCTAAAATATATCTTCATGCATTGTCAGTACTGATACAGTCTGACAACATTTGTCAGGTTCTAGGCCTCACATAAAGAACGTTATTCATATCCTGTAAGCGGCAATGCCTTTTTACTATTCATATCCTCTTTTAAAACATCCCAGACAGAGACCATTTATGGAATTTTTTTGGTTTGTAAGTACTGCTCTTTTTAAAATGATTATTCTCATTGTTTTAGGGACGCCAGTGGCACTACTTTTTTTTCGTAGGTCGAGCTTAGATATGTTATTTTGAAATGAATGGTGTGTATGCAGAGATGATACCGAATTTAAAATTGAAACCCCGACTACCAGGCCTTGAATTTGTCGGACCATTCCACATTTACAAAACAATCAGCGGTGATACAAGGACTGAATGAGTTTAAAGTGAACAGTACTGTAACCTTATTTGAAAAGCATGAGTAAGTATATTTTTCAGTTTTAAAAAATTGTACCTGCATCAAAGAGTAAATCTGTTCTTTAGCAAGAGAAGCCAGGAAAGTCATTACAGCATTGAGCACACAATGAGACACTTTCTTGGGTCGCTTTAAAAACAGGCTGAATTCTGGTCTTATGGTCCTGGCGTCCAAAAATACAACCCCAAATGAATGAGGCTCTTTGTTCTTGGAGCTTAAAAACGACCAACGGTTAGTTTGTAAAATGAAGTTATGTAAGCTCTACATTTACAGATACTTACTGGTGCAAAAGTTGCACAAGTGTGACTATGTTGCTTTGATTTTGAGCTGCTGCAGGCGGTTGGGACGGAATGATGCAATGTAGCCATGTGGCTGATGCACTGTGCTCTATATAAAGCGGGGATGTCCAAACTTTTTGCAGAGGGCCATATTTCGTAAAAATGTCTGAGGGCTGATCATTCAGCCTAATATTCCTCGAACCATTAACATTAAATACAAATGAACAATATCATGAAATTTTACTTTTCACAGAACACTTTTGGTACAAGTTTTTACCCAAATTACTCTGTCTTTCATATTTGAATACCACATAAAATGAGGAAAAAGACCGCTTAAAAAAAAAAAAAATCCAAAAGATTAAACATATCTAGGTTGATTTGAAATATTACATATTATTCACTATGAAATGGTGACTGTAAACTTCTAAATTCAAAATGTATGAACAGGAACATAACTTATATTATTTAGTTATATTAATCAGAAATACAAAACATTGAGGTCGTTATCGAAAAGAAGAAATTTCAATTATGGTCTCAGATGAAAAATACGAAATAGAAAAACAGGCTGCTGTCCCAAATTCGGTTTTATTATTGATTTTATGACAGAGCCTGCGGGCCGGTATAAAATTTGAACGCGGGCCACATTTTGCCCGCGGGCCGGACTTTGGATGTGCCTGATATAAAGTTTATATAGAGTACTGTGCGTTTTGTAACTAATTGTGCTATAAGGTGATCAAGACCCCCCACCCCTTCACCCTAAATGTAGGCTGTGGTTGTCGGATCACACGAAATTTTAACACCTGCCAAACTTACCATTGGATGCCAAGATGAAGTGCTATGGCTGCTGCTATCTGGCATATAGATGTATATTTACGTTGTAAACATTGGTATTCGTTAAAATGAATGGCCATTACTGATGTCATATGGGAAATGGCACTATCATATCCAGGAAGAAAATATAGTCAGATTCAGATGTATCATTGATAAGGAATTTTCATTTTTTATCATTCCCCCTAGAAATCACAAAGAAGAATCTTATTATTCAAGAGCCAATTTTTGATTACCAAGTCATTCTTTCAAAATCTGCTCTGTCATACATTGCACATAAAGGAATGTCTCAGAAAATTAGAATATTGTGATAAAGTTTTTTATCTTCTGTAATGCAATTAGAAAAACAAAAATGTCATACATTCAGGATTCATTACAAATCAACTGAAATATTGCAAGCCTTTTATTATTTTAATATTGCTGATTATGGCTTACATCATCTCAAAATATTAGAATATCATGAAAAAGGAATTTTGTTTTTTTGTAATTGCAGTACAGAAGACAAAGAACTTTTTCACAATATTCTAATTTTCTGAGACGGTACTGTTTGTGTTTCAGTGTAGGCTAAATGTGTACGGTGCAACTATAAATAAATATGATTTCAGCCATATATCTTTGCAATGCAATTGCAAAATATCGTGCAATACAAACCATAGCATTTGATAAAAAGGGAAAAACAGAAATCAAACCATTCTGGAAGTGATTCAGTGACATTGCTGAGATAGAGACAACAGCAACAACAACAACAACAACAACAACAACAACAACAATAGCAGTCTATTTGAAAGTTTATCTTAATTATAAAAGCAGACTCATCGTTCCAAATTTTTGTATGCCCGAAATGAAATGAAATTAAGAACACGTTGATATTGACACTCTTTGAACTTCCAGAGCTATAAGAGACCTGAGTCGGAAGGTCTTTTAAGGTAGTTGAAACTGAAATATGGACATTTTCATGCATTTTCAGTTTAAAACGAAACTGTCACGGAGCATATTTTGTAAAGAGGTATTAATTATATTAACTGTGTAAATAGTTCAAACACGTTCCCAGTGGAATGAAAAGCGAACTTAAATGAGAACGTTTATCCTGGAATTCGTACGGTGGTCAGAAACACTGTCGAGTTTTAAGTGTTGGGTCTTCGTTTGTAAAGAAATACAATAAATGACATTTCATCTGTTGTAATAACTTGGAAATACAATAAATGAAAGGTATTCATAGTCAAACCGACTGTCAAGTGTGTTTTGTTTTGATTGCTTGCCTGGCATTAATCATTCCTTTTTTTAAATCCAAAAATAACGGTCTTTTGTGCTTCCTCCAATCACTCGCAATATCCCCCCTCTATTAGAGCTTCAGTAATTAGGACATATTTGTCAAATTGTCCTGCCAACATTTAGCTCATGATGCCATCTAGCTGAACTATATTCATATCAAACTTAATTGCAATTAGATAATGATGATTGCCAATTATGTTTCCACTCAGTGCCTCCCAATTACTAACATCAGCTAATCCACTAGAAGCCACTTAGATTTATAGCTGATTTCACTCCATTACAAAGACCAGCCCGGTGCTTTTCTCTTCTGCTATTTTTACATTTCAATCCGTGCAAGTACAGGTCTTCTTTGTCCTCCTTGCTGCCCTGCTCAAGACATGCTACCATGTCTCTCTGGTCAACCCCTCATCATTTTTCAAGGCCTAATATAGATTTCTTTCACCTGAATAGCACTTTAGAACTAAACACTGGGTATTAGAAAAAGGAATAGTTTGAGCGAAAAAATCAAGATGTTAAAGAGCGCGACTGGTGCCGGAGTAAAATCGGCATGCAAAGAAATTTAACATCAGAAATATGTCAGTTATATACCTGATCTGAGGTTTGGGGTTATAACTTAAGAGAAACTTTTTAAATGCTCTGCATTCTCTCTTGTAGACTTTATATTTCTCATTGTTAACAATATAAAATCGGCACAGTATGATGATTTTCCATGCAGGTGGCTTAAAAATGTCTGATTTGATGCATGGTAATTATGTAGTAACGGTCAGAGAAAAAAAAAAAAAAAGTTATAGGTACATCCAAAGGACAATGACACGATTCTTTGTATGCCTTTTAACATTTCTAGTTAATGAAAATAAAATCATCATAGGATCCTAGAGAAGAGTAGAAGAATAGAATATTCCTTCAATCATCATATAGGCTGAATCCATGGAGGTACTTCATGTTATAGTAACATTTATACAACACTTATGAACTTTAACAGCAGGTATGAAACTTGAACTTTAACAGTGAATTAATTCATCCAGTTGAGGGATACATTCATTGTCAGGGATGTGAAGTCTTTCCTCATCCTGACACTCAGGGGATGAGATCATGTACTAAAGGTTAATCGCTGATGTAACAGTCTCGAATTAACTCACCCTCCTCCATCCCATCCCCCACTTCTTTTGCACCGTGCAGTGGATAGACATGCCAATACACTGAATATCATTCTCACAAGAGTGCTTTTATTCGGCATAGCAAATTTAACTGTTGAATAGAAAACAAATGTAACGTGACACTATCTTAAGTTGTCAGCAAAATATCAAGTACCGTGAAATACTCCATCGCTGTTATGTCATATTATACAGGATGTTTATGATTAAGGTAGTTTTAATTCAATTCAAAAATTCAAATTAAAATTCAATTGAAATTTAACAAAATGTGGCACAATTGTCAGTCGAATCTGCTTTGATTAAAATCTTAAATGAGAAATGCGCTTTAAAAGTGCCAAAAAAAAAAGGAAACCAAAAAACGTGCAGGGAATCCTGTTGAAATTTTTCAGATGGGTAAATGAAAATCATTGACTTCGAAAAGTAGAAAAGAAATATAATTTCTATCAAAAATTGGAAATTTAACTTTTTTTTTTTGTGCTCCGAAAAGTTGATTCTCTCAATGCCCATAAGTGTGAAGGATCTTTCTTACTTGATGATTTCCAAAGCTCATCATTACAACCCCACATTGAAATGGTTATTTTTGTGAAATCAACTTTGGTTAAGATATAATCATTTCTCAGACCACATTGAGTGAGTGTTCCTGAATTGGTTTTGATCCCACCAGCTGTGTGATTCCGTCCAGCCATTGTAATGTCAGACAGGTGCCACATGATGGCAGCCTTTCCTGCCCGGAGTGCAAAAACTGATCACAGCGTGTCGTGGAGACGAGACTTATTTGTAATTTTAATAAGTGACACCTCGGGGCTTCAATACTGTTAGTCTGTTAGAAGCACAGCAGGCTGTCAGCTGAACAAGCAGCAACAATAACAGCTTCAATCACACACTTTACAACCCTGCGCCACGTCGCAGTGGTGCAGCTGCTGGAGATAAAGATCAAAAAATGAGTAAGAAATTACCCATGAAAGGAGCAAGAAAGTGCTTAAGAATCGACAAATGACGGCTAAAAGAAATGGCAGAAAATACCTGAAAAGTACCGAGAAATTTATGAAAACAAACAAGAGGCAATTATAGGAAAATGACTGGAAAAGACCAGAAACGACACCCAACAATCCAGTTTTTCTTCGCAGAACGCTGGACTATAAAGTACATGTTCGACTGCAACACATTTTACGCACTGCACGTTTCTGACAAACATTCAAAATAATCATCACATTTTTTAAATATATCTTGATTTTCTTCAAGTCAAAATCAAGTCCACTTTCCACGAGAAGAAGATTTATCCATGAGCTGGATGACTGAGCACCTCCACAGACATCACCGATAGCTTTCATGAACATCGGCCCCTGTAAAAAAACTTCACATGAAATCAATTACTCAAAATCAACTGATTTGTTTTGTACGTCTTAAAAGGATGAACAAATAATTAACATTATCAAAGAGACTGGCTGTAACCTTTGCAGCTCCAGCAGCACTATTATATTCTTTGTGTAATCTAATTTTTACCCTGTTTGAGAAAAAGAGGCAAAAATCAGCTACACATAACCCCAAAAATAGCAAGACATTGTTTTGAAGAAGCTGCATGAAATTCAAGACGGAACAACAGGAAAATGACCTAAGAAATTACAAAAATGTATTGAGGAATGATCAGAAGCTGTGCAACGCTGCACGCTGACACTGGCAGTAGGGGTTTTGAATCTGCTCTCTGACAAAATGCAAGAAAGCTACGGGAAATTCCCTATAAATCAGCAATATGTTGCTGCGGACTTGATAAACAAGCAAAAACAAAACAAAGATGGGGGAGATTTTTTCACAATGCTGCAAGAAAATACTTGAAAATTAACAAATATCCAGCGATAACAGCAAGAAAATGGTATTAGTAGCAACCCAAAATATTTTGAGTCATGTTGGTCTTGAAATGATACATATATAATGGTCTGATTTCTTGCGTAACTGGGTTTTAGCCCTCAAGCGTTTAGATTCGCATTCGATATCCTGATGTATCAGTATGAAAAAGGGGCCCCTGAAAACGTTTCCGCCCAAATTGCTCTGCGCTAGCTTTCAGTTTCGCCCCTTAAAGCTCCCATAACCTTTTTTTTTTTTTTTCTCAGAAACCCCACAGAAACTAATATTACCTGGTCATTAAATCATCCTGCTCTAACCACACACGGCTCTGACAATCACGCATTCTCTGCTGCATTGTCCCAGGGTCACGTCTTCCTCCATTAATTTACCAAATAACAGCATTTGTCACCCTTGCCTTGTCGTGTGCTTCGGCTCCAGCAGCCAGCCATCCTCGTCCCCCGGGGGCTGGTGGGTACTCATGAAATACAGCTATCAAGGTGCTGGATATGTGAGTCTATATGTGAGGGCCACAAGCAATATCAATTTTTAATTCAGCGAGCACTTTGATTGGGCTGCTACAGACATGCCGGCGTTGTCTATTTATTAACATATGCCGATGGGAGGCCTGTACTAAATAATCAAGCTACAAGGGGATACAAGCGCAGCGAGACATTAATATTTCATAGCATATAGTACCTGCGTATATACAGACAGATAGTCCTGGTTATAATTTTCAACTGGGTTTATTAGGTATTAAAGATTGAACACTGGTCCCATCTCTTCTTCATGTTATCCAATAATCAGGACACCATGTAGTCACTAACTGAGCCTGAATAACCAAAATATCACCCTGCACGTGTGTGTGTGTCTGTGTGTGTGTGTGTGTGATTTGATGCATAAATGCTATGAGACCATCATTCAGAGAAGGCGGGGTCATATAGAGTGTATCTTATCTTCTATAATTCAAATAATTTATTATTACTATCAAAGGCCCCATGAAATGAGAAAATATCCTTTTCCTTATTAAATCGTGTGTATCTATGTTAAATGGTTGTCCTTTTCATGTGATACAGCACACATATGTCAAAAAATGGTTTCACAGTAATTTTATGGCAAACATCCTTTTCTCTTCCTCATTTAAAAATTGATTTAAATATTTGATGTCTCATCCAGGTTTAAGGGTGTTTCCCTAATTCTGTGTCTGTCCCTTTATCTCATTTCTTTTTTTTTTATTGAGTGCTAATGTTCCATGCACACTATTTGTGTCAGTGTAAAAAGAAAATTCGATGCAGTGTCGGAGGAGGGGCCTTTCCTCTGCTAACATCCAGTCGAGCCCCTCGGCTACAACAGCGATGATATAATCTAATCCTGTGGCTCTTCTAGACTTTCAAAATGTTACCGGACCAAACAAATCAAATTATGACGGTTAGATGGATCATTTTAATGGATTGTGGCTCTCAAACAAATGTATCCACAATTTTACAGCTGCTTCCTTCTCAGTGTAGGTCTATGGGGAAAAATCTATTTAAGTCCAATGATCAATACTCTGCTTGCAATTTCACCCTTTAGTCACTAGGAATATTTGCATCAATGGCGGACTTCCCGTGTCCACGTTTCTTCATGTCTCTCTGGACAACGAAAGAAAGGGTTGTCATATGTTTAGTCTTGTTAGCGGCTCCTTGAAACACCCGTCAATATCTACAATGCAATGCAACAAGTTCCTTCCCGTTCCATTTTGCACTATAAATATACAGATATATGAAAACAAATGGTGCTCTTACTAATGTTTCATAGAGCTCCCAAGAATGTACTCTGTTCCAGGTACTTATTATCTTTGTTTAACGTAACAGTGTTCATATAATTTTGTCCACATTTGTTCAGGATAAAGAACCTATCCACTCGCAGCTCTGAGGTGTAGATAGGTCCTCTCAACAACTCTTATGAATATTGTGCACCTTTTAATAGCAAAGCGGTGTGTGTTCCTGCCCAAAGAAGGTGGCAGGGGAGATCTAGGAGGCAATCAAATGGTATCAACTATAAAGAGGTACATGTGTTTACTGTTGTTACTATTTTTTTTTCAATTTGAAATATAGCTTTTAAATAGTCTTATTTGAGTGACATGAAAAGGATGATCTAATCTATCATAAATGACATACCCCTGTTTCAACGTTCACCCCATTCAGTCCGATTGCGCATGACCTAAACACCCCCAAAGGCCTGAAAGAGATTTTAAGAATGTGCATAAAACTAATAGTTCAATATGACTGCAAGAGTGAAGACAAAAAAAAAAAATCAAATCAAACTTTTCTTAAATGAAGCTCCTCACAGCGTCTTATCCAAACTTGTGATGAAAGTGTGATCCATCCGTACCGTAATGAGAAACCTGATGACAATGTTGATATATGATAGCGAAGATAATTAGAAAGTTGTGTGTGGCTCCGTTGGTAGAGTGGGCGTCCCTTCAATCTGGACATTTGGCAGTTCGATTCCTGGTGTGTCCGGAACTGGGGGAACTAAGAAAACTTTTCTGATTCTATACACAAAACCCCCAAGTTGCTCCAGATGGGATTATTAGCACCTTGCACGGCAGCTCTGCTGGTGAATACTATCTAGTGCTTTGTAACTGGAAGCTGTAAAAGTGCTCCAGAAGTTAAGACCATTTTTGACTCTATTACATGTGAGACCAAATAGTTGTTGTGCCCTGCTGAAATTTGGGTAGTTTTGTCTGAAGATACCCTAAATAAATGACTGTAAAAATGACATATTTTGAGGATATGCATGGTTGTGCCCATTTGATTATGTCCTGGTGGAAAAAAAAAAGAAAAAAACTCCGACAAAATTCAGCATCCAGTTGATCAATTATGAATTTCCATTAAATATAATATTAATATAAAAAATAATATTTATTTATTCATAATATGAATAATTTGAGTATCAATTATTTTATAAGATGTAGTTGTGCGGTTCGTAATGTGTGTGTATCATGACCACATGACCTCAGGTGATGCACGTGTGTGTTTGGGGCGCACCTGATAATCGTTTCAGGCACAATGAAGCAATTCCTCCAGCAGGCAGCGGTTTCTGCTCTGATTCCGACACCGTGATTAATGAAAAGCTGGGACAGAGCCTGATGAATTTTTAATAGGTTTGACACAATCCAGCCCAACAATAAAAGCCTGATTTTAAATAAGAGTGTCTGGATGTATAAAAACTAACATTGTTTTTAAAGGGATATATCTATTTGTTTGGAATTGACTTTGGCCAAAGAATATTTTACAAAAAATGAATGACACAGCTGATAGAAAGATCCCTGTGAGCAGTATTATGAGTGCCTGTCTGCAGTTATTTTCCCACTAAATAGTCCCAGGGACTCGAAAAGGGGTGGGAAAAGGGAGAAAATCATCCGAACAATATCACATGGGCATTACAATATCTCGCTTGGAGTGGTAATGCATCTTATGGCTGGATTACCACCCATAAATAAACACCAGAGAAGAAGACAACGAAGCACAAGGCCATTTATCTATTGGACAGAACATGGAATGGATATTTCCGTCGGGCAGTTTAGCCAATGAGCGGGACACCTAGATATTTTTTTACTTTTCAACTGTGCAACTAAAACCTTCTGCTGTCAGTCTCCGGCTGAGTATTGTGAATAGGTGGTTGTTTTCGTAGGTGGCCACGAGTCACTGCGAAATACTGTCGGCAGATCACATTTCAATCAAGGCCTCCACTCCCAAATTCAACGTGATGTGTTTTCACTGTGCACTGGCAGAGGCTCATATAATTTGTTTATCTTCCTGACACCCATGATGTGCTGTGTTTTGCTTGCTTTCTGGGTGCAAAAAAAAAATCACACGGAGTTCGATTAGAAACAAATTGAATCTTTACAACTAGAATGAGGGCTGTTTTTTTTTTTTGCTCCCCACCAGAGTGCTTTTGAGCATTAACACTGGACCTGCTATACCATCTGAAAAAGCGAAAAAGTTGGTCTCAAGCGTACCATTTTGTGTTCATATGAATGCAACCATAGTGCTTTAGGATGATGGAGAAATGTGCTGCGTTCACATTCTGCTCAGATTTTTTGCCTTTCCATCTGCTAACACAACATCCTGTTATTGTTGTTCATGAGCTTTTCAAGTGTGAAACCAAACACATTTCGGAAGATGACTGTTTTATTTCAGTGTTAGACATGTGCACATTGATTTTTGGCATCTCCTTTTTTCCCCATTCCAATTAAACTGAAGGATCTTCACATGTTGCAGCAGATCTGCAGCAGTGCCTGAACCACTGCTCCCAAATCTTGCAATATGTTCTGATTACTAGCTCTGTACAATTAGACCACAAGAATTTTACTCATGTTTAGAAAACTATTAACAAGCATGAGATATTTTGAGCCAAAAAACAAACGAAAGACTATGTTTTTTTTCCCCTTAAAAAAGTAGTCCAGAAACTGATGTTCCCATGTGTGCAGAAAACTGCTACTGTCCTTTCGTGTGCAGACCTTTGTAACCTATTTTCAGAAGCATGGCAATTGTTTCATAAAAAAGCTTTTGTTTTGTTCATACAAAACAAAAGCTGGAGAAATGTAGGGAAAAAAAAACAGTTGTGTCGAAATTGAGGGTGCGAAATGGCAAAAATAAGAAATGAAGGTGGTCCGTATTAAGGTTTTCTTGACTTGTCTTTCTGGCTGCTCACCGGGCATTTTATGCATGCGGGTTGTGCTCGTGTGTGTGTGTGTGTGTGTGTGTGTGTATCAGTGTAAGTTACCCAGGCTTGCTGGTTGTATTAATGAGGAATCAAATGGACCCACCCACAGATGTGAGTGTGTGCCCCCTGCTCCGGCAGATTAAAACAACATGTCCGCGATCCTCTGCTGCCAATCGATGACGGGACGGCGGAGGCTGCGTAAGCAACGGCGAGCTCCTCTGCAGCCACAGCAATGCTGCTCGTCAGCTTTTTTTTTTTTTCTCTCCGTGTGTGTTTTTCATTCATCCATTATTTAATCAAGCAGTGTTATTGAGATCGAGGCCTTTTTTTCAAGACACAAGGAAAAGAAACCTTATGCCACAGAAAAAAATGAGGCCATTGTCCATATGGAGAGACGGTTAATTTTTATTTCAACTGAAATAAATTTGCATGTATTCAGATTCAGTTCAAATTTTTCAAAAGACGCGATTCAGTAGTTTTGGCTTCAACTTCTTTATTGCTAATGCAAATCGTTATATGAGGTATGGTATTTTTCTTTGGCATCAAAATATCAGTTTTTTTTATCTTTAATCGAAAAACCACCAAACCATTTGTCCAACCAAGTCTTTATCAACTTATGAACAAACCTCCTGAGAAGCCTACTTTACTGATTCCTCTGATTATGGAGAAAACACCAATTAATCCTCACAATTAGATTTATTGTTTTTTATGACATTTCAAAAAATTGGACTGATTTGCATGACAGCACGCTCAGCCTACAAGTCAGGTGTGGAATGGACTGAACTTGTACTGTGTGGCAGCAGGGTCCGGCCGAGACTCTTTCTTACAGCTCCTTTCTCGGTGACAGTGATTGTTGACCAATTCTTTGACACCTCCGAGGCCGGAGAAAAGATACAAAGCAAAGGAGAGAAAGACGCTAACATAAAATAATCATCAAGTCTTTCTCCTGTGCCAGAGATGTATGAAAAATTAATACAGCGTATTCCCCCTCCTCCTCCTCATCCTATTCTCTGACTCAATCCTGTGCTTATATCTCTGGGGAGAAAAACTAATAACGAAGACCAAAAAATGCAGAAATGATTAAAAGTTGCTTCTAAGCAAGAAAAACATTCAAATGAAAGTGTGGGTAGGGAGAGAGGACAAAAAAAGATGCAGAACCGGTTTAGAAACGAACCAAAAACCAAAGCGAGAGGTTGATGATATAGGGAGAAGCCAGTGACCTCCAGTCTCTTTGTCTCTGACAGTAGTTAATATTCCAGCGCTTGTCTTGGCACCCCCACCTCATTTCTGTCTACAAATATTTATACAGGATAGCCCCGTGTCTATGTTGTCTTTTATGCACACACACACACACACACACACACACACACACACACACACACACACACACACACACACACACACACACACACACACACACACAAAGGCGCACAGCGTTTATCATAGGAAGTGCAGGACTAACTCATTAAAAGCTGTACTCAGCCCCTGTAGGGCTGAGTTAATGACAGCGGCCCTATGTTGTTGTGGCCATTCAAACAAGCACCCAAGCTGTATTCAAACAACTTTTTTTCTGACTCTCATTGGAATAAACACACAAAAACACTGTTACTATTCAAAGTGTTATTAGGTTAGTGTTGATCCAAGCTATGGACAATAACCTGAAGACGACTCACAGGATTTTTTAGTCAGACTGTATTTAGGGTCTTAACCCTTTGAGTCAAGTTGAGAGAAATTCTGGTTGGATTTCATCTTTCATCTGGTTGGTTTTTCATTTAGGCGGGTGTGGGACACTAAGAGAAAATGTGGATTTTGATAGTCATATATTGTCAGATATTGCAGCTCAACTATCCTCATGGTGTAATTTCCTCATGTATTTTCTGACTAAATGGCTACAACTTGTATGGCACATTCACACCTTGCCGTTTCAAAGCGCATCGCGCTAGAGCACATTCACACATTCACACATACACACATACACACACACTCTCACGAACGTAAGGTTGGAGCTTGGAGTTCCGTGTCTTCCCAAAGGAAGCTTCAGCGTGCAGACAGGAGGAGCTGAGAATTGAACTGCCAACCTTGCGACGAGGGGGACGTCTGATCTACTAACTGAACCTCAGCTGTGGCTTATACAGAAGATTTGACAAAATGCAAACATACCAAGACAAATAAACAAACAACCAAAAAACAAATCAACCATAGGTTCAACTATAGGTCAGAAAACATCATGATTCTTCATAGATGAGATCAGCTTGTGAAAAATCACATACCATGAAAGTGCAATTTGGCCCTTTGAGCGTACTGTTGTGTGCCTTTTTCAACAATTGTACTGTATGTCTGGTAACACTGAATAAAGGATAAACGCACAAGATATTTACACCATTACAAGTGACAGATTCAGGTCTCTCTCTCTCTCTCTCTCTCTCTGTCTTTCTCTCTCTCACCCCTTGTCTCCGATGCACTGTAGGTGTAGATGCAGCATCTTTGAGACGGAGAGATAAAAATAAGTTCATGACTTCAATGGAACCTAACCGCACTTTAAAAAAAAAAACTGATGAATTACAGTATTTAGTCTTTTTGCAGGGTTGTCAAGGAACAAAAGGTCTGACTCATATCGACGCCTCGCTCAAATATTAGCCTGTTCAGTTTCATGATTCAAGCAAATGAAAGCCGGGGTTATTAATTGAGACTCTATGGAAAACCATATAAATCCCCCAACTTTTTATTTCCAAAAAGCTTTGAGGTTCACGATATAAATTACACCTACCGATAAATTTGACAACAATATAATTTTAGACAAATCACTAGTATGCTCTATCCTTTGTCAGGCCCTAGATCCTCTCAGATGAGAGCCGGCTGAGTCATCAGTGAAAATGTCACCACATATTTTTGGATGCTGTTATTGCGATTTTACCACATTTTTGATCTTTGTGATGTTTGAATCTGGAATGGTAATGGATATGTCGTACATGAATGAGATCACCTTCTATTTTCTCAGCAATGGATATTTGATTCATAAACTTGTATCTGTGGGTCTTTAAGGTTTTGGTGTTGTTTTTTTTTTTTTTTTTCAGATGTACTGCTCCAACCCGGACAATAATCCATTAAGCGGTCTTGTAATATTTCGCAGCAGGTGCTATGTCAGAATGGACCGTAGTAATTTGGCTGGTCCTTTTAATTAAAGAAGGCAATAGTGTTTGGCTTCTTTGGACATTTTCCAATTGGTAATCTCACTATGCCTGAAATCACTTTTGCCATGCTGGCACCCTTGGTTGATAATTAATCTGTTTTCTTCTGAAACGTCACACAATCCAGTGTCTAGTTATTGGGCAGATCAGGAAAAATTGTTTGGGAGTCTGAGGAAATAATCACCTTGTTTGGATGATAAAGGTGTAATATTGTTTGCTGAAGGACAACGGCAGTGAAAATTCATGAAACTATCTCTGCTGGAAAAGCAACTGTGATTGCTTAAAATGAAATTTACTTCATTAATTTTGCACCTCTTAAGAGGAAAATTTCAGAGTCAGAAAAACTTTATTTGTCCAAGAGGGGCAATCGGGGGGCACATTTAATTCCCTTAAGCTGTGACCATTACAAATGTGATAATTTATGTATCCATGACTTTCAAAATTATATAGCTAAAGTAATAATATAGCAAAGATTTTTTACAAACAAGCTACATGAAGAGTAACAGTGAAAAAAGCAGAGGTCCAGTTGGCTTGAGAATACTTTAAAAACCATGATCTTCGGTCTCATCATCCTCAGTATTATCCAGACCAAAGCTACCCGCACTTGTTTGACATGGTTGCACTGAAGCGAGCAGCAGGACACCTCCAAGACAGTTTTAGTCAGAATAAGACAAAGATAGTGGGTAGAACACATAGAGCTACACGATTCAGCTTCCCCTCTTGATTGAGAAAGATTCACATTTTGACAAGAGACTGGAGGAATTCAGAGAATCTCTCATTGCTTACGTCAGGTGTGTCAAACTCATTTTGGTCTAGGGCCTAATTTGATGTCAAGAGAGCCGGACCAGGAAAATCATTACCTAGAAGTAACGCTAAGTCCAAATTTTTCCTTTTTTTTTTAGTGTAAAGGAGGTAAACAAGTAAATCATAAAAGTCTTTATATGCAATGAACTGTTCCTCTAAAAAATACATGACAAATTAATATTAAAAATGAATATTAAAAAAGCATTGATGAAATTACTCCCTAAAAATATTGTTGAGTTAAAAGCAGAAATCTTGTCACTGTGGGAAAATTTGCCACTAGAATTTATAAGAAAGTGATTGGTAGCATGTATAAGAGGAGGTATAATGTTTACAAAGCTAATGGTGGCTATTCTGGATATTAAGTCTTTTTAATTCGGCCCATTTTTTTTTTTTTTGCTATCGTTTTTGTGGTTTTTATAGAAATAAGAAAAGAAAAAATCGTTTTAACAATGTTACTAGATGTTTTTCAAGCAAAAAATACGATGCACAGTTACTTTTACATTTTTTCCTTGCCTTTTTTTGTTTTTGGAACTCACTGTATAAAACCCCCCAGATGCATGTGAGAAAAAACTCACATGTGAAACACAAATATTAGATTACAGGCAGGGGGTCACAAAATATTGTTCCGAGGGCCGCAATAGCCCGTAAGTCTGAGGCCCTTGGCTTACTTGCAACCTTTGCTAAATATGTAGTTGATGTAGTAAATAATGTTGTAAATATGTAGTTAAATCATACTGAGGCGGTACTAAGCTGCATACTGCTGACACTCGACTTGAACTCACTGGTGATGTTTGCTGCTATCAGTAACCCCCTTTAAAATGAAGAGACTCTGCTTATCACAGTAAAAAAAAGTGCCCTTTTCATACGCTTTCCGAATTACTTATCTTCATAACATGACAAAAATTCATGCCTTACTTGAACCCTCCTTAATGTAGCACCCCTGGATCATGTGTCAGTTCCTTGATTTCGCAATAAGGTCTCTGATTTGCGTCTCATAAAGAAAAATGTTTAGGAGATAAAGGTGTCCATGGCCAAATTTCTTCATTGTGGTGTTGTGGCCAGTGGGGCCCTACTAAGGGGCACTTACGGGAGTGGAGTCAATGACGGTGCCTCCCTGATGCCATTCTGCATGTCTGACTTTAGATCAGGAACGCGTTGAATTCCGCCAACCAAGCTGAATGGTGTTCAGTATGTTCAAACACCTACCCCGTAATTGGAAAAAGCGCAGTGTTAATAATGACATAAAATCAATGTTGAAGGATATAATGTATTTTACCTCCACAAGTGTTCTTTGAGAGGAAGATTGCAAGAGTCAATGCAGTCGAACACATCTACATTCAAGAGTTGCCATGTGTGGAAAGTTATGGTTTGAACCAAATACCTTCCTTCAGTCAAAGCATGAAAGGCAATTAAAGTGTCCCTCACTGTTCGGGGCTTGGACAGTTCTAAATCATTAAGCACCAAACAGGCTATTCTGTCCTCATTCACTACCTTCCGCATTTGACAAATCTTAAGCAATAAAAGAATGTGAGGTGGGAGGATCACTCCAGTGACTCAAACACCATAAAGCATTTGCTGTCTATGCTGCTATTACAGCACAAACCAACTCATCCCGCTGTCTGTAGGGGGTAGAAAAAGAGAAGAAGTACACAGTGGGGAGGTGTAAAGGAGGGTTGACGGCACTTATGGCCTATTTCAGTGCCTATTTTATGGGTGTTAAAACAGCAAAATAGGCTTTTAATTCAGGCCGAGGCCAGATGTTGGTGTCCTTTTGGATGTTCTCCCCCCTCCTGCCTCCCTGTGTACTTCATTAATTGGAACATTAAAAGATTTATCTGTGTCCTTTTTCTTTTCTGTTTCCCCTCTAATTCCCATTCTCCCTATTGTCCTCTTTTGTGATCAACCACTTCAAAAATTTGACACTTTATGTGTGTTTGTGTGTGTGTGTGTGTGTGTGTGTGTGTGTGTGTGTGTGTGTGTGTGTGTGTGTGTGTGCTCACGCACAAGTGTGCATGTGTGTGTGTTTAGGCATAAAGAGACCGGATGTCTCTTTCCTCACTTGCTGTACAGTATATCTTTTATTTTGGCAGCAGATGCCTCTGTTTTGCCTTAATGGATGATGAGTCTAACTTAATTAACTCAAAAATAATTAACTAAATAAACATACTAAGTGCGTAAACACACACACACACGCACACAAACACACTTTTTAGTGCTCGTACATTATCTTCCGAAGGGTGGTCATTCTGACTGTGCGAAATAGGAAAGTGTCATCGGGGAAAGTTGTGGTCATGGTATGAGCTCATTTTCCATTCAGCATTAATGTGCTTAATGGGGACATTAATCATGCTGAATTGCCAACACGATCTCATGTCATCAAATACTGGAGAGATCTTTTCAACGCATCCTTTGGTGTTTGCTGTAAGCCACCGTTGCTGATTATAAAATAACCTCAACACGTAAAATATGCATCAACAAATCAAGTACTTTCTATAAAACAAAAACAAAAACACATATTACTTATGTAAAGGGTCTCCAGTGTCACTTCTAATCATCATCCGCTGTCAATGGTTTATTCTGAGACCGTGTCGATGCACTCTGAAAATAAAGCTGGAGTTTATTGCCACATGTATTTTTGGAATAATTACATACAGTTCTAGACAAAAGCAATTTCATGTCATGTACATTTTATTTCACTCTTTATAGCATCCCTGCTATTGTCATGTTGTTAAGATGGACTGTTTTTTTTCCCGTGTCATCATAAGATTTTGTCTGTCTTGAATCCGCCATCAGCCTGATTGTATTTGATTGTTGCATGCAACCTCTATTTTACTGGAAAAGAAAATAACCGAAAAAGAGTATAAATGGATTCCCCAGCAAATATGTACTGTAGTTGAAATGATTATGGGCTATTTTATGAAATGATAGGGTAATGATGCAATGATGAGGTAATAATTACTGGACTCTAACATAATGATTTGATAGTTATTACTAAGGTCTTATGGTAATAACATACGACTGTGTAATGAGTCCTCAGGGGTCAAAATGCCAGCACTTAGATTGTTGGAGATGGTTTGATCTCTTCACTACTTGGTTTAAGAAAAATATATTTCTCGTTTGGGAGTTGGAGTTGTGTATTGAGTTGTGTGTATAGCTACACATTTATATAACAGACGTCTTATTCTTTATTAGTAAAATGCTGAGGCTTGTGAAGTGTTTACAGCCCTTACCGTGTTATCTCAAGTGATAAACAACATATATTTAATTTGTTTTCGTTTGTTATATATAAGTATTTGTATGAGTAATTATATATTCTAGGTTGTGCTATTATGTTAGTATTTGTTACAATTTATGTGTGTGTGTGTGTGTGTGTGTGTGTGTATGAATGCGTGTGTTTGTATTCGGGTGGATGTGTGTGTACTCCATGGGGAGCTACTTCATCATAACTCAGTCAAGTGTGTCAACTAGTGATGTGATCAGTCTGCAGTGACTTTACCCCCTACAAGCACCCATTCCCCCACCAACACACACACACACACACACACACACACACACACACACACATACACACACAGTTTTAGTCGTTTATTTGAGAGTGATTGGGCTCCTCCGAGGAAGACCCTCAGTGGCAGATAGATTCATTTCACCAAATTAGCCCTTATTGTTCTGGGCCACACTGACGCAGAGCTGCGTATGTGTGTGTGTGTGTGTGTGTGTGTGTGTGTGTGTGTGTGTGTATGCGTGGAGTATGTGAGTGAACAGACAAAGAAGAAGTCCAAAGCTGCTTCACAAAGCAACTGGTCGCACTTGAGGCCTCACATTTAGGCTGCTGAGGGGCTGCCATCTGCCCAGATGCTATCTTGTCAACTCCATACATCCCCCTTCGCATCAGGCTCTGTCTCCACCTCCCCTCCAAACTCTGTCCCCACCTCTCCCAGCGCTGCTCTCAGCCATCCCAGGGTGGCAGCTCCGGCAGCAGCGACTGGTATGGATGGTGGTAATTAATGGATTTACACACTGAGCTCTTGTCAAACACATGTCAAGGGCATGGAGCTATCCCTGCCCACCACAGCGATTAACTTCTTACAAACACACTGGCGAATACAGCTCAAAGTCTCTCTGATATAAAACCCCACCTGCATATTCCATTACGCCAAGACACACTGAGGCAATTACCTCGACCCGACGACCGCTCACTGGGGCGTGCGGAAGACTTTAAAAGCGAAAGCGAATGAAAGAAGGAACCAAGTGGAAATAAAACACAATGGTATTTGGATTTGGTGTATCTACCTTCATGCCGTAACTTAAACAAATTGATTCAATGACTGAATGTGTTGTTTTTCATTGTAAAATTAATTTCCCACGCAACATTCAAATTAAAATCCAGAAAACAAAGTGGGGAGATCTGTTGCATATAAATTAGGTTGTATCTAGCCAACTGAGACCCACTGGCAGAGGTTTGTACTCCAGTCACGTGAATTAGGCTAGAAAATGTTTATATGTACACATGTATAATTATTATCATAGCTTGTCAACAGTTCCTATTGTAGCATCTTGTTTTTAATTCAGCAAAGCATTTAAGGTTCAATCAATTCAGACTATAGTGATCTTTTTCCATTCTGGCAAATTCTTTGTCCATCCATTATCTATCGCTTTTTCC
Source organism: Fistularia commersonii (assembly GCF_037954325.1). NCBI lineage: Eukaryota > Metazoa > Chordata > Actinopteri > Syngnathiformes > Fistulariidae > Fistularia > Fistularia commersonii. The sequence continues at coordinate 1,888,666 of NC_141316.1, read as the reverse complement.
TGTACTTAGGTTGGCGGGGATGCTGCCTATCCCAGCTGTCAATGGGCGAGACGCAGTGCACACCCTGGACCGCTTGCCGGTCGATCGCAGGGCCATTTATAGACGGACAACCATTCGCTTTCTCATTTGCACATCTGGGCAATTTATTCCATCCATCCATCCATCCATCCTTCCATTGTCTGCTGCCTATCCTACTCAGGGTCGCGGGGTGCTGGAGCCTATCCCAGCCACCATTGAAAGACGCTGCCAGAACATGCAGACGAGGCCCCCTTTTGGAAACGAAAAAGGGACCTTCTTACTTCGAGGTGGAAGTGCAAATTGCCACCATGCCGGCCTTTTTGTGATCTTTCTCAGCAAATTTGAAATTGTGGAAAGTCAGTGATGTTAATGGTTTTGGCCACCATGGAGAGGATTTTTTTTGGTGCCCAAAGGAGTGTCAGAGATCTCAAGAGATCTCGAGATCACTTGCTGCTTTTTGTGGATGATGTGGTTCTGATTCCATCATCGCTTATGTTGCAACGCTAACCTATGGTCATGAACTTTGGCTCATGACTGAAAGAGTGAAGGCTCGGATAGAAGTGGCTGAAATGAGTTTCCTGTGCGATGGGGCAGGGCTTAATCTCAGAGATAGAATGGGAAACACAAATTTTCGGGGGGAAGCTTGAATCTTGAGCCAATGCTGATTTGCAACTGGGGTGGTATCGGCGGCTGATAAGAATGCCTTCTGGGTGTCTCCCAACCAAGCATGTTCACTTGCTACAAGGCCCCTGTGATTGTCTGTTAAGAAATTTTCTTGCTTAATTTTTGCAGATTTCTTGTGATTTTCCCTACATTCTGTTTTCACTTTATTTTTCGGGGCCTGACCGTTTCGCACTCTGCGAACAAAAAGAAAGAGGAAAGAAAAAATGTCAACTACAGTACATTTCCACGCTGCCAGTTCAGTTTTGGATCGCTCCATCAGCTGCCAATCAAGCTGAGCATTAGCAGAGAGGGAAGTGGTGTGTCTGTGTCAGAATCCACCCTGCAGCTATGAAGATGGGCTGCGAGAATGTCCTTTTTCTGCCTTTGCCTTTGCATACACATAATGTAAGCCACAATCAGTAAAATAGAACTGAAACCTAGAATATGAATATCTTAAATTTAAAGACAGTTCAGGATTGGGGGTGGGTTTCCCCATGATTTCCTTTGATTTAATTTTATTTCAGATAAATCTAATCAGCGGCAGCTGCTTTCTTTTCACTTTTTTTGAAATTAACTTCTGTGGTTTTTGTTTGAATAGTGGCTGTAAAGGGTTATAGATGTGAGCAAAAGCAAGCCTTTTAAAAGGAATTACTACTTATGTAAATGTAATATTATGCTGCCTGTAACTCTGCTGTTCATAGCCTTAATAATTATTGTGGATATAATAAAAACATTTTAACACAAATTATAAATAATAGATTGGATCATATTTTTAAACAGACTGTTGAGATATTTTTGGGGATTCAAAGGACCTGAAGAAGAAACACGGAGCTACTGCAGTTCTTCTGAAACAAAAGGGATGTACTTTGTACACTTGTTAGTCAAGGGGCTAGTTGTTAAAATCTTTACAAGCTACAGTATCCTGATGGAATTTTTTGGGAGACGAGACGTCGGCATTTTTTCTCAGTTAGAGGAAAACTGCCCAGGTCACCACCTCTGTGAGCTGCCAACTTATGGTGGTGGAGGGGTGATCCTGGGAGCTATGTTGTTGGGGGCTTTATGCCCCTGGAAGGGTCACCCCAGGCAAACAGGTCCCAGGTGAGGGATCAGACAAATGTGGCTCAGAAGACCTCCCATGAAGAGGAAAATCATTGGACCCAGTTTTCCCTTGGCCAGATGCGGGTCACCAGGGCTCCCCTCCTGGAGCCAGGCCTGGGGACGGGGCTCGGTGGGGAGCGACTGGTGGCCGGGTCTTTACCCATGGTGCTCGGCCGGGCACAGCCCCGAGGATTGACATGGGTCCCTCTTACCCCTTCCGATCCTCGGCTTCAGAAGCTCGCTCTTAGACATGGAATATCACCTCTCTGATGTAGAAGGAGCCCGAGCAATCAGTTGAGAGCTCTCAACTGATCACCACCTGGGGGTGAGCTGGCTCTGATGGTTGGGGAAGATGCCAGTCAGACCTGTTGGGAACGTCTAGCAGAGTCCCCTGTCAGAAGGAGTTTCAACTCCCGGCTCCGGCAGAACTACAACCATGTCCCGAGGGAGGCGGGAGACATTGAGTCCGAATAGGCCATGTTCCGTTCTTTCCAGGGCGGCAACCCTCGAACCAGCTGGTGGACTCCATCGTTGAGGGATGCTCTCAAACTGAAGAAGGAGTCCTAGAGGGCCTTTCTGGCCTGTGGGGCTCTGGGGGCAGCTGACAGGTACCAGCAGGCCAAGCGACATGCAGCTTCGGTGGTTGCTGAGGCAAAAACTTGGGTGTGGGAGGAGTTTGGGGAGACCATGGAGAACGATTTTTGGTGGCGTGGAAGAGATCTGATGACTCAGGAAGGGGAAGCAGTGCTCCCTCAACACTGTTTACAGTGAGAGCGGGGCGCTGCTGACCTCAACTCAAGATGTTGTAGATTGGTGGCAGGAATACTTCCGAGACCTCCTCAACCCCATTGAAACTGGATGAAATCTGCCCTGTGTTCCTCAAGGCTCTGGATGCTGTCCTGGCTCACACGCCTCTGCCACATTGCATGGATGTCAGGGACATTGCCGCTGACTGGCAGATTGGGTTGGCGTTTCCCCCTTTTAAAAAGGGGGATCAAAGGGTGTGCTCCAACTACAGGGGGATCACACTCTTCAGCTTCCCTGGTAAGGTCTATTCAGGGGTGCTGGAGAAGAGGGTTCGCTGAGTCGTTGAACCTCGGATCCAGGAGGAGCAGTGTGGTTTTCGTCCTAGTGGTGAAACAGTGGACCAGCTTTATACTTGAGGCAGGGTCCTCGAGGGTATAGGGTCCTCCTGATTGCCCAACCAGTCTACATGTGATTTGTGGACGTGGAGAGGGCATTCAACTGTGTCCCGCTGGAAGTCCTGTGGGGGGTGCTCTGGCAGTATAGGGTACCGAACCCCGTCTTTTGGGCTGTTTGGTCCCTGTATGATCGGTGTTGCGGCTTGGTTCACATTGCCAGTTGTAAGTCTGACCCGTTTCCGGTGAGAGTTGGACTCCGCCAGGGCTGCCCTTTGTCACCAATTCTGTTCATAATTTTTATGGACAGAATTTCTAGTCACAGCCAGGGCGAGGTGATACGGTTCGGTGGCCACAAGACAGAGTATCTGCTTTTGGCAGATGATGTGGTTCTGTTGGCTTCATCAGGCCATCATCTCCAGCTCTCACTGGAGCCGTTTGCAGCCGAGTGTGAAGTGGCCAGGATGAGGATCAGCGCCTCTAAATCCTAGACCGTGGTGCTCAACTGGAAATGGGTGGAATGCCCACTCCAGGTTGGGGAAGAGGCTCTGCCCAAGTGGAGGGGTTCAAGTATCTCGGGATCTGCTTCAAGAGTAAGGGAAGGATGGAGCAGGAGATCCGCAGGCGGATCGGTGCGGTGTCTGCAGCGATGCAGACTCTGTGCCAGCCTGTCGTGGTGAAGAGACAGCTGAGCCAAAAGTCGAAGCTCTTAATTTACCGGTCGATCTACGTTCCTACCCTCAACTATGGTCATGAGCCGTGGGTAGTGACCGATAGAACAAGATCTCGGATACAAGTGGCTGAAATGAGTTTCCTCCACAGGATGGCTGGACTCTCCCTGAGAAATAGGGTGAGAAGTTTGGTCATCCGGGAGGAGCTCAGAGTGGAGTGCTCCTCCGCATAGAGAGGAGCCAGCTGAGGTGGATCGGGCATCTGGTCAGGATGCCTCCTGGACGCCTCCTGGAGGAGGTATTCCGGGCAAGTCCATCTGTCAGGAGACCGCGGGGAAGGGACCCAGGAAATGCTGGGGAGACTATGTATCCCACCTGGACTGGGAACGCCTTGGGGTGTCCTAAAGGACCTGTTCCATGTGGCCGAGGAGAGGGAGGTTCTGGGCCCAACTGCTCTGGCTGCTGCTCCTGCGCCCTGACTCTGGATAAGCAGGAAAAGATGGATGGATGGATGGCTGGATGGATGGATGGATGGGTGGATGTCCAGGTCACCTTATAATTTAAGGTTTAAATCTAAATACAGAATAAAAAAAAAACATATTTTTCAAAGTATATGTATTTAGGCAACCTCCTGGGGGACACAGTGAAGTCCAAGTCATATTTTCCAACACTCATGCTCCCCTACTGGACGGGGTGGTGGTGCAGTGGTTCGCGCTTCTTCCTCACAGCACGAAGGACCCTAGTTTGACTCAGACAGGGTACCTCTCCATGGATTTCCATGGGTTCTCTGCTTTTCTCGCACATTCCAAAAACATGCTGCAGGTTGATTGGAAAAGTTTTGAAAATTGCTGTAGTATGTGAATGACAGAGTGAATGCTACAGCATCCCACGTGTTCTGCTTTTCTACTTGTGCACTCATTACAAACTGCCCATAATGAACACCATGCTCTTGGCACCAACACATCTTAGGTAGTTCAGTGATTAACCTTGTGGTCATGCCGTCAGACTTGTGGCTACATATTCTGAACACTTGGGTAAAAAAAGGGGTGAAGCTCTCAACTGATCACCACTTGGTGGTGAGCTGACTCTGATGTTGGGGGAGGATGTCTGTCAGACCTTGCAGGCCCTTGTCAGAAAGAGTTTCAACCCCCACCTCCGGTAGAGCCTCAACTTTTTCTCGAGGGAGGTGGGGGATATTGAGTCAGAGTGGGCTGTGGTCTGGGCTTCCATTGTCAAGACTGCAGTTGGGAGCTATGGCCGTCAAGAGGTTGGTGCCTTTCAGGGCAGTAACCCTCGAGCCCACTGTTGGACTCCAGCCGGAGGGATGCTGTCAAACTGAAGAAGAAAGCCTGTGGGGCACTGGAGGGAACTGGCAGGTACTGGCTGGCCAAGTAGCATGTGGCTTGGGTGGCCTGATAGTTATATTCAGAAACTCTTCACAGGTCATTAAAACTGAAGAAGCCTCTGGAATGGGGTGAAACGTTTTCAAGTGGAGAAATTCAAGTCTAGTTGCTACAACAAGAAGATTTCGACAAGAAGTCAGGAGGAGGAAGCAGTACACTGTCAACACTTTTTACAGTGGGCTGCTGACCACGACTTGGCACTTTTTCAGTGGATCAGTAGATGGAATACTTCCAAGACCTCCTAAATCCTGAGAGACACGCCTTAGAAGGAGGATGCGGAGTCGGGGGACTTTGGTGTGGCCCCATCTGTTTCTTGAGCTGAAGTTGCCAAGGTAGTCCGGTGGCAGGGCCCCGGGGTGGATGAGGTCCGCCCTAGGTTCCTCAATGCTGTGGATGTTGTGGGGGTGTACTGCTTATCTGGCGGCCCTGCCCGAGAGTGATCCCACACTATAAAAAGTGGAAACGAAGGGTGTGATCCAAGGAGAGGGGGATCACATGCCTCAGATTCCATGGTAAGGTCTACTTGCTGGAGAAAACCACAATGCTCTGCTGGGTCAGGAGGAGCAGTGTGGTTTTTGTCCTGGTTACAGTGGACCAGCTTTATACTTTCAGCAGGGTCTTTGAGGGTGCATGGGAGTTTGCACAACTAGTCGACATGTGTTTTGTGGACCTGGAGGAGGCATTTGTCCATGTCCCGTGGGTACTGAATCCAGTATTAGAGGCTGTGTGTGATCTCCAGCAGTTCTCAGCTGAATTTTAAGGGACCGGAATGAGGATCAGCACCTCCAAATCCGAGACCATGGTTCTCAGCCGGGAACAGGTGGAGTGCCCCCTCTGGGTCAGGGATGAGGTTTTGCCACAAGTGGAGGAGTTTAAGTATCTCAGAGGCTTGTTCACAAGTGAGGGAAGGATGGGGCAGGATATTGACAGGTGGATCGGTGCAGCGTCACCCTGCACTGGTGTGTCATGGTAAAGGAGCTGAGCCAAAGAAAGATGAAGCTCTCAATTTACCAGTTGATCTATGTTCCTACCTTCATCTATGGTCATGAGAAGAAAGAAAGAAATCCCGGATCCAAGCGGCAAAAATGAATTTTCCCTGCAGGAAGTCTGGATTCTCTCTGAGAGAAAGGGTGAGTTGTTTGGCCATCCAGGAAGGGCTCAGAATAGAGTCTCTGCTCTTCCACAGTGAGAGGAGTCAGACGAGGTGGCTTCGGCATCTGACTACGGCGAGGGTATTCCCAACTGGAAGACACGTTGGAGAGACACCGGGAGAGCAGTCAGGTGGCAGAGGAGAGGGCTGTCTGTGTCTTTTTGCTTTTGGTGCTACTCCCGCAACCTAACCCCAGATATGTTGTAGAAGATGGATTGATGGATCACTGATTAGAATTTTAACTCTTAAATATATTTTATTAAGATGATAAGTCCCTCCTCAGGGCAGCACATGGATGCAGTGGTTTGCACTTCAACCTAACAGCAAGAAGGTTCTTGGTCCAATTCCAATGGGTGGCCTTTCAGTGTGGAGTTTGCATGTTTGCCCTGTGTATGCGTGGGTTTCCTACAGGTTTTCCATTTTTCTTCCCACCATCCAAAATCATGGGGTTGATTTGAGACCCTTAAATTGCCCAGATATGTGAATTACAGAGTGAATGGTTGTTTGTTCCTTTTTGGATGTGTGATTGACTGGCAACTAGTCCACAATGTACTCTGCCTTCCCAATCCCCCAGCGACCCTCGGTGCAGGATAAGTGATATAAATGATTGAAAGAATTCTTCTTTATACCTATACAGACAGCAGAACATGTGCATGGGGTGGAGATAAACTTTGCAGGAACATTTTTCTACTAGCTGGGGGAGGGGAGTAGTTGCAGTGTTTCTCAATCGGTGTGGGACAAAGTCACAACATAGGAATACAATGAGGATCACATCACAGAAATGTATCATATCATAAGATGTAGGTGACAAAAACATGACAACCAAGGTTGAGGGTGTCAGATGTTTTTAGGCAAGCTGTTATAAAATATCAACTTGAAATTTGGTGTATTTGAAACAAATGTAGCATTGCGTGAACTGTATACTGGAATGGGAAGAATGAGGTTCATGTATTCACAATTCATTTTAATATGTATTCTCAACTTATGAGGCTACAAGAGCGGCCTCTGAAATCACACACAGCTTTGTATTTTGACAATTGTCAGGTAGCAGAGAAGGTGAGCCAACTGTAAATTGTAAGATTGTAAGGCTGCAAATTACTGGAACCCCATTCGATTCCTGAGCTGGTACTAACCCTCCTGATCACACCCTACTATGCATTATTGAAGCAGCCCCCCCTTCCTCTTACTGAAGTTCCTCTCTCCCTCTTGTCATCCTCTCGCCTGTTCCAGCCACCGCCATCGATGGCCACAGGTGCAGGAGAGGCTCCTGCAGTAAACATTTCAGCGCACACGGCACATTTGGCAGCATCTGCCTGCAGGGCCTGTCTCGCAATTTCTCTGCACCTCTCTTGTGTTTTGTTTTCATCCATTTTGGCAGCCTTTTTCCCCCAGATAACCTGCTTTAAAGACAGCACTGAGCCCAAAGGGGGTGAGTTTTAAAGATGTGATTGGGCCAGCACAGTGTCAACGAAGAAAACAACTAATGGGCATATTTGTTTCAGAATCCCTGAAAGGCAAAAAAAACAACTAAACCAAAACAAAACAAAAAGAAAGTATCGAAAGATTTTGGATATCAAAAAAACCAACCAAATAAATATCTGATAAATGTATGGTGTTTGAATGATTTGTGACAAATATTTTGTAAAATAAATTTAAACATATATTTTTTGTGAATTCCATTGCATTTGCCATAAACATCTATACCCATTCATTCTTGCCATTCAGTAATCCCAGCGAGACAGTTTCAAAGAGGCGAAAATGGCTGAATGGGAAGCATTGCATTGGTTGTCAGGTTTGGAGACTTTTTAGTATTTGCTCATGGTGAGAAAAAAAATTACTCCTTTCACCCACTTGATTTGATTTGTTTGGTCCAATAACATTTCAAGAGCCATGAAGAATGGAAAGATTAAGTTATATCCTGACCATTTGGGTTTTCAAATAAATTAGTGAGCTTCCCACCTCCAGAGCTGCTCTTGCAAAAAATTGACCTCTAGCGTAACAATGCAACGGCCCCCCCCCAAAAAAAAAAAAAAAAAAACAGAAAAGAAAATCGGTTGTGGTCATGAACAAAATTTAAATGTTTATACATTTAGAATAAAATAGTGCCACAATCCTCCCGAATGCTCCGAGCAGTTCAACCGTGTGAGTGAAGAACAAGTAGCAACTCCCATGTAAAGATTTCAGAGCCACATAATGCAGCTCATGGTGATCATTGTTTTTTTTCTTCAAAGAAGGAATTTCTCAAATCTAAACAGGTAACATAGCTGACTTTCTCTCTGTGACCATTCCAGGGCATTTTTTCTGTTCTGCCTGGATGGGAATTACACAGTTAGGGAGGAGGAAGCGGTGACAGAAGGCGGAAGGAAAAGTCCATGAGAGCAGTAAACATAAAAGAGAAGAGTAGGACTGAATGGATGGGGCTCCGGCATTTCTTTCCAAAGGACGTTCTTCTGCTCTTAATACCTGCTGGGTGAGCTGGCGGCCTGTCTTCCAGCCAGGTGTGTGTGCGTGCACGAGGCGCAGAAGGAAATGTGTGTGAGTGGATGTGACTGAGATAGATGACCAGAGGTAAATAGAGCTATTATTCACAGCCAACAGTGAGCAAGGTCACTGGCCACACAGCAGGATACTGTCGACTTTCCGCCATATGTCAACGCTGTGTGTGTTGTTAACCATCAAAGCGCTACAGTGTTTGTTGTTTTTAGGTGTGTTAGCTGACGCCCTGTTCTGACCTGGTATCAACATATGTCCTGGATCATCCTATCTCAGATGGCATTGACTGAGTAAAGGTTTGAACGCACGCAGGATGCATCAAGAGCCAATCACTCTCATCACATTGGAACATGTTCAGTAGCTTTATTCGTTCATTCATTCATTGTTCAACTGTTTATGTGGAGTCAGATCCCAGTTGCAGTAAACTGAGGTGGTCTATTCCGAAACTCCAGTGCATTCCCAGTGCATTCGCAGGCCAGGAGGGAGATTATCCTTCAGTGTGTTCTGGCTTGACTGTGGAGCATCTTTCCAGGCGGACATGCCTGGAACATTTCAAACGGGTGGTGTCCTTATCAGAAGTACAACTGACTCTTTTTGAGATGAAGGATAAATGGCTTTCCCCTGATGACTGCTCTTCTCTAAGCCCTGTGGAGTAAAGACATTTTAGCTGGTTGTATCCAGGATATCAGCCTTTTAGTTGCGACCCAGAGTTCATGACCATCATCGAGCGTGATGCAGATGCAACGGTGAATTCAGCGCTTGGCTTCCCGGCTCTGCTTCTTCTTCCTCAGGACCGATCGAAGTAGTGCTTGCGTCAGTGTGAGCTCCACTTGGGAACAAAGTTCCAGGGAACTTGAACTCCATCACTTTGGGCGGTACTTCTCTTCTTCAAACCCGTAGGGAGCAATCCACCAGAATTCTGGGGCAGTACCACTGTATCTGATTCAGAGGTATATTACAGTTGTTATTTCTTCTATTTGCTGCGTCAACACAAAATGGAAGTTGTGAAAAAAAGAAGTACAAAGGCACATCATCCAGATTCTTACAAGTCTTGGTAAATATCTGTAATTTTCCATTACAGCAGTGTAGGATTTGCCAAAGATTGACAAAGCAAAATTGTCATATAATATTTTTGAACTGAAGAGTGTATGGGTGGCATGTTGGTGCAGTGGTTGGCGCTCTCATGTCCTATTAAGAAAGTTCAATATCAGTGGGAAACTGGGACCTTTCTATGTTGTTTTTTTATGTTTTCTTCTTGGATTCTTTGACTAGCTGTTGAAAACCAAAAACATGCAGTAGGTTAAATGAAGACTTACCGTGTGTAAATGCTTTTGTGTCTCTAAATGTGGCCTTGTGAGCAACTGGTGACCATTTATTTTTAGATCCAGATATCAGATGTCTTGCATTGCTGTTGAATGAACAACTGTTGTCTGTCCAAATACCTCATAATCAAAGTCTGGCTTTGGAGGTTATTGATTACTTTGGCCAGGATATGTCAGCTACAACAAGCTTTTACTAATAGCTATGCAACAAAATATAAAACTGAAGAAGACATAAACTGAACAAAACTCTTTGACGAGAGGTGAAATGTCTTCAAGAAGAAAACCTAGTCCAGTTGTGGTGATAAGATCTGGTAACAATTAACAAAATATAAAGAAAGAGAAAAAAATAAAAACTTTCTTATCCAGCAAAATGGTTTGCAGAGCGAAAGAATTACATATATGTTAAATATATTTTTACAAACCTTTACTTTTATTTATTAATTTGGATCTTTACTTTTCTTTTTATTATATTTTTATGATTCACTATTTCTTTCTTTATTTTTATATGGAGTTTTATTTTGATTCTTCCCCACCTGACTCTGTAACAGAAAGTGCTTTCAACAAAAAGCAATTTTCCCCTTGGGGATCGATAAAGTATTCTGATTCTGATTCTGACAAATTATGAGTGGGTCAGTCACAGGTGAATGTTTTTTTTTTTTTTTGCTTAAACACAGTAATAGTCACTGATTTTCTTTTTTCTTTTGGTTTTTCATTTTTGCCAAAGGAAATCCTGCCATTTCAGAACAATATTACATTTGGTCTTTGTCAAGAGAAATGGATTATTTGCATAAAAAATGGGCGAATAAGGGCGTGAGCCGATGCACTTAATCCACTTGTGTCTGGATAACCCAAGACTTATGTTTATGCCAGAGCTAAAAAAGTAGCCAAAACAGAACAAATCTGAGCTTGTTGTGCTATAACCAAATGAACAATACCAATTTTCAGCTGCACGAAATAAGTGGAAAATAGAGCGAGTCAAAATAAAAGCAAGCGCATAAAAATCCATCCACCATCTAAGGCCACATCGCAAGGCCACATATAGAGACAGACAAGCTTTCACTCTCTCATTCGCACATCTGGCTGATTTTTCCAATTTTTTCCAATTAACCTCCTGTATGTTTTTGGACTGTGGGAGAAAACTAGAGAACCCGGAGGAAACCAACGCAGACATGAGGATAAGATACAAACTCCACACAGAAAAGCCCGCTGAGGGAAACAAAACTGGGGCCCTTGGTGCCGTGAAGCGGAAGCACTAAGCACCGCGCCTGTGCAACCCCTTTATTGCAAGTCACATATCAAATTAAGCCAAATGAAGTTTAATGGGGTTTGAGAAAGAAAATAGGACGGGGATGAGATTCAACAGGAAATTTGTTTCACCGGCAAAAAGCAAATCCCTAGTAATGTGCCGTCCCAATTCAGCACAATGTATGTCACTTCCGATGTTCCTATCTGGCTTCTTAACCTCTCCCTCTGCCGTTCATGTGAAACAAAATGAGTTGTAACGCCAGGGAACATTTTGAGCTACCAAATAAAATAGTATAAACACCACTCAATTATGTATGTTTGTCAGGATAGAGTCTCAGTGTTTAAGTCTGGTTGCCATTATTTACATAGACATTTTTGGCAAGCCTATGTTATTTTGAGACCTGTTGGATCATAAGAAAGCCTACAAATGAGGTATATGATGTCCATAAAGTGACCGTTTAGAGCTGCGCCGATTTGTCGCCTACCCTATTCTAGGTGCTTGCTAAAATGCACCTTCTTGCATTGCAGCGCTCGCTTACTGCAGATGTTCCCACAAATACTTTTGCAGTGTGAGGTCAAACTGATTTTGTAGAAGATAGAGGGTCGGCGGTGAGAGCCGACGCCACTTTCTACAGATCGGCCGAAGGTCGGCGGGTGGTTTTAAAAGAGGGCAGAATTCAAGTACTTCAAGATTAAGTCGTTTACCGTAATATTCAGTATCAAAATACAATAATCTCTAATTGAAAAGTTAGTCGGGGGCGCAGGGATGGGGACGTTCAAACTTAAAGCCGTAGGAGAGAAGAATATTGTCAATCTCCTTACCAACAACTAATATGAGTGATTCCACTATGTGTGGGGTAATTAGCTACATTCTACCATTAGTTTTAAAATAAGTAATGATTACATGTTTCAGGAAACTTGCCAGGCCCTCTTTGTCTTTAACTGGCTTCTTCTCTTTAGAGCTTGTAGTTGCCCATTGTGATCCATTTCAAACAGGATTCCCATTGATTGTGACTATTAGGTGAAGGTACACACACCTCTGCCAGCTTTAGTCAGCTCACCTGAACCTGGAGTGACGGGAAATCGTAGGATGTCAGGAGAAGTCAACAGTAATTGTCAGTAATACTCCCCTCTAATTGCTTGAAGCTCACTAAAGAACACATTCAGCAGTTATTGCCATTCAATTATGTCCAATTATGAATAAATTATAGAGCAAACAGAGCTGATGTAATTTGCACGACACTTTTTATTTTCTCCCTCCTTTCTGTGTTGGATTAGCAAATTGGAAAATGGACAAGGTGAATTTTTTTTTAGTAACAGCAGACTTTTGAGGACTAACACTTTTTTCCTCTATAAAGTGCAGTATAAAGAGCGAGGGGTAAAAAGAGGGAATTAACAGTTATTTAAACCCATTATTAACTACGACTTGTGCTTTCTAAAGACTGAGCTTTTCTCATAAACGGTAAGTGTAACCAGGCAGTAAACGGTGGTACGGAGGAAGTGGCGGCGTTGTGATGGCGGGCTGTCGCCGTCTGTGTTGGTGTGGCATCTCTTAATAAACCATGAGGCAGCTGACACATCTCTGCTTTGGAAGAGACCATTTTAGCACGGATTTATTTTGTGGAATGAATTACCCAGGATAATTAAAAACCTTAATCTCTTTTTTTTTTTCCCCTCAACAAAACAATTTTGTTCAAACCCAGAGAAGCAATCCAAAATTAATTTACCGCACCACTGACTAGTATTAATGCTTTGGCCTCCCCCACCTCAACCACCCATCCACATCCTCATCTCTTACATAGGTTATGTGATATGAGACGATAGGATGTGTGTTGTAACATGGGATGTTCCCTGCGTAATCATCAGGAACAGAACAATACACAGAGGATGGTGGGTATTAGCCCCTAATAGACTGTCCTGTGGGGAACCTCGCTATTGTTTGAGTCTGCGTGTCTGCGTGCGAGCTAAATCTGAGCAACGTCATTCAGGACCATGAGGAAAACGTATAATGTTTCCTTCCTGTGCAGCATTGATGGCATTTTAGACTGTGTTTGTCTATGATTTAGTGTCAGGTGATTTATTAGCTGATCACTCAACCAGCTCTAAATATATTTCTAGCTGGTGTTTTTTTTGACAATTAGCTGAGCTGGGATTTTTTTTTTTTTTTTTTTTTTTTTTTTTTAATGTAGCTGAAAAGACCAGTTTGGATGATACAACCAGTTCATTCTTGAGCCATACGCTAAATGCTTTTGCAACCAATACTTTATTGGGATGATCACACAGAAAAAACACTCTTTCAAAACTTCCTCACAAGCTGATGGCACATCGTATGCTCAAATTTCATGATATTAGATGGCTTAAGTACCAGTGACAACAGCTTCAGGCCATCGAGGATAGCAATTCTGAGGGAGTAATGCAAACTATTGATAACTTCCACTGATTGGTATTTGCTTGGGTTTATGCAATTAAAGTATTGGGTATTTTGAGGCAACAAAATTGGCCTGCCTGTTTCTGTGTTCATTTACGCACAAAATGCTCTGCAACAAGAGAGGAAGAAAGGGGAAAATGGAGTTGCTTTGTAAAGCCACTGTCCAATATTTGGCCCTCCATGGGGACCTGCGCTTACCAAACTGACGATTCCAATCAGCGAGGCTGTGGCGGCCCGAGTGGACTTGTTTCTAGCCACAGTTTCTGTTCACAGAGACCACTTTGGCCACTTAGAGGACAGACAAAACTGCTAATACAGCAAAAGCTATTGTCTTAGAGAGTGGTGACAGTGGGGATTGTTTAGTACACAATGGGAGGTGATGACAAAGTGCTGCGGAGGAGGATCAATACCACGAGGTGTTTGAGACTGGTTGACTCCCAGTGTGTCGATGCAGGCTGTGTGTTTGTGTGTGTATGCTTTGTCAATTTCATGGTGCTGTGGTGGAAAGGAACCAGGGAGAATGCGGGGCGGAAAGGTGGATCGATGTGGCATTTGTTTTGTTTAGGTAGATGATTGTGGTGGAGACGGACAGCGGCACTCCATCTTATGTCCCTTCGGAGACGGAACACAAATGGCTATCAATGTCCCATCATCCCACCGCTCTCTCAGTCTTTGCCTTCAGTTCCGGCATCTGCGGTTGGCTGGGCAAGTCCTGGGACCCGGGTAGGAAGACATCATGGTGTTTGCTGTGTTAGTCTCTACAAGAACCGAAGCTGACTTCTGACCAGCAGTGCGTAACACTTGTGCTGGTCTGGCAACTTGTAATAGCCGTCAGAGCATGTTGTAACTGTTTGACAAGGAACTATCATCGCTTGATTAAACTGCAGTTAGTTTTCCAAGCTAGTGTGTTTTCTCCAACTTTCAAAATTTCAACATCAAGATCATCCTTAACAGTGGCTGTAACAGTGGATCTCTATGCATTATCAGCAGTTAAGAAGGTGCTGTGTCCATCATTGGAAAGATGGTACTGTGCATTGTATTTGCGTTGTAGTTCTCACCAATGGTCTCAAGCTCTGGGTATCGAAACACTCCAGGTATGAGTGGTTGTAGTTGTAGGTATGAGAGTAAATTCCAGTGTCACATCTGGCTTCGGTAACATGCCATGTGCAGTGTAGACCGGTGCCACAAAACCACAGACTGATGCCTGACACACTGCAAATCAAGTTATCTCAACCTTTTCAGTATTGCATTAGCCAATGATTGAGGAGTGAACACACCTGACAACGTAACCGTGTCATGGAGCGCCTATTGAGTATTGTGAGATGGCGCTGAGGAGCTCTTGTTCCTTAGCAACCAGAGGAGCCAGCTGACGTGGTTCAAGCATATGGTGAGGAGCCTCCTGGGCAACTGATGTGTTTGGGGCACATCTCACTGGAAAAGGCCCCATGGTTGACCTTGATAACATGATAGATTACCTATACGTTCTGGACTGGAAAAACCTTTAGGTCTCCAAAGAAGAAGAATGGGATCCAAGTCATCTGAAAGGACTTGATGGTATTTTTATCAACAACCAATTTCTGAACTGAAAAAAAAGCCCTTGTGCTGAACTTCTTGAATTAGATACAAATAAATATATAACTAACATGTCACCAAAGTTGCTTTAGATTATTTCCAAAAAGTCATGGTTGCAAATCAATAGATTAAAAGTGAAAGTACATTGAACGATCAAGAATGACTTGACAATAAGACAGAATCTGGTAGGCAATGCTGTGAATTTCACAAAAAATGAAAGTTTACAAATATGAAGCCTGAAGAAAACAGATTATTATAACAAATTATTAAATTACATTTTAAAGGTCAAAGCAATGATTCTCTGATAGTTTTCAGAGCTTTCAATTCCAAAATATCTTTGCCAAAAAATCAAGGTGTATAGATGAAAACGCTGGAAACACTGAAAGATACGTTACCGTCGATATATTTAAGTGAATAAATCATAACATCTTTCATTCGACGTTATGGTACAGCTATTCTAAACCTTAAACAAACTTTTAAAAAATCTGGACAGAGAGAATGTCAATAAAAAAGCCTTTAAGAAAATAAGCTGGCCAACATCGCTCTTAATGCTCCCGTCCTCGATGTCAGCAGTCTGCTTGCAAATAAAACTTTGGAGACAATGACAAAAGTCTAAGCTCTTATCCGGAGGCAACTTCAGCAAATGAACATTAGATATCGGGTTCGTAGGGTTTTTCTGAGGACAATCTTTCCGAAAATCATCACTCGGAATTTTGTCCAGCAATAGTTTGTACAATGCGCTGAGCTTTGTTTGTGAAAAAAAAAAGCCAATTATCTATCCGATTATCCGATAGATTACTATCATTGCAAAGCCACTTGGATAAGAGAAAATGTGCATATACCACTAGAAGGAGCTATTTATCTTTATATCATAGAGTGCACAAACACGCACACACACTCACACACACGTGTCCATGCATTCCCACACATAAACACACGCACGCACGTGGAAAAGTGCAACCGCATCATGTATCTGCAACGCATTAACTTTTGAGAGTTGGTGTAAAAATCTAAAAATATGCAGTCGTCCCATTTTAAAGTGACACTGTGTCTAATCAAAATGTAATGTCTATTAAGTTTTTAATTCCACAGTAGAATTGGTTCATTGCTTTGAACAGATTCATTAGTGATCCCAAATTATTACCTTTTGCTTTGTTCCTGCAATCTTTCTTTTTTAATAGAACAGATCGTAGTCCATTACTCTGCATTATGTGTGCATGAATAGGTGTGTTTCTGCACATCATGTGGGAAGCACCTTAAACACATGAAAAAAAGGAGTTACTGAGGAAAGAAATGTTTATTAATAATAATCATGGTAATAATAACTGTAATAATTATTGTGATAATAATGTACCCATACTGTAATAAATAGTATTGTTTGTTTGAAGCACATTGGAAGCATACAGAAAAGCAAAACCAGGAAAAAGAAATACAAAAATGACTGAAACCCCTCTTCCTTTGGTGGAAGAAGTGAAAATGTATTGTAGTGGTAATTATATTTATATATTAATATATTACTCTCACTGGCCACTTCATTACTTTACAATCTAATGTGATCCAGCACAGCAGCTCGGCCATAAATTCTGCCTTTACAGAGATAATAATGTTGAGTTTTGACACCGCTGGACAAACTACATATTAATTCTGGAAACTGCAGGGATGATGAACTGGACCGCATTATACTGAGAATTGTCTAAAATGTTTTGGCCAGCGATTTAAATGGGTGAGAGGAACAGAACATTGGAAACACCTTTAATCCGTTAACGCAACACACACACACACACACACACACACACACACACACCTATGACCTTGTCAAGAATCAGGAGGATGATTAACCTTCTAAAATACTAGGCTTTGCAAAAGCGTAATTTATCTGTACAGCTGCTGTGCTGGACTGTAAAAATGTCCCAATAAATTGGCCAGTGAGTGAAAACCTGCACACACATACAGGACTGAAGAGGTAATGTATCCAGGTACTGTGGAAATATATATTGACCAATCAGTGTGTGACTAATTCAATAAATCTTTAATTTACATTTAATTTGTCCAATTCTATTCAATCAATTTGTCTAGTTGCACACTTGTCAATGTTTGTCACTTAATTGTAAATGGGAAATAGACGTAGTATATTTGATCGAATACGCAAGGAAAAAAAGACCTCAAGAGGGGTGCTTTTGTTTACAATGTGTAAAACAATCTGCCAAAGCAGTAACAATAAGACAATAACTGTTAAGATTTGTTGAGACAAGATTATATTGTCTTACAAACAAGGCCCTTTATCTTACCAAGACAGTACTTAAGTCATTCTGTCTTATATTAAGCCTAATGAGATTTTTGGACTGGAATAATGCATTTGGCAAGACTTTGGCTTCTGAACAATCATGATAATGTAGTTGCTGTATAGCCTCAAAGCCCCCACGATGAGATCTGTAGAAGACTTAAACTGTGTGTTAGAGGGGCCTCCATTTACTTTCATCTTTTTTTTTTTTCTTCTTCTTCCAATCCCATTAACATATCGAGCGTCATCCTCCTCCCTGTCTTTTGGAGTTAGTGGGAAACATTAGGAGAACATGAGAGGACAAGCCACACTGTAATGAATGTAATATAAAACAGCCTGGCGCTAAATATTGGTACCCAATACAGGCCTTACTGACGAACGTTACTTCGTCATTAGGTTTTGCTGGTGGGTAGAATTTAGTTCATTTCATTTTCTGCCATTTAACTGGACCACGAAGGCAGTTTTAGCCATGGATGTATTTCTAACACCAGCGTAACAGTAATGGGTGGTGCACCGGTCTTACACAAGGATACTTTGTTCACATAGAACACAGAGAATTGAAGGGGTGGGTAAATTAGGTTTACGTGTGATTACCGTTCACTGCAGCCCTGTGTGTGCGTGTGTGTTTGTGTACTTATCTACTATATTATGTAGAAAGTGTTTTGATTGCACAGGTTAAGTGAAGCCACACAAGAAGAGTTTGTTGTCCTAATATACAGTAATACAATGTTCTGCTATTGGCAGAGAGAAAGGGGGATCTGTACATAAGGAATACAAAAGCACATTGAAGCCTCAAATAGATAAAACAGACCAAGACCAAAAACAGACAGACAAATACAACAGAATGGAAGGAAATTAATCTTTTTCTTTCTGCTTTACTCACTAGTCACCATTCAAACCTTTGTGCTTTGGGGATCTGCATAGGATAGGATGGCTGTAGGAGTGGGGAGGGGCGGGGCGGGGCGGGGCGGGGGCCATGGGTGTGTAAAGAGAACAGTATACTTATAGCAACCGTAAAAAGAAGCACAACTGAACACACTGACACCAATATCATATCCCGCACACCTTTTCACATGATGCACCAATGTGGCAAGATTCGAAAACTTAAGCGGAGACTCTACTGACAAGAGAGATGACTGCAAGACCTAGTGTTTACATTTGTCAAAACTAGCCCAGATACAGATGGACCTAAGATACTCTGAAATGAAATAAATCAGGCCCCGTCGAGGGGGATACGAGTTGCCGCAGTCTTTTGGTGAAACGAACTGAAGTTTGACCGGGGTATCAATGAGGGACCGCATTATTGAGGGACGGTAACGCCTCGTCCCGTGTGTTAATGAATGCCAACATCCCCAAAATAGATTTACGTTTTCTTCGACTCATTATCGTATGATTTTATAAATTTTGAAAGGCCTGTAGAACAAAACTCTGTGCCCGCAGATTTGCGATCGATAGCACGCTAGCCTGAGAAGCTGTTCGATGATTGTATAATTTATGTCGCAAGACTTTTTCTTGAACCACAAGGTTTATTGTAAACTACAGAGCACCATCCAGGGATAACAGAGTGGAACGAACCAGCCCGCCATTGACTCACAAATCGGTGAGCACAAATTGGAAATCCATGGGCACAGATTATGAATCTGAAAAAAAATGTGTAAAGTGTACACCAGGATTTTCAGATAATAGAGATTATGAAATGGGGAATAAGATCTGACCATAAAGTGTCGTTCTAGACATATGGGATTGCGCTAATGCAGATGTTGTACTGGTGTACATAGAGCCGTATGGTTATGATTGATTCATAATGTCTTGTCTGATCTCGTTCCCCATGTGCTTGCTTTTGATCCCAAGGATGCTGTCAGGCCCTGCCGTGGTTGGATAATGGTGAAATGCTTGTTTGTTACTTTAAAAGATTTTTGAAAATTTTGACCTTTCAACGTGGGGGAGTTGTAGTTTCGAAACCTTGAATAGGCCATTTCCTAATATTTTGCTGTAGGTGTACGAAGGAAGATGCTGACATGGACTCATTCCGCTGCATCAGAACAGGTCATTTGACAAGATAGTTCCTCGTGTGAAAATGCCGCGCTTATGTTCTTGTTGGGTTCAGGGCAAGCCCCCTTTCAGGAAGCGGAAACATCCCGGCTTGGGTACCATGCCAGGATGCCATCGTAGTTACTAAAATGGGATGAAGCTTTCTATTTTCCAAAACATACATGAGTCAAGGAGCGAACGATGTCACAAACGTGAATCATCATGGACAGCAGTCTGACTGCCAAGTAAAACATTGACACTCAAACTCTCTTGCTTGGTCAGCTGTGACTCAAGATTGACAATATAAGAAGTATTGAGCGTCTCTTTGGGACATACAGAGCCGTTCGACAGGGAATCTGATTGTGTCAAAATGGAGTAAAAAAGTGATCGTTTTCTGGGGATGTGGAGGCGGCAGGTGAGCCGGACACCCATCCAAAAGACTTCTGAGCCACAAACTCTTGTTTTGAGTGCCATTCGAGTGTTTAAAGATCATGTTTTAAACCGACTTGGCAAATTGAGGTCGCTTTATTTTGGCTTCTTCACATAACCGGACCTTCACCATGGCATTCAAAATTTTTTTCCCGACAATTTATTTAAGAAAGCCACATAATTCCACGGTGGACAAAGATGTTAGCTATAACTTCCTGTGTTGACATGGCAAATTGAAAAATAATTTTGTAGTGGATAGCCGGGTGAGACGACATTGTGTAGTTGCACTGTTTTCATTCCATGAATTCCGTATGAGTATTGCCACGTTCACCAGTTTAGTAAGCAAATCCTGGTCCTGACACGATCCCTTATGTTCAAAGAATATTTCAACATCCAGAGACATCGGCGTTGACCGCATCGCAGATCGGGGAAATATTCAGTTGTGTTTCTGTTGCGAGTATACTGTGGCCTTTTTGGAGGAGGTCAGCGGGTTACAAGGGGAGGTAGGTGTGGTTTTGGCATATGGGTTGTAGTTGGAGTATAGCTGGGGTACACTAAAGGGGGCTAAAGGAGGTCTGGTTGGCAGGAGGTTTCAGAGAATAGCTGCTTTAGGGCTTGCATCTGAGGTATACACAATATAACAACATGGGAAAAGTTTTGCAGAAGGTTGGTAGGAAGCTCAAGGATTTTTCATATAGTAGGAATACTGTAGAGCAGGTGCAAGGCTATGGTTAAGGTGTTTTTACTTGGGAGAGCAGGGGCGGTAGGTCTAGGGGAGGACATGCTAGCTTGAACAGGAGGGTTTTCTCAGGGTTACAGTAATCAGCCATAGAGAATACCAGAGCTAGAATGAAAGCTGCTTCACATCTTTTTTTTCTTTTTTTTTTTTTAAAACCTCTCCAACCAGTTATGGGTGGACAGCATTTACAGTACATGTAAACAGGATGGGATTCTTTAACAAACAACGTAAAGAACAGAAAACTTTAGAATCAGAATAACATGGCAGAGACCAGAGTAAAGCTGGATCTCCGCAAAGATTGACATCGTTAGTTGTTTTCGTTATTTTTTTGTTTGTTTGTTTGTTTGTTTTCCAGTCTGTCCCAGTCCGTTTGTCTTCTGCCTCCGTGTCTTTTAGCAGTCTCGCCTCAGTTTCCTCATCCGGCCGATGGGACGATGATGGACAGGCCTTTTAAAAAAGATAATCCACTGGATGCCACTACACACAGCTATTTAAGTCTCAGTCTTTGAAGCAGCTTTGAGACATCCGTCCAGAATACAGACATGTACCGCATGAACCCGCCGTCCTTCCACCGTGCCACATGCACTTTGAGCCACTGAGAGAGAAAGTAATGCAGTAACACGAAAAGCATCACGGGATCCTTTTACACCGAGGCAAATGCATTTGACTGGAACACTGAGTCCTTGTTCATTTGAGAAGGTAATCTGGATGAGGAGGAAAAGGAGGAGAAGACTTAACATTTTGTTTGTCTTATTTGTTTCGAAGTTCCCTGCCTTTGCCCTTCTGCCTCCTGAAAGTTAGGAGTCAGACACCGGGTCACCTACACGCTGTACTCTGCAGGAGGTGGACAAAATAATGGAAACATAACCAGGGTAATTGAATGTCAAAATAAATGACTTACTACTGTAAAGGCAGCGACACAAGCAGCAACCAATTAATCAGCTTTGAATGATAAGCAAGTCATTTAAATAAAAATGAATTAAAATACCCATGAACCCAAGAATTCATTTGGAAAGAAAGGGCGGTGATGCTGGTTGCGGTGTTCACGGACGACCGATAAAGCTTAGCTGCTCCGACGGAAGCGTCTGAAGCCGCTATGCCAAAAGTCAAGAACCAAAAGAAAAAAAAAAAGAAAATAACACATTTTTACACAAGGAAACTTTCTTCGCAGTGCAAGGCCTTTGTGGATGATTCACAGATGTCTGACAAATTTCTGCTGGCTAAATGGCAAAAAAAAAATTCTTATTTAATTTCTCTTAATATTGATGGGTGTCCTGAGTTGGAGCCGGACATACGACAAAAAACAGAGTCTAATCGAGGAAAAGGGATGTTAAAATTAAAGGACCAGCACCGGTGAGGGCTGAACCTCATTCTGCCAATGTCTGTACCAAAAACTTGCTTTTTAGCAAACAGCAAAGATGCTTCACTGCCTCCACCGTTCTGCACCGTGGGTGAGAAAAATCCATACCGAGAGGTGGGATTTCTATTTATCACTTCAAATGGAAACCGGACCCTCAAATGAAGGAGTCTTTGTTGACCCCTTTTTGACGCTGCTCATGTAAAGCCTTCAAATACAGCCGCTTCTCATGAAGAATGATAAAAAGCGGAAGACGATGCTGGTGTTGGAATGAGAACTGTTTACGCGCGCTTCGTTCACATGGGTTCCTCCCCCCCCCCGTTTCTCACTCTCAACAACGACTGCCAATTTAACGCGTTCGGTTCGCTGTAAAATCTGCTGACAAGAGGCCAACAGATTCCGACGTGTGTAACGTGCCGCAAGGCTGACACTAGAGACGCTCATTGGAAGCCCGGTGTTCACCGACAATGACTGTTGCCCTCATGCGAAAGAGGCTTAAGAGTTAGACTGAATTCCGATCTGTCAGACGATGTTCGCGGTGCACTGAAGTAGGGGATCAAGAAGCATATTTGGTAAAGTTGATCGACAGCCACGAGTCGCGAGTGCCAAACAGGGCGTCCTGGAAACGTGTCATGTGGACAGCACACAGAGGACGGGTTAAATGAACATCCTCTTCCGTTATTCTGGCATTGAAAAGTTTTTTTTTTTTTTTCAGGTGATGAAACTGAAGTCAGTGTTTGACCACATGGAAGTACAACATGAATTATTCCCAAACACCGCCGTTTCAAACCTGTAGAGGTGCATAACTACTCTCTCCTACAGCGGTTTCGGTTATTAACGCTTCCTCTTTTTTATGTCTTTTCCACTCCCCCGCTTTACTAAATAAAAAAACAGAACCTTGCACACTTCTTCATGGGCTGTACCTATCTAACTTAGTTTTTCTGAGGGGCGTTTCCTCGTCTCCTACGTTACCGTACAGTTTTTGTTGTCGTTTTGATGAAATTGTGATGTGAGCTGCATAGAGTGATTTGATTTGTACACACAAGGTTACCAGGTGTGACATCACATCTCCAATCTCGATACCAGAAGAAGTTTAATGCTATTTGTAATTACAGGCTTTGACGTTTCATTAAAGGAGAGCAACATTCTAGTCCCTATGGTGCCACCTCATTTATTTAATAGTTTCAGCACTAAAGAAGGAGTGGATTTTCAACAGTCGAGTGGGGGGGAATTTCTGTGTCAGACAATCATTGCTCGCCTCAAACTGTCAAATCTTTATGGACAGCGTTCATTAACTAGAACAATCTGTCGGGGCTTGACCTGTTGTGCAGCGTGGACCTTTAGGTCGGGGATGAGTTGCCTTTATTGTAAAGGTCGGCATTAAAAATTAAAATATTCATAACGACGCGGAGTTGACGTCCAGCGGAGACGTATCCTTACATAAATGCTGCATAATTTCTTCGGTGAGGACTCAAAACTGATTCATACTCTTGAGGGATGTTTGCGATTCCTAAAAAATATCAAATAACAACTCCATTAAAAGGGATGATCTGGCTTTTCACATTTAGTCTATAAAATGGCATAATGAATAATTTCCTTTTATATAGTCTTTCTTTCTAGGGTTGTGATGTTCTTATCTATAAAAAATGAATACCAAACTAAAAAAAAAAAAAAAAAAAAAAAACTAACCATAGTATTTTGAGAACTGGGAACGCTCTATTAGGACATAAATGTGCACATGAGCACTTTCAAAGCCTGTGATACTAGATCGTAATCTGGTAATATGCAATAAATGGCTGAGTAAAGACTTGCATGATAACACGCACAATAAAATACATAGCTGCGCCTCACCAGCGGACATATGGGTATACACAGAGGTTTTCATTGTTATAGAATACTGGCATCATCTGTCCACTCCCTGTACTTTTCTACATCCGATCATTTTTCTCCTCCTCCTCCTCCTCTGTCTCTTTCTTTCCCCAAACACAGCACTTGACCTCGGCACCTTAATAGCAGTACGAACCACCGAGAAAGACAACGAGATGAGGAGAAGAGAGAGAGAAAAAAAAAAAAGAAAATAAATAATAAAAGAAAATAACTTGAAGAAAAAAAAAAATCAATATTTCAAAAAAAGTTCTTTTCATCTTCTCTGTCTTCCTCCCTCACACAGGACGGCTGCTCCCCTTCTCCTTGTTCTCATCAAATTTGAAAAGCCTGGCTGAGGAACATTCTGACTGATCCTGTAATGATTACTCATTTCTCTTTCTCCCAATGGCTGCAGGGTGCTGGTGTTCCTTATAAATGCTTCCCTCCTCAATCCCCCTATTTCTTCTTCACTTTTTTTTTTCCTTTTTTTTTTTTTTGGCCATGGCATTACAGTCTGTCTGGGTCAGTAGAAGAAGTCCAGCATATTATCAGAAATGTTTTGCTATATCATTTACACATGTATATAATTTACAGAGCACTGTATATTTTTAAGTATATATAAAACAACGACACCTACCTAAAAAGTTCTCGAAGTTACATTCAGTAGCTGAACTGAAGGGAAACCAAATGAATGTTAACAGAATTAAACATCACACGAGTAGAAACCTCATCATACGTCGACAGTGCATTGAATCCTGCATGAAAGTTGGAAATCAAAGGCAAACTTATGCTCAAGAGTTGCAGATCACAAATAGATATATCTATAATCATATATAAATGTTTTCTTCTTACTGGTAATACAATAAATACAACATTAGTAAATGGCTACAACTGACTCTTCGACCATGCCTGACAGCATGTTATTAGTACAACGTTTAAATATAGAAGGATGTCACTAAAGTAGAGATCCATATAAATAGAAAGGATTAAAGAGACTCTTAATAAAACTTTGTTTTCTCTTGACCCTTCGCTTTTTTTTTTCGTCTTTTTTCCCCCCGAATTCTGTGCCTAGTTGCACCAGCGGAGTGTAAACTCGATTTAACGTTTGGTGTAAAAATCATCGTAACCTCATGTTTGGAGTAACTAGCTTGAAACTAGGCGTCGCTGAGTTTCAGTTGCACACGATCACATAAGACACGACTTAACTAGCAGTACAAAGAGTTACTTTCTTGACCTATTTGTTGCATTGGCTGACAGTCGCCTCCCATCAAGCCAATCACTGTGCGCCGTGCACACGTCCCCCGTGTGTATTCCAGCCTGAGTCAGAGAAGAAAATGCTTCAGTTTTTGATAATTATATACATTTTTGCTCGTTTTGACCGAAGCCTGTTGCTTTTATTTTACTCTGATCTATGGTTTACTGTGTCGGGTGTTCGGGGCCAGACCAACGTCTTCGCGGATCCTCGGAACTTAACGGTGACGAGAAGCTGAGCGGTGTTTGCGGAACTTAGTCCGGTAACATTAATTTCGGAGCTTTTTTTAGAAGTTTGCATTTTAGCGAAAAACGGTGACCGTTAACTAATGTTGACGTATCGGAAGCCAATTTTGCCTTTGCCCAAGGCGTCAATTAACGTCTTTAAAATGACACAAAGGGAAGGGAACTGTTTCTATGCTCACACAAAATTACAGTGAAGTTATTTATAAATGTTCAGTGTCTGTGATTAATGGTGAGGTGCATCACTGTGACAAAAATGATGCATCCCATAAACCACTCATTTACAAGGACTTCACACCAACCAAAGGTGATGTTTGAGTTTTACCAAATGTCGCAACTCCTTCAGCCGGCGCAACCATTCAAATGGTAGCCATGCTCGAACTCCATGTTAAAAATCACATGATGCTTGAATTTACACACAGCTGGTGCAATACAGTGCTGCTCTCCCTCCATCAAATCTCCCATGTCTCCAATTCATACCCTCCCCCGGACTGCTTCACACCCACCCGCACCCAACATGATGTACAAAAGCAGTTTACTACACAGCACAGCCACCTCTACCACAACACTACAATGACATGTTCGGTGGTGATGGCGGGGGGGGGGGGGCTCGGGCAGACATGACCTACCATCATCTCGACTCGGTAATCATCCTCTCTCCTCGGTTTGTGGGGAAACATTTATCTTATTCAAATGCTTATTTTTCTGCAGGAACTGAATCTGGTGTAGTTCATTAGTGGAAGACAGAGGCCCCTTAAAGAGCCTTTAATCATCTGACGACTGCGCCATATTTCTGCAGTGACATGTCAGCTGGGCCAGCCACCACCACCACCACCACCCCAACACGCGCACGCGCGCATACATACACACACACACACGCACCCATCAATCCCTCACCCTTCCCAACACTCCTCTGAGCAGAGCGTGCCGGTGGTGGTAGGGGATGATAGGTGGAGCGCGGTGGGAGACAATCAGAAGAGGGAGGGGGGGAGCTTGCGTCTCATTGCTTCTCCTCCCTCTTCTAATCCGCAAAGACACATTTTCTTTTTTTTTTAACATACCTATTATGTTACACACATATAATATATAATACGTATATACGTACATTAGTCTTTTTGTAAATCATAAACATAAAAAATTTTACAAAAATAAAATGTTTTATGGTGACCTGTCTAATTGGTCTCTTCCACTCAGCAAGGCTTGTTTTTCTGGGGTAGAGGGGGTTCCCCTCCCCCCGTACAGGCTCAATGGTTCAGGCCGCGGCCTCAGAGCAGGCCCGCCAACATCCTCCATCCATCCTCTCCGATGCCTTTCCGTCTTGATAGGAGGCTTCCTTTACAAATCTGCTCTTTTTGATTTTGTTGATTTTTTTAATGTTCTTCTGTTTCTGCAATCTTCTTCTCATTTTTTTTAGCTGATGTCCATCTTTACACATCCCTTTAGACTTTTATTTACTACAAAAAAGAGAGAACAAGCAGTCAGTATACTTAAGACACGTATCTACGATAGGAGACTTCATTTGTAGTTAACAAGAATATGAAAAAACAATTCTTTTTGCAGTTAAAGCAACAAAATTACAATAACAAGACATCACAACAGCTGGACCGTTGTGATCGATCATTCGGGTTTAAATCAGTTGAACAAACAGTATTCAGTTCACGAAAACAGCGATAAAAACAACAACTGAAGAACATGCAAACAAATGAAATGAAATAAGAAGCAATTTTGACAAGTGGTCATTTTACACCAACCTCACGTAATCCATACTCAATGATCTTTGCATTCCATCTCCTGTTTGGTGGTGATAGGTTTCATTTTCCATTGTCATTGTATAAGCCCAGGATCAATTAATTTGTTCATTTTATTTGTAAATTATTTGCATATATATTAATATTCTGGTTGTAAATTAATTATTTGATCATCCTTGTTATGATTACAATGTCTTAAACGATGGTATCAACGATTTATCAGCCAAACTGTCGGAAGCAAGTTGAGTAAATATATCTGTAGTTCATGGGGATTTATCTTATAGAATAAAAATTCTAAGAGGTTGCCATAGCTGAAATAAAATCACTGATATTTGCTGAACAAAAAACGGGTGGAGTGTGAAAATAATATTTTACAATAATTGAAGAACGGTGTTGTTTTCCTGCTAATCGACTTGCAGAAAAGAAAGCTGAACCGATTGTCTTAAACAGATAGAGTGTAAAGTGAATAAAAATGTAAATAAAGTGTAGTTTATCTTGGTACAAAACAGCAGTCTTAAAATCCAGAGCTCTGAAATCCTGAAAGGACCTGAAAATGCCAGATGATAAATGACTCTAGTTTCCTTTAGCAGCTCCGTGTTTCACAAAACAAAACAAAAAATGAGTGAGTAAAAACGATTATTGTTATTTATTCATCATTTCATTGTTCTTTTCTTTTACAATATAATGATCCTCCTTCACGAGACAGGAGAAGCAGCAATGGAATATTTCCAGATGATATTTGGAGAACTGATAACAAACATATTTCATTTTCACCTTCGATTTGAGTAAGATGGTTGTGCGGCGAGCAGCAAGTGATGAGCTGGAACCGCATACGTTAGATCCTAAGATCCACTGCATGCAAGCAAATCAGCTCTGCTTCTCATAGACTGTGCTGGAGCCAGACTAGGTGGATCTATAATACAAGCCTCCTCTTCCTGTTTTATGGCCATTCAAATTCAACCATTAAAGCAAAAACAAACAAACAAACAAACAACAAAACAAAACAAAGAAATAAAAAAGAAAGAAGAGCACAAGCCATCGCCACTTTTCTGGTTTGTGCAGCTGTACTTTCTGTGTGTCAATGTCTGTGAACACAAATGATGCAGAGAAACATGCTGATGTAACATAGATAAAAGAAAACAAATGAATAATTAAAAAAATGTGTTTTTGTCTTGGTTTGGATCAGATACAGTAGGTCACAAATAATATTGGGTTGGGCCTTTAATTTGAAAAATTGAAAACAAAACAAAACAAAACAAAACAAAACAAAACAAAACAAAACAAAACAAAACAAAACAAAACAAAACAAAACAAAACAAAACAAAACAAAACAAAACAAAACAAAACAAAACAAAACAAAACAAAACAAAACAAAACAAAACAAAACAAAAATGTGATCTGTCATCAGTAAGTAGGTGAGATGAGTAGAATAATACTCATGGTAATTCTGAGATTAGAATAAGAATATCTGGATATATTTCAGGGTGAATGGTTTTGCATATGGATTAAAAACATACTTGATATTGAAATCAAAACATCTGCTAAAAAGACTGACATGACACTGAATATTTTTTTCTTTCTTTTTTTTCCCTAAAATTTCTTGTAGAAACACAGAATTTTCTGTATTCAAGAAAAAAAAAATGAGATGTTTACTGTGTTGTAAAAGCACTATCGGCTCTCAATAACAAGTCAAACCCCCTTAAAAAACTGCATTACTGACAATATGGGGGTCTTCAGACCCAGGATGCACTGCAGCGCTCAATGGTATTTGGCGAAAAAGGCGAAAAGCAGTCACCTGCAGGTAACAGCAGGCTGAGAGGTGCAGTAAAAAGAAGAGAGGAGCTGGCTCTTTCCTGCGGGGCTCCTTTCTTGACAGAACCTCTTTAATTTTGGGAGATGAATTGTTGATACAAAGGAAGCAGAAGCATGTGTGTGTGTGTGTGTGTGTGTGTTTGTCTGTGATCTTCTGAGATGGGAACAGAAGAGGCTGAGAGTAAATTCTGCATCACTTTGTAGTTGCTCGGTCCGGCCCCTCTGGAGGGAGCCGGAGAGGCGGGACCTGTGCAGCTGCACCGCTGCGTCGCCAATCACAGCCAATAATGGCCTCCTCTCGTCTCTGCTTAACGGCGGACGCACATCCCCCCACACACTTGTGTTACTTCTGGGGCCCACTGCAAAGATGGAGCCTCGGAGGGGGAAAGGAAGCGGAGAACAGCAGGGGCAGGGAGGAAGGGGTGGGTCTGGGACGGAGAGCCTAGCCTGGAGACAAGCCAGCACTTTGTGCAAATAACTCCTGCAAAAGTTAATGAGTTGAGTTGTGTGTGACATTTGAAACTACTTCATCAGCTCCTCGCCGGATAAACTTTACAGTTGAGGACTTGGGCTGCGGCCTGATCGCCTTGAATAACCCGCGCTCGGTTGTGCGCTGCTGAAGTGTGCGGGTTGGTGTGCGTGTGTGTGAACAGACAACATGAACCTGACAGGCATCTCTTTAAAGACAAGGTATATTGAGATTTGAGGGTAAACAGTTAAACATGATATATATGTTTGCTAAATAGAGACAGTAACTGGTGTGTGAGTATGAAAGAAAATGACACATAAAGATTTAAAAGATCTGGCAAACCGGGAGAATAAACTGCTTCTGGAAAAAAAAATACACACATCTGTAGATCATCTACAAAGAAATGATAACATCATCCACAGCACACGGTTAAAACCAGACCACTGAATTGTTTTGGTAACATTATCATACAAAACATTCCATGACATCGTAAGAAAATGGGAGCACAGATTTAAAAAATGGTCAAAAGGGGGTCTAGTGAACATACATAAAAACACTCTGGAGGCTGCGCTTCAGCTTCTGTTGGGAAACCGCTGTTATAAGCCTGGCTATGGCTTTATGAAAAATATGTGGCCTTTAAATTGGCTCCCCTGTGGATCCTGTGATTGTAGAAGCTCGCTCTATTCATAAGTCTGGACTCCGAGTCTGTCACCCACAATCCCACAGGGGGAGTCGGCCTGTGCAACACAAGCCGACTCCAGAGGTACGTGAAACTGATCACAAAGTTGCAACCAACAGGCAACACATATGTACTGAGCTGGAGAGCTGGCATTTGTTTTTGAATGAAATGAAGAAGGCGTTTAAAAATCAAACTGAAAGTGGCTTACCAAGTATATTTGTTACACTTTTGCATTTCAGTGAGATATAGACACTCATGCAGACAATATTGAATATCAGGAAATTTTAATCTTCCTACTTCTTGACAAAAGATCCCATTACACCTAATTAAATATTAAGACACAGACACCTTCAAGACAACAACATTACAAGCAAAAACATTTAACGCCACTGCAACAAGCCAACATTAAGATTTCGAGACACTTGTGTTTTTATGGTAATATTTATCCCGTAAGTTTTGGAAGGCTTGCTAGATTTAAATGTAAAATCACATCCCTTGGAACTCACTAAAGAGGCATTCGTTGGACAATTGTGAGATAAGAAATCAGACAAATACATTTGAAACTATTCAGTTTGGAGTCCAATTTCTTCAGTGGCTTTTAATATCGTGAGGACATATTGGATGTCTTTTGTCTAGTTTCCCAATTTTGAAGGTGCTGGATAGACTTTTAAAAAAAGATGAGAGAGAGGACGACTGTAGTCTGTCTGCACTTAAAACGCGAGTCACACCTCAGTATTCATTCATATCTTTCACTGGTCTCCTACTAGAATCCAGGACTACTGATTTATTATCCTACCTTGCTTTCAAACAGCAAGATCAGATCATTCAAATACTCGTCTTGAGTCTCACGGTTAGCAAAAAGCAATAGAGAACAAAAGTGGATAAAAGCAGCATAATTGTAATCGTATCATAATATTGAAATTGTACAGCAAGGGCAACTTGCAAACAGGAGTTTGGGGAATCTGGAAAAAACATCGGAAATAGATGATGTGATGGCATGCCGGCCCCACTTTGTCTAAAAATGTGTGTTAATTCAACTTGACTCACTAAAATAACCTTATTGCTTTGACAGGGTAAATATATAGATGTGTTGTCAACACACACACACACACACACACACACACACACACACACACACACACACACACACACACACATGCACACACACACACACACACACACACACACACACACACACACACACACACACACACACACATAAACAAATACCCCTTGGAAACTTGAGGAATATTTTCTTTGATCTGAAACTCTGATGTTATTGGGGTATTTATTCAATGTTCTACTTAATTTAACCTGTCATTTTTATTCTTTGACAAATCTCATCATGGCGACTGGACCTGGTCAATTTCTTCTCACCTGTCATCCAGGAAGCTTCCTCAGTTCTAACTATCTGCGGGGAGTTTCAGGTATATAAACACTAAGAAGGGTGGATTGACCCTGGATCCACCAAATGCTGAGGGTGAAAAGGGTTGCTGACATCTGAAGGAGCTGGTTAGGTCGCCCGACGTGGGGTTTGAACGAGGCTCGGTTAGGTCAGACGGGCGTCGTTAACCAGCACCGCCATCACACGAGTGGTAAGGGTCATATGAGTCCATGGAAAAGTGGCTGAAAGTTTGTGCTGGTGACCTCTTTCTCTGTTGTCACACGGTGAAACAGGGGGTTGATCCAGGTTCAATCCCACATTGGCTTCGGAACAAAGGTAGCCTCTTGGTTGAGAGCCGAAACATTTTTAGAAAGTAACCAAGTCCAGTGATCATGATAAGACAATGAGTGCCATGACCTTTACCACTCACAGCCTGCACAGATATACTTTAATTTCATAAATGTTTATTATATATCTTGTCATTTTACATATACAACTAAATTGCAACACACTCTACATTTTTCTTCATAGCTGTAAAAAAAGTTTTTTTTTTTTTTAACTATATTAAGTATGCACTTGTCACTTCTACAAGGTGAGGATCCAAACATTATATCTGAATGTATATGTATATGCGCCTTTAATGACATGATATTACAGTACAGTGAGTTATAGTATCATAAAGCCCACATTTGATTCATTTTCCAACATAAAAAAACTATGCTGCTGCATAAATCTTTAATGAAAATATATTTTACCAGCCAGTGATGACATGAAAAGGGCCAAGGATGTGAAAAATATTTTAACCCACTGTGGCCTTTCCCTTAATTTAACTTTGTTTTTTTTTTTTTTTTTGGAAATCTGAGAAAAAGCAACATTCAAAAATATTGGCGTTACAGTGTTACACCAAACCACCGTTTGCTTTTTTGTTTAGTAATCCATTCATCTTTTGTCTTTGGCTGCTTTGCATAGTGAAACATTCGTGAAATTTATGTTGCTTGAAACATAAATCAACCTCAAACTACAGCTGATGCTTTGGTACGTTTACTGTGATGAATAGTTATGCACGAAAACTGAGGAGATAGTGAAATAAAGGATGTTCTCTTGACGCTCTGCAAAGATATTGTCACAATATCTTTCGAATGATAGTTTCATTTTTTAAAAGCAAACAATGTGAGCTGAAAAAAATTGTTTTATTCCGTTTTTGCCTGTTTATTGGGCCTCTGTAGTGTTACACAGTATTTTAGGAAAAAATAAGTTCAAGGTGTTTTTAAACCAACGCTCTCCTACGAGGACTTCCACAGTAGGTTAATGCAATTGCTGATTTAGTTGAGTTTTATTATACTATCCACTTTAATGTCCTTCAAGCAGGATTTAGGCTTAAAAGGTGTCAACACAAAGATCTTGTTGAATGGGTGCAAAATAACAGCAGACGTGAAATAAAGACACAAAGATGCCAATGTTCTTGCAATTGTACCCGCCTTAAGAGAAAGGAAACAGAAAATGATGTAACGTAGTTATTCAACTTTAGAACAACTAGGTGATATAATTCATGTGTATTTCGCACAATCTAGTTTTTTTGAACTGTTTAATGCAAGTGGACATCTGCAGCTAATGCAGACTTTTTCCCTATGCAAAACCAGACTGTTGGGACTTGACAATGAGGTTACACTGACAGTTGTTTAAACCT
This sequence comes from Fistularia commersonii, assembly GCF_037954325.1. Lineage (NCBI taxonomy): Eukaryota > Metazoa > Chordata > Actinopteri > Syngnathiformes > Fistulariidae > Fistularia > Fistularia commersonii. Next base: position 1,855,488 of record NC_141316.1, on the reverse strand, counting down.
GTGCTCTCCATTTAAACCAAATTAAACCAAGTTGGCAGCCAATTAAGAAAAATTGGGAAAACATTGCTATAGACACGAGTAGACAAGCAGTTTAACAGAACACATTTCACACAGTATTATGTGACCACATCCACACGGAGACATCAAATTGAAAATGAAACCACACGGCCGTTTCTTGTCATATAAAATGTTGCCACTGTCTGACCTCTAACCACTGATAAAACTATACAAAAGGAAGAGTATCTTATTATTCTCTTTTGATATACTGTATATATTCTTCTCCTGTAGTGTAAGAACCTAATGTTAATATCACTCTAAACAGCAGGTTAATAAATACTACACTATTACACTTCTTTCTACTGTATGATACACAATAAATGACAAATAACTTTGAAAATGCAACCTCGGGACAAACATATATTAAAAAACTGTAAAGTGCATGAAATACTTATGGATAAAAGAAAACATCAGACTTTGTATTTACACATAGTTAATAGTTATGAAAAGCAGTAGATATCCCATTATCACTGAGAACACATTCTACTGAATAAAATATTTAAGTCAAACTTTTTCATGTGCTGCACTTGATTCATGATTCCATTCTTGGAAGGACGAGGTTTTGGACAGTCAGGTAATTGTTTGCAGGTATATCATTTGCTTTCTATGACACATCAACAATAATAGATGTGATGATGTACCTCAAGGGTCAATTGTTGGTCCCTTCCTTGTCTGTCTTAACTGTATATGTCACAACTAGATCGGCGAATATATCCATTAAAACTGAACATGTAATAGTGTTTGGATAAACCAAGGATAGGTTATAAAAAAACATGATCCTAATAAAAGGAGCATATATACTGTATATATATTGCTTGATAGTGCATATTTTCAGTTTTCAGTATCTGGTGAGCACTGCCCCATGATCAGCTTTCGGCTAGTTGAATCCTCCAGTTGCTGGTATATTTTTTTCCTGGAAAATATATTGATATTAAGTCGGTATGGAGCGGATTGATAAGCTGATTTTGAAGCTACTGCTAATTTGATGTTAATATCCATCCATCCATCCTCTGCCGCTTATCCTGCTCTCAGGGTCGCGCTTCAGATGCTGGAGTCTATCCAAGCTGTCATTGGGCGAGCGGCAGCCCTGGACTGGTCGCCAGCCAATCGCAGGGCCCCATCTACAGACGAACAACCATTCACTCGCTCATTCACAGTTTTTTCCAATTAACCTGCTGCATTTTTTTTGGACTTTGGCAAAAAACCGAAGAAAACCAATGCAGACATTGGGAGAACGCGCAAACTCCACACAGAAAGGTCCCCTTGTCGGAATCCAAACAGGGTCCATCAAAGCGCGAACCACTGCGCCACCACTATGCCGCCAGCAATAATAAACTTTTTTTCTAATTCTATGAGAATTGAAAGGGCCTAAGATTCACTTCCTTTTTTGTTTTCAAAGTGCGGTTGTAATAACTATAAAATTAAATTATACAAAATTATAAAATCACCCTTGTAGGATTTCTCTCTACTTTACTGTAGCTTTGTGAATAACATACAGTTATATACTCAAAAGTAACCAATATGTATTAATAATAAGCTACACAGCAGTCAACCGTAAGACCTGCTTACAAGCCAATAAAATTTTAATTATTACATTTTTATTTTCAATTTTTCACTGCACTGACTGCGTTGGGTGTGTTTTTTTTTTTACAACCGTTACGTCTAATCCCGCTCAAGCTCTTGTTAGACCATTTAGTGCAAGTTTGAACAGATAAATAGTTTTCTGTGTGTTTGTTTTTTTTCTGCCGACCTGTTCAATTTTGTAAATTGCATTTTACTTGTCCAATGAGCTTGGCGCTGAAGAAACACGGCAGAGCAAAGACCGTCCGTGTTGAGTCATTGCGTCTGCCCATGTTAGGTGTTGGTATAATTTGCTATTCTTTCCTTACAGTATGTCCATGGGATGCTACTACTGTAAGCTTTACGCTTCTTCAACATATGCTGGAGAGACATCAGCGCCAAAGTCTGTTTCTCGGCAGCCACATTTTATAGTTCGGAGTTGTTTGGCGAGACATTAGTCTTGCTTCACAATCATATTGAATACACATTTGCTGCTCATTTCCATTTGTTGCCAGATGCTTGGTGCCAGTGCTTGAATGTGACAAGCCTTTTTGTCTGCGCTTGTTCATTTTAAACACCTATAAAGCCAAACTAACAGCACAGCTGCTGTCATTCACCTGGATTTTCTGTCCGACAATGATCATTAAATAATGATTTCATTTGAAGAGCAACAGCTTGGTAATGATCGCTGGTTAAGGTAGTATTTATGGGCCATGATCATATTTCACGTTGGACATCTGACAACAGGAAAGTGTAAATGAGAAGCAATATGTTGTGAAGATAAGACGTGGTCTGATATGTATCTGGTAGGACTGGGTGATATGGGAAAAAAAGACCACAAACATAAAACAAAACAAAACAAAAAAATCAAAATGTTCCAAAGCGCCCCCCCCCCCCTATTGATATAGATCACAATATCTGTGCAAGAACAATAATAGCATGTCAACTACACAACACAAAAACATGATATATAGACAATATATGCAATATTAAAGCATAGTGATATATTGTCAAGCTCTAATTGTGGAATAAATCTATATTTTAGATTAATTCCTCTTTTTTAATGGGACCGATCAAGTCAAAAAACAGAGAGATTATTAATACATTATATACATTATAACAGATACATTAAAATTATTCGTTTTATAATCATGGGGTATGTGATAACAGATCGTTGACAGATCTGTACTCTTTTTATACAAAAAATAGACAATAAAATATAAGTACCAAGTAAATTGATAAATAATCCAAACTGCTTGAATGACAGAGGATTAAACATTTGTTTACAATATTTGAAGGGCCATTTGAAGGTCTTATGACAGTGTATGTTACTGTTCTGCATGAGTTAGCCAGGCTTTTCACGGCAGGCCGCACACTTGTTAGATTAAGCCCGAATTTAGCTGGTGCAAGGAAAAAGGAGAAGACAGGGAGGAAAAGATTCATTCAATCCATATTTACTGTAACAATGGAACCAGCGAGGGAGGCTGGTCTGCAGACAGATCCGCCAGCATTAATGTGTGTGTGCTTGTGCGAGTCTAGTCAGTCTGGTATATCTTCAAATGAGATCAGTGCTTATTGACTGAACTCTCTTATCTCTAATCTGCGGCGTAAATTGCCTCGGTTACTGCTTCTCTTCACACTCCCTTTCTTCCTTCGCTACTGACTCCCCGCTTTACGATCCCATCAGACACAGCAGGCACAGATGCTATTTACTGGTGAGAGAGATGTGTGTTTTTGTGTACGGGACTGTGGGAGAGGGAGTGAAATTGGTGGGTAAGTGAATGCTTGGGTGCATTAGGGAGTGTTGTCTGCGTTGCTTTTAGCTCATCTCCTAAAGCTGTACGGTGCGTGAGTGTGTTTGCACACACTCTCTGACACTAGTCAGTTAGTTTGGCCGTATATCTGGGGATGTCCAACAATGCTCCTAAATCCCTCGATCTCGGTCAAATGACATTTTCAAATTGCACTTCTCATCTCACTGGTTTCATGTTGACTGCCACGATCCAGCCTCAAACAGCAGAATACCGTGCTGGTGGACTATATGTAATCTAACAATTTGAATAGGGCTGGGCAGTGAAGAAAACAAACAAAAAAAAATGGACTTTTTTTTTTTGATCTAGCCACATTATAAGAAATTACATGTCAGACGTACAAAAACCTATTACTCCAAAGGTGGCGGTAGCATGATGATGAATATTTTCCTTTCTGTTTTTATCAAAGTGCATGTGAAGGGCTTCAGAGTACAGTGTTTAGCAAACACGGGATCAATCTTCTCACCTTTAGCATATATAGTCTAAAGGATTTATAGATGCTAATTTCGCTAAACAGTACCTAATATTCAGATAGATTTTTGATCATTTATATTTACCCTATTACTAACTCTTAGCTCAATTTTTAGAGGCTTGGGACTCTCAAAAAAAAATTAACCATGCTTCTTTGTGTATTCAAACAGTCATGGTTTGATACCACAGTTGGACAATTGGTCAGATTTATCAATATTTTGGTGTAACTACTGTAGCTATGTTTTGCAGTATTAAATATTCATTTTACGTACACAAAGGGTCACTCTTTAGAAGAATGTAAATAGAATGATCCATCAAGGTGATATTTTTCAGTTTATATGCTCTTTTTATTCAATGTGACAAAAATGATCTTGATTAGAGATGTAATGAACCTGTGGTTTAAGTGCAATATTTTGGAAGGAGGAGGTCAATGCAGAATAATCAGTGCTAATATATTAAAAAGCAAAGTTTGCAAAAAACATATTTACTATTTCCGGAGCTGTTTATTTGCTTTAAAGATATCCTGGTCTATATAATGCCTTCTCAACATTTTTTTTTCTCCACCTATGAGTATATGTATGATTAACTGTCAGTCATTGGTCCCTTTTGTTTGAGAATACCATTCTATGCCTCAAGGAGGTGTGTGGGACGAGGGAAAAGCACTGACGAATACGCAGAAAATGCATTGTTTCTTTGTTTTCACTGTCCCACAGTCTGCTAAGTCAGAATCAGAATCAGACTCCAAATTGCTTTCTTTGCAACATAATTTGGAAATTACAAGGAATTTGCTTTGGTGCTAAACAGACAACATGTAACAGGCTGTAAATATGCCAAAAATAAACATGAGATCAGGGCGAATGAATGACTGAGTGAATGGGCTTATGGATATATGCTGCAAGGACCGGCTGCACTTGGAACTCAGACAAAACAACTTGTGACACAGAAAGATGCAATGGAACAGCCAATGGAGTTGTTACTCCTCGTAAGAAACAAGGGCGAGATCCATCTTGCTGAGCTCCTGAATATGAGTGCAGCTGACATCACAGCATAATGGCAGCAAAACATAGCAACACTATGCTTTCAGTGTTTTGAACTGTTTTTAACCATTATGCAGCATATTTGCTAATGGCTCTGCGGTACTTGATATCTTGTTTCTCTGCAAATGCTTTTGCGGTGGGGCCACTTGCCATACAAACCTCAAAAAGTTTGCTGTGGGTGTCTATATTTTTATGAGCCGGTGCACCGTATTTAGAGGGAACTGCAGCCATTAATCAGCCGGTGAAAGGAAACCTTCGGCTTCTTGTTCTCGCTAAGCAAGTTAGCATCCATTCTACCACAAATCTCCTGTATATTTTTTCGGGTCATCTGAGCTGTTTGTGTAAGACATGGCCTCTGGTCGTAGACTCTTAAAATGAACACGAATGCTATCATTTGTTTGCTCGACGCGATTGTCGACGACAAACGTTTTGGAACACGGGAGCATTTTGACGCCCGAGGCCTCATCGTGGCCAAATCGTAGCCAATGCAGCTTTCCCATGAGCATGTTAAACAACATGGGAGCCCTGTTCCCTCAGAAATCAAAAATATATTGGATTATTGCTTTGTGTGTGTAAGGAGACAGGAAACTGTGAGAAAAGGTGTGGAAAGAATGTGGGTTTCTCCTTTAAAACGATTCAGCAGTAATGGGATATCTCCTGCCTCTGGCGCTGCGCCAACAATCAATTGGCTCGAACACTCTGCTGCCCATTTTGCAATGGCTGCCATAGCTCTTTCTCCACACCCTGCTATACATCACTTCCTCCTGCATTCACATTCAGTCATAGATCATGCTGCTCCTCTCACCGCCCGGGCTTCATTATGCATCACTTCCTGGTAAGGCATTTTGTTGCCGTTTCACCGTCTTTGGGCTGAACAGTTCGCAGAGTTCCATTAAGTCAGGCTGAAACTCAGCTCCGGTTATTGGCTCGTTCAGGATGGAGCCGGTTCTCTCAGGGTGAAATCATTTACTTAATAAATCCGATCTGAAATTTGTTGCTTGAACTGGAATTTGCTGAACATTACTGCTCTTAATGTATATGGGTTGAATGACTAATTGAAACAATAAAGGGAGAGGGAAATTAGGTGGAATTAAAAGTAGCACAAAAGGCCACCCCAAAGGAGCTGAATATCAGAGCAACAACTGAAAAGCGAGAAAGAGGTGGAATTAAAGTATCCAACTCTTTCCCTCAACTGTTGTTATTTTCCGACGATGTACGTTTTCATTTGAGCCCGACCGAAACGGAGTTTTTGGTGCAGATGCAACAAAAACGAAACGTTGCGCTGATACATTAAGTTCACAATCAATGTGTGTGTGTGTGTGTGTGTTTGTGTGTGTGTGTATAAATGTATATTTATAAAAATGATTTGATAAATGCAGCTAAAATCATGCATTATGTAATTACTTAACATTACCACAAAATATGGTAAAATTTCCTTTCACTGGATGAAAACACCCATATTTGTAATAACTGGTTACATGAAGTGACCAAACACAAAGGCAATATAATTTTGTAAAACAAACAAACAAAAGAAAACAAGCAAAAACAAAACAAGCAAAAAATCTTAATGCTAGTTTGTGATAATAATCATAATATATAATAATAATAATGCTACTACTAATAATAATACATCTTATATTATACTACCTTATGGTTAATTACATTGAGGAAAATTTCTTGCATGTTGTGTTCAGGGTCAAATATACTTTACAATATGTGACAGATTATTATAAAACTGTTAATGAAGTCACTGTTCAATTACATGTTGTCAGGTTATTAGATTATGTGCTGTTATTAAAAAGGATTTGGCTACATGGGGTCACATAATGGGATTTTTTTTGCTCAGTGAAAAACAACACATTGTTCAATTTAATGCATTAACCCAGCCAGAACTGACTACTAGTTTATCTACTGACAGATTCAAAGTTCAGTTTAATATTTAGGCTGACATTTAAGTAGGATACTGTAGGACCTCGACTTTTCAATGCCAAACCTTTGAGAAGGTGTTTAAATGTCATGGTGTTGATGTTAACATCTGGACATTTGGAAGACATTGGATTTTGGTTAGTAGATAACACAACTTACAAACATCAGAACATTAACATCCGCGGTCAGGGTCAAAATCAAACGCTCGCGTTAGGTGTCTTGACACTGGCGTCAAACCTACATTCAACCGAAAGTCAATTGTCAATCGGATGTCCAGCAATGTCCAGCGAGGAGAATAGGTACAACAAATTGTTTTGATCCATGACGTTGAAGACGTTCGCCGTGAAGGTTTAACATCACCAACATGATTTACTATGCAATGCTGACATCAGTGGATAACATCGGTCGGGCTCTAAATTCAAAGCTAATACATTCAAGTCAGTACAGAAGGATGAACTTTTTTTTTCCAAAAATAAAATTGTTACATCCATAAATGATGATGTGTACACTCTGTAAAATGGGGAAGCACTTTTACATTTTCCAACGTGAGAATTCTTGCATTTCAGGGTTAAATTTGCCACCTGGAAGCATTTTGTATCTACGTTTCCTTGAAGAGGGTGGAGATTTAGAGATTTCATTGTGTTGTTGCTCTTTTTTGTTTGTTTGTTTGTTTTGCTGGGGAGGGAAAGGGAGCGTGTCTCCCTCTTTTCTAGTAGGGAGTGAAGCGACTGCACCCTCCTCTGTATAGGCTAGCCTGCAACATCAAAGATGAAAAAGCTCTGATCAGTATCCCATCTAAAACCTTGGTATTTATTATTAATATTCAAATGAGCTTCTCTCTTTCGTCCAAAGACACATTCCTCCCTTTTTCAGCACCTCTTTTGTTTTTAATGAGACAGATTTAGTGAAGAAGGCTGTTAAACTTGCCCTCAATATTTTTTTAATATTGAGTTGATGTGCTATTTCATATGTCCATGAGCAAGGTTACACTCTAACTAATAGCTACCATTTGAAGCCAGGAAGTCTAAGTCTAGGTCAAAAAAATAAATAAGTAAAAAAGAGGGAAAGCTGAAAAAAAAGACAACCCTCATATGTCTAAAATTTGACGAGACTATGGGAAGTAAATTCTCAAAAACTTCAATACACCTCAGATGGAACCATCTTTCTAAAGATTACAAGCCAAACTACCTTTGAGAACCCAGCCTCTTACGTTTTCAGCCCTTTATTTTCCTTTTACTCTAGATGAAAGAAAACAGGTTGTAAATAATGATGCTTTTTCATTTAGCAACCCAGCGAAATTCAATTCACGTAACAAACATTTTCGGATTGATACCTGCCTTTTTTGGTATTGTATTTTGAGAGTTGAAATTGCTCTGACACTGAAATTTACACTCGGATGGAAAACATTTTCCACAACCATCTTGACAAAAGCTGAGTCGATTTGCACTTATATTTGTAATTTAATACCATTCATATACTTAAGCAAAGCTACTATTGGATAACTGGTTTAATTAGCAAATAGTGAATACCAAAGAGCCAATATTATGATTGATGAGATGGTTAATGCTTTTCAATAGCAAATAAGCTGCCAAAATGCTAAATTCTGTATTGGAGCCTTTTGATGGAGAAGGTATGGTCGCCAGCAAGGACAGCAATTTTTAAACATAATCTTTTTCTTCCTACATTATTTTAGAGGTTTTCCTTATCATTATATATCTTAACCCTTTTTATTTGCTAACATTTTTTAATCCGTGCACAAAGAAAAAAGTATGGGAGTGGTATCCTCATTATCTCAGTGAAGCTATTAAAGGGTTTTAAAAAAACGATCGAGTTCTGTTTATCCGCATGTCACTGTGTTTATTGCCTGATAATCTATCGAACAAACAACTAATATTAGACGTTACCTGTCTGAGGAAATTCCTTGATGCAAGAAATGAGGAACTGAAGAATAGTCACGCTTACAAATGACAAATTTCAAACCTAAGCATAAGCTAACTAGTTATAAAATGGATCCATAAAGTGAAACTTCTTGTCTTTTTCCCTTTCTGATAATAGACCCTAAAGTTACAATTATATGGTCTTCATTGCTCTTTCACTAATTGTTTACAGTTTCGGTATTTTGTAATACCAACTAATATATTTTCCTTTTTGCGTCCTGGGATATTTTAGCAGGGATTTGCTCCCAAATGACAGTTGTAAGAATTCACTTAAAAACTATTTAACAAATGGCATTGAACAAGTCATTGCATTAGTACTTGTCATTGCTAAAGTCATCTGCTGAGTTGCATTAATCATATAACCGACGATTACTGACTTTAAATCTTTCTCGACCACATGTAAATGTGATTTTTCCTGTTATAACTTTGTCAGTGCGCAAATACAGTAAGTCGACAGGACATCTTACTCATAGCCACTCCCTAATCTGTTACGCTTGTAATATCCATTTATCGGTCAGTAAATGGGATTATATCCGTCTCCAAGTCAGGAATTGTTATCAGAACAGAATGTGATCGATGTGAAAATTGATTCTGAACTTGGATGGCGACTTTTAATATCAATCTCCCTGCTAAGCTAAGATTTTCTGCTCCATATTCAATTTGACCTGTTTACAAAGACAACTATACTATGTAGCGATCTCAGTGAGATGGTGAATTTTTTCAAGTTGGACATGGCTCAACTTTTACATTTGGAAAACAAGTCCTAATGACCTCTTGTACAGCTGAAGACCTGACAGTTTTTCAAAGAAAGGCACCAACTTAACCTCTGGACAAATTAATGTTTCCCCTGATGGGGCTGCCTATAGAAAATGAATCCATCCTTTTTTTTTCTCTTGAAAAAAAAAAAAAGATCTTGTCCAAAAGCCTCATCTACAAGTAATCTACTGAAGCTGTGGGCTCAAATGCTTACAAATGTTGTCAGCCTGATCATTTGGACATCAATGATCACCTGGATCTGAAAAGTTTCTCTTTGAGGTTATTCCTCGGTAATTGAAGCGGCTTACTATCGATGTTTTTCCCCTCAAAATCAGGAATACAAATATGCAAACAGAGGTCTGGATCACATGTGGGAGGATGGGGAAAAAGGGAGGAGTAATTTGAAGGAAAAAGAGAAGAAAGTGTAGAGTAATAAGGAGGAAAACACAGGCCACTGTTTTAATTAAGTAAATGAAGAGGAAATAATGGTCGTAATTAATGAAGGCTTTTAGCTAGCAGCTGCACTAGGGGAGGAAGGGAGGTGGTTGGGGGAACACGTGGGGGAGGTGGTGGGACTTTTCCATTACCATCGCCACACGCATGTCAGCGTCAATTTTTCTGGAGTCCAAAATGCAGCTCCGAGCAGCTGCAGCCGGTTTGGGAACTAAGAACTTTTAAAAATCTCCCTCTCCTCTTACGTTTCTCTCTGCAATCTTTTCTCTCTCTACCTTAATCTCCCACGGCACGTCAAAGCCTGAACTGGATGGCTGTTAATCTTTGGAGGAAGGCTCTACCCACACCCATGAAAGAAAACAAATGGTGCTTTCTGCTCTCCTCCATCTTCTGAGGTGCTTTGTTTCTTTCTTTTGAAAGATCATTTTCATCTTTGATGTTAGCTGCAAAGCTAGCTAAAAACAAACATTAACCATTCGACTAAGTCCCCTTTCCAAAGTTGGATGAGACCTTGTGTGCAAATTCTCAATTTTGGTTGGATTTCAAGCAAAAAGAAATCTTCAAGCCAATGAACGGGGGTGTGTAAGAATACAAGAATCTCCCTTTTTCATTTACTGAAGTGGCAATTATCACGACGGTCAAATGACCAATCAATATCTCAATTATTTCATTTCTTAAGTAAACATTTTGTGTTGTCTCCAGTAGTTCTACCCCATTATATCCAGCTGTTGCATCTTATAGTACCAGCCAACATTACTGACAATCTTTAGAAAGTCATCAGCTAAAAAAGAGAGAACTCACTCACCATAGTGCCCACACTGTATGTGGCTGCAGGACCAATCGTATGGTGATACGGGTCTGCTGTTGCATAGACTCTGCCATAACTGTGGATGAGAAAGCACACTTTATTAGAATGGTTCAATGAAAATAGGACAGTGGAAAAATTAAGCCTTAAATACTAATCACAAACTCACCTGGACAAATATGGCAAATATGACACATTTTTCCATTTATTGTAAATACATTTACAAAAAAAATATATATATTGTTATACATTTAAAATAGGATTAAAAAAAATCATCGCAAACTGAATGTGATATTTTTTGTTGAATATTTTTCTGCTTTGACAAAATGTAAAATTTCCATCTGTCCAACTTTTTGACAGGATGGAGGGTTCGCTATGAAAATTTCAGATGAGCCATTTATTAGCTTCTCAAGCTGATGTTAGCATATTAAGCATTCTACTAGCATTCAGGGAATTTCCTATGGATGCTGTGAATCTGGTTGAATAAAAATACTTTTAAATGATATATACACATAAGTAGGCCTCTGTGCTTGTCTTCTGATTCTTGGATTTTGCATTTATTTTATGGATAGTTAGTCAATAGTCACAGCCTGCTGCTCTATTTCACTGCTGTCGGTAATTGTTTTATCAATTTACAATTTACAGTAATTTGTCGCAATAATTGTACTTCACTCCTCATCGTTTTTTATGTATCTCAGTGTTTTTTTCTCTCTTTACTTTTTACCTTCAATACATTTTTTACCAGTGATCGTAAATTGTTGGGCCATGATGAGAAGAAATTGGGAACAAGAAATCCAGAATACTTGTAAGTGCTGTATGGCATGCATTTCTTCTTAAGAAAAGAAAAGGAAGAAGAAAAGGAAGGAAAAGAAAAGAAAAGCAAAGAAAAGATGAGGAAATGCGTTCCATCTTGGTGGAAAAGCCATTGAATTTTTAGTTGACAAATTATAATAGGGTCATGTGTTATACCTAGTTGAATTCACCGAATGAAAGAGTTTCAGGCAGAGACATTACATCCCCCCAAAATTCAAGATATAAATTTACATTTGATTTGGATTCTTCCTTCCCTTCAGCACACTATCTTGTATTTACGCCTCCCGAGAGCTGCGGACAGCCTCGGCTCTGACGTAGGTTTTTGTTTATAAGGCGGTAGATTCACATTCTGACATTTTGACTTGTTCTCCAAACATAAAACTATATGGATTCTCTGAAGCGGTACAAATCACGGGGGAATTTAATCAGCAGTGGGAAATAGTGAAATGTTTCCCTCTTTCCCAATTCTAACCACAAGACATAAACCTTATGGATGTTAGCTTTGATTGAATAGCTTTGATAATGGATAGGGAGCGGCGGCTAACTACAATGAGTATGCATGAGGCGAGCAAGGCATTGGGTCGTAGATTTTAACTGTGGTCCGGAGGAGAGATCTATAATCATTCCCTCTCATACTCACTCTAAGCGGAGGCCAATGGGATGAAAATGCAGTCAATGTCTCCCAATAAATGTACGTTGTAAAGGTGTGTGATTGCAATGATTTGTTTTATCACTTTCAATTTATGAGAAAAAACTGGATGAGCGTTTGAAGGATTGTAATAAACTAATGTCAGCCGCTGAGAAAAAAAAAGGGAAAGATAAGGAAAGGAATAGGTGGAGTGATAAGATAAATATCCTTCGGGGCAGGGAAACTGCATATTAAAAGTGAAAAATATTATGGCTAAAAAGTGAAAAAGAAGGAATATTGAAACAGAAGGAACAGACTTTTGCCGAACGCTTTCCTCTGATGATGTTCCGCCCCACCCCTCCCCCCCGTCTATCGTCTTCCGTTCTTCTTCACCTCCATTTCTCTCTTCTAGGTTCCCCCTTGCTGCCAACTCCCTGTGTGTCTGTCTCCTGAGACTTATTTCCAGTCTATTCACCAGCATTGGCTTGGAACTAATCCCCTCCCCCAAAGCCCATCTCTTTTCTCATTCCCCCTCTCCATCCCTCTTTCACTTGACGCCACCAGACTGCTTTATTTAGATTCCTCTCTTACTGCCGTGTTTGTTTATTTTCTTCTAAAAGTGAAGGGAAGCCAACATATGTCTGGAGGGTAAAGATAAGAGGTTGTGCGGCTAAACTACTTTGTGTTAAACTATGTGTCACAGAAGGGCGTCCTGAAGAGAGGATGCTGGTTTGACTAAAAGAGGGGGGAGTAAGAGCGGTGTTTAGAGATGTAAATAAAGATCATATCTGTTGTTGATCAATTAGTCTTTGTTGACCTGTTTAAAAGTAAATTTAGCACGCCTACGGATCCAGGTCTCACATGACGTTTCTTGTGAAAAGGAAAAAAAAACTGCATGTCTATGAAATCTGCTTGGAAGACGTTGCCTCTATATCAATCATTCCTAATCTATTGATTGATTATGTGAGATATATACTACGTAGTTGACCTTTTAGATTCAAAATGTCATAGATTCATCATTTCGCTAACAGAGATTTGTGTGAAACTTTTATTCATTTATAATTTTTCTAGGTCATGATTAGGTTGGGATTTCTAACGTTACATCAAGTTACCATGTTTTACAGTTGTTGTTACTGTGAAACGTTTGGTCACCAAATCCGTTAGATCTCCAACCGCTGAGGATCCGGCCATATAAAGGACCATTTTAGAAAACACGCTTTCAACATTGAGACTCCAAAGTACACGTATGTTGTAACTGAAAATGAACCAAAATTGCTATTGAAAATTATTGCTTACAACCCCAGTCACAGTGGAGATATTTAAAGCTTTTCTGCGTTTCGAGGGAAAGGGAGTGTGACCTCCCCTCCCTCATTATATGAGGCAATATTAGCTATGGTGGAAATGAGGTTAAAATACCACCAAATCCAACCTTGCTAAGAGAACTTTATATGTCGGGCTATAAATGTACATTTTACAAGGCGAATAATAGTACATGTATTCGTACTGGTACAAATTTCATGATGGGTGGATCCAGTCATACTACAAATGTGTCTGACTGGGTCCATTACCACTATTGCGTGGATAAGCCCGGTGAAACAAGCGGTACAATTCATGAAGTGGCGCTTCTTTGCCAAGTGAACAACAAAAGCTGCATCAAAGAATCTTCCTCAAATTGCTCACGGGAGCTGGAAGACCCGCCCCCTTTATACGACCAGCTCTGTGATAAAACAGTGGTATCAAGAGGACTATAATAACAAGACTATAACAAGGAGTTGGATCAGACTTGGTCAATATGTTGGTGTTGTCGGACGGTTGTGTAGCATATGAGCAGTAACCCACTGTAATGTACACCAGAAGGTGTCGTCCTAAACGTGCCAATCACCAGAGGTCGCTCAACAGCTCATTAAAAACATGAGACATTAATGAGGCAAGTAAATATACATTTCAATTTAAATTCATTTTTAGGCTTCGGAGTCAGTCGGGGCCTCTTGGCTTCTTTTACTTTTTATGAGCCATTGAGCCGACCCCTGCATTTGATAAAGGTGACTGACCAAAAAAAAAACAAAAAAAAAAAACTCCAACTTGCACTCGTGTTTGTTCCAAGTGAGTAGAAAAAAGACAGCTTTTTGGTTTAAAAAAAAATGCACTTTTTCCTTTGAGCCGAACTTGGATCAAACGGTGACATCCGAGTTTCTTTATACTTTGTGATATTACTCAAACACGATATATCATCAGTGAGACAGTATGGCAAAAAAGACTGCAGGTGACAATAGTAACAGAACAGATGTTTTGCAGCCTCTGCATCGAAACAACAACACGGAATGGTCGAACGAACAGAAACAGGATTAATAAGATAGTCTTTCGAGTAAAAAAACGAAATGATCTATGAGTACATTTTTTTTTTCGCTTGCGAACATAAACTAAAATCTCGGGTCCAAGGCTAATTGGGAGACAACGTGGGGGTCTGAAACATGAAGGAGGCCGGCTGTTTGAAGGTCAGTCCTGTTCCTTCTCCATGGTCTCAGGTGTCGACGGCAATAGTTTAATGTGTGTGTGTGCGTGTGTGTACGTGTGCGTTTGTGTACAGACCAGAGAGATGGAAAACAGAGAGTCTCTCAGCTCTCGACCCATCCACTCTATTTAAGACCTCTCTTATCCCACAATAAATAAAAGTGCCGCCCCACTCTCTGCCCCACCCCCTTCTCATCCCCACTTCACTGCCTGGACTTCCCTTTAAATCAAGAGTGCTTAAAAATAGAACACAAGAGACACAGTAGAAAAGATGAATCGTGCGGAGAGAAGAGAAGGATACAATACACACGAGCCTGGGAGGAAGAGTAATGTGAGCGGGAGAAAGAGGGAATGTGTGAGAAGAGAAAAAGAAAGGGAACTAAATACGTCTTGTGGAGAGAGACGTGCCCCCTCACCTGCTCCGTTCTGCTCCTCTGCTGCGTTCATAATTCTCTCGAGCCTGCTGCTCGCCGCTCGCCTCCGATGAATCTTACATTATCAGAGGCCTACAGGTTCCTGCTGCGGCCGTTTCTTATCTGGCCTGACATGCTCTATCTCCCTGAGATTAGCTCCCCAAGTGCACACACACACACACACACACACACACACACACACACACACACACACACACACACACCACACACCGAAGCTGCTATCTTTGGGCCAGATTCAGGTTTTATGACATCACACAGCTGGTTCAGTGTGTATCATGGTAGATCACTACCCGGTGCAACACAGAGGAGCAGATCAAAACGGCCTGACGACTGACAGCAGCACATTATTGGGAAATGTAGACATCATTTCTTCAGGATCCAGACAAGGACGGCTGCAGAATTCCCCTCTTATTTTCTTTACCTGATAGATTTGCATCATTGCAATATTTTTTTAATGTACTTTTTTAATGTAAAGTTGCTGTATTCTCAATGTGGATATACAGTATATTATGGTATCTGTTTGCACATGGAAAATACCACATTACATACATAAGAAAATAAATTGACCGTGTCAGTAACAAGGTGACAAGGTTAATTCTACTTTATTTGTTGATAGTTAGAGGCAGTTTTAACATTGGAAAAACTACATGTAGCGGACATAACAACCAAATGGTGTCAAATCCTGTGGACTATATCTAATGGTTAGAGACCCTAATGAAAAACATGGACTTCATCAAATAAACAGTGAGGTATGGACTGCAATTTTAGTTTCTAGAAGCTGGCATTGCTTACTTGCCACTTTGTGCCAAGGATACATGTTAGAGCAAGGTGGCTATGAAATTGTGCAAAAAAAGCAGGGATATTATAATATTTGTGAACTAAACTAAAGCAGTTCACATGCATTTTACTTGCATATTCGCTATTTCATTTGTGGACCCATTAATCTAAATTTTGTTGTCCCCAAGGTCTTGAGTGCATCTATAAACATAGCTAACCGCACCAAAGGACGGGATTCATGCAATTAGCTCAGAGAAATGCTGAATGTGAATCACATTAGAGTAGCTTAAAGGAGTTTAAAATACCTGTCACTGTATGCAGCTGCAGCGGTAGCAGCTGGCTGGGCATATCTGTACGCTGCATATCCCCCCTGGAGAGAGACAGAGGAGTTTAGTATCACCTCAGGAGTGGAAGGAAATATAACCTCAGGTGAAGCATTGAGGCACAGTATTGTTTAATTGTGAGGAACAAATAAAAATGCATATAAAAGCCAGTAACTTACATATATTTCTGCCCCATAAAAGCCATCCTGGTAGACCACACTGTAGACACAGCATCAACAAAGAAAGATATCGTCTTTTTACTGAATAGAAACGTTATTCAGTATTCTGACTTTCCTGGGAAGTCTTTTCTGACACCTAAACATCCTTATGCAAAGGGCTTTGTAATATTGTCTGGAATTATAAACATATGGTAAATGCTATCATGTATATGGCATGTGCTTTGGCCTAAAGCAGTGTAAACTCTGGCACTAGAATCAGAATTCTACTGCAGCATGTTGGCTTAATGTAATATATCAGACCAAAACCAGATAAAAAGAGTTTCGCTCAGCACCTTTGTAAAAGGAAAAAAAGGCAATTTTGTTGTAAGCAAAACTTACAGAAACAGATGATGTTTTTTCACATTTTATTGGGGCCCATTGAGTGTTCCCGCTTCCCAACACTGATTTTTTGTTTTCCTTACTCGAAAAAAAATATTAAAGAAAAATTTGCGACTTTTATTCAACGATTTTGTGATAATGAAAAAAATCTGTAAAAGTGCTCAGCTAGATGTATTAGGGTTTAAAAAACTTCTCTGCACTCAGATCAGTGGCGGTGAGAGAAAAAAAAACAACAAAACAGGATATATGATTATTATAAATATTAAAAATATAAAGTCGGTAAAAAAGCATTTGTTACTGTGGCTGTTGGAGGGTTTTGGGACAACAGCTTCACGGCGTGTGTATATTGAAGGTGTGCTACCGTAGCATATATTGTACAAATCGATGTAAGTTGTGTTTATGCTCTATTAGCTTGTATCGTTACCATGACGGTAGACAAGGTTCTGTTATGATGAGACTCATATAGTACGACAACATAGAACAGAAAACAATAGAATACAATGGCCCTTTATGTCATTGCAGAACACCAAGAAATTGGAATACATACTGCCATGCCATACAGTCATTACCATTAAAACAAATAGTTTTAATCGTTCATTTTATACATTTTTCATTTTTCAGATAACACTGTAATGCAATGATTTAGTTTCTATCAGCGGTTACTTTTGAAACTAATGTTCGGCAAACATTAGTGACGAGTGATTGTTTCTCTCGAGTGCCCATATGAGGACATTTTATTTGGAGCTTTCCACACTTATCTTTCTGCTGCTATTTTCCCACCATGTATGGAAATATTTTGTGTTGAGATAGACGGTTTCCTTTTTTTTGGTGATAATAATGTACATGAATAAGCACACTGCCTTAAATTAGGACATAGGGGGACAAAAGAAATAATTCATGTTCCAAGACAATGCTTAGTTGTTATATTTATTTATGTGCAAGTTGTGAACTATTTTTAAACATGATCAGCAAACAAAAGTTTGGATCTTTAGAGGTTAAAACAAAGACAATCTAACAGGATTTATTTGTGCGATCAGCATACAGAGTGGTTGGTCAAATTGCACAATTCATCCATTGTTCTTCTCTCTGCCTGCAGCTTTAACTCTCTCCGTCTCCATCTACATTTCTTGTCTTCTCATTCTTTCTGTCAACCCTCACTCGGTACCAGACATCCATTCTCTCTCTCTCTCGCTCTCTCTCTCTCTCTCAGCCTCCCCCTTCACATTGACTAGGTCTCTCGCTCTGTCTGAAGTGGGCCCACTGGAGTGTGCAGGTCATAGTAGTCCATTCACAGCCGAATAAAGAATGACACATTAGAAAAAAAGAGAGACAAATTCGGCCATTCTGGAATCAAAGAGCAATTTTCCGCTCTATTAGAAGGTGGCCTTTTTGTTTTCCACTCACCATTCTTCTGTTACAGGATGTGTGTATATATATATATTTGTGTGTATGTGTGTGTGCGTGTGTATGTCTGAGTAACGCAATGAATTAGATTTGTTCACTGGCAAGGTTTAGTCTTGGAGATCTTTCATACAGTGTTTATTTGATTATGTGGGTCTCTGTGGGCTATGTGTTTGTGTGTGTGTGTGTGTGTGTGTGTGTGTGTGTGTCACTCACGCTCCATAGGTAGGGATGGGTGGAGGAGGTGGTGCAGCACGGAACGTGTTATAGACAGCGCGACCCCTCCCTCTCAAATGGGCCCCTCTATAAGCCACTGCTGCTCCTGTACTGGGGTATGGAAAGCCTGTCACTGAGAGACACACACACAGATGGAAGCGGGATGAAGTATAATATGTTGCACTGGTAAAAAAATGATGCAGTGATCAAGGAGGGGTCAAACAATCAGTTGTACCGGATATCAAAATAACAGCAAAAATCATTGCTGGGCAAATGCTCAGTATAAGTTGAAAATCTAGTTGGGGATCTGGATCAGAGGATAGTCATAGGGCTGCATGAAAAGAAAAAAACAAAGCAAAAACAAAGACCAAATTGTATAAGAAAAAGAGTAAAATGAGTATGATATTCATGGCATCAGGGATTATTGTTGATTTTTAATGGGGATGCATGTGGACCTTTGAAAGACACTACTGAATTGAGGTGAGGAATGAGAAGGATCTTATTAAGTTATACTTTAGTATCCATTCCAATACTCATAAGATACTCACAATCCTAATTCGAATAAAATGTGTTATTTGACAGAACATTTGATTTTATCTGAAAAAGAAATACAAGGACATCAACATCATCATTCTTTCATGGGGAGAAATGGCTAAAAGTCACTAGCTTCATCTCTGACATTTCCAATGATAATCATAAAATGATCTCAAAAGTAAAATCTTTAAAATTATGATTTGCGTTTAACATAAATTCATTCACTTTATCGAATTTTTTTTTTCTTCTATTAGTGTGAATCTGATCGCAGGGAAAAAAAAAACAAAGGCCCGAATAAAACATTGATTTTTTATACAATTTTTGAAGGATGATGAATGTCTGACTGAAGGTGTCATGCATGCTTTCGCCGGCTCGTAGTTCTACAAGTTCCCGCATGACCAGAATATGGACAGATTGGCAAGATGGAGGGGAACACAGAGTGCTGACCTGGCAGCGGCTGCACGAGAGGCAACTGGAGGTTAGACTTGGTATTTGGAAGGAGGGCCACGCAGCAGATGGTCTGCATTGTTTGGAGTGGCAGATTCCACCTATAGCCGTCATTCATCATATGCACGCATTAAACACACATGAGGGTCACCCTCATGGCGTAGTGATGTGATATGAGTTGGTTTAGCTGAAGGTCCCTGATTAACCTTCATTCAGCAGGGGAACACACACACACACACACACACACACACACACACACACACACACAGTTGTTCCTGTTTTCCAGGGGATCAGCCACTTCCATACAATCATTTACATACCCCATCGCCCCACCCTCACCTTGATCGTCACAACTGGTTGCCCACTGACCCTTAACTCAACCCTCGAGCAACAGATTTTTTAATGTAAGATCTGGGATTTTGGCTCCACAGTGGACACAAACACGGTGGCCTTGAAGTTTTCGCAGCCCAGGGGGGTGCCCACATAACTCAGAAATGATTCACACACACACACACAAACACAAGCACATAAAGGCGGTGTGATATGGCCATCTACAACAGGGCGAAGCTCTCATTATCCACAGTCATGTGAAAGTCGAAGCTGATGGACATCAGACGTCTTTTGGAGGGGGGGGGAATTCATGGAGGTCTACACATGGTAAGAAATGGCAGTACATTTAGAGGACATTTCTACAATAATCAGTATTGTTTCTCATAAAGTTTCATAAAGGAATCTCGAGTTTCTGCTTGTACTTTCCTGCGGGTCGAGAAGGGATGCCATGCAGTAAAAAGACAAAGAAACGTATAATTTTTTTTTTTCCAAATGTTAATGCAAACACAGGGAACATAGAACGTTATGAATAAATGTCAAATTGTAGATGAAGTCAAATTGAGGCATGAAAATTGCTCCAGCTTAGATGGTAGCTATCAGTTTTAATATATATTTGTTTGAAAATAATTTAAAAAAAAACAAAGGAAAAAAACAAGAACAAATTTGTAAGAAATATATCTAAATCCCATTTAAAAAACTAAATGTAATAAAAATAAATAAAAGTATTCTATTACAATAGAATAAATACAAATTAAGTCATTGAATAGTAAAATGAACAAAGTAAGTAAGGAAACGTTATAAAGACCTATAAATGTCATAGAGAAGATTTTCAATAAATAAATGGACACATGTGTCCCTTTGTCTTTTGACTTAAAGAAAATAGTGATTAAGCACTGGTCTCGATAATGTGGACGATAAAAACGACAAATTTATCAGAATCTGGTTAAGTTGAAATAAAATAAAATAAAATAATTTCCTGCTGTCCTGCGTCTTTTGTGTTTTAATTGTGGCTCATCTGGAGCACAGTTTCTGTCACATCCCACCGCTTTGTTTTCCCATTCTGATCATTCTATCTTGGTGTGATTACATTTGGTATTTTGTTCTACGTCTTCAGTTTTCGGCTCTTCTACCTGCTCCCACGTCCTGCTTTTAAATTGGGCCCTTAAATTCCTGCCTCTCTCATCCCGCCTCAATTTTATCATTTAATGATGCCTGCAACGATTTCATTTTTAATTAGTGGGTGTAAATACAAACATGTACCAATAGACGCATTAGAAGCACCTCTAATGCGCTGTTTCATCCCGAATACTTTGTGATCTAAGAAGAAGGCGCAGTTGCAGAGTAACCCCACCTACTGTTGGCAGCTGTGGAGAAAAACACTCAGCTGTAAGTGCTCAGAGACAGAAAGGCTCTTTCTCTCCCCTTCATCCATCTGTCTCTCTTTCTCTCCGCGGCGTGATGGAGAGCCTCCACACTCGGCTGTTTCTGCTGCTGCCTATTCTAACTAGTCAGACAACGGCATTAATATGCCACGCAGCCTGCAAACAGTCCATTGGTGATATATTCTGGGCGAAAGATCAATTTCCCCCACGTTGTACCCACCTTCCGTACCTCGCTCACTTAATATCAGACATCCATATATTAATTCCTTGTTGTGTGTGTGTGTGTGTTTGTGTGCGCGTGCCAGAAGGTGTACGCGTGCTTATTCATGAGTGAGAATGAGGACATGTGTATGTGCATGTTGTTGTTGGTGTGACATATATGAATGCAATCTGACGATGAGCTATGGCTTGCGCATGCTACAGTGGTGCGGTAATAACCCATGAATCATGGCGGGGCTCACGCCTGACAGCCAGCAGGCCCCATAAAATCAACAAACAACAACATCCGCTGATACACATATGCATAAAGTACAACACAGAGTGCAAGTTGAGGCTGCATACACACACTGTACCGGGTTCAGCTACTTATGATAACAACAAATGTATAGTTATGAAACTGGTATTTTTAACGTGACTTTGTGAGACGGGGTAATGTATGATAATGTCGAGGTGTGCGTGTGTGTGTGTGTGTCGAAGTCTTGATATTAGGACGGTGACAGAGCACTCAGGTTTAATCGCCGCGTCTAACAAATTGGGCTGAGTTTTCAAGAGATTAGAGGGAATTGCATTCATTTGCAGTGAGCAGATACACTAAAATCTGACAATGATGGCATCAATTGGAGTGACAGAGTGAGCTGCAGTAAAAGTTGACACGTTTCCGTAATGGATGTAGAGCGCGCTCAAATCCAAAAGAGGGAAATTAAAGGCAGTTTTGCCAGAATGGCCCCACGTCCTGCAGAGTTGTAAGGATTACAAATCCGGAAAAAAATAAATGGGATAAAGATCTAACACCATGTTTTATTCAAGCAAAAAAAGAGAAAAGGGATGAAAATGTTCTTCATTCCTCATCGTTTTGGTCAAAGTGACTGGAATATTTGTTGTAAAAAGGGAAGGATAGGGATATTTGAAATAAGACTGATAGATGCTGAATCCTTATTTGGATCATGCGGTGGAACTACTATGTGATCTACATGATTCGAGATCTAAAAAATAGCTGTTAAGGCTGTTTTGCCGTTTGAGACAATTTAATTCATCACCGCTCACTTAAACCATGAGTTCATATTGAAAAGTGAGGGAGATATATTGATATAATTGCATGATACATGACCTGAATACACCTTCAAAAGTCTCCAACTGTATAGTAAGTGAAGAAACACCACGTAAATACTGTAGTTTAATTCAAATGTTCCCATTTTGTCATGTAAAA
Source organism: Fistularia commersonii (assembly GCF_037954325.1). Lineage (NCBI taxonomy): Eukaryota > Metazoa > Chordata > Actinopteri > Syngnathiformes > Fistulariidae > Fistularia > Fistularia commersonii. The sequence goes on along the minus strand of NC_141316.1, from coordinate 1,832,896 downwards.
TGTACGTATAACTTTTGAAACTCACTGTCTCAAATTTGTAAATCATTTTTTTTCCCAGCAAAAACTTAAATTAAGAGATCACTATTTTTATATTTGATCTGTTTTTGTTTATCTTACTAATGAGTTCATTGCTTAAAGCAAATGCAACTGGTGCAGTTGTGTGAAATCAGGTGTATATAAGCACTTCTTTAAGTTGCAAAACAATAATGTAATCCATAGCCTGTCTTTGAATGACTCTAATTTCTGTATTATTATTATTTTTTTTTTTAATTGATTGAATTTAAAACTGAGTTAATTGATAACTGTGGCACAACAATCATCAACACCACTCAAGCTTAATTAGGGGATCAAGGTAGTTTCACATAGTTTCATTGAGCTCTGTCATAACACACACACACACAAACACACACACACACACACACACACGACCACACACACACACACACACACACACACACACACACACACCATCGACCCGTCACAGATGCAGTTGTTTAGCAGCACAGCTTCAGTTATACTCGACCAATCTTCCTTTTAAACATCCCAGGTTGTTAGTGTAATCAAGGGTTGGGTTCCCAGCTGACAGCGAGTGTCATCTGGCCTTGGAACAATGACAATCCACCCTTAGAGAAGTCCGAGCGTCCATCTGACGTTGCCCTTCCGGCTTGCAAATTTTCCAGCATATGTAAAGAAGTCAGAGACGCTTGTCTTGTTACTTCCTTGCCTGCATTTTGCATTTTAATCTTATTTGTTGTGTTCAGGAGAGCTGCTCTGCAAAGCCCCTCATACACTGCACACACACACACACACACACACACACACACACACACACACACACACACACACACACACACATACACACACAAGCAAATACAAATGCGCCAGCACGTCCATGCATACACACATTTGTCCTGCTTTGCATATACTCAGTCTAGGACACAGTCAATCAATCAGTATTACATTTCCCTCATTGTCCTTCATGCCCATGCAGTCTATTTTACTTGCCCAAACACATACGTGCGCACACGCACGCTCATGCATGCATACGTTCACGCACGCCCACTTCCTCTCTCTCTTAGGCCATCTGCAGGCTGTCATGCGAACTCTGAGAGGAGGCTTCCACTCTCATCGAGGTTTAAGTTGAGGTCAGTTGTGTGCTATTATGATTTATTGATACTTTATCTTGATGCAAATCATATGTTTATACCACAAAGTGATAGTTGTGTCATTTGTTTTAAATCGTACGTTTAAATCGTATTTTTGCCCTTTGACCTTTTTCCACCAGGTCAACTGTCTGAGTTATCAAATTAATCTAATAAAGTTGCCCTCTTGTACATTTCGTTCCTTTTTTATGAGAGCGGCACTTTTCTTTGAGTTGTAGTTAAATCAGGCTGAATCAGGCACAGCCTGTAATTTAACTGATTTTTGAGGTTCTTATCGTCTTCTGCAGTCTTGGTATAAAGAGTTTAATAAGGAAGACATGAGTTGTGTCTTTGGACAACGCCTTATGTGCACACACATGCACAAACTGACCAACCTCCAGCAAGTAAGCAACAGGTATTCAGCGCAGGTGGAGGCGGGAGGCAGCGAGAGAGGTTGGATCTGCAGATGAGAAAGATGGAGATGCCAGGCAGTGAAGCTGCCGCCCCTCAGATCCCTAAAAAGGCCCGAAGGGGAAGCAACCCATGTCGCTCCAGTGCGAATGCAAAGCTAAAAGGTAAAATCCTTCTTCTGGAAATGAATATCATCTCACTTTATCTATGGCCAAATCAGTCCAGTGTTTTATGAAATACACAGGGGCTAAACAGATGATTTCCTGAAATAAAACACATTTTAAGAGAATTGAAGTCGTGTTTTTTTTTTTTTTTTTTTTTTTGTGAAAAACCTGCTTGCACAAATAAAATGAAAGCATTTCAATTTTTCATTTTAAATATAAAATATCTGACGAGATCCTTGTCACTCCAGACAGCGCCATATGATAACATATGTAAGACATTTTCGTGTCATCACTATTTTCAATTTTGCATTTTCAATGCTTTAAATGTTCCACTGTCTTAACTACTATTTGATTTTAATACTGTGTTGCTTTCTAACAAAATCCAATGTTGATTTCCCAACAAAATTATAAATTAATATTTTTAAACATTGATATTCTTTGCCTTAATTTAATTTTTAATTTACGTCTATATTTTATGCAATTAATCTGAAAATTTAATGTTGTTAGATTTACTCTGTACACTGGAGTAATAATCTACGTATACGTTCTGTAAATAATAGAAGAAATCAGATGTCAACATATGTTTTTATTTTACCTCAGTGACTTTCTTTCTATATTTATGAAGTGTGAAAAAACTCCACATGAAGTTATTAACCCAAGAAAGATTTTGATCATGAGCCTTTACTTGGAAAGCCTTGAGGTATATGAAAAGACAAAGTTTGCAATTTAGCTTCAATTTAATTGCAGTTCATGGTTTTATATGAAAATTGAAATGTATTTTCTGTTTGCTATGAGATGTTTGTATATACGAGTGTCTCGTTGTTTCCTTTCGTATGTTGGGTGTGAAAGTTAGACGGTGCATTTATACTCGAGCTCCATGCAGGTTTCAGCAGTGTGTGAGCATGTGTGTGTATGCACGTGGAGGTCATCTGTCATTCTTCTGAATGGGATTTGCGCACAATAAACCTGTAGCTGAGCTCGGCAATGGAGATGGAGTGCACTGTCAGCTGGCCAGGATTTATGGAGGCCGATTCAGCTGATGGGTGCTGGGAAAAGCCGTCTGATAAAGGGTGATTAATCGTCCTTACATCCTGCTTTACATCCTGCTTCACTCCCGCCCCAAACTAGATTAAATGCAGTCATAATTATTCCTGAAGAAATCCCAATCCCACATACTTTCACTTGCAAGTGGAGATTTTTCATTTTTTTTAGAGACTGGAGGCGAGAGTGTCACAACCATTCCTCCTCCCTCACCCTTTGATTCTTATTCTTAGACTTAAGTCTTTAGTTAATATGTAAAAATGATTAACTAGTCTTACTCAATCTTGTTTGTTTTAATGTTTTTTTACATGGTACAGATCTCCCAAATTACACAGGTTGCACTGAAACAACCTATAAAAATCACGGGACTCATTTTGATTTTCAGGTGAACTTTCCTACTGAACTGAAAAAGATCAATATTTTGCAGATCTTCATAAGAGAAACAAACACAGTTGTCCTCCAACCATTTCTGTTTTCAACCTGATACTAATTTTCTAACTCTGTTGTCATGACTACAACTCTGTACTTTGCCCACTGCTGCAGCGCACTTTTGCTTTTGTTTATTGTCATTCTTTATATTGTACCTTATTGATGTCCCTGATGCTTTACTTTGCATTTTAACGCAATTTGGAGCAGCACGTTGGCCAGATCAAGCTGTTTCAGAGAAAACACCTTCCTGCAGAAGTCATCAGAAAGTAAACCAAAGGTTTACTGGTGTAACAGCTCATACATGACTGATATTCAGGTCAGATCTTGGTTTACAATAGTAATCAACCAAACAACAGACAAACAAACAAGCTAAAAACATAAAGCTTATATCGATGATAAGATGGTTGCGGAAATTGTGCTTGACTGAGGTTTTCAAATCATGTCCAAGTTGTCAAAGCAAGAACCAGAAATGAAACCAATTTGCATCTGAATTTCCACAGATTTTCAGTGGGGATTAATCTTTGTTTCAGCTACCCGTACGAATATATAGCAAAGAGTATGTAAAGGCCATACACTTAAAACCATACTCTGTAAAGGCCATCACCATTAAACCTTTCCTGAAGCCCCAGGGATCAGAATCTCCTGACAACAGAACAATACTCACAGCAGCTGCGGTCACAGAGTCTGGTGATGGACCAAGCAGCATCAAGACTTTTCTCATCATCCACTTTACAGTTTCTCCAACACATTTCACTGATGGTGTCACATCCACTTAGCATTCGTGGAAGACATGGAGACCTCTTAGACCTCAGCTCAGGCTCGGTAATAAAATAAAAGCCCGGGCTCAAGCCTCTCCTTCCATCAAGAAAACAGCAGAGGAGTTTGTCAGGAATACACAATCTTTGATACTATGTCTCACAGACCCTGATCGATTGACGCAAAAACACCTCCACCGTGTCAGGACGGCACCGAGGCGTTTTCACCTTTGTGCGAGCAGAGTAGATCAGAAGAGCCAAACGTATTCCGTTTTATCTTCACCGCAGTCCAAAGACGCCTCAGAGTAGGGGTAAAAACCAGCTTTGCCTTTATGTAGCTCGGAGGCTTCATCGCAGAGATTCAGAAGCTCCTCTTGTGATCGGGTGAGAACACGAGAAAAGACCGGGGCTCCTATTCTTTACCCTCTCAACCAATTCAGACCTTCCAAACCGCTGCTGGAAAAAGAGTCACTGCCACAGTGAAACACTACCCGACCCTCCTGCCCTCTGCGAGATACTGCAGCTTTCCTTTTTTTTCCTCAAGTCATCACTATTTTTCTGTCCCTTCACACACATTTAAAAACATCTATGGACTATATGTGGTGAAATTTGCCGCTGTCACTGCCACTGCTTTGGGAAATATATTCATGCTGGCATGTTTTACAGGCTGAACTATCAGTGTTCTGCTGCGTACATGTCAACTGTATGGCCTTGGATGAAAATGAAGTCTTCCTTGGGCTTTATTTTGCGGGGAGGGAAAGCCGACAAAATGTAAGAGAAGGGAAGAAAGGAAAGGAAGGGAAAGCAAAGGGACAGAAAGGGGAGGGAAGGAAAGATAAAACAAGGGAAGGAAAGGTGAAACAGGTGAAGGAAAGGAAAGGAAAGGAAAGGAAAGGATGGAAAAGGAAGGGAAAGGAAAAGATGGAAAAGATAAGGAAAGGAAAGGAAAGGAAAGGAAAGGAAAGGAAAGGAAAGGAAAGGAAAGGAAAGGAAAGGAAAGGAAAGGAAAGGAAAGGTAAGGTAAGGAAAGGAAAGGAAAGGAAAGGAAAGGAAAGGAAAGGAAAGGAAAGGAAAGGAAAGGAAAGGAAAGGAAAGGAAAGGAAAGGAAAGGAAAGGATGAAAAAGGAAAGGAAAGGAAAGGAAAGGAAAGGAAAGGAAAGGAAAAAAATGAAAAGGAAAGGAAAGGAAAGGAGGGGAAAGGAAAGGAAAGGAAAGGAAAGGAAAGGAAAGGAAAGGAAAGGATGAAAAAGGAAAGGAAAGGAAAGGATGGAAAAGGAAAGGAAAGGAAAGGAAAGGAAAGGAAAGGAAAGGAAAGGAAAGGAAAGGAAAGGAAAGGAAAGATAAGGAAATATGGGATAACAAGCAGCCAAGCATAACATCTGTGTTCCGGGGTTGTGGGGGAGGTCAACTGCGGATGCTTGGTTGGGTCGGCGGATGAAGGGATGGATGGTCTGGTAACGGGACAGAGGCAGGAAAGCAGGGAAAAAGGGAGGGAGTGAAGGAGAAATAAAATAGATGGATGGCCTCTCTCTGTCAGAGCAGTTATTTAGAGGAGTGCTGTAAACCTGTCTGGGAATGAACAGATTTTAGACTAATGAGCAGAAAGGAGAGCAGTTATGGAGAGCGGACGGTCTCAGCACTTTCTCTCAAATGAAACCGAGCTGCCACATCAAACCGCGCTTGCATGTACACAAATACATTGCACGAGTAAAGCCGGGCACTGACACACAATAACATCGTCCACGCTTCACAAGCGTCGGGTTCATGAAAACCCAAAGACCGCGGACTGTTTATCTTTGTCGCGCTTTCCCGTCACAATGGTACGATTCTTTACCTGCATAAAATTCAGGGCCGTATACTGCGCCGACCACCGGATTCAGCTTCCAGCCTGCATGGGAGACACACACACACATAGAACACACACAGTTGCAGAATGAAAAGCAGGTAGAGCAATTAGAGTTTCTGTACGATGACCCGGACAAATATTTGAAGGCCGGCACTGTGAAACTGGAGCTTTATTTACTTTTGTCGTGGTTTCCTTTTGTTACTTTTTTGCCTGGTTGTGATGTCGCCGTTTGGCAACCCTTTGCTTAACCACCACCGAAGCCAATAAAACATAACCAAGAAAGAAAGATGAGTTGGAAATATATGTGTGTGTGTTTGTGTGTGTGTGTGTGTGTGTGTGTATATGTGCTGGTGGGGCTTGATGACAATGATGAATGGAAAACCCTTCAGGGCTCATTTTCTCTTTCTCTGCACCCTCAGGATGGAAGTGTGCATGTGTGTGTGAGTGCGTGCGTGCGTGCGTGTGTGTGTGTGTGTGTGTGTGTGTGTGTGTGTGTGTGTGTGTGTGTGCGTGAGAGGTGCTGACACGTCTGGCCATTTAATACCCTCCCTTGTTCATCTACCCCATCCCCTTTTTACCTCTTCCCACTGTCTCCATCACTCTTTCCCTCCACCCACCACTCTGTCGTTCAGTCCACATAAATGAGTGTTTCAAGAGAGCAACACGCCCTTACAGCTCCGTCTCTCCCTCTTTACCGATGATTCCTGGCTGTTTTTATTGGCTTTATTCATTTACCCATTCCCCCCCTTCCATCTACCAAACTCTTGTCATCCTCTTTCCACTTTAGAGTCCCCTCCTCCACCTCCAATTTTCCTTTCTCTGCCACTTTCCTTTTACCATTTTAGCACCTCTGCCTGCTGAGTAAGAAAAAAATTGCACTTTGCTATTTGCCCGATATTTCAAACCAAATTGGCTGCCTCTTTGACAAATATTGATTTCATAAATCAAATGTGAAAGACTCTGTGTGACGGTGGAATCCGACGCCTGGCTTGCATTTGTAGCTTTCAGTTTCCTTGCCATATAAAGAACAAGCTTACTTACACGGATAATAATGATGTGGGTTGTTTAATTTTTGTCTTTTCTTTTTTTTTTTTCGTCAAATAAATATAACCAAAAGGTCTGTTGCTTTGCAGCGCAGCCAAGTCTAATACTGGCACTGAAATTGAATCATGGGTAAGGAAAGCGGAGACGGCTGAAAACAGAGAAAATTAATGATCAGAGCGACAATATAAGAGGGAGAAATGGAATGAAAGCAGCAATAAAAGGAGCTTCGAGGATGGAAATAAAGCTTACCGTTTGTATACGGGTTTGCCACCTTTTTGTTTGTCATTACTCTCGCTGTGGCGTTGTTGACCTGCCAGCAGACAGACATGGTTAGTGTCACAGGCAAACATAAAACAAAAGCGTAAGTACGTGCACACATAGAAACAAAAGCGGAAACCGTGCACGCTACGGACAAACCCACATCCTAAGCAATTTCCGTGCCACACTAGCATTGGATCATTCCACAAGTGAGTCCGCATGCAGCACGTCGAATATATGATGCTTTAACAAATCCAAAGACATCAGAGAAAATAAGCGACACAGCTTCAAAATATACGTGCATGGAAAAAAAAATCATTGTATGAAAGTCTTAAATGACAGAGTGTCATTTGTATTACGTGTGGTATAAATGCTGATTTTCTTTTTTCCGGGTTTGTCTTTTTTTTATTTAAAAATGTATCATTTGCCTTGGTGAAACGTTGCATGCGGAATACGAAGCACAAATACACGGAGTGCCGGCATACGCTGCCCTCAGAATCCTTTTGAAGCTTTTAAACATCAGATACATCACCTGACATTTCAAACGTATGATTTTTTTTTTCAGAGAATAAAATACTTTTTACGGTCATTTGCGTTTACTTTTCTGAATGTTGTACGTGATTTCTAATTTTTACAGAATTTCACAAGTTTATATTTGTCTATTGTGGGTGCATTTTAACATCACACATTTTTCAAATTTTTATGTATTAATGGTTTTTCTTTTAGTAAATTTAATGATGATTTGGAAGCAATAAATCTCTCCTGAAGAGAAAAGACACATGGTCAATTAAAATGTTGTCGGTTTCTAGTATTTTAGTCAGTATATTGAAAAAGTACACAATACAATTTCACTTGTCTGGGCAATTCAGGATCTTCTATAATGCTACTGCATATGTTTGCATTGTGGATGCAAAATGGAGAACCCAGAGAAAACCCACAGGGTCAGCAGACGCAGGGAGAAAAGGTGAACTGAGGAAAATTTCTACTGTGAGGCAGCAGCACAAACCGTTGAAATGTCAATGCAGCAAATTGATTTTTTTTTTTTCTAATTGATGAATTTGTTGATACCAGCATGAATGCGGTTTTCCCGAGATAAGTGGAATATTTTCCAAGAATTTTGTGAAGAACATTATTAAGTAATTCAAATGAGCATTGTCTCGGATATGGTGTATGACTTCCTGTGACATCAAACAGGTTGTAATTACAAACAAGTAATGAATTGTTGCTTTTTTATATTTCTGTGTATAGATGCTCCAAAACCAATTCATCCTTTGAATTGAATTGGAATTCCCCCTTTAAAGAGGTTGTGACAATCCATGCTCAGAATTCTTTTCTAAGTCAAATCATATTGATAAAAATTAAAAAACACCACACACGCACAAAAACAAAAACACTATCATCAATAAATGTCCTTGATGTCATGCACATGATACAACCACAAATGACACAATCCATCCTGAGCAAAAATGCCGTTTGTGCCAAAACACTGCGACAGATTCAAACATTGCTGAGGAGGTCAGTCTCTCTCTTGGTCACATACACTTACAGATCAGGGTTCGACATGCAGCGTTCAGGGTGCAGCGGGCAGGTGGGAGACACGACAGGAATGGAGGAGGAGAGGGGAGGCATTGCAGGAAACTTCAGGCAGGCAGAGAAAGGAAATACAAAGTCGGGGCTCAGGGAGTAGAAGAGGGAAGGGATGAGGCGGGATGTAAAAAGATACGAGTAAAGGAAGGCACCTCTATTTTGCGTCCCTCTACGATTGTACCATTAAGTTTCTCCCTGGCACGATCGGCATCTGCAGTTGTTTCAAATGTTACAAACCCGAAGCCCTGATGTTGCCAGGAGGCAGAAGATTAAAGATGATAGTCCACACATGAAATGATGAGAAATGTGGGATAGAAGATAGGGAAAAAAGATAAAGTGGAGGTTAGAAGGAGCCCTATATCAAAAAGCAGAAGCCAGAAGGAAAACAGACAGAACGCTAGACACTAGAATTATGAGAAAAAGTTGGAAATGCAGGACATTGCGGGTTGGACCTCTAATATGTGGCCAACCAAGGTTGCTTTCACACTGATCTTGTTTGGGCCAAATTGACTGGAACAAAAGAGTTTTTTCACCCGGGTGCGATAGCAGAAAAAAAAAAAAAATCTGTGTGAAATAAATGGTCTGATTCCTTTCCACCATTGATATATATTTTGTCTGGTTGTGACTTTTGGAACTATTTCGGGAAATCAAGGCTGTCATGCTGGTTGTACTACCCAATGGACAACAGAGGAGTTGACCCTCCACAGAATTCACTGTGTAAACTGATGGGTTGTTGTACACGGCCAGACCCCAAAGAGAAGCGGCATATAAGTCTCTCCTGCATTAATCAACCAAAAATCACTGAGCCTGACATTGCAGCTGGCTCATGAGGGCCGGCCCACATCTGAGGCCGGGCCAGGAGGTGCAGCAGACTCAAAGAGCACAATTTGTCTTAAAAGCCGAGTCTGGAAACTCTAAACTGTGAAGCCTCGTCTGTGAATGAAAACCGAGATTAGATATGGTTTGCAGAAACAGCTTCTTGTCTGGTGTTCTGATGCGCCGTATTAGTGACATTGAAAATACTACATTTATAGTTAGACCTCATTTTGCTAAGACCTGCATCAGTGTTAACAAATAATAATAAGATTTTAAAAACAGGAGAACATTTGTAATGCAGGGGAATAGTGTAGAGGTAGGCATTGATCAACAGTTTTAGTACTGCATGGCCGAATATTTCTCGCAAGTATCGATATGTACTTTCAATAATTCATCAGTAGGTTTCTTAAAGTAATGCAATTTTAATATCTTGTGGAAAAAGCCCCATGAAGCCAAAGTCAGTGATCTACTCTTTCCACATATTTGCATATCTCCAGTAATACACAGAGCTTGGGGAGGGACTAGTTGTGAATATTGATTGGCATTTATAAACCCCTTTAATAGTGAACGCAAGTTAGACCACATCAAGCCCTTTCCTTTATAATAAGAGGTTTGGCGTGAAAAAGGGAAAAGACCGTGTGTCATGACACATCTGAACACACTGCAACAAAACATATCAGCTCTCTGGTCACACCTGCAAAGCTTGGCTAATTGGCAATATTTATATTCATGAAGGTGGGGCATTAAAACCTGAACAATTTTATTAGATTCAAAATTAGGAACCTCTCTGAAGGATGGGACTTTTCCTGAAACTATTCAAATGGGGTGAATAGGATGACAAAAAAACACTTGTCTCAAAGAATTAAAAAGCTGTTCAAAATACCTGATTTTTTTTTTGCCAAATAACATGATATAAATGACAAATAATGAAGACCTGCGAGTCCAAGGATGGGAAAACCATTAATATTTCTAGTTAAACACATTTGTCGGGAGGCAATACAGAGTTTGAGGTGGTTCTTACAGCTCATTGTGGTGATTCTGTGATGACAGAAGGAGTTAACATAACAATATTTAACATATTACCATATATATATATATATGTATATATATATGTATATATATGTGTGTGTTTATAATTATTTTGATGTCTAAATGATGATGTCTGTAATAAGATGTTCATAGCACCTGAAATGTTCAGTTAGTGTAAAGGCCATGGTTAATATGGTTAAAGACTAACCATGAGTCTAATTGCCTGGCTGTTATCAGCATTGCCCCTTCAGTCACGACATGCACAGGGTAACAAAGACCTCAAGGACACTCAGGAGTCATTGCGCAGAGCTAACTTTTGTTGGATTTCATGAGAAAAAGTAAATCGAGGCTCAAGTTTTCTTTCACTGTGCTTTTTAGCCGATTCTATTTTCATAATTTGTAAGTTTCCACCACTGAGTTCACCATTTTTTTCACTTAGACATGGAGCTCCTCCTTTGGATCTTTCTGGCTATTGACAATTGTAAGAAAGGAGTTAAACAAGAAAAATAGAGACACAAGCCTACAATATAGGGAGTCAACTGTCAGACTCATATAAGTTACTAAGAAACACCCAGAAGGAAGGCTGATGTCTAAGATCAACTCCATATTTTCCATCCAATTAATACTGCATATTGCCATAGCACTCAGAAACTCCCTGAAAACAATTCAGACATAAAGCATTGCAAAAAATGCAAGGGAAAAACCCTGACAGCATTTTTCACACCTAAACTTGTAAAAGAATGAATATTGAAGATCTTAACCCCTCACCGGAGTCTGCAATCTCAGAAGCTGAAATCCGGTAAAAATGAGGAGTTGAGGTTAAAACTAAAACTTCCACTGGGTTTAAGCACTAATCAGTGAGCATCTGGAAAAGAGTCAAGGTAAAAGCAAGAAAAGCTGCAACAGGTGCTAGATATTTGGGGGTTTTCCCATCAGTTCAATGCATTGCCCTTAGCACTAATTCCTGTGAACCATTTTTTATGAAAAAAGCTGTTCTACTCAGTGTCAAATTTGACGCCAACTACCCTAATCTAATGGTTAGATGGTTCAAATCACAATTCTTTGTCTGTGTCCACATTGGACATTCCTGTGCCTCTGACTGTTGTTGATGAAATACCTCAAATGTCTGTCCATCCACACAAACATTCTTATTGTTGTCGTGGCAACTACTCTTGGTCTTTTTTTTTCTTGCTCTTGATGATGTTTCACCTCTCATCAGAGAGACTTCTTCTGTTTTACTTGGCCGCGGGGAGTTTCCAGTATACAAATGTTGGGACTGCAATTGGGTGTTGGTACAAGTTGAGATGGTTTGTGGTGTTAATGAGCATATTGTTGTGTGTGTGTGTGTGTGTGTGTGTGTATATTATTTGGGAAACAAAGGTACAAATTCAAGGAACTCGCCAGAGTCTGAACTCAAGTGAGCTCCTGAAGAAGCCTCTACTATTAGGTGTGAAACATCTTCAAGGGGAAAAACAAAACAACAAAACAATGCCAGTTGACATAACATTTGACAACTATCAAACGGGGCCTGGATGTAGTGGATCAGACAGGATGATAGCCTATGGAAACAGGAGCCTGTCTCTGTTTAAAATCATCAAACTATCAAAGTTTCAGCACTCCTCAATCATGTAACGCACATAGTGTGACTCGTTCTCTCACCATGTAATAAAATCAATGAAATCGTCATTTTCGAGCAGGAAACAATTTTATCCCCGACTTCTATATAATATGGAAAATGGGTGATGTAGAATTGAAGGACTTTACAGTACAGTTAGTTCAAGTCAGCTGTGACTAGTACCTGATAAAAAGGCATGTTTCGTGCATTGGTATGAGACACCAGGAATGCGAGAGAGCAGCAAGGACTTTTGTCCCGAGGAGATGTGTATATGTTGAACTTGGGGTGAAATGTAGCTCATCATCAGAATTGACCCTGCAGAATAACTACCTGTAAGGGGGAGGGGTTTGTACGTCTTGTGTCAACAACAACGAGGGGGTTTCCTCCTCTCTGTGCCCCTGATCTGGTTTATCATTGCTGACAGAAGGGGTTGCAGACCCTGAACTTTGACGCGCCAGATCCAACCTGTTGGACCAGCGGCAAGTCCTTTCCGCTCACGTCTCCGGGCCCAGTTGTCACCCTGTAATTTCTCCACCATATAATATGTGGGAACGGCAGTGGCGTGATCTCCTATGCATATGCAGGATTGACTGGGCATAAATAACACATGAGCATGTCCTTGGAAGGGGGACAAGATAAAAGAAATAAATTTAAAACTGAGAAGTGGGAGCAAAATTAATCCCGCTGACATTTTGTTGAAACATGCGGGGTTCCTCCACTGGGCTGCACTCCAGTCCAGGTGCTTACACTTCCTTCCTATCTTCATATATTTAGTCTTCGAAGGGCAGCAAAGAGAGTAGCACTAAATTTAAGATGTGTTAAACATGAAATTGCAAAAGCTGGGGCTACTCAGAATCAAAATGTAAATCCGACAGCGATATGTCTGCTAAATATTATTTTAAAATTCCCGTTTGCTTATTCGTAAAGCCTCCCTAGATCCGAATAACAATTGACGATTGAGCAAATTAATCCTGTCGCTCGGAATAAAAATATAGTCACGTCACGTGCAGGGAGCTCAAATTTTAAATACCGATATGACATCTAAAAGTAATAATTTAAATAGCTGTTGCTGTAACACAGGTGACTGCACTATCAGCGTTACACTTCATCCTTATCTCCAGGCACTAAAGGTTTGGAAGCTAACCAGGCAAGACGGTGTACACCTGAAGACCGTGTGAATCGCGATGTCAACATTAAGATAAGTGGGAGCGATTCCTTGTATGTCACAACGTCTGGCAGCCTGAAAAGGTGTAAGAGCTGCCTGAAGGCAATTGTCACTGATAGGTTTGTAATAACTATTAGACTGAGGGAGGGGAGCTGCGGAGATAGAGAGGAGTGGACGAACGTGAGAGGAAAAGGAGACCGAGGCGGCGACGAATACAATTAAAATACAAAGGCACTTACCTTGGAACCCCGCTCGTTAAAAATAATCTCCACGTCTAAAATCTTGCCAAATTGCTGGGGAAGACAAGCAGGGAGAACGGGGTGGAGGGTTGGACACAAAACAAGAGAAACAGAGGGAATAATTAGAACATGGCAAAATTTTCTCCAAAAAAAATCATATTAATCAAGCAAGCTGGTCATTATTGAGAGTAATATTTAAAAAAAACACAGCTGATTGTTTTGCTGTGAATAATGAAGTGCTTGAAACTGAGCACGTATTAGCCCTTTGACAGCTAATTTTGGATGGAACCGAACAAAATTTTACTGGAAGTGAATTTCGGCATTTTGGGTTTATATAGCAAGACAAATGTGGCACGGTGACAGAGATGGCCTGTTGATTAGTCTCCTCTTTTGTAATTATAAAATATATACAACCACACATCTATACTTATATCTCTCTCGAAATACACACACACACACACACATACATACATATGTACATAGTGTGTGTATATTTGCAAATGTATGCTTTCGCGCATGTGTATATATAAGTATTAATATAGATAGATAGATAGATAGATAGATAGATAGATAGATAGATAGATAGATAGATAGATAGATAGATAGATAGATGGATAGATAGATAGATAGATAGATAGATAGATAGATAGATAGATAAATAGGAAGAAAATCCAAGATGCATAGTAAAAAGAACATACATCTCTAAACTGCTAGACATTCCCCCTCACATCAAATTGGTCAGTCAATGCTTGGAATTAACAAAACTTCTCCTCAGCTTCTAATGAGATAAATAAAATAGTCATTTACTCTGAATGCAATTTAATGCTATTTGCTCTGTTGTGGTGATAAAGATGTATGTGTTTGTATGTGTGCATTTTTTTGTGTGTGTGTGTTCATGTGTACACTTGTACAGTATGTGTGGCTCTGTGTATGTAGTGAAGCACTATGGCAATGCAGCGTTAATGAACATCACGATGGTGAGTATGGTTGCTTTAGCAGTGCAACGCCTCAGCACGCACCGCTGGTCTTAATGATGCCCATCATCTTATGTTTCCTCTCTCCTCTACATAAAAAATGAGAACAGATTCCAGCGACTTTTTGCTTTCATTTAAAAGTGGGAGACGGCCTCTCTGAGCGGGGGAGGTGGGGAGAGACACAATACGTGTGCAGCATTACAAAAGTGATGTTGAACATGAAATCATGGCTAAAATGAGGAAATATTTTAAATCTCCCCTCCCAAATTAAAATTTCAGGATGTAATTTATTCAATTAATGGTTTAATTTATATATATATATATATATTTTCAAAACAAACAAACAAACAAACAAACAAACAAACAAACAAACAAACAAACAAACAAAAACCAAACCAAAACAAGAAACTACCATGCTGGGTAAATTGGACAAAATACTATATTTTCATAACGACATCTGCTCACCTCTCACTTTATTAGTATGATGTCTTTATCACAGCAATTGATTAAGAGAAAAAATTTAACATGCAATAATTTGCACTCCTTATGGATTTTTTGGCGCATGTGTCTAAAATTGGAAGTGCATTTGGATACAAATTGATTACATTTACTCCTACATTCAGCTCAGGTAAAAAAAAATTGAAAATCCAACTAGAAGAGGTTTATGGTTAGAATCCTAATTAAATATTATTTTGTTAAAACGGCTTTGAACTGTGGTTCTTGGCCCAACATTCACATATACAGCATCAAGTTCTCCTTTTCTTAGATTAAAATCTTTTACTGCCATTGCTCAAAGTTGAGATCCCTCTTAGTTGAATACTTTTTATGTAGAGACAGGACAACAGAAAAACCTACACGCAGAAGAGAAAAGAGTGGGACTGCGGATTATTTCACCGAAATGCATTTATTCGTCCTGCACATCTTAAGTTTACTAAGTTTATTTTGGAGGAATCAATGTGATTTTATGTATAGAGAGCAAATTCATAGCAGTAGTTATCTTAGGGGGCTTTTTGGAACAAGAAAATCTCAACTATCAATCAATATGTCCAGGGTGTAAAAAAAAAAACACATTTGAGAATTCAGTTCTTCACTTTAGATCTTTTGCATGTTGTCCACTGTAAAAGAACTGAACTTGTCATTGACACAGGACACAAACAGGGACTCTAATCTTCTCCTGGTCCACTTCATGTCTGATAAAGTCTCATTTTACTTCCTTTTGTTGAAAGTAAAAAGAAACATCCACAGCACTTTGCGGTGATAAAGGTCATCCTATACAAAGCCTAACAGTGGATTTAGTCCAAGATAGTTTGTTTCACTTCAAAAGAGGTCACAATGATACTAAAACCCCTGTGATCTGAGTTTGCTCTGAGGTCTGAAAGTGTGAAAAAAAGTATAACCACAAAATTTAATGGTATTTTTTGTCAGATCATGATCCTGTTTTTTTTTAAATGACTGCTTATCAAAAACTCCTGTGAAAAAGGCACATGACAAGGCCGTTCATAACTTTCTGTGATTAAAGTTAATACTTCTCTTATTCTGAGCTGATTGGCACTCTGTCTTTTCGAGGTTTGACCAGGAGCAACATTTTTGACATCACTTATATTTTCATGCCAATCCTAGTCCTGTATTTGGCAAACGTGCATGAAGCCTTGAAAACTCCGGGTTACAAACACTGAGAATGGAAGTTGTGATGGTGGATGATACATCATGAATCCAACAGTTTTACCAGTAAAACAAACTCACCTATTTGTGTATTCTGTGACTGAAACTCATGTTTTAACATGATAATTATTCCCACAAAGATAGGCAAATGTTAAATTATTTACAACTTATTATTTAGGATATTTTTACACTCATCAACAAGCGCGTGAAGCTCAATTTTGTATGTAGTCTTCTTTTATATTTACATTTCTTGTTAAAGCAAATAAAGGCATGGTTCACGATTTCCATATGAATATCAATAATTGAGATTTTTTTCCTTTGAAAGCAAAATGAGGTTTCTTCATTTTTCCACAGGCAATTATGACACAAGGAAATATTGAATACATTCTTTATGTATTTTATCTATTTTCAGCACCACTATAAATACATTTCTTAATCAGTCTCATTTGAGATGCTTTGATTGTATGCTGTAGGAACAGGGATAAACTCATGGATATGTGAAGCGCTAACCTTGCCAGGCAGTATGGTAATGCTTAGCCTTGTGCTTCGCATAACTAGACCTTGAATCAAGTAGTTTATTTCAATAAATAAATAAACATGGAGCAGACAACAGAGAGCAAAGGCAAGGTCACCCCACCAGCAGCACCAGCCGTTAAGATTAAGGACATCCAGAAGCCAAACATGTCTGATTGTATACATGACGTCCATATACATACTTGTAACACAATTACTGTATAAGTCGGTATATGATTATAGATACTAGGAGATGCTCTAGCTCTGGTCAAAACAGCTGAATAAGAGCTGAAGACAAATATGTCCAACTATGTAGAAAAATCCTTCCAGTGTGTGCTCATTTGTGCGTTTGTGCAAGCGTATGGAAAGCTTGAGCGGCAGACTGCTCGCTCTGACTTTGTGTACGAGGGTCGTCCACTGAGACTCATCCGGAGTCCGACGAACAAGTCATTCCGTTCAACTATCTCTTTTTTCTCTTAGCCTTTTCTATTCCTAGCGGAACACAACCTTTAGAGTCAGTTACTGTGAGATTTGTTGGGTTTTAAAAGGCATATGAAATTCTAAAATTCTTAACACACTCTATGATTCGGTACTTTGGTTTGGGGCTTCTTGAAATGTTGAAAATTCAATGATGACTGAATGGCCGTTCCTCCTATCATGAAATTTTTACACAGATATCATCCTTTATGTACTGTAAAAAATCTATCCATGCCTCAATAGCTTTGATAAAATAATTACTTCTAACATTTTCCAGCTTATCAAAAAAAAAAAATTTCCAGCAGCTCTTTACATCAGAGTAAGGCCAATTTCAAATTTTGGCAGTTTTGGAAAGGCAGTGCCAGAAAGTTCGACATTCATCTGAAATACCTTCTGCTGCCTTCATTGCATCATCTATAAAGACAACCTAAATTGATTTAAACAGCGAAAGTAAACTAAACTAAAATCAAATAAAATTAAATAAAATGTAACAAAAGCTGTTTCAAAACTATTTTCTTTTCTTTACATTTTCAGATCGGTGACAGTAGTCCTGACTTGTTCTTCGTGCCAGAGGGTTTTAGCTCAAAATCTGTGCCCGTGACAAATGATGTATGACTGCACCATCTGACTTTCTGGATACAACGAAGGATTGTTATAGTTCATTTTCAAATAATGCTGTCATCAAACGTATATTATTCTTCTAGATGAAGCTGAAAGTCATTCAAAGATGCCAGAGGAAAGGGTTAATGTTTGGGTATAGGTGACCCGTGATGAGAAGATCCTAAGTTTTGGTTCTTCAAAATGTCTGTTTCCTTTTTATTAGGCATTATCTTGATTCGTACAGTCAGAGGTTCTGACTGTACTAATCTCATTGATTATCAGGTGAGAAGGCAGAGGCAAGGTTATTGCTTTTCAAGTCAGACACTGAACACTGAAACTTTCTCCTCATACATGAGCAGTTAGTTGATGAACTCTGTCCTAATCGCGTTTCAGTTTCCTTCAGATACTTTCAGATACACTGTTCTTTCATCTCTTACTGAATATCCTATACTGACCCTCAGTCAGTACCTTTGCTGCTTATTCTATAAATTCAGTCAACATGTGTCTCAGACACATTAAGGGTCATACCTGGGACTTGTTTTATGCTTGCTTTAAATATTGATTCCAAATGCTCAGGAGATCTACATGTTACCAACCGTAAATGTGTCACCCTGTCTTTTAATATAGATTGTCTGCCTAGTAAATGTGTAAATTGCGCAAACACATTAAATCACTTCTCAGCAGCTTTTTCCACAGCAACCGTCCAAACCAGTTGGCTTGGTCCACATCTTTTGTAAACATTTCTTGGCAGTGTTGGATTACATGGCTCCAAGTAAATTCCTTTTATTTCAATTTCAGGTTCCAATTTTGGATGGTAGTGTCGAATTTTTGCAATCTTAATTGAAAAGTTTGTCTCGCAATGTGAATGTTTCAAATAACACCAAATCATCCACACCCCAAAGTCCTCTTCAAGGGTCTTAAACTGATTGAAGCAAGTGTCTTATCTCTATGGTTGCAGAGGTTGGACAAATTAGGACCAGATTCTTTTCAACTCTGATTGCCGCCAACTTTAATCTACCCCTTAAAAAAAAACAAAAAACGATAGTCCTAAATGTATGCTACTTGTTATCACAAAACTTTTAGAGGAACTTCATGCCAAAACAGCTCGATGCCGTCTTGACTGCACACAACATTCTAGATAAATCCCAATCCAGTTTCCGTCAGACGCATTCCACTGAAACAGCTCCTCTAAGAGTCTCCCATGACATAATGATGTCTTCTCATGTTGGTGAATGCTCTGTTTTGGTACAGCTGGATCTAAGCACAGCCTTTGATACTGAAGATCACAGCATCCTGCTTGAAAGTCCCAGGCAGTGGGTGGTGTCTCTGGGAGCACCCTGGACTGGTTCTCCTCCCACTTCTCTGAGAGGAGTTCTGCTATGTCAGTCAGTCCCTGTACATCAACTACTACTGGAGTTCTTTCCCATGGTGGTATCCCCCATGGCCCTTTGTTTGGACCTATATTATTTGATGTGTATATCGCACTCTTGGGTAGATTATTAGCACATTCAAATATATCCATTAACCACATTGCTCTTCTTTTCTTGTTCAAGCCGAATAAGAAGAAAATCAGTTTGTTTTGGATCTTTTTCCTCATTGCCATCATGGACTAGTTGGCTTAACTTCTACATTTTAATCAATATGAAGAAAATGAAATTCTTTAACCTGCAGAAAACACAGGTTAAGAATTAAATATCCGAAATCTACATTAAATCAGAGCAAATGGGGTGTTAACATTGAAAAAAAAGAAATAAAAACAACAAAAAAAGTTTCCTTTTATGTACATAATAATTTTCACATTGCAACAGACAACAGTATATCCAGATTTTTTGTATTGCATAAAGAGACCTTACAAATATGACACCTTAGTATAGTTTTACACAACAATTTCCCCGACTCATGTATATGTAAACTTGATAGGTATTTGATTAAATGTTCAGACAATATGACAACATTTTTTTTTTCCTGCTTGCCTACAAATACAGGCAGTAAAAAAAGGCCTAGTGACAGGAAAGACCTTTTGCATCCTGATTGAAACAATCATCCATCAATCCATCCATCCATCCATCCAACCACCCATCTTCTGCTGCATATACGAAGTCGGGTCGTGGGGGCAGCAGCCGGAGCAGTGAGGCCCACACTTTGCTCTTCCCAGCAACATGGTCCAGCTCTTCTGGGGGGTCCCAAGGAGTTCCCAGGCATGCCTAGAGACATAGTCTTCCCAGCATGTCCTGGGTCTTCCCCTCCCAGAGGGACATGCCTGGAATACCTCCCCCGGCAGGCGTCCAGGAAGCATCCTGACCAGATGCCCGAGCATCTGACTCCTCTCTATGTGGAGGAGCAGCGACTCTATTCTAAGCTCCTCCTGAATGACTGTGCCAATTACCCTATCTCTAAGGGAGGGTCTGGCCACCCTGCAGAGAAAACTCATTTTGGCTGCTTGTATCTTCAATCTCGTTCTTTCGGTCACTACCCACAGCTCATGACCATAGGTGAGGGTAGGAATGTAGATTGACCGGTAAATTGAGAGCCTCGCCTTCTGGATCACATCCCTCTTCACCACAATAGACCGGTACAGAGTCCGAATCCCTGCAGATGCCTCACCGATCCGCCTGTCGATCTCCAGCTCCATCCTTCCCTCACTCGTGAACAAGATGCCGAGATACTTGAAGTCCTCCACCTGGGGAAGGACCCCTTCCCCGACCCGGAGTGAGCATTCCACCTGTTACCCGTTGAGCACCATGGCCTCGGATTTGGAGATGCTGATCCTGATCCCGGCTGCTTCACACTCTGCTGCAAACCCCTCCAGTGAGAGCTGGAAATCATGGCCTGATGAAGCTAACAGAACCACATCATCAGCAAAAAGCAGAGACTCAATCCTGCGGCCACCAAACTGGATCCCCTCGATGCCCTGACAGCTCCTAGAAATTCTGTCGATAAAACTCATGAACAGAATCAGTGACAAAGGGAAGCCTTGGCGGAGTCCAACTCTCACAGGAAACGAATCCGACTTCCAATCGGCAATGCGGACCAAGCTCTGACACCGATCATACAGGGACCGAACAGCTTGTATAACGGGGTTCGGTACCCCATATTCCCAGAGCACAGGATTGCCCACGGCAAACAGTTGAATGCCCCCATTCCCCCTCGAGGACCCTGCTTGGGGTACAGAGCTGGTCCACTGTTCCACGACCATGATGAAAAGCACATCGCTCCTCCTGGATCCGAGGTTCAACGACCCAGCGGACCCCCCTCTGACCCCCCTCCCCAGCAATGCTGAATAAACCTTTCCAGGGAAGCTGAGAAATCATCATATAAAACCGAATTGGAAAACAGAAAAAAAGCTACACGTGGCATCTGATAATTTTTATGGTAGAGCCAAAGTAACATCAGGAAGGGCACCAGTAGAGTGACCAAAGTGCAAGTATTTCCCACAAGTAATCTGAAATGATCAAAGTGAGTTTTGTTTTTAAGAAGATAGGCAGTGACAAGCCAGTTACTATCTAAATCAAGTCAGCAGGGAATCAGAGAAAGTAATCAAAGCACCAGCAGTTTTGTCTCGTCTGCGGACGTGCGGACGTGTTGAAGGTAACAGTTGGCGTTTCTTTGTGCATTTTTCAACACAAAGTAGTTTGCCACCTTTAACGGCAATTTTCTTAATTGTATTTTGTCATCATATGTCATCCACGTTAAGTAATGCAAAGCCTAAAGGTTGAGCCATACTTCTCCGTCTAGGTGTTAAAGAGGTTACGGATTAAATGCCAAATGGAGTAATAGGATTTACACTCTAGCGGCTGAACAGTGCGGCTACATTGGGAGAAAGAAGGGCATGCAAGAAACCTTTGAAACCTTTTCAGCTGCTTCTGTGTCTGGCTGCACTACTTGCGCTATGCAATTTTTATTATTTGGTCTTATTATTTGAACAGAGCCATGTGTCATCTGCACCACGGGCCGTATTAACAATATATACTGTAGTTCTGGTTGAGCATGCAGGTACACTGGCCAGTGGGATCCAGTGATTAATTCAATTACAATACTCGACAAGTTATTCACAGAATAAAACAAAAGAAAAAAACAGGGGTTGTATCCCATCATCAAATGGACCACACTTGAAAAAGGTTCAACTCACTTTGGTAGAGGGTAAAAAACATATTACACTAAAATACATATTCCCTGTGATGAGTGGCCATTCATTTTTTTCTTTTTATTGTTTCTAAATGTATTACTAGAATAAATTCACAAGTAATAAAAAACACTGGCAACTGATTCAAAAGTTGACAATAAAATATAATTTAACTAATTGTTTTAGCATGCTTTAGTATGAAAGATTGCCACCATTTATGTGTTGCAAAAAAAATGGATATAAATGGATGGAAAATAGATAAATATTATAGTAAATATTTGTGTGCCTTACCTTTAGATATAAATGAGTAACAAGTTGTAGAGATAAATATGAATTTGTACTATTTGACAATTGTTCTTATTTTTCTTATTTTTATTACCTGCATTGAGAGGTGCTGTGGAAAAAAAGGATATAACATTTTTTTTCTCCAAGTATAAATGGCAGTATAATTTTTAATAATTTGTAAAATACACCTCTGAGGTTGCCCTTCTCATGTCCATGATTGTTCGGAGTGTAAATCTGCTCGGTGCAATCCTGTGTTAATGCATGTTAAATCCTTTATATTTACACTAGTACCTTCATAAAACATATATGGTGCATGGTAATGATTTGACTGCAGAGAATACCATTACCATTTTATGTGCATATTATAGATTTGAATATTTTAACCAGAGACATAACCACAGATATGACAAGAATATGGTATGGGAAAAGGCAAGATAATCTAAAACCAAATTGGAGCATTTGTATCATTGCTTACGTCATGTTTACAAACTATCCAAAAGATAAAGATACATGGTGATTCATCAACTGTATCTCTATGGCACATTTTATTTCTTTTTTTGCTGTGATATAAAATAAAGATATATAACTTAGTTCAACAGTGAACTGATTCTGATGGTTTGTTGCGGTAAGACCACGTAACTAAGAATTTGTCTCACAAAGAAAGAAGCAATAAAAAACAACACTGGAAAGACGCTATCGAGGCACACACTGTTCTCCTGATTGATGTTTAATTCATGATGATTCTATTGCATTATAACCGACAATAATAGATTTGGAAATGAATGGAACCGCCCTTTAATCACAAATTCTCCAGCAGTGACTTCACACATTATCATCTATCACTGACCCTCTAGGTTGTGAACGCTCTAATTTCCGTAATCGACAAAAACATACCGGCACCCCTGGGCGGCAAACAAAGCCGATGCTCGGTCTTCTTAAATACAGGTTCATTTCAAAATAACTCCATCGGTACATGGACGCGTTGGTGTGAATTAGTAGATTTTTAAATTATAATTACATCTCCCCTTCTCAGGGGCAGATCTGGTTAGATAAGGGCCTCATGGAATAATTGGGAAGGTAAATGAGAGTGTAGCTTTGAACAGGAGACATTAAAAAGAATTCCCTTGCCGGGAACGCTGGGCTACCTGGATGCTGGAAGCCTCCTGAACAGGTGATTAGGCAGGAGTAGGTGTCATTAAAACCCCATTACCAGAAAACCCACCGCAAGACACATGCGCATGCACAGCCAAGGTAAAATGCAAGTGTTTTTTGTGAGAGCGCATGTACATGTGCACTGAGTATCTAATGACTCATTTAGGACCCCCACCTCTGGGAATGTGACAGTAAGGACCCTCTTGCGGCTGCCTCACTAAGTGCCTGCTTATTAATTAAACACAGCTGAGGCTCAGGGGACGACAGCAGTCCTGCATATCAGCTTGTCAAGTTTCACTCGATGCGGCGCGGAACGAACGGGGACTTTGGCAAGAGCGGATCACTTAGATTAACGGGCAGATATTTGGGTTGCGTGTGTCACACCCTCCGGAAAAGGCCAAAAGAAGCGCGACAGACGCTGACATTTTGTCGTACCTGGAATACGTCCCCGCTGTTTGACGGAGGTAGAAACCCAAATGTGTGGGGAAGTAAGCAAGAAGTTGAAGTGTTATCTGCATACTAGATTACAGATTTCATCTTCAGAATGAGCGATTTGAATCAGTGAAATGATGCTGCCAATTATCAGTCTGCCATTAAGCCCCTCTACCCGGACCTTGTAATTTCCAGCCAAATGTGTTTTTCTAATTATGAATTAAACTCAAATAAGCCTGTGTAATGAACCCGCTTTTATTTCTTTTGCCACCCTCCGTGCCTCTGTCGCAGAAGCCACGCACAATATTCTGGACCTAAACCGGACTGGTGTCTGAGAATGTTTTATGGTTCACTGTTGCTCATAACATACAGAGAGCTTGTGACTCACCTTTGATTGAACTTCTTTCTACGGCTTTGTTTAATGCTCTCATATTGCTTTTCTATTACGGCTTTTGCTGAAACGACTCGGAATTCCATTTGCTGTAATGCCCCGGCTATTGCCTTTGTTTGCATTGCGCCGGTAGTCTAGTGGAACTGTAATGGGAGATTGAGCCAGTTGCTCACCATTTTAAGTGAAAGCAAAGGAGTTGCAGCGGGCCCCATTGTGGCGCATGCTAAGCCCAGGCATGATCGAGCCTGCAATGGCACTGCCCTGCCCACACACATTAATCCTTAAAGCCGGGCCATTAACACTAAGTAATGAGAAGAAAGTGTATGTGTGCTATTCCATAGAAAAGCTTCCTGTGTGCAGCTGCTGGCGGAGAGCAGACAAACATAATGGATCAGAAAACCTTAAACTGCTCTAGCGATGTGACAAAACAGCTTACTAAAAAAAAAAAAAAAAAAGCCCGCATAATTGAAATAGTCCGACTGTGCGCCCGTGCTAAAGCGTTACCGTTGGCTTTTCAGTAGGTGGCTGAAAAGTCATTGAAGCTGCTAAAATATAAAATGGTTTTATTTTCTATCAGTTAATATGATAAGTATCAGTAGAGGAACTCAACCTCTTGAAATACCCTGCCCTCATGTTATCATAAAGAGTATCGCATCTTGCACACCATGTATTCCAAATTAATAATGTGGTTTGAATCAAATCTCATCAACAATGTAAACATTGATCACATTGCCTTACATTGTTTGTAATTTGTTTTCATTTATAATGAATGGTAAATAATTACTTTGTAAGTGTGTCCCTCTATACCTAACTTAAAATTCCTATCAAACTGACATAATAACACTCAGTTCTTGTTTAAAGTGTTCTTGAAGTGTCTTCACTACCAGCAGATGGATTTTAATATCCTCAAAAGGATTTTATAAAGTTTCTGAATACATGTTTGAGGATAAGAGCAGCTTCCACTCATGCTTGTCTTTTTTTTTTTTTTTTTTTTTTTTTGATGAATCCAACCATATCACACTCTCTTAACAATGGCCATTTTTTTCTGGATCGTTTGGTACGGAACTGCATAAAAATACAACATATTCATATTTTTCAATTGCTCACTTAAAGACGAAATAGACAGTCTGCTGGCTATAAGTTCTTCTTTGGATGCTTGATGTAGGTCCTAACAGGACCGGACGCTCTGTGAGCACCGCTGATTGTAGTGAGCACCTCCAGATTGTCTGTCTCTTCTAATTCGCCTCTCCTTCGTCCCTCTTCTTCTGTTTCTCTCTCTTTCTCAGCCTGTAAGCCCCTTCTATCTGATGTCATCACTGGTTAATTGTGGTGCAGCGCTCAGTGCCTTGGAGACTTCACTAAGTGACTGGAGACTGCTGGGAGCAAGTTTAGAGTCCCAGTCCTCGACAAGAATACACACAAACACAAATCCACACGCACACAGAGATACTTACTCCCCACCCGTAACTGGAGCTGTCATCCTATATACACCTAATGAGGATAAACTCCCTTTTAACCTCGCTGAGGAATCCCATTAATTGTGTCTCCACTGACGGGTACCTTCTATCCCCTCTCCTTCTCCCCACATCCTGAGCTCCAAAACTGGGGAGAGCCAACTTGGCTGCCCCTGGAACCCACAGGAGCAGATGCTTCACTCCGTTTGAGAAGCGGGGAGGTGGGGCGTTGCTCTCCAGCCTCCCGTTACGGTAAATGTTAGTGCTGCATTTCGTCCCTTCGTGTATTTATATAGTTAGATATTCCCTAAAAGCATATGAGTGAACATAACTAGGCAAAATCTTAACAAGCTACACGACTTGACTTCTTAAGTTCACGTCTTCTCAGATCATTGGCAAAAAGCTGTCATTGCCCTCCTCTCTCTCTCTCTCTCTCTCTCTCTCTCTCTCTCTCTCTCTCTCTCTCTCTCTATCTCTATCCATTTCTCTCTTCTCCGGTATATATCAGAGTTAAAGCTACTACTTGTGAAGGCCATTATAACTGGTGATAGTCAGAATAATAAATAAAACAGTATTACAAACCCAATAGACTAAAAAGCAAAACAGAAACAGTTTCCGATTTCATTTAAATGTTTTAAATATATTTGAGGTATGAAAACAACAACTCTTGTTAAAAACACATAAAAAATACATATATAATTAGTAGTCATAAATAACTACAAAAAAAGGCAATTTCATTGTCATACATTTCATTTGGCTAGGGGGTGGTGTTAGGGTGCAATTTCCCCCAGAATTCAAGTGAATTTCTTCTCTTTTAAGATGATATTGATTTTTTTTGTTGAGAAAAAGGTGAAAAATCATAACTGATAAAACAACTCCAGTGTCTGTCTTGCAAGTTGCCTTAAGTTAAGCTTAGCTCAAGTTGTACAGTATCACCTGTGGGCCAGAATAACAGGTTCAAATACTGTGAGTTAAACTTTATCCAGAAGTTATTATTTTAACAACAATCTTCTTATAAGTCTACGGTGTATATGTGTGACGGATTAAAGAGTGAAAGTTGGCTTACCTCATTATGACTGGATTTCCATTTATGCCTTATTTTAGTTAGTTATCTTTCCACAATTCTTCAAATTTAGAATAAATTATCAGTATTGACATTGAATGTACACATATTCAATGTTTTGTCAGGAAAAAAAACCCAAAACAAAAGACAAGAAGATGCATTATAATTACACAATATATGTAAGATCACCCTCCGCTTGACCCATCAAGTTACTAAAATTGCTATTATGTCTCACCATGTGCTGTTGAAATAACCTGTTCTTAGGCCAGGGTTAGTCATGCATTTATTTTGTATTTATTTGGGCACTGGATAATGGCGTGCTTGGGGTGGCATTTCCAAGTGTAGCATTACTTCTCATCTCACCTCCATCGCAGTGTATCCATGTGTTTCTTTTGTACATTTGACGCGAGCACAGCTATCCAACACTCTGACTTTCCAAGGACCACTTAAGGACAGATATGCAAGATGAAACATTAATAACCCCGGCCTAATTAGGGTTAAGGGGTATGTGGAGGTGAGAGTGTGAATTATTTACGCTTTTATGGAGAGAGGCCTGACAGATAGTTCAGGGACACAACTCAAGTTGCTCCACCAGGCTCAAATAATGACTGTCTTCTGCTTAGTGTCCTTTCATTTCAAGTCCTCCGTATATGAAGCGCTGCCCAGTTTGCTCAGCCAATGCTGTTGTTGCAAAGACTGCTATAAACACTGCTGACAAAGCCGCTGTCCAAAAAGCAGTTTGTACACTATTTCCCTGGGGGATAAAATGACAACAGTCACTCCTCCGGCATGAGATTGCTGTTGGATTCCAGGGGGCTGGCAGGTTCAGAGCAGAGAATTCAAGCGTAAGCTAATAATGCTCAGTAGATTTTATGTGATCACAAATATTTTGAGGGAGTCCAGGCGGTGCCCCCTGATGCTGTATCTGATTGAAATCTGCTGCACAACCAGCTTGGTTGTAGCTGCTGAAGCAGAATGTAAAAGTGGCATTTTTTATTTTTTTTTTGCCAACACACTTTTAGCAAATACAACAGAGGAGTCACACAAATGGTACATGATGCCGCTGCATCATCTGGACACAAGAGGTAAAGCAAGATAAAGGACACTAGAAGTGGAGAACATTATAATGCAAATTAAATAGCATGTTTTTTTCTCCTTTTTTTTCTTTACAGCATACATGCATTGCTCCATAAATCACGCACATCTTGTCTCTGAGCGCTGAAAACTCCCAAAGATGGATGCATTAATTTGTCATTGGGTATGAATAATTGCTCTGTACTGTTACCTGCATATAACCAGAGACCTGATTTTGATACGATAAATCAAATCCAACGTAAATCAATGACATCAGCATGGCATCAGAGGCAAAGTGACTGAACTAACAACTCAGACTGATGAGAATTTAAATGAAATTTTATATATTTAAACCTTTTTTGAACTTATAAACAATAGCAAAAAACATTTTCAGTCGCTAAGGACTCCAAGACAGATCATCATAAAACTGTTTTTTGTCTATTTATTTTGACTGTGCTTTTAGTGCTTTATTGCCACCTTGTAACCACGATATGCAGCATTTAAAATGAAATGGGGACTTTGTGTTTGGATGAATAGCATTTGCTGTATCTGTGTATTAACTGTATCTGTGTATATGCATATGTGGGAACGTGTATGCTGCAGATATCTCACCCCAAACATTTGCCGGAGGTCAGGGTCTCGGAAACGGAAAGGTATGTTGGAAACATGTAACCTCTTGGGTTGCTGCTTCTCTGACGAGTCACTGGGCTGCAGGTGGAGATGCTGGGAGCCCTCCGTCTGTGCAACCTCGTCCGCCTGCTGAGGGGAAACAGACAGAAACATAAACGTTAGCTCCTTCTGTGGTACATTAGAAAAAAAAAAAATGCTGGAAGGATGAGTGAAAGACAATTCTGGTCACCTTGATGTCTCATATTGCAAGTAGCAAAAAAGAGAGATAACCTAAAGAAATAGATCCTTGACAGTAGAGGGGGAATTTACAGTAGTGTGGAGTAAAATGGGAATAGCATGAAAGACAAATGATTGACTTTGCTTTTTCGTTTCACTGAAACTTGAATAGCTGTCCATACCGCAGAATCTGTTGACCGACTTGTCATACAATGAGACACTATGCATTAGCTGGAAATGGAGCTGAGAAAAAAACAACATACAGACATACAGACAAAGTACAGGAATTTTATGATGCAACTGATGTGCTACTAAAATAAACATTTCTGGAAGTTGCAACTCAAAAATGTGTTGTATGGTAACATATTACAAATAATTAACACTACATCTGATCTACATCTTGCCGCTTCTTCGCATATTAAAAACAAGTGAATTATTTCAAATTAGATTGCTTAGAGATATAAATACAATGAAAGCGGTCAGGTAAAAC
Organism: Fistularia commersonii; assembly: GCF_037954325.1. Lineage (NCBI taxonomy): Eukaryota > Metazoa > Chordata > Actinopteri > Syngnathiformes > Fistulariidae > Fistularia > Fistularia commersonii. Next base: position 1,803,819 of record NC_141316.1, on the reverse strand, counting down.
TGTGACCACAATGAGTGTCAAGCAAATATGTTGTATACTGACATATGGCTGCAGAAATCAACATGCAGCGATATCAGTCTAAGGGCATGCCTAGCAAATATGATTGTGCAGTTTGTGTGCAATCCCTCAGCTTGCATTTATTACATCATCTCCTGTGTAACTACAATGGAACGGAAATGGGGTTAGTCCTCAGAGAAATCAGCAAGAGCACCAGGGAAATAGACGTAACAAAGAAGATGAAAATTATGCGAGCCCATTTCCTAAATTCAAACAAAGTAAGTGCACAGGAGGTAGGATCTTATATTAGGAATTCTGATTTGTAGATTGTCGATGCACGTTTGAGAGTCGAGAGCAGCTCGCAGACCTTGTGAGGAAATCACACCAGCTGAATAGTGTAAAGTGGTAAACAGCGGGAAGAGGCAATCAGGACTAAGCGATACAAGAACACAGAGCAGAGTTTCACCCAAGTCTGGTAGATTCAGTGAAGGATAACGTAATCAAGCTGATGGATGGGAGTGGCTGCATCAAGAAGCATAAAAAGCCACATGGTTTCCGGTATCAAAGGATTTGCAAGGCACAGGATAAGGAGCACTATAATTATCCAGGTTTAAGTAATGGGAATGATATTATGGCGACTCCACTTGAATAATATAATTGTTTGCCTTGCCAAGTACTAACATGTTAAAAATTTAATGCATGTATTTAGTGACAAGCAGGGCTGTGTTGATTTTGCAGACAAACTCCATAGGAGCCGTGGCAATTAGCTGCATAAGCAATGTCCGAAGACAGACGTAGAGGTGGTCGCGTGATTACAAATGTTTCTGGAACCCGTCAAAGCTTGGATCAACACAGCGTCTGATAAAATGCTTCCATTCTGTCCTCCCCAGTGCGTTTCTAGTTGAAATATCAGGAGAGGAATGAGCGTCATCACCTGCATCTGGTGCAAAGTGAAGGTGAGGAACATTATTGTTTTCAGGATACCTATCCTTGTTGAAAATTATATATAAAGCCTGCAATTTAGGGTTTCCACTGAACCCTGGAAATGTTTCTTTGACCATGGAAGCGGGAGAACTTGGAGGAAACCTGCGCAGACATCCATTCATCTATCGTCTGCCGCTTATCCTTCACTCAGGGTCGCGGGGAAGGCCGGAGCCTATCCCAGCTGTCATGGGGCGAGAGGTGGAGTACACCCTGGACTGACAGACAACATTCACTCACTCATTCGGGACAATTTTTTTCAAATTTTTTCCGATTAATTTGCTGCATGGTTTTGGAAGGAAACGGGAGAACCAGGGGGAAAAGCCACGCAGACACTGGGAGACACCGCAAACTCCACATGGAGAGGTCACCTTGTCAGAATCGAACCGTCGACATTCTTGCTATGACGCAGAAGCGCTAAATTTCTACCTTTTTGTATTCTAAAAGTATCTCGTTTCATCATTTTTCTCTTGCCCAGCTGCCTCTCCTCTCTAATGTGTGATGTGCTGTTTTACATTTTTTTTCTGATTATCAACTCTTTTAAATTCATATGTTGCACAGATTTAAAAAGACATTGTTGACAGTATTTCCAGAACCAGAACCCCTTGAACAATCTTCTAGGCTATTCTTGAGACTCACAGGCTTTATCGTTTTACTGCAGTCGAATAGTTAAAGAGGATATCAACTGCTTGAAGCCCATTTAAAGGAAAAGTAAACCCAGGTTGTTTTTTAGTTGTCAACACAAAGTGCTGTCATTGCTGGTTTTGTGAGGATTTCCTGCCTGTTTGATCAAAGTTGACGGAGGTGCTTCAGTCTTTGTAATGCAGAATTGTTAGAGATGAAATCTTTCCCCCGCTTTGACAACCTGAAATGAAACTGCATTGTAAAGGATTAAAAGATGCAGAACATTGGAATGTTATATATGATTGGTGATACAAAGACATATAGACTAAGCAATGGGTCTGTCTGAGATGTATCAGCTTGATCCAGCCTTCCAGTTCAAGGCTGCAGCACTGTGTTGTTTGCTGTCAGAAGTGGAAAAAAGGGAGACTGAGCACCGAGAGTTGATGTACATAACATATCCGACCAACATAAGCTTGGAGGAGAAGAAGAGAGAAAGAATGAAAGAGAAAGAGATTGAGATGGAGCGATGATGTCAGCTAAACCTGCCCGATCAATGAGGGAGAAGTGCTGAAGGTAGCAGCATTCATACTGAGAGAGAGAGAGAGAGAGAGAGAGAGAGAGAGAGAGAGAGAGAGAGAGAGAGAGAGAGAGAGAGAGAGAGAGAGAGAGAGAGAGAGAGAGAGAGATGTATACAGTCTAAGTGCTGATTGAAGAGAGAACAGTAAAATGGAAAGACAGGGAAGTGAGGATAATGGCATTACATCACTCAGACACACACACACGCATACACACACATACACACACAGACACACGCACACACAGACTTAAGCTGAGTATACAATAAGTGCTTTACTGAATGGGATGCAGAGTTAATCAGATGCCTGTCTGTGTTTAACAAACTTTTAAAGGGTCTGATATCCAAAAGCCCCCTTTGGTGTCTGATCTGGACAAAAGGGGATAAATTGCTGGACATTGATGTTTGAAATGACACCTTTGCTTATTTTTTTGATCCAGATTTGTGCCCAAAATTGCACCTAGTTTTGAGCTTGATCAGATGAGTCAAATACAATTCATAATCAATAAATGAATTAATGAATGAATCAATCAAGTCATTTGCTATTTTGAGTGTTCAGAGGTGACATAGCATTGATTCATAATCAGTAAAAATTAGCATTTTGCTGTTGTTACATGTCTTTTATCTTTATCAATTTCATGCTATCAAAAAGCTTAATGAAGTATATTTTCATCATCTTTACATCTTTTTCATTTTTTTTTGCACATATTAATGTATTTTTCAGTAAAATCTCTCTTGATTTTAACACATTTGACATCACTGAACAGCATCACCATAACCTGCACTGTGTCAGGAGTGGAAACGGCACTTTTAATTTCTCATATGATGTAAATATGTTCAAACATGCCCAAATGTGTCTCTCTTGAGCGTTCAAATTTGTATTTCACCTGTGAATAGAGGTGAGCCATCGATCCCCACTTTTCACTGAACTAAGCCAACAAATGTGAAGGTGATGTCAAACTCTGCAATGCAGTGAGGAGAAAAATATATCGCTCATCCTCCTGTTGGGGTTATGAAACAGTGAAATAACCCAAAAAGTTGAAATTGTTTATAGGTATGGTAAACATATGGGTTGGTGTAGTAGCTTATTGTATATGTGTTTCATTTCACCATAGCCATTCCAATTGACAGGGGACGGGGTTGCTCAAGGGTTAAGGCACATATTAAAACTCTTTATCATCACAATTAGTCCCTCATCTGCACAAACAGACTGCTTCATGAAATAGCGCGATATCTACAACAAATAATTAAAATAAGAGGTGCATTATGTGCTCTGATGCAGAAACATGTCCAGTATTCATATATGCACGGAGGCCTATTGAGGCATATGGTATAGACCGATGTTGCAAGCAAGTCATCATTTTTATATGTTGGAAGCATCTGTGTCAACAAAAAGAAAAAAGAAAAAAAAAAGTATAACTGCTTATTCTAATTAAGTCAATACACCAGTGGAAGACATAACTGGTTTTATTGAGCCTTTCACGGGGTGCATGCCAAAATCGAATTCAGCAAACAGAGGTTCTATATATATGCGTGGATCTATATACTCGCTGAGATCAAAGATATGACGGGCATAAAGCAGCTTAAAGAAACATATTCTTTATTCTGTAAGAAGATATATAATATGATTGTGAGCAAAAGATAATATCAAGATCGCTGTTAATTGTGTTAAGTTATAAAATTGGTCTTCATATTTGTCATTTCACAGGGCTAGAGATGATGGGTGGCACGGTGGCGCAGTGGTTGGCGCTTCAGCCTCACAGCATGCAAGTTTGCATGTTCTCCCCGTGTCTGCGTGGGTTTCCTCCCACAATCCAAAGACATTAACAAACAGTTAATTGGAAATATTTAGGAAAATTGTGTAAAAGAGTGAGTGAGTGAATGTTTTTTTTTGTGTCTATATATGGGGCCCTGCGATTGACTGGCGACTGGTCGTGGGTGTACCCTGCCGCTCGCCTGATGACAGCTAGGATAGACTCCAGCATCTCCTGCGGCCCTGCGTGCAGGATAAGCATCAGAAGATGGATGGATGGCAGGTTTTAGAGATGACAGGTATTTTTCTTGTGGTTTTCCATTTTCCATTTTTTTTTTCTTCATATGCCTTTTTTTTCTTTCATTGTAATATTAAATTGAATATTTCTTTCATTTTTTTCTTTCATCGTATCTTGATGTTTCGTATTGTATAATGTATATTATATTAAAATATACCTCCTCCTTCCTACTATTATCCATTACTGTTATGTTTTTACTTGAAACTCTGGCACAACAATTTCCTTCGGGATAAATAAAGTTGTTCTCATCTCATCTCATAATGTTAATGTCGTAAACAGTACAGACCTCAGAAAGACCATTACATGATCAACTGACAGTATTTAAACAACGAAACAACATTTGAATTTTTTTGATAGCGTTTTGCCGGATTTCTTACCTCATACATACCAAGTGTAAATAAAAAACAAACACGCAAATAAATAAAATTGCTAAGAAACAATTACTACCTTCTAATTAAGTTACTGGAAGCCATGCTCCCTTCCATGTTTGTTCAGTCACTTTAAATTCCGGGAGACATATTTTTTAAATTATTCACTTTTTCTTCATCCAGTGTCTGATAATGATAATGGGATTATAACCTTGTTCATTTTTTAGTAATGAGCATGTGATAATAGAAATATCCATTATTCCCAATGTCCAATATCCAAATATTTTGCTATACAAAATTATATGGAGAAGCTCTCTCGGGACTTTGGGATAGTTCACCAAAGCAGTTTTTCCCCTTCCCTCTCTCGGTGTAAGTAATAAAAAGCTGGAACAATGTGGTCTTTACCTTGCAAAACAAAGTGTCTAGACTTTTGAGCTTGTGTGGTATATATAAGCAAAAAAAAAAAAGGCAAAACATTTGATTTCCATTTCTGTTTTTCTTAGCTGGAAAACAAACCAAGAGGAATGTGTTCTAGATTTACAAACCCGTCAAACAAGCTTGACTTCATTCTATCGTTCAACTGAATCTGTTAGTTACCTGATAATTTGATTTTAATTCAAAGGAGAAGGCGTAAATTCATTCATTTATTGTCTATACCTCTTGCAATCAGGGTCTCACTGAGTGAGAGGCGGAGTTCACCCTGGACCATCACATGGCAGGTGATCACATGGCCAAATATAGACATGTAGATATTCACTCTCTAATTCACAAATCTGGGCAATTTAGGTCTTCCAAATGAACCTACTGCATGTCTTGGGATTGTGGGAGGAAACCAGAAAACCTGGAGAAAACCAGACATGTGAAAAAGACGCAGAAAAGCTCCCTGTTGGCATCGAACCAGGGACCTCTGCTGCTCGGAAAAAGCGCTGATAACTACACCAGCACGCTGCCTCAGAATTAATTCACAATTTATGCAGATATTACAGAATAAGACATTTTTGTAATATCTGAGGGCAAATCTCTTTTAGATTGAAGCAAAGGAGCATGTAAAAGTTCCTCTAGCATCCTTCTGTTTAAATTGTGTGTAACAAATTAGAGCATTCAAGTCAACACAAAATGTTTTTTTAACTGGACACTGTGGAGGGTTTAATTTCTCATGATAGTTGTAACACATCTTTTTCGAGAGCATGGTTTTGTTATTAGTTTTTGGATGGATGGGAAACTTTTTGGAGCAACAGCTACACCAAACCTGCTTTAGTAGCGGATGATTCAAGTAATAAAACAAGAAATAACTGCTTTTAAATTAATCAAGAGTTGACACACTTTAGGATGGCGCCAACATTTTCTTTTCACATAATATTCAGGGACAGAAATGCATCTCCATGCCAACCAAGCAATTATTACTGTTGCTCTGCTCCTCCTCATGCTGTTCTTCCCTCCCTTTTTACCTCGCGCTCTCCTCACCTCTCTCTCTGGAGCCATATGCCGCTGAGAGCTGCCTTTGCTCTGTTTTGCCTTTTAATTTCGTTAATTGCATGATAATCAAGCCACATATGCTTGAGAAGGGGAGCAGAGGTGGGGCCTAATTAGAAAGGTGCGCTTTGTGTCAAAGGAGGTAAAAGGGGGGATTTTCCAGCAGAAGCTCCAAGATAAATTACTGAGAGTGTGTGAGGCGACGTGGTGACTACTGATGATTCAAGTCAAGACAGTGAGTTACTACATCCGCTACATTCAGCCAGCAAATAAATACATTTGGCTGCTTCATCTAAATCCAATAAAGTCAAGATAACAGATATCATATACCAAATATACAACTCAACATATATAAAGGGTTAAGGCTATGATAATAAAGGAGAAATTGATGGATATTTTTTCAGATTGCACAACGGAAAAAACTTCTCATTAGCCTGGCTGTCTCACATCGGTAATGTGAATGTGGTTCAAATAACCTTAAGCAGTAACAGAAAGGGAACAGAAACAAAGGTGAAAAAGAAAATGCTAATTAGTGCACATTCAATACTCTGGATATGAACTTCATTGTTCACAGACTTAATTTTCCACTCACTGATGTTAAGGATAACATTGACCATTTATATATTTTTTTTAACCCACAAAGCTACAGCAATCGGAGTAATCAGACCAAGACTGGTCTGATCTGACCCAATTGGGAAAAAAAAAAAAAAACAACTAAAAAAAGCATTATCTTTGTAATTTCACCCAATTGCAAATTGTGTCCTCGCTGAGACTGGTGACGCAAATATGTTGATGTTTGATATGTGATGTTATTTTCAAATAAATGAATGCATCTTAATGTCTTATTTTAATTCCTTCTTAGTTTTAATTATAATTATGCATTGTTCATTGACTTGATGGAATTATGACAGAAGGATAGGACAGCCTTGGATGGATCAATGGGCAACTGGAATACTAAACTGCAAAGGTTAGTCCCACAGTAATAAACATAAAGTTGACATACCAACTACATCTTCATTGTCATTCCGAATGAGGACATGGTTGAAAAATGGAGCTGGAAAATGGGTTTAAGAGTAAATTGTGCTCATGGGTAGAATTTCAGCACGGCTAGAACGCTGAAGGAAATATATGGTTTGTTGATGAATTATTGTGTAATTGACCAACAACACAGTCCATATTGGTTTGTTTGTTTTCAAGCTGTTGAATGTTTCACAAATTTATGTTGGTTTATATAGAAGCCAAAAAGGAATCAGGCTGAAAATCTCAGTTTATCTATGTAGATAAACATGTAAAAGCAATAAAACATTAGATCACAGTTGATCAGTCAGTAATCAAACAGAAATGAAATCAGTGGGATGATATAATTCAGGAGTAAGTGTCTCAACCCACCAACTGACCAAACCTTCACTTTGCATTCAACACTATTTTGTGAATTTGGGTTAGATTTATTTTAAATCAGTAATAAGAACTGAGGGGTGTCTTCCTTTTCCAACACATTCATGTTAGATAGCTTCTCCTATGCTGTTACTTGATTTAAGCCAACATGGTCATAGTGGAGTGATCCTTTAACCTAGAAACAAACATTCCTTTTTCTCAGTTTTCTTTATTTCTACAATTGGTCCCATGGGTTTTGCGTTTGATTTGCAGATCATCTATAGCCGGAGTAAGCATTGAATTCTCATTGATTTGGTAAGTCTTATGTGTTATGTGAAATAATCCCATTCAAAGGAGGTAGTGCGTCACAAATCCCTACATAGAGTGTGTTGCTTCGGTTGATCCCAGTTTCACTGGAGTCCTCCATCCCATGTGTGTTTGTGTGCACGCTAGCCTGTGGAGCTGGCTGTACTCCTTCATTAAGCTTGGCATGGTATGGAATGGAACAGCTTTAAGGCTGTAAGCCGTCTTCTGCCACAGTCAGAAAATCCATCTCTGCCTTTCTTTTCTTTTCTTTCACTGTGGTCGTCATGCCTTCACCATCCATGGTGTGTGAGCAGCCAGGGAGGAAGAGGAAATAATTACATTAACATTATCATACACAGCCAGCCCGAGCTTCGTCCGCTGTCACCGGGGAAACAGTGCCACTGAGCTGCAAAGTGTGTGAATGTGTGTGTGTGTGTGTGTGCATGTGTGTGTGTGTATGTCTGTGTGCGTGTACGTGCGTGTCTTTTCTGTGTGAGAAGGAGAGTGAGAAAAAGAAAGGAAGAGAGTGCTGTTTCATTAACTAACTAAAACACAAACTAATCTAACAAAGAAAGACTTTCTCCTACTGAACACACACATGCACATAGACACACACACACACACCAAGCTACCCCAAACCCCTCTATCTGATTACACACCCAATTAGATCCCAGCTGTGTCTTCACTATATTTTTAAGTGAACACATGTGAGTGTGTGTGCATGTGTGTGTGTGTGACTTGCTGAGCTCAGCAGCCGCCTGTAAACCACCTCCACAGGACTATAATGGAATCAGATGGGAGAGCGGCCAGACAGGTAGATTACACACAGCTCCAGAGCTGACACTCACCTGGGATTAGACCAAAGCACACACACAAACACACACACACACACACACACACACACACACACACACACACACACACACACACACACACACACACACACAGCCCTAAAGTCTTGTAAACACAATACTCATCTATGAATCTGACAGATGTGTTAGAAATTTGCACGTGTGGAAGACATGAAGACATGATCCTCAAGGAAAAAGACATTACAAGTTTAATGCTAAAGCCATGCACTATATACATTCTATACAGTATGTTCGTTTCTGACAGAAGGGAGTATACGGGGGGCTTTAACACCCAGGATACGGATGACTTCACATGCAGCTGTGAGAAACAATTAATAAGTAAATGTGCAAGACCCTCAAAAGAGACTAAATGACCCAACTATTCAACATCAGCTGTTTTTGTATGCAAGCATGGCTTTATTAACTCAAATCCCTGCTCAAATCTCCATTAAACATTGGTTTAGAGCTTTGGATTGTGCCCTTCTGTGAAAATCAAGCCGAACCGGCAAAGGTATTTGCCTTTTTTTTTTCCCTATCTGCTATGAAGACACAATTCACTGCATTCCAACATAAACTGACAACTAACCTTAGACTGACAACACTTTAATGTTCTATTATCTGTTGAAATTGGCTGATTTAATATTGATCTGGGAATTTTGACACCACCCTTTGTTATATTATGTATATATATATTTTGGTGAACAATTTCCTCTGTTTTTTAAAAAAAAAAAATGTACCTTGCTAGCAAGTGGAGTTTTCTGAAGATAGATTATACGTTGGATTTGGACCAAACCGCAGCTGAAGCTGGACACTCAGAAATGTATTATTTATGCTCATTTGTTATCAAGGGACGTTGCAATGACTCAAATTTCAATTCTCTCTCCTACCTCTAGTGGCGGTCTGAACCCGGCTGCCTGCCTTTGGTTCTGCCCAATCACACTCAGCGTCTGGTCAGCATTATTATTTTTTTTCCAACCCCCCGCATTCTTGGAATCAATGGGGGAATGGTGTGGGTCCTTGCAAGGTCAGAAAATAAGGCTTACTGTACAATCATTAAACAGGCCTGCGAGACTTAGTTGACAACGCAGTTGTGCAACTTGGTCTGCCCAGAATCAAAGGGGAATTGATTGAAAAACATGTTCATCCCACATGCCTCAGAGGAGATCGCGCTGCTTTGCTAGTTCATAACTGAGAATGTCTCCCGTTGACTTTCTCAGGGATCACAGATGCAACAGCTGAACGTGACCATTCATTCATTTAAAATGTGAGAGACAACTGTCAGAAAAGGTGACAGATTTAAAAAGACACCATAGCCTGCCTCCTTTCCGAGGCATGGTTTACATCTAATGTTGATGACTTGGATCAGGTTCATGTCATGAAAGTTTCTCGCAGTAACAAAATGACAGCGAGTGAAAATGCATATGACGTGTTAGGCAACGATGCCCAATCGGAGTGTGTGAGTGGGCTGAAAAAGGATGACTATCCTCATTTCATATTCAAAATGTTGATAAATATGTAAAATCAGAGCAAAAAATTACCTGAGGTCAATGTCTCGATACCGATGGATTAAAAGATTAAAAAAATTTTTTTTTTTTTTGTAAATTTTGTTGATAACAGACCAAAATACAGTCTTAAATGGCTTAAAAGTACATATATTTTTGCTCATTTCAAGTTCTGTGTCAAAATTTTTTAAACCAATCCACTTTTCATGTCCATCTTAACTGTAATTTACGACCAAAATCTTTCTGATTACAAACTGGTAATAAAAGAAAGTAAAAAAAAAACCAACAACATATTCCTCACTAACACGTGTTGAAATAATCTCTCAACAATTTTTATTTAGCAATTTTATTATCCTCAAATCTAGACAGGAAGCTCAAGAATCCAGTACCGGATTTGTCATGTCAACGCATCCTTTATTTGAAGTCTTTTTATTAAGAACCACGCAGCACTTATTAAAAAGTCGAACTGACCTTAAAAAAAGGACTGTCATCTTCTACATTTTTAAGGGACCTTTAAGATTTGCATTTGAGTACCCCCTGTCACAGACATTGAGAGTATTATATGAATAAATCTATAATATATACTGCATGTAATCAGACTGTCAATGCAGCACTGACAGGCTTATATAATGTGTTAGTAAAGTGGCACAGTGTCGAGCTGATGCATTGGTTTGACCCAGGTAACAGTATATTTTTATGACAATGAATGCAGTAAATGTGTCTGTTAGGCTGCAGTGAAAGTCTATATGGTGTCTTCCTACTTTAGCTTCCACTAACTATGTCTCTTGACAGTAACAGTTACAGCCTGTGACAAACTCTCCACGGTGACTGTAAAACACCCCCGGTAATGCTGACTGTACCGTGTCTTCTCGCGGAGCTGGACTCCCCTACTCTGCCATCAATGTCTGTTCACTCCCATACCTTCCCAGCATGCTCCAGTCTTATTGGCCCTGACAGCTTGAAGGCTCCTCATCCAGACACGAGTGCAGGTGCACTTAACTAGAGGGTGGACATCCTTAGCGGCGCCCGTGCTGAAATTCAGCTGAAATATAGCTCATTTGACTCTAACGTCAAGTTATCTATCAGCGCATCCCTGCTGCATCTGTGTGTGAATTCATGCGAGCGCATATTTTTGGCCGGGGAGATCACTACACAACATTTTAAGTGAAATCTATCTGTTCTCTGCTCATTGTGTATGTCTTCTGGGTCTCATTTACTGCCTTGCTTCATGCATTTTCTTAGATTTTGGTGCTTTTATTAGGAGCAAAGGGTTGCCCCCCTTTTTTAAAGTTTTGGGTTTCATCGAACGTCAAAGGAACTTCAGAGAGAAAGTCCTGGAGTCTGGAGTCGACAAGAGAGGTTTCGCGAATTCCCCGCGGACCCCACAGTGCACCACCCACCACTACAAAAGCATCTACAGTGAGCGAACTCTGCGTCTCAACTAGCTCAAAATCTTACAGCCTTCAAAGGAAAATATCACAGCACGGATTAGTGGCAAAATCCATACAGTCATTCTTGTGATGGTAAAAGTTAAATTAATGTTAAGCATTAAGCTACCTTGTTACGGCGGCGGCTTAATGCTTCTTTCTTGAAACAACCCGGCAACAATTCTTGTCGAAATCTTCTCGTGTTGGCGACCGGACGAGGGGTGAAACGTCTTCGGGTGAAGAAATTTAAGTCCGGTTGCCAAGACAAGAAGATTTTGACAAAAATTCACTTTGACCTGGACGACTGAGACCCTCCACAGACAACCTGGAAACAACACTTTTTAAATCCCCTAAACTCCAAAAGACTAATGTGAGGATCTAAGATCATGAATGTTAAAGTACAAATTTGACCAAATTGTGGCTCCTGTCTCACTGAAGGCAGAAGTAGCCTTAGTTTCATTTTATGTGGATATATTATCTGCATTGATTTTTCTGTCAATGTCACATCACACGTTTATACATTTGAACAAATACCCAAGGTATTGATTGGTGAGGTATTGATTGAACAAACCGGTTTCAATTTCTTTCTGCTGCTGAATAGTCTCAAAAAAACATCAATAAGTAAAAATAATTGTAAACAAAAATGTGAGGAGAAAAATGTGAGGAGAAAAATTGTTGGACTATGTTCGACTCTAAAAAAAAGAACATATGTTTCATCAACAAGCCGCTCAAAATCAAACAGAATATTTGATTCATCTGCTTCAATGGGAGGCACGTCAGCAGATTATCTGATTTATACCTGTTTTATATCAACAGATAAATGAGACATGAAACTGATCTGTAGAGCCAGAATCTTTGTTTTTTTTTCTTTTTTTTTAATTTTGTATCATTCATTTGATTTTCTGGTGGTGCAGAAATCATCAGAACTGAGCTATTTAGTCTACGTCACATTTGATCAACCCCGGGTTTGAAAAACTTGAATATCTGGTTCCGAATCACATTCAGATATGATGTTTTTTCCAATGTTGATCTCGGTCTAGGGAACCACATCTGACTAAATATTTTGAGTGTTGGGCCGTCAACCGGTCTGTTTGAGAGGAAAAGGAAACTAAAAGGTTATGTTGCCATAGAGTGATGTACTGCAGCCCAGTAAAGAGCCAAAGCTCTGTCTTCCTCATTTTCCACTCCCAGAGTAAAAGACAAGGAAAAAGCCCTTGAAGAAATTATAATAGATGTCCTGCACCCCAAGATTTGCATGTCATGAATACTTACTTTGATCATCCAGGAGTTTTAAATGCATGTGAGTGTGTGTGTGTGAGTGCATGTGTGTGTGTGTGTGAAAGAGAGAGAGACTCGGAGAGAGACAGAGCGAGAGAGAGAGAGACACTCACCGTTACTGTGTTGGCTGTAAGGGCGGGGGTGTTGCTGTCATTTCCCGGCTGTTCGGTCTGTGTGTGTGTCGGCGTGTACAGTGTCAGAGCGTGCTCGGCCACCGTGCTCGGTCCCGTGAAGTCTGCCGGCGGGTGGGTGTGGGGTGTGGCGTACTCAGCGGGGATCCCATTCTGTGGTGGAGGGGGGTACTGGGCCGGTGGGAATGGCTGGGCCATGGCTTCGGGCGGAGCTGGGGCTTCTTGGTTACCCTGCAGGTACGGACAGTAAAAACAGGAAAATTAAAAGGTTGGATTGTAATTGATAATGCGTCATTATTTTAATCAAACTAGCATCATTTAAATGAGCAGACTTTAAATACTTAATACACGTCACTCCTGGACATTTAGACCCGAAACACTCTTTAGATTTAACACATACTATAAGTAATTCAACATGAAAATGACAACAGTCTCCAGATTTATGAGGAGGATTTTTTTAATGCACTTTTTTTTCTGCCTCTTGAAGAAAGCCTTATATTTTAAAACAACCAGTTACCATTCTGTAGCGTTTGTTAACCTGAGGAAGGAAAGATTCTGCATGATTTATACTGAAGTTTCAGTGGCGCCATCACATTATTTTAATGTATTACATGAAATGGAAGTGCTTTTCATGGAAATGAATGGTGGCCCAGCTTAGGTGCTGCTATTATACATCCATGGAGTGGACACCGCTGGAGGCTGCCGGCATAAAACAACTGATTCCCTCGACAAAAGTGTCAGTGGTCAACGGGTTTGGGGAAAAAAAATCCCCAAATAAAAGCATTGTGTTCTTTAAAAATTGTAAATTTGTCAAAAGAGAAAGGAAAAAAAAGACATGAAATAAAACAAAAGCAGTGACAAAAATGAAAACTGAGCAGCACGTGAATCATGAATCTGCATCTGCTGCATTGCAGTCGCCTCAAGTTATGGTTCCCTTCCTTTTACTGTTCAATAAAAAGGCTGCATCTTTATATTGGAGGGCGGTAGAGATATGATTGGCAGTTAAGTTTGGAATTATGTTGGCGAGAAAAGACAAGACTGAAAGAAAGTGTAGGTAAGACAGCTATCCACAGAGAGTTAGATTAACGCCTGAGGATTTGTTGTAAAATCCTAATAGTTTGAAAAAGACTGACAGATAATGAGTGAAATCATCATACGACGACTCAATGAAATAAAGAAAAAAAAAGATGTTCCTCATTGTTTGTGTTGTGTACCTGTGTGATACACAAAAAGGAAGTTGATTCTTTTTTTTTATCTGCTATGTACCTGACAAAAAAAAAGATTATTTGCTTCAATTGTGGAACCAATGTGTCTGATCACACATGTGCTACTTTGATTGTGCCTCAAATTTGCGGGACAAAATCAAACCAGCATAGTTGGAAACGGATGCAAGATGGGAGAGAGACAAGAGAGATCAATTAACTTTTTTGCTCTGGTTTGAAATGTGTGTTGTTAATATGAGTCGGCATCTCCCGTCTCCTCACTTGCTTTGCCCGTTTTCTTCTCCATGTTGAGATGAACATCGCGCTCTTTCGGCCCCTTCTGGCCTCAACCTCATTTACATGCTCGTGAGATAATAACTCCACCCGACCGATGATGATGAATCCATCTGACATATTAGCGCCCCACCTTTCTTCCGCACTGCTTCAGAACTTGATGGGATACGGCTTAAAAAATTAAAAAATCAATCGCTGCAACTTTTTGAGAAGGGATGAGGCTTTGACCTTAGTCCTGTCCAAAGGATCCTCCAATCAATAGCTGTATTGAAGTTGGCTATTCTTATGCATGGAGATTGATGGCGTTGAGCATAACAAAGCAGTTTTCTGATGTCTCGCTGACTGTTGGATGTTCCTTCTTGAGAGTCCTTGCCCACTCTACAGGCGGGAGACACACTATGCTCAACCTGGGGTTTATTTTAGCTCGATTTAAATACAGGTAAAGAAAGAAATCTCCATCAGAGTCAAATAACGTGCCCGATGAACTGAAAAGAATGCTACACACTTGATAAAAATAAAATCATCATTACAAAATTGCTGCCATAAACACAGGGTGAATGTCATCGAGACACACTTATTTCATGATTTTGTGCGATTACTTGTGAGTAATTTATCACTTAAACTAAATGATCTGGATTTATGTAACCAAATATACTATTTGCACATTTCCTTCAGCTGTATTCTTTCTAGGATGCCAATAGGTTGGATCATGCTTGTTGAGTCCCTATGAAAAATCATGTTCATTTATCTATTTATTAATTTAATGGATGGATTGATTTTGTCTACCCATTTGCCGCTAGAAGCAGGTTTGACGGATTATTTTAGAAGGAAGGGGCATTTATAGTTCCCTCTATCTAAGATGACCTTAACCAATACCACAATATAATAATAATAATAATAATAATAATAATAATTTATTCTTTATTAATCCCTGTGAGGAAATTTGTTCTCTGCAATGAACCCATCGTGGATGAACCATGAGCAGTAGGCTGCCGTTGACCAGTGCCATGGGAGCAGTTAGGGGTTCAGGGTCTTGCCAGGTCAACCAAAAAAAAACCAAAAAACAACAGTAAGAAGTTTAGAAAATTAAAGAAAGCTGATGGCCTCAAAACTTAAAAACTCAAGGGTCTGCTCAAGACTACAACTATTACGTTGTTCAGAAATTCCTTTTTTTCACTAAATCAACTCAATTCTTTAAGCTACTCAAACCCATTTACCTCTAACTTTTTAATTATAACGTTATTGTTGCACACAGTCATTCACTAACACTTCTCCCTCTAAGTCACTTCAAGTTAGGCTTCCGTCAATCACAAATTAGTTCTTGTTAATCAATACTGTTGAGTTCATTTAACTCAAAAATTGTCTCGAAGTTGACTAAGTATAGTCAATAAATTTTCAGTGAAATTGTTTACCATCTGCTGTTCAGGTATTTTTTTCATTCTGGGAGTATTTATTTTATTTTTATTTTATTTTATTTTATTAAAAAAAAATATATATATTTTTTTTAGCATGTCTTCTCCTTTACCTTTACCTGAAAACCTACAAATTCTGCGCTGATCTTCAACCTTTAAGTAGCTCTCCATTCATTCATTCATTCATTCATTCATTCATTCATTCATTCATTCATTCATTCATTCATTCATTCATGTATTTGCTAATTTCTTTCATTTCCTTTTCAAAACATCCAGATTAGCTTTCTCTCCTGTTATATTTAAAGCCTGTACTACCATCTACTCATCAATCATTGGTGGCTGATACACGGCCTATTGATGTGTATCTTGGTCATGCTTGACAATGGAATAGAATGCCATGTGACAGAGTACACCACAGAGAAACAAAAAAAAGTAGATGAAACAATGGCTATGCCATTGGACTGTGCTTCTTATTGCATTGCAGAGCGCTTGGAGGGAATAGGTATGTCACATCACACACTCAATCAGTTTCATCCAATAGAACAAGGTAAAATTTGTGGAAATCCTTCTTTTTTTTTTTTCAAGGGGTGTATTTTATCAGGATGTCAAGTCACTCAGCCAGATGGTCTGAAATCAAAATAGGATTGGAAAGGGGTATACTGAAAGTCTGACTCACCTCATTTTGTTTTGGGCGCACATTTAACTATTCCTCTCCAAAATGTGAATGCTAGATGCATTTGTTTCTGCTAGAAAAGATCAGACTTGTTTTTCAGGACAGAAATTTGATCAGACTCCAATTGCAAATTTGAATATTACTTTTGATTCCATATCCTGTGACTAATGCCTCATCACATAGTTTTTTTTAATTTTCTTTTTTTAAAATCTTTTTTTTTTGATACCTCTTCTCTTCTATTGTTAGTGTGGTAGTGAGTGAAGGTACTGACCTGTTTGCTCTGTCAGATTAAGACATATTTTCTATGTTGCTCGAGTCAAGATGACACAATTTTTTGAACAATTTTGAAAAATCAATTCAGTGCAAGCTGTTGCCACTGATGTACATATACAGAATAATTACAAACTGACCATAATCCAATCAACATGTCATGGAGTATAACTATTAAAGGTACTTGATAACTTTTTGGTTAAAATAAAACAATGTATTTCAAGTTTTGATTTTCAATTCTGAACCTGAATAATTCTCATATTGACAAGGTCTCATCGAAGGTAAACAAACAAATAAGGACTAAAAATGTTTGCAAATGAAGCAGAAATCTTTGATTTGTCTGGGGCAGATCACTGGTTCCTTGTGGCTACAGCAAGAGGTACATATAGAGAAATCCAGCTTACAGATTGCACTGTTCATACAAATACAAATGTATTGAGACAAAGTCACTGATTTGGATGATGTTTTTAAAAAAGGAAAAAATACTACTAAATGTTATCATATGTAAAATCATGTAATTTAGTATTTCTGTAACAGACTTAATAGGTTTTGGGTCCATGCTCTCTAATTCCCTACTCATTATGTTGCTCGGATTTTTCTTTTGTTAATCTGGATGTAGTCAATGCAGGGTGCAGCCAGTCTTGCTTCACTAAAACAGGGAGCTTCATTGATAGGCCTCCTTGTCTTATACCATTGGTAAGGACCTGAGCTGATATATGGCTCCATAGCGGTCAATACACATAGCGGAGGTAACGACACACACACACACACGCGCACACACACACACGCGCGCACACACACACACAGACACACCACCGCCACCACCACCACCACCACCAGTGAGCCATGAACAAAGACAGTCAAGTTAAAAAATGGCAAGTGAGTTTGTGAAGTGAGAAGCTGTAGAGAAAATGCTTCACCTGGAAGGTTTCATTTTAGTATGCCTAAATCACGCACTGATGTGTGATACATCTCCTGCTATGCACACACATATGCACACGCATACACACAAACACACAGAAATACAAAGTGCACCGCTAAGGTTTTAAGGCACAAAAGGCACAGTATGAATGGAGAGCGTGAGAGCAGGAAAAAGAAAGAGAGAGGGAGTGAGAGAGAGAGAGAGAGAGAGAGAGAGAGAGAGAGAGAGAGATAGAGAGAGAGAGGGAGTTAGAGATGCTGAACTTCCATCATCCATCAAAGTGACTGAGGCGCTGACACACTGAGACATCCCCAGATCCTTGTCGACAAATTGCGCTGGTAAATGATTTCTCCTATCAGCTAAATCATACTATCCATCCCTCTCTCCCTCCATCCTTCCATCCATCTCTCTACATCACCCACCACCCTCTCCCTCTCTCTTCCTCCATCCTCCATCTTTCCCTCATTGAGTTTATTTCTCCGTGGCTCAGTGGAGCGCCATGCGTGATGTCTGATGGACTCCTGCTTCACATTAGGGACATGTATGACACACACACACACACACACACACACACACACACACACACACTGGTGGGAAGTTGTTACTTCAGGCGGGCCACAGTCTGCTGATTTTGCCATGGCTGAAAAGAGAAATCAGGAGAGGAAAAAAACAAAAACAGAGCAGTGGTGGCTGCGTTTAAATATTTAGAATGACGTATGTTTACAAGATTCTGACATAGAGTTGCCATTTTGTTTAACGGCTTTCATTCAACTTGACTAGATGTTCATGCCAGCAGGTTTACATCCAGGGAGTTTGTAGACATTTGTAGGGACCATGCTTTGAAATAAGAAAAAAAAGTTTAGTTGAAGATCAGTTATTATTTTCCTACTACCCCCCAAAAAATAAATGAATAACAAAAATGCAAATCTTTACATAGCAGAATTCTGTTCTACATCCTTATGAGAGCAACAAAACCTTGGCTGGGAGAAAGACGAACAATTAATAAAAAAGAAAATCGATTCTAAATAAAAAATGAGAAAAAAAAAATTGGAAACAGTACATACAAATCTTATTTTTTTAAATAATTTTAAAAAAGACAGAAAAAGACACAATACAAAACCACGGTCTTTATGTTAGAAAAAGATCTGAGTCTGTCAAACGCTAACTCTGAACAGGTGAATAAGCCACAGGTAAAATGCATATTCTCTACTTTTGATTAAAGGGGAGCGACTGAATCTTTAAGGGAAACGCAGTTTTGAAAATAAACCAATAAAGCTCCATATGTTGCTGGTTAGGGGTAGAGCCCTCCAAACATCTGCACTGACACATTAATATGTGCAAAAAAAAAACCCCACTGAATTTCGCATTTTTCGATGACAAAGTAAACCTGTTCTATCAAGCCTTCATTGTTGTATACATCCAATATCCACAGTTTAAATCAGATGCGATTAAAAAGGTTGAGCGCATCAGCTGACCTGTGATGCTTCAATCGGCGTGGAGGAGGGAAACATCAGTGAGGGGAGTGGAATGTGAACTCGTTTAAAGATTAGTGTGTTTATACGAGGAGATTAGACAGAAAAATATCAGGTTAATTCATTGCAGGGTAATTAAAGGCGCGTGCGCCCATGCACGTGTATCCATACACACATACGCAGCGGGAATGTGTCTTAAATTGATTTCCTTCTCTACAGTCTCTGCATCCATGGAAGCCTGGGCTCCTTTCAACCCCTACTTGCCATTAACCAAGCTCTCTGCTGGGCAGAGATGCTCCAGACCTCCCTGGCCCCTCCCTGACTTAGACCCTCAAGCTATATCCCCCTGTGTATGTGTGTGAGCATGTGTGTGTGCGCGTGCATGTGTGTGTGTGCATGTTTCTGCTGTGATGCACGGGAATGTTCTGAGAACGTGAAGGGAGCTTGCAAACATGAGTCTGAAAGCACTATATGAAAATGTATTCACTACACATAAAGATGGGCACAGGCATACACACATGAAAACCACAATGCCCAGTGCATGTGCATGTGTGTGTGTGTGTGTGTTAGTGTGCGTGCATATGAGAGAGAGACACTGTATGGGCCCCTTATACCCTAATCACCACTCTTTTATTGTTCCTGGTTGACAGAGAAAACTAATGAAGATTGGGGCCGAGAGCCAGTGAGATGGCTCAGACAGGGACAAGCATCTACACACACACCACACACATATATACACCCTTGCATACACGCACACACACACACCACACACATCACACACACACACACACACACACACACACACAGTCCTATCGCATATCACTGTCACTGTCAGATGGAAGGTGTTGTCACCAGGGGAAGAAAAAAAAAGATCCCACTGAGAGAAACATTTTTGTCTGAAAATTTTTGCAGCTTGGAGCCTGCTGTTGTATTTTGGCAGCGCAGCAACAACTATATTCAGAAGGAACCCAATTTTTTCTTTTTCTTTTTTCTTGCAGAAAAATACAGCGGGCTAAAGAAATCCCTCTTCACGACAGGAATCACACCTCCAGGTCGCAGGGAGCAGACAATTAGCATGCAGCGTATAAGTCATCAAGCAACTTCTAAAAAACACCAGAAAGAAATGTCCAAAACCCAAATTGTTGGAAAACCAGCAAGAGGGTGGTCAGGAAACAGCAGGGAACTGCATAAATTATTGCTCAAAAATGTCTAAAATGATTGAATATCAGCAAGACTTCCCTGGAATTAAATGCAATATCCACAACTAACGCCATACCTCAACACATCGATTCTAGATATTTCATGTTGTGTGTCTTTCTGTGGGTTTTCTTAGGGTTCTCTGGTTTCCTCCCACAATCCAAAAACATCAGCAGCGGGTCAATTGAAGACTGAATTGCCCTCATGTGAGTAAGAGATTGTTTGTATGTATGCTAGAGTGTATGCAGGACAGTATGTTTGAGTGGTGCAGGACAGTATGTAAGAGTGGTGCAGGACATGTATGCTAGATGTGAGACAGTGGTGAGGCGTGCTGTAGTTGTGACAACAAAGTTCAAGGTGAAGATGGCACTGCATCAGGGTTCAGCCTGATTCCCTTCCTGTTTGAGGTGGCGATGGACAAGCTGACAGATGTGGTTAACTGGAACCCAAATGGACCATGATGTTTTGTGATCTGTAGTGAGAGCAAGGAACAAGTCAAGGAAAATATACAGAGGTGGAGGTATGCTCTGGAAAGCGGAGGAATGAAGGATAGTTGCAGCAAGACAGGGTATATGTGTGAATTAGAAGGACCCATATGGAACGGTGAGGCTACAGGGAGTGGAGATAAAGAAGCTGGAAGATTTGAAGTACTCAGTACTTAGTAACAGTCCATAGCAATGAAGAGTGTGGAAAAGAGGTGAAGAAACAGGTTCAAGCTGGTTGGAACAGGTGGGGAAAAGTGTTACAAAAGTGTCAAGTGGTACTATGCAATAAGAAAAATATCAGCCGCAATGAAAGAAAAGGTCTTCAAGACAGTTGTGAGGCCAGTGATGGTGTGTGGTTTGAAGACAGTGGCATTGAAGAAAAGACAGGAAGCAGAGCTGGAGGTACAAGAGATGACGATGTTGAGGTTCTCTTTGGGGAGTGACGAGCATGGATAGGATCAGGAATGAGTCTATCAGAGGAACAGCACATGTTAGATGTTTTGGAGAGAAGGTCATAGAAGCCAGACTGAGATGGTTTGGTCATGTACAGAGGAGGGATTGTGAATATATTGAGCAGAATGATGCTGGGTCTGGAGATGCCAAGCAGGAGGTCTAGAGGAGGACCAAAGATTTATGAAGCTAGGTGGTTTGAGAGATCCAGGATAATAGGGTTGGATGGGGAGGTTGATACATTGTGGCCGAAAGGAAAGGAGGAGGAGGAGGTGGTTGAAAGATGTCAGTATGATACGAGTATGATATTAAAAACTCCACAAATTCCCGGAAAGCAATAATGGTCACTTAATTTGACTGTAAACACAGTCCTGATCTCATCATCAGGTGTGTTTCACTGTCTTTTGTGTTTTGTATTGTGGATAATTGAAAATTATCGGTAAATGTCACAATCAAAAAGAAGAGCAATTTTCCCCGCAACAAAATTTCTAGATTAAACTGATGAATAAATGCTATGACAAAAGCAGAAAAAAAAGTTGTGACACATGTGAGAAATACTGGCATCTACTTGAGGGCTTAATTTCTCTATTAGTGAAAAAAAGCCTGTAATTTCCCTCTTTTTAATAACCCTGGAATGTACATTAGTTTTCAATTTACAGCTGACCTTTCACTGGACGTGAACTGCTTACATTTCTGTAAATAATTAAGAACTCAGAGCTTCTGGGAATGGAAGGGGGGTCCATTTCAGTGAATCGAAGTAAAAGAATAATCTAGTCATTATCAAAAGCACTTCAAGTGGAATGGCATAAATGTGTTATCTCAAAGATATACTCTTTTCAGAAACAAGCAAAAGTCAGAAACTGCTTAACTACACCCCATTTTTTTCTTTTCTGTTTTTAGGCAGAAATTTTGTGCAGCACTATAATGGTTCCCTTTTACCGGGTGTTTCTGGACTCTTTATGAAATAAATATAATCCTAAAACTAACAAAGTTGACAAAAATATTATGGTATTTCTGAGACGGGAAACAGTCGCTGATTGCAACCTTTTGACCACAAGCGTATATAAAAACTGCAGCCTTATGCAGCTTTTTTCGGCCAGACTGTGTAAACACGGCAGAAACTTGCAGCTTTAGAGGGCGATTAATATTGATGTGCACTGCAGACATCCGACAGAACGAGGGAGAGAAGAAGATGGAGGTGGAGAAAGATTGGAGGGATGTAACACACTCCCAAATACTGCAGACATTTTGTCAGTAAACAAGAAGTAATGTTGGCTTAGCTGGATTCCACTTTAATTAGTTTTTATGTGTTGTCTCACCTAAACTGCTGTGGCTTTTTTTCAGGGGGGGAGTTACTACCGAAGAAGAAGAAAGGAAACTTGATGAGTCTTTCTTTGCTTTGCTCAAGCATTATTCAGTTTCCTCTCGTTCTACTGCCAGCAGTCAGGATGGGTCCAGTGTTGAGCCACAGATATGCTGATTTTTTACCCCCACAGTGGAGAAATTATTTTCAAACTAATTTGTTAGACGTCAATGAGAGCTTGCCGATAAAAGGGTAAATGTTGGCTATCCTGGGTCTGTGATTTTTTTGTTCATACATTTAGTAATTTTTGGTGTTTAGTGTTGCCAGAAACTACATTTCCTAGTTAAGAAGAACATTTTCCCAGCCACTTTACATGACTATTTTGAAAAGGATATAAAGGACGATCGGGGATAGATATGGAATTGGTATAAACAACAACAAAAATAAAAACAAAAAATACAAGAAACAAAAACAAAACAAGTTAACAAACAAAGCAAACACATCTTCAATCTACCTTAATATATAGATATTTTCAATCTACCTTTATATATGTATATGTACACACACACACACACACACACACACACACACACACACAAATGTATAAATACATACATATATGTGTATATACATATTATCTATATATATTATATATGTAACATATATAATATATACATATATCATAGCTTATTTCTTTGATTTTTGTTTTTGTAAATAGCTCATAGTCTCTCAAAGAAACGCTAATGCCACAAAGCAAGAGTTAAACAGTAAACTGTTGGATTTCTCAGACAACAATTGTTAGTTGAACCTGCTGGAGGAGTGAGATGTAGACTCAACCGACAACTTGTGGTTTTGTTCAATCATGACGCTGCTTACTGCTGGGATCAGACCCTTGTAAACATGACAACAAAAGCACCGCTGGCAGTTTCGAATAACCTTGTGAATTTATGAGCAGCAGCCTTTTGTTTACATTGGTACACAATGTTGTCCTTAGTATCAACCCATTGCTGTAAATGAAAGCACCACAAGTGGTTTCGCTGTGACAACAAATGACTCCATGTCGAAGGGTTTTGAGAGAAAAAAAAAGGAGTTGCTATGCTGATGCGGTCATTTTTCTACCCCTCTTCCTGGCAGAGGCGTTATCTGCTTATTCTGAGTCACTAATGATCAAATAAATTACTTGTTTACCATTTATCAAGCTGCAGCAAAGAGAAAATTTGTGGGATTTAAAATTTCACGCTCAAGTTGGCATTTAACGAAATGGACAACGTGCAGACTCTGTGTTCATACACGCTGAAATACTTTGTATGGTGACATATGATGGTAGAAAAAAAGCGCGAGTGAGGACATGGTCTGCAGAGTCTGATAGGTTGTAGATGAAATTAGAATGTAATTTAAAACAATGGCTTACTACAAAATAATGATCGTGGACATATTTTAGAATCCGACATTTTTCACAGTCCGCTAAACCTTTTATTCAGCCGGTTCAAACGAGTGGCAGACTGACAGCCGGATATGGAAGCGGTGCCTTTGCGTTACTTTTTACCCTCTGATTACAAAAGCGATGCCAGAGTGGGTTGACACTGTGGAACATCTGTTTAAAAAGTGAGTCATAGTTTCCCAGACAAGGTCTTTATCGATGCATGTCATCTGCTGTCCAATTACGCTGTTGATTAAATCAGGTAATCCTGCTTTAACAAGTCTTTAACCAGCATGGTCTGCTGTACTAACCTAAATCTTACACCAAGTGTTGAAGTCAGTATGACGTACTTGAATTATTACACAATCACATGTTGAGCACTTGTCCATAAAGACTTAGGCTCATACAATCACAGAAAATGCACTAATACACTTCTTACTGTACCTGCTATATACAAAGTATTATGGCTTTTTTTTTTCTCTGATGCTTTGGACCAAAATGCAGCATGAGGAGATTATATTTAAAATCAATTTCAATTCCCAAAGAGATACAAACAGACATGCATATGCTCTGCTATGCCTAAAGTTCTTTGTGCAGTGTGTTGATGTGCCGGTGAAAAACACAGAATCAAAAGTATCTCAGATTTCAGGCTTGGACCAACATGACTGGAACCTTCCTTAAAATTCTTTAATCCCGTGGACAAGAGCTTAGGAACTAGACCAGGTCAAAAACGAAATTAAGCAAATGCATCGGCCTACGGTACAATAAATGAAATTGCTGAGTTTCTATTTTAACTGAGAACGATCATTTGCGGTAACATTTATTGTGACATGGATAAGAGAGAGGAAGCAGCAGACCAGATTGAAATTCTACCTCACATGTTTTTTAGTCAGCTCCAATTGTGTCTTGACACTCACCATTAATAAGTTAGCAAACTGCAAATTGGCCTCAACAACAGCATTGTTTAGGCAACACGCATACGTAAACACAGCAGCACTCGTCTATTATCATGCTAAACACGCCCCAGTGCTTATATAATCATGAAATCATAACATAAAGGCACAAATACACAGTTTTAATATATTATGAAGCATTAAATAACCTCCATCTGTCTACAAAATAATAAAGTGAAATTAAATCCGCCTGTGTTAAAAAAAGTCCCAATTTGCTCGTTATATTATTTCATGTTTGCTTGTTATGGAGAAGTACAACGAGGAAATAAACAGTTGTTTCCAGTGTGATACTCTAAATATTTGACAACACTTACTGCCTTTCCTCTGCATCGCCATCATTATCATCAACGGCTGCTCCCCAAACTCACACTTTACACCCTCCAACTATCAGTATCTATGCGTGTGACAGTGACCCAGTCCCTGTGAATGAGTTATGCATAAGTGTGTAAGACACGCACACACACACACACACACCACACAAAGCTCCGACAGAGAGGAATCTAATTTAACACTTGACTGAACAGAGATTGGCCGACACTCCCAGTCCCTCACCGGCCAAGCAGGGACACTCTACAACCAAACCTCAGTGTGTGAGTGTGTGTATGTGTGTGTGAGTGAGTTTGTGAGTGTGTATGTACGTGTGTGTGCGCGCACACGTGTGATGATAGCTACAGAAAGCCAGCGGGTGAGAGAGAATGAGTGAGCCAGCTAGAGGGAAGTCATGAAGAAGGAGAGCAATGAGGCCGCCTGAAAGAAAGGGACTATTTAGAATTCAGAGTGTTGCAGGTCCGCTGGCTGCCAGTTCCCTTCAGGCTTCCACATGATATTCACTAACCCACGTTACAATGGCAAACATATGTAAATCTGCCGGAGCACCCGATTCAATCAAACCCAGGCACAAAGCCACCGACATAGCCAGTTCCACCCGGCGGAAAAAGACACGTTCAGGGCAAACGCACACTCATAAAAATGGAGGAGTGTGTCACTTATTTATACTAGCTCAAACTCAGTGAAGGCCCCTCGAATGCAAAGTCCATTAGAACTAAAAAAAAAAAGAAACAAGAGCCATTCCCAGACATTTTTCTCAATTACTCATCTCAATTCGCCGATTATATTTTTTTACATGTATTTGTTTTAGTGTCATTTTTTTTCGTCCCCCAAAAGTTTGAATAGTGAGCAGCTCAAAGCATGCCAAGCAGAATGTGCACATGGGGATGCATTTAAGAAAAAAACAAAAAACAGATAAGTCATTGCATGTTTTAGCTCATAAATAAGACGGCTAAGTATCTGGCAAACCATGCCAAGATTCTTAATGACAGGGTTTTTCTTTTTTCTTTTTTTTTTGTTTTAATAGTGCCAACACCTGAAAGCCATAAAAAGGTTAGATAAAAATGCCTAGCAAGTAAAACACATTTTAGACCAATACTGAAAAAATCATAAATAATAAAAACACAAAAAAAAAACTCACTTGCCTTCCAGTGTGCCTGTCCTGTTTTCCATCATTGGGCAGAATCGAATCATATTCTTATTTTGAGGTGATACTTCTACGCTTCACATCAAACTGCGCTCCGTATCAAATGTAAACCAGAACCGATGACCGACAAGTTGCGAGGGTTTGCCCACGATGTGAAGTAACAGCCTTCTGCTCAGAAACATTTGGAACGACAGTAGACCGCATGACTGCAGAACACGAAAAAAAAAAACGTGTTTGTTTTTATCAGTCACAAGGGTCAAAACCGACCCCCTGTATCATAAAAAAAAAAGGAAAAAGAAATAAAAGACATATTGAACATATTTTTTTTGGTTCCAGGTGTAACACTAATGGAATAATACAAACTGCCTCATTCTGCCACTTTATTGTCGCTGGTCTTAATGACACCCATCATTGCGCCCTGACTGCGAGGGCTGGGCGGCTCCTCTCAATGGAGAGACGTGACAGCGTTTATTTGTTCATTACAAAGCCCTTAATTAGCCACTTACATAACAGCTGTGTCATAGCAGGTAAACACAGGTGTAATTAATAACAGTAATTACAGTACCGTTCCATTAAGGTGGGCCGAGGCTGTGGAGCTCGGCGCGTTTCGCTGCAATGGCAGACGCTCACCGAACTGACTGAGACCATAATTATGGTCATGAATTAAACCCATGTTTCCAGCCTTCGCTCCGCCGTCTCGCATTGTTTTGGTCGGATCAGCGGCTGGTTTTCACCCATCCCGGTCGCTGATTCGACCATCTTTCTTATTGAGTAAACTATATAGATGTGAAATTTCAACAAAGGTTCAAAAACCTTCCCGAAACAAAACATCTCTATTGATGAATGTTTCATTTGGCAATTTATGTGTTGGATTTTTTTTATTTTTTGTATGTTGTATCGTCTATCGTTTGTTATTTGTTATCTACAGGAGTGTCTCGGAAAATTAGAATATTGTGATAAAGTTCTTTGTCTTCTGTAATGCAATTAAAAAAAAACAAAGTTTACTTTTTCATGATATTTTAATATTTTGAGATAGGATTTTTGAGTTTTCTTAAGATGTAAGCCATAATCAGCAATGATAAAATAATAAAAGGCTTGCAATATTTCAGTTGATTTGTAATGAATCCAGAATGGATGACATTTTTGTTTTTGTAATTGCATCACAGAAGATACAGAACTTTATCACAATATTCTAATTTTCTGAGACAGTCTTGTAAGTCTTATCAATATATCCATGGAAGATGCTGTATTTATGTGAAATTTAAACAATTGCTCAAAAACTTCCTGACAAAAAAACATTTTCTTTCTTTGTTCCTTGTATCACTCACAGTTTGTTATTTGTCACCTGAATAAAAGAGTAAAGCATAAAATCTGAACATGCAAATTGAAGATTTTTGTCCAGATAGGTTGCCGTCAAAAAGTAAGCATAAAGCTGATATTGATATTGTATTGTATAAACAATATGCTGCTAAATAATCAATAATCATGTACAATAAACAGTATCCATGTGAAATTTAGATAAAGATTAAAAACCTTTCTGCAATAAAACTTCTCTCTCGATGAATTTCAAATTGGCATTTTATGTGTTTTAATTTCATTTCATTCATGTATCTTGTATCATTGCCCATTATTTTGCATTTTGTCTGTGTGTCAATTCGTACATTGAATCAAACATTTTTGTTCAGATAGGATGCCATTAAAACCAATCATCAAGCTGATGTTGATACTGCTTTGTGTTAATAATATGCTGTTCACTGATCAATATATTCCCCGACATCCCTTTTTTTCTTTACCTGTGGTTCTTGTACTGAAAAAAAAGGAATGAATTTAAAGGATAGAAAAAAACAACCTTCCAGCACTTATTGGTTAACTCAAACAAAGCATGTGCAAACGCACTGCGTGGGATTGTGATCTTATTAGGAGGTCGATGGTTGATCATGATCAGAGATAACGGCAAAGTGGATAACTGTAAACAATCCACGGCCTCCCCCTGACACTCCAGGGGAATATCATCAGTCCTTATGAGCCAAATGTCTCATCCCCGTAATGACCCGCCTCCATCGGGGTGGATCTACGGCACCGGAGCGCTCTTAGATAACTGGAAAATCCTCGGTATTTGTTTGCATTTGGATTTGATGTTGTTCTTTATCTCGTTGCGTTTTAATACGGGAAAAAAACCCTTGTGGCATTAGAATAGAAAGCTATTCTCAGATAGCATTGGCTGACCCCCACAATCCACCTACCCATCTACCCACACACACACACACACACACTCACACACAAACTGTATTGACTATCAGCAATGACCATTGAAATCCATTAGGCTAAATGATTCTAAACTATAGAGATAGCATGTGGCCGGCTCAATCAAACAAGAGTGCCTGTATCGATACTGAACAATTGGAGCAGTGCTGATACAGTGGAAAAAGTGAGCAAGGGGAGGGATCGAGGCCTCTTAGATCGAAGGCGGATCGAGAGGAGGGGTGGCTAATAAATGTTTTCATTTGAGCGAGATACGGTGGGTGACTTCTCACCGAGGTGCCGAGAATGTGCTCGATAGTCATCTAAAATGTTATTTGTTCATTCTTAATATGCTGAGATTATTTATGAATTGGGAGAATTTGCCTTCTATGGAAAAAAAATCGTATCTGATTTAAAACAAGGAAAGGATCAGTTCAGTAACCTCAGTTTATTTAAAGCATTAATCTTATAAATATATAAAACATATGACATTTACTGTGTTGTAAATGTAAAAACAAATGAAAGACTTTAATTATCCACTTCCGGATGGCCTGGTTAGAGCCTTGCATGGGAGCTCTGCCCCCATCGCTCTGTGTGTGAGTGTGTGTGTGTGTGTGTGTGTGGGTGTGTGTGTGTGTGTGTTGTGTGTGTGTGTGCGTGCGTGCGTGCGTGTGTGTGTGTGTGTGTGTGTGTGTGCGTGCGCGCGACATGCTACATGTTATGGTTATGCTTTGTGTGGGTGTGTTTTATACATTTTGGCCTGAGTCAATTTTAAAAGATGTGCCTTTTTATCATTGTCTCAACTAACAATATATTATCATTATGATGGTTTGAACTAAAATACATTTTGAGTCTTAAGAGCTAAGTCAGTTGGCTACTGATAGTCAAAACTATTTCCCACAACTTGTCCATCAATTCCCTTTTTCTAGAAAAAGATACTTCTATATATACTTAATGTTATTCTATTTTCTCAGCAGATCACAATCCCTGAAACACATATGCAAAAGCCATCTTTGTGAACGTCGAACGGGCTCGACAAAATCCCAATTACTTGGACTGACCCAACACCTCGTCTCAGATCATAATTTCTGTGTACATTTATGGGTTACTGTATTTATACATTTCGGAAATTCAATAGTCCTCCATCTTTTTGCTGCACTCTTTCTGGCCTTGCATTCACTTCGTTAACTGGCTCAAATCTAATGAAAAACAGGCTAAATTAGCCTTTCAAACATAGCTTCATTTGGGCTTTATTAGGAGTCTGCTTATGTTATTGATTCTTTTTCGGTGTTGTCTGACCACATGTAAGTCTTTAACAAAAAGAGAAAACACTTGCATAATAAGAAAAGAAAATACTTTCTACAACCATAGACCTATTCCAAGGTCAAAGTCCAAAAAAAGCACAGTTTTTTGCTCCAATCATTTTATAGCTTCCATCAAACATCTCTTTTTAGCCAAATTTTGTGAGAAGTGATCAAGCAATTTTCAGAGAGCCCTGCTTGAGTGAACCATAGCAGATTCGTCCGACTCATTCTGCTTTCTGGGTCTGTATCGGTGTGAGTCCATGGCCCAAATTAATTTGGATTGTCATATCATGCACGCCGCAGCCAGCGGAGTTAATGTAAACAGGCCAAAGTCTGGCTGCCCAGTTCCATTTGCGTTCCTCAAGTTGAAAGTACCAGACTGGCAGAAACCGACAGATGTGGGGACGTGGTGAAATAAGAGGTGTAGAATATGGACTCCCAAATCATTTTTCCACTTCTTAACCTGGACTAATTTTGAAGTACGCGCGGATAATCTGGACATTTGCTTATGTACACTAATGGATGACAGGGGATTTTTAAGCCCCCATCCCTGGAAGAAAATCATAGTCAGATTTTACTTTGCATGTGAGTATTTTTGTCATTTAAGAGTATTGCATAAGGCTGTGCCATATCTTACATTGTAATAGATGTCTGATAGATGTCTAATAGAAAAATGGACAGTTACTGCCTCCTCAGTAGGCCCCATCCCACCAGCCCTTCCCTTTAATGGGGAGAGAAGCCCTGTTAAATGTTTGATGCTTTAAGACTGTTTCATTGTAAAAGGAACCAGAGCAGAGTGATAACAACACTGCATTATTCATAAGGGCCCTGTATCACTACACTCTTGTCTGTCTGAGGCAGAGAGCGATCAAGACAGAGGAAGAGACAAGAGAGATAGGACATGGAGAAAGTGATGAGCCCGGTGGAGATAGACGGAGAGAGACAAAGAGCTCGGGAGGTCAGCAAGACTGACAGGGACAACATTCCACTTCTACTTACAAATGAACAATCGATGTAGGAATCAAAACGTATCAATATCACGGGGACTAAACCAAACTCAACAACAAATGAACTAAAAAAAAAAAACAGCTTTTTTTTTCCCCTGACTGGTGGTACCGAGCAACGGCGAGGACCAGAAGTCCAGGTTCTGATCAGAAAGAACTTGGTATCAGATAATAAAACAAGTGCAGGGATGTGGACAGAGCAATAAGACAAAAAAAAGGAAAGAAAGAAAAAAAACAGGATTAGGAAGTAAATAAATTGATGTCCCATGTCTTGACCATGGTCAGCAAATTCAAGTAAACTCTGTGATGAGCTGAGGAGAAAGTGCTAATCTGTACACTTGTATTTATGTGAGTATATTGTAAGCCAGAGTTTCCTCTGGATTTAGTTAGTCCTTAGTCAGTCCCCAGATGAACAGGGGACTGACTGAGGGCGATATCGCAAGACCAAATTTCATCTGTCAAAGCGAATAAAACACAAGCCGGGAGACCCCTCTGATTATCATCCATCAGTAAAATGTGCTTTGTTCTACATGGATCTCCCTTTCGACTTAAGACCTGGTATAATGCATTAAACATCAAAAGTTAAACAGTAAAAATACTCTGCTGAGAAGAGCACTTCGAACTCTCACTGAAGTATTTCAACTATGCAGAAGTTGAGATATTCAAGCAGGCATTAATTTAACATCAGACAGATGTTCAATTTAAAGTTGAAATGAAAGTCCAAATTCATGTAAAAATCCAAACTGAGTCTTGAAGCCAACAAAATATCTACATAAAAGGATCTTTAAAAACAGTTTGTGTTTGTTAGATTTTTGTTTTACATCTACATATTTTTAGTGAAAAGTGAACACAAACCAAAGGGCCCAGCACATTTCTTGGTCTGCGTCAATCCAGTTATCAGCACTAATGAACAGGGAAGGAACGTTAACACCTATTTTAACAGTTAAAGATGACAAATAAAAGGGATGATGTTCCCAATGGTGAAATTGGGTGATATGGATTTGTTCTTAGATTTGGATTTATAATGGGAACTGAGGAAAATATCACATTATACAAGGCTAACTAAGGAAGCAATGTCAACGTCACAATTTGCTGTCCTGCAGTAATACACTAAATATTGCTTCTCTTGCAGCACTCTTAATATTTGATGGCGATACAATTTCAAGAAGAGCGAGACACCATCTCAAGAGCGGATCTAACAAAGCTGATACTATTAGAAATGCCCCAATCTAATCTCCCGAGCCGATCAGGGCCTTTATTAACTGATCAGTATCAGCTTTATAACATCAAGTGAAGCACATTCCTTTGTTTAACATCGACAGTCACATGTTCCGTAAATGGAGGTGGATGATTTGTGGTTGGACATAAAATCTGCTCGTCTCTGTGTATAGTGTCTTTATGGTTTTCAAGCTTTCACAGCTAAAGCAGTTCAAAACAACTCCAAATGAAAGAAATTCATTGAAATACTTCAAAAAACAAACCCGACAAAGGCTAGGACTCTCTTTTGGACAACCAAAACTTAGTCAACACATTCCTTGGTGGCACCTGGCTTATGGCAATCCAAGCCTTTAAACTGAGCAAAGCAGGGGAATTAATCTCCTCCTCTTCTATCCTGGAGTCAGATCAATGAACCCCACAGAACTGGATGTGCTGATCAATCGCCAATCTGGGTACACAAAGACTGAGTGGCTGGAACTTGAGACTTTATCAATTTATCGATACTTAAAATATATGTATTTTTTTTCCTCTACCAAAGGCTTGGTCTAGTTTGGTTTAACTAAGTTAATTAACAGCAGGCATGGGAGAGAGGAGAGAGGGAGAGCACGCGAAAAAAGCTTAGCAGACCCAAACTAAAGGATTTATTCCACTTGAACCAGACCAGACTTTGGTTCATATTCCCTTCTCAGTAATTTGGCAGCCCTGCTGTCCTTGAGTGTGGCCAAAAACAACAGAGGCAGTTTAGAGGAAGTGGTCCTGTAGTACTCAAAAACTGTTGATAGCAGTTAGGCGAACAATAAATCAAGGTCCGATCTAGTTTGATATTTGATCAGAAAGGACCTTCTGTCTTTATGTTCTAACGCCCAATCCATATACATCTAATCAATGAGAGGAGGGAGCCTTCTCACATGGGGTTTATTGCTGCATTTTGATTTGCTGAGTTGCGTTTCTGAGTGATGAGAAATCACGCCAAGGGCAAAAATACAACAGGTTTATCAACTCATCCATTACTTCCAACCAAGGCAAACAAACTAGGGGGTTCGAAAACACCTTACACAATCACACCAACTAAATCCAAAGCACCTCTGGCTGTGTGTTTAACAGCAAGTATCTGTCAGAACTGACATCAGACACCTTTGGCTGATAAATTATACAGCATTCTCTTACATGCAGGCAAGCAAACAAGCCCCCAGAACCATTATGGAAAAGAACCAAACATTTTCTTTGGAATCACGTGTCTGCACATAATACCCCAAGTTACTCTAATCCAACAGCACAAAAATCCTTTCCCCCCTGTAAAGCTGCACATTAAAGTTGCATGTACAAAGAACTCTTTTGAGGAGTAATAAGTCCAGCTCAATGCTCCATCAGAAATACCAGGAGCACCAGCCATACTGGATTTTTCATAATTAAAATGCTGTTTAAGAGGCTTCTCTCTGCAGTGTGGCATTCAGCATATATTGTTTTGCTTGTGTGAGGAGTAAAAGACATATGTGACCAAAACAACATAAAATGGTGGATGATATGGGGGATAAAAAAAAATCAATATGTGAGATACACACATCCCACACATCAGTCTGCACTGTACGTCAGTGCAGATTGATGGGTATGAAAATGTAGTTGTCCAGTAGAAGTATGCTGCAAAAACGTACACAAAAAATATGAATGGATATGTGCGCACACGTTCCCATGCACACACTGACACACTGTGCAGACTGGCTTTCGCATGAACTGATGCAGGCAGAGAGCTGTCACAGTAAATAAAAATACAATTTCCCAAAGTGACACTTCCATTCTGTTCAGCGCCCAGTCAACGGCCTGTAATTATTTTAAACATTCACAAAGATGTGTGTGTGTGTGTGTGTGTGTGTGTGTGCGCGCACGCATACATGTGCACACATAGATACTTCCCCGCTTCATCTATTACTCAGTTTCTTCAGAATGGCTGATCGTTCTTGGTAATAAAACTGCCGAGGCCTGCTATAACGCCAGGCTGTTGCCTTATCATAAACACAATTCTACATTGCAAGAATGCATGATTTTGTTGGATCAGATCGCTCCGGTCAGATTACCCCGAAAGAGAGTATTAATTCTAGAATTTAAGTTGTGGAGAAAATTCATCGAATACAATTCTTTCGTAGGTAGAAATTGTTTTTTCACTGCTAGTGAAACCACAAAAAAACTGCAACTGAATAAAATATCGTTATTAACTACTATTACTTTCTTAGAGGGGAAGCAAACGTGTCAGAACATTTCATATTCTAGAAAAAGGGGCTTTAATAAACTGTATAACTGTATAATTATGCTTATTTATTGCTAAAGGTGAACTGTTTCTATCTATCTACTTCTCACATTTTGTATCAATTTATTATGCATTTTCTTCTATAGATCACATTGAATAATCTAAATACAGTGCACACATGAAGCAGTCTGACCATGTAGAACCTGTTAAAATTAGGCAAATAACTCGTTCACTTACCAATTTTAAGGTTGTATCTGTTAATTTGACTCAAATGTATGTATTAGTTTTACTTTAGAATATACAAACCCCAAATTGCAGTGTTCTCTCCAACACCCTTTGGTACTTGCCAAGTCCTGATTTTTTTTTTTTCTTATATTTAACAATAAATGCTGTTGAAATGTATTCTTAGCAATTCTTTTTTACAATTTGGACAAAACATGTAATGGTGAGACTCATAGAGAGGTCTTCTGACCCCAAGGATTTTAGAGCACAAGCAGTGCTTTGATTTTTTTTTTAATTGATGAATAAATTGAAAATGTTTATGTCAACATCACTTAAGTTGGAAGTTGAAAAATGAAACTAAATAAAACAAAACACTACCTCTATAGAGCAAAATAAAATCCCCTAAATGTATTCCCCATTAATAAAAGAAATAATAAAATAACCTTTCCTATCTTTTTTTATTATTATTATTGAATATGGAGCAACTGTGTTGTTTAATGATTTGCATCTGGCACTTGGTGGTCAAAACAGAAGGACATGCACAGCAGACATATGACATGCAAGACCTGTGTCAAGATAATTGAGACAGTATCTATTCGGATTTCTAACTCGAATATAATGGCCAATGGTGATATGAAGGCCATATGACAACTTGGACACCTCAACGAATTGAAAATGGATCAACCAGACTAGATTATAACTGTTGGCATTGTTGTTTCTTCCTTGACACCTTCTAATGCTTATTTGAAATCTCATGAAGGGTCGTGTATTTATTATTCCTTTTTAATTGGGTTATTTTCCGATAAATTATCTCCACAAATTCTTGAGCCGATTCAACAATGGTAATTGTGTTTTTATCCAATGCCAATTTCTTTACAATTATTATCAAATTTAGAGCTTGTTTCTTCCTGGCATATAGTATCAGTCTCTGAATTTTATTCTTGGAAATATTTTGCCAAGTTTTTTGGAAACTAACAAGTGCTATAATAGTGCATTACTATAAACTTTGTCAGTGAGTGTGGAGACACTCTAAGCTACTGAGATTAGCTGGTGAAACCAAGAACAAACGGGGACGTGCGCCAGAACAATAAACCCAAAGCAAATCGAAAACAGATCTGTCAGAAATGTTTGTCCTATTTTACTTTTCCAAAACTGGGTGCAAGCTTAAAACTTTTTAAAATCAAATATTAATTGTCAACTTAGCAGCAGTGGGACCTACATTTGGCCTCCATCTAGCCCGTCTTGTTGTTGCACTCTGCTGCCATGTCCCTGCCTGCCTGCCCTGACTAATGGCTACACGGTTCCCCAAAGTGCCCTGGAGTGCCCTTTTGCATTCGAAGCATGGACATTCCATCACACGCACACAAGAGTCAAACGCACAAAAACACATCGTTTCTGGGCAACACACACCCCATGACTTTCTCCTACTAAGGAATTCCTCTGGGCAAGGACGGGCGGGGGCTTCCCACTTGCCAAATATCGTGCATAATGTGTTTTGAATAATGCAAATGTTGGAGGCAGCAGACGTCAGGTACAGCATGTTTCCTGCCCAAAAAGAGGACAATTTCAGGGCTACACGCTTAAGTGGCCATGTACTATTCATGTTGGAAGAGGGGAAGAACGTGGAGCAGTGTCTCTGATGAGGGTGCCCTCTCCTCAATGCATATATTTCTGCATTGCGATCTCGAGTCTTTTCAATAAGGTTTTCAATAAAATGATCATTTTTTCAAAAATGGCGATGTCGGAGAACCCCGGGCAGAGTCAGGCTGCCCCTTTCACTCACTTAACGTGTTAAAAGGGAGATTTTTAAACATTTCTACAGAGACGTATAGTGATAAGGAGGAAGGGGTTAAAAGGGGGCAGAAAACTAGCTGTGGCGCCCCCTTAAGAGTACAGCTGAAAAGAAAAGAAAAGAAGATGCTCCAAACCATCTAAAATACGTCTTCGAATACAACTTAATTTATTCGGACTTTATTCTTCTCAGTCTTTTTTACGTTTTTCCTTTTTTCGATTGGGAAAGATCAAATGTCCATTTTCTTGGTTCTTTTTTTTTTCAGCCTCAGGTTTTTGTTGCTTCTTAATTTACTATTTTATTTTTTTCTTTCTGTCTTTCATTGTCTCCCTATATATTTCTTATTTTGAGCCAGGATATACCACCCCTTGTTTCTTTTGTAAACCTTTAATACTCTACTTCTATTCTGTGCGTTGAATGAAAATAACACACCAGGATTCAGCTTTTTCACACAGTTGCTAAAACTGAACATGGACAAAGTGCATAAACAAACAAAATATCAAGGCGGCAGTAAAGCTCATGGAAGTCTGACTGGCGGAGACGAAACAGCTCCGCAGAGAGAAGAACTCTGTGTTACTGCTGCTTAGTTTTCCACCATTCATCACTGGCACCGTTGCTGATGTTTGTGCAATAGCCCAGCAGATAGTATGACCAACGGGAGCAGCTTGCATTGGCCCAGGAGACCGACTAATCCCCCCGTGGCCGTGGCTAAAAATGCATGTAAAGGGATTTGAATCAACGGAATTGTGTATAGCCTGGCATTGCCAGACCAAATCATCAGCGTGAATCGTTCAGCTACTTGTCAGTTTGGTTTAGATTTCGGGTGAGTGTTAAACAACCATCAGGGACCAAAACACCGTCATGGACGCAACCGTCTTGACTCGCAACCAATCGGCACAGAGGTGTGTGTGATGCAACTATAAGTCAGTAAAATAACATGCAATGAAAAAACCGTTTAGAGAAATTGTACGTGTCTTTGGGAGCTGAGAGAGTAAGGAGACAAAATGCAGCAATTGAATGAAGTCCAGAAAATGCATGAACCTTTTCAACAGAGGATTTACTTGTGTTTGGGTTGATCTTTTAAAATAAATAAACCACCCCGGTCCTTCAATCCAATTCGGCGGCAGCAGCTACCGTGTGTTTGGAAGGACGTCTCTGTCAATTCCCAGCCCTGGGTAGCTGGTGGCCTTTCGTTATGTAAACAACTCCCACCTGCTACAACCTCAGATTCCAGAATTTCCTGTATCTTTGGAAATCGGAATCCATGGGAGGGGTCATAAATATAATAGGGAAACAAAAGCACAAGGTTAGTGAAATTAGAATTAGACCAGCCATAAAGGATAAATCAGTAACAGCAAATTTCCTAAAACTAAAACAATAGAAAAAAAATTAAAACAGAAAAATAAAAAAAAAACAAAGTACATAGTTGCACGAGAAATTTTCATAGCTAGAAAAACTCAATTCCTCCTTATAACCAACTCCTAAGAAAATCACGATTCAAATAAAAAATTGAATATGTGAGAACACAAAAAAAGATACACAGAAAACATTTTTCAATTGTATAAGTCTAAAATGTAAAATGTAAAAATCTTGTTTTTTCCCTTAATTTTAGTACACATCCATAGCAATTTATTTGTTTTCCTTCTTTGATTGTGAGCAAATGGTAAAAAGATTTTCATTCCTATTGGTGTATTTATCTGTGTATATGCTCATAACTGCAATATTTCATAACAGCTATGTGTAAAATATTTTTTCATACTCTTGTGCACTCCTTATCTTTCACTTGTTACTTAAGACACTTTATAGTTTTCACTTGTTACTTAAGAAACTTTATAGTTTATTTGTATTTCTTATTCTACCTTTTTCTCTTATTTTTTTACTGTCTATACAATTTTTCAACTGCTATTTATTATTGTTATATTTTTCTTGTAACTCTGGCACAACAATTTCCTTATGGATAAATAAAGTTATTCTTATTCTTATTCTTAATTTTATTCTTAAAACAGAATCAACATAATGAGGCATCAGATTTCCACTAAATAAATGTATTTTTTTCTTTTAACAGAGGGATAACATCAGGTTCCCCTTTAACATACGTGATTTTTATTCTCATCAGTTGACCTCTATAGTACATTTATGTTTCTTTTTTTTTAGCTTTAATTTAGCCGCATGTATTGTTGAAATTTGTGTGCATTAAACCTCCTGCAGACCACCTTGCCCCTCCCTCAGCGCCTAATAACATACAGCATGAAATATTGTTCCTGCTGAAAGAAACAAGTGATGAGTATTCCGGAGATTTCCTCTGAGAGTTCCCGACCGAGGTGTGGCTGTAAAATGTAATTAAATAGACCGTTTGCAAGACTCAGAAGAGAGGATGTTTGTGTCTGTGTGAGGAACACAGATGTGTCTTCGGCAAGCGGTTGAAAAAAAAGCTCAGGATGAGCTAAGTGTAATGCATGGTATGTTTACTTTCTTTGTAACCCAAGTGGTAATGGGGGGGGGGGTTGGGAAACAGATTGTAGAAAAAAAAAAGACAACAAATACAATATGTAACATTAGACATTGTTGCTTGCAACAAAAAAAAAAAAATCTCTGCAAAAATGGGGGCGATTGTTTTGTATTAAAATGATGCCGGAGCAGTGGAAGAAAAAAACAAGTTAGTACCTGAAGATTTAAAAAAGTTGTAATCTCATGCACTTTCTTTAGATTCATCACTTTTTTTGAAGTTGCTGTTGTCAATGCACCCAGGATTTTCAGTGATGAATGTGGTGCATTAAACCTAAATGAGAGCACGATGTCCTCAAACAAGGACTTCTCAACTGCTTGAAATAATGCATTATTTTTCAATGCAATTAAAATCTGTAAGTAATACAGCAAACTAAGATAACAAAAGTAAAAAAAAAAAAAAAAAAAATCAAGACACAACCACCAGAAGAGCCTATAGTTAAATTAAGACAATCCAGAAGTCAAAATAAACAATTAAAACTTTTTGTGATGAAATCAGCAGCATTGAGATTCAATGCCAATTTCACATTGATCAGTGTAATTTGCTTCTGCTGCCACTAGCAGGCAAAAATACGACGAGTGACCGTTTGTAGAAGCTTAAAGTGCTGATGGCTCATAACAAAATGTCCCCATACGGTATTACCAACCAGGGTTACTGAGGGTACAGGTAACACACCTACATTTTGGGATGGCCTGCACAGTGATAAAGAAATAAAAGCCCTTCTCATTCCAGTGCTGGAATATAAAATTGGAGACATGCCTGTTGCTGGTAGGCTGAGCATAATGAAATGTTGCCCACGGGACCAGTGGCCAACCTCCGTCACAAGTCATCACATTGCTTTCCATCATTCTTATTTTTACGTTCTTGCTTGTGCTGCCTCTATTTGCTTTCGTCTGGTTTTACGGCAGCTGGCATCCGGAGACTTTTGTCGCTGCCATCTTCATCTTCTGCTCTCCCTAAATGTCCATTGCTGTCAGTCTTTCAATTCCAGCTGTCCCTCTTCCCCTTTTTTTCTTTCATCACTGTGATCTATAAGCTCCACTCTTTCTCATCCCTCTTTGCTAATACATTACTTATTCATGTCCTGTTGTCTTTAAGAAACTTAAAATATATTCCATCCCTCAGGAGCTACTTTCATGCCTAAATTTACTTCTAGCTCCTATAATTTTCTAATGAAAGCGCATCCAGAACAGCTTCTGCCAAAAAAACTGGTTGGAGTGGCATCACATTGTATTTGCAAGATGTGATGTCAAGATTTGAGCCAGTAGAAAAACGCTGGCTGAAAAGAATTTTAAGGATACCTGTTGTTTGCTGGTTGTATGTTTTACTATGCTATTAAAAAGAGAAAAAGAAAAAGAAGGTCCTGATTTGTCTGAGTTTGTCTTTCAATGAAAGAGGATATGCAAACCCTCCTTTACAAGTATTTTCTGAATTGAGACTGGCTGATTTAGAAATGTCCCTCTGTGAGCTGCCACCTCACTGCGGTGGAGTAGTTTGCGCATCCGATTGATCCTGACGATGTCGGGGGCTTTATGCCCCTGGAAGGGTACCGGCGAGGGATCAGACAAAGCATGGCTCAGAAGACCACCTGTGAAGAATGCAAATTTTGGATGCAGTTTTCCCTTGACCGGACGTGAGTCACCGGAGCCCCTTGCTGGAGCCAGGACCGGGAGCAAGGCTTGATGGTGAGCGCCTCGTGGCTGGACTTTCACCCTTGGGGCTCGGCAAGGCACGGCCCGAAGAATTGACAT
Source organism: Fistularia commersonii (assembly GCF_037954325.1). Taxonomy (NCBI): domain Eukaryota; kingdom Metazoa; phylum Chordata; class Actinopteri; order Syngnathiformes; family Fistulariidae; genus Fistularia; species Fistularia commersonii. The sequence goes on along the minus strand of NC_141316.1, from coordinate 1,763,075 downwards.
GAGACCTTCTTCCCCTGGGCTCACCAAAGCTAGGACCAACAGGATCGGGTGCAGTGTGACCCGGGCGGTTGCCAGAGTGGGGGATTGTGGCAGTCCGATCCTCGGCTGCAGAAGCTGTCTCTTGGGACATGGAATGTCATCTTCTTGGCAGGGAAGGAGCCCGTGCTGGTGCGTGAGGCTGAGAGATTCCAACAAGCTGTAGACTCACCCCAACGCACAGTGTGGGGTCTGGAGTTACCAATGGTGAAAGGTGCTTGCATGTGGGGTTCAACCCGGTGGATGAGAGGGTAGCCTCTCTTCACCTTCAGGTGGGGGGACATGTTCTAACCGTTGTTTGTGGCTGTGCACCTAACAACAGTTCAGTTTACCTGCCCTTCTTGGGGTCCCTAGAGGGGCTGCTAGAGAGCGCTCCTACCAGTGACTCCCTTGTAATACTGGGAGACTTCAATGCTCACGTGGACAATGACAGTGCGACTTGGAGGGCGTGACTGCGAGGAACAACCTTCCCCGATCTGAACCCAAGCTGTATTTTGTTGACTTCTGTGCTCGTTACAGATTGTCCAGAACAAACACCATGTTCAGGCATGAGAATGTCCATATGTGCACTTGGCACCAATGCACCTTATGCCGCAGTTCATCGATCGACCTTGTGGTCGTGTCGTCGGACGAGCGGCCTCATGTCCTGGACACTCGGGTGAAGAGAGGGGCGGAGCTGTCAACTGATCACCACCTGGTGTTGAGCTTGCTCTGATGGTGGGGGAGGATGCCGGTTAGACCTGGCAGACCCCAACGTATCGTGAGGGTCTGCAGGGAACATCTGGCAGAGTGCCCTGTAGGACAGAGTTTCAACTCCCACCTCCGGCAGAGCTACAACCACGTCCCAAGGGAGGCGGGGGACATTGAGTCCAAATGGGCCAAGTTCCTTGCTTTCATTGTCCAGGCAGCAGACTGGAGATGCGGCTGTAAGGTGGTCGGTGCCTGTTGGGGCGGCAACCTTCGGACCCGAACTGGAACAGTTTGCAGCTGAGTGTGAAGTGGCCGGGATGAGGATCAGCACCTCCAAATCCGAGACCACGGTGCTCAACCTGAAACGGGTGGAATCCCCACTCTGGATCGGGAAAGAGGTTCTGCCCCAAGTTCAAGTATCTTGGGGTCTTGTTCACGAGTGAGGGGAGGAAGGAGCGGGAGATTGACAGCTGGATTGGTATGGCGTCTGCAGTGATGCGTACTCTGTCCGGACTCTCCCTGAGAGAGGGTGAGAAGTAATCAGTCATCAGGGAGGAGTAGAGCTGCTCATTCAGATTTGGTGGCTCGGGCATCTCGTCAGGATGCCTCCTGGACGCCTCCCGGGGGAGGTATTCCAGGCATGTCCATCTGGGAGCAGACCACAGGGAAGACCCAGGACACACTGGAGAGACCATGTCTTCAGGCTGGCCTGGGAATGCCTTAGGTTCCCCCCAGAGGAACTGGACCTTGTGGTCGGGGAGAGGGAGGTCTGGGCCTCACTGCTCCGGCTGCTGCCCCCGCAACCCAACCCTGGATAAGCGGGGGAGGATGTATGGATCATTTAGAAATGTTAATATCACAAAATCCGGTACTATCATTTAATGGCACATAAGAAAAACAAAAAAATACCTTCTATTTGAGTGTTTGGGGGTGCCTATCTGATTAATTTCAATGACGGGCACTAACACTTAACAGAGGCTGCCATTCATCGCGCTAAGCCAATAAGCAGGAGGCGGATGGAAAACAATGTAATGCATCGACGAAACCGTCTGTACTTTCTCTTTTCTAATTTAAGGATTGTTGAAAAAAGAAAGATTCCCAGAACTCCCACTTGTCCCTTTGGGTTACATCAAGACACTGAAAATTCATAGCGGCGTCGAGCTCCAGCTCCCACAGAAAATGTCCTCTATCTCTTTCAGTGTAGTCGCACTTCAAGTCACAGCCCCCATGACCCATTTCCACATGTCAACATCAATATTGTATTAAGACAGACCTGAAAACACTAAATGTGTCCTTGAATTTATTCAGTATTGCTCCAGCTATTGAAATTGGGCCTTTTTCATTTATGGTAGAGAGTGAAATGGCCATGGACTGTCTGGTCACACACAATGACAGCATGTTTTCCCAGACAGAACCATCATTTCTTACTGATTTAAATGATCTTTCAACACCCACACAATATTCTGTTGGTTGAATATGCGTGCTGGTTGAGAAGACATTCCAGCTTTAAACCGAAACTTTTATTTGTATTTGGTTTTAAGTGACATCTGTTTTATGCTGAACTTTTGTGAAATGTCATTGGCAAAACCTGATTTTTTTTTTGGACTTCAGTCCCTTATTCGGTGACTTTTTAAGTATGTTTTAGCACATTTGTGTGTATTTGAAATCTTTTTGATGCAATGTGGACAATGTGGACAAAAATTTCATTCACCTATTTATACATTGTGGAATTACTTATCTATATTCAGAAAACTCCTTACAAATTTTTAGCTCTCAAGCTGATGCAATTGATTGAAAACAGATATGTTCTTTTTTGGAGTATTTTTCTTTTTACTCAGGTGATCAAAGTTGATGTTTTTTATGGCTTTTTAAAAGGTTAATTTCACAGGGACGGGGTTTTTTTCAAGGGATTTTTTTTTTTTTAATCAGGCAATGACTCTTGTCTTGATGTAAAATCAAAATGATTAATCATACAGCAGCCTTGGTGTAAATTGCTGTAGGGGAACACACGCATTCAAGATTTCCCCTTTACATCTGCCCGTTATTTCTTGTGACGTGAGGTGAGCCCCGTTTCTCTGTAGTCAGGTCTTATCAGACGTCCCCCCTCCGCTCACTGAGAGGAGATTAGCCTCTAAGTGCTACTTTAAGCCTCTCCTCCATCCTCTCCAGCCTCTGTATCTGTTATCACAGCGCGGGGCGAAGTAGACCAGAGGCAGGGGGTGTGTTCTCTTCACACTCCCTCTCATCCAGTCAGCTCTTATCAGTGGGGTGAATAAAGTGAGGAGTGGTACCTCCTGCTCGCATCATGAAGAGGGTGGGGAACTGTGAAGGTGGTGTGACATGTTGTTCTTGAGAATCCCTCTGAAACCCTTGTCAGATAAATGGACATAGAAACAGGGTTAATAGAGGTATTATATTGTATACCTATTTTTTATTCTCAACTGGTTGAAAACCTGATGTATTCCATTTTACGTGGACACAATCAAACAGTCAATGCACGTCTCATTTCTCTACCAAAAACCACAGCAGGAATGAAATGAAAGAGTGATGTTTTACCAGACAGTCAAAATCCACTTATTTTACTCAATTGGTGTGAAATTTCGTACCTCCATCGGCCCAAGGGCGGAGAAAAGGAGTAAACTTCATATTTTGATTCAACTGTAACTACAACAATTTAATAAAACAGCTTGGTATTTACAAGATCAAGCTCTTGCTTTAATACTCAATAAAACAAATTACCTGAAAGCTAGAAACATCGGTGCATTTGGTGCAGGAAACCCTTGTGAAATTACATAGATCAGGCACTTCACATGTGGTGTGTGACATACAGGTGAAAAAGAATGAAGCCAAATGTCTGATGTTAACCTCTCACACACATGTGGCGCCTGCTCGAGAGATCCATCACAAATCTCCAGCCATAGAATCTGTCATTGCATCTAACTATCAACTAATATTACCGGCAATTATACTAAAAGGTGTCATTTATCTTAGATCATTTTCCTCTCTTCCGTCCGGGGATGACAGGTGTCATTCAATCCCTTGTTCTCTGGAGATGAACCTCAGCTAGTCAGGGCCTGATATTGATTATGAGTAACTGCCAGTTTGGCTAGAGAAGAGAAAGGAGAAGGATGTGGAAGCAAAATGATGTGAAAAACATCCCTAAATAATAGGCAATAGAAGGAAAAAAAGGAAAATAAAAGGAAAGAGGAGAACGGTACAAAATTAGCTTGAAAATAAAGAAATGGAAACCAAAAGAAAAAACGAAGAAAGGATAAGCAATGGACTGATTTGAAAAAAAGACATAAGAAAAAAATAACAGAAACTAAATAAAACAGAATGTGAGAGGATATCTCGGAAAAAATGGTAAAGGGAAAGACAGATAAATCCACAGAATTTCACCGAGGACAAGACGAACGAAAATTTTAAAAAGAATAGAAAGGAATCAATAAGACGCGAGCAGAACAGGGAGAGGAGGAGAGGAGAAAGTGAAAAAGATCAGACGAAAGGAAGGACGACCCCCGAAAGTAGAAAAAAAGACAGTAACAGAGAAAATCAAGGGAAAATAGAACAGGAAGTAAATAACAATGAGACAGGAAAAGCTTGAAACAAACAAGAGACCCTTAAAGAGCCTGAGGAACAGAAATGAGAATATAGAGGACATTAGAAAGCAGAAAATAAGGAATGAGTGTTGAGAGAAGAGCAACAACACAACAGAAAACAAAAGGCAAAAGGAAAAATCTGAGGAAAAAATCCTTCAACTTTGGCTGCTTCATTTCTATTTTGTTGCACAAGCATGCGTGCGCTCTCACTCACACACAAACTCACACACTCACACACCTTATCTACTCATACCAACACATACACACAGTGATACAGCACTGGAACACACTCTGTTGGGGCCCAGAGAGGCTAGAAGGTCATACTTTAATTAAGTGTGTGTGTGGCACTGAGTGTGTGCTACTCTTGTTACTGTCTGTGTGTGTGTATCAGTGTGTGTGCTACCACTGAATGTGGCACTGCGCGGGTGCGCTGCTCCTGTGACTGTATGTACGTGTGTGTGACAGTGTGTAAGTCTGTCCTGTTTGTGTGTGTATGTGTGTGTGTTTCTGTCTGTATGTCTCTCTGTGTGTGCTGCAACTGTGAGTGTGTGGTCATGCGTGTATCTGTGTGTGGGGGAGTGCTTGCCGCTACTGAATAGTGTGTACGTATCACCCACTGTGTGCGTGTGCATGAGTGTGTGCGTGTGTGCTCGTACGTGTGCGTGTCGCTGTGTTCGGGGGTGAAATGGCGAGCTGCCCATCACAGCGGGCTAATAGGACGCGCGCTCAGGAGTGCTGATGTGGGCAGGATGAAGCGAGAAGCACTTTTCATTTTCATTCATACAGTATCAGGCCTACACACACACACACACACACACACACACACACACACACACACACACGTCTCTACTACATACTGTACGTATATCATACATGTGTGTGCCTCTTCTTCTAATATGAGCCCCCTGCCCCCTCCTTCCCCTCAGTCTCTTCTTCTCTCTCGGTGCTCGATTCATCATGTCAGATGTTAATATCCTTAAAGGTCAGAGCGAGTCGTAAAAGAGCAAAATCTGCTTTGTTAAACTTTTTCCCCACCATTTTTTCCTGTCGTCTTTCTGCCCACACCGCTAACCTTATCGTACCGGCGCGGGGCGACACGGTGACCCCGGCCGCCGTTACCGCGGCAATCCTTAGGGAATGATTGATAAGAATGGTAACAGGAGCTGGCGGGTCACCGGGGCTTGGAAAGGAAAGAGCTCCATGAATGAACAGACACGTCAAACACAACAAGATGTTTATTCATCACTCCGATTATGTTGCTCATGTTGGTTCTGTGTCAGCCCATGGGAAGTGGACATGGTTTATGACTGGGTTTTGACCGCGGTCTGATCGTGGTTTCATAAAAAAAAGAAAGTGTGTATGAAAAAAAATCATCCTTAAAATGAAAATCTTACAACAGCAAAAATAAGACCAGAACGGAACGACAGCCATATTAAAAAAGAAAAATCTGAAAGTGAAAAGGAACATTAATTAGTAATTAATAATTATCCCCCCTAAAAAAATCAAAAAAGAAAAAAACAGCAGACTATGAATTAGAAAAAAATCTGAACATAAAAAAAAAAACAGAGACCAAATAAATGCTAGGTATGTGTATGTGTCAATTTATTATCTGAACATAGAAAAAAAATGGCTCAAATGTCAGCAAGGCATTAAACTATGATAAAATCTGCAGAATTATTATCAAGTCACGACAATAAATTATGAAATGAATAACACCAAGAAGGAAAATGATGCAAAACCTTAACTTAACCCTCTCAGGCTCAAATTAAGTTGTAGTTGCAGGAAAAATCTGATATTTGGCTGTCGCAAATCTGCAACATCTGCCTGGAGAAGGTTAAATATAAAACAAGGGAAAGAAAACCTTGAAAAATGAATAGGAAAAAAAGACAAAGGTAATGTCCATTGTCGATTTTAAGGATTATGTGGAATGGATCTATTTCTTGTATCTTTTTTAGGTATCATTATAGCCCACTAAAGTTAAATGACTATTTCAAACAGGAGGAATAAAATAGAAATATGGACAAAAGAGGCTGTTTTGATAAAAATCTGTCAATTGATGTTGAAGCATTAACTCGACTTTAAGCCCGTTACGATGGATCTAAATATTTCTGCCACGTTTGTCGACAAACTGACTGTGTATAAGATGTTGTGTTCAGTACAGTGCTTTTATTTCGTTTGAAGGGGGAATGGATTGAACTGTCAACAGATACAAAGCACTGTATCAAACCAGTTATGTTGCACAAAGGCCTCTGGTAGAAGTATGTTTCAAAGGGCGCGGTTTTTACATTTCATCTTTGAGTTCACACTACACCAACTTCTGCACTTTTATTGGAGTGCAGAGCCCATATTTCTTTTATTGTACTTGTACTTGCATTACTGTATTGTATGTACTTTTGTCTCATCCAGGAAAGGAGGTCGCCTTCCAAAAGCAAAAGAAATTCCCACTTGAAAAATATCCGATGATGTATCAACACGGGATTTCGGACGCAAACAAATGGGGCCTCCGCCGTCATCGCTTCATCCGGCACTTATGTTTGCTTTCATCCTGAGTATTTCCTGAAAAGCTGAGATGTTTCCCGCGTCCTGTTCTGTCCGTAGATGACTAAGGCGGATGCGGGTATCGGATGCAGAGGCAGTTTTCATATCCAGTCAAACATATAAGAATGAGTCACGACGGTTTTCCTGCCAGCTGACACAATGACAGTGCAACACCCGGAGCACTTTTACTGCCGCTTGTAGTTTTTTTTTTTTTCATAGCAAACGCACTGCCCATATATTACCCCTCTGATTCCTGTGTCAGTCATGTGACAGCACAGTAACACATGAAAGGCCGGTGCAAAGACTGCGTTCAGACTCAGGAAGGTTGCTGTATTTACACGGGCGCCCCTTCACCTTTATGTGCTATTTATCATATATCTATATGTCCGCCACTGCAAACTGACAGGGACTGGGGGCAGACTAGGAAGACAGGGTGAACACCACCGCCATGAATAAGAGATTAAACACGAGCGAGAGGCTGTGAAGCCATGTGGCGCCTGCAGCAAATGAAAGGCGGGTTTATTAAAAGCAGATTGAGCTGCTTCGCTCAGAAAACAGAGGCACCGAGGAGCTACATTTGAGAGACATATACATTTCTGAAGATAGCAGTTTGCACCATTAGAAGATATTACAGTGGGAGAGAGTGTGTGTGTGTGTGTGTGTGTATGTATATGTGTTTGTGGCGGTGGGTGTACGAGGAGAAGGGGGTAACACTACTTAAAACTACACAACTGCAGGCTAATTAGTGCTAATTTGACCACTCATCTCTGAAGGGAAGTCTGGAATGATGGAGAGGAAGAAGAAGGGGAAGAAGAGGAGGAGAGGACATAAATGCATATAAAAAAAAGAAAAACATTTGCTGGGGCTTCAAACACACACACAAACGCTCACACGCCTACAAATAAAGATACAGAGTCAAAAGTCACGCATTAACACTGAAATTCAATGTTGTAGTTTACAAAACAAAACAAAACAAAACATAAATGCAAAAAATGAAAACCCAAGAAAAAATAGTCCGTATAATATTAATTTCATGTTATTACTAACATATATAACACACAAAGTAGGTTTGACAAAAATGTATTTTTCAGGGGGGGGGGGGTTATTTTAGGGTTAAATATTGATCCACTACCCATCAAATGCATTACTTCCTCAAGACATTCATTGCATTGTTACAGGAGAATAAATTCAAGGAGCAAATACCTTTTGCATCAGCAGGTAGTCGGCTCCGTTAAATAGGTCATAACGCAGCAAAGGTTCAGACACCATCACATTTATGGTTACGAAGAGACCCAAACAGCAGTGAGTGACTGATGGGTTGTTTGGGGTGAAATTGAAAGATACACAAAGATTATATAGATAATCAAATTAATCTGAAAATAAAGGAGTAAGCAGAATTTAGGCTTTTTTTATAGGAGGAAATATAGGAATATTCAAATTATGAATGTAAATATCTTAGCTTTCTGTCCAAGTGTCTCTTTTCAAAAGATCACAAGGACATAAAAAGAATAATAATAATGAAATAAAAAATAAAGTGATCAACTTCAATTAAAACAATGTCCAACTGCTGTTTCCAGACGATGAAAAAGAAACGCTCGGTATTCCTCCTCCTCTGCTACATCTTAAATCTTAATGAGCTGCACTGGGCCTTATCATCCGGATGTACAGTAGGTGTGTGTGTGTGTGTTGTGTGTATGTGTGTGTGTGTGTGTGTGTTTGAAGGTAGTGGTGGGGGGCTTCCTCTGCTGCTAAGCAGAGACATGGCACTTCATCAGCATGTATGAGTGCAAATGAGGGAGTGAGTGCAGGGAGGATGAGGGGCAGGGGGACCATCAATTATTCAGCAGTGAACATTTTTCACTTATTACTTAACTAAATTCTCAACATCCACACCACCTCGTGTCCAATTCATCAGCCTCCATCCTCTTCCGGTGAAGTGCCTTTTCCATCGCTGGCTTCTTCATTCAATGACACACACTTACACACACATACACACACACACACACACTCAGACACGTTTATTTAACTATAAAGTTTCATATCATGAAGAAAAGAGGGGAACACTGTAACACAGACACCGTAACAGGTCTCTAGCGAGTCTCCTTCCAAAGCTTGTCCCTTAGCGACAGTGTGTTACTGTAGCACAAAGGAGCTGTATGGAGGTTTATATTACTGTAGTCATACTTGAATGATATGTGAGGCGCTGTGTGGCTGATACTGTAGAGGTGTAAGGGAGAATTTTTTTCTTTCCTTTTTTCTGGCCAGCTAAACTAGATTTTCTCCTAGCCATCTCACTGTTTCAATCTTTAACCGCAGCATGTAAACATAGGTGGAGCATGGGATGTAAATCTATATGATGCGGTTTGATACAGTATGATACGATGTGATTCCACACAATTCACAAAAAACACATGACATGCGACAGGAAGCCCTACATTCAGTGTGCTGTAACACAGCGCTGCACAATATGTTACGGTGTTTTGTGATAAAATATAGTGTGATACAACAAGTTCCTGATTCGCACAGATATAATTTAGTTAAATCGGTCCCAAATTAAGCTGTTGCTATAGTGTCTTAAGATACACTATGGTATATACCATAAGAAAACATAAATAATTTTATTGTACTACACAATACTAATCAGTGCAATGGAGCACAGAGTACAGCATGGTAAAATACAATTATGAATGACATAATAATAACTTACCAAAAATCCCATATGGCACCGTATGGCGCTTTGGATGTGATATAATGCTTTACGGTGCAATACAGTTATTGTGCAAGACAATTAAATAGTATGTCATATCACACTATGACTTGTAGTGCAATGCACTAAGATACAAAAAGAAAAATGGTGGTCCAGCGCAGGAAGAAGCACTGTGATGTGGTATAGTATGATATACTTATATATAATTTGATATGGTGTACATCCCACAGTACCATAGAGTTGGATATGATAAAATACTATAAAATATTTGACTGCACTGTAAAGTATGGTATTGTGCAGTCCAGTAAGGAACAGTGCTGGATGATATACTTTATTTTACCAAAGGAGAAATCTGTCCTGAGATCACATGCCTTCACATGTGATGAAATACGAAAGAACTTAGCTTTCCCTTCTTTCTTGGAACGGGGTCGGAAAAACCAACACGCTCATAATTTTTTTGTATAATTTAAAACTTTAATTATGACACACACCTGGTTGAGATTTGCTGCAAATTTAACCTTTAAGTCTGATTTGCGACACGAACACTAGCGACCAAAGCTACGCGGAAAAGGTTAGTCATTAGTACTATCACACTCAGTAACTGTATGACACCAATCCATGCCATAATCTATACCAGAGACAACATGATCTCTGACTGCCTGAGGTGTCAGGGCTAAAAATACCAAAATAGATGAAACAGACACCTAGACCAGAAATCAAAAGAAAACAAGAAGCTATGTTTCCCCAAAACAAGGAGGTGAGGCATTTCAGTTTTGGATCTTTTTCTTTCTATCACATAGAAACATATGTAACTCACTGATGGGCCATCATTTAGAACCTGGTGTCTTGAACATGTATACATGGTTGTTCTTGATCACTAATATCTGCTAAAAATTCTTGTGTGAGTTTTTAATGAATCAATATATCACATAGGCAGTCAGACTGAATCAGGTAACTGTGCTTGAACTCAGCAGTTGAACAGGACAGAGAAATTGTAACTAACAGCATTTGCCTGCAGGAGCCTGAAGGCAATTCACCTCATGTTCAAAATTTCTCCCATGGCCATTATTTCAGGGAGGGGTCTTTGCATTACTGGGTTTAGACACCTTGGAAGGAAAATGATAGCGTTAGGATCTTGTCTTGAAGCTTGTGTCGTAAGGATGAACAAAAAGGGAATTTTTCCCTTCAGACTACAAACTAGTGATTGATGTCATGCTCATTCATGGTCTAGGGTAGTACATTCAGAGGAAAGTCTCAGGAAAAAGACAAAAAAAAAAACAACAACCTATAAATGGTGCAATGTCTGTATTAACACATTCACAACTTTTACCCAAAGGAATGTCTTTATCACTGGAATATTCACACCTGGCAGCAACTGAGTGTAACACTGATCCAATCTGCAGCCATAGATTAGCTCGAGTCCAGGGGATCCATGCCTCCCCAAACGGTCCCATTACTTCCTGTCATCGAAATGCCAAAGGGGTTCAGAGCACACATTCACACTTTCTTAGTCTGCTACCCTTTTGTGACAGCAATGTGACAATGGATGGGCCCCCACTGGAAAAAAAAAAATCACAAAAACAACAGTAATCCCAGTGATATGAATGGAGTTTGGGGATTTATTTAAACACTATAAATGCTCAGAATAACCCCAAAGACGATAACAGCTCTCATATTGAGCTGTCTCATTTCTATTTAATAGTCGCCCACACTTACATTTATTTCTTTTTCTATTTATTTCTTGTTATATATATTTCTTATCCCTCCTTGAGCTGCCGCCTTATCATGGTGGAAGGGTTTGCGTGTCCCAGTGACCGGAGGAGCTATGTTGTCGGGAGCTTTATCCCTCTGCAAGGGTCACCCGAGGCAAACAGGTCCCAGGTGAGATGCTTATCAGGTCCTATCATGTTGAAAAACGTCACTAAGTGTAAGATGTCTGGATTGATGTATGCTGTTCAAGAAGTGTGACACATCCCCTTGCCTTTGGAGGAACTTATAAAAAAGGATGTTGCAGCATTTTCTCTTTGGTCAAATACTATTCATTTTAATATAAACTTATAACTCCTGACTTATTCAATACACAAAACAAACAACAATATATGGACTATTTCTGTAAAGATGTAAATGTATTTGTGGCGGTTCTCAATCATCCAGGTCATGGTGAATTATTGTCAAAATGTTCTTGTCTTGGAAACGGGACTTGGATTTCTACACTTGAAGATGTTTCACCCCTCATACGAAAGGCATCTTCAGTTCTGAAGAAGCCTCTCATTGCCATGACAAGATTTCAACAAGAATGTAAATTTATCGATCTCAAGAATGTCACACAGACATATGTGTGTGTCTGTGTGTGTGTGTGTGTGTGTGTGTGTGTGTGTTTGCATGCACACACACATATGGGAAAATTGGTTGGGTTCCTCTGTCACTCCATCCCAGAGACATTTTTCAGCCTTTAAGCTTCTCGATGTGGAAAATTGACTTTATTTCTATGGTGGGACAAATTAAAACACTTGAGGCCTCACACCATTAAACCAACTGTGCTGGTCGAGGGGGCCACCGGGTAAGGGGTGTAGAGAATTAATGGTGCGAAGGGTGGGACAGAGTGAAAACTGGTCGCTGTCGGCAAAACTAATCTATGTGGCTTTCAAAACACCAGTAACCACCCATCTCTCTGTTTCCTTGCCAGAAAAGTCCGTCTCACTCTCTCTTTTCTCACAAATACAAACATACACACATCCCCTTCCTATTAATCCTTTGTTAAAAAAAATCTCTCTGAATCTGTTCTTGTTTTTTTTTTAAAAACTTCTGTTACTGATGATCATTACACTACACAAACCGAGCAGTTTCATTTGATTCCCCTCAGCGCCTTTCTGGGATTTCACCATTTCCAGCTAAACATATAATCCATATTGTCCTGGATGGCTCATAGGCAGATCAAACTCAACCCCTCACCCTTCACCCTGCCTTGCTGCCTGACACGTACCTACAAGAGCCCCCGGCTTCCATATTACACACTCACTTCTCACGCCATCAAACATTCATGATGTAAACCATTATTCATTTTGTTGCCAGTCTCTCCTGCTGGCAGCTGCCTGCAGGCTCTACACAAGTCTGAGCGTGAATGTTGTGTGTTTTGTGGCTCAAAGTTTTCTTTCTTTCTTTTTTTTTCCCCTTTTTTTTTATGCAGACTTTATTTTGCATATCACCTTCCATACTGTTGGACAAAGGAATGGAACTTTGAGGGTTTGTGTGCTTGTCTGTGTATACTTTGTACATGTGTATGTGTGTGTGTGTGTGTATGAATGTGCGTGGGAAGGGTGGGTGTGAGAGCACATGTTAATATAGCAAGGGAGAGATCTAAGAGATTTGTGTTATTTCATTTTTTCAGCCATTTTTCATCAATATGGGTGTGCTGGCAAACAAATACAGTTACATAAGTTTGAGTGGGTGATGTGTGCTCATGATTTTGTGTGTATGTGCTTGTATTCGTGCATGTGTGTGTGTGTGTGTGTGTGTGTGTGTGAGCAGAGTTAAAAAGAGTGTAAGTTTTGCATGCATGTAATTCTGGTTCTTGATGAGTGTGCCGACGAATGAGTCATTATGACTATTTGAGTAAATTAAATGGTATGAGTGAGTGTTTGAAGAGTGATAAATGTGTCAATAAATGATAGAGTGGGAGATGTGTGCTCATGACTTTGTGTGCATGTGCTCGTATTAGTGCGTGTGTGTGTGTGTGTGTGTGTGTGTGTGTTTGTGTGCGTGCACGTATTTTGGTGTGAGATTGATTAAACCAGTCTGTAAATGAGTAAGTTAGTTTGAAGGAAGGAGGTCTTACAATGCATAAAATCTTATGAGAAGTGTAAATGAGGGGGTGTAAAAACAAAACAAAAAAGCAAATAGTTAAACTATAACACACAAACAGAACAGCAATGTGTGATTAATGTTTTATATTGCATAATTGGACGTCTGATGGAACAAGCTCCCTCCACCTGTAGCTGCTCTTGGTGCTGAAAGCAAAGCAACTGTTTAAACTGCTGGAATTAAGAAAATATGGACACATTAAAGCAACAGATGTCATGCAATTCTTCAAAGCCACACAATATTTAATGAAATATATCTGAATATTCCTCTGATGAATAAATAATAAAGTGAAAGACAGATAAATGAGCTGCAGCACATAGGACATCAGAGAAAAAGAAAAAAAAGCAAGAAAGGAAAAGGGAACAACTTCAAAACTATCCCAAAAGATCTAAATGAAAACACTGTAACAATAAATCAGCTAAATCAGCTTAAAATTGCTGTATGTTAAAAGTTAAATATTCCAAAAATGAATTCAAAAACTATTGCAAATTAGAATATTATATCTAAGTATTAGGTGCAACTTGCAAGAACATTTTCATGTAGCAACAAAAATGAACGCTTAAGACATTTTTAATGTAAATATTGAATCAGTGATCCTGTTTCAGTTTCCTTGTATTTGACATTTTAGTAATAATTTATTTTGGTTTTGTGAAATGATAATCTTAAAAATGTCTAAACAACATTTTGCTATTACAAATGAAATATAGGGCTATGAGAGGACTATGTGGCTCCAAACTATCTTCGAACCAGGCCAAGGATGTATTGGATGTATTTAGTAAATTTCTAATGAATCTTAGCTAAATGACTAACAAGCTGGTTCAATTGTGAGTTGACTTGTGTCCCTCCTTGTTTTGATTGTGAAAAAGTAGCTACAGAAGGTGGTTCGTACCATTTACAGTAAAATACACACAAATATACAGAAATGTCTCATGCTGACTGATTGATGGATGTAAAGGCGGGCCTGAGGTGAACGCCTGACAAACGTAAAAGACACCTCTGAAAACACTGCTGTGTGGACTGGCAGTTCCTCATCTCACACCTCACACCTCACACACACAAACACACACACACACACACACACACACACACACACACAGACACACATATATTTACACCCCTCCAATTGAGCCTGTGTGAAACCACTGTAATGGGCACACTGACTGAACTCAATAGGCGATGGAGAGAGAGGAGGGCAGCAGGTCTACACCATAAAAACCATTGTGTTCAGAAAGAATCAATCAGTGCTTTTCAGTGTAATTCGATTCTATTCACAATGGGCCGGGAAGCAATTTTAAAATGGAAATGCCACTTGACTTGAAGTGGAGGAGAAAGAGGGCGGAGGAGGGAAGACTGGGGCTATTCATTTGAGGCTGGAGCGTGTTCTGGTATCTCTTTCAGCATGCTGTGGTTACGTGCGCAAACTCCACTGTGAAACCTGTGCGTGCGTGTATGCGCATATGTGCACGTTTTTGTTGTGATTGGATATTTTAATTTTGTAATTTTCATTAAAACATGCACCTTTATTCCAGGTGTTGTTCCAGAGAGGAATTTCCCATCATTCTCTTCACCCTTTTTTCAGAAAATCCTGGATTTAAGGGCTTAATGCTGCAAACGAGCTAGACGATGAATCATTAACATAAAATATTTGATTCATAAAAAAGAATGTGAAATTTGACCGAAGCCAAGTGGAAATGGGAAATGCAAATATTATAAAATGATTTTAAAAGAAAAAGGACTCCAGTCTTGAATCATGGACGCAATCACAAAATCTATTTTAATCATTCCTTTTTCCAACTCTCCTACTCTTTTACGGTAAAACAAACTCATGCATGTCTGCGTGGAAATACTGTTGACACTGTGTGAATATATCAATTCATAAGTATACCCTTTTTTGTTTTTTAAACTATGAGTCTCACTTTCAAGAGTTAGCAGCAAGCTTTTTTGTTTTCTATCAAAAAACAAAATTGCTACCATGAAGATTTTGGACTTCCACAGGAGACACTATAGATTCATACTGGTTTGACAAGCTCATATATACTCTGCGCCTCAGGAACAAAACATTAAATAGAATTTAAACTTTTTTAAGCAGGAGCAGATGCCTTTCTTTAGCTCAAGAATATGTCAGAATGTATCTACTGAACAGATATTTGAGAATTCAGCTAATCCAATTAACTTAACATAGATATTCTTTTGCCTTTTTTTAGTATGCCAAGACGGCAAACCTTTTTGTCCGTCTGTTCTTTGTGCTTTATTTCAACTATTTTTCCTTTAAATGTAAATAGAGCAGATCATTCATTTCAGTCTCATCATACCATCTTAAGATATAAGAGATAAGTAGATAAAAAAAAATTGAATTTGAGCACTTAAGGCATTTTAGATGACCGTTGCTTATTGATTTCTCTATACATGAACATTGTGGCAAAGGGATGTAAAATGCCAAAATTATAAAAGTGAATATTGTAGTGTCCTGGAGGGACCTTCTGGGATGTGATTGTCTGAACTGGAGATGTAGCTGTGAGAGAAGTTGATGGTTAGTTTCATCGTCTGGGTCATTGTCCTGTTTTTGGCGTCTTCAAAAAACAAGGTTGACTTAAGAGCACTCCTGCCTCATATTTTCTGTTGAGCAAAACCCACAGCCCTCAACATTTGTGTCAGAAGTGATATTAGAATGGTGGTTTAGGATTCGGGTTTGGGTTTTCAAGTTGGCTGGAGTTACTGGTGGGATGAAGAAGTGTGGCCCAGGCTGGCTTACAGGTAGAGCATCCGGCAGAAGGATGGTGCCAAGACTTCCTCACTCACCACTCCAGGTTTCACTGAAGATGACAGAAGCAATGGGCCGGATGGAAGAAGCGTGAGCTGGTCTGAGCTACTAGATCAGTGGATGAGACCTTGTAGCCTCATCGGCAGCAGACCTGCTCAACGACAACGGCTATGACGGACCTGCCAGGCAGACCTGGTCGGTTCCATGAGAATGCGTGGACAGCTTCTTTGCTACAACAGGGAGGAGCCAGTGGACAGTACCTATTGTTCCTGATGCACTCTATCTAACGGCACAGTTTAATGGCTGGCCTGAAGTCCAGGATCAAGCTGCATTAAAGGCAGCCATCGAACAATGTTTTGTTGGCCAAGTCTATCCTGACAAGGCCAGAGACCAACTCGTCGAGGGGACGCTTAGAGTACTATCTGTTTTTGGGCTCCTGCTTATGTAGCTACTCAACGTGATGTGGGGGAGAGGACTTTTCCCCGGGCACCAAGGTGTCACAAAACAACTTGGAGAGCTCATGCGCCACTAGGTGGGACCTTGAGAAATTGTCCGATGTGGTCCATAGAGTGAGATCGTGCCGAAAGAGCCTGGTAGTGGTTCCTCACCAAGACTGTTTGGCATCCTACCTGCCAGGAGCCCAAGTTGCCAAGCAAGGAGATCCCTCCGACAGAATTAACCAGTGTGAGTCCATGGGCCACGGCTGCAACATCTTCCCCCTGCACCTTCAGGACTTTGTGGTTGACTGTGGGGTATTTGCTGGGGACGGCTAATCCTCTTTGGTGGCAATGTGGCATGCCGGAGGAATTTTCTGGGATATGATTGGCTAAACCAGAGTTGAAGGAGTAAATGAAATCGATGGCCAGCTGAATGAACTTTGGCCATTGTGCTATGTTTGGTGTGTTCTAAATAAATAGCAATACTCCTTCCATAAACCCACAGCTTGCTACATTATTCACATACTCAATTATATGTAGTTTGTGAAAACGGAGGCAATATTTCAACACCAGCAGGTGTGAGAAATGTCCAAACTTCAACAGAAAGAGACCCAAAACAAAACCCCTTATCTATAGCCTCTGAGCAAATCTCAGTTTAGGGAGTCAAGTGAACTAGTGCAAGCTAAAGTCCCCGACCAACAGATACTGGGGATGAAGCAATGTTACCCTGCGAAAGTGAAATCCTGCCAGATATTTTCAACTCAAACGTTTATTCCACTTATTGCAGGTAAAACACACATCCTGTTGAGGTTTTCTTCAGTGAAATGATCTCCTGATGCATTAGGAAAAAATTAACCTGAGAAGAATTCCTTGCAGTATGATTCTATTGGCTTTAAAAAACAACCACTTTAACTCACCGAAATGTTACTTTTTAAGTGACTGTCTTTCATGTGAAATGCGATATTTTTGAGACAAATATATTTTGGCAAGACGCTTGCAGTCTAACAGCAGCATGTGGTAAGGGGTCTGGAAGTACGGTGTGAGCTGATTGCTTAAGTGCACGATTAAAAAAAGGCGTTGGCTGATGCAGTGTGTGTGTGTGTGTGCGTGTGTGTGTGTGTGTGTGTGTAAGTGCTGTATAGAGCTATGATATATGGAGACCATAGAACTATTGGCTATGTGTTTGTTGCATTATGGGATTCTACAGAGAAATATTTGAGAAAAGACCAGTTTCTCCCCGATACATTATCAATGTGTTGGTTTCATGCCAACACATTACAACCAATGCATCCTCTCGTACATATTCATTCTGGTGCCAACACGTGCCAGCCAAGCTTCGACTACAGCAACCCCCAACCCCATTCCCTAAGCACACACATACATATATATAGCCCAGTGGTGAGTGGTCCTCAGTCCAGGATCAAGCCAAGGTCAGCCTTGTGATTAGCGCTTAGCGCCGGCGGCTAGCACTGGCAGGCAGTTTCCCCTTAATGAAGCCATCACTTCATGGAGAGAGTGGGAGAAATACTGCCAGTCAGCCCAACTGGACCGGCCTTATTTACAGCTGCAGCAGTCTACACATCAGCCACGCTGAGGGGGGATATGGAGACGTGGGTCGAGGGGTAGTTAAACTGTCAGTGACTGACAGGCCGATGATATAACGCCAGCTTCTAGTTCATTGGCATTTGGAAAGTGACACAAGACTTTCACTTTATGCTCTCACATTGTAAGCTCTTTAACCAGAATGTGAAACAGTACATTGACTGTGAGGTGAACTTTACACTAAGGGGTAAAATGTTTGGGAGCAATTAGTGAGGGAGTATTTAAACTCGAGTCATGTTTGCATGATATTACTAAAACCGTTGGACCTTTTGTGATTTAGAAATCCCACCATTCTGTTATTCTTAGATACATATACAAAACCAAATGTATCACACAAGAAAAAAATGCATATATATATATATATGTACATATTAAAATAATATGAGTCAGTTCAGTTCTACAGTTTTGGATGAAGTCTGATGCTGGATCGAGCTGAATTCTAAATGAATCCTCATAAAAATTTCAATGAAGTACAGAAATAGTGCCTGGGAATCTGTGTCTTGGAACTGGCCCAAAATGGACTGAAATTAAATAAAACATACTATTAAAGATTAACAGTAAATAATTAAGGAGCATTTTGGAGTCAAGACTGTACACTAATATTAATGAGATTTCAGTGCAAAATGACAGAATTTAAGAAATGATTCAAATGGTGATTTTTACAGTTCTATAATCCTCTTGCAGATTAAACAGCCGCGGGGCCCAGTCGCTCTTTGACTTGAGTTGGACTTTGCAAAAGCCAGCAGAACTCCGGCTCTGGTTTGAGGATGGCGGTTAACAGCCCCTTTTTCTTTACAAGCTGCAGACATCGAGCTTTATTCTGCTTTAACCTTGAATGTAGCAAATGAGTTTAAGGCAGGGCAAGATGACAACAAACTACAAATGACTTCTTTAGCATGAACCCCTCGATTTTTTGATGGTTTGAGATGGGAATTAATATATTTGAGATGAGATAGATGATTTTCCAATGTGTGTATTGCTCGTCATTTGCCATGGAAATACTAAATGTGTATTCATTTCATTGCGGGGATGAACTTTGTAAGTCTAGACAGTAAATGTAAGATTACTTTGTCGTCAAAATGAGATCACTTTGTAGCTTTTCGTTTATAGGATATTCAGCTGTTAAAGAAAAGACAAGATAAATGAATGGTCAAAATTACTTTTCTCAACTTTGTATTTGTTGGAGATTGTTAGGTTTTTTTTTTGTCAATTAAAGCCTGAGGAGAGAGCGCTGGGGAATTCCTCGCATTTGATACATCTTTGTCACTATACTGTGGCTCAAATTTCTGGCATCTGTTTTACATAAGAAGAAGGTGATTATAATGGGGATAAAATAACAATTTATAAATTACGGAGGTTTGCCATCACTGTTAGTGCTGTAATCACTTCAATTCAAGTTAATTCACTAGCAATGCCATCTTTCCGTATTTGTGAGACATTACAGATGCAAGGTAAAATTTGAATAATTCTTTACTCTTAAATTGACTACACTATAATAATATTTACGATAAATTTGAAATGAGTGAAAAAAAGATAAAAGAAGGCCTGTATAAGCCAATCCGTTTTAAAGCAAACACTCTTTCGGTCACAGATAATGTGTTTTTATGGCTTATATGAGACATACTTCAACTTTAATCCGAATCAGGACAGAGGGATTTTAATTTCTAAATCACCAGCCGAATGGGGGCAACTAAACGTACAGTAATTAATGATCACCCCACCGCACCCCGAATCATGTACACTCGCACAAATTGGTGCGTGTATGGCAGCATAAGTAATCCTATTTCTCTCCTGTTTTTTTTTTTTTTTTGAGATTTTCTTTCTGTAAACATTATATTTCTGAAGAAATTGAATTAAAAATGCCCTTTGGTATGGATGTTTTCACTAAATCATGTCAACTTTTTTTTCCCAAATACTGCAATTTTATATCACATCTGGGTAGCACGTGGGTGTAGTAGTTGGCATATGTGCCTTCCTTACATAGTCCAAAAACATGCAGCAGATAAATTGAGGACTTAATTGTCCCTAGATATGAATAAGAGAGTGAAAGATTGGATGTTGCTCTCAGAAACGTGATGAAGATATATCAAATTAATCTACACATGTCAAGTAAGATTACTGCTGTCGTCCGGGGGAAAGGCTCATTTTATACCAACCTTCTGACTTGTTAAGATTTGTTAAGGTTCCAATATTCACTCCACCTGCAGACATTTTAAATGATGGAAATGCACAATCAATGTGGTCAGGCATCGGGATGACTACGCTCATAACACTTGCTAAAACACCATAACCATCAGACTTTGTGTAATAGATCCACACACCGTATGGAGCTTATACCTCATACCTGGCAAAAATGAGTGAAAAAGACAAAATAGTTTCATAAGAAAGAAATATTGTAATGGAAACCAA
This sequence comes from Fistularia commersonii, assembly GCF_037954325.1. NCBI lineage: Eukaryota > Metazoa > Chordata > Actinopteri > Syngnathiformes > Fistulariidae > Fistularia > Fistularia commersonii. The sequence goes on along the minus strand of NC_141316.1, from coordinate 1,742,435 downwards.
TGAGATAATGAATAAAAGTACATCATGTCAGGTCAGCCAAAGGCTCAGTTCTTTAATGCAGCTTATAGCCGGTAGGAAGACAAAAAAGAGAAAGAAAGAAAAAAAACTGGAACAAAGATGGCTTAAATCACACGCTCACACACACCCGAGGGTGTGAGAGTGAGAGAAAGGCCAGGGCCGAGTCGGAGGAATTAATTGAGGTAGTTTGTTTCACAGCATGGAGTCTATTAAATGCCATGTCACCACTGGGCCATGGGGAGCAGCGCACTAACACTGCAAGAGAGGGAGGGAAGTCGGGTGCCAGTACAAGCTATTCCTTTAAAATCACCACTCACACCTCACCTCCTTCTGCTCAATAGCTATTCTCCTCCTCCTCCTCCTGCTTTTCATCCTATTGCTCCGTCTCTATTCTCGTTCTTCCGCACTGACCGCAGCATCTTTGTTTCTCCATGTACTCTCCCAAGTTTGTCCCTTCATCAATTCCTCTTATTGTATGTTTTAATCTTCCTCTGTAAACATTTTATGTTTTTTTTTCCTCGCTCTTTTATCTTTCACCTTCTGCTCCGTTCCTTGACAACCCCATTACTTTCTTTTTCTCATATATTTTACTCAGCATTTTGCTTTCAATCCAATGCCTCTTTTCCATCCTGATGAATCCCTGGACTGTTGATTTCTCACTCACTCTCTCCTAAATTAAGTTGTTCAACCAAATCCCTGCCACAGGGGTATCAATGCAGAGCCAGCAGCGAGTCGACGGCAGGCTGTGAACCGAGCATCATTGCTTGCACACAGTGTGTTGGTTTTTAACAAAATGGTGTGCCTATTAAGGACAACATGGTTTGTGTTAATGTAAGTAAAATTATAGACGCCGTTAAAAACTGCAATATCGTAAAAGAACCTTCAGGGACTCCTCAGTTGAGCATCCCATTAAGGTTCTTTTCGTTTCTTTTTCTTTTAATGAAAAACATTTTTTACATTGCATTATACATTGTGTGTTTTTGTCATTAAATTCTTATCACTTTTCCAGCGCACCTTCACGTCCTTGTTCTCACAGTCATCCAAAAATGCAATTAGTACAATTAAAGAATTCATTTATCAGACAATAAGGTAATAAAGATAATATTATTATTACCCGGGCATGGGGAGAATAGTAATCACAACAAAAACAACAACAATAATAATGATGATTGCCATCCTCATCAGGATGTAATCACAATGAAAATAAAACATCTTTTGTACTTTATAATATTTGTGAATCCGATCTGGATGAATATAACCTGTTAGAGTTGGAGCTTGTACACTGTAATTCACTAATGAAATCACAGATAAGTGATCGATAAATCTCAGGCAATGTCCTGAATTTTTTCTGATGACAGTGAAAAAGAGAACTGCTCTTGTTGTCTCTATTGAACTGAGCTCTGCAATTCTCTCAAAAACTGAAACCCAGTGCTGAGCTCAGTGCCTTCCTGGACATAGTGATCCTCCTGTGCACATGGAAAATCCTTAGCTATACATTAATGTATTTTTATGGGTGGCCTCCTTCAACGTCAGATATTTGTATGTTGCTAAGTCAACACCCTCCCTCTGCTGTGAATTTACTGAATAACATGGACTTATATTGGGGTAACTTTGCACTAGGGAGCTGGTTGGTGAGATCATTTAATGTCCAATCTGTTATATTTGGACTGTTGCATTCACACGTACAAGTCCTTTAGTTTATGCGTGAAAGGAGTTTTATTGGCCAATTACTGCCTCGTTTGTATTGTGGGGTGGTTGGCAGGGAAATCGGGATTCCCAATCACCTGTCCAGAGTGTTACTCTCCCTCCCTGGCTGTTGCAGATCGCAGACGTTTCATCTGGACGAGCTAAAGGTGACACCCCTGTGGTAGGTGAGGAGGGATTTAATAGTAATTGCAACTAAGAGAACTCCCAGCTGGATGTGACAGAGAATGATGTGTAGACAGATGCGGACATACAGGGACAGGGGAGGTTAATGAGTTGGGGGTTACGGGAGTTAGAAAGCGCGGTATCTCAAAATTTCAGGTTGGTCAAAACCTCATGACAAATTATTAGGAGTCTGCAAAGACGTGTGCAATAGTCCACGTTTCTATTCCTGTGTAAAATTAAGCGATTTCTAATTATTAAGACAATTAGCTGATTGGTTGGTGATTACACACATCATTTTGTGGAGGGGAGTGTCAAGGTAATTTTTCAAATGTAACTGGGTCATTTACATAGATTACTTTTTGCAATTTCATATGGATATTCAGGTAATTCTTGACTTTTTTAAATATGAGAGATCCACATAATTTCAGGTAATTTCTTATCATAATGTTTTTGGTAATTAAGGGGATTTAACCAGATTCTTAACAAAGAATGTCTGTTAATATTTGTCACATGCGCATCCCATGGGATCCTGATTCTTATCTCAGGAACACCTGCCTGCATACCTGAAGCAGGGTCTCAAAATGGTCAAGAACTTTTGATGTTTTTGAAACTAAACAGGGCAAAGTGAGGCAGTATATTATATTGTCAAAAAGAATCATATTAACGACAAAAAAAATCATGTATATGCATATATATAAAACTATACTGATGACTGTATTTTGTCAAGATTTTGTATGAGACATAAAGCCGGATGTAACAGTCATGTGGTTTGTAAAGCCTCACCTTTTTATGACTCGTCTTATAAAATGTCAGATTTCCTCTGGCAGTGGAACATTAAAACCATAATTTGAGGGTACACAAAGGTTAATCACTCCTGAAAATTATTTGCATGAATGAAATATGTGAAGGGGTTCAGACCGAGTTATTAAACAGTATCCACGGAAACTGTTGCGATTTTTTAAAGGTCTTCAAAGATGTGTAAAAACACAAAATGTTTCACTTTTATTAATTTGGAATAAAATAAAAAAAAATAAAAAAATACATTTAAAATATTGTATTTTGTATCAATCAATAGAATTAATGAATTGTACTTATACTGCTGATGTTCAGATGCTTTGTGGAATTGAGTATAAGTACTTTAATTTATAATATCAAATATAAGTTGAATGTGTTTTTTTCACTGCAATCTTTAAAAAGATTTTCTCACCTCGTCAGGGACAGCAAAAAAAATGTATTCTAAGTTTTATTCTGAATTATTCACCAAGGAATAAGTAAAGATGTCAAAAGCATATACAAAATGTTTTCTTTTGAAACAGGAATAATCCAATTGAATTTGAATTTGAATTTGATTCGTACATGAGTGAATATTCTTTACCAGCCATCCTCTGTTGTGTCAATAACTAAAGTCAGTTAAGAAGTTGCTACATGTATGTGCATAAGTCAAGTCAGTTACAGTAACTTTAATGTGAAATATGTTTTCTATTGTGATGTTTTGAAAACTTTCCTCTATTGTCATGTTAATTGCGATTATTGCATAATTATTCATTTAAGATAATGTAATTATGTAGGAAATAAACTGAGTAATACAATGAGACAATCCTGTGGCTAAATGAATAAAAAATAGATGACTCTGTTATGATTATTGTTATTGGGGCATATGACAGCTCTCTACAAATTCATTCTTCACCGTTTTTGAATTGTAGTTGAGGTAAAATGTTAGTGCATAAAAAAAAAAAAAAATCGAGCCAAAATCATTGAGTATTCTTGTTGCCCTTAAACACTAAAACTATAAACAGTGCAAAATAGATAATTTATTTAATAATATTATTACAATGTAAAACTTCCACAGTAATTAAGATGAATAGTCTGTGTGAACTTTTTTGAATTAGAAAAATTAGAGGAATATCTTGAATTTGATGTAAAGCACATTGACTGTAATCATTTTGAGATTTTCTTTTTCATGCTAAACCAAAGTCACTTTGAAGAAAACTACCTATATTTTACCCTCTCCAAAAACACTCATTTACATCTATATTTGTGAAAACCAATACTTATAAGAGGGTGCTCGAGTTTGCGTGACAGCGTGAGTGTGTATTCAGGGGGAAAAGAGGCCATTCAAGTCAGTGATGGGCAGTCTGGCAGAGACCAGCTGCTATATGAGGTAAATAAAAGCCAGCTAAATAATATATGTGCTGAATGCTGCTGATTTCCTCATGCTGTCTAAAGAATGAGTGCAGACACACACGTGCACACCCACACACACACACACACACACACACACACACATTTGCACTCAGGAACAAGCCGCATATATAAGTCATTCAATGGAAAGGACCAATCGCTATCAAAATATGTGCGTGCCTTTTGTGTCTTTTCGTGTTGCATACGACGGCTCGTGCAGCCCAGCTTGCGTAATTGATTTGGACGTGTTGAGCAGACACAATAAAAGTAAAAAGTTGTTGGAAAAAATTTAATAGATGGTAGGAGGAGGCATCTGTTCATCTCCAAAACTGCATAAAAATGACATAAACGCATCAGGCCTTGAGCTCGTCGCATGACGACTGGCATGTTAGTGAGGCAGACACTCTTTTAATGTTTCCTTAACTACTGCAAGCGTATAACTCCATCACCGCCGCTGCTGTAATGAGTCCTACTTACCCCCCCACCATCCACCTGTCAGCTCTGATGCTAGATTCCTGCTAATTAGCAATTAGCGACAAGTATCGCTCATCCACACATACAAGTGCTCTCTTGTTCCTCTCAAGTGAGCTGGAGTGACCCAGCGACTTTGTGTTGAGTACATTTTGCATAAAAAATGGACAGTTGTTTTCTCACCATATTTGCGAGTGAAAGGGATGATATAATTTATGTGCTTTCAGGATAAGTTTGCAAATAGGTGCATCCAAACTCCTTCTGTGGAGAATCACTGAAAGAAGGTGAAAGAATATTACATTAGCTATCCTCAGGATGTTTGTGATTTGGTTAGACACAATTTAGAGAGATGGTAATTTTCAGACATTTACTGCTTTTCTCAGACGGAAATTCTGTCTTGTATTTTGTATTTGGTGTATCCCTTACGTAAGACTTCTGGCATTTATTCTTTTTTGGAATGAGAAGCTGCCTGGTGTCACATGATACCAAAGGGAAAAAAAAACAAAAAAAAAAAACATATTCACAGAATGCTGCAGACTTCCTCCGCTATCAGCTGATGTGGCTATCAGCTACTTGCATGGAGGCTAAACGAGGAAATGATAAAAAGAAGCTCTTTCAAAAATGTTGTTGGACCAAACAAATCAAATGAAGGCTATGTCATTTCCTTACAGTTTAGAAATGAATTCCCTATTTAATTGCTATCCCCCATCAACTCCTGTATGCAGCTGTCCTATTACATGCTCACCACAGATGTGCGAAATCCAGTAATCTGGTATTTGACGTTGTTCCCATTTTCAGTTATTTTCTTACTACCCTTGCTGTACTGATACCGAAAACATTTATTCAATATATAGATACATTAATAAACATGGGGGGAGGGGGGAAACGTATCTGTTATAAAACAATGACGAGATTACGGTTTAAATGTTCAGATCTGATATCCAGTGTTGTTGATTTGCTGATCAGTCAAACAACCATTTACGTGGGGCGATTAATCCCAAATTTTGCAAACTTCACAGAGAACGGTCCCCCTGTCAGGATCAAACCAGGGTCCACCGTGCTGTGAGGCCAAAACGCTAACCGCTGCGCCACAATGCCGCCCCGTTCAGTCCCAAACTTACAAATAAATTCTCGCCACATCATTGGGAAGCATGTTTTCCTTCCCCTCAGAGTCTGTCTCAAGTCAATCACCCATTCCTGTTCTAGCAGTCAGGTAATCTTCATAGCTCACGCATCAACCATATGGGATGAGCCAAATGTTAGTGTTAATGAACGTTGCCGAAGCTTGGCAAGAGTTGGATTGGTCTGCTTTAAGTGACTCACTAATGTTTAAAATAATGAGATTTTAACCAAACATGGAGCTCATTCTCACCTTTCAACCACAAACTGTGATAAAAGCACTTGCGTCATTACTTCTTTTATTCATAAGTTTGCCCATGTTGAGGGAGGAAACAGGATCCAATGAGTAAAGCAGCTATTGCTCAAACTTGTACATATTCCTGATTCAAATAATGGCTCTGGTGGCTGGCTGTACATATGATTCAATGCCTGGAAGCCAAGGCAAAATCTGCGCTATTGTAGAAACACACAGACTCCCTGTCCGTGCTCATGAAACACATTCTGACAAGTTACTCTGTTCTCCAATCTCCTTTAACCCAAAGCCAAATTCTGGAACAAGGGTTTTTTTTTTTTTTTATCCAACTTGGCTTGCGGAAGATCCAGGGCGAATCAGGTTTCATACGAACAAGGTTTGATTTCAGATGTTAGGTATAAATACTGAGGTGTAACCGCTCGTGTGTTTGCACCCCCCACGCCCCCACCTCCTGACTCCATCAGGGTGTAATCCCTGACCCCTTCATAGCAGGGATGATATACATCTCAGGTACTGGTCAGGGCATCTATTATGAATGAGAAGCACACACTGCTGCTAGCACTAGTAATGGATGGGTTGGACCAGGCCTGGCCCCACACACACACACACACACACACACACACACACGCACACACACACACACACACACACACACACACACACACACACACACACACACACACACATACACACACACACACACACACACACACACACACACACACACACACATACACACACACTTTGGGAATAGCCATACTAAGTCATGTTTGGGGCTATAGCATAGCTGACAGCTCTTGCACATTCAGCAGGGACTGGCCGATTTGTTTCTTGCCAACAGAGAGAAAATGTAAGAAAAAGGAGGGGAAAGACAGGAAAGAAGGATCTTGGGAAAGGGAGAGAACTGGAGAGTCTGACAAAGATTCACTCTCTACTCCTTCCAGGATCATATATAATTTTGCTGTTTGCCAGTGAGTGCTCTGCAAACTATGTTTCATAAAGTTGTAATGAAAATAATCTTTCAGCACCTCAAATTTTCGATGATCCCACTGAATTCTTACCATCACTGCTACAACTTTCAGTTCACGGGACCATCAGTACGAGGGCTTTTAGTGCTTACATCAAGAAACCTTTGGTAAGGTTGCAGATGAAATGGGCCATTAGTGAGCATCTATTTTTTGCGTCCCATCCAACATGTCAGCATTAATCAGCCCTTGTTGGTGGCTTTTCCAACCGATGGAGCGGGTTGAGTCATGCTGATTGGCTGGTCAGCAACAGCAAATTAGGATATGATAAGGAAAAAGGAAAAGCAAAATTGCTGTCTAAAACGAGCTTCATTAATGTGATACATGAAAACTGTCTCATGTTCTCAGATCCTTTTCCAAAATCATTCCTCATGTCATAGAAGAAAATATGCTCTTTATTTCTGGACATACTAGATACCGTTCAGTTTTATTATTTCATCATTTTTCCCATGTTTGGTATGAATGCATTACAAATTACACTGAACAGTTATTATTATTATTATTATTATTATTATTATTATTATTATTATTATTATTATTATTATTATTATTATTATTATTATTATTATTATTATTATATTATGTTAGTTGTTATTTTATAACTAGTTGTATATAAATGTATAATTGTTACGGAAGTTCATACAAACTAGCTAGATAAAAGAAGGAGATAAAAGGGGGCAATGTGGCTCAGAAGAGTTGATTTCTGAATCATCAATCACCCAATGAATCAGTCAATCAATGAATCAATCAGTCTTTGACCACAGGGACAGAATGTGGGAGCCAGATGACTATTGCTGTTTGCTCAACTTTTTGGGCAACACACAGATGGCGTGATGCAATGCAATGCAACAGTCAGTTTTCACCAGTAATAATTCTTTGGTCGCTGTGTGATGCTAGTTGGCCCTAAAAGCAGCGCAATTAGACTGAATGAAACAATTAACCTGATAATGATATAGGTCTGTTGATCTGCCATTAACAGCCAGCAGGCATCCGTTTTCATAAAATGTAACCACCAAAACATGCTTTCACACATCAAGATCAGAAGCACTGAATCCAAAACACAGTAAATCATGTACAGTGCAGCTATGTGTGTGTGTATGAGTGTGTGTGTGTGTGTGTGTGTTTGAATGAGAGTGCGTGAGAGAGATGGCTCCCATCACTCAGACAGCACTTAGACAGCTGTTAAAGGAGCCATGAATCAATTTTGCAGCGATTATCACACAATGTCACAATCCACCCACACAAACATGCTTTAAGTCAACAATAATATGTTCTATTGGCGATGATGAACGAGAAAAAAAGATTGACAGATGCAGGAGAATGGGAGAAAAAGGATCTCTCGTTCTCCCTTCAGTTGGCGATTTACCGAACCTCATATGATCTATTTATTATGAAGGTATAAAGGCTTCATTTAATCCTCGAGTGCCTTCAATTTCGTGCCATTGTGGCTTCTGACCCTTCCTGCGGCCCAAAGCCCGGCTCCATAACCCAGGAAAGGTCAGGACCTCTGATTCAGGGTGGAAAGGAAGTAGTTGGGGGTGGAAAGCCATAGGTTGAAGTGGGTTGGTCACGGATGGAGATCAAATCAACATTAGGAGATCCCCAGGGAGCTATCTGATTGGAGTGCACTTCCTCCCTCAGAGATTCAGTGTTTCACAGGGTTTTGTTGTTTCCATTGTTAGCATGAACGGTCATACACCAGCTTTTTCACCCTGTTTAATTTTATAGTTGAGGATTCATTATTATTTCTTTCTTGGATTGAATTCTTTACTGTTTTCAATGGAAATATGAATCCTACATACCCTCAGTATAATGGCTGGGCTCAATGGGCTTTCAGCAGAACATGTCTGTCCAGGCAGAAAAGCCAAACAAACCATTGACCTTCACACCAGGATGGTGACAATGTGGAGGCTGGGAACTTGTAAACACAGTATTTGTCTTGTTTGCTGCGAAACTTATCCATCAGGACTTCTACGTCAAAGCAGAGCATCATATCTGCGTTGGAGGACATTATAGAATCAGCAAGTCAGACAGCCCTGACTTGCATGCAGTGGTCATAGTCCACTTTTGAAGTATTATGGATGCAGAAATCCAAGGCTGGGAGACAGATAAACATATCAGGAGATCAATTTTCAGTTGTTGTTTCTCATATGTCTCCAAGTATTCACCAAGGCTCGTCTACAGACAAAACAAGTGTTCAGAATTAATGTTGCAAGTAGATTTCTGAATTATCACCATGTTTACTTGGACATAGCAGCTAAAATATCCCTTCGGCATGAAAGACATGATGGCATACAAGTACCATCAAGGTGGATGAAAATCTATATTATTTCCACTGTGGCATGAATATATTTGATTTTATGATGTTTGAAAAAAGAAAGGGCAATCAAAGATTCAATTCAATTCAAAGATTGGTTTATGGGGTATTATTCATTACATGAACATTCAAACATTCATTCATTCATTACATTACATTACATTATATTATTATTAAATACACGAAGTATTATTCAACAACAAACTTCCTCATGTCTTCCACAGCCAAACATTATATAAAAGAGTTAATTTGCAATGTGTTTCACTCAAATAATTCACTTCATATTCTATTTTATTTTCATATAATTTTAGCAAATGGAATGTATGTCAGATATTAGATCATATGACTATTTTATAACTTTTTTTTTGACATACTGATTGCAATATGTGAGACATTCCCTGCAAATACCACATTATATTGTAATTCAAATTTCAATTCTAAGTGTATTGCTTAGGAAACTGAATAAAGATAGGCTTTGAGCAGGATCATCCTTTGTTTTGAACAAGGTGGGAAAATTTTTTTTTTTTTTTTAATGCTCACATATGGAGAGATTTGTAAAAACATATTGTCACTAGGCATTTATTTTATAGATGAATTACGCCTGTTCAAGAAATCGCAGCTGAATTAATGTAAACATCTAAAAGTGTTTGTTACAAATCCTTTCCAATTATGGGGCAGACTTTCCACCCTTTCTGCAGGATGACCCACATTTGTAGATAAGGCACGGCACGAGCATGTGCAGTGTGTATAATTAAACCTTTCCTTATGTGTTGATACATCTGATAAAGCATGAGAGGTTTCGCATGGAGAAGAGCTGCGCATGACATGAGAGAGAATTTAAGTGCAGAAACCAAGCGAGCCGACGTGCATATGCATGCAGCCAGAGAGAGAGATCAATGGGATAGATCTCCAGTAGTTGAAAGAGCATATCTCTCTATGCTGTAATTCACATATATAATTTATCTGGCACAACATGGAAAAGGGGAGCGAGCCAGAGCACACTTCACAGCGCAGATAACATATTCCTCTCCTAGCCAGCAGGATGGAGAGAGATGTGGAGGTAAAGAGAGGTGACAGAACTGGAGAGGGAATCACAGGAGGGATTTTATGGCGTTAAAAAAGGAATGTCTGAACACAAAAGTCAGAAAGCAATGGAGAAAGCGGGGATTATTTGAAATGTGGAGGGCCTGAAAATGAAGCTCTTAGTAGTTCGTCTAGGCTGCGAGTTATTGAGTGAAATCTGAAGCGGCTCAATAGGAGAGAAAGATGAGACAGATGCTGACATTTAATAGCCAGCTGTTAGTTAAAGGCAGCATAAACTGCATTTCGCTAAATTGCGCTCATGTTTTAATCACTTTTCTCCATGTACAGCGATGCGGTCAGTTAAAGCAGTCTAATATGTGCTGGCGGTAGTTGAAAGTTTGGAAAACTCAATTAGAAGAAAATCATATCCACCAAATAATTTATTTAATTTTTTGATTAATTTTCAGGTACTGAAATTAGCCCTTTCAAGTTGTTGAAAATTAAGAAAATCAGTTCACTGCATTTCAACGTCCCACAACACATGTGAATTTGAAGTCAATTCTGGATACATCTTCAGGTAAATTCTGGCTTATTTTCTTAAATTTTTCCTGCTAAATTTGATATATATATTTATCTATTTATTTCTTTTTTCTTGCTTCTTACTTAATAACAATCTCGATAACTTAAAGCAAACTTCCAAATAAAAAAGTCCCTGTAAAAAAGTAAATATATTAAGAGATAATCATAATTATTAAAATGTATATATAACCCTTTAGTATATATATATGTATGTATGTATATATATATATATATATATATATATATATATATATATATATATAATAAACACAAACTTTGTTTTTGCCTAAAGTCAGTCTCGTCTCATATCATGATGTTTGAATATTATACGGAAAACACTGAACTATGTTTGCAAAGGTTTGTCACACATAAACACTCATATAAACACACCACTCATAAATACCTATAACATACAAAACGAAATGAGAAACCAGATAAAAACTGCTATGCTAAGCTATTTTATGACACTTTATGATTGAAGCACTGAATGTCATATGGATAGAACTTCAAATTGTGTATAGATGTAGGCGTACACACACACACACACACACACACACACACACAACTACTATATGCTCAGGAGGCTTGTATTATATTTGAAACACAGTTCCATGAGAGGAGACTCTCCACTCCTTGTTTCCCAGAAACAGCCCGTATCACACAGATATGCACTGCTGCTCAAATCCACCAACTTGTGTTTCTGGGGTCTTGCACAATATGTAGGTAAATTGCTGAAAAAAAAGTGCCGACAGGTTTATCATGCTCGGTTACGTTTACAGGGGCTGAAATTGGAATTGGTAGCAACCAAATGCACCCTACTCAATTTGGTAATTTTATTGGCCTGACATATTGATGCATAATAGCAATCCCTCACTCCTTCAAGCCATGGATATTGATCACATAGCCCCTTCCATTAGGAAGGTGAAGGAACAAAAACCCATTTTAAAGCTATTGGATCCATAAAATAAGGGCAGCAGTTATCCAGCATGAAATGAGGAGGTGGACCTTTAACTCCCTTCTCTTTCATTATCTTTTTTCCTTCCAACTGCTGCTACTTTTTGTGCCTCTTCTCATCCGTCTGATAATAATGTGTTTATTGTTCATTCTCAGTCATTAACTGAGTGAGTAGCTCACTGATATTCCAATTTATTTGTTTATTTATTTCTTTTCTTCTACTGTGCCACTGCAGCACTGCCACATCTTCTTCCACTGTCTGCGTTGGATTTAATATGGATGCAATCCACTCAGGGGCTGATTTATGAGCTCAAACTGCACCGCAAATACAGCAAACACGAGCAAATTCATGAGCCACTGAGTTTTCCTAAATTAGTAGCAGCAGTAGATTCTTGGGACAATAAAATAGACTAACTTGCAATAAAGTGAAACTACTAACGAACAGGTATTACAAAGTTTTGTTTTTTCTCTAATTCATAGAATAGGCAATTAGAGCTAAATGGTGCAAGCTTCTGGTCACTTCTTCACACGACCCTCTTTATCCGTTTTATGACCGGGTAATAAGTTCTCTTAATTCTATTTTGACTTGACTCATTCAAAAAGTTTTAGATGTCTTTTTTTTTTCTTATTTTTTACTTTATCCCAAATCTTTTTCTATTTTTTTTTTTTTTAAATTAACACTTACATCTACAATTTTAACAGGCGACGTTATCAAACTAATTTACAGAGGCACTGTGAACTGAAAGATAACATGATGTTTCTGTCTTTGAAATTATTCATATTGTGCAGAGTGGCAGGTGAATGGAAAACTCAACCGGACAGAATGTAAAAATAAAAAACTAAATGAATAAAATAACATTCATGTAATTTCTTTTCATATTTTCAATAATTGAGTTTTAATAATATATTAAATGATCATAATTAAAAAAATCATGTCTGTCCCTATATGTTTAACCACTGGATGAGAATTACAGGAAGGGATGAAAACACAATTTGTAATAATGACCACAGACCAGCAGAATCTTCACATAATGGGGAACACTTGTAATGGCTCCTCATTGTATGTTTCTTTGCCTACATGTATGATTCCACATCTTAAGGGGAATAATGGGGTATTTAGACACATTCAGGATCTAGGAGGAGGTGCTTGATGTTAAAAGTTTATAACTGCTGATCCATTGTCTCTGGCTTTACGTTTGGCTTTTAGCAATAACTGCTTGAATGAGACTTGCTCTGATGCTCTGTTTCAAGCCGCTGAAACGACCTCTGACTGCTGAAATTTCTCTGAAATGGACTTTTCTGATGAGCTTTGCTAATGAGATTGGACACTTTCATTTGTTTAAAAGCTCTGCTGTTAAATAATATTGCTCATTCAAGGCAAATGAGGGTAAACAGGGGGGAACTAGCCAGCCATATGTGCAAATGCTGCATAGGCATTGTGGTTTTAAAACAAAGGGAAAAAATGAATTTAAAAATAAAGTCCTATCACGTCTTTTTCGTATAGTGCCGCATTCAATTTGCAAACAGTGCAAATTTAAGAAGATCTCTAACTATATAATTGCTATGCTTAATCATACAAGCTTGTATTCCCCTGATTGTTTTGTTTTTAATAAGTTATGTAACTTATTTATATGTTGCAGTATAAGGCCTCAGTAGAAACAAAGTCTGGATCCTGCCTTTGTTCTTTAAATGCCTGCTTCACCTTCGTCCCTTTACGGCAGTTTAAAATGAAACCTTTAGATCATCGCAGGCCATCTTCGCTCCGCAGTGGAAAAAACAACTCAGCACCAGCCAGGAGTGTGAAGGAAACTGAGGTGAACAATCAAGAGGATTGAGTTAAATTGATCAGATAGATCCTGCCAGATCGCTTGCACACTGTATCTACAGGTGACGATTATAATAAAAAAGTAACCTGGCTTTCTCTAAAACCGACTCTGTTTTATTTGATCTAAAGACAACTCTCGCAGTAGCAGAGAGACTGAATGTAAAACCAAGCAGAAACATAAATATAAGACGGCCTATCACCAAAAGAGGTATGCAACACACAACGTTGTCTCGTGTCCAAATGACAGATAGTGCCATGTGTCCTGGTCATTTATTGAACCACACTGGGGAACATGATAAGAAACATGGTCTTCATCAGGTGAATAGAGACCCTCTGCTGGGTGTAAATGTGGGCGTTGGTCATTGTTCCCAGAGGGAAAGCTAATGCTTCTAGGCTAGCCATTTTGTGCTTAGTGCAGCAGCTATGGCTGTTCTGCAGAATGATGAATAGTGAAGGCAACTGGTGTCATCACATGGATAAATAACAAATACAGGGCAATGATATGAAGCGTTTGTATAGTCTTTTTTTAGCATGTCAATATGTGTGAAATAAAAACAAATAAGAAATATTAGAAAGCCTACAGCAGACTCTATTCTCATAAATTATATTTTCATCGTATATCTACTCTTATTTGTACAGCACTGATAGGAAGCACTATGTACAATAACAACAACATCAATAAAAACAACAACAACAACATTAACAATAATAACAATAATCATAATAAGACTTTTAACTAACTCATTTATGAATTGAAATATATATATATATATACTAATAAATGTTTGCCTCCATATAGTGACCACAGCAGTATTGTAGTGGATTTGTTATTCTATCACATGGTTTCTGTCCACTTAACCCCAGATAACCCTGGACTTCTACCGGCCTGACATTTGCTTTGTCCAAAAGGTGACCTCTGATCTCAATGGACAGTGATTTTGCCTCCAATCCAAAATAAATACCAGTCACACACACAACAAAAATGCTACCTGATCTATTTTCAAAATACAAAATCTGATCTTCTATGAGTTAAATCATTGTGAATGGATATAAACTGCTTAATATTGTCTGCAGATAACAGCATACTACAACATTTAGAGGTGCAAAGAAACAAATTAAAACCATCTCAAAACGATATTAATGCAAGTTGTTCCAAATCCCAGTCATGTTGATGGTCCTATTGAAATGTGCTGCTCTTTTTCTTTGCAGTACAACTGGTTGGTTAGATAAAGGGTAATAAACAACAAAAAAAGGAAAAAACATAGCACAAACATCTCTGAACCAGAGTGTTTTGAAACTACAGAAGCATCTATAGGCAAAGTGGTAGCACAGCCGTGACCACAAAGAGGCACTTTGTGCAACCCCGTCTTGGAAATGTGCATCGAGGACTGCAGCAACTTGCTACTCCCGCTGAGAATTCCTACTGAAGCATTCTTGGCAGGGTATGAAGCAGTGAGGCGGATGGAATACAGGCCGGCATGAGAGTTTAGGGCCATTAAAAATCACTATAAAGTTGGTTTGACTGATCACTTTTATCTAATATTGAAAAGGCCCATCCTTGATAGGGGGGGTCTCGGGCTCAGATCTCAACCCATATGAACAGTTTTGGGGGATACTGGTATAAAACAGCACTCCATGCTGGCATTATCAAACACCAAATAGCTGATTTTTTATATGAAAAAAGAAAAAACCTGATTTAAGATGTGAACTCAACACGCTGGCAGATTTATTCACATATTTTAAGTTAAACCAGGGATTTTACATAATAAGGCTATCTCTTGCAGAGCGCACTCACACACGTACACGTGCGTACGCGCGCACACACGTACACACACACACACATAGGAACATCACTGTGGTGTGTTAGAGTCTGATCCAATTGCCGTTCCAGCTATGGACCACCAGCGAAGCGGTTGCCTAATATTATCAAATCAATTCAATTAATATAATCTCATTTCCTCTTAAGTGCTGCTCTCCTTATTAAGTGTGGAGAGATGCAGGGCACGGACCACCCACTGGTTAGCTAGGCATGACTCTGTGTGTCTCTGCATGTGTTCGTGCAGGCAAAAAAGCACTTGTAAGTCATTGCATCAATATGTGTGCTTGTACCAAGGCTCTGTGTTCACACAGCTTCTTTCAGCAGCCTCTCACATTAATAGGACTGGTACAGATGAAGCAATATCTGGAGGCTGGTGTAATTAGGGCCAATTCAATTGGACTCTGATACTTCATTATATACCTGCCAACAACAGCAGCGATTAATAGCCATATTTTCCCTCTCCATTTCGTTTTCTCGCTCATTAATGGCGTGGAATTAATGAAAATGGCTCCTGGTGGCCTCGCTTACTGCTAGAGGACAGCATTAGTGCCGCATGGCCTGCATGTGTGTATATGTATGAGAGTGTGTTTTTTGAACTTTTCCCCTGAGGTGTCTTAATCACTGACTTTTGTAATACATATATTTTTTTAAATGTTCTTATGATGCAGAAGGCCATGTGAAATGTTTACACAACATATAAACTGATGCGCCCACATGATAAGTTATCGCACACTTGTCAAGAGCCTTCCTAGATGTTTGATTTGTAGAGGAGCTTTTTCTCTTTTATCTCCCATGACACTCCAACTCCCTGTGTCACGGAGAAGAAAATGTGGAATAATTGCCACGTGTTAGCAGAAAAGCATTGTATTTGTATACATGTTGTGGGGGATTCTTGCTAATTATTTGGTCAATTTTTATGCAATTTCTCCTACTTTAATTATATTGTCATTTGAATTCTGAACCAATTTCATCAACTAATTAACTTTACATAATTAATCTCTAATTTCTAACATATTTCAGGCAGTAGGGTATTTTAGGCTAATTTCTTTTTATAATTTCCATGCCAATTTCTTTACAAGATTTTTTTTTCAGGGAATGTTGTGGAAACATTTTGCCCAATACTTGTATAATATTTATTTTCTTTTAGTACATTTGGCAGATTTTCAAGTGATTTAATACAGGTTTGATTAGTGTCTTACTGCTTTTTACTCTGAATGTGTAAATGTGTTGGAATATTACTGTTGATTATTGTTGATGTAGTTTTTGTGTGATGGCTGGTTTACTCATACTTTTCTGTCATGATTTCACAAAAATAATATTCATTCTGCAGAGGCAATTTAGAGATTAATAGATCTGAAATGTAAATAATTTGCAGGTTGGTTTTTTTTCAGTATCACAGGTAGATGGTATTGGATCATTTTGCATCATGCGTCCCTTCTGATTGCGTTAAAGTTTTACCATACAAGCCAGCTTAGGGTGTAACTTTAAAAACCACAAAGATTGAATTGTTCCTGAGAAAGGGAAGCAGCGGTATGCTGGCGTGAGCTGTTCCATCTTGTCGTGGAAACGCGTCCGTATTCAGCGGGAGGTTAATCATGAGCGTGGGGTCAGAGAGGAGGGTTGACCAACTATCAGGTCCTCAGAGTAACTGAGCCTCCAGCCACATCATGACTGATGAGCGCTGCGCCCAAATGTCCTCAACACAGCCGGACACTCAAAGAAATGTATGAATATTCCCTAATTACCCCACAGAGGACAGTTAACACATACATACGCATTAGACAAACACACGTTCAGCCCTTTGACTCATTATTTCTAACATGGCGGCGAACCCTCTCTCATCTCACATTATTCATCTCTTCTCTCATCGCTCTCTTTGATGCAAAATTAAACATCTGTATCAGTTGTTTGTTTGCTCCATCACAAACAATGACTGCTCTAAAAATTTCTCTCAGCTGCCACTGTCGAGTGCCTCAACCACACTTATCTATATTTCAGGTCTGCGGGAATGGTAAAAGGGAGACAGAGTGAAGCAACAGGAAGAAAGTTGCTGGTGGTCTGCGGGGATCAGTCACAGAAAGGGTCATTACGATATCACACTAAATCAGCTATTAATTGCAGTAGTGACTTATATGAAATGAATTTCAGGATTAAACATCCAGACACCTTGCTAAGATTGTAGGCCTGCTGGGTGTCATCATTTTTCATCCGTACAGAAGCTTTTGATAAGATTAAATTTTCCAAACGTTGATCAAACACCTAAAAATGTTATGTAGAACCTATCGTCGTTTCATCTGTGTTTATAACACTCCCTCAAAAGTACAATAGTACTACCTTGCTTCCAGTACTTTTGTTGTTGGACATTGTTGATTTGAGGCTGAAGTTTATGTCTGACTCAAAACCAACTAGAGTTCAACTTGAGTGATTCAGTTTCACATTTCTGTAAAATAAAAAAAAGAAAAATATATCATTTATAAGGAGCAGGGTTTTCTGAGTGTCTCCCGGTTACTGACAACAGGAAGGTATGTGGTTTTGAAGAAAACAAACAAAAAAAAAACAACAACAAAAAACTGCTCCTGTATTTATGATGTGGTGTTTTAAAACTCTGGAATCAATAGAGCTTTATGGGGTTGCCAGATTAGAGAGGTTGCCAGAGTCAAGGATTTTATGTCCTTTTCAAGAAGGAAAGTGCTGAGCTTACATTTGTCTCCACAAAACCCAGCCCTGCAACAAGCAATTGGTATATCTGATTTAAACCAACACAAATACACTCTCACGGACACACGCATACACACTAGCACACACACACACACACACACACACACACACACACACACACACACACACACACACACACACACACACACACACACAAGTGCGGGTTTTGCTGGGTTAGCAATCATCTTAATTTCCAATTGTCACTGATTAATCTATGCAAATGAGGGTTAATGAGAACCAATCGGATATACTGGGGTTGGGGCTGGTGAAGGGGGGGTCCGTAAAACAACTCTCTGGATTAACATCAATATTTGCCTTCCGCTTGTGACTCAATTTACACCTTGTTCTCCTGCTAATGGTCACAATTAATGCTAATTAGTAAGAGAGCGGGAAAAGGGACACAGTTGATTAGACTGGCGCACATATGTAACTGTGTTTGCACATGTATGTGTTTGTGTTTTGTGTGTACATGTGTGTGTGTGTGTGTGCATGAGTGAGCATGTGCGCATGATATTAAACAACAAAAGCTCAAGACAGAAAAAAAGAAAGAAAGAAAGAAAGATTTACTATTAATTTATTAATTAGGGTTATTCACTTGACTGAGAAATGCACATAGTGCTACTAACACCGCTACTACTCATACGTGTGCATTTGCACTTGTGTGCAAATACACACATGCACACACATATACACACGCCTACAACTGTCAGTGAATAGGGGTAAATACCAAGTAGTTACCAAGTGCCATGCATCAGCTCAGCTAAAAAAGCGCCTAAGGACTCGTCTCTCCTCCTCGATGAAACTAACCTTAAATCAATGACAGCAGGGTCATCTGCAGATGTCTTGGGAGCCACGACCTCTCAACCCATGACCTCTATTGCTTCTCTGCACTGTCAACTTGGTGCCGCCCTAACAAGCTAGCTTGTCTAGATAACCTTTAACTGCTGGGAGACCTTTAGCTAACATGATACCTGCAACCCCCGGTGCCTCAGTGTGTAACCTTCTTCACTCCTCATCCTCCCTTTTGTCTTCTACTCTTCTGTGTCACTGCACTTCTCTTCACTGTGTTTCTACCCGTCACTCAAGTCAGTGCTGGACGGTGTTCCTCTTTTGTGGCCTCTAATGGTGGCAGTGTGCCACAGAAATACATATAAAAACAACAAACAAAGACAAAGTACACAAAAGCAGCACATGAAGAAAAGTCCAAACTACAGGGTTTTGAAAATACGTACACTATACAACGGGGTCCATGGGTATTAAAAAAAAAAAAAAGATAATAAAAATGTAAGTGTATAAATTGGGCAAAACGTAGGCTGAAACCATCCGATTTTTTTTGTTTGCCCATGTTACATTTGGGACCTCTTTTTGTTTATCTCTAATCTTTTTATGGGAACAGTATAGTATAGCAAGTGTTTAATAAGTTAAAACAGCGAGAACAAGACTGGACTCAGGTTCAGATTTTCTGCCATTTTTTTTTCCTTTTAGTCTTTTCATATTCATGGAGTATATATACTAGGAAGGGAACAGGCGCCATCATGGCAAAATACAGTTCTTTAGCGCAGTGCAACAATACTTTAATAAATGCAATTGATGGGAAATATTTTCCCTTTAGAAATCCGAAAAAAAAGTTACTGCTAAATTTTTAACTACAATAAAGGCTCGCAAAAGACTGGTGACATTAGAAACATTTTTCCACACAATCATCCATCAATTCATCCATCTTCCCCCGCTTATCCTGCACTCGGGGTCGCAGGGGAAACTGGAGCCGGTCTCAGCTGTCATTGAGACAGATTTTTTTTCACACAGTCAAAGAAAACAAAATTCTTATGCGGCAAACAAACAAACAAACAAACAAACAAATAATAAACAAATAAATAAAACGTACTATATTAATTTTCCAGATTTGGACTATTACTAGCATAAACTTGACTGGAATGACAACTGATTTTAGATTGCTTTAATTATCTTTTTAGGTTTTTGTGACCTTTTTGAAACTTCTCCTGCCATCTGGGGTTACATTAGGTGAAAGCACTTTTGTTTGGCCCGAATTTATGCGGTGGGAGGAGGAACAGATGGAGTCAGATATTGACAGGATGTTGGATGTGGGGGGTTGGAGGCTGGGTGTTGTCATGGCAATGTTTTTTCCTCCCTTCTCTGGCCATCCCAGGACGACTGAACGGCCATAAATTACAAGTGAATGATGGCGGATTTATGAGACACAAATATCTCAGTGGAAGCCGATCATTTCAGCGACGCTGTCAGTGTAACTCAGTGCAGGGCGAGTGACCAAAAGAGAAAGGTTTTTCTCGTTTATTGGTTTTATCGCTGATAATTGTAACCTGTGTTTTCCCGCTCAGAAGGGAATAATTGATTTGGCCGAAAAGCGACCGGTGAATCTTTCAAGAGTGATTAGAATTTTATGACCCTAATTGCTAAGTATTCATGTTGGGCTCTTCGTAATGGAGCGTCTTCAAGGTCGAATGTACATTTTCTTAAACATCGTAGGACTTAAGAGCAGAAGAACCAGCAGAAGAGAGGTGAAGACAAAAGGGTAGGGTGAAAATGAAGAAGCGAAGCAAGAAAGTAAAGAAAAAAGGCCTCTTCTGTGTCCAATTACATAGTTCTTGTTTTATAAATTGGGACATGGGTGAGAAAAAGCTAATGAGAGGCAGAGCTCACTGTCTGATGGAGATGGTGTGTGTGTGTGTGTGTGTGTGTGTGTGTGTGTGTGTGCGTGTGTTTGCAAGCGTGTGCATGTGAGCGTTGTGCAAACGTCTGTGTGTCTCTGTTTAAAGGGCAGAAGAATGATATTAGCAATTCAGCTCTAACTTTGAGGGATGTAAAACATGTTCGGTATGAACTTGGCCCGGGAGCAGGTGGGCTTATCAGGGCTTAGGAAACTTTGTGTAAATGTGAGGGAGAGGATGGAAGCAGCAGAGCCAGGAAAGAAGACAGTTATTCGGTAAAAGACCCAAAGGAGGGAGAAGGAAACAAGAATTTGTAGCAACATGTCAGCCAAAGCAATATTTCATTTAACAGTTGTTAATAAACTGGTAGAAAACACACAAGCCCATCATCTCAGAATAGCCTAGTTTACTCGGATTGGCTGACGACTTCAGTAAAATAAGAGATTCTGCTCCATGATCGTTTTTGTGTAAAATCTTCCGAGTTTGATTTGGTGCAATAACCTATGAAGAACCCAAGGTATGAAAAAACAGTCACTAAATCCTGAGTGACTGATTAAATATTTCCTTCCCACTAAAGCTTGTTTTTCTCAACCTCATTACCAGATACAGAAATATGACAGACATGATTGTAGACCTTTGGACTGTATTTTAAGTGGGTATTCTGCTTTTTGACTCATTTTTTAATCAGCAATACTTCTCTGTCAAAAATATTTGAAAATATCTAAAATCATGTCACTCTGTCATGAGGGCAATGGCTTGATTTTATAGACAAATTCTTAATATGCACTTTTCAACTTAGCATAGGTGAAACCTTCAAAGATCCGCCCTGCCCTCCTCTTTCATCAGCCACACAGAATTGTATTGCTGGTTCAACAACACCGTCAAATAGATCTTGGACTGACATAAATTCATTTTTCACCAACAATGATGTGGGTTTTTGTTGAAATAATTGCAAGATGTGTTTCCTTTTCCTGAGCTGTTCGATACAGTTTCAAACAAAATTTGAGTAAACCGGCTAGACAACAGTTAAGCCGAAGCAGCTTATAAAAGCCGTCCCTTATAACGTCAATGATTCTTTGCATGCAATGCACTTCCATCAGTCATTTGACTTGTAAACAATGACCTCAAATAAAATGCACACATTTCACATGCATCCCTAAAGCGTTTCTCTGCTTAGTCAGTAATGCAAGTCATGTGCGACGTAGAAGCTCTACCTATAAAAAATACCTAAACTTCTTCCCATCTTTTACACTCTGCCCCCGGCAGAGTCTGGGAACTGAAGGCGTCTGCCAACTAAGCTGGCTGAGTTCTTCTTTAGCCAAAAACAAATTCATAAGGCTTTCAGATTAGTGTCCTGGGTCACTTGACCCTAATTCCCGCTTGTCTGATTAGTTTGAGCACAATCTTGTCATGGCATACAATCATAGATCTCACTGCCTTGTGAATATCTGGTTACTTTTTAGTACAACTTAGTTACTTGGACAGTAGTGGATGTCAGTACAACAAGATACACCACTTACTTTTTTGTCTCACTATTTCAAAGAAATGTTTCTTGTAACACAGAAAGACACTGAAAACATTAAAAATGCATGTCCTATGTAACAAAAAATGTTTGAAACTCCTGAAACGCATCACATGTCTGCATCCCAGAATTGTCCTTAAGTAATTGGACAGGCTTTGCGATGCAGGTTTTTGTAAACACTGTATTTGCTTGCATATAAAGTGACAAAAGCTGTAGAACATTTCTGTAAGGCAAGCGTCTGAATACTGGGTTTGTTGTACACACTATGCACTGCACCCTGTGACACATCGAGAGACCGCAGCCAGCTTTCCTTTAAAACATGTTCTTGAGTAGTCTATCTGCACTTTGGTCTCATATTTACACATGGCTATGCACAGTATTAAAAAACTTGTAAGGTGGCAAGTCTATACAACGTAGTTCAGGAGTTATGAAAAAAAAAAAAAAAAAATAGCATCCAGATCCTAAATTACTTCAAACGCTGCTGTCAGTGTGTGTGAATTTGTGGATGTCAGCACTGAGTGGTCAGCCGGGTAGACAATTAAGTCGAAAGTACAGTTATGGTTCGTTTTGGAAAGACTTGTGTTTTTATACTAATTTCAAGAAAAATTCATATGTTAAAGCATTGCTGAAAGACAAATAAATAGATAAATATTGTATTCATTCATAAAAAAAAAAGAAAAGAAAAAAATAATGTTATCCCCTGCTGCTAACTGAAAATAAGAGTACAAAGTCATGCTCCAGAGGACATGGTTTAAATATTTTGCAGCTAGATTAAATTTGTCTCAAAGACGACAGGCCAAACACAACATCCTCTCTGTCCGCTGGGTCTCCCTGGTCTCAACTCGGGTGTTCGTCGCGTATGTGCCGCTGTTCATTGCAACCAGTCAATACAGTCAGTGACACCGAGGATTAGCGCGCAAAGCCTCACATCACACAGGAAGCACTGATGATACATGACCAACATGCGGAAGCAGGTTTGACTCTCAGAAAGCTCTGCAGGATAACTTCTCAAGTCTGAAGTCTGTCGAGTAAAATCGAGGTAATTTTCATGAGCTGCAGTGTGTAAGGGATTAACTGCCATGACAGGGTGTGCATTTTCAGCTCTTTTTTAGAAACATGTTATAAAACATGTTCAATAATGTTTTGATTTTTTTCTGATAGAAGTGGAATCCGTGAGTCTCACTTTTCCTTTGATGGAGTTGAATTGTAGTTCATCTGTATTTCCCTACACGGTATATTGCTGTGTAACAGTCTGAACATTTTGTTCTTCTTTTGAACCTATTCCTTTTTTTTTGTCTAACCCCATGGTTGAACATGAAAGTGCAGTTTTTCCGACTTATTACACTTCAGTTTCAGTATTTTATGTTTTATTTCTATTGTTCACGTCTCTATTCTTTTAACAAATCTCCGTTGCAGTGTATATATTTTTTTTCTTTTTCTTCACTCATACCTCTGGTCTCAAATGAACCCATCTTTATTTCTGTCGTGAGACAGCTTTCAGTTCAAATGGATAAGAATGCGCAAAAAAATAATGTACAAAAACAACAGCGGCGGCTAGCTTCAATCGTGTGCACATCAGTGTGTGTGTGTGTATGTGTGTGCGTGCCCTCCTCTGTAAGCTGATAAGAGCGGTAAAACAGCTGCAGCACAGGATGTTGATGATATTAGACAGTGAGCCTTTTGAAATCAGAGGCTGGGATAAAAAGATCAGAGTTGCGTCCCGCAGTAACAACTGCATCACTTCAGCCTTTCTCATCAACAAGAACCAGCTCGGAGGACCGGAGAGAGTTTCCCCTCTGCTGCAAATCAAGCTTAATGCTAAAACACTGAAACTGAGAGGTGGTGATGCTGCAGTGGAAGCCAGACTTTACAGCCAACAATGAGATCAGCTTCTAGTGATGCTGCTGTATCAGCAGCTTTTCCATACTGTAATGTTAAGTTTGAACTTATTGAATCTTATTGACAAAGTTCTTTTTGTTTTTTTGTTTTTTTTTTCATAAAAACCGACAAAAAACCCCTTTGAAACACACACACACACACACACACACACACACACACACACACACACACACACACACACACATACACACACACACACACACAAACACCCATACAAATATTCAAATATGTGTATGTGTGTTTGTGTGTGTGTGTGTGTGTGTGTGTGTGTGTGTGTGTGTGTGTGTGTGTGTGTGTTATATATATATATATATGTATATATATAATGAATACCAATATGACTTACAATATGACAAATTGTCAAGCAATTTGACAGATATTGAGCTTGGATAAAAAAACGACAAAAAAACAGTTCAAACTTAGAGCATTCATTAGTTATAATTAATCTTGTTTTGACTAGTTTAACAAGTCAAATAACCCTATCAATTTTCAGCGAATTGATAGCTAAATGCAATATTTACTTTTAAGAAAGGGGCGTCTAAAAATTAAGGTGTAAATACAAATTAAACACAATCCATCAATTTAAAGAAATACGTAATTCAAAGGATTTTTTTTTTTATCTGAGGAACAAACGGGAATATTGAAACAAGTGTACTTTAAAAGGGAGATGTACCCACATATTTGATGAAGCAGCAGAAAGGCCTGAGTAAATGCAGACACACAGCTTAGACACACACACATGCAAAGACACACCATCCAATAATAGTGTCACAGTTGAATGAAGAGAGATGCATCTCTTGATATGATTTAAAACACTTATGTCACACAGAGATAAAACACTTCACTTATCACGATAAACTACGAGGACTTTTACTGCTTCATTGCATAACAAGCTTTTGAATCTGTCGAATGTTATCTGCCTAAGATTAGACTTGTCAAATAACCAAATACGTGCTTTCCTTAATTCTGGCTATTTTCTTTATTTTGTAATATGAAGCGTTGCCATTGAAATATTAATATGATTCATGGCACAACATAAATGCCTCAATGCAATATAATAAGTTCAACCACCTTTGCTTATTTTATTGTTTCCAGTGTATTTTCAATGGAAGGAAAACGATTTTTTAAGGTTTTCCTGGACAACTGGGCAGCCTGATGCGGATATGTACTATATGAATATTTTTTGTGATCAGCTGTACCAATGCAGTCTTTGTGACTCTTGTCAATTTTGTCGACTTAATGAGCCAAACTAACTTGAAAGTTTACATCCATGGAATACAGGCACTAAATCTGTTTTTGAGGGCGTTTAGTGAATATGCAATCCTTATAGCAAACATGACTTGATAAAGTATACACAAGACTACATCCCAAAAAATAAGATAAAATCGCCTGGAAATTTATCCAAATCTACAATATTTAATGGTTCATCTATTGCATGCAAAATAAAGGAAACCACATTTGCTAGATTGTCAAATAAATACATAAATCATCACAAAGACACAGTGCTTCTATATGGCGCTGAGAAAGTCACGTATTTTATTTTACAATGTGAAATTTGAGTTTCTTTGGACATTATGGCAAATATCCTCAAAGAAAAAAGGGGATCAGTAACAACCTGACATATTTTGTTGTGCGTCACCGAGTCCTTTCTTACAGCCTGTTCAAACGATCAGCACGGTGCTGTCCATGGTCCTGAACTCAAGTCTCCCGGATCTCACTTTATTTTGGCCTCTTGACTGCTTCATACAAATACATATTTTAGTTTATTCTATAAAATCTGAAAGTGACACTTGCACTCACTATACACATGAAAGGAGTTATTAATTAGTCAAATAACTTTATTTTCTAAGGTAAACATACAAGGTGCAAGCATGCCGTCTATATTGTGTGTGTGTGCGTGTGTGTGTGTGTGTGTGTGTGTGTTGTGTGTGTATATATATATATATATATGTATAGTGGGTTTGAAAATGATTAAGTGCTTCCAATTGTTTCCACTAACAAAGCAATGCCAAAAGAGAATATGCCGCATTATTCCATGAAACAAATAATATCCACATGAGACACAGAAACAAATAGTGTGGGTTTGCTGCACAAAACAATACAAGTCCTACAAAAGAGGCGGAGAACAAAGACGAGCGGGGCATGAGAGGAAAAAGAGCAAAGAGTGACGCGGGAGGATGGGGGAGGGTGTTGGGGTGTGCTTGTTTCTGCACAGTCCTCGGTGGATTCAGACCAGCAGAAAAGGAAGTGTTTAACTATTAGGTGCGCCTCAGTAAAGATGCCCCCCCGCCCCACCCCACCCCAACCCCCTCCTGCACCCCCCCCCCTCCTCCTTCCCTCCCAGGGGAGAGAGGGGAAGCTTGCACAAGCAGATTTAGCACATCGTATTGACTTACGAGGACTTTTTTTTTCTTCTTCAAGCCACCGTCTTGGGAAAAAAGAGAGAGAGGGAAAGAGACGGAATGGAAATCCGATACGGAGACAGGGGAAGAGATGAATGTTTTAGAGGAGAGCCGGTATGTTTAGCTGTGATCCGTGTTGTCTGTTCTAATGGATGGCTGGATGAGCGGAGGGCAAATGAATAGCAGGATCCCGCTTGTGTGTGTGTGTGTGTGTCTGTGTGTGTGTGTGTGGGGGGGGGTGAACACACTGTCACAGTCAAAAGCAACACACACTGGCACTTTGTCAGCGCTGAAAAAGTTCATCCTCTGTGTCTCTTTCCTGTTTCACCACAGCGCCTCGATCTCGCTTCCCTGATCACTGGAGTTGCATCCTGGTTCATCCTAGTTTTTAATTTTCACAATTTCCTCGGTAACACTGGAACCATATTAAATCACACCTGGTGGGATTCTGTCTCCAATGCTGACTGGAAGCCTCCCACTCCTCACCAGTTATTGTTCTAGTAAAAAAATAATCACGAGTCCTACGTGAAGATGAATATGCCGCATCTTGAGTTGGATAATATGACCAGTTCCTGTAGTTAGAGTTGGTGTGACTCACTCGGAGTCTCAGACTCCAGGAAAATCCAATAAACGCAATAAAAATGTCCGAGGTTTGACTACTAAATGACACATTTGACATATGTATTGCAAATGGAGACTGTCTGGGTTTTATTTAAATGCTTATTTCACTCGTGCATTTCCCCTAGCGTCAACATATCACAGGACAAGGGGAAGACTTAATACCAGTCACAAGGTTCAAGATTCTACCTGTTTTGACTTTGTCTGGCTTAGAAAAGGAATGGAGAAATCATAACAGAGTAGAAAGAGTTCACGTGGCCACATTTCCATGGATGCTTTTTGTTGTTTTTTACGCTGTTTGTTGAAAAAAAACAAAAAAACAAATCAAGAACAACAACCGGACTTCAGAGAAATGAAACTTCCTGCAGCCACATGTTCGCTTGAATACAATCTGATTTTTTTCCGATATTTATTTTGAAATTTAGGAACTAAAATCGGTCCGTGCCAAACGCGACACGGTGTGCAGCGGTAAATAGATGCACGTACACATAAACAAACACGCAGTCCGAGGGAGCAACAGCCTGCCTCCCCGAGGACTCGTGGTGCTCGTGTCCCCGGCGTTGAACTGACTGTTGTGGATCCCAGCTGGCGCACGTATGAACGCGTGTCTGCACGCGCGTCTTGCCAGCAGGCTGGTGGTCCGGGCAGCCCTGTAAAGGTGATGTGTGGCGGCTATTTGGAGTCTGGACGTGGCAGGTTAACTCACTGCGGCCTGCTCATATTTTATATGGCAGCTCTCTCCAGTCTTATCATATTTTATACGGCTGCAATAACAAACTGTCTAGAGAGAGAGAGAGAGAGAGAGAGAGAGAGAGGGAGAGAATGGAGAAAAGTGGGGGTTGCTGGCCCCTGCACATGCTACATAGTAGTAAAAGCGGCCTCTCGCATATACACAGGGTGAAGTGACCGGCGCACTGTGAGTGAAGTAGTTTTCCAAAGCGAGTGATAACTGAGGGAACGTGGCAGGATGAGGAGAGAACAGCCATCTGAGTGGAGCCACTCCAAGAAGTCATTTGGTTCTATTGTCTAATTCAGTTCTTAGCCGACATCTGTCCCTGTCCCGCTGCCCACTACGCGCACGCACGCGCACGAAAGGGGAGGGGGGGGGGGGACTATTCCATGTGTTCATCAATTCGGAGTGTGATGAGGAGGGGCGTGTGATGAAATCAAGTTTAACCAGCAGAGCAGCGGAGAACAAGAAGTTTCCACAAAAAAAAAAAAAAAAAGCTACACACACAAACACACACACATACTCTGGAGACTGTATGTTGAGTACATATTTTGTTGAGAGAGAAACGACCTCAAAGTGCATCTGAAGATATAGAGACTGTAGGAAAGCGAGGGGAAATACAAGGAAACTGAATAACAATGCAAACAAGAGGGAGTGGGTGGGGGATTTGGGGGAGAACAGAAGTGGGTGCTTCTTACCTGGGGCAGATAGAGGAAGGCAGGGGGGCATTGCAGCGAGTGGGTTAACATCCCGGTCCCGGACAGCAGCACACAGCCAGAGTTTGCCATGGAGCACAGCATGTGGAGACGGGACCCCTTACTCATAGAGACACTACTCTCAGCTGCGCTGCTCAGTCTGCGCTCTCTCTCTCCCTCTCTCTCCACTTCTTGTCCCCTCCCTTCTCTCCTCCTTACTTCTGTCGGTGGCGGCGGCGATGACGAGCAGTCAGTCAGTCAGAGGATGCCGACGAGGGATCGCCCGCGCACACACACGCGCACACACACACCCCCACGCACGTACGCACACACACATACGCGTATTCGGGCGCGCTAAGAGCGGACGCGCACCCTGAACGATGGGTCGTATGGTAAGTGTGCGCGCGTGTGTGTGTGTGTGTGTGTGTATGTGTCTGAGAGAGGGGGGATGAGAGCAAAGTGATGCTGCTGCTCCGCTTTCCTCTGTTTACTTTGAGAAGGAGGTGGAGAAGCTGAGGGATGCTAATGGGTACGGAGGGAGGGACGGCGAGCAGGGATGGGGGTGGAGGTCCGGATGGGGGGTGTAGGAGGGGGAGGCGGGGCGAAGGAGGCTTGGGAGGTCCTTGAGGAAAGTAAGGGAGTGATTGGAGAAAAGAGAGGGGCTAGAAGGAGGAGGAGGCTAGGGGGAAGCTGCGTGTGTATGGCACACACACACACACACACACACACACATATATACACACACACACACACACACACACACACGACTATAGGAAAGCGTCGGATCCATGTCGTTAACCCTTTCTCAACCAGAAAGACAAAGCAGTAAAAACAAACCCTGGTACATTTACACGTTATTTGTTCCCTAATGCACTTAATAGATATAGTGTTTTAGCATTCCCTTTTTAATTTTTAATGTATTGTACCATTGTAACATTTTGAAATAACGCAGCTTTATATATACTTTCTGGTGGGCTTATATTTTTTTCCTTTTCTCACATTTCTGTGCGTGTGTATGTTAGTTCAGTGATTGTAAAGTACTTCATACTTGAATCAAAGGTAATTACAATATAGTGATACCTCTTTCTATTATTGCACCTTAACTGATTAACAGTTATCCCATGTTCCTCTTAGCTATGTGTTTGTGTTTATTTTAGTTTTCTATTCAGATAAATATAATAAAATGTTAAATTGAAGGGAAAAAAAAATGATGTATCGCCTAGTATACATCTAGCTCTAATGGCACGGATAGAAAGAGAGCTCGCCCCTCAAAATGAATTCATTTCAGTTGAGAAACAATTAAGGCTGGAAACAATTACGGCCTGTTTTTAACGCCTTTTCAGAATCACAGAGTTGATGCAACGGCTTAATTTAATTTATAGCTTAGCTGGTGAGCAGGATTTTTTTTTCTTTAAGCGTAGCATTTCCCTAGAAAGAACAGAGCTAATGGCTGAATAATGAGATATAGTAAAATATGCATCCCACTGCTCCCCCCTACCCCTCAACCACTCCTCCTGCCTCCCTCTGAGTCACACGTGGTGAAGCCAGGCAGCAGTTTATTTATATTTTTGTCATTATTTGGCTTGTATGATGCACTACAAGACTAAATGGTTGAGTCTGATACAGGGGCAGGGGGTTGGGGGAGTCCCCCCTCCTTCCACAGAGGAGCGGAGATGGACGCAGATGGAAGAGATCGGGTGGGGGGAGGGGAGACTGAGGGGAGCCCTGATTTATTCCAGTGCTCCACCTTGTAATTATTTCATCCGTCCTCAGACCAGAATTCTGTATTAAGTCTAAAAACTTAAATATATTTAGCAATACAAAGTACAATAGAACAGTGCACATTTTACACAGAGTAATGCATGTCATTGCTGGGAGAATAATTCCCATTTAATATATTTCAACAGATGTTTGTGTAATTGTGCAAAAGCCAATAAAAAAAGAAAAAAAAAACGAGGCATTAGAATTAAAAAGGATGTATCGTGAAATAAACATACAAGATGAAATCCCAACATGGTAGAATGATATCCTCTTCTTAATTCTAATTATTTTCATTGAAAAACAGAATAACATTGTTATTCTGGAATTTTGGCGAGGATCCGGGGTTTAACTTAAAAGCTTCAGGTTCAGCAAATGATCAAACGATCTTAAACCCAAGCATTTGTGAAAATTTAAGCAAATGTGGCTTAGTTCGGGGTTACAGAATTTCACTCTAAGCAACTGTAACCTACACATAATAACAATAGTGTAAAACAAATAACTGGCCAAAGCATCTGATCATGTACTTTTCTTAAGCCATATCAAGCTAAAAATATTTAAGGAAATAAAAAATCAAGCAGATGGTCTCAACTTATACAGTATTTTCATTACCTTGAAGTTTCAAAGCGCTTTACATAGGATTACATTCACCCATTCACGCAATGATGGCAGCAGAGCTGCCAAGCATGGAGCTAACTGGATTGTCAGGGACAACAAGGGGCTCAGAGTCTTGCTGAAGGACCCTTTGGCATGCAGGCATACATGGGAATTGAACTGCCACCTTTTCGATTGAAGGGAGATACAAAAAGAACAGACGTCCGATAAGGTATCAATAAGAGTTATATAGTTATTGTTTTCATCCTATTGGTAGGATGCCACTACAGTGATTTCAGATTTGCATGTGTTTCTGTCACCACAGGCAGGTGCAAGACAAAACAAAAACAAAGCAAACAAAAACAAGGCTTAAAAAAGACACACACACACACACACACACACACACACACACACACACACACACACACACACACACACACACACACACAACATCTTCATGATTGATGACAGCAGCAAAAAAATGAAAGGTTATAAATGAGGGTTATAAGAGCCTAAGAAGGCAAGTAGACTAAATATCTAGATACACTTTGTTTGGGGCTTTCCAAAATCAAGTCTGCTCCCAAAAAAAGGTCAGAACAGTGGGGTCGCTGCCCATCTTTCACCGTGAGCTGAAAACATACCTCTTCACCAAGCACTACCCTACTAATCACACTTAGCCCCAAGCCATCACACAAAAAAAAATAGAATAAAATAAGAATAGAAATTAACGATGAAATGAATGTATGTATGTGTCTGGTTCTGAGTTGAGTGGTCCGACTACAGGTACATCGGATCTTCGGTGACTGAATTGCACTTTTTGTAAGTTGCTTTGGATAAAAGCGTCTGCCAAATGACTGTAATGTCAAGTCGCTATTATTACTCATTTAAATATCGTGTTCTAAGTTAAAAGAAATTAATTGCATGCTTTTAACAATTCTAACAATTGTGCTTTCACCCGGTATCCTTACTTTTTTTTTTTTTTTTTAAGATTTTGATAAGTCAGCGAGGCTGATCGCTGAATCACTAAAGCAAGGATTCTGTTCCCACAAATGGCAGACCTATTAACTTTTTAACAAAAAATATATTTAAAATGTTTGAAACACATTAATTTAGAGGTTCTTATAGTGTTTCTCAATAATTTGGTTTTAATACATTTAAAACAACAACCAAAACATGTTTTGTCATGACTGTTGGATGATAAATTGAATTTGAGAGCAGAGCTATTACTTCTTTTTTGTTACACAGTTCTTAACCCTTTGGGCCTTCAAGTATTTATGTTTTAATTTGAAATTGAGAAGTTGTTCTGTCACACTCAACTCAGACCGATCAGAGCAACGATTTTAGAATCGAATCGCATCGAGTAGAATAGTTTTATTGGCAGAGCACAAGTAGAACAGTTCAATGAGATTTGGTTTCAGCTCTGTAAGAGTCTCTTTATATAACCGGTAATTTGGACAAATAAAAAAATTTGATCTATTTTTTTTGATCACATATAGACAGTGGAAAAAAAGAGAATGTAAACAAACACCAAGGCATTAGGTAGTAGAATTTTAACACAAATTTATAGTATTTTTTTCAGATACATACAGTGGGTGGATATAGGTTTCCCTATCTTTTTTTCACAAAATCATGGTTGTTATGTATTGTCATATGACATCCATGTGTGTCTTTTCATAATATGCATGTCATATTTTACATACTTCTGCTCAAAGTTCCCCTATGTATGATAAAACATTCACAGATTCACACTCTTGTCCACACAGTGTATAAATTGTTGGCTATTTTACAATGACTTATTGACCATCTGGCTATTTGTTCCAAAAAGCATTGCCGCAGTAACAATGAATTGGGTCAATAAGTCAGACAGTTGTTTTTTTAATTTTTTTTTTCTTTTAATTTCTTTTAGTTACATTTAGGATATTGATTTGTGGAATTTCAGCTGAATCTCGGGAGTTTTTAGATTTCTAACTCCAGTCTTTAAGTGAGGTCAATTGAGGTTCCATATTAATGTCACTGGGTGACTCATATGGAGCCTGAATTTGGAGAAATATCTAAAGTGACCACCATCGCTGAAGGTCCCATCACATGGCATTAGCGCATATTGAAACTGGCAAACGGGTAAGGCTGAGTCAAATAAAGTACTAAAAGGTCAAACATTAATCCACAGTGAAAATACTGCTTTTAAAGCATTTGTTAATGGAGGGTGATTTTGGATAGAACCGGTTGAATGGACATTTTGTTATCCCAAAATCATGAATTAAAACAGTGTGAAATGATCTGTCTAACTGGCCTCACTCAAGGATAATAATATAGCTATTCTAACTCTATTGAAGTAAATGGTGAAGAACATCTGATTTTTTTTTTCACTTTGAAAAGTAACCAAAATGAAACCACGATAGGACATCCACTTAAACAAGTGTTTGTTCAAACTGCTGAATCTGTTCTAAGTATTTCTCAGCTGGTGCGGTTCAGGACTGCTCTTATTCACCATGATCCAGGCATAGATTAGAGTGCTTTACAATGTAGCTTGACAAAGCCTGGCTACACATGCAGCTCACACTTTTGGTCGCTGTTTATTAAAGTGAAAGGCTGACACAAGTGGCTTTGTTACACTGATGCATTAGGACACGTTGGACACGTACCAGAACAACAAGACAACTTGTGGAATGAAGCTGGCTGATGTTAGGGAAAGAAAAAGATGACAAATGTATTGGTAAGTACAAAAGTGCAACTTCATTAACTTTTTTTTAAAGTTGCTGAAGCATCTCCCCGCCCCCAAATAAATAAATAGATAAAATTTAAATAAAACATTAGCCTTTAGGTGCCATTTCCAATATTGTTGATGTACTTTCTGAACTGTTTTGAGTAATATTTAAATTGTGTTATATGTTGTACCCAAAACAAGTTCAATCTACATGACCTGCCTCCTAAAAAGGAAAAAGTTAAAGAAGATATGAAGATACATAAATAAGATTGAATAAAAATAAATTAATAGCAAAATATGTTTATTTTGACAACTTTAAGATACTTACAAGACATATCGGTCTATCTGGCTTTATGAGACACTGGAGTGTGTTAAGGCTGTTCCTGAGCCACTCATTTTGGTCTAAATATTTCTGTATTTTATTCAGAGATTTTTTTCATTTTTATATGTTAATGAAATATTTAATACAACAGCTGGTCACTGCATGTGTGTGTGCGTGTGTGTGTGTGTGCGTGTGTGCGTGTGTGTGTGTGTGTGTGTGTGTGTGTGTGTGTGTGTGTGTGTGTGTGTGTGTGTGTGTGTGTGTGTGAGGAAACATGGATTCCAGGCAACAATTCATCTAATTTTCTAATTTTCTTTGATATTCTATATGTTGATGCTCTTAGAAATCCAGGGCAGGAGACGGGGAATACTATGAGGTTTAAGTCTTGCATCTGAATTTATTTATCCACCACAAACCTGCACATACCTGCTTTTTAAATAGCAGGAGGGCCGACCCACTGTTTGGTTGTCTGACTCAAAGCGTTTTGCCCAAAACACTCTCCGCGAATGAATGAAAGAAATGTGAGCGCTTCGTACCAAAGGCCTAGCTCCTAAATGCATTTTTCAACATAGTAGAAGTTTATTTGGTCTTATATTGATTAAATTCTAGTGCTTAAGATAATCAAAACAGACCCCTTAAAATGTATTTATTCATTTGTTTGCTTGTTTGTTTTGCAAATAAAAATGTTCTCACTCTTTTGCTAGTTTGTCTTCAACACAGCAGCCTTCAGGTATTTCCAGATTTCTGCTTGCAGACTGACTTAACAATGAGAGTCATATAAAGGCAATTGAGGGCAGTAAATGGTTTTCCCCTCCGGTGTGGGCTTTTTTCTCTTGCTGGACCCTTTAACACCTAAATGGAACAGGGTCATGATAAATATTTTCAATACCTGTGTTTACTCCGTGATAACACGTCAGTATTATTACTTTCAGCAGATCTAGGACACGGGTGTATTGTAACGTGTGTGATTATCATATTTTATTATCATCATACAATTTCAGTGCTGCTATTATAAACTTTAAAAACTCACAATGCTTTGATGGTGAACCATAGTATAACAAATTTAAGAAAGTCATGTAAAACCAAGCCTTAGTGATGTTACTGGGATATTTTAGATCTATGCTACTTAATGTGTGGGAGCACATGTTTCAATAAGTTGAATTGCTTCATTATCTAAGTAAATTAACTGTTAATCTTAATTTCACTAAAACCATACAACAGTTGATGTTATGAGTATCAAAATGTGTGTTCATTTAAGCTCTATAGTTTCTTATCATTCACAGCATGATGGGCTGATGCTAAAGTGAATCTAATGTACACTCCTAATGAGGTCTAAATAGAAAATAATGCATATATTGATGAGCTTATTAAAATGTTGTCACTTCTGGTCGTGGCAAAAACGACTGTTTTGTTTGGATGAGCCATTTGGAAGAATGAAAAAAAATGAATCAATGAATAAAAAAATGGTGTTAGGAAACACAATGAAGAAAACGTCACTTCCAATTTAATAATTAAAAAGTGAATATATTCCTAAAATGATGTGATTCTTGCCCCTTATCCCAAAAAGGACCACCTTTTACACTGAGCACTACTCACTTCTCATTTTGAAAGCACTTTGAATCCACTATTTTCTTAGATAAATTAGTTTTTGAACCAATCACATTATCAATATAGTTTCAGCATCAATATAGTTGCTAACTAAATCAGTGTTCAATATGTGTGTTTTTAGAAATGCCCAAAATACCATATATGTATATACATGTACATATGTTTATACAATATATATTACAGCTGTCTCTGCAAGAGGCGGGGTTATAC
This sequence comes from Fistularia commersonii, assembly GCF_037954325.1. Classification (NCBI taxonomy): domain Eukaryota; kingdom Metazoa; phylum Chordata; class Actinopteri; order Syngnathiformes; family Fistulariidae; genus Fistularia; species Fistularia commersonii. The sequence continues at coordinate 1,706,515 of NC_141316.1, read as the reverse complement.
TCTGGAAGGATCGCCAGTCAATCCCAGGGCTACGTAACCTTTCCCTTATTCAAACATCTGGGTGGAACCCCAAGAAGACACTGGGAGAACATGCAAACTCCGCACAGAAAGGCCCCCTCCCAGGATCAAATTTGGGGCCCTCTTGCTGTTAGGTGGAAGCACTCACCATGGCACCATCTATAGAAATACATGAATTCATTTTAATCCAAGCCAAATAACAGCAATAGAAATGAAATCTGTATACACACACCCACTCACACACCTTTCACTCCGTTTGATGCTATGAAAAAGGAAAATTACCAATGAATAATTGAAAATCTCTTTATGTTTCTTGAAAGAGATAACAGCTGCAAATGCCCTTCTCAGTGCTGCCAAGAGCAGGAAAAGTCACTATCAACTCAGTATTGTTCAGATGAATGGGAGCTCCAACCAACAGTCATAACTGTGAAGCGACCAAGCAGATGTCCTACACTGACAGGCCACAGTGCCCCTGCTGGACTGCAGCCTCAGGCCCCTGCCCACCTCATAATAACACTTGCAGATTACATCGCATATCGAGGGAGCGAGCCGTTGCACGGACAGATGGCTCCCCTGAGACTGACTGACTGACAGAGCAGACGAATAACTGGCCGGACTTCCTGAGGGCCGATGTGTGCTTGGCATAAGAGTGTAGAGGTGCTCCCGCTGCCTGTCAGCATGAGGAGAGGGAAGAATGATCCCCAGCCTAGACCAGAAGTCATGACCTTAGACCAAAGGCAACACTTCTATTGGTCTCTGACATGCTGGAGGGTGCACAGACTAAAAACGCAGATCCTTGTTTTCTTCATCGATGTAAGGGAAAAGATGAGCACTACTTGTGATGACTACCAGTTATAAACGCTAGGCCTGCAAGATCAGTGATTCGCAAACATTTCTTGCCAAATAGCTTAATGAGTATTTTGCAGAACTGACATTTTGAACTAATAAACATCTTAAATAGATAATATAAAATAGGGTCGGCAACCCTCAGCTCCGGAACTGTATGCGTCTCTTTCATCCTTACACTGCGGCTCTGAGTGGCTTGGGAAAATAAATGATAAGTATTTAATCGAAGTGTATTTTATTTGTGTGAGTTCCTCATTTTAATTTTAGTTCTAAATTGGAAGATTACTGTGATCATGAAATATTAAAATAAAATTATATGTATCATTTTTCGCCCAAATACACATCAAACTCGCGTAAGCCGGTATACCCGCCAAAACGCCGTCAATTTGTCAAGACTCAACCCCAGGTAGGCAAAATATGAAAAAGCAATATATACGGTGGCACCTTTATTTTCGATGTCAAAAAGTAATTGTGGCTACTAGTGTTTTCTTTTCCGTGGAAACTGGGTCCAAATGGCCTTTGTGTGCCAACCCCTGATATAAAATATCATAAAATATATAATCTGGAATCTTCTGTAGTCGGACCGACAATATTCATGCATTTGAACCACAATTTAAATTCCTCTTTTTATTATCTTGATATCACTTGTGGCTTTACAACTGTGTATTGGAATGTGTGTGTGTGCATATTTGTGTGTGTTTGCCTCTCTGTGTGTGCAGACACAGGCACACGTTGCTTTAGCAGACAATGGTAGGACCCTGGACATGGACCAGATGGCAAAAAAGTCAGCTGATTGTCATATAAATTCAGGGACAGCATGTACAATACAATGAATCCATTTGAGAGAATTTGTCTAGGTTAGGGTGGCACTGGGAGTAGGTAGACTGTCGAAAGCAAGATCAGCACTTACATCACACTTGGGGGTGGTGGCCCATATTCATTAGCAGAAAAAAAAAATGATAAAAAAGGGGGAAGCCTGGCTTTTACTGGGTTTGCACGTGGAACACCAAAGGCAAGGCTTTGGAGATGAACAATCTTTCATCTTCACTCTTTTTGCTAACCGTCTAAGAAATGCTGTCGGTCACAGCAATGAACAACACACCCAAACAAGTGGATTTTGCCAACTAGACTAAGTACCTCTTGAAAAGGATTTGAAGTGATAATCTAGGTTGAGACAACGGGTCAAGGGTTAGCATGTGCTGTGGCCTGCTACTGACCTGACACCTATATTCACCCAAGGATGTCCAGATTTCACGTCTCTGGCAGCACGAAAGAAAGATACAGTGTGTCTCAGGTTATAATGAGCTGGGTTCAAGCAATCCGTCTCACCAACACAAAGGGAAATCAAAAGCCATGATGACATGAGGCTTCCAGGTAGTGTGGGGTAAGCACCATTTAAATGTTTTTTTGATAATACTCATTCAAGATTGTTATTTTTGAAAGCATTTTCAAAAAGTACTAACAGGTCAGTATAGTATATTGTATTTATATTGCACATATGTATTTATATACAGTATATATTCAGTTTACATAGCAGTAATTTGTGAGATTTTGTGATCTATAGTAAATGTGTGTCTTCTTTAAATGCAAAGATTGTGATTAACTCTGGCATTTAAAATTCCGATCATATGGATATTTGTGCTCTTAGAAATGTGATAAAGCATATAGAAGAGCGATCTTATCTGGTAAAAATGACTTATAAATTTTGCTGACCAGAGCCAAAATAAACTGAAGCACTCACCGCCTGACCTGTTCTTTTTTTCTTCTTTTGGAGGATCTTATCTTTGAATGGGTTCTAAATGGGTTCTCAATCTAAAACTTGTTACACCACAATATTCTACCTCAAGCTGTGTACCACAACATCTGTTTCCTTGGTGCTGCAGGGTATTCATGGTGGCCTAAGTGTTTGCAAGAATTCACCACTTTTATCTGTGAGTCAGATTTTTTGAATATTGTGCATACACCGACCCAATGCTGCTTCTCAGAACAATTATTTTACCAACCAAACACTGTAACTCTCACTCCACCAGCTGAGTTGAACCATAGATTCATCAGAAGAGGTTCCACAGAATATCTTGTGAAATTAAATATTAGGGTATGAGTTATTGTAAGTATTGAGAAAAAAAAACAACAACTTGTAAAATGTTATTGCCATACTAGTATCTTAAAGTTCAGTCATTGATACACAATTTTAATAAAGAATGATGAATTATGTGTAAAAGTGTCATGAATAAACGCCTCTACTTTAAAATTAACATTTTCTTCAAATGTATTGATAATGCATCTATTTTTAACTCTATTTATGCTGGTGGCACACTCCAGGCTCTTCATTACATTATTCACTGTATGTCTGGCCTCATCTATAAGCTTCTGCTTGTGATGCTATTGAACTTCTGTCTATTCACATTCCTGTCAGGCTGGCAGGGATGGAGGCAAAGCTCCGAGTAATAATTGATGATCGAATTGAGAAGTTGGTCCTTCCATCAGGAATTCCACCCACTGCAGAGGAGCTACAAACTGTTTGGAATTTCTGATGAGGTCATTCATTTGGTCTGGGAATTTGAAGATTTTTTTTTTCATATATGTGAGTCATCAAAATAAACACAGAAAGATCGTAAAGTTTGTTCAAATCACCTTGATTTTTTTTCTCTTTTTTTTTCCACTTTCTTTCTTTCTCCAACAGTCAACAAAAATGTGAGACATCTGTCAAATGCAGAATGATATAGTGATACAGCTACACAGGATACCATTATCGTGTCTCGGCGAATTGCCACGGAATGATGTCAGCCATGGCCGAAGCAGTTTGCCATTCTACTGTTTGCATACAAAACTGAGATTTACCTTGAAAAGAGCCGATGAAGATGAAAGCAGCACCTTTGACTATACATTGAAGGTCAAAAAAGGCACAGCGGAAGCGGCTTGCTAAATCTATACGTTCAATGACAGCCTGGAAGAGCAAAGAGAAATTTTGCTGAGTCACTTCTTAAGGAACTTTGCTCTTTTCTCCGGTTAGTTTGGCACAAAACTATCAAATGCACCAAATTCCACATGCCACATTTGTTTTCAGGTGAATTGGAGTGCAGTGAGAGCAAGAGCCCTGCAGACCAGATGTTGGCCAAGTTTAAAAAAACGCTAGGGGTAAACGCAGCATGACTCTCATAGAAGTTGGTTTGAGGCTGTTTTCATTATTTAAATATACTTAAAATGACTTGCTGCAAAGTTTAGGAGATGGAGATGAGGAATCAGATCAAATTTTATTTTATTTTATTTTATTTTATTTTATTTTATTTTATTTTATTTTATTTTATTTTATTTTATTTTATTTTATTTTTGGGGAACTGTTTGACTACATTATCCGTTAATAAAAAATCAAACACAGAAAAATGACAGAAAACACGAATACATACATTACCTTATGTCGGTATTTTTTTTCTGTGACAAGCACTAAAATCCATGACATGACACAAAGAGAGCTGGCTAAAATAGAAGTCAAAAATAGCATGATGCATTAACATCCCGATATTGAAAAAACTTTTTTTTTTTTAACCATTAACTAAAAGTGGAATCAAAATCTGAAGGGAACTGACATCAATCAAAAGTGCTTCACTTTTCTAAATGACACTTTAAGGTATGGACTGTTAACTCACAAAATTCAAGATGATTTAAAAAACGCATATTGAAGTAGGTGTTGGCAAATGATCGGAATATGGACATTGCTGACCTTGGGGTAAGAAAGTAGAATATTTTGCCCGAGGGTCATATTTGTATATCTTGATTTAGTAGGTATATATGCTTACTTGCTAGTCAGAGTATTTGTCATTATATTCACCATCTCAGGCAGATTTACTGCTGCACCTCAGGTAGGCGCTGACTCCAAACTTGCTATATGAGCTCAGACCTGACATGAGATTTGATCATTGGTCTCCTCCTGTGTCAATATTTATAGATGCCATTGTTGTGTGGAAAATAATTACATGCTCACTTTTTTGCTCCTTGTCAAATTTGTTCCTCTCATTTGTTCCATTTCCAGACAATGCCGTGGAACTTTTTAGACAAACCTTTTGGTGAAGGCTATAAATTTAGCTATTTACTTGCATTATAACCACTACACTCATATTGTATTTAGGGAGTATTTGAAATGGGCTATTGCTTTATCACTTTTCCCCCAATGACTCCATAATGATCATAATTACATTTTGTCTTTTGTATCAAGTGTCTGGTCAAACTTGAGCACCATTGGTTCTCTGACACCTTGGTTGAATATTAGGAAGGTCCATTGTTCCCATAAATTTTATTACTCCGAGTGAGAACATGATTAATCTGATGTTTCATGGGTCCAGTGGTTATCTTATTTATATAATGGATGATGCTTGATGATTGGTTTAATGTCCCCAGGTTCCCAAAGTCCAATTTCTTCTCGGATTTTTAGGACACCTGATGGAACTTGACAAAGACCCATTGTTCTCAGGGTTTTGTTTTGCATGAACTCAGTGTTCCCCCAGTTCTGTGGTTATGATGGCAGGTCCACTACTCCTTGAGTCCAATGTGCCCCACATATATAGTATTCAGGGTACTGTATTTCCTAGCGTGGAACAAACTTTAACCCAAAACTTAGGCAACTGTTTCTTAGCAAACAAAGGTTTGACTGAGCACACTGTTATGACTGCCAACTCCTGTGACATATTTCATCCTATCACCAAGTCCCTCACAGAGAAGGGCCCTATTTTCTCAATGAAAAAGCATAAAAAAGAAAAAAAAAGAACATTATCATAATAGAAACACTTATTTGCAGACTAATTTAGAGCTGATCATGCAGTTTCATGTGTGAAACCTCATATATGTCACTGTTTTTATTGCTCTAAATAATACTACAGCTCTGCCTTTGAATAGAAAAATATAATGTATCATAAAGGTAAATTCAGTGAATTCTTCCATCCATCCATCCATCCATCCATCCATCCATCCATCCATCCATCCATCCTCCCTCTCTTATCTTATCTTGAGTCGGGTCATGGGGGGCAGCAGCCGACAGTTTTAAAATAGTCTTTGTGCATAAACATCCATCCATCTATCCATCTTTCCCCGCTTATCCAGAGTCCGGTTGCAGGGGCAGCAGCTGGAGAAGTGAGGCCCAGACCTCCCTCTCCCCCGCCACATGGTCCAGCTCCTCTAGGGGGACCCTGAGGCGTTCCCAGGCCAGCCTGGAGACATAGTCTCGCCAGCGTGTCCTGGGTCTTCCCCTTGGTCTCCTCCCAGATGGACATGCCCGGAATACCTCCCTCGGGAGGCGTCCAGGAGGCATCCTGACCGGATGCCCGAGCCACCTTATCTGACTCAGCGGCTGTACTGCGAGCTCCTCCCAGATGAACGACCTTCTCACCCTATCTTAAAGGGAGAGTCCCGCCACCCTGCGGAGAAAACTCATTTTGGGCCGCTTGTATCCGCGATCTCGTTCTTTTGGTCACTACCCACAGTTCGTGACCATGGGAGTGGGTGGGAACGTAGATCGACCGGTAAATTGAGAGCTTCGCCTTTTGGCTCAGCTCTCTCTTCACCACAACAGACTGGTACAGAGTCCGCATCGCTGCAGACGCCGCACCGATCCGCCTGTCGATCTCCCACTGCATCCTTCCCTCACTCGTGAACAACACCCCGAGATACTTGAACTCCTCCACTTGGGGCAGGACCTCATCTTGGCTGCTTCAACTGTTCCAGTGAGAGCCGGTGAATTCTTAATCAAGATATTTAGTGAGTTGATATCATCTTCTGCCAGGAAATGAGAAAACATCTGTCAGTGTCCCGGAAATGATTGATAAGGCTCCATCAATTTCCACCATATCCACAATTTTTTTTTCTCCAAAGTTGTTGCTCAGATATGTAAATGTAAACCAATTTTCCTTCAAAGGCCTTGCAAGTCTGTAGTGATAGAATTCACCATACATTTAGTACAATAACTTTCATAACTATGAAAACATTGCATACTTTGTCTGTATATACACATTAAATGTGATTTTAAAGTACTTTAACACAAGAATTTTTTTTTTAAATATTTATTTATCTATTGTTTCATCAGTCAGCAAATGTTATCAAAGGTCATGTTCTTATTGTAAAATCTTTTTGGTACCCTATTTGTTCTGATAAGAATACGCTATATTGCAAAAAACTAATCATTCACATACTAATAAAGCATATGTGAATATGACATCTATGTTCCTAAGTCGAATCATTTGAGCCTGAGAGGATGATGAGTTTTCATTTGTAACAAATTCTGGCTTAATTGTCTTTTTACTACAAGAAAACAACAAAACAAAATGAAACAAAAACATTATCTGGTTCAGGTTTGAATGCCATTTTGACTTTCTGTCCTCTCAGACACTCAATAATCTGTCATCAATTACTTGTAACCTCCATTGCATTTTATTGCTAGTAATGCATAATGTCATTTCAGGAGAGGCAGTCGAATGTTGATGAGCATCTCTTATGAAATGTAAAGTACGACATCACTCACTCTGTCTTCATGTTAACCAATGCAAATGACAAGCATTGTTGTTGTTGTCTTTTATCATGTGTTATTGATCTTCCCTGCACTAGTCACACCTCTGAAGGAGGTTTGTGTGGTTTTTGCTATATCTATTTATTTATATATTCACCCTTTCTTTACTTGAGCCAGTTGCAAACTTAAAAAGGCCGGTGACATTGAGGCTTCAAAGTCACACTTCAGCATCAAAGACAGTTTGAACATGTTGAAATATTTATAGATTTTATTCCAGAAGCCGTTCCATCTGCTGGTTATTGGAAGCACGAGAGGTCAGTGGGTTCAGATCAGCGTACTCTTTCCAACTAGGAAATACCTAGGGTGAGGCTAGTCGTTTTACAATGAGCGGACTTTTGAGTCATAGAGTGAGCCCTTTTTCAGGCTGACTGTGTTGTATTTGTCAACTAAAGTTTGGTTGTTTTACGCTTTTGTGTGTGTGTGTGTGTGTGTGTGTGTGTTTTGTTCGAATTGTCTAGTGAGGAATCACACAATATGCACATTGATGGGTGCGACAGGACTGCTGTTTGTTTCAGAGCGGAACCAAAAGGGCAGGAGACTGTACACATTTTTTTTTGTGAAGATTTTGTAGAAAAAAATAAGTCAAAAGGAAGAGAAATTATAATGGCTTCATGAACAAGCAAATATTAAGCCCTTTCTGGGAATCCTCAAAAGATGTGTTAGCCAAGGGGACGGACATTGATTTGCCTTCACGGAAAATTGGTGACCTTGGATGGATATTGGTGAAGGTTCTCGGATTTGTTCCCCTTCCAAGCTGTTTTCAGCTGTAAAAATATGTATTTTTTAAATTTCAAAACACGGGTTCCATGCTTCGCTGCCAGCCTGGAATGGTTAATCTACAAGTGAAAGAAGCGAAAAATCCTGTATAATCCTCAGCACCTTTTTAGAGAGATATCATTTACGAACTGTTGCATGGTTGGAGATTGTTGGGATCCTGGGATTTGAGGAAGTGTAACTATATACAAAGAATTTACCTCTGCCAGCCTAATTTAAGCAACAGAGAGCATCGGGATGAAATTGTTTCACAACCTCACTGATAGTTTGCTGGCTCCATGTTAGGATGCATACTAAAAACACAGTTCAGAGACATCAACAAATAAGTTGTTTAGTGTTCTTTGTTGGATTAAAATGTTTCAACATTTTCCCATTCATGATTTATATAGGACTGTCACAGAAAATTAAAATATTGTAATGCAGTTCTTTATCTTTTGTAATGCAATTACAAAAACAAAAAATAACTTTTTCATGATACTCTAATATTTTGAGATAGGATTTTGAGTTTTCTTAAGATGTAAGCCATAACCAGCAATACTTAAATAATAAAAGGCTTGCAATATTTCAGTTGATTTGTAATGAATCCAGAATGTATGACATTTTTGTTTTGGTAATTGCATTACAGGAGATAAAGCCATTTATCACAATGTTCTAATTTTAAGAGAAAGTCCTGTAGTGTGTCCACATTTGTTCATATTTTAGATTGATACATGCTTTTGACAGGTATTTTATTCTTCCATATATGTAAATGTATTCCAATAAAAAACAAGTTTCTTCTTTTTCATTGGCAAATGTTTCTAGACACTGCTTATGCTTTGCTAGTATTCCTGTCATTATGTAAGAGATTACACAAAGAAGATCATCAGATTGATCTATCCAGCTGGTCTGGCTGGAATTTGATTAGACTCCTGAAAACCCAGAAAACTTGTGTGTAAAGTAAAACTGGCCTGTACATGAGCAACTGATTTTAAAATAACAAACTGAATACATAATGAATAAACAATTGAATTTACGAATGAATAAATAAACAAACATTGCCATGATTCACAGATATTGTAGGCCTACTGTCATAGTCCATATTCCAAATAGCTCGCTGGCATGACGACTGAAATGCTCACAGAGCTGTAACTTATCTATATACAGGACAATTCACCGGCTTACTTGTCAGTTTAATTATTCAGAAGAAATAGAAAACCTACAAAGTGTACGCTCTGCTATATCGCGTTAACAGACATGCGGTGACATGAGATTTTGGTTAAGCGTCTTTGTGTACCGTGAAAAGCGCTATACAAATCGTATGTATTATTATTATTATTATTAAATCTACCCGCCATTAAAATTAAAGAGTAGGATACTATCCTGCAGAATTCAAGTGGATTTATTTTAGCCCCTTTATTTTATCATATTGGCTACTTACAAAATATCCCTGTGCTTACATTTCAGCCTGTTTGTACATCGTTACCGCTGCCCACATAGATCGGTAGTCACCGATCACAAACTGCGTTTTTGAATGGAACATATCAATCAGTCCTATTGATTAAGTCACCATTATTTTGGTTTTACTAGTCTATTGGAGGTGATTGTTTAAAGCTGGTTTTTACATGCTATGAAAGAGTTATGTGAGGTTGCAGGCTGGCCTCTGCTAGAACGGATGTGTTTTGTTGGGTTACTTTCTGAACCTCAACCTTACTCATTTGTTCCTAAAACCTGCCGGTGAGAATTTTCAATAACCTCGATCTCTCGGAATCTGGAGGCTTACAAGGAATTCTGTGGGGTAGATGGCACTTCATGGAAACCACATGTAGAATATGTGGAGACGTTTGAAGATTTTGCATTTTGTGTGAGTTCATCAAATCATTTCATGGAATCTGTTCAAATTTTTTTGCAAGTGTGAAACGAGGAGATGTTTTCTTGATCTGAACAGCCAACAATATACTTTAAGCAAAGATACATAAGATAAAGAACATCATCTCCTATCCAGGGACTATCCTGCCACTTATTACAATGATTCGTAACTGCTAATCTTGACATCTTGGCAATCTTGACGCAGCTGCTTATAAGGCCCTGCAGGCGGTGGAAAGTGCTGTCCTGAAGGAAGTTAATCTGTTAGACGAGCACCATCATTTAAAGATCCACGATGTTGCTGGCAGCTGACAAAGACTATGATTGGTTGGGCCAGCTGTTACACAAAGACAGCAAAATCGTATCAAAAAAAATAACTGAGACAGCCCCAACATTGGTGAAAAGGAGAGTGAGCAAGAGACAATTAAAATTAGTTAAGGCAAAGTGAGAGACAAAGGTTGGCCATGGGAGTCCTTTTGCAAAGTAGAGGCAGATTGACTCGGCAGGAAAAGTGACTTTGAAAGCAGCGGTCAGTCCCTGCTGGCGAGGTGAGGCGGCGAGAAAGAAAGAGATTGTTGAGAGGAATCAAAGCGGCCTGAGACTTGACAGGGTGACAATATTAGGCATTCTCCTCCTTTCATCCCCTAAGGTGCTCGTCCTCTGCAAGGTGGAACCACAAAGTCAAGGAAGAAACAACACAACGTATTTCTTCCCGCTTTCCTCATTTGCGTCCGTTGCACACTTTCTCCTCCACTTTGTACTTCTGACAATTGTTTTTAGTCCTCTCATCATGTCCTCCTTCTGCCCCCCTTCCTCCTCTCCTTTCCGCGAATGTCTTTAAATGTCTTTGCAAGGATGTTTTCAAGTTAAAGGTGAAATTAAACCTTGTTTAACATTCAAACGGGAGGCAAATTTATCTATACGGCATGAATTATTGCGCAGGGCAAGCTGAAAACGAATGCAATGAATAAATAAGAATGTACTGAGTAAACAATAATAACAAGAGCATAAACAGCAAGTGAGCAATAAGTACACACACACACACACACATAGGGGGAAAAAAAATGAAGTTGGGAAATGAAGGCGATGTCGTGGCAAGGTGTAGCATTTCTGTATACATTTTTAAATCTAAAGTAGCTGAAAATCCCAAATTGAATTATATTTCATCTGAGAGGCTTATAGCAAGCCAAGAGCTGAGATCATTTTTGACCCGCACCGTTCAGCTTTTTCTGAGGCCATTCTGGTTGAAGTTGATCATATGAAATATCGATGAACTGCTCTGATAAGTTATCTGCTGACTTTTTTTTTTTGTTAACTTTTTTGTTAGTCCTTATCGCCACTCTGCTGTTGGCAGGAGGATTCTTTCTTTGCTCCAAAAACAATGACTTCAGGATTGTTCTCAATCATCTGGAGGGAATTTTGGATTATTCAACTCCCACTTTGTTTAATGTTCTATCCAGGAGAGTCAATTGGACTGTACTTAGAGAATGACAGCGCTATTTGTATTGGCGTGTCATTTTCATAGATGGTCACGAAACAACATATCCGTTAAAGTTTTCAACATTAACTTGAAAACAGGAGATTATTCTAACGTGATACATTAAGATGCTGTAATAAACAGTATTGAATTGCACCAGAATATCAACTTTTCAATTTAGCTCTCTGCATTTAAGAGTTTGAAACCCAGATCAGAAAACATGCTACTTTATGCTTAACATATACCTTTTGTTAACCCCTTTTATAAAGCAACTTGAAGGTCTTTGGGGAAGCCTCTGGAATATAGTCAACTGTTGACAATCTGCAATTTATCTGTTGCCAGGCAACAAAAACCTGATGAAAGAATTCATGGGCCAGCGACTGACGTGGCGCACAGAGATGTTGAGATGAAAAAGTATTATTCAACAGTTTATAGCCCTGTAATTAACCATCTTTACTTGATTACTGAGGAGGTGCCAATATAAAGGTATTTTTCTGTAAAAAAACTAAAAATGAAAATAAATAAAATACATTCAAAGAACCTTCACTGCATAGTAGAATGAAATGCTGACGACTATGGCAAAAGCAGTGGATGAAAATAAAAGCCAGAGAATGGTATTAACCTCAAATTTCATAATCTGAGAGAGTAATTATTTCAGATGAGCTGGAGCTGCAGAAGTTCTCAGATCATGGTGATCTAGGAAATTTCAACTCTGTGTGATCAAAATTTCTCCTTGGTGATGCAATATCTAAATCATCATTTGAGACTTATAAATTGGCATTTTTGACCAATTTTCTTATCCAGACCCTTTCTTTGCCAGTATGAGCAATTTTTTGGTCGGATATCACCAGTCCAGCATTGATCTTAACTCCCTTGCCTTGGCAGAAAAGAAGGTTACATGAACATAAATCATGTTAAAGGGTAAAAAGTGTACAAATGAATCGTATAAAACAGAAGACCATAAATTGAGTGAGAAGACAAAAGAGTCAACTAACTCGCTTGAAAATAGTAGCTTAAAAATATCCCTACAGTAAAATATGGTTCACATGACACACAGCTTTAATTCAAGATTTTGTGATTTTAGGTTAATAGAATACCTTTCCATCGAAATTAAATCAAGCCAAACTAGTTTTGCTTAATGTACACAAGCGTTGAAAAACAAAAAGCAGAGAATGCCTTTTCAGATAATTTCCAAACCTTATTCACTTCCAAACCTTATTCACTTGGAAGGAAAACTTGCAAAGCATTTTTCATGAGTTGACTTCCTATAGTTCATCTTCCTTTCTTTACTCCCTTATATATTTTCTCACAAGATAGATTTTATTAGTAACCCATATAAGGTGGCGGAAGAAAACCCAAAAAGAGGCTTGGGTGGATTCAAACATTTTCTTCATGTAAAATGAATGTAGAGGATATTTGATTATGGTTTACATATTCCTGTCAGAGACAAAGGATGTGTGTGTGTGTGTGTGTGTGTGTGTGTGTGTGTGTTTGTGTGTGTGTGTGTGTGTGTGTGTGTGTGTGTGTGTGTGTGTGTGTGTGTGTGTGTGTGTTTGTGTGTGCATTCAGTATATATCACACACATATGCTGACTGGGGGCTTTATGTGCGTTGATGAAGTGTCCAAAATAAGCCGTTGTAAGTCTGATATCAGGAATTGTTTTCACTCTTTTTTTTCTCTGACACACACACACACACACACAAACACACACATACACAGCCATACACACACAAAAACCCAAGAATGAACATCCATTTTTTTGTATCTAATTTTTCTGCATTAATCGGGGTCACTATAACCTACCGAAATGTACTTGTTATACATCACATCAGAAGCTTTCTCGCCCCCATGTGTGACAACAGCCACATAAAGCATTCATCAAAACAAGTGTAAAACAATAATTTCTTGATTCCCTTAAGTGTCGATGTGAATTTGATTCCAAAGTTCTCTACTTTGATCGCTTCTTTTCTAAGGACTTTTCTATGGCACCTGGCAGTCCCTGTTTCACACACATTTTGTGTTCTGATGGTAACAAGGGGATATTTGGGACTGTGAATGTGGAGCAAGGACATATCTTCAAGTTTTCTATAAAATGCAATGAATTATTCAATAAAGGGCAAAAAAAAAAATAAATAAAGCAATGGATGACAAATTATGTTTGTGACTATGAGGACTATTATAAGGGTAAAAATCATAATGACAGTAATAACAACTTTTTAAATTTGTGTTCTATATAACATCAAAACTGTTCACATTATTTTATTATTATTATTATTGTTGTTATTATTATTATTATTATTATTATTGTTGTTATTATTATTATTATTATTATTATTAGTAGTAGTAGTAGTAGTAGTAGTAGTAGTCGTAGTTGTAGTTGTAGTTGTAGTTGTAGTAGAAGTATCATTAGTATTATTATTAGTATTATTATTTGTGTTTTTGGGAGGTACACACACACATACACACACTGTGTGCACTGTGAGTGGCTGTGAATGGATAGGGGATTATTTATTATTTCACCAATGTGATAAATTATGTATAAATATTTATATTTCTACATGCTATCAGACAGTGTTTGCTTTGATATGATATATAACACAAGTTTAAAAAGTGCAAAGAAGCACAAAATGACAGTTTGCCCTGAAAGACTAGACTGAGCGACAGCGTTGTGTGGAATTAATGTCTCTGGCCTGGTGTGACCCGGCACAGCACGGCACGGCTACCGAACGAGAAAGACCATTCCTTCCATGTCGCTAAACCAAATTGAGTTTGACCCCACGCTGAGCCTGATTGCATTAGAGCATGACTCAAACATATGATTAGCCTGTTCCCGTTAGCTTATTAGGGAATAATAGTAAATCTAATTGGAAGGTAATTAGCGTAGGATTGCTTGCTGTGCGGCACAGTGTGTGTGTGTGTGAGTCTGTGGGTATGTGTGTGTCCATTGCTGATTAGAAAAGGTGGGAGGGTTGTTGCCTTAAAAAAAGACTCATTATGACAATCAGCACAACACTGCTAATTTGTGTCAGGTCGTGCGAAAAGGACACACACACACGCACACACACACACACACACACACAGACACACACCTCTGTAATCCAAGCAACTTACAAATTTGCTCTTGCATCACTTCAAACATTTTCATACTCAAGATGTTCGACAGTCTTACTGTCCAAAAGTGTAAATAAGATGATAAATAAATAATGCATAAGCAGAATTATGTATAGTTAGTACGGCAAGAAGATTCTCCTTCTCATTGATCAGAACCTGTCACATCCAACAATGACAGCATTTAGTCATCGCCTCCATTGTCCTTGTTATGAAGATGGTCTAGATGTCAACGAATGCCATATCAAAAACCCAGAGTTGCTCTGGTGAAATCATGATGATGAGATCGAAAAAAAATACCTGCTCTCCTTTTCCTCTGTGTCTGGGAGTAACAAGGAGACCCCCAAACAGTACAGCAGCCTTTTTCTTTGTTCATAATTTGCAAGTTGCGTTTCTATACCAGCCTTTTTTAAGTTACATGTGTCCCTAACAATGAGAAGAACAGCATGTGAGTGTATGCAGGTTACAGACTGGATGAAATGTAATTGACACACAACATCTTAAAAGACGATTATGATGAAATTATGGTCTCTGTAGCATCCCTCAGAATCTTTTATGCTTTACTTCAAAACATTCTTCCTTTTTGTCAATGTGAATGTAAACTCATATGTGTTGTTAATAGTCAAGACCTCATCATTATTACTGTAATAATATTATAATACATTTTCACATGCTGCTTGCATACAGCTGCTTGACAAAAGAAAATATTACACAGTGGCAAATGTTACATTGGTACAATGTGTGTGTGTGTGTGTGTGTGTGTGTGTGTGTGTGTGTGTGTGTGTGTGTGTGTGTGTGTGTGTGTGTCTGTGTGTGTTTCGGTTAGCGTGCAACAATTTGTGTCACAATTCACGGATTTGGAGATTATTCTCATGGATTTATCAATGTTGTTCAAGATCAGTGTTTAAAATGTTTTCCGACTTCATTTGTAGACTCATTTTGCATTATGCCTTTTGTGCCTCTAAAATGAGGGATTGTGATGTAAAATAAAAAAAACAAACCCAAAAGAGAAATCTTAATAAATTAATTGAACTGTTTAATTTTCCAGTCGGCGTTAGGCTAACTTTTAAGTAGGATCGGTCGGCTGATAGTTTGTTGCTGTTTAAAACTCCTGTTTTTCTTTTTGATAAGTGACTGTTCCAGTACCTTAATGAACCGCATACACAAATGAACCTTTGGGCCTATTGCGCTGGTGGAGCCTCCAGCTGTGGCCTCATACCAGTATTTGTTGTTGCTGATTTTTTCTTAACTAGACAAATAGACTGCCTGTGTGCTCAATAAGACCAAAAAAAAGGCAGGCTTATACTTGCAGTTTGTGAAAACTTTATATACTTGTAAGTTTTATTCCCCTCTGTTCTTCATATTTAATATATGTTTTAAAGATTTTTGGATTAAAGTAGTGCTCTTTTATACCTCTCATATTTTATGTTTGCTATGTTGCCTTTGCCTGTTGGTTGAAATCGCAGCTGATTATCTTTTGGACAAATTCTTGCTTATTATCAGGAGCTCCACCATTTATCTTACACATGCAAACACAGGCTTTTACACAGATATCACACTCACTGTGAAGAGTTTTACATGTGACGATGTAGGGATTATTATAAAAAATACAACTTTTGCTGCAATGACAGCAAAAACGACACCAAGCCCTTCTGTCTCAAAATAAATGTAAACCTTTGGAATTTGCAAGTCCTGATATTCAAATGGATTTGATCAGAACCAAAAAAAAGGATTGAAAATCAATAGTCAGACCCCAACTACCTCTCTTGCCTCCCCTCCTCATCCCCTCCCAGCCTTTCTACTGAGGCGTAATGGAGGGCTGACATGGCAGTATTTCATCCAGTGCTTGCTGACACCTGGGCTCCACGCTGGGGAGCAGCCGGGGACAGAGGCCCCCATCAGTGACCATGCTGCATCGAAAGCTCAATTTTCAGTAAATCTGTTAAAGAAACATCCATCACCAGTTTTCTGACCGGCAGACAGTCATCACTCCACCCTCCGTTCATCCTCATTCCTGTTACTTCACCATTTTCAAATAAATTCTGAAGTCCCGGTTGTGCTACATCAGCAACTTCAGCACTTCCTCCTCCCCCATGTACCACTATCATGCAAACACACTCAGACACACACAAAAGGGGTGGGGGGAGAAAAACAGGATGAATTGCTGCAGAGGAAAAGAGGAAGAGGAAAAAAAATTTGCTTCAATCATCATGCATTCAAAAACAAAATCAGGCCTCACACCTCAGGACACACTCCACTGGCTTTTTATATTTTGACGTCACAGAAATGCAATTCTCAATCCAGCCCGTTCTGCTTTAGTACTTCCTACACTTGGTCACAATATATGTCTCTCTCTCTCTCTCTCTCTCTCTCTCTCTCTCTCTCTCTCTCTCTCTCTCTCTCTCTCACACACACGCACACACACACACCCACACACAAATGCGCACATGGTGAGAGGCAGTAATATATCTCTGGGAGAATTTAAGTGCACCACCACCAACATTTGCATTTCTGTGGAACGAGTGCATCTGATTTATAGAAGCGCAGGCCTGGAGCATCTTGGGAAATGAGGCGGGTGAATGGAAACTACGTTTCCCAGAGGCAGGATGTTTTGGCCATGTCAGCAGCACACATTTCAGAGATGTTGTTTTGCAGCGCTGGTGAATTTCCGAAACAACAGCAAGAAAGAGAGGAGGGAGAGGGAGAGGACAGACGGAGAAATGAATAAGCAGCAAAACAACTTTTTTGTGTGAGCGTTCATTTTCAAAAGCATTTTTTTCTCCTTCTTCTTTTGTAAGTTTTGAAGAGTTGGAGCAGGTTTTCCTCAAGCAGAATGTGTTTTGTTCTTCTGTGCATCAAAGCTTCCTTCCTGAGTGAACAAATGAATCTTAGAAGAATCCAGAAAGAGAGGAGCAGGAGAAGGGAAAAAAAGCAGAAAATGAGCTAAAGCAATATTGAAATGGAATAAAACAGGGATGAGAGAGCGGGAAGTAATGAGAAAAGAAAAAGCCCAGGAGGAAACCAGAGGGGTGAGCGGACACAGAAACAACAAACCTTTTGTTATCATTACCGCTCCTCCAATCCTGTTCTCCGCTCAGTAAATACGGAGGGGGATGATTGCGGGGACAAACTGCCTCTACAGAGAGGAAATTAAAGAACGGATGGATTTAACAGAGTAGGAGTGGGATAAGAGAGAAAAGTGAAAATACAGCAGGCAGAAATTAGTGGACATAAGCAGATACAGGCAAGAGGGAGGCCCAAGTCCCTGTTGAGTCGCTCTGTATTATCTATCAAGTGTGACTCGTAAATTTCCTGTGCGATGTGAGCTGATTTATCTGCAGTCAGACGGGTAATTCTGCCTCTCTGGGGAGTGACCGCCCCGCCATTTCTCCTGCCACACCTTTCAGACCACTGAAACACTGAAACCCCGCGACCCAAACTGCCTCATCTGATAGTTGCATGTCACACACTCCCGAGTATCAAATCCGTCTTTTTTTATTTTTGGTCTTTTGCGTTAAATGCTTTTCCAGTGATGCTCCACTCAGATAAGACCATGGGATTTGCAAGCCTGTTAGATCAATTTCATCAAAGAAAAAAAAAAAAAAAAAGATTAGATACAATGAAAATTAGTTTCTGTAGTAAATTTGGTCGGGTTTAGTAAAATAATGAATCGGCTGAAATGAATACAAATAAAGTCTTTGGCTTGGAGTACAAATGATAATTCTAAATTATTCAGCCTCACATGGTGAATGCTGTGCATGGACGACACTAATCCAAGGGTGTTGTGGTGAGGAGGATTCAAACAATGTAGGATGAGGAAAAAATTCTAAATGACCTCCCACAAAAATCATGTGGCCTGTGGTGTGAAAATATCACCAAAGGTTTCAGTATACTGAATTATGCTACGTACTCCTTTTTAAATAACCATACTAGATTTGGCAGGTCCTAAACGGCGGTGACTGATCCATAATCTTACATTTCACATCTGCAAATGAAATCCCAACAAACCTCCCCTGTGTTCTGTGCTCTTGATCAATGGTTTTGTAAATTCAGTTAATGTAATCTTGGATGTACATGAAGTAGGTCGGCGGTCAAGAATTTAGTCTGTCAACAAACCAGCTTTACTGATGAACTGCCACAGATATAAAGCTTTGGCATGTGGTGGATTTAGCCTGAGCAGAGGTGTAAACCAGGCCCAAGGTATTACTACTGTATATACGGTTTTATGCAAAATGTACTTCCCATGAAATGTTACTGTATGATTGTGCAGACCCTTAACCACCTGGTCTGGTCTGCACCATAATCTTCCATTGGTTGAGAGATTGAGGTAAAACCACAAAACATGAGATTGATAAACAATTCTAGGTGTTAGGGAACCAGGCAATCAGAGGTTTTGTTGCATCGCGGTCATATGGGGACCGTGAAACTCGATCCGCCACGGCTTTTTTGTTGTTGGAAGATGTGCCTAACAACACATAACAAATTCTAAATGACTGAAACCTTTTTTTTTTCCTTTCCCCAAGCAAAGTGAGTCAGGTGACAATGGTGCAGCATAGAGAGAGAATAAGAAGTGTGGTATTCTTGAGCAGCACATAGCGTAGCAGATACAGGGTGTCTCACAGAGTCACCTGCCCCACAGGTTGCCTCTAACACAGTGGGGGGGGGACCTATGACCCCGGTGAAGGCATATGGCTCCCAGACAATTTTGAGTTGAAAAAGAAAAAGTCAGTTTGGAACTGATTTTTAAATACTTCAGATATTTCTTCATAATAGCGTGTCATTTTAAAGTAAACAGAAATTAGTTTTGAAGATAAATTTCACGGGTCACCTATCTGTCGGGACGGGAAACATTGGCTTCCGGGTACGTCCTCATTGTGAAGGTGAAGAAATTAATTTTATCAGATAGCCAAGTAGTTTAATCGCGTCACCCTCGTAACTGAAAAGATGGCGAAAAAACAAAAAGACAACGATTACCATGCATTCCAGGCTGCGTGGACAGAGGAATTTTCATTTGGATCTGCGGTATGTCTAATATGCTATGACAAAATTGCATCGATGACACGGTCAAATATAAAGCGGCACTTCGAACAAATCCATGCAGCACTAGAGGTCGCATTAAAAGTAAGACATATTTAATTTATTATACGTTAAAAATACTATATGGCTCTCGATGAAATACATTTAGAGATATGTGGCTTTTAAGGCTCTCCCAGTCAAAAAGGTTCCCGACCCCTGCACAAACAGGAAGTGGAAACAGGGAAAAATTAATACATGCAATGATATATTTCGAAGTCCACTTCAGACTTCATTTGTATTGAAATAAATCTGACTAGAACCACATATCTGATGATGAGTCTGTCATCTATGCAGAGAGTTGAAATTGCCTTTATCAAAAAAAGCTTTGTAACATAAAAGAAAAATACATTTATGGAAAAATGCATCAATTCCACATATTACTCTCCCTGCCAAGACTAAACAAAATAGAAAAAAAAGAAAAACAAGGATACATTAAAAGGTAAATTAATCAACTTGTCAGCAAGAGGTGGATTGTAAATGAAGCGTTCCATGAGACCATCTGATTGGTTTCTGAGTGGTGTATTCTGTTAAATAGATGGACTGATGGAATTGATGGAAAGACATTGGACAACCTATTTTGATAGGTCTCATGAGGAGTGGATTTTTTTTTCCAAAAATAGAAGAATTGGTTATTTAGTCATAAGGCTTAAGACCTACTTAATATCATCAACGAAGACGTGTCAGACTGTGAAATCTCAACACAAACATATACTGGAACAACATGTTTTTAGACTCTCAAGAAGTGCCATTGCCGTTGTGGCACAGCACATAAGAAGGAGTAAAAAGGTGTGAGCGCTCCAGTTACATTTATCTCCAGCATGTCTTTAGGCAAGATCAATGACCATCATGAGAAAGGCGTGTTGAGCAATCTCCAAAACCTCAGGCCATTTTAACATTTAATCAAGCTGAAGGTAGGGCAGTTTATCTCATCTGAAGGACCACATACTAAAAAGCAAGTCAAACTTCACTCATTAGAAAAACATGTATATAGGTTTGGTCGGGGTCCCCGTCTTTGAATCAGCTTGAGTGGAGAACCACAGCGGAGCTGTCCCTCACTGATGTCAACCAACCCAAGCAACCACCCTGACCCTTGTCAATAACCCTCTCAGTCTCTCCCTACATTCGCTCTCTCTAGCCCGGAGTGTTGCCTCCTCAGTGTGTTGTAGACAGCAGTAGCTTTTCCATCAGAAAAATCATATATTTTACATGACACATCCCAGCCTGGAGTCCACAATCCTCCCTGCACCCCCCAAAAAACAGATCACTTCTCATTAGGTTGATACTAGGAGTGCAGGTTGCTCTATTCATCTGAGTCTACTTAGTACCTCAGAGAAAAAGACTTATTGTTGATGTTGTTGATCGCAGCTGTGAGAGTGATGTAAAGAAAGAGGAGATGGGAGGATATCTGAGACGGGGATGAAGTGATAAGAATTCATAGACTTGGCCACTGTGACTACATTCAATGTCATGTTGCAATGGCTTTACTTTCAGTGCACAGGATAAAGGCATGAAGCACCTTTTTTCCCCAGGAAAATAGTGATGTTTATGTAACACAAGCAGATACTTCACTCAAGGTGTGACATAGTCAAATGAAGCAGATGTAGTTAAAAAACACAACAAGGACATTTTTTTGTCTCAATTTTTAAATTGCATTAAAGCACATTCATCCATTGTCTATAATGATGATCCTGCAATCATGTTCACCGTAGGGACTGGATCAAATCCCAGCTAGCAATGGATAAAAGATATGCTACACATATATGGAGACTGTGTCCATGCTATTCACATGTTTTAGCAATTTGGAGTCTTGGATTAACCTGATGTATGTTTTTGGACTGTGGGAGGTAACTGGAGAACAATCACGTGAAGAGAAAGTACAAAAACTCCACACAGAAAAGTCAAAATTGAACTGTCCTGCTGTGAGGCAGAAGCCACTGCAACACCACAAAAAAGCGTTTAGAATCTGACTTGATTCAAATGTACTGGTGATTCTCATACAGCAGAATTCTATAGTGTAAACGCTTAATTTTTTTGTGCATCAAGACACAACCAGATAAATGAATTCATCACAACAGGAGTAGCACTTCACTGTATTCATCTGGTTTGTGTGTGTGTATGTGTGTATGTAAATTTTGGTGTCTTCTGATAAGCGTGTAATAAAGTGAATTCACAGTGATTTACTGCTGTTAAAGTAGTTTGGTTTACGCCAACACCACTTGACTAGTTTAAAGCAACTAAGTCCCCCAAGTTTCGCAAACAATCATGATGGTGTCTATAATAGTGCATATTAAGGCCAGGTTGCGACTTTCTGCAGTAGAGGTATCAGGGCAGCATTGTTATCCAGAAACACCAACAAATGTCAGTCTGAAATAATAACATATTGATTCACTCTATGTCTCCGTGTTCATTGGGGAATCTACAAATCTATCATGCAGGACAACAAATTCGCAGTTACCTAAAAAATCCCAGCTTTTCCTGTATTCCATTTAACCCTACATACAGTGCAAATGATACATTAAAATTAATATGTCCCAGTAACCTGTGATCGACGGGCGACCGGTCAAAGGTCAACCACGCCCCTCTCACAAGCCAGCTGGGATAGGCTCCAGCACGCCAGTGACCCTGAGTGCAGGATAAGCGGTACAAATGAATGAACATCCCGGTAAATAGACATTTCTGTTTTCAACATTCTCGAATATAAAATATTGGTTATTTGGTCATATCTTATCATCTCTGGGAAATGTTTCTCTTTTTTTCTACACATTTGTGGGTGTGACTGTCTCACACTGAAACAGCTAGGAGTTTCTCAACAGTGTTTTGATGTGTGGGGGAGTGTTTGCCTGAGCGAGTGAGTAGCAATTTGACAAAATAACACTTTTTATTTAGCACCTATCTGTTTAGGAATGTTCAAATTTCCAATTTAGATCATTTCATTGAATCGCTGAGCTCTGTAGGAGCTACTGGCTGCAGACATCGTGGTCAGGAAACATGAAAACAGGAAAAGAGGAGGCAGACTGACTAAAGGGCATGTATGCCTACAGTACAGTGTGTGTGGGTGCTATTGTGCATGATCTTGCCTCCTATTGTGTTGTTTATGTGCTGGTGTTAAACCAAGTGTACAGAAGTCTAATCCGACACAAACCGCAGGTTGTGTAATCCCTGTTGTTCACCTGAACACAGGAGGC
This sequence comes from Fistularia commersonii, assembly GCF_037954325.1. Classification (NCBI taxonomy): domain Eukaryota; kingdom Metazoa; phylum Chordata; class Actinopteri; order Syngnathiformes; family Fistulariidae; genus Fistularia; species Fistularia commersonii. The sequence continues at coordinate 1,683,636 of NC_141316.1, read as the reverse complement.
AGGCTAACTCACAGGCACAATATGTGGGCAGCCTGCCTGCATTAGGGCAATTGTGCATGTGCGTGTGTGTGTGTGTGTGTGTGTGTGTGTGTGTGTGTGTATGCATGTGTGTGTAGGTGAATGTGTGTGAGTGAGTGTGTGTCTTGTGTGTACGTGCTGGCAATGCTCATAGCCCTGATGGCCACTGGCATCATGCATCCCGTTGCAGTTGTTGAAGAGAAAGGGAACAGCTGGCACTGCTGGGAGGGGGGTTTATGTGAGATGGGGGTAAGAGTGAGAAAGCATAAGGCTACCACAGTACGTGCGCGTGTGCGTATATGTGTGATTTAAAAAGCTTAAAAGCTGTTCTGCAAAAATTGTTGTGGCAGTACAGTAATTTGACCATCTGACCCTAATATTTCTTCATGTTGAACATAGTCCGGGGCAATTTGAGTATAATTGCATCGCAATGTGCATCTAAAAAACATGGCTTGATATGGGCAAGCAGACCACACATGGATGAAATTGGATTTCACGAGTCGCAAGATCACAAAATGGCGATTTGCACTTTTACCAGTTATGCATATATATTTATAGGAGGGTAGAGAGGTGGAACACACTAGCAAGTCATGGCACAGGAAGTGCAAACAGAAAGTGATGGTGTGTTCAGGTATGCGTCCAAAAATTGTGGCGGAAACAGGAGTCTTGTTTTTGCAGCAAAAACTCCTTGACTTAGATGCACGGTCAGGGGCACTGTCCTTTGTAGAATAAGTCTGATCATTTGCAATAGACATTTCAGTGATAACTGAAAAAATGGGTATACAAGGTATACAGGTATACAAATTCCGACACATTTAACACAGAGAGAATGAATGATCATATGAGACATAGGAATTATTTTATATTTATACAGACATATACAGACACATATATATTTATATATATATATGTGTGTGTGTGTGTGTGTGTGTGGCTTTTTCTTTTAGGAGGTAACCTCAGAATCAATGCAACCCCAATTGAGAAACTTCCGCTATCTCCAATAGAATCCTGTGAGAATGTTGGCCCATTTCACACACAGTTCTAATATAGTCCAATATATCTTTCTAAGTATTATGAATTATTTTAACCATTCACACATACAGGAATCACATCCTATAAAGCTTATTCTATGTAATGTTTCACAGTATTGAGGCAAATGCGCAGATTCATCCAAAAATCAATTCTGGATCTACTTTCCACATTACCCCTTCAAGTGAATATGCTAGAGCTTTTAACAGAATGACTGTGTATGTGAATGTGGCTTGTGATACACACACAGACACCCAGCTAAGTAGCCACAATGGAATGTTCCAGAGAAAATATGTTGTACGGTAAAGCATAATGCTTTGAGTGAGCTTCATAGATGGCCAGTGGAGACCTTGGTTACATCATATGAACAGTATGGCTTTTTTCCACTCTTTTTTTTTTCTTTTTTTTTTATTGCATTTCAAACCTTGTTAACTCCAAGAATGTTTCATACTGACTACAATTTAGATTCAGAAACACAAACAGAAACACACAACCACAAAAATAAAATATTGGGCTTATTAAACCTATACAAGCCACTATAAATAAACAAGATGTCATTGGACGGTAACATTAAGGTACATTTCTGTTTGACTTTGACTGAGGCATTTTAGGTGAATCTCAGGATATATTTACTTTTATGAATATATTTTTGTGCCTTTTAATTTAGAGGTGAGCTGAAGATATGCAAGGGAAACCTCAAAAGTATCCTTGCATTACTAAATGTGTTAAAAAAAACCAAATAGAAACATGCAATAACCATGTTAAATGGATAAATAAATACATTTAGACATAGAATCATGTCCTGTTTCCCTGTAGACATAGTCAACCTTTCTGTAAAAGATAAATAGATAAACAAAGCAAGTCAGAAGCATCCAAATGACCCATCTACCCTGGGTTGTTTCTCCACCGAGCTCCATGTAAACACTTGCTAAAGAAACTGCAGGGATGAAGCATTTTATTACAGAAATAGGCCTTTAAACCTGCTCCCCCCACTATACTCACTCACCATGTCTCATCAGGGGGCTGGCAAGGGAGCAGGGGGAGCTGGGGGGGGGGCGCGATAGCATCTCGTTATGTAGTGAAGAGTAAATGACTAAGCGCCTGGTGAATATTAAAAACACACAGCGCTGTTTCCTGTACAGGACTTATCTCTGGCTGGGACAACGCACAGTTGTCATCTTATGCAGCATGATCAGGAGAATGAGTAGAGATAGCAGCTGCGCGATCCCTGGTGAGCAGCAGCGCCAATGTCAGAATTATAGGGTGTGTTTGTGAGTGTATCTGGAGGAGTGTGTGCCACACATGCTCACCACTGCAGTAAAGGTGTGATTAAAAATATGCATACAATGAGGGAAGGAAGGGTACACTCTTATTATATTGTTTGAGATCATGTCTAGTTTTGTTTAACTTAAAACATTTTCCAGGAATTTTTCAGGATATTTTGTAGTGCTAGGGTAGTTGGCAAGGCAGACAGGGTCAAACTTAAAACAGCCGATCTTCGTTAGGTCCACGGCTATCGATTATCCTGTAATTATCTAATTAATTGGGGAATTAATGTATCTTTTTTGCTTCACTGTCATTTAAAAATGTGTCCGGAATTTATTTAAAAACATCATTTATATTAACAGGTAACTTCTTTCCTTTTGGAACATTCGTCAGAGCTGAATTGAAAAGCACTTAAATGTCGACGGCAGAGACAAATGGGGTTGAACTCAAAATATGCAAAAAGTTCCTCCTCGAAATGTTCAAAAATGTTGGGAACTGTTTTGGTTGGAATATGATTTTATAGTCAGCCCAGGCAATCTGAGAACATCAAAAATGAAATTGCAGCCATGAACCAAATCCGACAGGAAGCCCAATATTTCAGGATTTTAATGTCTCTTTGAAATTGATCTGATGAAGACACATAAATGATAAATCCAAACATCTTTTATTTTTTTTACAAAAGTCCCCAGATCCCTGTACCGCACTGAAAGTACCACACTCTGTTTGTGTATGCCTATGGGCGCACGCACGTGCAAGTACTATGAGAGCTTCATTTCTTCACCCCAAAGTCAAAGGAAAACAAATCTGATTGAAAAGGGATTTTCACAGATATAATATATGATATATGATATATCAACAACCCTTTTTTGTACGTGTTCCATGTTACATTTGAATTAATAAGATTTAGCACCTGTAAATAGTAGATACCAATTAGTTGGATAATAAGAGTTCTGCATCCCTCTGATGGGCTCTGCATGTGTATTTACATTTTTTCTGCCTTTACAAAACACATATCAGTGTTGTAGGGTTAAGTTTCAAGGCATCAGACTGAAAAACTGGCGTTTTTTTTTTTTTCAGGTCCGGGAAGCTGCTTGGTTTCAACAACAAGTATAGGGCCTTGCATAGCGGGAGGAATATGTCCCCACTGTGAGAACGAAAAAGAAAGGAAAAAAAAAAATCATCTATGAGGTATGGCATTGAATTAACTGTAGAGCCAGGAGTCTGTCTTGAGGGACTCAAGTTACTAATATGTTTTGGAAGCAAACTTGAATCCATATGGATCAAGTTTCTTGTCACTGTGAAAAGAAAATGTTTTCTTAACATTAATTGGTGTTGAAACTTTGTTTCCACCTTTTCTTTTGATATAATAGGAACTCATACCGTAATGCAATCCACGATGTCTCGTAGAAAAACTGTATTTCATAGCATGATCTTTTCCTTGGATATGTACAAAGGAGGGAAAAGGATTTCCAGGTTGGAACTGCCAGGTAGGAAGACTGAAGGAGGACCGAGGAGGAGATTTATAGATGGAGTGAAAGCAGACATGAAGTTAGTGTGTGTGGGAGAAGAGAATGCAGAGAGTAGGATTTGGTGCAACAAGGATGATTTGCCTTGGTGACCTCTGGATAGAGCTGCCAAAAGGAGGAGAAAATACCGCGATCTTTGCCCATACTGTAAACTCAATAATGCATCTAAACCTAATCTGGTAATGTGTCCACCACTACCTAAATACTAAATAATCTTTAGCCTCAGAGGGTTGGGAGACTGATGAGTAGTATTTCACTGCTGGGAACACAGGGAATTTATAAATGTGTAGAGCCGTACCTGAAGACAGCAGTTTCAGGACGGTGGACAGTCTTAGGAACAGCGTTCTGACAAGTTATGGAACCCACTGGTTGTTGATAGGGATTCTGTGAATACTATGGGTTTAGGCTTAATGCAAATTTTAAAATGAACAAATTGATCCTATGTTAGCATTTATCGGCGAAGAGCTCCAGCTCTCAGTCATGGGAGGCCGCATTACAATGGCCTGGGAATGCAGCCCAAGGCCAACAGTCCTAAAAATACAGTTTTCGTAATTGCACGCATAGGGGCCGACTTGCCAGTTATTTTTCATTTCAACATTTCATAAGGTGTGGTATGAAAATAGATCAAATAATGTTCCTCCACCATATCTTCTTTTTTTATCTGTTGATGTTAACTGTTGCATCTGGATAAACATTGATTTTAAGGTTGTAAGTAAAATTTTTAACTGACATCATACAAATATTCGAGCCTCTCAAACATTTAAGCAGGGCAACAAGAGGAAAACAGATTGTAGTACTTTAAAATGTTACGGTTAGTGCAAACCTAGTCCTGTAAACTACGAATACTGTATGTGCGCCTCTTGAGATTGACTCAGCCGGTGATGAACAGTAGCAAATAAAAAAAAACAAGATTGAACATTCACCTGAACAGCAAACAGCAAGTTGACTTTTATTTGTTTTTCCACCACAGCACTGGTTGTAACTTCAACCTTATTGGTCTTTTTTATGCAGTATTTTTTTACTTGTGGTATTTAAGTGAGATTAAAAGAACATTGTGGTTCTGGTTTATGACAGGAAAAAAAAAAAAAAAAAAACATCAGCAATGACTTCGAGTACAAGAATGTTTCCCTTCCCATACTTCGTTTCATTTCCTCTCAATCCAGCGCCGCCATCTCCCCAAGACCATGCGTGTGGGGCATGACTGGAGGTTCACACAATCACATTCAAATTCCCAGAGCGGAAGCTGCTGTAGTACTAGCTTTACAACCTGCTTCACAGATTTAGCTGACAAAAAGCAAGTCGGGAACTGGCAAGGCATTGACTGGCTGCAAAGCATCACGTAGGTGGGCTCCAGCTTGGTTATAGCTGACATGGCATTTTGCAAGCAAAGTTTCTCAGCATCAACAAGGTGTTGTATCAAGGCACTGTGGCTTCTCTTTAACACGATCCAGCGTTATCTTGATTTTTATTCTGATTTGATGTTCCAATTTGCAGCATTGTGTTCTATTTATCTTCTGTTTCTAACATGCTATACGTGTTGTAGTTCTGCGTTTCTGCTCTTACAATCCCTTAGTGGTTCCTCTTTTCCTCAGTGATCTCTCATATAATGAACGAAATACCAAAAACAAGCTCCAATTCTTGGAAACCCTGCACTTGTCTTCAGTGTTGGCATTGTCTGAACATTATTACCTTTTGATGAATTATACTCTGTCAATTGTCATTTCATTTCTAAAGTACATAAATCTCTTTTGATCAAACATGTCAGAAATTAGTAAATAATTTGTGTCTTCACTGGACATTTCATTGAAATCAGCTAAAATAACGTAAATAAATCGGTTAATAAATACATTTTTAACACAAATTTTCTTACTTTCAGTACACAGTCAGGGGCATTATCCACATCAAGATTTTTATTCATTGTTTTCATCATTTTGGAAAAAAAAAAGGGTTTAAATTTTTTCTTCTGCATTTTTCTTTCATGGGACACCAATTTAAAACCCAAACCAATGCGTCTTAAAATCCTGCTGAGCTGCCCATTTCAATACTTCTCTTAAAATCAATTGTACTGTAGAATTCAATAATACTTTTACGTTTAAAAAAAAAGGCGTATTTATTTATTTATTTATTTGCATATATGTGTGTGTGTGTGTGTGTGTGTGTGTGTGTCAAGGCTAGAAGTGCTCACACAGGTGTCAGACTCCGTTACCTCCCTGGAGTCTAAGCCCTATAATCTACAAATGGCGACTTGCTATTAAACGGCTAATTCTCTAGGATTAAAGGATCCCAGTGAACACAATTCGCTCTTTGCAGTTCTCTCTTCCAACTACCTCCCTCTTCCACTCTCTCTCTCTCTCTCTTTCTCTCTCTGTACCAGGGTTTGCTCAAGGTGTTGCTTTAAATATTAATGATGGGATGAATGGATGGAGGAAAGGGGTTTGAAGGAGAGAAATTAGAGGTGTGCAATTTCAATTTGGGGAGAGGAGAGGAATGGAGAAGAGAGGCTAAAACACACATACACACACATACACACACACACACACACACACACACACACACACACACGCACACACGAACACACCCTTTTTAACTTCAACGACACAATCACTGAATAAAGCCTTAAGAGTCACAGGATAATTGCAGGAATCAAAGTGCCGACACAGTGTGTTTGGTGTTAGAAAATTATTTCTGGCCTAATTTACAGGAGAATTCAATCAAACTGTTGAGGACAGATAACCTGATTGGTTCATTAGAGTCCCTCTTAACTGTGCATGACTGGGTGGCACCTGGCTTGCAGTGTTAGCGGGAAAAGAAAAAGAAAAAAAAGATCGCAATTATTGCCTTTCTGCATGGTGAGCGACAATTCCCACAGTTAAATATCATATTTCCCCTCTAGCCTCGTCTCACTGCTATTACTTTCTTAACTGTGCCTCGAAAGCCAATTACTGTCGCTGATATTAATTCTTCTGTAATTACATACGAGGTGAAACGTAACCAGTTCCACTGTGAAATCAAATGAATATGAAACCGGGTCTAATTGGGTCATTATTTTGACTAAACCCCATTATTGAATGAGTGTCGCTGGTGTTATTTTGCAGCATGAGTTGAACAACAGGGGGGCTCTGTCACTAATTGCATTAGCAGGTAATAAAGTAGATTAGCAAATAAAAGAATCAGATAACTTGAAAAAATATAACAAAACAAAAAAGCAAGGTTGCATAAAACCCTTGAGCTGGGAAGTTTTCATGATTTAAAATTGTTATGATTACGAATCTATTTGAAGTAAAAGGATGGAATGTTATACTGCGGTAATCATTTATGTATAATTCATATACAAGGACGGGCATTTTTCTTCTTACAAATTCATAGGCCCCATTAAAATAATGAAAAAAAAGACTCTTTCCAAAACAGTCATAAGTCTTAAGATATGAAGACTGAAAAAGGCAGTTTTGTAAAAAAAAAAAAAAAAATCCATTGTCTAAGGGCGGCTGTGTGACTTTGAGCAAATAAAACAGCAAAGGCACTGCCTGTCAAATTAAGCCATCAGATGCCTCACGTCTGGTCAAAAAGTGATAGCAGAGAGAATAATTTACATACATCAGACAGCTTGATCAATAATGTCACCACATTCTGAGGTTATTAGGTTCTGGACTTACTCTAAACTCCCCTCTGGGTGATGGTTTTACTTTTTATTTCCTTTTTCCTTCACAAAAAATGTGATCAGATTCTATGATATTAAATATCGCAACATTTATAGGAAAATTCTCATCTGACAAACTGGGGGATTTTTATCAACTGAGGCTCCCATTCAAAACATCAGCAAAATGACTTCAACTGGCTAATTTTGCCTTTTGCTTTGTTGAACAGCTGTATCTTCTTCAGATTATATTGCCAATAAACTTTGCACATCCAGATAAAATATGTGATTTGTTTGTTTTATCTCTGCTCATATCTGATGCCAGTATTGTTTAGAATATAATTTTTGGTTAAAAGTGACATCAGTGGCAGGATCTCTGACGCTTACAATTGATTTAGAGACACTTGATTATTAACAATGCTGATATGATGTTGTTTCCAACCTGTGTGTGTTAACTAACATATATTTAGCATCTACCAAAAGCTAAGAGCAGGAAAAAATGACATTTCAACATATTTTTATGCTTCCTCAGATTTGGCGCTCCTAAACTGCAGCCATTCTGATTTGATACTCTGCACGTTTTTTTGGGGGAATAACCAAATAGTTCTATGTTAAATCTGTTTCATTTTCAAAGCCACATGCTCAAATGAAACAATAATTTGGGATATTTTATGTAATGAGCATTGATACTCTTTCACTTTTGGTAAATTTTACTGACTGTATTTGTGTCAGTCGATGTTAAGAATTTTTTTTCTTTCCTCAGTTGAGCTCTGCTACAGAGTGCTCCTGTAAACAGGCCCAGGAGTACTGAGACATCGGTTGGTAAATGTGTTGAAGAGTACCTGGATCTGATCCTGCCTTAAATAAAGGCTTAACCTCACAGAGCGCCAACCAGTCTGTACGAATTGACGATGTCGTGCATTGGGATTGGTTTCCACGCGGGAAAAATACTATGATTTAGCCAAAAAAGCGACAACTTCTCTGCAAAGGCAAAATAACGAGAAAAAAAGTTTTATAAACTTCCACACTGTACACAATAGTATGATTAATATTTAGTGTAATTGGTAACTTCATTTTTTTAAGCCATAGACACCTTATCACTGGTCACACTTACAATCAGATCAGCTCAACCAAATCTTCAATTAACCACTGCGGTGCTCAGCTGCACCAGAAGCCTTGCACGCTTTCGCCTGTATTAACATAATGAGAATCGTGTTTGCTACAAACATAGGTGCGGAAACAGGGTGAAAATGATAATGCCCCGAGGATCACAAACTCTTCTGCCTCTCGAGGATCCATCGTCCTATCAATAATGACTTTGACCTGTGACCTCTAAACATTGTGACACCTCACTGTTGAAGCTGATGTGTGCTCTCATTAGAGAGCGGCAGTTATTAAACAAACAAGGGGAAAGGGTGCAGCCTGTTCCTTCAGCGGGGGGGAGGGGGGGGACACAGACAGAAAGAGTGTGAATCCATGCTATTAGTAAAAGAACACACGCACATACACAGAAACTCAAATGTTGCAAAAGCAGCATAATTTTCTGCTCGTGCAGTAGGTCATGTGTTTGCAGGATAGCAAAGTGTGACAGCATGAAACATGTATATTTATATAAACATACTAATGTGTGCAAACTGTATAGGTGAACGCATGGGAGGGCAATCATTGCACAGGTAATATATTCAGGTGAGATTTACAATAGTGGATCACTGTTTGACTGGCTGCTGGCTTGTCTTGAAGGAAATTATCTCATTGGGGCCTGGAGGTTCCAGTCAACAAGTAAAGTGTGAGAATGAGAATGATGAGACTTTACTATATTCAGACATTCAAAAACAATGTCTGCCAAGTCTTAGAGCAGCTTAGTTTGTAGACAAAAAATAAATAAATCGGTAAAATCCATTTACCCCAATGCTGAGTGAGGGTCAAGTCAACGTTCTTGGCTGGCAAAACACTGTTTTAGTTTTACAGGGAAACCTTATTTTTTTCAACTGATCATTTCAAATGAAAAAAAAAACAAACAACAGGAAAACAGTTGAAAAAGAAAATCCTTCATCCTCCTTGTCTCAGTTTAATCTACGTCTCTGAAAGTGTTGGCATTTTGAAGAAGACATGAAAACACTCAATTTCAACATGCTTTAGCAGGTGTGCACACCCCAGCCCGATAACTCTGGGCTCTGAAGGCTACCGCTACTTCACATTCCGATGCGGCTTATTCACACACTTCAGTTCTTTTATTTGGGACTTGGGTAGCTTTGAGCAGTCAGCTGCCTTGGCATCTGGGTGTCCAGTGACAAAATCTTTATATTCGGGGGCTCGCCTCTTCTTGAGTTGCTCTGTGTTGTATTTCTTTTCAAACCACTTAGATTTATATTGGATTGGATGTAAAAATAAGAATATTTGAACTTTCTTAATTGCAGTCACAACCCTTCCAAAGAAAGCTGAAGTCTTTAGTGGAAACCGTACCCAAGCAGGGTACGGCTTCATAAATAAAGACGTTTTGCATTTGTTGTGAATTACAATAATTGGCCCGGTGCTACTTTAATGAACTCCATCTACAGTCTGGATACAAACTTGCGCTTGGCTACCTTTTGAAGGACCTCCTTTCGACGAGAAATAATTACAACTATCAAGGAGGAACCAGTTTTCATTGACATCATTTTGCAATAACAGATTCCTGAATTATGCGACTACAAGTCGCCAAAGACAGCTGTGACTGTCTTACAGAAATACAAACGAGCCATCGTGTGTTCTCTACTATAGTGGTATGGTAATTGGTTGAGCTGGCTGGCATTGAGCAAAAATACTATGGAGGGAAATATGAAAGAAAGACTAAAAGTCACATTTCCACCTTTAAACCAGAGAGGCTGTGTTTCTGCCAGGCACAATGATCATGATGTTATCTACTCTCCTTTCCTGGAAGCTCCATTCTCTCCTTACCATTTCAGGGAGTGCAAGTTCAAACGGAAGTGCTTCAGAAAGGCTGTTAGCGAGTGTTACTTAAACCAAACCATGCATACATTCTCTGTGTGGCATTAAATGATGACAGTCTCATCCGGAAACCCCAAAGGACCACGGAAAAGGCAAATGTCCAACAGAATCAGTGACATAAAACTCCGGGCTCTTGCACGCAATCACTTCAAAGTACGGCGGCTTCACTTTTGAGGGAAGAAGCAACGACTTATATTTACTCCACTGCATTGCAAATTATGCACGCACATATTCACGACACTGACTCTGATTTCCTATTTATTTTCAAACAAAATAGATATTCAGAGTCCACTATTTTCTGGAAAAAAAACTGGAAATTCAGAAAAGAGAATTTTCGTAATAGTAGTAATAGTAATAGTAGTATAATTTTGTTAACTTTTCAAGTGTTCATTTGATAAAAAATTTGAGTAAGTAAAAACGCTAAAAATATAGGAAAAATATAGGTGTTAAATATCTGTCTTAAACACAACATGTGTGCATCCTACAGTCAGATTACAGTCTCGTCATTGCAAAAAAAAAAAAAACACAACCAACCAACCAACCAACCAACCAACCAACCAACCAACCAACCATATGAAATTTAATCTATAAATGAAACAAAATAAAATAAAATAAAATAAAATAAATATGGCATCAAAATCAGGTGATGGCACAAGCAATCAAAAAACCATTTTACGTTTTGTCTTTAGGACGTATTATGGGCACTCCCTTACTCCTTACGGCTGTTCTGTAGCAACAGCAGTTTTATGTTTCAGTTTCTCAACCATCCAAGTTGTTCGGTCCACTTTACCATAGAAACTCTTTTATGTTTACAATGTCTCGGTTTCATTGACAATTCATGCATCCATGATTCAGTAGTTATTGCCCAGGCTTTGTATTGAAACCTTCCTTGTCCGAGATAGCCGGTTGGCCTGGTATTCACAAATCAGTTGAATGGGAGGAAGACCAAATGGATCAGGGAAGTGAAATGAGTTCAGCAATTTCATTTGGGTCCCAGGCTTCGTTCACTGTCTGTGCAAACTGCACCACAATGCCTTCTGGTGTTGTTGTAGGGCATTAGAAAAGAAAAGACCTTGAGTTACAAGCTTACTCATTTGCATTGGGTTTAACTAAAAATGGATAACACAAACTGGTGTTGATACAATGAAAGTCTCATAGTACAATAGTAGGCACATAAAACTGTAGTCCTGAGCAACAATTTCCTCAAAAAGACATGTCCAACTTTGAAAGGAAATTGATGAGAAAATAATGAAAGATGTTTTTAATCTAGGTTGACAGTTTGCATAACACCAGTCCATGCAGGTGAAGCAATGATGTGTTTAAATGGTTGTTCTGACCAGCCTATCAAATTTTTGTTAGAGAAGGATACATAGTCAGCTTGAAAATACAAGCTCTGTTATGAAAGTGAATGAGACACTTGATTTTGAGTGTAAAATAGCAGGCTTACAGAGAACATTTATTGATGCATATATTCATATGTAGTCTGTAAACACGCACAATATACACACGCAAACACACTAATCATACACAAGGTCTGTTTAGCTGTCAAGCAGTTGGGGATTAGAAACATAGAGAGGAGATGTGAGGGCTGCAAATGACTACAAACAACAATTTCCCAGGCTGACCCGATACAGAGGGTGAGGGAAGGGGGAGCGATTGAGAAAGGAAGGGGGAGAAAGAGAAGCAAGATGAACCAGATGTATAGGAAGAAAACAGAGGGAAACCGCTCAAGCTGGGGAGTCGGGAGGTTTGAATGTTGGAAATTTGTAGCGTATACGAGCACCTTTGTGGCTACTACATATTACATGTGACTGTTAGTGTGTGTGTGTGTGTGTGTGTTTGCAGTTTGTGCGTGTTTCTCAGTAGCCTTAATTCTAACGTGTGACTCACCCTGCCACAGTCTCTTGGTGTGTCCTATAAATCCTTTAAAATCGTTCAATATCCTATAACATTAATGTCAGTTGGCTGCTGTTCCATTTACTGTATTGGCCATTTGTGTGTCTGTGTGTGTGTGTGTGTGTGTGTGTGTGTGTGAGCACACGTGAGAAAGTGAGCGAGAGAGACAGAGAGAGTGTGAAAAACAAGTCCTTAATGAGCCATACTGGTCATTTGGTGTGTGTGTCAGTCTGTGGAAATAGAAAATTTACCCCACAGACCACAATGTGTCTCGAATGGGTCATTGCCATCTGGTGAGATGGGCCCTGATGGAGGGGTAGACGGAGGTAAAACTACTCTTGCCTTCAGACACATATTTTTCTAATTTAATTTGAAAACAAAAACGAAAAAAACAAAACAAGAATGGAAAAAATAGAGAAAGGAAATAGATGAGAGGGAGAAAGAGAAGAGGGCGATAGAAGGAAACTTGTTAATTGCATAGCTTTTTACTTAGACACAATGTTCTCTCCTTCTATTCAGGGTAATAAATCAAAATATGGCAAAATATATATATTTTTTTGTTCATTATTCTAAACTAACCACTGAATGTAACTGCATGTGGATTAGGTCCATTTGAAAAGTATATGGAAAATCATTATAGTTTTCTTCCTTTTATTGGAAATCTTGAAACATATTTTAGATCTTTGCTATGAGTCATAGGTTATTTGTTAAGTTATAGGTCTTTTAAGACGCTTTAACATGTAGACTTATTCTGAAAGCTCATTTTGAGAGAACACTCACCAAATGCTCCGAATCTATTTCTATGCACTGTATTTGCAATGACAATTTTTTTTTTCCCATGTTTCCAAAAAATTCAGATTGTCTCGTGTTCAGATCTGATATCATGCCACCCAAACATTGCAACACAATACAATTGCTCAGTTGAGGATTAATTTGATGCATATCGTCATCTCACTGACCATACAAGAGAGCATTTAAATGTTTTAGCACTAGGGTCTTTTTTCTGCAATTTCAAAATATTTGTTGCCGTGGTATATGAGTGATGATGTCCATTACTTGGTCTTGTTTAATTGTTCATTTCATGCTCAGCCTCCCTCGTTCCACTGATCCTGCTCTTTTCATCAAGCCCAGATGCAGGGTATGGACCCTAAGGCTGACCTTGTGTTGCCTGCTGGAGAGGGAGTGGAACGGGGTGAGAGGTGGTGGCAGAGTATTGATTGATAGCTAAATTTATTGTCCCAAAGCCTCAAGCTTTTGTCCACTACAACCTGTGTACAACCAGGAAGAGGGAGAGAGAAAGAGAAAGAGAGAGCGAGACAGAGAAAGAGAGAGAGATGGTGATGAACATGGACAGACTCATAGACCACCAACCTCATACATAACACAATTTTCTTCATTAAATTCATGAGCAGATCAATGTTGGACCATTTTATTTGAAAAACCATAAAGCGTCCAATCAGGTCCGACCTAATTATACTCACACAACAATCATGAGACGGACCTTAGGACCTCAGGATGGCATGTAAAAGGTTAATGACACAACCCGGCCCACTGAAGTTGAGGGGCAGTAGTGTTTTTCACCAGCACACAACTGACACTTTTATTGACCCTCTCAAATCTCCCCGTCATTATTTATTATCGTTATCTTCCAAGCTGCAAACACTGAGTTCAACACATTTTCCGTCAGCGAACTGCTATGACACAATAACAAATAAACCATAATGCTGCCAGTAAGAAGGAACCAAAGCGGCTAAAACACCAAAAAAGGTATATTAGGGTATAAGATATTTTCCTTCGGCAGAGTCCACATTTTTCTACTCGAGTTTACAACAAAGAACACACGAGCTGTCATATCATCACCTTGTGAAATGTGCAAGTCAATAGATGGGAAATCAGCATCAGTAGCTTTTCATACAGAGTGCACTGGGATACCGCATGGGTTATTACACCTCCATCTGTAAAGTGTAAAACGTTATTCAATAACTTGAGCATGTTTTTGTAGGCTGACAGACTTCACAACATACTGCGTGTGCGCTGTCTTGCAACAATTCCTCTACTATTTCTTTCTATGCTATCCTCTTGTTAATATACTCCTCAATAGCAGAGTAGCATTTAGCACAACACACATAGAGAGACATTTTTCCTTAATTTGATCACCAAGGCATCATCAGCGGGTAATATTTGTGGAGATACCCAAAAGAGTCATCTGGTCGAGAGTAGCGATTTGATTTTGTCAAAAACACTTGAGGAAGATTAAAGTTCGATGAAATAATATTGCCTTTGCAGCCCATTTATATTCTTTATAGTTTCGAAAACTTCTGACAACTCAGGCAACATATAAATTTGTTGAGCTTATTTTTAACGATGATGTAAGATGACCCAAGCTAATAAATGCTATCTTCTACCATTCATAACATGTTTTATCTGAACATGTAGTTTGTTGTCTTAACAGTGAAAAAGCAACTGAACTAATTTTTCTGGTGATTGAAATCATGGGTAGGATAAATATTGTTGCATTTGTTAGATGTTGTGTTTTTCATTGTACCTTAGTTTGCATATTAAGCATCGTAATTGTTTTTCTTAAGAGTAGTTGCATTTATCTTTCTCACTGGTCGTGGATTTGAACCGATGACCGCACTGTTAGCCCTTTAGTGTCTTTCCCTGCCACACTTTAAGCAGTTAAGCAATGATCTGGGGTCAGAGGCACAGGGCAGGTAACATTCACTACCATCATTGTGGTGATAGTACAGCGCCACTGAGGCGATAAGAGAATTTCAGCGTGCTGACCTTTCCCCGGTGGCCCTTCTGTAAACAGTACCGGTGATGGCTCCAGGTGATAACACCTGCCTCTCCTCCTCTCTTTCTTTTTCTCAATCACCCACTTCTTTGAGACCCCCTCCCCCTCTACTTCGTCTGCAGTCTGAAAGCCTAGGGTAATATCCCCCTACCCCCTCCCTTCCACCGATATCCTTTTGTACTCACAGGAGAAATCCTAGAAATCCCCTCTCTGCTCGCCGTTTAATCTCCTTATCGGTGAGGAGATTACAGCACACAGTGAATAGAAGAATGAGCAGCAAGGAGCCGAGCACCTAGTGGAAACTGCTGCGTGTGATATCGCGGGACTCAAGGGATTACAAGGACACAAGTAAAGAAGGGCTGCAGACATCCCCCGGGGTCAAAACTAATACCTATAATTAGAAAGGACAAATTACTAGGAACACCTTCGTGTGTAACCCGTTGCAGAGTGAGGGCTTCAGCATAAAACCTCCAAAATTGCAACTGAAATGAGAGCCCTCTGACACGTATTTAAAAACACATGTATTCTGTTCACAAATAGGGTGTAAGTGTCTTATCTCGGGTTGCCCTATGAATTGGCAAATGCGTGTATACAAATGGGTGACAAATTGTCTTTAGGGGCCTCCGCAAGCTGCCAGAACAGCTTCAAAGGATCTTGGCAGATTCTAGACATTTCTGAAATGCTCAACATGATACAGAGTTCTGTCTGACTGACCTCAAAATAATTAACTTATATCACACTAGGGTATACAGCTTTGCTGAGATTGACAACGACATTAGACAAAACCTTGATATTAGAGAAGTATTACCATGACATTGGGCCACAAAAACTTTGTCTACTAACAACAATAACAATTGTAGATTACCTGGATTCCCTTAAAAAAAATGACAGATCAATGTTGTTTGCCAATGTGTCAAACAGTGTGTCACAATGTCTGTGACATTGGTCAAAACTAATTGTAAAGCATTTTCATCACATAGTATCAAATGACTGCAGTTTTTCACTCCCTTTAGATCAAATAACTGTGTTTACTTTGACCTTTAAATCTGTCGGATTTCTAAAACTAGCTGTGGAATTTTGAAAAAAAATCAAAAAACTGCCACAACTGGCCTGTATTCTGGTTGACCTAATTGTCAGCTTGTTGGAAAAAGAAAGGCAGTTTAAAGAATAATAAAAAAAAAAAAAAAACATTGGTTCTGGCTGGGATCTTTGACACAGGATAAATGCACTTTCATAGTGAAATGAAGTTGATTAACATCTGAGAAATATTTAGCAATGTCACAAAAAACATCTGACATCTGGCACATCTTGAATGGACACGATAATCAAGTTGACAATGCATTTCTGTTAGTTCACCAAAAAACTTGAAAAAAAAGAAGAAGAAAACCATCTGCCTTTAACTGTGTTTTGCATATGAGCCATTACGCTGATGCTGATATATTAGTGAAATTGTGAAACAAAGCGATAAAACCGTCTGAGTAATAAATTGTTGAGAATTAGGAATAATGCAATTACGAAAATTGGCAAATGTCCCTTGTTTCTTTGTGTCACTTCGCCAGGTTTAAATGCACTAACACACATTCCTGGAGGCAAGAGGCCGGTTTTGCTTCTGTTCCACACACTTCAAACAGCCTCCAATCGGCATCGCTATCTGACAAAGCAGCAAACACTAAAAACCAATGCACACGGATCCTGCTCCTCTTCAGCACCAGGACGATAACGAGTGGCGATTTTGCTGTTAAAATCCCGGCCCGAGTCCGGCTCGAATCGACCAGACGGTTCCATGACTGAGCTCGGCTCCACCCTCATAACTGTCAGATCAAGGTGGCTCTACCTGTGAGCGCCAGGTAGAGCTGCTGAGGAGGATCAATGGTGCTACACGGAGGAGAAGACGAGTTGAAAGGATGTAATCTCCATTCTAGAGCGGGTCCTCATTTCACTGTCTAGTGCTCCAACAGGCCTCCCTCTCCCTGTGCTCCTCTAATCCATGCAGTCCCCCTGCTCAGCACACTCAATTATTTATCAGCTCATAGACGCGCTGAAGAGAGCTGAGAGGAGGGAAGCGGCAGCCTCCTCTCTGCTCTTCACTCTTTCCTTATCCTCTCCCCCTCTTCAAAAGTGACCATAGCTCCATGTACACCATGCATTATTAACACTAATAACCCTGCGGGCACAATTCAGGGAAAGGGGAACATATGGGTCATCACCTGTTTTTCCCTTTGCCCTCTCTGTGTCTCCAGTAAACACCTGGATGCCATCCTTCTCTCTATCAGTTTGCATACTCTCAACAGTCTTCCTCTGTTCCTCTGTTCCAGATTCCTCCCTCCACTTCCATCCTTGATGTACCTGTTCATTAGTTCCGGCTACTTGCCGTGTTTCCTCTCTTGCAGCCCCTATTATGGTCCTCACATCCTTCGTACCGGAGGTCTTTGTTCTCGTCGAGAGTCTCCGAAGGGACAGGACGGATAGATGTACTCTAACTTGCTGTTGTCAGGGAACCATCAAGGAGATCACTGCAACCTTTACAGTGTGTGTGTGTGTGTGTGTGTGTGTATACTCCACAATATGTTGTGAAAACCATTGTATTGTCAGTTTAATGGTTTAAAAAAAAAAAGACAAATATTTGTTTTACTGAATTAATGAAATGCATGAGTGGGCGTGTTAATTACGTTGTCCTGCGTCTAAATTATCTGTGCATGTGTCTTTCATTTACAGTATAAATGCATCTTAGAGAGAAAAAGGAGGAGGGAAAGCTGCGGTGATGAAGAGGAATCGCTAATGTCAACTGCACTAGCTGCAGCCTCGGTATCAAAGCCCCCCGCCTGCTTCATATCTGCAGACAGCCACCAGCAGCTACAGACTCCCCATCATTAACTACTGTATGGCACACCGGACGGAGCAAGGGGGGAGCAGAGGAAACACCAAGACAACAGGAGGAAAACAAGATAAACAAAGAGCAAGCCTGAAAGAAACAAAAAGGAGGAAGCGGAGGCAGAGATCGACTGAGGTCGCCGTGGCGTTTGTTACATCATCTCTGTCTTTCTCTTACTTTCCGTAGCCTTGGCTTTCTAAATAATCCCTCCGCACTTAATCATTTCAAAAAATTCTAAACCTAGCAGCGGTGGCAGTGTTGGTGTGGCACCACACTTGAGCAAATTAACATCATTTGTCGCAAAGCAGATGTTCTTTTGTCAACAGATAGTTAAAGGCAGTGTGGCGTGGGTGGATCAGGAGGGAGGAGGTTGGCTGCTTGAATTGCACTTTTTGCAATGTAATCTGAACAATGCTTCAGCGGCATCACCCTCTGATGGGTGCTTGCTTACAATTAGAACTCGTATTACTGTATACCGAACCCAGTATTTCCACAGTAAATAGAGTAAACTAAGCCTGAGGGGGAGAGAATTTCCATTCAGAGTTGCTTCCCATAATGAAGTTTAAATTTTAAGTTCCAAAAGCTGGAAAGCAACCCAAAGCTACAGGCTGCACTGAATCACAATGCAAAGCTAGTTCTAAATCAATAAGCCCAAAGCCTTGAGGTTTGCAGCGAAACAATACACACCGGCCCACTTCAGCAGTCAAAGCACAAGCTTCGGAGCATACTTGACTCTCTGGGCATCCCTGCACACCAGACAGCCTGGGAAACATCGCAGGAAGCCTCCTGCAGGTGTGAGTCGCGGCGGGCTTCTCCAGGCGAAGGTCAGTACATGTTGTATCAATGTGTTTTCGGAGCACATCAATAAAAAAACCTTTAAACACATTCAGCTGAATCTTCTGAACATCCTGTCTAGGCTCAACTCCCATGACAGGCAGTGCTGAAACCCACACTCGTGCTCACACATATGCTCACGCCGTGTGATGGAGCTGCTAATCCACATGATGTTTAACCCTGATAATGGGATCTGGCCTGCAGTGAGATGAGTGACGGATGCATGCTGCAAAATGATGTGTGTATCACTTTCTCTGCTGACTTTAGGGTTTATTAAAGAACAGGGAAACTAAACTTTTGACAATATGCTTACCTCTGTTGAAATGACACGCTGCGTGTCGGCAGAGCGTGAAGTTAAATATGTGATGTGTGGATACAGGATTTGATCCCATTTTACTGTTTGTTTGAAGACATACTGAGTCATGCATTGCAGAACATTAACTGAGAAACAGGGGACCAGATGGAAATCAAAGAAACTGATGTTTTAGATCTGGGAAGTCATTGTGCCAATTTCCACAGAATAGAAACACCTGTGTTCATGTGATGAAAACAATCAACCTTCATATGAAACTCCCTGTTGCATATATCAACAGTCAACGCAGTCAATGAAACGATTCCATACCCTCCATAGACATAAAAACCTATTTACACTGGCTAAATTCTCAAAGTCAATATGCTAATTTTAATTCACTCATTCACTTTTACTGATAGATAACAACGCTTGTGGAGCATTGGTAGAAGCACCGTTACAGTATACGGTCAGAAAATACATGACGTTTGACTTCTGCGTCCAAACAGTGCACAGAAATCTCCAAATGGTTTAATATTCTATTCAAGCTCGCGATGGAAACGCTCTTTGGGTTTTCCAGATAAAAGAAAACCGACTCATCTATACATATAGTCATTTTAAGCACTCTATTGGTTTCAGGTGAATGGGCTATTTCCATTCTGCTTCCTTCGCAGTTTGAATGTAACCTAATATAACTGGATACAAAGTCGGATACATAGATTCTATCAACTTATATCAAAAGCTGCTGCTCAGCATCACAAGATGCCAAGATGGTGGGGCATCAAAGTTTACACTGAGTAAGAAACCAAGATACTTCTACTGCAGACTTTCAATTTGCTGTTTGACTATGTGAATGAAAATGGTGTTTTCCTATCAAGGACTCATACAGACTTTTAACATAATATAAGACCAAGCAAATCAGTCTAGGATCAGTAAATCCAGCATTTAAACAAATAGTGCCGCTGAACCTTTCTGTCTACCTAAACATAAGTAGAAGAAGCATAGTTGTTTTGGCAACCATTGACATTTTTCCTGCCAATAAAGGTTTCATTTCCAGATATTGATGGCTGAAAAGGAAAACCTCCCATCTGAAAAGTCCACCTTTCTGAGAAAACTAAGAACAACTTGTTGTTTTCTTGCGGTCTATTGTTAACAATGCTCCAAAGATAATGCACTGTTTTTCTGGACTACACAGTATTACTATATTACGTGTTCATACTACAGACAAGGTATTGAAAAAGGGCAGATTGGAAGTTTTCCCTAATTTTGCTGGATAATTTTGTAGATAAGGGCTTTTGCTCATTAGCCATTGGAATATCACACAGAGCTCCTGTTTCCCTGGTTGATGATGTTGTGCAACCGCTATTATCTATGGTTTCATACGATTTACAATTACATATTACATAGAGTAATAATGGCCTTTTTATGCTGTGAATGATACTAATACATGTAAAACATGACATACATGTCTACTGAGAAGTTAATTTCTAAAATCAATACCCAATGCAAACCATGACTAGATGAAAATGAAAGAAAAATTATGATATTTGTTTTTGTATTTGTGTGGAATTCATGATTTTTTTCTATTTCATTCTTACAAAAGGGCAGTGACATGTGGAGAGGTTCGTGGCTGGTGAGGCCTGCCTACCATGAGGCAGGAGAACTGTGTGCCTCACTTAATGGCTCTATGCAGCCGTTTTATGATGGCTCAGCACAAGAAACTAGTAACACATATAGTGTTGTTGACCAAAAAACACTGTACACGTTAAATGTAGTTTTATATAGCAAAAATGTCGAAACATTTTAATAGGATCATACAGAAACAGGTTGAGGGGGGCCTGCTCGTGTGTCCAGAGTCACTTCAGCTGACACAATATACGTTGAGGCTCAACAGACCTTGGCCTCACAGCACGCCTCTTCTTAGTATTTGATCCGTAAATGTGCAAATCCACCGATTATGAATAAATCTAAAACTGGGGAAGCTATGAATGAAAAATACCATTGCGGTGCAAATCACTGATAAATGTAACCTTTTTTTTTTTTTTTTCATTTTACATTTTTTTTCTCCAAGATTGGCAAGAGAGGCACGGCCTCTGCTGCCTCCACTGACTCCACATCGCTTCAAAAGCACTTTGCAGTTCAGGATTTAAACTATGTGATCTGACTGATTTAGACAGCGTTATCACTCGATTGGTTTATGACCTGAATCCGGAGTGTTTGTTTGTTTTATAAAAATAAAACCTACAAGTGCATTTTAGACTTGACTATTAATTAAACTTCCTTTTTTGGGTTGGGACTTGTCATGTTTTCTTGTTCGATCTGTTTATATTGGGTGTTTGTGTTGTTGTGTATTCAAAGAAAAATGTTTTACTCTTGAAAATAGTGTTGTTAAACACTGTAAGTACTGGGGGATACCTGTTGACTGAAGCTCAAAATTTTCTCTTTGAGGCCAAAAATGTCATTAAGCAAGTTGTTTAATTATCTTTTTTTCTAAAATATGAAAGAAAAAATAAACCTCATGAAGCTTTTTCCGCTTTGTACTGTTATATAATTTCATTACAGTCACTACATAAACATCATTTATTTAGTCAACTAACAAAATCTTTGGACCTTTGAATCTCAGGCTCAGCCACAGACTGGTCATTCTGCAATGAAACCAAATCAGATCATGATAAAAAAAACATGTGTCAGATGTGTTTTATATATATATATATATATATTTGCTTCATATATTTGAAAAATAAAATGTTTTCTTTTATGAACAAAAGGCAAACTGGCCATTGTTGTCCATTTCATTGTATCTATGTATTTATTCATTACAATCACTTCTTGTGTTTAATCATCTAATTTGTTTGCTTTCTTTTGTTTTGGAGACCCAGACTTTTGACAACAAGCCAATTATTTTATATGTGTAAGGTGACGGATACTGACCTCGCTGTTTAATGAGTCAGCCAGACTGAACCCTTGCAGCCTTTGATTAAAGACTTAAGAGAAAAGAGCTGCAAGTTCTGTCTGACGCTGCCACTGAAGGGAGCATCATAAAAAAAGGGAAAAAAAAGACTGAATTTGCCCACCCGTGCAAACACCGACCAGCTGTGAGCTCAAGCCAGGGATAGGTAGTGTAGGCAGTTATTTGATACTTAGTGCTTACAAAAAAGACTCTGGAAATATGAGACACTTTTTGAGACCAGAGGTTTCTTATGATAAATCAGAAAAACAACAACAACAACAAATTAAACAGCTGTGCCTATGTTTAACCTTATGTGATAATGGTGTTTATTGATCACGATTCTCAAGAATTAAGCATTTTAATACCTGTTTCGCGCCAGCATTGAATGGAATGGAATTATTTTCCTGCCACTGCACACTGTGCACTCAGAACAAATTCTACAGCACAGAATAAAAAGAAAAGTACATTCAGAAATGAAACTGATCGCTACACTGCATATTGAGACTGCACAAAAAAATCAGCGTAAGCGTTAGGTCCAACAAAGGGCATAGAGAAGTGTGTGATACATTCTATATATTTTTAATAGACCCAAAATATTCAGGTCAGTGGATTCAAAGAGCTTTGGACACACACTCCAACAGATACTATTGCTTGAGATGACTTGAGTGAGTCACATCAAATTGAGTTTTGTTTTATGGAGGATCAGGACTGAAAATTTAATAATACATGTCTAACTGATGGATGAAAGTACTATATGTGAATATACCAAATTGCTTACATCATGTGAAATGCATTGATTATATCCAGCATCTAAGTATGTTCTGGGGTCGTTTTTGATTGCTCAAACACACATTATGATACTTTGATGATACATTTATTCTTAAAAATTGACTAATTTATTTTTGATATCCTAAATACAATTCGATGATAAGATCTCTGTTTTTACTTTAAGGACAATTCAAATTGAGGTCTTTGAACAAGAAAAAGATGTTTATTGGATGCGATATTTCGACGACTATTTAAGCTGAGGATCTGACTATTTTGTTCTGCTGCTGTCACATAATGTCAAAAAAGAAAGAAAAACAACAAAACAACATCAAACATATGTATTTCTGTTCTGTTCATGGCTATAGTACGTTTTCTTGTGTTTGCAAATTTTACTTGCAACAATAGATTTTCTGGTAACTTGAATTGTATCAACTAATGTGTTATGATAACGCATATTATATTTTTTTAATTGTTTTTTTTTCCCCACATTCGGCAATCAATAGCAGTCGACGCTTTGTGTTCTTGCAGAACAGTTTGTAAGAACTCAAGCCATACACATAACTATACGTCTAAAGTTAACTGACAAAAAAGCATATGCTGTACAAAAGCCAGCTTCTGAAAGGCAAATATGAGGACATTTTAACTAATTTATGTCTAATTAATCAAACGTATTGACAAAAACCTTGCCAAAGACTGGTCTGATCTTAAGCAGTATCTAACCCCACAGGCAATTTCTATTTCAAAATGACAACATCAGGAAAGTCTAGGAAAGTCTATTCAATTTAAAATCACCAGCTTCGAAAAAGTCTTTGAACTATTATTCAAGTATCAATGTAAAAAACGTCCATAACAAATACCATAAAGAATGAGGATATTCCATGCATTTTCCATTTAGCATTTTACTTGTAAATGTATACCTATATTCTCCTCGCAAAGAAAATCCCATTATCTGATTCCATTTCATTGAGTTTGTCAAGGTCCTTTCATTTTGACAGAGAAGGCTGGAAGGCTGCTTCGTCTGTAATTAACAATATGGCTTTTTCTAAACACTATAATCACTATCTTTCAGCTGCCAAAGCTCTTGAATTTCTATTTATATTTTTTTGTTGATATTTTGGTCTTTCAGTGTCTTTCACTGGCATTTTGTCCATTCCATAAACAAAATTAACAGACCCGATCTGTTTCTCTTTTGCTCCATGTCTGTCTCTCCCTCTTTTTCTCTGGCAATCACAGAAACACACTGAAGTACCACACATCCTGTTACATACATTACTCTGCATATAACAGCCTACACTCACAGCCAGAGACCCAAACACTTGTAGTGATGACAATAACTGATCTGTAAGACTTTCTTCCATAGATATAAAATATATTGAAAAAAATTAAATCTAAAAGTCTTCGGTTGATATCCGAAAACCTGTCATCAAACCCAAAGGAACGAAATATATAATATATTTTTGTCTAGGCCACACACCTGTGATGGAATGAACTATTCATTTCCCAGAACTCTGATCTTTAAATCTGTTCGGAAGGATAAACGCAGTTACTGCTCTGCTGTGAAATCTCAGGTCCCGACTCATAAAGCAAGACATCATTGCTCAGCAATGGAGAGGCAAAGTGCTACGATAACTTCATCAGTGCCGAAAACACGCCACCCCCCAAAAATGGCAGAAAACCCTTTTCGCATTTATTTACAAATTATCGGAAAAAACGGAAAAGACAAAAAAAAAACATATCACATATATGGAGCAGTGATTGCAGCAAAACCACAGGAAGTCACATGTGTCTGCAAGCAGCATTGCTCTGTGTGCCCCAGAGCCCCCGCCCCTTGCCATGCTCCCCTCCCCACAGGGCCTCAGTACTTACCCAGAAATACATCATCATCTCGGCTGAGAGAGGATGGGACACCAGGGGGTTGAAAACAGGGGTATGCAAGGACACTGGAGAGGCCAGGGCTCTTCCTCTTCTTTTCTCTTTGTCGTGATTTTTTTTTTTTTCTTATCCTGTTCTGCACTGATCCTCTTCTACTACCTCTTCAGTCACTTCAGTTTTGGGGGTGGATAGGTTCCTCCTCTCTGGGAAGTTACTTTCTGGCAGCTCAGTGTTGTCTGACGGTCGGCTAATTGCCCCCGTGTTTGTGAATTTTTGGCCAAGTTATAATAGTCCCTTTTATGTGTCCCTTCTGCCCCTGAAGGCAGATGCTCTTCTGGTCCCAAGAGTGAGTTTGCTTCTCAGAGTTGCTGCCGAGAAACCTTGCGCCGCTCCTCCTCCTCCCCCTCAGCCTCTCAAAATTTAATAAACAAATGAATAAAGAAATCAAGACAAAAAAAAAAAAGAAAAAAAAAAAAAGAAAAACAAAGAAACACCAAAAATGGATCGTCTAGAGGGGAGAGAAGGAAAGAGTAACTAGAGGCTGCGAGGTGTTGTTAATGTACCTCCCCTTGCTTTCTGCTTTTCACCTCCTCTTCTCCAACTTGCCACCTCTTCCTGCCCCCTTGTTTCTCACTCTGAAGCTTCTCTCCTCTTCGCTTTCTCTGTCTCCCTCCTCCTGAGCGGCTCCGTTGTGAGGGGGAAGCAAGTGCGAGCCACTTTCTTCACAGGGTGGAAAGAGAGCTGAAGCCGGAGTTCACCAAGACGGTACAGTACAGCGCGGGAGCTTTCAGCTGGAGGAGTGCGGAGGGGAAGAGGTGGGGAGAAGACAGAGAGGGGAGAGAGTGAACGACAGAGTGAGGGGGGGAGGGTGGCAGAGATGCCGGTGTTGCAGATACACGCTGGGAGAAGGAGGATGGACGGAGGTGGGCTGTGCAGAAGTTGAGGTAGAGACGATGGAGAAGAGACAAGATGGGAGAGTGGGAAGAGAAAGAGGGTGCAGCGCCGGTTTGATGTTGCCTAAGATTTCATTAAGTTGCACTGGGAGTGTTGGGGAGGATGAAGAGGAGGAGAGGGGTTTGGCGATGATGCACGTGGATGGGGGTTAGGACGCAAGAGAGCGAGCAAAACATTACACAATCTTCTGTACATATACAAAAGAAGGGGGTTGGAAGCTGAAATTCTTTGTTCCCCTGCAGACGGAGATTAGTGCATGCTTTTGTTTACGTGATAGTGTGTTTGTGTGTGTATCGGATGGCTTGGCCGAGTTCCTGGCCCACAGTTGTGTAGAATCCTGTAGACTACCACGCTCAAGCTGTGTATGCATATGTGTTTGAGGCGAGTGTGAAGCAAAAGAGTTTGCATGGTTGTCAGCACACGCATGCACGCTCACACACACACACACACATTTACATGCATGCACACATATAAATGCACATTGACCACTACCATGATCTATGCACCAGTTGTATCTGCATTATCATATGCAAGTATGCTGTGTGTCTGTTCTGTGTGTGTGTGTGTGTGTGTGTGTGTGTGTGTGTGTGTGTGTGTGTGTGTGTGTGTGCGCGCCTGTGTGTCTGTGCATGCACCTATTTGATGAGTGTGTTTGGGTGAGACAGACGGAGAGAGAGGGAGAGATGTGGGTGAGGGCTGGATTTTGTAGCCTGCCTCAGCACATTTACCCCCTCAACCCCCACCCATCACCACCCCTCCACCAGCCACCACTACAGTCGATACACCACTGAGGCAAGCTTAACCACTTCACTGCCTGAAATACCGCACTGCACACACTGGGAGCACTGGAAACACCGGGCTTACCCATGTCACTTTGAGATCAAAATGCGAATCTGCCCTAATATAACAGAATATCAGAACAATGTGTAACTCATATATTCAAGACAGAGAAAAATAGGTGTAAAGTGTGGGTCATAAAATAAGATTCATCTAATACACTGACTTGCATGTTTGAATTTTATTTCAAAATGTTGGTAGTTTTGTTACGTTTTTGCAATTGTGCCAACTAAAGGGGTTGAAATGATGATGAATAAGATGAGATTTTGTCTCTGGCATCATTTAGAATGGTACACAATAAACAAACAAATGGTTGCAAGGCATCTAAGGAAGTGAGCATCCAAGTGTTTTTTTTTTCCTAATGGGAGCTTTTTAATCATTTTAATCCTTCTAAAACATTAATTTCAAGTCTCAAATGTGTTTGGACATAGAGAAATACTTTTTTTTTTCAATCTCAATAATGACACAATATCAATGACTTCAGTATCAGCCAGATCTTACTGCCATTGTTTGAGGACTAAACAGCATCCTTCACTGCTGGCACTGAAGTGCTGATATGGGAAAAAAAAAGTTACTTTATGACTAAAATGCTAGTTTTTAACTGTTTAAACAAAAAGACAACATTAACAATAATGATAATCAGGCTCATAGTAATCATAAGAATAATAATTAGCAACACAAAGCAACTGGCAATCTTCAAATTTAATCAAAATTAAAATTTGTCAAACCTTTTAAACTTAGAAATGTGCATATAAACTCAACCAACCAGTTAGCAAATATTTATTAGAAAGAGGATCAAAATTACAATATAGAATAAGAAATAACGCACTGTTTAAATATATAATATGTGGATTTATCTGTAAACACAGATATGAACTGGAAAGAAACTAGCTTGATATATAGCATTAATACCATATCAGTCCCTCTCTTATTTTAACAAAAAAAAAAAAAAAATCCAGCCATAAGCAGGATGAAGTTGTGCAACTGCAGTATTGATATTTCTAGTGATTTGAAAATACATTGACACTTGCTATTTCCACTTTATGTGAACTTGGACTTTTCTCCCATTTATACATTTTCACATCTTGCTTTCAGTTCAGATGAAAAAGTGCTGGATAGATGTGACACAAAAATGAAGATTTTTTTTTACATTAACAGGGGATCTGTTCAGGCTTCCAGTTTACATATGTACTTATTTTTTATTAAATAATCATGCTGAACTTGACAAGTGCTCTGATGTGTTTTCATGATTTTCAGTCCACTGCTGCATGACAACCCATCAGATGACATTATTGTAATAAAAAAATTTAAAAAAAATCTGACAAAAAAAGATCAAGCAGCGTTCAGGCGCAATTCTAAGATTGAAGGCCAAGTGGACATGTTATGTTAAGCCACGGCTCTGAACAGTTCGGTGAAGACAGAAACATAGTAAGCCTTTAGATACATCTCCTTCCAAAGAACCATAAATCTGACCACTTTTCAGTGGGCTGATATAATGGTTGTGTTGGATATGGAATAAAGAAACAACACGAGGAACCACATCCAATTAACTGCTCTACTAACAAGAATTGTGTTCGATTTTTGATTATTAAGCAGCATCATAGATCTCAATTTCTATGTAAAATAACATTGAAGAGTTGATGGTGTTCTTGTTCCACATTGTTGAACAAATGCAGTCCAGAAAGTAAAGGATTTTGTATGCAAAATAGATACATGGTAAAATAAAATAGATCACTGAGCCCCTAGGATGATACGCTTTTGTGGAACATCCTTGTTAGTGACTAAATATAGTGGAGATCAAATACAAGGCAGATGCTTAAGCTGTTCCTGCTTTATAATTACATTTATCATCATGGTCTGTTGTTATTTCCTGTAAACGGTAATTTTTAATGTCGACTTTCGCTACAGTCATATAACAGCACCAGCCTAAGGTTAATGCCCGCTTTTTTTTCATCGCTCCAGAGCCTGCAATTTGTAATGTGAGTTGTCCAGGAAAAAAAAAAAAAAAGATGCAAATCACCGACAGACTTCCGTGCATGTAGCTACATACTCAAATTAAGGAAAGTATGAAATGTAAAACAGTATGAAAATACTTTATTTACTCTCATTCAGATGTGAAAACGCTTTCACATGAGCTCAGAACCCCTTTTGAATCGATCAAAACAAATATTGTATCATCTCAACTATTTGACCCTTAATGCATCTGTTCTTCATCCTGACATTAATGTGTGTTGGAGTTTGATTAAAAAGATGAACTGTTGCTGTGCGGAGACTTTGTTTTGAACTCCACCTCTTATAGAGTGAAAAAGTGCCAGGTGCCTGAACTGACGGCAAGCAGTAAACAAAAGAATGAAAGAAGTAAGGATTGATGGAAGTTTGGACCAGACACTTTTAAAAGCTGAAAAACTATAAGGGCTGCGGAAATCCAAAATTAATCCCAAAATATCAAAACTGAATTCAGAGTCTTTAACTTTCTTCGGTATTATGACATTATGTATTAAGTCAAGGTTGAATGAGAGAATTTTGTGATAGTAAACACCAGATCATATCCGGGGGCAACACCGTAGACTCAAAAACCTTGATCGGAACAACATATTAATCTTGGAGTAAACTCACCGGCCTCATATATATCTTGTAAGCAGTGATAATATTCTAAACTAAAACTTTGAAAGAAGACACCAGTAGTCAGAACCGCCGTTGAGCAAATTACACAACATTTTTAACGTTTCCCTCATACATGTACCATGATGATTCATAAAGAAGATCTTCAAATGCTAACTGTTCACGTGTACATGCAGAACAACTATTTTTTTAATTCTGAATTAGTTAGATCAAAAACCATCTGGCTTGTGAAGCATACTAATTCATTTCTTGACTCCACTCTGGATTCTAGAAGGTTATATTGAACACTTTATCGTCAATACACATTGCCACATTAATTTTAAAACATCGGAATAATTATTGTAAACAAACCACACCATTGCCTCCATGCTGCATACATTTTACATCCCGAGCTATATGGGCTGGATCTGACAGCGGAATATAAATTATTGATTTATAGTGTTGGTTTGGAACACAAACCTTGTCTAGAAATTCCTTTTGTTACAAGAAGTACCATTTCCGATACGTACATTTAGCAAAGGAAGAAAATAATGAGCTAATTCATAGTTAAAACACATTTTGAATACCATTTAATCTGCCGTCATTTGTGCTGAAATTGGTTTTTAAGACTTTTGACGAAATGAGGCCATTTACATACATGTATGCATGCCTGGTGCAGTCTCCGCCCCTCAGCCCCCACACCTCCCTAAGCAAAGACCAAGAGCTTAGAGACTTCTTACTTCCTTCTACCCCCACCCATAGCAACTACCATTCAAACGTTTCCCTATCAGATCCGAATGTCAAGCTATTTCAGGTCCAGGTCATAAATAAGTAAGTCCAGACGGCATGTGAGTGAGCTAATGCAAAAAAGACGACAGGCGGGCTGTTGTCAGGGTCTTGGAGGAGGCGAACGACATCAGGTCAGAGAAGCAGGGAGAGGAAAAGTAAGCGTCACACCCAGGAAATGTTGACTTGACCTTTTAGTAGGAGTAGCCTCATGATGTGTGCATCCCATAATACTGAGCATGCTTGAGGCTGACACAAACTTCAAGGGGAATATTTACACAGCTGAGTTTTCAATGTAATGGCTTATAACTGATTTATAAAATAAGTTAAATTATTTAGTTATAGTAAATGATTAATAAATCATGAAGTAATCTGTTCTTTACAGCGTATGAACCTTTTATAAATGTTATAAGGCTAAGACTCTTTGCTGTTGATGATGACGAGCCCTTTCACTACAGATATATAAAATATGCTTGAATCAACAGTTGACATAGTATTTAACACATAGAACAGGACACTGAAACTTTATCGTATCTGATACTATGTACGTCTGAAGAGACGAGGCATGTAAAAGCCATGTCCATCCAGGCATGGGTGCAGCAAACATTTACCACAATTCATTGAATTTGAATACAAAGGGGAAATGGTCCTGCAGCATTCATTGTTAGACATACAAGACATAGGGTAATATGTTACATACATAGACATTAAAAAAGAAAAACAGAAAAAAACGAAGAAAACTAAAAAGTCATAAGACAGTGGTGTATTTGGAACTGCCAATTGCAAAAGCTGTGAAATTTTTGACAATAACAGCATCTTCTGACAGTAAAACAGGTCTGCATGTCTGTGTGCAAAAAGTATTTTGTAACTAAGTGCATTTACATTCTCTGCAAGAAGCTAGATATTTGCTTATATTTTTGAGAAAGAAAGAACAATGTTTTTCCTGCCATCATATTTTTATACTTTCCAAGAAACTCAGGCCCGGCCACATGTCATTCATGTTAAGAGGAAATTTGATACAAGCAACAACATTGCAGCCTCTTCACAGCTACAGAGAGTGAAACAGTCTTGTCGGTGGTCGTTTTATGGTGTTTAATGTGAGGATTAGGTCAATGAGGTTTACGGTGCTGAGATTGATTTTTTCCCACCACTCCTCTTTATCTGCACTTGTCGTTTGGTTTTGTGAATTTGTCGCAGAGGTATCATAATCTTTTGCGAGAGACTCTGTGCACAGCGTTCAGGCTTCCTCCTTCCAAGAAGCGCTGGCCATTTGTGTGTCTTTATATGCCTTTTTAGATGTGTTACATTGATTTTCATACGTCAATTTTCTCTTACTTTCATCCTCAGAACCATCCATCCCTGTAAAACTGTCCATCCATGCCAATAGAAAAGCTGTAATGAACAACTGCGTTTTCCATATTAACCCTTTCACTTCAAATTTCAGACCAATCAAACAATATAGTTCTAATATAGTTCTTGGAGACCACATAAGAAAAAGGTCTGCCCAGATGTGTTGAGAACAAACTGTTAGAAATTCCAGAGTTCTAAGGGACAATTATTCTTCTTGCAGCTTACATATAGTTCTGCTCAGAAGACTCATGTTAGTACTTAGCAAACATTAATTGAAGCAAACGTATTGTTGTTAAAACAACCAATACGATGTTGAACATACTCGCCAACTGCTTCCCCTTTTTTTCAAACAATGAGACTTGATTGTGTAAAGTTAAGTCAATTATGTTGGGATATTCCATATACCCTGAATATCTGGTTTTGATCAATTTTATCTTGAGACACTCAAATAACCTGGTGTTTTTTTTTTTCCAAGATCTAGCAAACTGAACTGGATTGCATACACACACGTGTGTGTGTGCGTGTGTGTGTGTGTGTGTGTGTGTGTGTGTGTGTGTGTGTGTGTGTGTGTGCTTTGCACTATACATATATTGTGACTGCGTATGGTAGTCTTTTTAGGATGCGTCTCAATAGGTTGTGATAAAGCATTGAACACTGACCATCCACTGTGATCCCAAATTAAACTGATATCCGAAGTTGTACGATCATTCACATTATCACTGTCAAAATGAAAAACTGAAATGATTGTGTAATTTCACTGTCATTTGTTTTCTCATGGTTTCAGTTATTGAATGGAGCCCAGGAGGAACGAATGCTGATGAAGGCCAAACAACACAAACAGGAGGCTGTGGCGGTACAGCAGGTTATCTGACAATTGAATGGTTATACTTTAGGTCCCTGGATGTCATTATGATCTACAGAGCTGTGTTAAAGTGGATTTTAACAAGACACTAATCCAGCTGAAGGCTTGACAGCCAGTGAATATGGAAATGTCTCTCTAAATATGGCTATTTTTACTACCATAATAAGTGTTTACACACAATCCATTTTCTTGTAACTATGGTGGCAAAATACCAGCCCTTGTCCTTTTCATTTACAGTAGTAATACAACTAAAACAGAGAATATCACATTTCCACTTCTCTTATTATTATTTAGTTTTTTTTGTTCTACTCTTGTTCTCTTTTGTTCCGCTGTCTTATTTCAAACTGTCTATGTACAAAATGCTATACTTTCCCCATGGAGCAACACACAAAGCCGATGGAATATTGTAAAACACACAAAGGAAGCAGCTGTAGAATTTTACTTTGAACAGACTGCTCAAAACTGTGGACGCTGCCACTCGTCACTAATGTACGACTAACTTTTTTTCTTCTAGTTGCAGCATCATTTATTCCTCTTATAATCCTTATAATGGACACAATTTGTCCTTTACATCTTCCTGTAAAAGACTGTTGCTCTTGAATTTTCCGTTTCTTTTTTATTATTGTATTTCATATTCCTGAGAGTACTTGACACCAAATGAATAATCTTTTGAGTTTCATTTCACCAAAAAAAAATATTTGCAATTAATCATACTCAAAATCCACAAGTGTAACAACTTCTTTTATTGCCTTGACGTTTTGAAGTGCTTTAGTAGTGAGCAAAAATGCTGTCCAATTATAATACACACTCACAAAGGCAGGTGCGTGCATGCATAGACATGCCCACACGTACAGACTGCACACACACACACACACACACACACACACACACACACACACACACACACATACACACACACACACAAATGTGTAAGTTCCAATACAGAGTTGATCATTGAAATTGTAAATAAATCTATACTGATTGTTCCAGCCTAAATTAACTTACAGGTTGAACACACAGAAAATATAATTAGATCCTGCAGGCTGGGAATTTCACACTTGTGCCTTTTAGAGTGGGGTGATGCACACACACACACACACACACACACACACACTCACACACACACACACACTCACACACACACACACACACACACACACACACACACCATCAGTCTTTACTCTCTTCATTATATGCTTCTTATATACTGCATCTTGATAACAGGTGTCCTTTTGTGTTTGTGGGCATAATTTGGCAAAAATACGTAGCATATTGCCTGCTTCCAGTCCACTGCTCATGGGAGAAATTTGTGCTTCTATGATGTCACAACAACAAGTTTGGGTGCTGGGCGGGAACACATAACCTTATGTGCTCTTGCTCATTTCCCGAGCAACTCTAGTGTTGGATAATACCTTTAGAATGGAAGTCAAAATCAATGGACTATAAATATTGTATTATCATTTTTACAGTATCAATAGTCATTTTTTAACTCCAAAATGATACTAATGTATCAAATACAACAAAATAACCAGGTAGATTAGAACTGATTAAGGGAAAACACTGGTGAGAAGTGTGTGTACATCCTCTGTTTTTACCAAAAAAAAGGAAAAACTGACTACACCGTGTTTAGAGTGTGATTAGGTTAAAGGCAAAAACTAATATTTGGGAATTGAATAGTCTGATACTGGCCCTAAAAAAGGCCATGCTTATTTTCAGATGATCGTTCATTTGCTTTCAGCCTGAACACATCCATTTCTAATTTTCTCATCATTTATTATGTTATTTTTTTTCCTTTTTATTCTGTTAATAAAAGAAAATCTAAAAATCTCTATTAAAATAATGAGTGTCTTTTTACTTTCACTTTCCAAGGTATTTTCTTAAAAATAATTACATAAAATGAATATATTTTCTATTAAAAATATTGCATTCATTCCTTTTCATGTCCACTAGGAGGTTCAGTGAGCCCTCTGAACCCAGGCAAACTTGCTGGAAATGATGCTACTATATGGGATTCTACACTTCCCTTCACCAAATAGAATTTTCCCTCTCTCCTTCTCTCTGTGACACATTAACCAAAACACACACATACACTTTCAGTATCCATTTCACTTTTGAGGCCTTCTTTATGATTCTTGTTCGTCTGCAAGCCCAGGGGGTGCTGAAGGATGGCGGGGATTCCTCTCAATGCTGAATCTGGCCAACACTGCTGGAGGCTTTGTGTGTGTGTGTTTGTGTGTGTGTGTGTGTGTGTGTGTTAGTGGTTGACAAGCTGACCAGCGGCTCCAGCAGTGGAGTCAGCTCTAATGCTCTCGATGCTGCTCTAATGTTGTGTGCAGTCACTCTGTAAACCTCACACGTACTTTCCTCCTGATGATGGAAGGCAGGAAAAGTGAAGAAATGTCGCCATGATTCTTATGGAAAGATTAAGCTAATAGTTAAGAGAAGATAAGAGCAAGCTCTATATGCAAGGTTTGATTATTCAGCTGGTGGCAAGGAAATGAAAGGGAAACATGATGAGATTATTGGCTGTGTGCAACATGACTTTCAGGGGTGAAACTGTTCTTGCTCCTCCCAGGAAAGACAACTGGATAGGGTGTTAATCCAAGTCTAAGGAAATTATCTGCAAGCATGTGAAAGTCACGGCTTCACAATTTTGCCTTGAAAAATAGCAGAGTCCCTGAACCTCACCAAAATTGTATGGTGAAATTAAATAATGACCATCCCCAAAACATAACTGCTTCTCTAACTTAAGACAAGATGACTGACTCGATACTGGAATGGATCATTGATTAATTACTTCAGGTGAGTGTCATGGGGAAGCAGTCACTGGGGGGGGCTCAGAGTGATTAAGACAAAGACGAGAAAATTTGATGCAAACAGTTGCTTAATTAATGTCTGACACCCATTAAAAATGCATGATGCCTCTGGGCGCAAACACAAATACAAATCAGAAAGAAATTACCTGAAGAAAAAAGCTGAATATATTCAAGAAATTAAATAAAGTTGGAAAAACAAACAAGAAGGTACATCCACAAAAGATGACCCCAAACTGTGATAAAAAGTAAAAAAAAGCAAAAAAAACGATGACAATGAACTAACAAAAGCACAACATAAGCACAAAACCAGCAAAAAAGTAAAACTTTCAGGTATTGTTTTTTTTTAAATAAGGCTGTTTTACATGTTCTCATTCTTGTAATATCTGGCACAAATATTTAATATTGATTGCAAATGACTCTCCTGGTTCTGTACTGGTATCAGCCCTGAAACAGTGACATCGGTCGATCCCTGAAGTGCGGGATACACACAATGACATGCAGGGTGTACGCTCACTACATAGGCAAAGTATGTGCTGCAGACACAGATATTTCCACACAGCTCGTTAGCTTTTAGGGCAGTTGCTTTTGTCATCAGTTCTGAGCACATAATAAATGCAGTGGAGCGGGTGCTGTGGATGACGCCCCCCCCTCCCCTCAGGTCTGTCTCAATTCATTTTCTATTTGCTCAATTAACAGATTACTTATGTGTCAGATAAAGAGACGAGTCAGTGTCTTTAATGAAACCAGCAGCAATGCACTGTTTTTATCCTTCTGCAGGGCATAATTTCACTGTATATATATATATATATATATACACTGCTCAAAAAAATAAAGGGGAACACTTAAAAAACACATCCTAGATCTAAATGAATGAAATATTCTTATGAAATACTTTGCTCTTTACACAGTTGAATGTGCTGACAACAAAATCACACAAAAATGATCAATGGAAATCAATTGTATCAACCCATGGAGGTCTGGATTAGGAATCACACTCAAAATTAAAGTGTAAAAACAAACTCCAGGCTGATCCAACTTGTGTGTAATGTCCTTAAAACAAGTCAAAATGAATCTGTGTTGCTTCCTGAGTGGACACTATGATTTCACAGAAGTGTGATTGACTTGGAGTTACATTGTGTTGTTCAAGTGTTCCCTTTATTTTTTTGAGCAGTATATATATACACACACACACACACACACACACACACACACACACACACACACACACACACACACACACACACACACACACACACATATATATATATATATATATATATATATATATATACTTATTTCATAATAAATTTGTTTTGACAATCTCATCACAGTTATTTTGTATTAATTTACATCAATTTGTGTCATCTTTTTGTTACTAGTGGCAAGTGCTACAATGCCACAATTACCAAGGACGGTGGGTCAAATGTGGGTATATTAATGTATAGGGTGTAGAAAAGTCAAATATAATGTCCTCATGTGAATAATGGGGTCTTTGATTAATTTCATAATCTTAACTTCTAACCGCTGAATGTTATTGGGTATCACAATGTCAAGAATGTTATATGCATGGTATTGCACTCTGCTGTACGTTGCCTATTTCGTTGGTGTTCTTGTGAAATGTCATCCAAAAGATGCAAATGTATACAATAGTTAATATGGATATTAAAAAAAATGAGCTGCAAGTAAAGACACAAAGAATGTTCCAGTTTCATGTAAACATGAAGCAGCAGGTCAGATAATGCCTGACTGGGCTGATATGGTCTCTGCCTAAAGGTTCACAACACGTACAGGGTACATCCCTGATATATAACTTACAATACTACCACACTGAGAGATCACAGTGTTGATGAAAAAAATGCTGCAGGCCATCCTTTAGAAACGGATTTGGGTATTGATTTCCATCTAATGTCTCCTCACTTGGGAAGAACCTCCATGAGATTCATTCTCCTGCCTCCACGCTGCTTTAATATCTCAGAAATTTTGTATGTTTTACAAACAGCTCCTGCATAACTAAGCATACCTAGTTTAAATAGATGCTAAGATGTCACTAATTTGTCATAATGAGAATCTTGAGAGCTGCAGCCCCATACTTTCAGGTGACGAAATATCCCACAAATACACAACGAGGATCTACACATCAAAAAAGAGTAAGAGAAAAGAGGTGGCTAATATAGTAGCTTATAAAATTTGTGGTGGCTTGTATTCTTTCACATTAAAAAGCAGAGCAGTGATTCTTTACTTTAAAAAAAAAAATCATGTGTGTCTTTTGCTTTTCCAAATGTAGAAGCTGGTGCATGATATTGTCTGTTTTTTAAAGCATCATAAAAACAGGA
This sequence comes from Fistularia commersonii, assembly GCF_037954325.1. Classification (NCBI taxonomy): domain Eukaryota; kingdom Metazoa; phylum Chordata; class Actinopteri; order Syngnathiformes; family Fistulariidae; genus Fistularia; species Fistularia commersonii. The sequence goes on along the minus strand of NC_141316.1, from coordinate 1,646,358 downwards.
TAAAAATCCTTAATGATGTAATTTTTCCATGGATGGGAATCAGCAACTGTGCAGACTAAGTAATCATTACCACTATTAAAACTAAACACAAACAAACAAACAAACAAACAAACAAACAAACAAACTTATGACAAAAAATCACGAATGCTGACAGAATACAACCTATTATTTTTGTTCTAAATGAATAAAAACTTATAAGTGAATGAGGAACTCTCTTTATCATATGGACCAGCAACACATCAATCAATCAACACCTGAAATGATCTATTGTTCTGAATCACTCAAACAAACATGTAGAAAATCACTGTAGATAAAATATATCTAATACAGCTATTTATCATGTTGAACCAATAAACTGTTATAGCATTATACCAATTTTAAGCATAGGCGATATTACGAATGCATTTGTTGAAGTGGAAGTTGTGAAGAAAGCCACAATCCGCAGGATTCGACAATACTAATTTCCAATTGCCAGCAAAATTATAAAAAAAAATAAAACACAGTTTTCCCATGAACCGAAATCAGCTGTCTGTCATCGAAGGCAATAAGCAGACAAATGTGTTCATGTGTGTGTCACACAGGCGAGTGATCAAACTGAGCCAGCAAATATCCTCTGCTGTATCCTGACAGGGGAGACAACATCGATATCAATCAAATATAACATTTATCAGCAGTTCAATAAAACGGAGCCATGCAACCAGCAAGTGACATGGAAGAGATTAAAGGCTAATTCAAAGTTAATTGAAATACCACTAATACCGCATTAGTTTGTGTTAATGATAAAATCTAATTCATTATTTAAGAGCAAACAACAAAAAAAAAGACATCCAGCCTTTATCATCTGCCCTCATCTGCAGAAAGAAAAATTACCCTTATGACAAAAACAGATTTCAGATATATGACTCCTGCCAGGTGATCCAGCAGCAGTAATACAAATGAAGATGTGTCTATAACTAGGATTTTTGATTTGAAGTTTTGAAAATATGTATTCATCCAGAGAATATTACATTTTTATCACCGGAGCATCATGCGATGCTCTTAATGGTAGAGGCAACATCCAACAGCATAGCAGATGGACATGTCAGTGCCTCAAGCAGTTTAGTGTGTTGAAGTTGGACATCATATATTCAGCTTAGATAATTGTGTTGTTGATCTTGGTGGTGCTTTGTGTTTTCACTGTGAAAGATAGTGAAATATATCGGGTCACAATCTCCTGATTTTTTCAAGCCAAATAGTCACTAAAAACAATTTATGTGACTTATCAATCCAAAAGTACCTGATATCTCATTGACAGAACCTTAACATTTATCACGTGACTTAAAATCATTTTGAGGCTAAATTCCAAACTAAAAATAACATTATGTGCCCATAAAGTCTAAGTCAGTCCGCCAGTATGCAGTGTCAGACCATTAGCAAGCAGCAAGCATTATCAACAATGAAAAATCTCAAGAGATTTCTGTCATAGTCTTGAATCCATAATCTGAAGGGCAATCAAATCATGAAAATGACAAAAAAAGGGGAAAAAAAGACAAAGAGCTAAAAAAGGGGGGGAGGGGAGGAGAAAAAGAGGCACTCACCAGTCTGGTGACGAGGGGAACCCCGAAATGCCAGAAGTGCTCGTTGAGCAGCCCACTGTACACCACGTTACCAAACAGAGCAATGGTTCCTGGTTTACACAGACCACTTCCTGGCTTGGTTTCTGTAAAGACACATAGAGTACAGTCAATCAAAATTGGCTCGCAATACAATAAACACACCTACAACTAAAAAAAGGAATACTTTATATACCTTTATATACTTTATATACAATGTGAACCACATTGTCAACTAAGGAGACCAAATCCAGAGGCTACAAAACCAGGTCCCGTTAATGCTCTGTCCTTGTCCAGGGATTCTATTTGTAACAGAATCATTATCCCAAATTCATGAACAGAATCTGTGACAAAGGACAGCCTTGGTTGAGCCCAACCATCACTGGAAACAAGTCCGGCTCACTGCTGAGGACTACATATCCTTCAGACCCTCCTTTGTAGGACCCCAAATAGACCTTACCAGGGAGACAACTTCCTTTCACAATCTTTTTAAAGAAAGGAACCACCACGCCTGTCTGCCAGCCCAGAGGCACTGTCCCTTATATCCATGGAATGTTGCAGAGGCATGTCACCTAGGACAACCCACAGAACATCCAACATCCAGAGTCTTGAGGAGCTCAGGGCAGATCCCATTCATCCTTGTTGCTCTGCAACTGTGGAGTTTTTAAATTTCTCAGCAATTTCCCAGAGATAGGAGAGCACACAGTCGAGTCCCCAGACCGCTTTCTCATGGGAAATCATGTTAGTTGGACAGTGGTGGTCTTTGAAGTATTCTTTCTAACAGTCCACAAAATCTCCAGTAAAAGTCAGTAGCAAGCCATCCCTACTATACAAAGTGTTAACAGAGTGTTGCTTACCCTTCTTGAGTTGCCGTAAGGTAGACCAAAATGTCCTCAAAGCTGTCCAGAAGTTGGCCACACTGAATTCCTCCTGCACCTGAGTTTTTGACTTAGCAACCACTGAACACCCATTCCACCTGCCAGCACCTGTCGGTTCCCTCTGGAGCCCTGTAAGGCCATAAGGCCAAATGAGACAGCTTCTTCAGCTTGATGGTATCCCTCCTTACTGGTGTCTAACTAAGGGTACAGGGGTTATCGCCATGACTAGCACCAACCCCCTTGCGGCCGAAGTTCAAGCCTGTCGCCTCAAGCCACACGGATTCGATGTCCCCTGCCTTCACTCGGATGTAGAGAAAGTGCTGCCAGAGGAGGGAAATAAAGCTCTTTCTGACAAGAGACTCTCTAATTTCTAGATGTTCCCAATAGACCCTCACAGTATGTTTGGACCTGCCAGGACTAACCCTCATTCACCTCCACCATCAAAGCTACCCCACCACCAGGTGGTGATCAGCTGATAGCGCTCCCCCTCCTCTCACCTGAGTTTCCAAGACATGCAGCCACAAATCTGATGAAACATCCACAATGCCGAATGTAGCTACAGGTGTCCCATGACAACTGCACGTATGTACATCCTTCATACTTGAACATGTATTTTTTGGACAGTCCTTGACAAGGGCAGAAGTCCAGTAGCAAAACACTGTTCGGATTTACAGCAGGAAAGGCGTTCCTCCCAATCTTCTGGGTCCCACTGTGGCTGCCCAGATTGAAGTCCCCCAACAGAGCGTGGCAGTCTCCAGAAGGAGTGCTCGCTAGCACACCCTTCAATCACTCCAGAAGGATTGGGTAATATGAGTTACTTTTCAGATCAGAAACAGAGAAACGTTATGCATTTTGTACACCTTTGTGTGTAGGCACAAATAAATTGTTAGAAACCATCCTCTAACCCAAAAGCAGAAGGAGGCTGCCCATTCATCTGCCCAGCTGAATTCCAATATAAAGGTACCGAGCCAGTAAGTATGCCCACACCTGTTTGAGTGCCTCTCACTGGGGTACTCAATCCAAATGGACTCTAGGAGCTCAAGCTGTGCGGGGAGGAGACTCTGACTATATCTAGATCAATCTCCTTACCCTTCAGAGAGGTCACATATAAAGTCCCTAGAGCCAGCTTCTGTAGCCAGGGATTGGACAGCTGAGGTCCCCACCTTTGGCAATCATCCTGCTCAGAGTGTAACTGACCTCCTGGTCCCTCCTATGGATGGTGGGCCCATGGGGAAGGGGTGGGCATGTTTTTCTCTTTGACTGGGCTTGGCCATGCCCCTTAAGTCCTGGTCCAGCCACCACCAGACACTCATCATAGAGCACCAAGTGTCAAGGCAAATCCAATAAATCAATTCAAATCAAAGTCCATTTGTGTTTTTCATCATGGGGGTCTTCATAACCACAAAATATCACTGACTGACCTGATATCATGCTGATACAGCATGACGATTAGGCCAGCCCCTTTACTTTGAGGAACTATGTTTCCCTTCTGACTCAATACATAAAGGGTACATAAATAGATGGTTTTGTGAGTTAAAATTGAACAATCACAGTTCAAGTGATCCTCTTCAAACTGGGCAGAAGCACAGGATTAATTTTGGCAAGACATGCAGGTTCTGTGTGAGTGATAGGATATCAAGAGTCAGTGGGCACATGTAATTACAATAAAACCCATAATAGTCAGTGTGATTGCGGTGTAGACCAGTGAATGATGAGATCTAAATATGGGGGGTAGGTAGGTAAGACTCTCCCTCAGGGTTTCTCAAATGTATTTTGGCCAGAATACACTTTGTCTCAATGCACCAGTTCAGTCTCTCTGCCATAATTTAGGTTTGGCAAGTTTTTTCCTGGCTGGATGCAGACTGGTCTATCTAACATTCCATCACTCTTAGTATTTTGGCACACTCATAAACACACTGCGACACACACACACACACATGCACACACAAACACGCACACACGCACACGAGCGCGCATGCACACACGCACTTTGTGGCCTCGGCTGGCTTGATTCTTGCTCGGTTCTTTGGCAGGTGTGTGTTTGCTAGGCCTGCATGCCAGTCAGCACCCCATGGATTCTATGTGTTTGTGTGCGTTCATGCACCATGTGTAAGCATGTGTGTGAGACACAGTGAGAAAGATTACTGCTCACCCACTTGGCTCACCTGATGCTGATGGCAAGAAAGGAGGGGGAGAGGAGAGGAGGGGAAGGAAAACTGGAAATTTGGATTTGGGCATATGGAGGTGTTTGGAGGCCTGCCATTCTGTGGTCCTTCACACTTTTCTCACTCCTCTGCACACACTCAAACACACGTAACGAACTGTCACTGTGAGAGAGTCACCCTGTCCACTTCAAGCCACGACACATTTATTGCCTCCTTTCCCCCATTTACTTAGAGCCAATTTCTCTGTAAGCAGCAGCTCACTTCCTATCACTTCTGTTCATTCCCATGGGATAAAGATCAGCGTCTGTGTATGGGGTGTGTAAAAGCCTTAGGGAAAGAAAACAGAGACCCTCAAATAAGTACAGTGGTATGTACGGCAAAATGCATACATATATACGTTTTCACCATGTAGATTTGTCAAAGTGTGTAAAGTGCAAGCTGTATTTGGTAAAGAGACTCGACCTCTAGTGAGTAGCACTAAGGGATTACAATACAGTTCCCATAATAACTGTTGTAGAAAGGGGAAGAAAAGGGCCACGCCATACTTTTTTGCTGTTTTGAGAGACATGTAGAGACAAACATTGATCCAAAAAGTGCTTCCTGTCCTCATTCACTATCAAATACTTATCCAAACAACATATTGTATTACCTATCGGATTTTCAAACTGTTACTGAGTCAGTGACTGCTTATATACAGTATATATTTTGATATAATTACCTATACCATTGCTACTCATCGAGCCAATAATGAATGTGCAAAGCTTGATCCATACCATTTATCTTTAATTAAAAAAATAACCCCTGGCCTCTTTGCTACTCTCCTTTGAAGCTGTTTGAAGAGCTGACCCTCTTTTAGTCTGACAATATGCTTCACCCCTGGATAATTTGGGCACCTAAATTGTTTTGAGTGCTTTGGAAACACGCTGAGTGGAAACAAAAACTTCCCGTGCTTCTTATCAAGCAATCCAAAAAAAAGAAAAAATCATAAAGACTTAACAGCTCATCAAGCTGAGCATTGGATTGGTCAGCACTGTTACTAATAACTGCTGATGAAAATCATAAAGGCCAATAAAAGCCCATGGATGAGCTGCTATGGATTCCTATTACCAGCCAGTCATCTAGAGACAAATATGTCTAGGACAGCATCTTAGCTAACTACAGTGAAGTTTACACACCATGTCTGAATCAACATCCTCAACCTTGTAAAGAGAATTCTTTGTGTTGCAGTAAAGAAGTGTTTTATCAATACTGTTAAAATGTCTTTGTATTGTCTCAGGTTATAGCCCTATGTTAACATGTAATTCCAGTGTTTATCCAAGGTGACAATTCCTCACTTTGCTGCGGTCAAAATGCCCCTTAAAATAACATTTAATGAATTAATTAATTAATTGAATGAATACAGTTACATAGTGATGTGCACAATTCACTGTTCAAGTTGACAAAACTGTTTTACAGTTTGTGCATACTGAATGTTTCCCTCCACCCCAGCCTAATGAGTGTTCAATATGATCTTTAGGCAAAGCGCTTCTATGGTAACTTTTGCAGAAATGAGTACTGTGAGACAGGTGGAATCAAGTGATGGTCATCCAACATCAAGAACAGATCAGTGACACAGAACAATAGCAGTTTAGCTAAATGGTGCCATCGACACTCAGAGACAAGCAAAGGCTTTGACCTTTTCTATGGATCACCTCGTTTGACCCATCACAAAAAAACATTTCTAAGGGTAAATACTGTTACCAGAACAAAAGTTGTTTTTTGCCCTGATTGGAGTTAACTGGGCATTAGTAACAAGTATAAGGTCCAGTCCATGACATCTGGCTGCTGAAACTGTCAGCTGAGCTCCATGTGGAGTGAAAACAGAGGGAAGACATTTTACTGAAAACCCCACACGCTTGTTCCAACACAACATCATACATATTCATGTTTTATCCCCTTTCAATCAAAAGGGATACAGTACTTTTTGGGATGACCTATATATTTTATTATGATTAACTCAATTAGGTTTTGAATCAAGTGAAATACGCAATAGTTGGTGGCAATTCAGCACGTAATCGTTACACACTGGAGCTATTAGTTACAGTGTGTATATGCGGTGCTTGTCAAGGTTTGAGCTAAATACATCAAATATTATGCTTAAGTGGGACTATGAAATTGTCTGATGCCAGGATCAGTGGGCCATCCACAAAAATTATCCTTACTGATTAACATTGACACTGCCTCCTTTGGCATCACTATGTAATGCAGAGCTATTAGGGAACGTTCACAATAATTATCTATGAAATCACTGTGGAATCGTAAGAAATGGGCATACGATCGCTACTACAATTTGCTGTTAATATTTAGACTCGTCCTTGGTTCGCTCCGAAAAAATTGTCTTTACAACCCTTTTGTGAACTAATGTTTGTTCATTTATGAACTCCTTGCTATGTAACTTATCAATGCATGACAAAAATCCATATTTGGCATCCTTATCGAGTAGTATGAAATCATCGAAAGAGCCTTGACAAGACTTGTGGACGAAGTAATAGGATCCAATTAAATTTTCTAACCTTCCCTCTGGTATATGCATGTGCACATGCACATACTCACCCAGGACTCTGTGAACAGCAGCCTAGGAAAAAAAAAAGCTCTTAATTGGCATACACATCAACAGAGATATATGTACTGTATGTTTATTCAATGATTGCTGCACAGATAGAAGAGAGAAAATAAGGTTATTGAAGGACATCAGAGGGTGGAATCCATATGTATTTGCAATATGGATTTCTTCATATTATTGATTGCATTATCCATTTGATGGACAAGACTATAAAACCCTAAAACAAAAAAAGGAGACAGAACATATTAGAATTCCATTTAGAATGAAGCTACATTTTCAAAACAAGAAGTTATAGATGATGAATATATGGGACAGTAAGGAAGTTCTCAAACTATTTCTAACTTTTGAAAGATATACAGTCCTTTACTCACAAACTTGTTTTCAGGCCTCCTGCTTACGCGACCATGACTTATTTAGCTTCGCCTGCTTTGTTAACCTCTAACTCAACTTCTTCATCTGGTATTGTTCTGCTTTTGTGACTCTCCCTTCCATCAATCCCCTCACGAGTCCCCATTTCTAATTCTCCTTCCACACCATCTCTTTTCCTTGCCACTCCATTTCCCCTCTTGTGTTTTCATGTTTTCAACTCGTTACGTTCCATTTACACTGTTTCCTGCATACGCACCTTTGCTGGTTTCTTCTTATTTCCTATCCAATTTCAACATTGCTCCTTCTACCTACTGTCTTCTTTTGTCCAATTACTCCTCGATCTCCGGTCACACCTTTTTCTTGTCACACCGCTTGTTTCTTACTTTATCTTCCTGTTAACGCTTTAGTTCATTCTCTTTCTGCCTTTCAGGCTGCCTCCCTACCTTTCATCACTCATTTTCTTTATAATACCTCTCACTTTCCTTTTTTCCCCATTGCACATTGTTTCTTCCTTTCATCTTAACCCCACCCCATCCTCCCTCCGTCCTCCCCTCAGTCCATGGCTCTCCACCAGGGACAGCTGGTTAGGTGGGTCTGCCTGTTTCTGTCAGTTTAACGGACTTGGCTGTCGGGTCAGCAGGGCTTTGATCCACTACCAACAGGATCCAGCTCTGCCAGGTCCCTTGAGCATTTACCCAGCCCTCCCCACCATGGCTCTCTGACTGTGGTCTGCAGGAGGTGGCCAACCTTACGCACCCAAAGGAAGCAGATAAACGGCACCTTTCGCCAACTTCCACAGTGACAGCAGTACGGGGGGGGGGGGGGGGGGAAACTGGTCGAGGGGAAGAGGCTGACTGGTTGGGAGTAACAGCCCAGATCATCACTCTCTGTTAATGATCCAGCAAATTAGCAAACAGGACACTCAGTAAGGCCCCTGCTTGTATAGGAAAAGCCATATTTGAAATTAAGATGTGAAGAATGGCGTTGGTTTGATCACAAATGAAATCCAGAAGGGAGAGGAAGGAAGTCATAGCTCAGCTACTCAACAAAAAATGAGTTTTCAGTAAGAATTTCTGCAATTATGACCACTGGAAGTTATGAGTGGCAGAATCAAATACAGGTTATATTCTCAGATATGGCAGCAATTGAATTAGAAAGCAATTCCATGCAATTTCACAACTGTGAACTGCCCTGTTTGTGAAGGTTTATATTCATGGTAATTGAATTTAAAGATTCCTTTATAAAATATATAATTGCAGCATATATATAATGCACTCAGGTTTAGAGGGATGCTGGAGCCTATCCCAGTTGTCATTGGACGAGAGGCAGGGCACTCTCTGGACCAGACGCCAGTTGAATGAACAGCCTCAATTAGAGACAACATTCACCCTCTCGTTCACGTCTGGGCTGTTTTGGTTCTCCAATTAACCTGCTGCATAATTTTGGGTTGTGGGAGGAAACCCAACAACGCAGAGAAAATCAACAAGGCACAGGGATAACATGCAAACTCCACACAAATAGGTCCCCTGTGGAAATTGAACCAGAGTCCTTCCTGCTCTGAGGTGGAAGCTCCAACCAATGCGCCGCTGCGCTGCCCTACTAATGAATTCTGTCTATTTTTGATTGATTGATTGATTGATTGATATTGTCTCATGTTGTGTGTGTGTGTGTGGCCTAAAACCAATGTGTAATTATGCATATTAAAGGTAAATGCTCAAGTCAATAACTTTACTGTATGATCTTACTGCAAGAAAATGGTGTTTTAGTGTAGAACCGTTTCATTTGCAAAAGCGGAATCCTTGGGATTTTTTTATTGTGTTCCAGGCAGGGAATGATAATGCTTTGCCACTTGGGCTCAGATCCCTAATTACATAATGGGCATACTGGATTGCTTAACATAAAACTTGGGGCCAAGCTTCTGTCCCTCGGTAATCAACACTAGGACAGATGTGTCAATGACTAGAACTTAGAGGAAATAAAAATCTAAAAAAGATTAAAGTCTAGAGTCAAAAAAATAGGAATTAACAACGTCTCCAATGTAAGCTGCCCTCTTGTGGCTACAAAAGGACCCCGCCGTTGTCCCATCTCCCAGCACGTACTTAAAACATAAAACGTAACAAAGCTAGGGAAAATACTTCTAAGATTAATAATAATCAAAGTCCAAATGAAAACATACAGCAGTTAAATAATGCTTTCTAATTTAAAACTGTTCCTTGTAGCCACTGACTTTTGGGCAAATCGACTAGTGCCATTGTGCATAGCTAGCAACTTGGCATTCAGCTGCCTGTCTCATGGCCTTCACTTGAATTGCCATGAAACACAAAATCGTATAATGTGAACACAGTATGGTGTGCGCGCTTCCTTTTAAAGCGTATTCTCTGTGAGATTGGAAATGTGCTATTCTCCTAGCTTGGAATCACCTTCTTTGCTCGACTCTGTCAACAGCTGCTTTGAGAGGATTCCCACGGGGCGACTGGGGAAGACGGGGAGGGGCTGCTAAGCTTTGTGCCGGCATCTCCTTGTGTTGCCTGTTTATTCCGGAGACTAAGCACTACAAAGCCAGCTAACTGTAAAACAATTAGATTAGCATAAATATGTTCAATTATACATGCAGATTTAAGGCCTGGCGCATTGCAACTGGGAGAAAATCCCCTGAATTATTCAGAATGTACAAATATTGGTAAAATCAGAGTGAAACAACAGGAAGCAAATAGGACTTCATTACTCCACGGTGGCCTGGGAGCACACCATATGCTTCCATCCGCATTGGTTAAACAGTTTATAATCTATTTACTCAGTGTTTACCACAAACATACAAAATGTGCCTGTATGCTTGTCGAGCTGGGGGAAACCCAAACTCTTAGAGGAGGTTTGAAGTTAAACCCTTTATTACCAAAATCATGTTAAAGGCAAGTGACTTCAGTTCAAACTGGTAACAGGATTTAGACATGCAGCTCTGCCCTAAAAGAAACTATGTCTTTTTATGAGTTGAATATGAGTGGATTTTTTTTTTTTCTAACTGTAGTTAAATCATGACAAACATCGCTATGAGAGAGACTTTGCCTTTATAAAGAGTAAAGAGGTTTATAAAGAGGTGTGTTTGATCTTGGTTTGATGTTGGTCTGACCCTTTCAATTTGATTGCGGTGAAAGGCGGCACTTAGTTTGCAAGCATATTATAATTGTTCTTGGGGTTGTCATCAAGTAAACAAAATCCATGGTGCCAAAAATTGCTAAAAAACAGCACATTATTCTTTGTACATTTATTCCATTAGCCATTATTATCTCTCTAAATGAAAGCCTTGTCAGCATTGATTTCTTCTGTCTTCTTTTCCTTTCAGATGCGCACTTCAGAGCTTGCCAGTGTCCTTACCCTATTCTCTGCATCCTCTGCTCTCACAACAACTAACTTAATGTCCTTTTTCACTCTATTCATAAACCTCCTCTTTGGTCTTTTTCTGAGCCTCCTATCTGTCAGTTCCAGCCGAACCATCCTTCTACCAATATGTTCGCCATCTCTCCTCTGTACATGTCTAAACCACTTTGGACTGGTCTCTGTGACTATCTCCAAAAATTGTGCATGTGCTGCCTCTCTGAGGGATTCATTCCTGATCATATCCATTCAAGCCGTTCCCAAAGAGAACCTCAACATTTTCATCTCTGCTACTTCCTCCTCTGCCTCCCGTCTTTTTCTCAATGCTACTGTTTTGGACAGTATTGGTCTTACTACAGCATGTATACATTTCCTTTCATTCTAAAACTCTTTCATCACACAAAACTCCTTCCGCTTTTCTCCACCTGTTCCAGCCTGCTTGCCCTCGTTTCTTCCCCTCTTTCCACACTGTCTGCTGCTCTAGACTGGTGGCCCTCGATATTTAAAATCCTCCACCTTCTTTATCTCCACTCCACATTGGCTCACCATTCTACACGTCTCCCTCTCATTCAAACTCAAGTATCTTGCTGCAGCTAACCTTCATTCCTCTTCTTTCCTTGGCATTCTTCCACCTCTCTAGATGTTCCTCTACCTGTTCCCTGCTCTCACTACAAATCAAAACATCATCTGCAAACATCATAGTCCATGGTTATTCCTGTCTGACCTTATTTATCAGCCTGTTCTTCAGCTGATCCCTGATGTAGTCCAACCTACACCTTTAACTCTTGTCAGATCTATGTCACACCTCACCATTGTCTTACCACCCTCATACTGTACATGTCCTGCGCCACTCGAATCACATACAGTACAGAACATGGCTCATACAGTACCACAGTTCCTTTCTCAGCACCCCGATATATACTTTTTTGATCTCCAAAAGCATTGGTGAACTCTATCAACGTTCTTGAAGTAAATACTACCTCTATAGAACTCTTTCTAGGCATAAAAGCATACCATACACAAATACTCATCCCTGGCCTCAGTCTAGCTCCGTTATTCTTTCCCATGACTATTCTTCTTCTATTTTCCCAGTTCTGTACATTACCCGAGTCCTTATAAATAGTAAACAGCACAAATTTTCCCTGTTCCTCAGTCATACCCTCACATTCTAAGATCCATTTGAAAATTCAAAAAAAAAAAAAAAGACATTAGACACTTACATACCTCCACAGTGATATCATCAGGACCGAGTGTCTTTCCACTCTTCATACTCAAAGTGCCCTCCTTACTTAAACTTTAATAATCTCAGCTACTTCGTGGTCCACAACAGTCTCCTCCTCTCCTCTTTGTTCTCTCATTTTATCTATTCATCAACTCTTCAAAGTACTCTTCCTATCTTTCCACCACACTTGGTCACCATATCTGAATATACATTTCCCTTTCTATCCTTAATCACTCAAGCCTGCTGAACAACCTTACCATCTCTATCTCTCTTTTCACCAACCTGTATAAAGTCAGTTACTTCCAACCTAAGATATGAGTCATCATATGCCCTTTGTTTGGCTTTGCCACCTCTACCCTCACCTGTACTCCTCTTTACTGCCGTCAGTCCTGTGTCCTTAGCCAACATCTTTCCCTGTTAATGTTCCTGCTCTTCCTCATTCCCTGCTCAGTCGCCTTATCTACTTCCTTTCCAGATGACCCATCGAGTATTCTCCTACCTGCCTCCCTGATCACATTAGTGGCTTTTGTCCAGTCATCTAGAAGCTCTTCCTGTTCACCCAGGGCCTCCCTTAAAACCATACAAGCCTTATTTTTCAGCTTCTACCACTTCACTCCACGCTCTTCCTTTTCATCTTCCTTGCCCCAACATTCATCCGACAGACCATCATTCTATGCTATTTGGTGACACGTTCCCTAAGCAGGACTTACCTCCACTTCTAAGTTACCTTCACTTCTAAGTTACCTTCCTTCCTCTCCCTTCACTTCAACCATTTCCATCCTTCTTGCAATGCCATTTGTCCCTCTGTGATCCTATCCTGGATAACAAACCTGCCAGTCACTTCATCATTACCTCTGTGGCCTGCGCCAACGTCTCCATTAGAGTGTGCACAAGTCACCATGTCTCAGGGTATTTTGCATTATTTTATCAGAATTTCATCTTTCTCATATATATATATATATATACACACACATATGTGTATATAAGAAACCCAAAGCTAATGGATGAAGCGTTCTAACAGAGACAGTTTAAGTGAACCATTCTGTTTGATGATTCCTAATGTTATTTGTTATTTGTGTAATCTTTTAGCCAGGGTGAAAATTAAGTACATTGCATCAAATTTGCCTCAAGATGTGCAATAAGTTTGCAGTTTCATATGAATCTGACCCGCGATACACACATGAACCAAGAAACATGGATATAGGACAAGCTCGAAGCAAATTTAGTGGCCAAGAAGAGCTTGATACAAATTCAGCTGCCAAGAAGAGCTTGATGCAAATGTGGCAGCCAATTGTTGGGATTGCATGAGTGGCCTCAGTCACTGGATAAGTAAAGATATTTCCAAAGTGATATAAAATGAGAGACAAATGGCTGTAAAATGGTGGCTTACGTTTGCCAGAGTTACAAGGCCAACTCGCAAGTTTAGCTCCCGTGATTTTTTTTTATTTTATTTTGTTTCTTCTGTGAGATGGTATTTTAAAGTGCAGAACAGCCACAAGGGTCAGTTATTTTATCACCTGTAGAAAAGCCATGGGCTCAACCTTGGGTTGGAAGCAGAAGATGCAAGTGTTCTTGTTCTATGGACCCACAACATGAAAGACTGTACTTGGAACTGCTGCTTCATATCACGCACCCCTGAGCATTATTTTATAGAAATCAATGATGCTCAGATTGAGACTACATCATACATGCTGCCGCAGGGCAGGTTAGCAAAGTCAAAAGTTCTGAATACAATGGGAGTGTTTCTTTTTTCTTTTTCTTTTTTCCAATACTACCAGTAAAAATGAATTAATCCTGGAAGGCAATTGATAGAGTGCTTTTCTCCTAATGAAAGCAACACAGCGATTATTCTAACAATATAAATTTGGTCACATACGAGTATGTCCACAAACTAATGGACCAGTCAACCCAGAGACAACAGTCCTAATTATTTTGGCATCACTACAAGAAGCAGCGGCATCAGTGTGCAGCACTCAAGCTTCATTTTTCAATTTTTTTTTGGGTTTGTCTCAAGCGCTCTTTAACTTCATTTTTTAACTTCACGCTTCAAGCCTGACTATTTAGTTCTTGCCCTCTTCATCTTAACTGGTCCTAAAGTCCAATAACAACAAAAATAAATAAATTGACATCCAGACTGAGTGAGGTTAGAGCAACATTCTTTTTTTATGACATGGCTGACAAAAGTTTGAATGTCTTGACCAACTAAGGTGAAGCACTCACAGAGCAAATCAACAAGTCAAGCCGCAAGTAACATGCATTTCCGAATGACTAAACAAATAACTAATGACAAATTAGGAGATGGTCAATTTGACATAAGTAGATAAACAGTGGGTGCCAGTAATTATCCAAATGACTGCTATTGAAGTCATTATACCTGGTAGGTTTGACGCGACAATGGACATCTAAAATAGTGGAAATCCATGAGGACAACATTATGGATTGTTTTATACACTAAAATCTGCCACTGTAAAGATGAGCTAGAGTAGCAAAATATGCTTGTATCTGTCGAAATAATTCTGTTGAATTTTCCCTATCATAACATTTTCACCTTGACCAAGAAGGAAAACAAAAAACATTTGAGACCTTTGACTTCAGTTAATTTTCAATGTCTGCATCAAGTACAAATTATAAACTTTCCTGTACTTGGACAGTCAGTGGAAGGATGTGTCACTTGATGATTTTCAACATCCTGCAACTATACAGTTTGTGTTTGGACTAATAGTACCGTATCAGTTTTCCAAGGACATGTTCCATCTTAAGCAAAAAAGCAAAAACAAAAAAGGTTATTTTCATTTCAAAACCTGCATTGTTTATAGCAAAGTTCTACAGCTAACAGTCTCCTTCCCACCCTCAAAGCCTCCTTGAAGTGATGATTTTCTGGTGTGCCACTTCAACCTGTGGATTACTGGGAGAGTTCGAAACAGCCAGCAGAGTTATGCATATTGTGTTATATTACTTTTTCCACCACCAGGAGGAAAGCAACACCCAGCACTGTTGTGCCACAACATGACATAATTCTGTCTGCAATAACCCCAAATTCTCTGGCCGGCAATTTTAAGTTTACAGAAATGTTCATAATAAATTTGAGGGAATTCATTTAACAGGTCCTCTGTTTATGTCATGAGTAATGTTTTTACTTTGTAGAGTCTCTGTATTGTGTTTGACTCCTCATTAATTTATGTCATCCTCCTCCCTTTGTACTCAAGTTTGTACTGCTTCCCCTGTTTATTTTCTTCTTCTTGTATCTTTAAGCTAGGGTTGCGGGGGATGCTGGAGCCTATCACAACTATCATTGGGCAAGGCAGGATACACCCTTGACTGGGCGCTCGCCGATTGCGGGGCCACAACCATTCACTCTCTCTTTCACACACGAGGGCAATTTCACCATTTTTTTTCCAATTAAGTTTCTGCGTGTTTTTGGATTATGGAAGGAAACCACAAAGCCTGGAAGAAATCCACGCAGACACGAGTGGACAAGCAAACGCACACAGAGAGCCTGTGGGGAATCTGGGAATCGAACCAGGTTATTTTTCACCAGGTTTGTGCTGTGAGGCGGAAAATCAAACACACATACGCACACACACACACACATGTATATTCATATATTTCTCAGATATATATGTAGATATACAAAGTGGAAAAAAAATAACACAACAAACCAAAAGCATTCAAATATATAGTAAATGTCATGCAAAGTGACTGTTTCTGGAAAGGAAAAAAAAACTTAAACATGGATTTTATGCACACACATCGTTACTTCTGTCCCCTGCTATCCTACTTTCAAACAGGTCAATACTGAACGTCTCCATAGTTGTATGAGATGAGTGTGTAAGGTTGTCAACAAAGTTTACAACAAAAAAATAAACAAGACATGCACATGCACACCTTCATGCTGCAAAGGAGAGCAATAATCTGCAAGGTCAAGGGAGCCGTAGTTGATGTAGTTGGTGATACATACATGTAGTCTGTCTAATGCTCGCTCCAGGGAAATCATTAAATCCATAACACCAGGATGTATGAGCATCACTGGATTTTCTGAGTGTGTGTGTCTGTGTGTGCTGTGCAGAGGTACCAAGGGGCCAAGACTAGTCATTTCATGCATGAAATGTTCATCCCATTGGTCTTAAAGGAAGAGAAAATCAACCTTGGTAGGATGCACGGATGAAGTAATACAGAGATGGAAGGCTGGAGGAGGTGTGAGGGAGAGTAATGTATTACAAATGAGCTTAATTTTAGTTTCGAGGGTGAAGAAAGAGCTGCTTGTAATTCTCACTTCAGCTTTAAAAACACCACGTTGCAGCAAATAAAGGCCCTTCTTTTCTCGTGCTCGCTCTCCTCCTCTCTCTTTCTCCCTCATGAGAGATCCACACTCACTCATTCATGTAAACACACACACACACACACACACACACACACACACACACACACACACACACACACATTCGCACAAACACACACGCGTATTCTCTAGTGCTGCTCCATTACCAGCAGCTCCCAGTGATTGAGGAATCCTATGGTAATGGTGATGTGGGGCTGCCCTGGCTGCCAGCTGGCTCGCCTCATGACTGATAGTGTGTGTGTGTGTCTGTGTGTGTGTGTGTGTGTGGGGGGGGGGGGGGTGCTGGTGTGTGTGAGCTTGTGTCTGTGTGCTGTTGTGTTTGTCTGCCTGCAAGTGCTTGTGAGAGTGTTTGTGTCTTTTAGCAGCTGAAGAAGAGCTTGCGTAATTAAGGTAAATGCTGTGTGAGTCAATGTTTGTGAGCCCAAATGAATATCAGTGAATACCATGAAGAGTGTGTTGGTGTAGCGGTTGTGGTAGAGTGTGCGTATGTGCATTTGTGTTTATAACTCTTGTTTAAATCTTCTTGTCGTGGCAACTGGACTTGATTTTCCTCACTAGAAGATGTTTCACTCCTCATCCGGGAGGCCTTTTCAGTTCTAATGGCCTGTGGGGAGTTTCCAAATAAAGCGTCAGATAGGGATCATTATCCATCGGATAAACACACACGCACCAGGCCCATCTGCACCCTCCAAACAACCAGGAAGGATCCACCACCAGACCCAGCCCCCAGTAACTTCCACCTGAGCCTCAGTCCATGTGATCCAACAGGTTTCATTACTTTGTTTTGACTTTGCCTTTTCAAATTCTAATCAAGGTAAATCTTCAAAAGTTTTACCTTTGTTCTCACCTAGCGACATCTCATTAGCACAACAACCCCCTTTGACTTAGTTTCTGACAATCAACTACCATTTGCATAACAATCACCTAAATAGTAAATGGTCCGAGTGTTATCCCACTGGTATGAGATCACAAACACAACCCCTTTTCACCCCTAATAGTAACAGTTGTAACAGGTCATATCCCAAAATGTCATCTGGGTGTATTTCCTCCAATGGGGTTATTTCAAGGTCCCTCAACCACAAACGACAACCACCAACAACCAACAACCCACAAACTCAGATACTCAGTGTGCATCTGTAGCATCATCAGTCCAAGTGGCCTGTAGTCCTTAGAATGTAAACATGAGCAGTGTTTTTGGGTATCATCAGACACTGATTAAGGTGGGAGACAGATGTGTTTATTGTGTTTTACATGAAAGGAAATGTTTAATGCAGCCTCAGGGGGGCACTATCCAGTGTCTCTCTGAGCCTGTTCAAGCCTGAATTAATGTAGAGGGTTGCGTCAGGAAGGCCATCCGGCATAAAACAAAATATGAGAATTTAATCAATGAATCCCATACCGGATTGATCAGAGCCCGGATTAATAATGACCACCATTGGTGGCGATAAATTAGGGTACTGTAGGCCAAAAAAGGAGAGAAGGAAGGCGTGCTCTGGAGCAGAGAGAGAGGGGTAAAGGCAAACCTCTGAGGAGAGAAAAGGCAAGTGTCTGAGACTGAGAGTGGGGACTTGGTTGGTTGATATGATGCAGAGAATGAAGGTGGCTATACTGTTTGTCCAGGGGACCAGTTGGAAAGGCAGCAAGGCTTGAAGCTGAGGAGACGGTTTTAGGTTGTACTATCATGGTACAACAGGAGGAGAAATGGGGGAGGTGATATCTTGAAGGGGGAGTTTGTTAGGAATGTTCTGGAGATGAATAGAATGGAAAAGAAATGAGGGAAGTGTTATCTTGAAGTAGGAATTTGTTAGGAATGTTCTGGAGGTGAAAAGAATGTCAGATAGACTCATGAGTCTGAAATTGGAAATTTAAGGTGTGATGCTCAATATTGTGAGTGGCTATGCCCAATCTGGCATGGCAGAGAAGTATGTTAGACTGGTACTGGACATGTATGCTAGCTGTGAGACAGTAGTGCGGTGTGCTGTAGGTGTAACAGAGAAGTTCAAGGTGGAGGTGGGACTCCATAAGGGATCAGCTCTGAACCCCTTCTTATTTGCAGGAGTAATGGACAGGCTGACAAATGAGGTTAGACAGAAAGCTCCATGGACCATGATTGCAGATGGCATCTGTAGTGAGAGCAGAGAGTAAGTTGAGGAAAATCTGGAGAGGTAGAGGTGTGTGCTAGAAAGGAGAGGAATGAAAGTTCGTTGCAGCAAGACAGAGTATATGTGTATGAATGAGAGGAACTCGGGTGGAACAGTGAGGTGACAGGGAGTGGAGATCAAGAAGTTGGTGGATTTCAGGTACTTTGGGTTAACAGTCCAGAGCAACAGAGAGTGTGGAAAAGAGGTGAAGAGACAGGTTCAGCAGGTTGGTATCAGTAGAGAAAAAGGTCAGGGGTACTATGCGATGGACAGCTATCAGCTAGAATGAAAGGAATGGTGTACAAGACAGTGGCAAAACCAGCGATGCTGTATGGCCTAGAAGCAGTTCTCATGACGAAAAAACAGGAGGCAGAGCTAGAGGTTGCAGAGATGGAGATGCTATGGTTCTCTTTGGGAGTGACCAGGATGAATAGGATCAGGAATGAGTCTATCAGAGGGTCGGCTCATGTTAAATGATTTGGAGAGAAGCAAGACTGAGATGGTTCGGTCATGTACAGAGGAGGGATAGTAAATATATTGGTATATATGGACACTGGAATTGGAGCTGCCAGGCAGGATGTCTTGAGGAAGACCAAGGAGAAGATTTATGGACGTAGTGAGAGAGGATATGAAGGTAGCCTGTGTGAGAGAGGAGGATATGGAGAATAGGGTTAGATAGAGAAGGTTGATTTGCTGTGGTGACCCCTGAAGGGAAAAGCCGGAAAGAGAAGAAGAAGTTCTGGAAGTGTAAAGAGTATCTGGTGTAAAGAGTATCTGATAGACTTATGAGTCTGAAACTGGAAATTGAAGACGTCATGCTCAATGTTGGTAGTCGCTATGCCCCACAGGTGGGATGTGAGTTAGAGGAGAAGGAGAATTTCAGAAGTGAGTAAAATTAAGTGATTCAGAGGAGAAAGAGTGGTACTTGGTGCAGACTTGGACATGTGCAAGCAATACAGGGGCTGAAGAAGTATGGGTAGATTTGGTATCCAGGATAGGAACACAGAGGGACATATGGTGGTAGACTTTGCTTATATATGTACCCTTTGTTCCTGCCTTTTCTGGAGGGCATATTCATGACAGCAATTTCCATCCTTTTTGCAGAGTTAGGAGCACATAGGTAGACTACATCTTGAATAGATGGTGTAATCAGAAGGAGATCAGTAACTGCAAAGTAGTGGTAGGTGAGAGTGTGGCCAACAGACAGGATTATGTTGGTTTGTAGGATAACTCTGGTGACAAGAAATATAATAAGGACAGAGGGAGAGTGGAGGACCGTGTGGTGAAATCTGAAAAGGGAGAAGTGTTGAATGATTTTCAGGAAAGAGTTGAGAAGCCTCTGGGTGGTCAGGGAGAGCTTACAGATGACTGGACCACAAATGCTAATGTGATTGGGGAGATGGGTAGGAGAGCACTTTGTGTGTCGCCTGGAAGGAAAGAAGATCAGAAAAAAAGCAGAGATAGCAAAGAAGTGGGACACTGAAGGGGACTGAGAAGAACAGACAGAAGTACACAGATTTGTGGCTCAAGGTAAAGATAGAGGTAGCGAAGGCAAATCAAAGGGGGTGCGATGACTTGTATGCTTGTTAAATAGTAAAGAAGGAGAGAATAATTTATGCAGGTTGGCAAACAGAGAGATAGAAATGGAAAGGGTTTACAGTATGTTTGGGTGGTTAAGGCTGGAGAGAGAAACGGTTAAACTATTCAGTACAATCTTAGAGAGTTAGAAGATGCCTGAGGAATGGAGAAGAAGTGCCATGTTGCCCATTTTTAAGAATAAGGGGGATGTGCAGAATTGCAGTAACTATAGAGGGATAAAGTTGATGAGCCATACATTGAAGTTGCGGGAAAGAATTGTAGAAAATAGTCTGAGAACAGAAGTAAGCATTTGTGAGCATCATTATGGTTTCATAGCTTGAAAAAATACTACAGATGCAGTATTTTCTTTGAGAATGCTGGTAGAGAAGTACAAAGATGGTCAGAGGGAGGTGCATGTGCCTTTGTTGACTGAGGAAAAAGCATATGGCAAGGTGCCAGGAGAAGAACACTGGTATTGTATGAGGAATTCTGGAATGGCAGAAATGGCAGGACATGTATGCTAGCTGTGAGTCAGTGGTGGGGTGTGATGTAGCTGTGATAGAGAAGTTCAAGACAGAGGTGGGAATTCATCTGAGATCAGCTCTGGGCCCCGTCTTGTTTGCAGTGGTGATAGACAGGCTGAAAGATGAGCTTAGACAGGAATCTTCATGGACCACACTGTTTGCAGATGACATTGTGATCTGTAGTGAGAGCAGGGAACAGGTTGAGGAAAATATAGAGGTGGAGTATGCTCTCAAAAGGATTGGAAGGAAGGTTAGTCGCAACACAACAGAATATATGATTGTGAACGAGAGGGACCCAAGTGGAACAGTGAGGCTACAGGGTGTGGAGATCAAGAAGGTGGAGGATTTTAAGTAGATTTCAAGGAAAAGAGGTGAGGAAATATGTTCAAGCTGGTGAGAACGGGTAGAGAAAAATTTGGACAGCTATTGGTAAAAGGATGCTGGTATTGGAGCTGCCAGGCAGGAGGTCAAGAAGAAGACCAAAGAGAAGATTTATGGACACAGCGAAAGAGGACATGAAGTTAGTTTGTGTGAAGGAAGATGATACAGAGAATAAGGTTAAGGTTAGGTGGAGAAAGTCTGTTCGCTATGGGGATCCCCAAAGGGAAAAGCTGAAAGGAGAAGAAGATGATGAAAGAAAATGTTTATGTATGCTGTGCTGTTTCCACCACTGCCACACAGTGGGACCTTATACTCCTTCGATATCACGCAGTAAATTTGACTTGGGATTGAATGGCAGTTAGGCCTTCAAAAGACATCCAAATTTAACAGGAACTCTAGTTTATTGGAGGGTCATGTCATATTTGGGGATATTCTGGAATTAGTAGTATTGACGGATCTTTTTCCTCCCCTAAATCCCCATTCTCACTAGGAACAAAAAATGGCTAATATTATCCTTATTACCCCAATGCAATATAAGATGCTATAACACATCTCTGACCAAAACCTGAATAACTCCACATTGGTATCTTGCACTGTGCAAAAGATCCTCTGTATCACTGAATGTGAATCCAAGGACCACAAAGCTCTGGTTAAACTGAGTGATTTTTACATAAAGGCTGGCGTGACTGCACTGTTAAGGATACAACTAAGCTCCTTTAACAAGCTCACTCATAAAGCCTTAAATACCTGGTCAATCAAATGAAGCCATTACTATTTTTTTTCATTTTCACTCGCTCTCCTTTCACCTTGCTTAATCTATTGTCATTTCCACTGACCTTGTTCTTTATTTCTCTCTGTGCCTTTCAGAGATGTCCCTCCATTCCATTATTTTACCCAGTCTATATTCAATTCAATTCAATTCAATTCAATTCAATTCAATTCAATTCAATTCAATTCAATTCAATTAATATTATGCAAAATCACAACAGAAGTCATCTTAAGACACTTTGATAGAGCAGGTCTAGGTCACACTTTACAATATTATTTGCAGGAACCCAACTGTTACCCCAAGCATTTGGTGACGGAGGCAAGGAGAAACTCCCTTTTAATGGGTACATTTGGGAAGTTCTCTCTTGTCATTGCCTTTTACTTATCTTCATATACATTTTTTGTCATCATTCTAAGCTTTTTTTTTTCCCTTTTCATCAAAACATTCCCTTTCACACAGAAAGAAATTTCAACAAAGGCACAAATGCTCAAAATGGCCTTGATGCCACCATATTCTCTGTTTCTTCTGCCTCTGCATGCCCCCCATAAACTCTTCCTCTCCCTCTCTCTCTCTCTCTTTCTCTCTCTGACTCTCTCTCCCACTCCTACTATAATGTGCCACCTGCTAGCCTGTCTCTGCCAGTCCACACAACATCACTTAAATACTGTGGAGAGCTATTAGAAGGGAGTGGACTGTTTCCGCTGGAGGCAAAGTTAACCACCGCTCATTCAGTAGGTACTGGTTTGGTTAGTGCCTCGTTTCATTGAAGCATGACACTGAAGCGACGCCTCAAATACACCACTTGTGTCCACCATGAGTGAGAATGTGATGAAAACCATGTTTTCAATGAAATAATAGTTTGAGGTTAGTATGACGGTAATAGCAGATGCCTCACAGTGTATTGGGTCCCTAGTTTTTTATTTCTTGTTCAAACCCCATCAAGAACGTAGTTTTTCAGAAGTCCATTCGTTTTTCACATGTCAGCTATTTGTATTACTTATTGTTCTGGTATTCGTGATTATGGTGCTGAAGGGGATGTAACACATTCTATCACTCACATCTTTATTGTTGGGTCGACCTGTGACTGTGAAGGAATATAACAAAGGTCAAGTTTCATGCTAAGATATTGATGGCATGATTTGATGAACTGCTCGTATGTGAACATCAGGATTAGATTAGATCATGGGAAAATCTAGATTTGGCACCGAGGTGTTGATATGATCACAAAAAATATGTTGATTTCAGCCTTAAAGTTAAATAGGCCCCAAAAATCAGAAGACGTTGGATATTTGATAGTGAATATATCTAGTAAGGTAAGTGTATACGGTTTGTCCACATCAAAAAAGTTTCGAAGTAACTTGAGACATGGAAACTGTTTTTTTTTAGACAACATTCCTTCGGGCGAATTGTTACGAGCCAAATTTTCCTGAAATTGGAGTATTTTTGTTATCAAACTATGTTGGTCTATCAATGAATGCTGCCTTGGCATTGATTGATCCTGTTTTAACATAAGCACTTTGGATTTTCTTTATTTGATCATCTTGTTACCTCAAGGGTCACATTAGCTGTGATGCCTCAAAACAACTTTTGAACCTTTGAAAACGGACTCGGTCCGGTGCCAGTTCACATTTCACACCCTTTCTCTCCCTTTCAATGTTTGTCATGTGAATGAGGATTAGAATAGCTTTTCTTCTGCTTTGCAGGGTTCGCTGTCCTTCGATCACTCATCCCCCAGAGGCTTGGCAGGCTGGGCCAGCCCCATATGCCAGTCTGCAGCCTGCATTGGCCTGCACTGGTTTGGCCAGGATGGGAAGGATTGGCCTGGCCTGTACGCCACTGGTCCAGGTGGATGAGGGCCATTTCTCTCCTCTGTCCAATGGAAAAAGAGCCACCGGGGGATCCTTTATGCAATAATGATTCACTGGATGACATGATATATGTGTAATTACTGGAAATGGCTCGCAGAAAGAAGACACATCATATCGCACATGGCAGCCGCTGGTAATTAGCTGTAATTAGGTGCTGGCCTGCATGCAGAGAATACAGCATTGATTATTGTTATTATGCTGCTTCAAATGAAAAGGAAACAAATCTATACTTCATTAATACCACTGTATTACTTGGCCACTTTGTTGTCTGCTGTCTGTTCTCAATATTATACCTGTCTGTGTCAGTACATTCCATTGCCCTGATAGGGTCTCTAGATCCAAAGCCCATTTGCTAGCTCTAGACAGTTTTTTGTTGTTTGTTTGAATCTGGAAACTATGCAATTAAAAAAAAAGACTGTATATTTCGTCAATGAGAATCCCATCCAGACTGTTTTCAACATAAAGCATTCATTGATAAAGAAGTGAATGAAAAATTTTTGGTGAACCCACATGATTGGAGCTTGTGGTGGTATGCATCTGTTTTATCAAAATTTTGCAGACAAATGACAAATTCTAACGAGTTGGTCTTGTGGTCATCTTAATTAGCCCCAGGAAAACACAGCTGTGCAAACTAGACCAAGCAACCTGTATGGTCTAAATGAAAACAAATGAATAAATAAATTGTAAAATT
The DNA here is from genome assembly GCF_037954325.1 of Fistularia commersonii. Classification (NCBI taxonomy): domain Eukaryota; kingdom Metazoa; phylum Chordata; class Actinopteri; order Syngnathiformes; family Fistulariidae; genus Fistularia; species Fistularia commersonii. Next base: position 1,621,867 of record NC_141316.1, on the reverse strand, counting down.
TGGAATCATATGTTATCTCTAACCAGATAATTCATATAAATTATTGATAATGTGTTGACCCATTTCAAATTTGAGGTGTAGCCAAAAAGGTGGTATATTTTGACAATATATTTTGACTTTTTTTGCAGTTCATTGATCTCTGTTCTCTCCTTCTAAGGATGTGTATATTTCAAGAAACACAGATACCAGGACAATCAATATCGTTTCCCAATGCATTTTCTTTACTGTGGTCTCTGTGTTTGCCAGAAATCGCACAGTTAACAGAAGGAGTTTGTTGAAGATCTTGAAGCATCAATAACTCTCCAAGCCATGGCCCCCAGCTGAAAGCTCTCTAGAGCATGGCTACAATTGAGTTTACATTTGAAAATTATTGAAGAGGCAGGAGAAAACGTTAATTGTCTGTTAGCTCGATTGTAATCTATGTGCAACTTTTATCAGTGAGCTGGTCCTAAATTGTTGTATACGGTTTTAACCATTATCCTGAATGTGAGAGGAGGGGAAGACTCTGTTGGGATTTCAGTAAACATGGCTGGAAATTAAATTTCTTTTATTAGAAGTTAGATTGCCGGAATATAACTCAACACATCTTTCAATGGGTGAGAGGCATCGTAAAGCTTGGACCAGTATGTTGTCAATCCCAAGGATATGTATAGATATATTCAACCATTTTTGTTCTCATTCAGACAATATTTATGGTACAGTTAACTTACTGCAAGTTCTGTTCAATGAGAGAAGGATGGGGATCTTGGAGAGAACCGAGTCAACACATATACCTGAACAGAAAAGCCAGAAGTGCCAATTGGATAGGAAAGCTGCTGTTATGATGTTGTGCGGTGACAGTTTTTGGGAGTGCAGATAGCAAATAGATATGTCAAAGAAAATAGTAAAATTTGTATAAGTTAAACATATTCTCAAAGCTCCAATGTATTATCCCTGAAATATGTTGATTCAATGCTTAATCAATCATAGCAAGGATAAATTGAGAGAGCTCTCCATTAGCAAATTGACTTCCATTCAAGAACATGCTGATAGACATCAGGGTATTAATAAGCTAATACCTATGTTAATTACCCACTTCTGATTTTGTTTACATGTTTGTCAATGGCTGGAAGTTTTTTGGTCACTGGGGGTCAATTTGATGATGAAAGCTCTTCTTCAAAGTCAGAAAATACTCACTTCATAAATATAAAAGACATCTTTGAAAAAAGCATAAAAAAACCCCAAACAAACACAATGGCTTTTATTTGCAATATTTACAGGATGTATAGAATGTTGTTGGATTTATAATCATTTGTCTGAACTTAATGTGTTTCTGCCAATAGCCACATCTCACTACACTTTAAGTTTCTTGCTTGTTGTTGTTTTTTTTACATTATTTCATTCTATAGTTTTGCTTTATTCTTAATGTACTGTACTTTGAAGTTATTCTTATTTTTTTGGCAACAATTGTTATTTTCTGATGATAACAAATTTGAAAAGGTGAAAGAACTCAACAAATATGTCCTGTGTGTATGGAGAACATCTAGAAAAATAAGACACTGTGTCTTAAAAAATATATATAAAATATAAATTCAAAAAGTGACTGTGAACATCTACAATTCATTATTTCTTCAGTTTCACCCTCCAATTTTTTTTTTGACTAAGTCGAGGGAAACAGAAATGGTATCAATAAGAAAAAAATGAGAACAAATAGTGATGGCTATTTTCATTGACCAGGTATTTAAGCCGTTGTGACTTTATTTGATAAAATACAGTAGCTTAGTTGCATCCTTAATGGTACAGCCATGCTAGCCTTTTATAAAAATCACTTAATCTGACCTGGGCTTTGTGGTAATTGGATTCACATTCAATGATTCTTCGGATCTTTTGTACAATACAGAAGAAAGGTCAGCTTTATTTTTTCATGCATTAAAGAAATTTCAGGATTTGACTTGACGTTTAACGTCACATTAAAGGCCTCCACATTAATTCATGATGAATACTAAAGTAAAATTTAACTGAATAATGTCTCATGTTTGTTGATAAGTTAAAAAAGGTTAAGCATAAAAAAAAAAAAAAAAAAAAAAAAAAAAAAAAAAGGAATAGTGTCATACGGTTACTCGCAACCCCTCCTGTAACTGCCGCCTTATTGTGGTGGAGGGGTTTGCTTGTCCTAGTGATCGTAGGAGCTATGTTTTCGGGTGGCTTTATGCCCCTGGAAGGGTCACCTAAGGCAAACAATTCCAAGGTAAGGGACAAGACAACGCGTGGCTCAGAAGATCCACATGAAGAACAATATCATTGGACACAGTTTTCCCTTGCTGGGACGCAGGTCACTGAGCCCCCCCTCAGGGGTGGGGCTCAATGGCAAGCACTTAGTAGCTGGGCCTGCACCCATGGGGCTCAGCCGAGTGCAAATCAAAGAGATGACATTGGTCCCTCTTCCCCTGGGCTCACCACCCATGGGACAGGTGAAGAGTTTTGGGTGCAGTGAAAGCTGGGTGATGACCAAAGCGGGGGACCTTGGTGGTCTGACTTTATGGAAGGTCTACAGAAGATGGGTCTTGGTACATCTTTCGGGGAAGGAGACCAAGCTGGTGCGTGTGGCTGAGAGATTCCAACTAGGACTAGTTGGGCTCACCTTGACACACAGCATGGGGTCTGGAACCAGGCTTCTTGAGAGGGTCTGGACTCTTTTTTTCCTCTGGAGTTGCACCCAGTTAGAGGCGCCGGGCAGGTATGGGAATATTGATCGCCCTCCAACTCAGTGCTTGGATATTTGGGATCAACCCAGTGGACAAAATGGTAGCACCCTTCAGGTGGGGGGATGGATTCTGACAGCTATGCGCCCAACAGCAGTTCAGTTTACCCACCCTTCTGGGGGTTCGCAGAGGGGATGCAAGAAAGCGCTCGAAATTGGGATTCCCTCATTCTACAGAGAGACTTCAACGCTCACGCAGGCAACTATGCAACTTGAAAGGGTGTGATTGGGAAGAACACTCCCCCAAATCTGAACCCAAGCAGTGTTTTGGTACTGGACTTCTGTGCTTGTAACACATTGTCCATAATAAACACCATGTTCAGGCACAAAGGTTTCCATATGTGCACTTGATAACAACGCACCTTAGCCCCCAGTTCTTTGATCGACCTTGTGGTCGTGTTGTCGGACTTGTGACCGCATGTCCTGGACACTGGGATGAGGAGAGGGGTGGCGCTATCAACTGTTCATCACCTGGTGGTAAACTGGCTTCGATGGTGGGGAAGGATGTCGGTCAGACCTGGCAGACCCAAACATAACATGAGGGTCTGCTGGGAATGTCAGGCATAGTCAGAAGGAGTCAGAGGGAGTTCCAACTCCCCACTCTGGCAGAGCTGCAACCACGTCCTTAGGGAGGCTGGGGACGTTAAGTCCGAATGGGCCATGTTCCGGGTGTCCATTGTCAAAGCGGCAGAATGGGGCTGTGGCTGCATGGCGGTCGGCACCTGTCAGGGTGGCCCACACTCAAAACCACACTCAAACCCACCCACACCAAGAAGACCCACACTCAAAACCGTTGGTGAACCCAGCAGTGAGGGATGCCTTCAAATCGAAGAAGGAGTCCTTTCAGGCCTTTCAGGCCTTTCTGGTCTGTGGGGCTCCAGGGCAGCTGACAGGTACTGGCAAACCAAGTGGCATGTGGCTTCGTTGGTTGCTGAGGAAAAAACTTGGGCGTGGGAGGAGTTAGGGGAGACGATGGAGAATGACTTCGGGTGGGCTTCGAAGGGATTCTGGTTCATCATCCCGCTGCTCAGGAGGGAGAAGAAGTGCTCCATCAACACTGTGTATAGTGGGAGCGGGGCACTGCTGATCTCAACTTGAGACTTTGTTGATCAGTGGAAGGAATACTTCAGACACCTCCTCCGTCCCGTCAAAATGCCTTCCAATGTGGAGGCAGAGCCAAGGGACTCTGGAGTGGACACACAGTTTTCTAGGGATGAAGTTGCTGAGGCAGTCAAAAAGCTCTTCAGTAGCCTGGCCCCGGGATTGGATGAAGTCTACCCTGGGTTTCTCAAGGCTCTGTATGTCGTAGTGCTGTCCTGGCTTACACGCCTCGGCAGCATTGTGAGGACGTCGGGGAAGCGGCCGGGATCACGATCAGCACCTCTGAATCCGAGACCATGGTTCTCAAGTGGAAACAGGTGGTATGCCCACTCTGGGTCAGGGAAGAGGTCCTGCTCCAAGTGAGGAGTTCAAGTATCCCGGGGTCTTGTTCAAGAGAGGGAAGGATGGAGTGGGAGATCGACAGGCAGATCGATGTAGGGTCTGCAGTGATGTAGACTTTGAACCAGACTGTCCTGCAGAGCCAAAAGGCAATACTATCAATTTACGGGTTGATCTACCTCCTACCCTCATCTATGGTCACAAGCTGTGGGTAGTGACCAGAAGAATAAGAATGCGGATACAAGCGGCCGAAATGAGTTTTCTCTGCTGGGTGGCCGGACTCTCCCTTAGTGATAGGGTGAGAGGTTTGAGCCATCCGGGAGGAGCACAGAGTGGAGTCGCTGCTCCTCCCCGTAGAGAGGAGTCAGATGAGGAGGCTCAGGCATCTGGTCAGGATACCTCCTGGACACCTCCTGGGGGAGGTATTCTGGGCATGTCCATCTGGGAGAAGGCCAAGAGGAAGACCCAGGACATGCTGGAGAGCACCACGTCTCCAGGCTGGCCTGGGAATGCCTTTGGATCCTCCCAGAAGAGCTGAACCATGTGGTGGGGAAGAGGGAAGTCTGGGCCTCCCTGCTCTGGGTGCTGCCCCTGAGACCCAACTTCGGATAAGCGGCAGAGGATGGATGGATGGATGGATTTTTTTTTTCTTGCAATAGACAAATAAATTATATATATGTATATGTATATATATATATTTATTGTGTATTTCTTTATGTGTTTGCGTATGTATGAAAATATGAATATATTTATTTAGAAAGTAAGTATCATCAATGTGTTGACTTGCATGTTTTGTATTATTTCAGATTGGTATGCTCCGATATTTTAATAGCTCATTTGGGTGATCCTCAAAACATCTGATTAATTATCTTACAACCAGAATCTCCATCAAAAACAATTTGTATTCCATCACATCCCTTTGTGAAACAGGCAGACTAAATTAGATATAGCAAATTTGGGTTATAACCCAGAAATGCAATTTTATTTCTTATCTGGATGCACATTTTGTGTGACAAAATTCAAGGGACTTCTTCATGTTTAATATTTATAAGTGTAATTGATAATGGTACTAAAAAACAATCATGAAACATACAAATCAGTAAACAAAATGCATTGCAAATGTTTACCTTGATAAAAGTAATTTTAGCAAGTTTGTTGAAAAAACAAATTCAAAACATAAATCTTGAAAAAAACTAAATTTTGTCCTCTATCACTCCTTCTTTTCTTGAGGAAACATTTGAGTACGAGTGTGTATCTTCATGTAGCGATAGGAGGGAAAGGTGATGAAAGGTCACCCCCCATCTGAGCTCTCTGCTGTTGTATATGTGCCGGGGTGCGCTCAGGAAAACAAAGGAGGCCGGGCAGCGATGTGGACAGCTAATCGATAGTAGACTTACTGCCTCATAACTGGTCTGGTTAGGAACTCAGTCTCCATCTCTGAGCACATGCCATCACCGCTCCCTCATCAGTGAGAGAAATAGGCGGAGGGAGGCTGGAGGGGGGAAGAGTGTGCCAGACTCTTTGCTTTTACGAGAGGATATATACACATGGCGAAAACTCTCTCACAAATGACGGAGGGTGATGCACTTTTCCACTTTTGTAGTCAAGCCCCTATGTATCGAATCTGAGATGAGCCTTGACTCGGATGAGTTTGAGTTCATGTCCGGTCAAAATTCACTACGGAGAAGTCAGAGCTGAGTTTCAGACACGGAAGTACTGTGGATGGTTTTCAGGTTGACTTTTTATGTCATGTTCAGACCAAGTGGAAAGAACATTTCTTCGTTCCAGTTATCTTTATTGGACACTACTCATAAGCGTGTGCATTTACTCATTCACAAGTTGTCCCAGTGTGAGTCCTTTTGAGCCATATTAACCTGATTGGCACAGAGCTGCTGGTCATACTGTATAAGATGTCTAGTAGTACCAATGCCTGGGCTTTGAAAGTCAGAGGTTCATTGTCTGAATCATTCTCCGGGGAGCCAGATCCATCATTTTAAGAATCTTTACGAAATATGGTGATTATAGGTCAACATAGAGACGCTTGAGTATGAAGAATCTGTTTTAAAGTGTGTACTCTTGCTGTCTTACTCTTCTGTGCTTTGCGCAACTAAAATATGTTTATTGTGTCTTTGCCTCACTAGTATTTCTTTACAAGGTATTTTTATTTGGTGTTAACACCATGAAACATCTAAAAAGTATTGATAAATACTTGATAAAAGGTAAACAAGGGATGTACGTCCAAAACTTTATATTTCCTTCGAGAAATAGTTATGGGCCTTTTAAATAAAATGACATACCTTCAAATAAAGAGTTGATATTGAAATCCAGGGACAAGAGTCAAGGACACTTTTATTACAATGGTCTGTGCTCTATAATGTCTTCTTCAAGTCAAGTTGCAAGTTTGAGTCTGGTTCTGGGGTACAAATAGTAGAGTACTTCGGTCAGGAAAATCATATGGATGATAACAACCAAAACATTGAATATATTCAAGTCAAATAAAGTTGTACTTTGGAGCCAGTACTGTCATATGGAGGATATAAATGGTTTTGCTCTAAAACGCATAATGCAATTCTTTAATTTCTATGCATCTACAAACGTAGCAACCTGCACATGTAAACCAGATAGATCATATACCGGTATATATATATATATATATATATATATATATATATGTATATGACGGGGAAGGCTGGTCCTTTAATTTTTAAATAGCCTTATGGTCATGTGACATGACACCGGCTACTCACAGTACAGGATTCCTCCTTGTTTTTTAAACTGCATTCACGCGCCAAACGCCGAAAGGTAAACTCTTGTACAACTTAGCTGTGCCAGTGGTGACAAAACGGCACACCAAGATAAGGTTATGTTCTTGGATTTTAGCGATTCAAATTCAGTTGAACATGAAACATTCCTGTGTAACTGAACTTTACAGAGGCTACTAACCATTTCCTTGCGCTGACCTGGACGGAAAGCTAAGGCAAGCTACAGAAGTAAAGACAGTTAGTCTTTCCCACCATTATTTCGAGGTTATAACACTTAAAACCCTCAACTTAGTGATGTTTATTATGTATTAGTCTGTAGGACATCTGCAGGGTATTCTGTCCTGTAGCTCAAGCTATATTGTGAAACCACCTCCGCTTCATTATTGTGTTGATTTCTCTGCCTTCTTATTTCTATATTTCTTTTGGTCTATGCTGTGGCTCCTGCTTGCTGTGTAGTGAAACAGCCCTTGTGAGTTGGTTCGTGTTGCTGTGTAGTGAATAACACTTGCCATTGTTATCTGTGTACGTTTTGTGTGGAGTGAATTCCCCAAAAGGTTGCTTATTTATGGTTGGGGTGTAGGTGTAATACTCAGTATTTCCTTTGGAGTGTCGCAGCCACAGCTGACCGGTTGCACTTTCTTGTTGGATTGTCCATCCTTGTCATCTTCACTTTTTTTTATTAGAAATCAACATATAAAGGCACAATTTTACCCGAATTATAACTTAATAAAACTGACTTATTTCTGTACATAAGCTGCTTCATTTCTTCATTCATTCTATTGAATAACTCAACCTGTGTAGTACTCCGAGTGGCCTTTAGGTGGGTTACATTTTTGTGCTGCGAGCAGGGTTGGAGGCTGTGTGTTTATTTATTTTGCCTGTATTGCTGTTGTTCTGCTATTTTTCTGCTCTCTTTTTGTTTTGGAGGTGGCTAGTAGGGAGTTATAGTAGGTTGGGAAGAACAGTGGTTGCACTTTGGAGGGCTCATTACCCATTGCACTCAAGCATCCCATCTGTCGAACTCAAGCACTGCATCCATGGTACTCAAGCACGGCAGGTCTCCCCTCAACATGTCTGACTCTGAAAACCTTGAGGACTAGGTGAGGTCCCTCACAGAGATGGTGAAGCAGCAGCAGGCTTCTAACCAGCGCCTCCAAGGTACGCCACCTTCTGGGGTCAGATTAGGATATTTCCCCTCAGCCTGCTCCCACAACCTGCCGGCACTGCATCAGGTCAGACCCCCACAGAACGGTTGGTGTTTGTGCCTTGGGAGCGAAAATGTCCCAGGTTTTCAGGCAAGAGATCAGTTGCTAATATTTCAGTGGAGGACTGGATTGAAGAGGTGCGCCTCCTTTGGCCCATCTTGTTTCTCTATTAGAATAGGCCTTGTTTGTGTACGATTTGTTGGATGGGTACTCTAAGAGGGAAGTAAAGTTCAGTCCATCAGCTGATCAAAATGAATCTGAGAAGATATTTGCTATTTTAAAAGAGAATTTCCGTTCTTCAAAATCTCTCAACATGCTGTACCGCCAGTTTTATCACTGACGGAAACAGGAGAGTGAATCAGTTAGGGAATATTCCCATGTTTTGATGGAGCTCATTGAGCAAATTAAGGATAGGGATCACAACCTGGATAGTGATGACCATGTACTGCGTGACCAGTTTGTTGAAGGCCTACGTGATGACAAACTGCAAGGTGATTTATCAGATAGAATTTTCATCTGATGGCACCCTGACCTTTCACAGTATACGCCGTGAAGCCCTGGAATGGCTGAATAGACGTGCCCTGCCACTCGAGCTCATGCTTACTCGTGTAACTCTTACGAGGCAGATACCACAGTGTAGTCCCTGTGTAGTGCCACAGGGAAACTAGTGCCCTCCAGTGTTGGGAGCCAGACACAGAGAGGAGTTTTGCTGGGCTCAATGGAAAAGTCAGCACTGTAAGTTTTTGCGGGGTGACTACTTGTTGCCTTTTAGAGACTGGCTCGATGATGACTACAGTAATAGTATCCATGAAGTTTCGAATCAGAGCAGACATGAAATCATGCGATTGGCTTCAGTTGAAAGCTGCCAATGGGCAAGCCATTCCATACTTGGGCTACCTTGAGCTTGACGTAGTAGATTCCCTGGATCCCATTAAAAAGCAACAGAAGACGTCTGTCTCAGGCCTACTTGAGATGAATGCCATCTGCAGTTGTTACCAAGAACCCTTCTGTGAACATGGCCAGCATATGTTCTGGTACCCTCCGGTCTACACGACAGGCAAGGAATTGAGGTCAGCTCTTTCTGAATATCAAAGTTTGGATTGCATTTCCAGCTCTGGGTGCATTGGTCGGGCAGCAGTTCACACCCTACCCAAGGCATACCAGTACGCTGTCTCCAGTTTGTCCCCGCTATTTGTTCTCTGGCTGTGGGAGCTATTAAATCTTGCCTACTGGAGCCCCTGACTTATGGCAAGGGTCGCTTGCCAGGATATCTCTTCTCAGCAGCCCTATTGCCTATCACACAAGGGAGAGTACACATCCCATTGGTCAATGTCGGTAAGGAAGACCAGTGGCTTCACCCCCACACTGAACTTGGGACCTTGCATGTCACTGACTGCCCGCCTTTGTAGAGTACAGAGGCTGTCGTTCAGTCAACGGAAGGTGTCAACACAACCCAAATTAATTGTTCGGCCCCTTCCAAACAATTTGAGGTGATGGCACTGTTGGAGAAGTACCACCGAGTGTTTAGTCTACATGATGGGGACATCGGTTGTATGACCCTGGTTGAACAACAGATCCTCTTGTTGGATGAAGCTCCGGTGTGCAGACATTATCGGTGCCTACTCCCGTCACAGTTTGCTGTTGTCAAAGGTCATATTAGAGACTTGGTCGACAAAGGTGTTGCTCGACCCACTTGCTACCCCTACGCCTCTCCAATTGTAGTTGTCCAAAAGAAGGATGGAAATATTCAACTCTGCATCAGTAAGACAGCTCAGTGCAAAGACCAGAACGGATGCTTACCCCCTCTCACAAATTGAGGAGTCCTTGGGTGCCCTGACAGGGGCAACACTGTTTCCAACTCTTGATTTGGCTTCAGGCTACAACCAGGTCCCCATGGCAGAGAAAGACGAGGAAAAGACAGCCTTCTGCACCTTCTGGGGTGCACATAAGCTTCCTTCCTTTCTTCATTTATTCTATTGAATAACTCAACCTGTGTAGTACTTCTAGCAGCCTTTAGTTGTGTTACATATATATATATATATATATATATATATATATATGTTACATGAAAACAGTATACACTTGTGTACGAAAGGTCCAATAATGATATATTAATAATCATCATCATCATACAGCAGAAAAAAGTTGAACAAAATAACTGAAATAACTAAAGGCACACAATACCTTAAGTGACAAACTAGCAGTGCAAAGAGAGGTGCTACATAAAGTGACTGGTACACCCAATGCTACGTAAGTGGCTGGTGCATATACAAACATATTTACTTACTCCATTTCATGTGGGCTTAACCCACAAAGATCATTTGCAAGTGTAACCAGTAAGGTTACACTTGCAACTGAGAAAATAGCTTGTACCCCTTGTTTTTCAAAAATCTCATCAGCAGTATGCAAGTGGTTCATGACTGCATTATACCTTTGAGCTGGGACCTCATATTTTCAGTCATGAACGTGTGCCCTTCATGCCACTGAGATATTTGAGATGTCCTGCTACAAATCTTGAGGAAAAAAATGTATCAGCTGTAATGTTTAAAATCTTGAGGTCATTTCACAGGATCACAGGTTTGACCTTTAAAAAAGGTCTGCTCCTTTACTTTAAAGGTCTACTCCTTTTCTCAACCACATTATCTTCCTTCTGGCTGATGCCCCTGGTTGCTCACCTTACCCATGGCCATATATGAATAATTATGCGTGGACCAGAGGCAGTGTGAGGCGGGAATGCTATTACATGCTACTGTATATTTTTTCCATTAGACATTGCAATGTATCAATCAACTCAATAGGTATCTGTGATCCTGTAGTTAAAACGATCAACATACATGCAGTGTGGTTTCTACAGATAACTTATGAGTACCGGCTGTAAACAGCATGAAAACAACAAGTTTTTGCTCAAAATATGTTCTCTGGAATGGGCTCTCACCCAGCTGTGTCTCTGCTGATCATCACTGCACATAGCTGGTGTAGTACGTAAAAACCTACTCTGCTTCTGTGGCAAAAATGTGTTCCGCACTGTTAGATCAGGGTCTGGCCTCCATCTTGGTTCTAGAGTGTCATTAGTCATAGTAAGGAATGCATGAGTGTGTCTGTGGCAACTGTCTGTATCACAAGCTGTCCGGTGAGCTATAGTTTTTAGCACCAGAAATCATGAGATGCATGTCCCAAGGGCCAGCACACAACATTCTCAATATGCACCTGCTCTGCAGGCAACCCAACCCCCACTACCTCGCCAACCATCCAGGCCTGATATCCTTGCTGTTTTCTCCTGAACACAAGCAGCGCAAGTTTAATAGTTTAAAGTAATTTAAGGGGAAACTCTTCATCTTTGCTTTTAGTCGGAAAATGAATGAAAGTCATTGGTACAGTTTGCCGGGTAAGAAAAACTAAGACAAAATTTAGCAAGTATTTAACAAGAATACAGGCTAGAAAACTGCATTTTTGACAGTACTGTAGGGAAATTGCCATGATTTTTTTTCTTTTCTCTTTCTTTTTTTTAAACTCAACCTCAAACAAAAACAGCATGAATGTGTCTTCTGTGCACCGTCATGACTAAAAACCAAGTTCTAAAAAAATTAATTGCATCCGTCCACCATTTGATACTTGCTCTGTGCCTCCTTACTGCCCCCTCGCCCCCTACAGTCTCCTTCATCCACCTCATCCCTGTTACCATCTATCACTCCGGCAGCCCCGGCTGGAATACAAAGTGTAGCAGTGGGGCACTAGAGCTCATGCAGGGGTGGTGGCCTATAGGAGAGCAGCAAACTAATAAAAAGTCTGATGGTAAGCAGGTGGGCCAGACTTCACTCACAGCTGCTTTGTTGGCTGATATCACAGAAGAAGGATAGGATTCAGGGCATAAGTGTTTTAGTTTGTAAATCATAGTTTTCATAGTCTCTTAAATGTGGGGGGAGAGTTTGTTTTTAGCGTTGCTTGTTTAGCTTTGACACTTTATTGTACTTCTGTGTGCAGATTATGTACACAGCTGTTGTCCAATAAATAAATAAATGTATACATAAATCTTTCAACTTCCACAAGGACCACAACACAAAGCTGATGGGAAAGAGAATGGGAGAATATATAAAGCATAATATAAGGTTTTAGATTTATCAAGGGTGGTGCACAGATGTTACAAATTTTAAAGAAATCATGCCCTCTCCTAGAGACTATATTCATTGACTGCAAGTCATTTTCTTCACCACCAGAGTTCTCTTGTTTTCTCTTCTTTGTTTTTGCTCGGTGTTTACTTTGCATCCCAGGTGTGGGTTTGTGAGCCTCTACCACACCTGGCTGACCAGATAACTAACATGGAGCAGAAACATTCTGATTTCCTGCTAATTTTTCTTGGATACCTCCACAGAGAAAACATAACCACAGTCTTCCAAAGTATAGACAGCACATCCAGTGTGCACCCACAGACAAAAAAAACATAGGCTATCGCTACACAATTTTAAATGATGCCTATTGCTGTGTCCCATGCATTGCCTTGGGTCTCTTAAATCACTGCAAGGTTCATCATAGACCAACTCAAATGTAGAAATTAAAATCTGCCAAGCATGTGGTAAAGATTGCAAGGATACAGACTACCAAAGCAAGGCTGGATGGAATACTTTTGAGGCTGTATCTACCGATCAAGAGTAGGTCACAGATACCGTGGCATCTTACATCATCGTTGAGTGTTGAGAGACGTGAAGAGGACGTGTAGAGACTAAGACCTTCTCCGCACTCAACGATAGCAAACCCTGGTTCTTATGAGAAGGCACGCAGAAGGACAGAGCCTTGTACAACCAGGCAAGAAACTCACTGGGAATGGAGATCAGAAAGAATAGAAATGCTACACCAAAAAGCTGATAAAACAGGTTTTCGACCCTGTGTCATTGAGGAGAAGCCTGCAAGACACCAAATGATAAAGGAGACCAGCACCCCCGACTACTGAAATTCCTCAACAAACCCTCAAGCTGAACAAGTTCTACTGTAGCTTTGAGAGCACTGTCACGTCCATCACCTGCTGCCACTCGGACTCCATAAAACCTTTGACACCCCATTCTCCCTTCCCATCCTTCCCAAGTGACACCTCACCATCTTTCAGGGTCTATGAGCAGGATTTGCGCCAGCATGAAGGCTCCAGACCCAGAAAGTGTGCCACTCTCCTGTCTGAAGGTCTGCACTCATTAGCTGGTCCCCGTCGTCAAAGGGATTTTGGAGCTTCTTAAAATCCTTTCTGGTTCGAACACTCCACAATTATCCAATCCCCTTAAAAAATCCTCCATTTCAGGAAGAAGTGACTACAAGCCCCTTGCACAGATGTCTCTGGTTATGAAAACAATTGAGAGGCTGGTGTTGTCACGCCTGCAGGAAATCACAGGACCCATACCGGACCACCTGCCGTTTGGTCAGTCAAGCAAACAGGTTAGTAGTGGATGCAGTCAACATGGGACAGCAATGTATCCCCCAACACCTTGACTTTGCATGGACTTGGTACAACCAAAAAGGCACAACCTTACGCGCCAGCTAAAGCAGTCTAACCTGCCTCAGTTGCTGCTGATCTACACAGCAGTTTTCCGGTCTGTTCTCTGCACATCAATGATCATCTCGTTCAGTTTAGCCACCAAACACGAGAGAATCAGACTGGAACAGACAAACAAAACTGTGGAGAGAATCAGAGGTGCCAAACTGCCCTCTATACAGGACCTATACTCTGGTATTCCAGTCAGAAACTGGTCAATAAACATCACTGCTGGCCCATCACACCCCAGACACAACCTATTTCTCTTTTCCCCTCTGGTGGGAAGTACAGATCACTATATGCCAGCACTACTCGACATGGCAACAGCTTTTTCCAGCAAGCCATCAATCTACTAAACACAAAATTCCAAACAACTACTTAAATTCCGTGACAAACACCAACAATAATATATGTGCCTGATTATAACTTCCTAGTAAAGATTATATCTGTGTCAAAATACAGATTTTTACCATCATATGTCATCACACACTGCTTCTATCTGCTCCTCATTGCACATACTATGTTTATATACAGATCCTTAGTTTATCAATCTCTTTGCACTGCCTCGCTGACCACTTTACTTAGGTGGAATATTGCTTAATTACTTAACTACATAGCACACCTTCTCCAGTATTTGTTTACCTATAAGTGATTACAAAGTAAAAACAATAAACTGATAAACTGGAGCCAAAGTCCTTGTATGTGTGAATATACTTGACCAATGGAGCTGGTTCTGATTCTGAAAGCTGATTCTGATTGAATTTTTTTCACGAAAAATGTAAAATTTATATGTCTTTTACACAAATGCATTTGCAGTGTGCAACTGAATGCTACTTCCATTAGAAATAGAACTGTCATGTATTTTGCATAAAACTAAACAGTGAAGCACCCGTGGACGAATCAGAAACATTGACTAAAATGACCATCATGGCCTCATGCAGCCAAAATTTAGAGAGAAAAGACAGGACAGACAATAGAAAAAGGAAAAAAAAATGAAATGGACACATTTGATACATAGTTTCTCTAGTGTTTACAGCCCCTAGTTGCTGGTTTAACATATTATGCTGAGTCTGACAGCACACATCTTTTAGTACGAACACATGTAAAACGGTATTGTCCCCTTGCATCATCTCTGCTTCACATTCTATTAGCTTCACCAGATCGCATGAAATACATATTATCAAAATGTCCTAATGTTGATCAAAATCATTTTTTGGATTTTGCTAATTTCCTGTGCCAGCTAAATTGGATCATTGATTTTTATAGACCTGAAATATCTGTAATATGCCATGATGTATTAGGTCCTTATTTTAGTCAATTGTTTGGCTGGATGGGATGCTCCATTTGAAATGTGTTCTTGGTTTATTGATATCCTATCTTTCTTCTTTCTTTCTTCCTTTTTTTTTTCTTTCCTTTAAACAAAATCTGTAATGACTCTTGTATGTGCTGATTGATTTTATGGACAATGAGAATATGATTTCAGTGGTGAGCAGAAAGGGGTTGGTTGAATAATGGTGCAAGGCGGAGAATGATTCATTCAATTTATACACCAAGCCTGGCAGACACTGACTCTCTTTCTCTGTCAACTTTAAACATAATTGTATCCTAGTGGGATAAAATATCACATAATTGTTTGTTTGATTATTTGATATTTGAAATATCTTTATAAACAACTTTTTGTTATGTATTTAATCTAATACAAAGATTAAATCCCCTTGCGATTGTGCTCCTGTCATAAAAAAAAAAAAAAAAACTCACCTTCGTCAAATCTGTTGTTTTTGTGGATGCAATTTTTTGCTCAGTTACACCCATTTTTAGATGTAGTTAATTAATTATTTATAATTATTTTTATCCATCCATCCATTGTCTGGTGTTTATGCTGCACTCTTCTTCTGATTATTATTTTTATTGTTGTTTTTTTTTTAACAAATTAAGTGTTGGTCTTATTGTCTATAACTTAGAGTTTGTAGGCTGTAATCAACATTATTTTGTGTCATCACTGCTTTTGTGATTTTGATTACATAGTAGAGCTTTCCCTCAATTTTAAATCCTGCTCTAAGGGCTCAGAAGATAGAACTTTGAAGAAACCATGCTGTGGCAATTTTTCTTAAGGATGACACACCTTGGTCTCCTGACTTGAAGGGATATAATGGAGCATTTGCAACTGTTCAGAAGGATAATATTCTAGGTCTAGATCAGATACACTGGAAAGCTTTTTGGGCTTAGGCCTGACAACCTCGCCTGTTGGAGCCTCTCTCTTTTGATGACTGCTGTTTCCCATTACGCCCCTAGCTGGGAGCTTCCCATTCACCCACCGGGCTCTGAGCTCCATGTCCTGCTGAGCTCCTGCTTGCTATTAGAGGAGCTGTTATAGGATATAATTGACTTCATCAATTAAGAGACAGGCAGTGTGAAGCTTCCTCAATGGTGATGTGACAGTATCTTTGAGTGGTTGTATTTCTAGGTGAAATAGAAAACTGTTGAAATTTAGTCTTAATTCTTACATTTTTCAAATATTTTTTAACCATCCCTCGTGCAGTGATATCAACTTTAAAGCGCAATTTTGTTGTTTTGAAAAAACACAAAGAGGAAACAGCATTGTGCACCTGGCGTGGTGTTCATCTGTTCGTCAAATGATTGCTGGTTTGATCCTCCTCTCCCCAGAGAGGGTGTTGAAGTGTCCTTGAGCAGGATACTGAGCTCCTAATTACCCCCAATGAGCTGGTTGGCACCTTGAATGACAGCACACCGTTGGTGCGCACGTATGATTTTTTCTGCACGTCTACATTTTGACGAGACAGTGGAGTCCATTTATCAGTATCAAATAAAATGATTGTTGGCAGTAAGGTGGTAAAATTACTTATGAATATATTGAACCTGCTAAATTCTAAAGCCTTTGATAAATGTTTCAGTAATCCTCCTGTATTTGTTTGGAAAAAAGGTTTTATTCCTTACTTTATCAGCAATTTGAGTGTAAGTGCTATCTAGATGTATTTAGATTATTTCATAGAGCACTTTTATATACTACCTTGACCACCTTATATCTAACTTAACTTATAGCTAAAAAGTCATATACATGTGTTAAGTTGATAAGTAAAGACTGCTGAGAACATAGAGGGGTGCAGAGCCAGTTCTGGCTTAAATGGACAGTGTAGTAACCAGTGAATGAGGATTACTTTCCTCTCAGCCGTCCTTCTTCTCTCCCTCTGGCAGTGTGATAAAAGCACCCATCCAAACTTGAATTGCCCCGCTGATGAATTACTTCATAGTGTGAGAGTATTGTGCACAAATAGTTCAACATTCATCTCAGGCACAATATGTGGCGCGATGCATGGCATTTGTCAGCCCTAAATGTCTCACGGCGACCGAAAAAACCCTGTTATAACAGCAACAGCTGTTATTACACAGCACAGGATTGACACCCAAGATGGCCGGCGTATCTAAAGGAAACAGGAAGTGGAAGTTGGGGTTACTGTACTGTACTGTAGGAAACAGCTGGGCAACAGTTACAAATGAGTAAACAAATGAAGCGAGCCTAAGTCATTTAATTTGACATAAGTAGGCATTGTTCTTGTGATCATTGATATAGAAAAAATAATGGAAAAGGGGAGTTGGTTTCATTTGTTTATGCGTGTGTGTGTGTGTGTGTGTGTGTGTGTGTGTGTGTGTGTGTGTGTGTGTGTGCGTGTGTGTGTGTGTGTGTGTGTGCGTGTGTAGACAAGTGTTTAAGGCCATGTGTTCAAAGTGAAAGAGAAAATCATTAAAAGAAAAACAAGAAAAAAATATCACCACCTTGGAGTACCGTATACTTGTAAATCAATTATTAAGCATCTCCCGCTGTTAAAAGAGCCTTAAACACAAACTCAAATGCAGTCAAGCACATATCTGACAAGAAGAGGAAAAGGAAACGCATCACAGGAGTCAAGTCATCCTTTGCTTCCTCCTCATCTTTGCCTTGTTATTCACAGCGCCTGTACAAGCTTGTATTTTATCTGCTACTGGACAGGCATTATGAGTTGAAAGCTGGGGCACCTCATTGAGTGCTTGCAGAGCAAACACTGTATTCAGCGTTTAGCAAGTAACACTCCTAAAATAGGCTGCACAGCATATTGCACAACACACCTTACAGTGTATATATTTGCATATATCTGTGTTTATGGCAATAGTAACATGCATCACGGATATAACTACCCACTGTGTAAATAACCTGTCTGACTATTTATTTTTATTTCTATAAAAACCTGTGCATGCTCTGAGCCGGGGGCTCTCATCGCAAAATTTCACCGTGCTTGCTCAATGACAATTAAGAATTCTTGATTGATTCTTGATAAGTGTAAATTTTTTTGCATGCATGGAGTTTTACTTTATGCCGGAAAAAGGCAGCTGTTGTCCAAAATCATATGACCAAATTTCAACAGAAGCCCTGTTCCCCCAAAAAAGGGTTCCCAAAAATAAAAGTTCAGTGATTCAGGAAAAAAGAAAAGTAAAAAGGGGTTTATAAACCCCGGAGTTATACAGAAAAATTATTTTGCAAATTCATCTGAAGGACCTAAAAGAACTGAAGTGAAAGTAAAACCAAGGCCACATTCCAATCAAACACTGGTCAGGTGACACAATACAGAATTTTCCCTTTCATGTAGCATAGATTAAATAAATGTTTTAGCATAAAGGAGGCCACGTGGACTCAGACATCATCCTCAGCCCTAGTGCTATGAGAAAATTAAGCCAATATAGATAGACTGACCTGGTCTGTAACGTGAATTTATCAAAACTTGAAACCAGCAAAAGTTAGTGGAGGACAAGCCTCTAAAGAAATTTTGAAAGCAATATCTTGTATTATTTTGGTCCTTTGGAACTTTTAGGTATAATAAGTTTAATTTCCTTTCAGTTCTCACCTATTTTACTTGCATTTTCAGGGTCAATATGGATGACATTTTTATTTATTTTTATTTTTTTTTATTTTTCAAGGAGATGTAAGCCGACTGACAAGAAATTTTTAGGTACCTCTTAGGTATGATTTGGATTGGTTGTCTGGGAGGAAACTGAGGCGCTACTTTCCTTGAAAGATCCAGATGATTAGAAACCAACATCTTAAACACTGGAAAAAATATATCGTTCTAGACTTTTGTAACATGTTACTCTTTCGAGGGAGGACCAGATAATGTTATTAGCTTAAAGTGACAGACTAAAATGTGTGAGATATAGCAGAGTGGAATCCCAGACAATCATCCACAGCAGATGTGGTCCGGCTAACAGTTTGGATTTCGAGGTCACGAGGCTGCATAGCTGCATGCGCTCAGCCGGATAATAACGGATTTTCTTCCCTGCTGCGCCTTAGATCCACTAGAGCCTCAATCTTCACACTAGAACACATTCCTACAGAGACATAGATGTACATAGCCCACCAGGCAATACTCCCGATGCCGCACGTGTGTGAGAAAAGAGCAGGAGGTCAGGCTTCCTCTAGCTAGAAAGAGAAAAAAAAATCTCTCCTGAAAGGCCCCAGACTCCCATCTCATATTTATCGCATCTCCCTGCCTTAACTTCTCACTCTCTCATGACACATATCAGCGCGTATCGACTGCTTTTCGTTGGCTCTGTCAGTAACTCTTCCTCCTTGCCAACCAGTCCTGACATTCACCTCAGTCCAATATATTCTATTCTCTCTTTTCTCCTCACAGTTCAGCAGTGCTCCCACTCTCCTTCTGGCAATGTAAGTCACGCTCGCCGTTATCACGGTACCACTGGCATTCGGGTGCACTTCCATTCAATATCAGAAAGTATCATTGGTTCTTTGGAGGGTCTGTGCTCAGAAAGAGTCATTCATTAAGCAGTGGCAGGGGTTGCATTTGGACTGATGAGCCTGTGTTCACTCACCGACAATCCTCCCCCCCCAGGTATTAAATAAGCCTGGTAAATTTGTCCTGGTGACATCAAGACAACATCCTTTGTAGGTGCCACAGTAAACTGATATATAGAATGTGTAGCAGAGCTCCCAGAGGCACACAACTGATAAATAAGTACATTCTGCATGAATGAGCGGGGGTGGGGTTGGGGGTGAACGTCAGTATACTGTAACATCAATGAGTGAGAATGAGAGAAGAGTGGAGGACAAAAAAAGCGCAGTATTGAGATTTTTTTAAATGCGCACTTGGAGAAAGCCCGGTCCGCCGAATGAGAGATGTTTTGCACTGGAGGCAGCGATACTGCTGAGGTTCTGCAGCCGACGGCGAAGACCGGAGGAGGCGCTGGACCTAGCCAGACCTCCAACCTCCTCCTCTTCAAAGCCATTTGACATGACATCGACCGGAACGCCACAGCAGCTCCTGCACAAAGCCATAATCAATGGTGCCAGGTTTGAGCTGCAGAGTTGTTCAGCTCTTATGTTGTTTTATTTGGAAGACCTTCAAACAACTTGCCCCAGAAAAGCTGCATGATGGAGATGAGCTTAGCTCACAGTAGCTGGGCTCAATACTAAATCTCTTGTCCAAGTGGTTTACTTTAACCTCGTGGAGAGGTTGGGTGGTTTGTTCACATCACAGAACCGGATTGGTCTCGTGCTGCAAACCTTCAGAGTAGAAAGACGAGGACAGGCAAACCTTAAAGGTACTTGGAATTGACAAATAGCAGAAAACAAAACAAAACAAAAAAAAAAACATGTTCTATATTTATCATAAGTTATTCTACACTACAGATCCTTTCTGAAATACTCGCGTATAGAATGTATAGAATTGATGATCACTAACATTCCTTTGTGCTGAATATCTGACAATAAAGGTTTAAGATCTCTTTACCTGCTCTCTACAAGAAATGCTTGTGAAATAAGAGAAAATGCCCAGTGGTGCATATACTGATAACTTAAAATAGTTATTTATGGGTTTTTTTAATCAGAATTTTGACGTGAACTTGTGAGGTCACGTTTCTTTTTTCCAAATTGACTGTCAAACATGTTGCTTTCAATATTAAAATGAATAATGATTAATGTCTGTGCATCTGTAAGTTATACAAACCATAAAGACAAAGTGCAATTCAACTCGGCTGGGGATTTGTTCCAAAAATGTAATTTTAGTTACACATTTGTAATGTGTAACTATTGTGTTATTGTATAGGTACAAGCTAATAAAATCCTTGGTTATGTTTCAGAACCATTGCTACTTAGTAAGGTTAGATAAAATGTCATGATCTTGATGACGATACTGGCAATCAATGCAAATAATAATAATAAATGATAGATAGTCACAAAGCACATACCTAAAAGTAGACTATACGTACTAAAAGGGAAAAAAAGAACATGGTGGTTTGGGCAATATAAAATGATAGCTTGCATTTCATCCATGTTTTTGAAAACACAACAGCAACTTGAGATGAACTTGTCCTGAAAATGTTTGTCTTATACATTCGTGCTAATTGACGTATAAAACTAGCCAACATTTATTTATCTATTTATTCATTTATTTATTTGTTTATTTCTAGCTTGTTTTTTCACTGAAGAAGCAATTAGGTTTTGGATAAAGTGGATTCAAATGAAGTTCTCTGAGAGAAACTTGTGTTTTAATAATCAAAAGCGCTTTTAAGGTTTCAGTTTGAATTGAAATAGATTTTGATTAAAATAAATACAATTTAAAAAAGCGAAACAACAAAAAAAACACTAAGGCCTCATTCAGACTCATTCTGAAAGATAGGCTATCAACTTTTAGGTTAGTGCAATAAGGCCTGGTTTTGGAATTCTCTTAAATTGTACAAAAAAAAAAAAAACCTCTAGGCAATTGTGATTTGAAACAGATAAGAAGCATCTCTTAAGTAAATGGAAAACAGGCTTAGTGTTAACCTAGTTTTGTATATTGGTGACCAGATAGTATCATAACTGTTCTCCAGATTTAAGTTGTTTCTTTTTGTCAACTGTAAGAATTTTTCTCACTGTATTTTCTTTATTTCATAGCAATTTTATTAATAACCAGGTCCTATATTTTATCCTCGCTTTCATCCTCTCTATCATCCTCTCTTTGCCGTCCAGCTTGTTGGACTCCCCCCTGTTCTCTGTTGTCCTCTGTCCTCTGTTAATTAGTCCTTATCAGCACTGCCACTGTGTGTTCCTTGTGTTTCCAACCTACCGGCTCCCTGCCTGCCCTCACGCCTGCACCTGCGTCATGTTGTCCAATTAGTTGAGTTTGTATTTTAGTCGTGGCCCCTGTTTCAGTCAGGTATAGCGTGTTGCTTTGTATCCCTGTGATCTGCATGTCCTGACGTTTCTGCAACAGCCAGGTTTCTGCCCGCAGCATTCACTTCAACACACAGAAAAAAAAAAAAAAAACGACATGATCTGATACTAAAAATGGATAATCCATCTGAAAGGCACCAAAACAAACATGTTACATGCTACAGTCAGATAATGTTACTACGAGGTTGTGCTCGTCTCAGATTTAATTTCGATCCCCAATGTTACACCTTTTCATCATGTTTTGTGAAAGGTGGCCTTGAGGTTTCATGTAATTCTGTTGGATACAGATGCATGAAATGAACCATTCTGTAATGAAAACACAAAATGCTGGCCTCGACAGTCACTTGGTCAGCAGTTTCTTAATATACCTCCATCTCCTCATGTTCCACACAAAGTTTCCTCAACCCGTTGGCAGCTCTAT
The DNA here is from genome assembly GCF_037954325.1 of Fistularia commersonii. NCBI lineage: Eukaryota > Metazoa > Chordata > Actinopteri > Syngnathiformes > Fistulariidae > Fistularia > Fistularia commersonii. The sequence goes on along the minus strand of NC_141316.1, from coordinate 1,599,566 downwards.
GGTTTGTGAGGTGCAACTTAAAGTCTGCTGACAAAGACTTTCCAAGCCATCCCGCTCGGAAAGTGTTGCTTAGTAACTCAAACTCAAAGACTTGCTGTACCTGGACTTCAGCGGAGTATCATCTCTTGGCTAATTTTGGACCCAGGAGCTATTTGTTCCACGCTGCCTCAGTTGGACTGTTTTAGCGTTCTCCACATTAACATTCCCTTCATAAATCATGCGATATAACAAATGGACTTATCCTCTGCAGATATTGCCCCTCCCTCCCGAGCCCAGAACAAGAAAAGCAAAGGTCAAATGATTAGCCTTGCTATGCCTGCGCGCTTTTAATGATTGTGCCGAACCTTTGTGTTGGGCGCGTGCCTCCTCAGCACATGTAGCGCTTGTTAAATACAGAACAGAGAGATAAATTAATGAAGGCCCCCTCCTGCTGCTTCTTTGGCCTCTGCATAACTCAGTAGTGATGACTGAGCAGAAATGTGGCCACACTGTAGCGCTACTGTAACAATGTGCTCAAGAACTTACGGCGTTGCCAAAGTCACTTACCAGCCACCCTGTAATTAATGCAGCACTCTCTGTTTTACAGCAAAACTATACTGAAAATAATCCCACAACTGGTAGGAAACAATGTGTTTCATTTGTCATCACAGACAGATACAATTCCTTTTCTTTTACATTTTGTCCATGCATTCTTCACGCATGGACACTTTATGTGTGTGGTTTTATGCGTATTTTCTGATAACTCTTCAAGGCGATGAATACTCCACTTGTCAAGTGATGGAGCAAAAAAATAATAATACAAAACATTTGCTTACAGTGATTAATACCTAACCTTTTACCATTGTAATCCGCTTGCAAATCAGGTGCTTTAAAAAGCAACTGTTGCATTGCCCTTTGATTGACAGCAGAATCTTAGCATCTTATTGAAACAGAAACCTCTAGTGTCTAGTTGTCTAAGTTTTGAAGAGCAGGCAGATTGTCTAACAGCTAAGACTACCAGCTACAATGCCAGTGGTAAATACCTATTTGCAGTTGGTGTAAATTTGGAGTTGGCAGATATTCACTGTAATCAAGGTTCTCCCGAAAATGATTTCCCTGCAGCATAAGACAATGAAGACCTGGAAAAGTCCAGCAGTCAATCTGCTCTGTGACTTTCTGCAGGGAATTCCTGCTTCACAGCGTTTGTTGTACTCAGCCACTGCAATTGTGTCATGATATCAAAGTCTCTTCCATTCACAGTGCAAGCCAGAGACTTTATTTGATTAATCATCTTTAAGCCTCTGTTCTGATATTTCTTACGCTTTTATGCTCTTATGAAATTTTTTACGCTGGTTCACTCTTTACACATTTTCATTTAAAAATGTATTGGCCTCCGTAGTATGAAAATATCTACAAATGCTACTTAGTCAATAACTCAAGTCTCCTTGAGGTTCTTGAATGAAGTCAAGGCCAGAGTGTTCATTCCAGAGATGGTGTTTGAAATGCCTGGTGGGTCGGCCCAGAGCAAATGTTAGATCATTTGAAATACAGTTATTTAGTTATCATGGTATCATCATGTGTTGTTTTATTTACCTACCTATTTACTTTATTTTATTTTATTATGTCATTTTTTTTCAGCTAGTGTCTCACTTATTTCCAAAGGGAATTGTGTAAATTCAATATAATTTACCATTTTTTACTTTCTCTATTTTATAGAAATGAATTGGATGAATTTAAATATAATATTTTTAAGTCTTGGTACACATGCAACATAAAATTTAATAAATCTTGTATTCATGATTGTTATAGTCATGCTATCATTGAAGAAAATTAAAAATAATCAACGTATGAAACTGTCTATTTTTTCTGATTTTTTTGTAAAACACAACACACACACACACACACACACACACACACACACACACACACACATGCATAAACACATACACACACACACACACACACACACACACACACACACACACACATGCATAAACACATACACACACACACACACACACACACACACACACACACACACACACACACACACACACACACACACTTCAACCTGACTAAATGGATGACATGAGACAAGAAAACCTCACTAAATTGTAAATATCATTCACAAATGTTCATCTTACGCTGCCTGATGAAGATCCATCAGCTGCTTTGACCTGTATCAATCAGAGTCTGCCCTGTGAAATACTTTATTTCAAACCGTGCCATGCTCTCACACCATGCAGCTACTTCAGCAACTCAAGGGGAACATTGAGCCACTTCCATCACAAACATTTATGTGTCATCGTCTCACATAAATTTGCACGCTGCAATGCCAGACCAGCACTTTCCGTTGATCCTCCAACGGCCACAACATCGGCTCAATAAAGTAATGCAGGCAGCAAAGAAAAACACAATATCAAACTGTTTTATGTGCTGCTTTAAACACTCACTGAGGACTTCATCCCCTGCGCCATCTCTCTGCAGGCCTCCTCAACATTGCAGCCATTTACTCTGTTTCGATCTCCAGCTTATGGCCAATTATTAGCGCAGCTATAGGACGCAAAGCGCAGACTCAGCAAAGAATACAGCGCAAACTCTCATTTAACATGCCATCACAGGCAGAGTGGGTGTGGGGGAGCAATGGAGCAGTCCGAAATAGACTGGAAATGATGAAGGGGCGTCTGTGTGTGTGTGTGTGTGTGTGTGTGTGTGTGTGTGTGTGTGTGTGTGTGTGTGTCTGTGTAAGGGGCGGGGTTAGCACTTTCACCAGCTCCAGATGCGGGCTGCGGATAGAAGTAGATCGGACCAAAAAAATTGTGCAGCCGGCAAAATGCAAATGCAAGACAGGCACTTATGCAAGAAAGCGATAGCAGTAAAAGTTTTTTTTTTTTCACTTTTCATGGATTCCTAGTTTAGTGCAAGAAACTGAAAAGTTTAGGGATACGGGTAAGTTTGGGAACACTTTAAATTTGTGGTTTTCAGTGCATTTACAGTATTTAATTATTGTCATTTTTCCTTCCCCACAGACAAAAGCATTATCAAGCATATTAAATTAAAGAAAGAAGAGAAGAACATTGTTTCGAGAAATATTTTGAGGACTGCATACTGCTCACTAAAAACATGTTTTTTCGATGAATTTATATGACAAAATGTAAGCCGCAGAGATGGATCACATAAAGAAAAAGAAAAAAAAGAAAGGATAGTGTTGTGTTTTGACTTCTGTCTGTTTCAAATACATCAGTGTGTAGTATGTGGGCTGTTTTGGTGTTTTTTTTTTTCCCACAGATGTTGACCAGCTGAACCTTTAATGCAAAATGTATTTGTCATTGCGATTTAGGAACTTGCAACCTTTTTTTAAATTCTTCTTCTTCCTCTTCTACTTCTTTCGGCTTTTCCCTTCAGGGGTCGCCACGTCGAATCAACCTTCTCTATCTAACCCTATTCTCTATATCCTCTCTCACATATCGTCTCTCACACCAGTTAACTTTATATCCTCTCTCACTACATCCATACATCTTCTCTTCAGTCTTCCTCTAGACCTCCTGCTTGGCAGCTCCAATTCCAGCACATGTCTACCAATATATTCTCTATCCCTCCTCTGTACATGACCGAACCATCTCAGTCTGGCTTCTCTGACCTCTCAAAAACATCTAACATGTGCTGTTCCTCTGATAGACTCATTCCTGATCCTATCCATCTTGGCCACTCCCAAAGAGATGCTCAACATCTTCATCTCTGCTACCTCTAGCCCTGCCTCCTGTCTTTTCGTCATTGTAACTGTTTCTAGGCCATACATCATCGCTGGTCTCACCACTGTCTTGTACACCTTTCCTTTCATTCTGGCTGATAGTTTTCTGACACTTTTCAGACACTTTTCTCCACCCATTCCAACCTGCTTGGACCCGTCTCTTCAACTCTTTTCCACTCTCTCTATTGCTCTGTACTGTTGACCCCATGTACCTGAAATCCTCCAACTTCTCAATCTCCACTCCCTGTAGCTTCACCATTCCACCAGAGTTCCTCTCATTCAGACACAATATCCTCTGTCTTGCTGCAACTAACTTTTATTCCTTTCCTTTCCAGAGCATATCTCCACCTCTTTAAATGTTCCTCAACCTGTTTTCTGCTCTCACTACAGATCACAATTGTGTTGCCTTTTTTAAATTAATATTCAATATTGTATCCTTGTGTAGAGTATAACTTAGCATATCAGCAATTCAAAATGAGCACCCACGGTATAAAATTGCTAAATGCAATAAATATATGCACTTAAAACAAAAAAATGAAATAATTTGAGTCCTTGAATCCTTAAGTCAGTTTTAAAAAAATGCCATATATATGTATATATATCTAGCATGCAGATTCACTTATAGGTTACAGGAAGACTCAGTGTTTCTAACAGTTGAGACAAGTCTGATGCAGTGTTTAGATAGAAGCAACTGACTTTGCAAAAAAAAATAGGCTTGTGCAGTTTTAATTCTGAATGAAGCTGCTGTGTATGACACGGATATATTTCTATATGCTTGCTGAATTATAACTGCTGATATCTGCTTGGCATACCAATGCTCCATTTCAAGGGTAGCTGCTGCATGACGGGGTCACTGCTATTTTCAGAAATTGAAACAATTACAAAATTGACAAAAAAAAACAACAACAGCACAGAAAACATATGTTGATGTGTGACATTAACGATGCCTGTGACCTGGCTTGCATAGGTATGTGCAGAATTAAAGTAAACTCATAAGGAGAGACATGGGCAAGATGCAATGGCAGAGCTAATGAGTTTGACCAGAGTCACAGCAGCTGTTTATAGCTTGTCTTTCCCTCCACATATAGGAGGTTCTGTTTTCTGCTGTGATGTCCTCATACTGAAAGACCAGTCATTAAACAGCACTCAGTCAAAACATTAGCAGCTGCCCGGCAATTTACATTAAGTAATTTACATTTACTCATTTGGCAGATGCTTTTATCCAAAGCGGTTTATGAGGAAGGAACAACATTCAAGCTTCTGTGCAGGAGAAGACAAATGCTGAATCTACTGAGTGCAAGCGGGTCAAATTAAGCCGGGTGCAGAAAGGTGGCATGTAAGAGGATGGAGAGGGCCCCTGCTCCTCTGCTATAGGTTGATAGCTTGTGGATCCACAAACAAGACCAGTCACTGCCTTGGAGGAATGCAGCAGTTCAGAAGTTGCATCAGGCTCTATGATTAAGTGCAAGCATACGGTTGCAGACCCTGAAGTCACTGCGTAGGCAGGTGTTTGTGATTTGAATTGGATTTTGGCAGCCAAGGGTAGCCATTGGAATGACATGCCCTTGTTGGTTGATGGAAAACCAGACGAGGAGCCACAGCAGGACCAGTAAGGATTTCTCTCTGCATGCTGGGATGCCAGAGGGGCATTGAGGGACTCCAGAAGAAGGATTAGTGGAGTGAGATCTGCTTGTAAAGAAGAACAACACAGTGCAAGACTGGCAGCTGGTCATCAGTCATAGTACCCAATGTTTTTGCTCCCTAAGGGTGTGACATGAAGAGTAACTACACTTTTTTGATACAAAATACAAAAATACAAAAGAAAACATGACTCTTATGTGATTAAGTCAATATAAATCCACCTACTTGTATGTCGCATTCAGTACTTAGCTACATGTTCTCCATCAGGGTTTAATTCATGAGCCATATGGTTATAACTGTGAAAGTTATAACCTTATGGCTAAGTATTGGAGCTCAGTGATGACTGTGACGTCACAGTAAGTTAACTTATTTGCTTTTGCTCCAAATTTGCATCATTAAAAAGCAGCATATGTGCAACTATTTGTGCAGCCTCTATCAGCTCTGAGAATTGGGTTTTTCCTCTCTGACAAGCAGAGTTTGTTCAACAGTTTTGTGTTACAAGAACAAGGAGGCCTAAAGAAAAATACATAATATTTGAAATGGACTCTGCAATTGCCTCCATGAGTCATTGGTTAAAGTGGATTGGAGCTCTTCAAATCTTGAAGTTATTATGTGCACAGCAGTAGACCTTTGCATTTTGTTATTTTTATGTATTTCTATATTCCCTTGTGTTGTCTTTACTTGATTTGGTTAACTTTGTTCCAGGTTTGTCATTCCATATCAACATATTTTAGAAAACCTCTAGAGGAAAAGTCATGTAAATTACCAGTTGTTGTGCTTGTCATTGTTGAATTCCTTTTTTTCGGGAGTGTTCTTTTTAATTATAGTTGTTTTTTTTATGGTATCCATCTAAATTTTACATTACAGTGTACACAGCATTATACGGGATGTTGAAATTGTCCAAGAAGTCAACAGAATCTTCTTGAGCTGATTCTCCATCCCTCACGGGCCATGAGCTCCTGGACCTCTGAACTGTTCATATTGTTCCATTCTATAACTACAGGGATACATGTGTGCACAATACATAATGCATAGACTCCACATGCCTGTACTGTAGTGTCCATGCAGTCACTGCTGATTATCTACTTGTTTTTTAGCATTTGGAGTGAGAGGAGCTACAAGCTGATTAACAGTCATAGCAGAGCCGCTAATTTTCACACTTCTGTTTGATTCATGACACGCACGCCGAGAGTCAGCGCAGGGTCACAAAATCTCTTCATGAGTTATGAGAGTATTTAGTGGGTACTAGAGAGCCATTAGCGCTGGCTAATCACCACAGGTGTGTGTATGTGCATGCCCTGTGGGCGAGGTTAATTGCAAGTAGGAAGGCCTTGAATTCCGGCAGGGGTCCCACTAAGGTGGGGAAAGGTGAAAATAAGAGGTACATATGAGGTCGAGGGTCAGAGGATAGCTCTGGGCAAATTCCACTCTAACTCATTTTTAGAATCATGGTCGGTAGGAGAAGCTGATACACACACACACACACACACACACACACACACGCACACACACACACACACACACACACACACACTTCCGCCAACACACACTTAAACATTCTGAATATCTCATGAGACTGTCCTCTCATGGGATATGACACAATAATGTTGTCACAAACCATCATATTAGCCTGAATTGATGTTTAAGTGACAGCTGCTATTTAGTGGGCTAACTAATCAGGACAGCGAGAGCATATGAAATCACATGATGTCCAAGAGTCAGAATAAAGAAGAAGACTGGGAGCTGGTACACATCCAAGAGACCCAATGCTAATTTAATATTTGGGGAAGTATGTACGTGTGGAAGTATGAGTAAAATACAGCACAGCACAGATCTAATGTCTTTGAATGTTGCCCAAAGTTATTAACATCATTTTGTTTTACCATTCATTTGTCTTGAGTGCAAGTCCCAGTTTTATCTCATATTAAACTTCCTTTTTGATGGTGTTTGACTAATGCATCTTATGAATTTTGTACTTTAAGTCATGGCGTGCTATTCTCTAACTGATTCCTGTAATTTTTTTTCTGTAATTCTCTGTAGTATTTAAGTATGTTACTAGACCTAGAAAAAGCATATGACAGTGTGCCAAGAGAGAGGAACTCTGGTATTAAATGAGGATATGTGGAGTGGCAGAGAAGTATGTTAGACTGGTGCAGGACATGTATGTTAGCTGTGAGACAGTGGTGGGGTGTACTGTAGGGGTGACAGAGAAGTTCAAGGTGGAGATGGGACTCCATCAAGGATCAGCTCTGAGCCCCTTCTTGTTTGCAGTGGTGATGGACAGCGTGACACATGGGGTTAGACAGGAATCTCCATGGACCATGATGTTTGCAGATGACATTGTGATCTGTAGTGAGAACAGAAAACAGGTTGTGGAAAATCTAGAGAGGTGGAGGTATGCTCTGGAATGAAAGTTAGTCGCAGCAGGACAGAACATATGTGTGTGAATTGGAGCTGCCAGGCAGGAGGTCTCGAGGAAGACCACCATGAAGATCTATGGATGTAGTGAGAGAAGATATGAAGTTCGTTGACGTGGGAGAGGATTGCAGAGAATAGCGTTATATGGAGAAAGTCTTTTTGCCGTGGCGACCCCTGATGGGAAAAGCCAGAAGTATATATATATAAATATATATATAAGTATGAAATATTTATATTTGCTCTCAGTAGCAAAGCAATATAGGGAAGTACTGCATTTGTCCTATACTATAATATCTTATAATGGAACTGACATGAATTTTGTTGTTTTCCCTCGATTGTACAATTTACTAAAAATTAATATTAGATAGTTTAGTCGTTCGGAAAATTTCAACAAAAGTAATTTGAAGAACTAATTTGGACAATTTCAAACATTTTAAATGAGTGATAATAACAGTGAACAAGTGTGAGTACTTTTTATTGAGTACTTTTGACAGTATATGATTGTTATTTATATAATTTTGAATAAATGTGAAATTACCCCAGAAGACACAAGATGTTACTAATAATTGCAAATGTAAATACAACAATATAATAATCTGAAGCAGCATTTCCTCAGTAAACGCTTTACTGAAAACAGTAAACCTTTGGCTTTTCATATTGTAGGTCTAAGTGTCCAACTCTTTAATTTATTATTATTTTTTTCATCCATACTTTGTGTTCAATTTGCTGAGGTCATGCACTTTATTTATCCTCTTTTACCAATTGTGTTTACATTTAACAGCTGTTTGTGGCTGCAAGTTTCCCAACTGCCAGAGTTCAGCCACTTGTCTTAGCCCTACCTTGAGGATAATGCACTTTAAAAATAAAGTTTTGTTTGCTTGCTTCCTAATGTAATGAGCTGGGCTTTACTTGGGCCAAATGTAAGCCATATAAGGTGGGCCTGTGTCACTGTTAGTAATTCAGCCCAGTCATTCAAGGCCATGATCTGCAAACCATAAAATAAATTAAAAACACATGCAGTATGCAATATTTTAACTCAAGACCTTGACAAAATATGAAACCATTGTTATGAGTACCATATTTATCTGGTGTCAAATAAGTCATCTTTTTGCTGACAGTTAGACATAGGCAAACACATTTATGACAGGCCGGTAACTCTTCTAGTAGAGAAATCCAATATTCTGACTTAAGTATGTACCTTTGCTTTAACAGTAGAATTTTTTTTCTTGAAAAATGGAAACATGATTTACCCATTTTAAAGCATAGATCCCACAGTATGGCAACTAAGGATGTTATTCTTTGACTGGTTTGGACAAAGTCAAGCAAAGCCTGAACGAATGTCTATGAGTTTGCGATAAAGCTCCGATAGGACATGAGGTATCCAAAGATTACCTATAATTTTTCATGTGCTCCAATTTCACTTTGCTGACGCATGACTTGAGAAATGAACCTCTCAACAATTTTGTTCTGGAATGTCAAGAGTTAAATGGGAGAAGCTCCTGTCAGAATTCAGCTGACTCTCAGCTGCTGGGAAGAATTAATGGCAGGCAACTCAGTGATTGGCAATCACAAAGATCTAAGTAATAACATTTGTATGAGGGACCAATTTCAAACGAAAGTTATTTGGACCAATCGTTCTTCTCCATTGGTGGGGTTTGTTACAATCAAATATATGAATGGTTTGAGATGCAGCTATTACAATATAACTGCCCCTCAGGCTGTGTAGGAACTTCTACACTGACCACAATGAGACAGTGTCCACTGCAAATTACAGCCCTGTCCTCCTCAGTACATCTCCATAGTTTGCATAAATCAAATTGAACTCTCTCAGATAATTTGATTGGAGTTTTATACAGCATTACTATTATATAATTATGTCATATATTGTATAATATAATCAGATGGAAACTATTATAACCGGTAAAGATGAGTTCTCTCTTAAAATGCAATCTTCAAATTACCCAAATGTCTTTTATAAGTGAATTCATGCCATCAGACTTACACTGTTAGGTAAATGTGTGTGATGAAATGTTTTCTCATTTTTATTCCTTTCCATTTTGACTCAGGGGGTTAGAGCGGTCCTTCTCTGAACCAAACATTCCTGGTTTGATTTCCCTGCTTCTCCTAGCCTGTTGAAGTGTTATTTAGCAAGACTCTGAACCTCTAACCGCTCCCCTGGCAAGCCCATCATGGTTTGTCCATGATGGGCTAAATGCAGTGGTCAAATTTCGCTGATGTTGTGCTCTAGATATAACTGAACGCGCCAAGAAAGGTCTTTTCCGTCATCTTACTTTGTTTCCATGGGAACACTAATGGAAATGAACAATTTAGCTTTAATCTGGTACATTTGCTCAATTTTAACCTTATGTTTTGGAACACAGTCCCCTAATAAATTAAAAGAAATATATATTAAATGAAATTGAATGAAAGGTGAGTGGCACGGTGGCATAGCGCTTCGGCCTCACAACATGAAGGACCCTGGTTTAAGTTTATATGTTCTCGCCGTGTCTGTGTGGGTTTCCTCCAGGAATGAGAGGGGGAAGGTTTAAATCAGGAGTCCCCAAACTTTTTATTGGGAGGGCCAAATAGCTTTTCCCTGCTCTGACGGGGGGCCTGGCCAGTTTGAAACAAAAAAAAGGGGCGATTGCAGAGGTGTCTAAATGTAAACATTATTGTTTTCCAGGAAGCCACACATAACCAAAAATTAATAATAACATTATTAATGAAATAAATAATACTATTTATGAAAAATAATAACCAAATAACCCTTTTCAGGTTTTTCCCAAATATTCTCCCCCGTCGTAGTCCCTTTGAGACTTTGGAGGGGTGCCAGATCCTCGTACAATTCAAAGTTTGCGCAAACTGCACAAATAAAAATTAGCAGCTGCGCTGTGTCCTGCACATCCATGCTCTCATCCAGTGCTAACGAAATAACAAAAAAGTCAAATTCTTTCATCTTCTGCCGCAGCTTTGCTTATACATTGCCCCCCATTTCTTCAACGCATCTCGCTTGGCGTACAAATGTACTCGTCTGAGCTAACAGTCCACTTTTTAGCTTTAAGATTTTGTGTGCTCATATTTGATCTTGCAAGCTATTGTACTTGTTTTTGTGACAGGATTCATAGTGTCTGCGCAGATTGTATTCTTTGAATATAGCCACTGTCTCTTGACAGATGAGACAAACAGCCTTTTCTTTGAATTGAACAAAGAAAGAATTGTTTGTGCACTGCACATGGACGGCCTGTCCATGGTGTAACCCACCTCATGCCAAATGATAGCTGGGATAGACTCCAGCATCCTTGTCACCATAAGTGCAGGAAAATGCATCAGATAATGAAATGTGACAGGTTTGCTTCCTTATGCCGACATCATAGTTTGCTAACATGAAGCTTAACAGCAAAGCAAGTTAGCAACAGCTTACTTGCTGCAACAGCAAAATTTAATAGAATGCACCACGCAGGTTAAATACCCTGCATCATAATGCATCTCTGGTATTGTTCAGGAGCCGGGCAAAATGTGGAGGCGGGCCGTATCCGGCCCCCGGGCCGTAGTTTGGGAACCACTGGTTTAAATGGTTGCCTGTCTCTATATGTGACCTGCGATTGACTGGCGGCCTGTCCATGGTGTAACCCACCTCATGCCAAATGATAGCTGGGATAGACTCCAGCATCCTTGTCACCATAAGTGCAGGAAAATGCATCAGATAATGAAATGTGACAGGTTTGCTTCCTTATGCCGACATCATAGTTTGCTAACATGAAGCTTAACAGCAAAGCAAGTTAGCAACAGCTTACTTGCTGCAACAGCAAAATTTAATAGAATGCACCACGCATACAACCCCGAAAACAATAAATGATTACCAAAAAAAAACAAAAACAAAAGTCCTTCTCAAATCTTCCTCTGGCAACTGGAGTTTTATTTTAATATTTTGAAAAACAGGCTTTTTCAGCTTAGAACGGGAGATGCCTTTCAGATGAAAGGTGAAACTCCCATTCTACCCCCTCTTGAACACAAGTTGAACAGAAAATCTTGTTCTTTTTTTTTCTAGTGCTGTCATTTCTATGAGTAACTTTTACAGTCTTATAGGACAGTATGAATCAAGCTGTCAACCTGCTATATTTGCCAGAAAAAGGTCAAGAGCAGAGTCAGAGTGTGGTGTACTAAGTGTCAATGTTCACTACAGGACTCTGGATGCTGTGGTGTAAATAGAAGGCCTCACTTTGCCAGCTGCCCTATTATGCAAAGTCACTGCCAACCTCAACCCCTTTTTAAGAACATACTAACACCAATTCCTGAAGAAGCTAAATAGACTGAAAGTAGCTGGAAAAGACATTATAAATGAACTGAAAAAGGGTCATGTAATGGGAAGGGATGTATTTAATGAGGGCCAGATTCTTCAATAGGTAAAATGAACAATGAATCTCATATGTCACTGAGTAGAATAAATGTGCAGCGGTTTTTAGATGATAGATCCTCATATAAGTCCTGGAAGCAGTCATTTTTTTTCTTTTTTTGTGAATCACAAACATCAACTGCATGTTGAAGCTGAACCATCTGCAACACTTTCAGATCTTGACCTGCTTTTGACCTGCCTTCGAAAAAAAGGAGTTAAATTAGGAATGAGAAAGGAATGGAACGCCATGACATGCACTTATTTTGATTAGATAGGTCTCTGTCAGTTGATTTCAAATTTCCAGTGAACAACAAGTATAGACACTCCATCTATTAGTTGCCCCGCATATCGGATTTGACTACTAACTCATATCAGGAAACATGATTAAGAAAAGATGCTGCTTATGTTACCGTGTTAAGTACAAAGCAAACATCTTCAGTTGCATTGTTAAGTTTGTTTGGCTGTCTTTAAAAGAATAATCCTTTTCAAGTGGTTTTATTTTATAATTTTTTCCTATCTAAATATTTCTCTATTCAAAAGAGATTTTTTTTTAATTGAATTTTATTAATTTTTTTCATTTTTTCCCTCCTTAGCATTTCTTATCAGCTACTGGCTATTCCTGATTGGATACCCAAATCCAACAACAGTCTGTATGGCTACTCAGTGCAGAATGGAATGGGGAGGGTTGATATAAGAAGCACTGCTTGTCCGGTCCAAGAAGCTGCTTGCAAGAGGTTCCTGCAAACTAAGCTTACTCCAGTTTTGCCTGTGATTTAAACTTTTTGCGTTTGGGACATGGAGGGTTATCTTTGCTCTTTGTTATGGCAAAATGTAATAAGAGAGGCTTCAAAAAATGCAACGAGAGTTGCTGCCTTTTTTGGGGTGAAATACCATGGCCTGATTTATTTTTCACACTTCCCTGGGCATATCAAGAATTCCAGAAAATGTATATTTTTGTGCAACAAAGCAGCTGAAAGCAGCTCCAGATGGTGTACAGCTGAGCCACTGTTTGATATAATGCTTCAACTAGACATGAAACAGAAAGAAATCTCTAAAATATTCATTTGACCTGTTTTTGTTTGCTCTTTTCCTCCCTGAGGCGCAATACGTTTTTTCACTCTATTTTTTGTTCCGTTATCACCTCTTTCTTCCCTCTTGACCTGTTTTTGTGTTTGCGTTTGACACAGACAACACGGATCAAATCATATCCACAGGGAACTTTGGCATCACCCCTGATGCTGCCTAGTCTATTGCCTAGAATGAGCTTTACATCTGTGTGACGGACATTAAAGTGTTTGTCAGGTATTGATATGCACCTCTGCTGTGTTTTGTACATTGCAAGCACACATTTTCTTTTCAATTTGTGTCTAATTTCATAATGCGTGTAGCCAAATCATCAGACTCATAGAGTCCACTTACTGCATTGAAAAGAAAACTCAATTCAGCCCTGATGATCAGTGTCAGGAACAAAAAAGAAGAATGGTGATACTTGGTCTGTTACGTAAAAATAACATTTATCAGATACGGTGATTAGTTTATGAAGAATGCAGTTCCTAAAAGAATACTGTACGGTTGTATTTTTGGAAAGGAGGATTGAGAGATCAATCGCACCAACTCATGACAACATGACTGCACAGGATAGTTAACACTTTTAATCTTAAGCCTTGGACAGATTTTTACTTGCAATGAAGATAGAAAGAAAAGCTTGTGTGTGTGTGTGTGTGTGATAGTGTGTGTTTATTTGTTCGTGTTTGTATGTGTGTATAAAAGATATAGGTGGAGAGACAAAGGTATAGAGAAAGATAGATAACAAAAGAAATAGCAAGCACTGTTGGGTTCACACTGAATATTTTAATCCCTGAAATGTAGCCTAGAATTAATTTTTGGAAAAAGTACCGGGTAAATAAAATAAAAAAATCATGCGATGCCATTTGAGGCAGTGAAGACGTATTAGCCTTTCTAGAAAACATGCCTCATTTGGGCTACTTTTCTAATTCCACCCAAATTAAAAAAAAAAAAAAAAAAAAGGGGACAGAAACAAAACATTAAATTCAATTCATTTATGCCATTATTCTCTATTGATCTGGTAGTTTCCCCTAGACTGAACAGGCTTCGGTTGCACCAACTTTTCAAACTCTGGGATGTGCACAGCTGACCGTGCCTGATTTTTGCAGTGTGCTTAGTATATCCAAAAACATATTCCAGCTTTGTGGCTAGTCTTTCAGCCATATCGTAGAATATTCAAGTAAAAGTTAAAGAAATGTTTGTGTGGTTAGCCAAAAATTCAAGAGAGCTAAAATACCAACACTAGAAAACAAGTACAGTGAAGCAAACAACATAATCAACTGAGAGACAAAGTATGAGAGCCCCACTTGGTATTTTAGTTTATGTTTGGAAAATAATGTAAACCATCTATGGGATTAGCTCCTGACTAAAGTGAAGCGAGATGATTTTTTGAAAGGAATCCATTTTAGAAGCATCATCATTGTTGATGTCTTTGGCAGAGAGTTCCCTGCTTTAACTCGTTTGGAAAGTGACAGAATCAATCAATTTCCAGAACAGACCGATGTCTCTTCACAGATGGCAGTGGTTCACATTAACAATGATGTTGGCAGCAGTAACAATCTAGACTCTGTCTCTGCCTCAAACTAGACATAAAGTTAATGTCTGGTTTCAGCATCTATTAAGTTGGACTTAGAATGCTGAGTTATGACCAGTTTAGCTTCAAAAAAGAGTAACAGCTGTTAGTGTGGTTAAAGTTGTCCCTTGTTAGAGTCGAAACTCAAAAGATGTTCTATAGAGGTGGAAGGACACAAAGTACAAATGGGTTCAATATTACGTTTTTTTAAACTAGCAAACTACTTTCTGAAAGCAGTTGTATCCACCATCAAAAGCCATGCATGACAAGCATAGGTTGGGATTATACTTGTCTTTAATGAGGCATTCACATGCATATCATTTCTGCCTCATGTATTTCGCAGCTGTTTGAAGCATGGCTTTATACCACAATCTGTATACAAAATCGGAGGGGGGGTCAGTGTCAAGCAATGATCCTCCATATTCGCATTTCATGTGGGTCCGATCAGGTTTAGCTTTCGTCAAATTGAATGGTGATAAAACAAGAGATATGTTTACCATTTTACAGCTGCTACTTTCTCATTTTCAAGACAATGGGAAATAGGATTTGTTGGGGCCCATGACTGTCATTGCACTTCCAATTCCACATTCAGACTATTATGATACATCGCTCTTCCACAACGTTTCTTAATTTCAGTTTTGCACATCCTTAAAAAATTATGTTACACTTCTTCTACATGATAATGTAGATATCATGTAGATGCTACATGTTGGTCTCCATTTTGATTTGCCTGGCTGAGCGCTACACACATGACAGCAGAAAAACAATGATTTCTGGACAACACAAGAACTACAAGCAAGCAGTCCAACAAATTTGCTATGCAGCAAAAAAAATGAAAACACAAAACAAACAAAGAAAAAACGACACGTGCTTTTAAATTTAATGTAAAAAGACAAGATGCATTTTCCCTCGAAAATGTATTTTATTAACCTGGCCGTTGTCACATTTTCTATATTAACTTCTTAGTCAGATTGCCATGTTTCCTACTTCCTTGGGGGAGCTATTTAACATCCAGTTACACTTTAGTGAGAATGGCAATATTATACAGTAATTTAACATTGTCCACTCTTTAAAAAAAATCTCACATGATCACATCTCCTTGCTCTTTTAGCATAAACCCTCATTTTTTGATTTTTTTAGTAAACCCTATCTAAAAACGTTATCTTGTCTTTGGAAAAACCCTTGATAATCGGTACAATGTAAAAAAATACTACCTTTGCATTCCTCACGATTGCTGCATACCATTCTATGACCGGGGGGGCACAGGGCTGTATCTCTCTAAGCTTGTCCCAAGCCCAGATAAATGCAGAGGGTTGTGTCAGAAAGGGCATCTGGACTAAAACCTGTGCCAAAACCAAATATGCGAATTGAAGCTACAAATCTCATTCTGAATTGGTCGAGGCTTGCGTCAACAACAACCGCCATTGGTGTCGATAATCTACTGGGTACCAGTGGAAATTCGGGGGCAGCGTGGCACAGGAGGTAGAGCAATCGCCTTTGGAATCGAACATTCCCAGTTTGTTCCTCGTTGAGCAAGACACTGAACCCTTAACTGCCACTGCTGGTGGACAGCAGTCTATAGCTCTTGCTTCATCCATGATGGGTTGATTACAAGGAACAAATTTCCCCACGTAATTAATGAAGGGTAGGCTACTATGGATCAAAAAAGGAGAGGAGGAATGCATGTTTAGAAGCAGAGAGAGAAGAGGAACGGCAAGAGTCTGGGACTGAGAGTCGGGACTTTTTTATATTGGGATCATGACAGGAAAAGGTAGAGAGTTGGTTGAAGGCAGGTGGAGGTACTGTTGTCCAGGCGACCAGCTGAAAAGATAGCAGGGCTAGAAGCGTAGGAGCAGGTTTGAGTTGCACTATCATGGTACTGACAGGAAGAGGAATGGAGTTGGAGTTATCTTGAAGGGGGAGTTTGTGGGGAATGTTCTGGAGGTGAAAAGAATGTCAGATAGACCGAGGAGTCTGAAATTGAAAATTGAAAGTGTGATGCTCAGTGTTGTTAGTGGCTGTGCCTCACAGGTGGGGGTCGAGTCAGAGGAGTAGAAGTTCTGGAATGAGTTAGATGAAGTGATGCAGAATATCCCCAGAGATGAGAGAGTGGTAATTGGTGCAGTGGACATGTTTGTGCAGGCAATACGGGTGATGAAAAAGTGATGGGAAGGTTTGGTATCCAGGATACCAACACAGTGGGATATATGGTGCTACACTTTGCAAAAAGAATGGAAATGGCTGTGGTGAAAACTTTTTTTTCCAAAAAAGGCAGGAACATAGAGTCACTTATAGGAGCAGAGGTAGGAGCACGCAGGCTGGTCACATCTTGCAAAGATGAGGTAATCTGAAAGATCAGTGACTGCAAGGTAGTGGTAGGTGAAAGTGTAGCCAGCATAGAATGGTGGTTTGCAGGATGACTCTGGTGACAAGAGAGATCAAGAGGACAAAGGCAGAGCAGAGGACAAAGTGGTGGAAGCTGAGAAGGGAGGAGTGTTGTATGGTTTTCAGGGAGGAGTTGAAAAAGGCCCTGGGTGGTCAGGGAGAGCTTCCAGATGACTGGACAACTACAACCAATGTGATCAGGGAAACAGGGAGGTGAGTACTTGGTAGGTGTATCATCTGGAAGGAAAGTAGATCAGGAGACTTGGTGATGGAATGAGGATGTGCAGGAGAAGAGGTGGCTATTGTTGACCACAAAGTGGCAGAGATTAGTAAAAGTGAAGTGAGGACGGCACTGAAGAGGATGATGAGTGGAAAGGCAGCTGGCCATGATGATATACCTGTGGAGGTGTGGCAGTATCTAGGAGAGGCAGATGTAGAGTTTGAGACTAGATTGTTCAACAGGATCTTAGAGTGTGAGAAGTTGCCTGAGGAATGGAGAAGTGTGATGGGCCCCTGCTTCATGCCTAGAAAGAGTACTACAGATGCAGTATTTGCTTTGAGAATGCTTATAGAGAAGTACAGAGGCCAGAAGAAGCTGCAATGTGTTTTTGTAGACCTAGAAAAAGCATACGACACCTAGAAAAAGCATAGGACAGGGTGTTGAGAGAGGAACTCTGGTACAGTATGAGGACGACAAGAGTGGCAGAGAAGAATGTTAGAGAAGTATGTGGTGGAGGCCATGTATGCTACCTGTGAGAGGTGTGCTCTAGGTGTAACATAGAAGTTCAAAGTGGAGGTGGGACTCCACTAGGGATCAGCTCTAAGCCCCCTCTTGTTTGCAGTGGTGATGGACAGGCTGACAGATGAGGTTAGACAGGAGGCTCCAGGGAGCATGATGTTTGCAGACAACATTGTGATCTGTAGTGAGAGCAGGGAACAGGTTGAGGAAAATCTAGCGAGGTTGCGGTAAGCTCTGGAAAAGAGGGGAATGAAGATTAGGGGCAGCACGACAGAATAGATGTGTGTGAATAGGGGGAACCTGATGGCTGTTAGCGCTTTAGCCTCAGAGCACGAAGGACCCTTGTTTGATTCTGACAAGAGGACCATTCTGCGTGGAGTTTGCATGTTCTCCCCCTGTCTTTGTGGATTTCCTCCAGGTTCTCCGGTTTCCTCCCACAGTCCAAAAACATACAGCAGGTTAATTGGATTTGGAATTGGAAGAACATTGGGAAAAATTGCCCAGAATGAGTGAGTGAATGATTATCAGTATATGTAGCCCCGTAATTGACTGGCGACCTGTCCAGGGTCGATGACATCTGGGATAGATTCCAGCATCGCCCCCTGACATTGTGCAGGATAAGCGGCAGATGATGGATGGATGGATGGATGGACTCACTGTGACAGTAAGATAAAATCAAATATAGAATAGAGATAGAGATAGAAATAGAGATAGAGATAGAATTCAATTAATTTCTCTGGATTTGGTCAGATCTCGCTGAAATACAAGTTGAATGCCTTTCTATCATTCTGTTATTCAGCTATCTGAACATGAGTAATTTCCATTATACTTATACGCCTTCAAGGCAAAGTGACTCCAGGTGAGCTGTCTGATCATTTTCCCCTTCTTCCTGTCTTTCTTGTATTTCTTTACCTCATGCCTTTCCCCTGTTCTACTAGTCAATGGACCATGTACATACCCACTGGCACCACTCACCACTAAAGCCACTTTACAGGGACAGAAAACTCATGTTACATCAAATCACACTGTAAACCAGACTGAATATACACCGTCATCCCTGTGGGAGAATCACAAAGACAAAACACCAACACCTGTCTATTTCAATCCCTCTCTAACTAAACACTGTCTGACACTGCCGCATTGTGAGAGAGGGCTGAGTATTTTATGATACATGCCCCCAAGGATCAGAAGCACATTCTGAGTCTGCAAAGCATCAAACACTTTACCTGAGCATCTAATGAAACACATATAAAAATACACAGACAGCAAAAATAAAACTCTCATACTGCAGTACTACAAGTACTGCAAGTGATGGGGGAAAAAAAAATCTTAGCCGGCCCCTTGGTCATCTATGCACTTTGCAAGCATTTTTTTTGTGCATCTTTAATATTGTCTTGGCTACAGAACAGCTCTGCAGTAGCAGTTGATGGTTGAGTGCTTTTTCAGTGGCACCTTGACTATGATTGTTTAAGAGCACAAGTGTTAATTATTCAACTCACAGGTTTTTTTTGAGCTCTGCAGATTCCAGTTGCATGCATGTCCTACTTAAAGACCCCTCTGTTCTTTCTTCAGAAATGAATTCCCTATCATGAGAATGCCAGTTTACATCAGTGGTAGACTACACATGATTTTATGGATCATCTGCAGATATTATGTAAATCTGCAAAACGGTGAATATCTTTTTCCTAATTTCACTGAATACCGTAAAATAAAGGTCAGATATCTAAATTCCAATGTCTTCTAGTTTCTTATGTAAATTTCATACCTAAACTACTGCCAACCATTGGTATGGGGATTACAAAACAAACACCAGAAGTGCATTTTGTAGTTGGTGAAATTTTTCGTTGTATTAGTCAAAATTTAAGACAAACTGAGTAAAGATACACTTAGTCTTTAGTCGGGAATTTTTAGCCCATTTATATATATATATATGTGTGTGTGTGTGTGTGTGTGTGTGTATGGTATGGGTATGGTTTTATATATATATATATATATATATATGTGTGCATTTATTTAAAAATATAATTAATGTTGGTCTGATGTGTTTTTGACCCCAATCATCTAAAAATGTTTCCACCCATAATGGCACGAGAAAACTTGATCCTTGAGGACGTTACTAACACACAGCTGATAGCTTCTGTTTTAATTTTCTAATAAACAGCATGCAGGCTAGAGAGTTACAACTACAAACACAGCATTACTATCCCCTTCATAGTAGTCACCTATTCCATGAATTAACTATTTCTTAATTTTATGCTCTCAAAATGTTATCTAAGAGTCTGTGTGAAAATGTGTCTGCATGATGACAAATTTGATCGTTATGTCTCATGGCAGCGATGTTCCCAAATTGAGGAAAAATATCCAATGGCCAAATGAAATGTTCCAAATCTAAGCTGCAAAGTTAAAAAATTCTAAACTTTGATGTTCCCAAAGATGTTCCCAAGTGTCTGTTGTACGCTTTCACGCGTGTTTTTGACATATGGGATCCTGAAAATGATCAAATCAAAGTTATGAGAGGAGTGAATTCATTTTGTGTCACTTTGGTCTCTGTTCAGCTCAGATACTGCATCAACACCAACCTCTTCAGGAGCAGTCACCATTGTTCCAGTCACTTCCAATGACACTGCTGTCAAA
The DNA here is from genome assembly GCF_037954325.1 of Fistularia commersonii. Classification (NCBI taxonomy): domain Eukaryota; kingdom Metazoa; phylum Chordata; class Actinopteri; order Syngnathiformes; family Fistulariidae; genus Fistularia; species Fistularia commersonii. The sequence continues at coordinate 1,578,988 of NC_141316.1, read as the reverse complement.
ACTGAAATAGACAATGACTGGCTGAACCACTTTGGAGCTGGCATAAATTCACAAGTTGAGCCCTGACAAGATGGATTCTCGCAAATCCATCCACCTCATTAGGTCACCATGAGCTATTACAAAATTTGAGATGTTGCCAAATGTCAAATAAATATTGGGCATTTTCTTTTAACAAAGTGGACAAGATATTGAATCATCTAATGAGGTGTGACTGTCAGTAGCATCAGCAATGCTGGTGTGGACGTGTATGTGTCTCATATTTGTCATGTTGTTCTGGAGTAAACTATATAAAACAGGTTGGCTGATGGAGAGCATCAAGTCCTAAAGGCACTAAAACAGGTCTAAATGCTGAAATCAATGATCTGTGCATCAAATAAATTATTTCACTATCAGTCGTGTGATTCAAGACAAACATAGTCAGCAGGACAGTCACTCTCCCTACAAAGAGGTATAATTCTTCTCGTTGTTAGTTTTTAATGTAAAAACAATGATTAAACCAAAATTTGTAGAGACGGCTTCAAAGCTCAGCGATGATATCTGGATGATCAGGAAAATATTGTTAGGGGATTTATTACAGTTTAATTAATCTATCAATGAAATTGTATCCCTAGCATTTTCTTTGTAATCTGGCGGTGAATCTTCATAAATAGACACTGGACACTGGATACAGAGAAATAAAGACAAACTGAAACATATAATATTGATTAACGATCAGGTAAGATCAGCTTAAGAATTAATTAATTTTTTTCAAGATAATTCCATAGTCTAGGGTATTTTGAGAATTCTTAAAGTATTTGATCATAAACAAAATGACATCTTGGAAAAGGTGCAAACAATAGGTAATGTCCCATTCTCTGTGAAGGATAAATATGTTTTGACATGTATGCCCCATAATTGGACAATGACGGTTTCATTATCTCCAAAGTGCAGCAAAAGCATTTGATGCGGATGCTCTGTTTTTGCAGGTGACCTGTGTCTCTCTTCCAAATGACTAGAAACTGTGCACTGACTTTGCCTCCTAAGCCATTTGAGCCCTCTCCTCCCCTCACTGGTCCCTATGGTTTCCTGCAACGTGACTGACTGACTGGCTGACAGAGAAAGTGCTGATTACAGGTTATCATCTGTAGCAAGGGTGATTAGTGGAGGTGCAGAGCAGCCAGAGAGCCAGGCTTGTCAGGAACCTCGAAGGGGGATCAAGAGTGGGGGGAACCACCAGCCCCACCAATCTAAAACTGCCCTCGGGCACAAAGTGGATCAGTGTCTCATCAGCCCACCAGCTCTTCCAAAAGTAATATGGAAAGAGGGGTAGAAGTTAGTCGGGATTAAATAAAACAGTACTTAGTGGTCCTGCCTCAAATGGAGAAGTTCGGGTATCCCCAGTCTTGTTCAACAGTGAGGGAAGGATGGGACAGGAGATGGACGGGTGTATAGGTGCGGCGTCAGCAGTGATGTGGACTCTGCACTGGTCTGTCCTGGTGAAGAAGGAACTGAGCCAAGAGGCGAAGTTCTCAATTTACCGGATGATCTACTTTCCTAACCTCACCTATGGTCACAAGGTTTGGGTCATGACAAGAAGAACAAGGTCACGGATCTAAGTAGCTGAAATAAGTTTTCTCTGCAGGGTGTCCTGGCTCTCTCTTAGAGAATGGGTGAGGAGCTCACCAATGTAGGAGGGGTTCAGAGTAGAGTGAGCTCCATAGGAGCATGTAGAGAGGAGTCAGATAAGGTAGCTAATGCACCTGGTTAGGATGCCTCCTGGACACCTTCCTGGTGAGGTGTTCTGTGCATGTCCAACTGAGGGGTGGCCCTTGGGAAGACCCAGGACACGCTGGAGGGACCTGGTTGTGTCCTAGGCTATAGTAACGCCTGTCAAAGGGTTCTTAGGCTGGCCTGGGAACGCCTTGGGATCCCGCTAGAGGAGTTGGAGAGGGGAGTATGGGCCTCTGCTTCGGCTTCCGCTGGGACCTGATCTCGGATGAGCGGTAGACAGTGAGTAGTCAGAGTAGTTAGTTGTATATCTTTATGCCAGGTCTTACTTTTTACTTTCTGGCAAAAAAACATGTCATGAAAATGCAAGTGTACATTAACAAAGAAATCGTTCAAGGTTAGTCAAAGCTGCAGTATGAATGCAAGGGAACACCACATCATCTTTTCTTTCACAATAACTGGAGGGTATGGTTCAACACAGTTGTATAGATAGGTTTCATTGAAATCGGGTTAAAGCTAGACCTACAATGTGATTCCTAACTTATAATCAGCCGTTGTGGAAAATAAGCAGGGGTGAAAAGTTAATACCATAAAAAAAATCTAAATAGGTAAGTCATACTAGTCATACATACCATGAAGTAGTATGTATTGATATACACATTATCTAAGACATGCTGAAAATATGGGAACGTTACAGTGATGTGGTATGCTATCGTGTGTGTATTTTCAATGAAAACCCACATGCAGTGCCTTGACGGTCTTGTTTTTCTTTATGTAAGTTTACCCAATTTTCACTATCCAACTTTTACTCTGTCCTAAGTTTTGATTTAGCATGATCATACCTTTTGATATGTCCATAAACTTTCAAATTGTGCCATGTTAATGGACCCAAAACCTAAGGCTGCTTTCATTTGGTGCAAATGTATGCCACCAATCCCATTTTAAGAGTATAAAAAGTAATGAAAACAAAAGCAGTGGAGGCAGCATCAGTTGTTTGATCTTATATCATATAGAGCCATATCCTGAGCTATTACAAGTATGCAACAAATAGCACAGGACATACTATTTTGAGGGAATGCGAAAGCAATGCAGTGTGGTTTACTGCTAGCAGCCAAGAGCAAATAAATGCCAAGGATACTGTTAAATTAAATTGCCCTCAAAATTAAATTCAAAGCTAATCCCCAGTTGGTTTGTTTTTCTGGTATGTCCATCTTTTTCATTTGATTGATTTGACAGGAATCTAGATTCCATGTGAAGCATTGCAAATCTCTGCCGCTCTGTTCATTGCGAGCAATATTTATGTCTTTGCTAAGCAGTTACCTCATTTAAAGGCCTGTCTCCTACCGAGGGTTCTCTCTCCTACAGAGGGAAAATACAAGTCAATACATTTGTGCATTCAAACCTAACAAACATTCAGATGAATGTCCATTTGAGTAAAACCTTATATTGGTTTCCATCCGGAGAAAGTGTTTGCAACCAAGCATTTGAATAATAACTGAATGACATGTATGGAATTTCATAGTGAACTGTTTAGAATTTGGTAACATATGCAGATATCTGAAAACAGCCCATGTTTTCAAGATGTGAGTCAAGCTAAATATATGATAAAAGTTCAACAATGTCATGAATGCTTGGAGTGGAAGATGGTGTGCACAGTATCATCTCTTATATATTTGGTTTTATTACCCATTACTGTTGGCTAAAATATCAATAAAGAATTGGCTTTGCGAGTTTGTTACAAGCTATTATTATTTGCTTCCACTGAAGCGGACCGGAAAACCTTTTGGTGATGATTATGATGATGATGATGATAGCATTATTTGTCACTTACTCTTCCCTCATTAGGAGTGTGATGTGATAGATGATGAAAAACTGAAGAGGACAGACATTTGAAATGAATGAAGGGATTTCTCTGTGCTGAGATGGACAGTGTCCTTTCAAACAACAGAGAAAGTCATAATAGCAGCTTGCCTGCCTCTAAAAGCATGAGTGTCATTAAATCAATAATTCATTTACTTTAATGAGATAAGTACTAGCAAAACTAATTGCACACCGCCCCATTTAGCCCAGCCAGTCAGGGTCTTAATGCAAAATATCTCATTGCTATTGTAGCTGCAGGACAAAGAGAATGTGAAGCGAGACAGATGAATGGAGATGGAAGGACTGGAGAAGTAACAAGAAAAAATAGGGACAGAAAAGAAATCAAGGAGTAGAAAAACAAAAGCAAGGCGAGGATTGGAGAACGGGGAAAGAGATGGTGAAAGTACAAGCACTAATCATCAGCAGACTTGTGAGAAGTTATTAAAATTGTCTACGGCTCCCATACTTTTGCTGTGGTAGAAAAATCCATGGTCATATCTACTGCAAGTTACACATTTATCAAAGCTACAGGGCTCAAGAGGAACTTTACATCTGCAACTAAAAATGTATTACATTTATGAATTTTGAAATATCAGAAGCAGCCGAGGCAGCCAAGTATTCAAAAAACATAATCAAATATATGGAGAGTGGACATTGTGCTGAAAAACAATGTCCAATGTATTTGGTCTGCAAACGCACACAATTATGTGTTCTATCCTTTCACAGCGTGAAACAAACTCTGGTCTTCTGTATGAAAGTAAGATGTGGTGCTCTGTTTTCCACATTCTTCCGACTGAAATGTATTACACCTCAAGTGCTAATATGGGTTGGGCGTATGTCTTATATGTATAACTATCTTCATCAACTGACAACCTGTTCAGGGCTCACACTGCCTCTCAAACAAATGTCAATTTTCCCTGAATAGTGTTTTGTCCATTGTTAAAATGGGGGAGTCTGTCTTCACTGCATGGAATTAAAAACTTGCATATCCTTTATTCAAAGGGATTCTAGGTAAAAACCAAATACACAGAACCACCTGCCAAGAGTCCAACAGGTACCAATTTCTGCTTGAAATGCAAAGGACTGCTGAGTGGGTGTCTTGTTTAGTCTTTGTTAAACCTGCATGGCTTGATGAATCTTCTCAGCTCATAATTTATTTGGCTGCTATAAACAGATGTATAAGCTCTGTTTATGACAGAAAAATTGCTGAAAAATCGCAGAATAAACATGAGGAGGTATCTGAAAAAAAAAAAAAAAATCAAATAAAAATATAGATCAATGTGTCATTAACGAGAATGTTAAAGGATCTTTTTCCTGGAGACGTAGGACCATATCCAGCTGTAGATTATAAGGCTTCAGGAAGGTCTCACTAAAAATGTATGAAAATGGCCATGACCTCTTATCATTCCAATCTTGATTTAGCTTGATTTAGCCTCATGCTGAGCTGAAAAAAATCAAACATGACATAGGCACACAAACCCAATCAGGACAGAACTCACAAGTTGTGGCTTTGATAACATATGTATATATATATATATATATATATATATATATATATATATATATATTTGTCAGAATTTGCAGTCCTCCTTCCAAGAAATTTTGCGTTAAGTTCATGCCTCACTGAATGGAACTCATATCATTAGTGTTGTTTTCAACTGACAGAGTAGCTTGACTGACAATTTTGCCAACCACTGCCGCCCACGATATTTCAATTAACTGGTGGTACGGTTAAGAGGATGCATACAATGTGAAGTGGAGTCAGGTACAACAGAAATCTGTAAGAGAACCTCCATGGATAATATTACCAATATAATGTTTAAAGTATTAACACTTCATTCATGAAGGCCATATAAAATATCCATCTATTTCAGAAAGTGATGCTTCTGCATTGGGTCAATATCTCCAGGCTTTAGATAAAATCTCCATCAAAGCAACCCGTTAGCATGTCAAGTTCTTATGTCCTTACATTGTGCATTGTTAGTCCTAATTACAGAAATATAGCCGTGTCTCATTCTGATGAAATCTAAAGGAATTACACTCCATCGTGCCTTGGCGGGGTTTAAAATCAACTTTCTATATGTGATATTGAGCGGAGAATAGGGAGTGATCATTCTTTACGGAGATTCATAGCTCATTGCTCATCCTGTGTGTCAGAGGACACTTAATGGATCATAATGCAGACAAAACTGTGCTTACTGGGAGAAATTTGACCACAATAAACACATACTTCTGGGTTTTTACCGTCTGGTCATCACACCAACAGCCAAAGATTGATTTTTACATTTCAAGACTGTCTCAGCAAAGTCTACACAACAATGGACATGGATTGATTTCCACATTTAAACACAGTGTCAACCAAATCAACATGCCAGTGGCGGATGATATTTTTTCAACATTTCAAGACCATCTCGACCAAGAATACACACCGATGGCCAGGGATTGATTCCTGAATTTCAATACCGTCTCAAATACTAGGCAGCACTGCGCAGATGGGTAGAAATGTGACAACACAGATGATTTACTTCTGTGCTTTCAATGTCCATTCAACACACCAATGGCCAAGTGATCGATTGTTCGCATTTGATTTGACTAATTGATTGTTCACTACCAAGTCCATATGATAATAGCTAAAAAATTACCAAAACTTCACCCATATAGCCCATCGTTGACTTTCACATTTCAAGGCCATCTCAACTTGATTCTCACATTTCAAGATCGTCTCAGTCAGTTAGCAGCACTGTGTTGAGATGGAGAAAGAAGAAAGACCTATTATTGTCATATTCAGTTATATGTACAGTGCAACATTAGTGACTTCAACAACTGGATTTAACCTAGGATGAATGAATTGTGAGCAGAATGCAGCCAGCTACTAACCGGGAATATTCAGTTTCAAAGATGACCACAATAACCTCCTGAGCCACACCGCCCCTAAACTATGCTATGAGTGCTTTAAGAGTTCAGTGTACATGGCAATGGCCAAAATGACAATTCGTACTTTTCAAGACTATCCGAACAAGTCTTTTCACAAGGTAGCGTGGGGTTTGGAGGGATGTCTAATGTTACACTTGGTGGCTCTTATTTTGTTAGGTGCCATAGCCGTATCTGTTGGATGTCTTAGCTTTGCATTTCTACTAAGGAAATGGACA